>NC_137264.1:7469358-8739358 GCF_053477335.1 Acartia tonsa
ATGTACAATCATAAGATTAAAACCAGTTTTTTTTAGCCCGTGCCTTCGGCACCTCGGGGCTAAATAACTGGTTTTAATCTTATAATTGTACATTCTATATCCGCGTAAAGCCGTTTATAATACAATGAAAGAAATAACTATTCCAGTATAGCATCGAAACCGATTAATATCCAATGGATTTAAAACGGTTCTGAATCATACTGACAAATCATTTATCGTGTCGCATTACAAACACTACGAATTGTAAAATATAAATCATAAGGGCCAACATAACTCGAATAATTCGAAATTTTTCATTTTACTAACAGCGGAAAGTTGTTTATAATACAATAACTATTATTTAAATACCTTTTAATGGTTAGATTATCATGATATTTCATAGGTTTAGTTAAACAAGGAAAATCATTAATAGCGCAGCGACAACAAATTAGACAATAAAGGTTCATTAGTTAAAGTTTTAGCTTTTGTGTTATTTTCATGTATCTAAATGATGATAAATAATTTAACCCCTTTATACAATTTTCGGTTGAAAAGGTTGACTATAAACCTTTCTGAACTGACCAATTAGAATTCCAAAAAGTAGCCAAAGGTTTTAAGCCTCACTTGGGGTACCAACAGTCTAATATCCCCAACCCTCTCTAGTTATTTCAAAAGTAATTGTATTGGGGAGAATAAATTGAATAATTAGAATTTATAAAACTTACTGCCTTACTGCCAAATGTAGTTCAATTAAAGTGATGAATACAAAACTTTTAGATGAAAAGTACCTGGGTAATTTATTTAAGTTTGTCTTTATTCTTAAATTGCTAATTATCTCAATATACGAAATTATGAACCTCGTAAAAGTGTCGAACTATGACGTCAGAAAAAATTAACACTTAACCAATGAGAAGCCAGTATTCACTGTAATTGACCAATGGTAAAATATATAGCGGTCTCTCATTGGTTAATTGTTAATTTTTTCTGACGTCATAGTTCGACACTTTCACAAGGTTCCGAAATTATTAATATTTACAGTGATAGAGGTAATATTTAACTTTAAATTACACGACGAAGCCCAATCTGTACAACTTTTGCACCACTTTTGATGTCATATTCTCAATCTCTTTTTTAGGGGTTTCCTTTCCCACTTCTCCTCTCATCTCCCTCATTTTATGACGTCACAGGAATCAAAAGTGGTGCAAAAGTGATACAGATTGGGCTTCGTTAATTATACTGGTACCCAAAATTGTAAATCCAAATTAAATCATATGATTAGTTGGATCCAAATAAGTAGAGAACAAAAATTTTAACCAATAATTTTAATGTAAAGAAGGGGTAACTTTGTTTATCATTATTGGTGATATTTCGTCCATTGTCTTATCCTTATGATTCTAGACATATATTAGAAAATGTCTATGGTGGGCCTTAAAGAAGATTTTTAACATGGCATGGTAGAGGGAGAAAGTCACTCTCAAAAACCATTCACGTGACGTCAAAAAATGAAGGATTATCCATCACATTTTTAGGGGTTTTTTTCCCACTTCTCCTCTCACCTCCCTCATTTTTATGACGTCACATGGATGGATTTTGAGTAACTCTCTCCCCGTACATGGAATGTAAATGTTTAAATGACCACCAGAGACAAAATGGAGAGCCCGTACTTCCACCTCCCGGAGCTTGGAAACCATCAGTACAGGTATAGATAGATAGATAAGTATAACAATTACAAGAAACTTAACTTAAATAACAAAATGTTCTTACTTCTTATATTAGAGTAAAACAATAGAGGGGGAAGGGGATAAATAACTGTATATCCCTACCCCGAGGACCCTGTGACGATTTTTAATTGAATCTCGAAAAATCCACCCATTGCGTGGGGTATATTAACACAGCCAAGTCGCTACAAAAGAGATGGAAGCAATTTGCAGAAAGCACAGGAAATAGATCCCTAATAGAGGGGGGTTCAGTTAGTTGTCTGTTAATATATCTTTTTAAAAGCGAAGCTTTTCTATAATTAGGGTCGGTCCGTCCGTCCGTCCGTACGTCCGTCACGGATAGCTTTTTTCGTTAATTTAGACATGTTAGAATTGTCCTATCGATTTCAAATTTTGCATGGTGGTTCCTTTAGTAGTTAGGTACGATGTAGAAAGCGTAGCAACTCTATAATCATTACCAAAATGTCCGTACGTCCATTTTAAACATGTTGATTTTTTTACTTTTTTAAATAGCTTTTTTTTGTTAATTTAGGCATGTTAGAATTGTCCTATCGATTTCAAATTTTGCATGGTGATTTCTGTAATAGTTAGGTACGAGTTAGAAAGCGTAGCAACTCTTTAATCATTACCAGAATGTCCATACGTCCATTTTAAACATGTTGATTTTTTTACATTTTTAACAACAAATTTGTATGTGACCTAATTATCCGATTGGTCTGATTTTTGGTATACTGATTCCTGGGACAACAAAGTACAATATTATAAGCGAAGCAACTCTATAATCAAGTCCTAAAAATGTAAGTATGTCCATAATCATTATCCTGTATCAAGCAGTTTTTCAACAAATTTACTTACAATTTTGCTTTAACTCTTATACATTCGCATTTTGATTATTCAGTTCTGACATTATACAAGTGTCAATGTCCGTTTGTCCTACCGTTGCAGAGCTTCGCTTTTATGGATGTTGTCATCCTTGTTTATAGATTTATTCTTCATATAATTTTATTTATTTAGATAGTTGGTGGACCCGCTACAGTTCCCACTAGTGAACCACAAGTTTATACTAAAACATCATTGGCTGTTCAACCTCAATTTGAGGTAGGTTTGTAGTATAGATAGATAGGTAGATAGATAGTGGACCCGCTACAGTTCCAACTAGCGAACCTCAAGTTTATACTAAAACATCATTGGCTGTTCAACCTCAATTTGAGGTTGAACAGTAGTATAGATAGATAGTTAGATAGATAGTGGACCCGCTACAGTTCCAACTAGTGAACCTCAAGTTTATACTAAAACATCCTTGGCTGTTCAACCTCAATTTGAGGTAGGTTTTTAGTATAGATAGATAGGTAGATAGATAGTGGACCCACCACAGTTCCCACTAGTGAACCTCAAGTTTATACTATAACATCCTTGGCTGTTCAACCTCAATTTGAGGTAGGTTTGTAGTATAGATAGATAGTGGCCCCACCACAGTTCCCACTAGTGAACCTCAAGTCTATACTATAACATCCTTGGCTGTACAACCTCAATTTGAGGTAGGTTTGTAGTTTAGATAGATAGGTAGATAGATAGTGGACCCACCACAGTTCCCACTAGTGAACCTCAAGTCTATACTAAAACATAATTGGCAGTACAACCTCAATTTGAGGTAGGTTTGTAGTATAGATAGATAGGTAGATAGATAGTGGACCCACCACAGTTCCAACTAGTGAACCACAAGTCTATACTATAACATCCTTGGCTGTACAACCTCAATTTGAGGTAGGTTTGTAGTATATATAGATAGGTAGATAGATATATAGATAGATAGTGGACCCACCACAGTTCCCACTAGTGAACCACAAGTCTATACTATAACATCCTTGGCTGTACAACCTCAATTTGAGGTAGGTTTGTAGTATAGATAGATAGGTAGATAGATAGTGGACCCACCACAGTTCCCACTAGTGAACCTCAAGTCTATACTATAACATAATTGGCAGTACAACCTCAATTTGAGGTAGGTTTGTAGTATAGATAGATAGGTAGATAGATATATAAATAGATAGTGGACCCACCACAGTTCCCACTAGTGAACCACAAGTCTATACTATAACATCCTTGGCTGTACAACCTCAATTTGAGGTAGGTTTGTAGTATAGATAGATAGTTAGATAGATAGTGGACCCACCACAGTTCCCACTAGTGAACCTCAAGTCTATACTAAAACATCCTTGGCTGTTCAACCTCAATTTGAGGTAGGTTTGTAGTATAGATAGATAGGTAGATGATAGGTAGATAGATAGGTAGATAGATAGGTAGATAGATAGGAAGATAGATAGTGGACCCGCTACAGTTCCCACTAGTGAATTTCAAGTTTATACTAAAACATCATTGGCTGTTCAACCTCAATTTGAGGTAGGTTTTTAGTATAGATAGATAGGTAGATAGATAGTTGACCCGCCACAGTTCCCACCATTGAACCACAAGTTTATACTAAAACATCCTTGGCTGTTCAACCTAAATTTGAGGTAGGTTTGTAGTATAGATAGATAGTGGACCCGCCACAGTTCCAACTAGTGAACCTCAAGTTTATACTAAAACATCCTTGGCTGTACAACCTCAATTTGAGGTAGGTTTGTAGTATAGATAGATAGGTAGATAGATAGTGGACCCGCCAAAGTTTCAACTAGTGAACCTCAGGTTTATACTAAAACATCATTGGCTGTTCAACCTCAATTTGAGGTAGGTTTTTAGTATAGATAGATAGGTAGATAGATAGTTGACCCGCCACAGTTCCCACCATTGAACCACAAGTTTATACTAAAACATCCTTGGCTGTTCAACCTAAATTTGAGGTAGGTTTTTAGTATAGATAGATAGTGGACCCGCCACAGTTCCAACTAGTGAACCTCAAGTTTATACTAAAACATCCTTGGCTGTACAACCTCAATTTGAGGTAGGTTTGTAGTATAGATAGATTGGTAGATAGATAGTGGACCCGCCACAGTTTCAACTAGTGAACCTCAGGTTTATACTAAAACATCATTGGCTGTTCAACCTCAATTTGAGGTAGGTTTGTAGTATAGATAGATAGGTAGAAAGATAGTGGACCCGCCACAGTTCTAACTAGTAAACTACAAGTTTTTACTAAAACATCATTGGGTGTTCAACCTCAATTTGAGTTAGGTCTTAAGTAACACCTATTCCAGACTTTTCTTTTGTTTATTACACTAGTCCCAAAAGTTTAATAATAACATTTTCTTATTCGTTGGTTAAACTACAATGGGTAGTTTCATTGAATTTTGATTCTTTGTTTCATTATGTTCAATGTCCAAACGTTTCAACCATTAATTATGATCTACAGAGGGGGTAATTTTGTGTATTGTCATTGGAAATGTACATCAATTTATCGGCCATTGTCTTAACACTTTAGATGATGGATGCTTTGCTATTAATAAACGGCTACAACTTTTACTTACTTTTAAGTTCTTACTTTCCTGATATTCAATAAACTGATTTTATTCTATTTACTACAGGAGGAACATTTTGATGTGAAGCACAATGTGACCGCCAAGGGATTCCAGCCCGGGGCCCCTGCCAGCCAGATCAGATCTGTGGCCGCTCCTGTAACCAAGCCAGGTAAATTTATAGATAGATAGACAGATATACCGCCAAAGGATTCCAAAGGGGCCGCTGCCAGCCAGATCAGATCTGTGGCCGCTTCTGTATCCAAGCCAGGTAAATTTATACATAGATAGATAGACCGCCAAAGGATTCCAGCCCGGGGCTTCAGCCAGCTAGATTAGGTCTGTAGCCGCTCCTGTCACTAAGCCAGGTATATAGACTATATTCCAGCCTTGGGCTTCAGCCAGCCAGATCAGATCTGTGGCCGCTCCTGTCACTAAGCTAGATATATAGACTATATTCCAGCCTAGGGCTTCAGCCAGCTAGATTAGGTCTGTCGCAGCTCCTGTCACTAAGCCAGGTATATAGACTATATTCCAGCCTTGGGCTTCAGCCAGCCAGATCAGATCTGTGGCCGCTCCTGTCACTAAGCCAGGTAAACTAATACAACATACTATACCTGCTTAATTAATATAGAACTACATCTGATAGATTAATTTTAAAGATCTAGGTAAGATAGAGTTGTATTTAATAATTCTTGGACAAATATTGCTAACATTGGAAGGGTGAATACTTGGTTAGCTGAGCAAATAAACTGGAGGGGCAGGGTGCCTAGTTGAGCACACTCCTACCCTTATTTTAAAATAATTGATAGTAGAAGGGGGTTGCATTTTTTTTTAGTTTTTACTTTAGTTCAGATTAGATAAGGTTATGGTTTTTTTTAAAATAAGGAGCGGGGGTTTCTGTGTTTATTAGGTACTGTAAGTGAATAAGCAGCTTTGGTTGATCCTGACCAAACATATAGAAAGAGGCTGCGAGCCCTGTTACAATGTTCTTATTTAATATTTGCTAATTTTTAGGTCAAGAAGGAGGTGCAGGTCCAGCTATCAATGGATTCCGGTCAGTTGGAGCACCTGTACCTAATCCAAGTAAGTCAAGAAAATGACATCATACATTACAAATGACAAATGATAGGCCAAACACAGACTAAATTACCAATGGCAGGCAGTATACATTTTAATTGACTAATTGTAGGCCAGTATGATGTCATTTTTATAGGCAACTTTAAAATTTTAATTGAGAGATAATTAACCTATTGATTGCATGACCTTTGTCTGTAAAACATTTTTAAACAAGTTGGCCGAGATTAGAACCAATTAAGGAGATTTATACAATTTTATAAATCACAAATTATTTACACTTTTTACTAGACTTTTAAATAAGCATCAAATTTTTTCTTACTATAAATCATGCTTTTAAAATATTTTTTTAATGATACATTTATTTCGCGAATCATATTAAATAAGAAAGATGATGGTTTGATATTATATATTAATTCAAAAATATTTATATATGAGTATGGTTTTTCAGGTGGTAGTTTTGCCCCTCATCAGCCCCCAGTATGCTGGGTATGTTCTCAACCTATTTCTGGAGTTTTCCTTCAAGCTAAAGGTAAAATATATCATGGATCTAAAGGGATAAGACTATGGCCGATAATTTGATGTATATCCCTAATGATGATACATAAAGTTACCTCTTCTGTAGATTTCAATTAGTGGTTGAAACTTTTGGACACTCAACTAAATGAATCAACTAATCAAATTCAACAAAAGCCCCCAAGGTTTTCAAGCCAACGATAAAGACATCATTTTGTAAAACTTTGTGGACTAGTGTAATAAACAGCCCAATGTCCCCTGCCTCCCTGAAAATGTAAAGAAGCGGCGCCCTAGTCAATGGTAAAATATACCTGGAACCAACATAAAGGGGAGGGGGTGGGGTGTTTTTTAGTCTGCTTGTTTATTACATTCGGTAATGGCATGAAGGTTTATAATCCCCGCAGGGGTCAGGCAATAAAACTACACCCCTATTTATCAATTTTCTCTTAATGGGCACTTATTAGGATGGCACAAAAGGGTGATAAGAAAAGAAACATTAATGAGTTAACTACATCAATTTTAAATCTAAGCCATTTTAAAATACACTATACAATTATTGTTTATATTTTGTCATTCATGTTTAACGATTTTTTTAGGTCAACCACTGCATGCCGATTGTTTCAGCTGTACCACGTGCAAGTCATCACTCAGAAATGTCGGCCATTTTGTTATTGGCGGTCAGCTGTTCTGCCAAACCCATGCCCGGGACGCGCAGAATGCGTTGCAAGGTATGTGGTCTTAGAACTTTATAAAAAGATATGTTTGCACAAAAAGTTCGAGAGTCAATCACTACAAGAACGAAAGTTAAATTGTATGTGTTTTCCTTTATAGGGCTAGGTTTCAAGAAAAAACAACAACCCCTACTTAATTATTTTCAACAAAGGAGAGGGGGGATTCTTTGATCAATGGGCACTTTGTGAGAAACCACCGAAAAAAACATTTAAAAATTAGAATCTAGTCTACTGTTAATCATCTAATTTCTAATTGGCCAATTAGAATGTATACTGGCCTGCTATTGGTAATTTAGTCTGTGTATTAACCTATTATTGGTCCTTTATTTATAGGCAGTAAAAGAGCTTCTCTAATTCATTGCATAGCAATTTTTCTATTCTAACAAAAGTACATGTAACATTTTTTCGTTAATTGATTTCGGATATTAGGATTTTATTTTTAAATATCTAGGAATGAAATATTAACAATTTTAGATAACTATATAATTAACATATAATGTTTGGTATTTTTTTTGTACATAATTAAAATATCTAATGGATTTTTTCACAAAATTTTTTAATAATTTATGTAAAAGCTTTCAATTTAATAGAAATTCATTAATCTCTCATTTTAAACAGATAATATACAACTAGGGTCTGTCCATAAGTTAATACGTCAAAGATTTAAACTAATAAATTGATTTTAAACATTAAAATCATTACTGAATAAGCTAATAAATATGCAATA
Source organism: Acartia tonsa (assembly GCF_053477335.1). Lineage (NCBI taxonomy): Eukaryota > Metazoa > Arthropoda > Copepoda > Calanoida > Acartiidae > Acartia > Acartia tonsa. Next base: position 7,477,559 of record NC_137264.1, read on the forward strand.
TTTAGGAATTTCTTTACAGTACATTCATTTATATTTCTGATTATCCAGAAGCTCTTTATAGTGCCAATAAAAAAGAGGATAGATTTGAAAACTATTGGCTAAATTATCCCCAATGACTTCATGTTAGAATAATAGATTATTCTAATATGACGTCATTTAGGCCAAAAGTTTTCAAATATATCCCCTTTTCTATAGGCACTATAAAGAGCTTCAATAATCCATCTATCCCAACAATTTCAAAGTATGGAATGATAAAAAATTTCGGGTATAGTCCCTTTCGTGGCAACGCCCCTTAAGGGGCGATTCTTCGTATTTTCACAGTAGCTTTTTTCCTATTTCTAGCCCCTGCGGGGAGCTCTAAACCAGCGGGGCCAATTACCTAACCCTGCGGGGCAATCACCTAACCCAATATAACCTAAAATAACCTATTAAAAGCCGTTTTAAAACTACGCCGAATCGCCCCTTAAGGGGCGTTGCCACGAAAGGGACTATACCCAAAATTTCTATTGGTGCATTAATGCACTTGGAAGATCCTCTATTTTAAATTGTCAATTGTCTTATCCCTTTAGATTCCTGGTGCTTCCCATGTGTATGCCTGTCCTCGTTAATCATGTTTTACAAAACAATTTCATAATTTCTAAGAATAACAAGGATGACAACATCCATAAAAGCTAAGCACTGAAACGGTAGGACAAACAGACATTAACACTTGTATAGTGTCAGAACTGAATAATCAGAATATATATGTATAAGAGTCGAAGCAAATTTGTTGAAAAACTGCTTAACGAATAAAAGCTATCTATCTCGGACGGACGGACGGACCAACCTAATTATAGAAAAGCTTCGCTTTTAAAAACATTTTAATTCTAAAATATTTTACTTTTAAAAATTTTATTAATTTTTTTTTCAATGAAACATATTTGAATTAGTACCAAGAAAAATCTAATTAAAAATATTTTGTCCTAAGACCAAGGTAGAATGTGAGATAAGTTGGTTAGAACTTTTTTTGAGTGAGTAAGATCCTATCCTATTTGAGATAGATGGCTGAATTTTTTGCGACGAATTACAAACCATTATACATGTTATATATATTCTATTTATTGAACATATCATCTCTACCTTACCTTGAATCCATTATTTTTTAGGTTCTGCTACTTCTGTAGTAATTGAAACTGTTTATAGTGCCTATAAAAAATGACATCATACAATAAAAATACAACAATACAAAGACTAAATTAAAAATGCCTATAAAAAATGACATCATACAATAAAATGACCATATATAGGTCAATACCAATTACCAATTACCAATGTGAGGCCAGTATATATTTCAATTGACCAATTGTAGGTAGTATGATGTCATTTTTATCTGCTTATTAAAAGCTTCAATATTAACATAGTTATTTATCTTTCTCGTATTCATTTGAATCCGGTGGATAGGAACCGGTTCTCATGAATACGAAAAAACTATGTCTAGCATCGTATTATATCCAGTTTTCTACGAATATAGAAATGTACAATCATAAGATTAAAACTAGTTTTTTTAGCCGGTGCCTTCGGCACCACGGGGCTAAAAAAACTAGTTTTAATCTTATAATTGTACATTCTATATCCGCGGAAAGACGTTTATAATACGATACGAGAAATAACTATTCTGTGATGTTTAGGTAAAGGTGTTGATTCTAGTGACCCTAGGCCAGGGGGCAGCGGTCAAATGCCGCAGGGATTAGCCGCCAACCTTGCCCGCCTCTCAATTAGGCCTCAAGGTCAACAACCAAGGGTAAGTCGTTAAAAAAAAACAATTTTATGTCAATCCTATAAATGTACAAAGATGTTTGTCTGCAAATTGGTGGACCAATGTTACTCTCCTTTTCAGCGAAGGCTATTAGGACCATAGCTACTAAAGCAGACACAATTCATGACCCATTAAACTAAAATTTTCAAGAAAAAAAATAATTTTTCTTCAAGTATATTTTTGTAGGACATTAATCGCCTTCTGCAGATAGAGATTGTCTATAATACGATACGATACATGATTTTTAAGTGTGGCTTAGAATCGGTTCTAATAAAGTGGATATTAATCGGTTTCACAGCTATACTGGAAATGTTTTTCTACAAATTTATTTTGAGTTTTAGTTGTCAGATTGAAAACATTTTGAATGCAATTATAATACCTAGCTACTTTTCTAAATTATAGTTTTTTTTATTAAACATTAGTTAACTTTAACGTACATCCCCTTACTTGTCGCTTCTTCATGTTTAACAAATTGTAAATTTTTAGCCTGTTGGTCCTCCCCCACCAATGACAGCAGCCGCCGTCCAAGGCCAGCCATCTAACGATTGGAGTAACAGGTATACATAGTTTCAAGTGTGGCTTCGAAACGGATAAATATCTGCTGGATTAGAACCGATTCTCAGCCATATTAAAAAATCGTATATAGCATCGTATTACAGACATTTTCCACTAATATTAAAATAAAAATTGTGAAATTAACTTTTCATTTCAATATCCGCAGAAAGCTGTCTATAATACGATGCGATAAATAACTATTCTTAACATTATTACCAACAATCTATAATACAAAGTAGCTTGATGTCTTTCCGTCCGTCCGTCTGAAGCTTAAGATCTTGGTAACCACTGAACAAATTGGATTCTACTCTTCAGGGTATATACCTATTGGTCCTGTGGTGGTTTTAAGCTATTTTCTTGGGGGGTGGGACACCCCCAACCCTTCCAAAAATGAAAATTTCCCCCCCAAAAAAAAAAATTTTCATATTTTTTTCTAATTTTAATGTTTTTTATGTTTTTATATATTTTTATTAATTTTTATATTTTTTTATACTTTTTTATATTTTCAATTATTTTTCTTCTTTTTAAATTTCTTTTCTTCTTTTAAACTTTGTTTTATCAAATTCAAAAAGATTGTGAAAACTTCCTTCTCCTGTGGGGGAGAAGCCCCAAAAAGACTAATGGCAAAGAAATTTTAAAAAACAATAAAAAAAAGAAAAATTTCAAAGGTTTTAAATAATATAAATCAATATAAAAAGTTATAAAGGGTTATAAAATGTTATAAAATGTTATAAAGAGTTATAAAATGATATAAAGAGTAATAAAATGTTATAAAATACAAAAAATATCTAAAAATATGTAAACAAAATTTTTAAAATTCTTCCCTGAACCTTCAGAAATAAAGCCCCTAGAGGCTAGGGGCGAAGCCACTAGTTAGAAATATGATAATAAAAACTGCATCTAATTATCTTATTTTGATGCAGTAGTCAGGGTGAGGGGACATTGGGCTGTTTATTACACTAGTCCCTATTTTTATAATATCGTTTTCTTATTCGTTAGACTAACAACTTTGGGGACGTTCATCGAATTTGAATTGTTGGTTTATAAAGTTTAGTGTCCAAACGTTTCTACCACCAATTGTCATATACAAGTAGGGTAATTTTTTGCATCATCATTGGGGATGTACACTGTACAGTACATCAATTTATCGTTCATTGTCTTATCCTTTTAGATTCCTGTGAAGCAGTAGTAGGATGAAAATGATATAGATATAATTTCCCCCGTTTCTTGAAATAATTATACAGATGGATGCACACGTATATAGAAATAAAAAGCAGTCATCTAAAGGGATAAGACAATGGCTGATAGATTGATCTACTTCCTCAAAAATAATACTCAAAATTAACCCTTTTGTAGATTACAGTTAGTAGTTGACACGTTTGGACACTCAACTAAATGGACCAGCCAATTAAAATTTGATAAAAGTCTCCAAGGTTGTTAAGCAAACAAATAAGAAAACGTTATTATAATATTTTGGGGACTAGTGTAATAAACAGCCCAATGTTCCCTCCCTTCCTGAGAAATGAGAAGACAATGGGAAAGACTGCAGCGTGTCAAGGGGAAACTAAATAACACCCCCTAAACAATAAATGGACCCCCTGCAAAACTTCGTGTGATATAAAGGCACTAGCCAACAAAAAAAGGGATTAATCATATAAATTTTTTTTTCGTGGAAAATTCTTCTTCATGTTATACGATACATGATTTTTCTGTATGGCTTATAACTAGCTAAAATAAATCTGATTCTATTAATAATACTGGAAAATAAAAGAAAAAATTTAACTTTCTTAAATAGGCTAATTGCCAAAATTTGCATTAAATCGATAATACGAATGTAATAATAAGCTAAAACTCTGAGGGTAATTTATATAACTTAACAGTGCCGAATATATGCAAAATTAAATTTACTGTAGATACAGGTTTTAAGAAAAGTTATTATTATTGATTTGATACTATACAGGCCCCCATCACTAACCCCCCCCCCCCCCTTTCTCATATTTATAGAAGGTAGTTTAACAGAGATCTAAAGGATTAGGACAATGGCCTATAAAATGATATAATTACCAATGATGATACACAAAATTACCCCTTCAATAGATTACAATTAGAGTAGAGGAAGGGTTAAATAACTGTATTTCCCTTGACCTTGTTTCGACTCTCAATTGAGTCAACAAAAATCAACCAATGGTGTCGGGAATATTAACACAGCCAAGTAGCAGAAAACAATTTGCTAGCAGACGAGAAATGTCATTGAAAAAGGGGGGAGGTAGTTATCTGTATATACATCTATACTAGATATCTGTTGGCCACTTAACTTAATTAACCAACCAATCAAAGTCCCCAAAGTTGCTAAGCTAACGAATAAGAGAAATTTGAAGCTTTGGGGACTAGTGTAATAAAGATCACACTGACCCTCTCTCTCTCTGTAGTTTAAGGGTTGTCCAAGAAAGATTGTAAGGATATTACCAGAAATTGTAATCAACAAATTAGTATTAGTATCATATATGCATCTGCTCAAGGAGAGCAGGGAATTAGAAATAATGAAACAGCGTATAGTGTCCTTTAAAAATGACGTCATACAATACAAATGACCAGTGATAGGCCAGTAGTATACAATTTACCATTGGTCAATTAAAATGTCCAAAAACACTTACTTTTAGAGAAATAATAGATAAAATGCTTTTTTTGTATTGGCAAAAGTATTTTTTGACTCCATTCTTGATTCAAATTGTTTTAGATGCAAAATTAATAAAAAACTAATAATTTGACTTCCTAAAAAAAACTTCTTTTATCTTATTAGTGACTAACTTAACATTGATTGTACATTTCAAATTGATAAAAATATTTACTAGCTGCTGCGCCCCTTGCGTCCAGGGGATCTGTTTTAAAAGTGGCTACAAATATAACTTATACTACCCCAAGTCTTAAATCTAAAACTATCATGGGACCTATTTGAAGCCTACCTAAAATAAAGAACCCAATCTGTTATTAAGTAGTTATTAAGATCCTAGGCTTCAGACAAAAAAAACTTACTCTTTTATTTAATACTAGCGGCTACGCCCCTAGAGGCCTCTAGGATTACCTGAGGAGGGGAGAGTCAAATTTGATAACCAAATTTCTTAATTTAGATTTTAAAAGTAAAAAATAATTTTTTGGGGGGAAGGGAAGTTTTTTTTTAGGAGGGGGGGAGGTAATTTTTTTCTAGGGGCGATTTCTCTTGGGAGGGTGGTGGTACCCTCCCCAAAAATAGTTATAAACCTTTCCGGGACCTATGGGAAGCTACCCTGTTAAGGAGAACCCCACGGTTTAGCGGTTACCGAGATCCTTTGGTACAAACATACAAAAACACAGACAAACATACAGAAAAACGCTCAGACAAACACACAGACAAACATCCTGTTACTTTATTATAAGGATGATAAGAATATTAAAAATGTAGATTGGTATTACTTTTTATTTCTGAAGATATATATGTATGTATTGTATATATTGTACAATCATACAAGCACAAATTACAATACAATATATGCAATATTACATGCATACTTAGTGGTTCTCAAACCTATATGATTTTTTGGATTGATTTCTTAATGTAATTGTGTTCTTCTAGCTAGGTCAGATTTTACTATAACAGTTAAGATATATTATATGCACCTTCACCTTAGCAAAACATTTAACATAAAAATGTATATTTTAGGTTGAATGCTAACAATGCAGGAATGGCCGCAAATGCTGAAGATTTTACAAAGGTTTGTCATTATTAAAATCATCTCCAGTATGGCTTAGAAACCGATTAATATCCGTTGCGTAGGACTAACTATCCTACCTATAAAACCAAAAAGTTCAAGAAAACACCCACAGAACCTCAAACACTAATGGCTTTCACACAGCCAGAGGTGTGCATGAAACAAGAACCGTTGGAACTGATGCTCAGTTTACTGAGAATATGAAAGATGATGGTGAAATCCGAAAGGAAGCTATCAACTTGATGACAGGACCAATAAGTTCTAAGCAAAGCTGTAAGATAGGAACCTGGAATGTTAGAACAATGTATGAGTCAACTAAAACAGCCCAAGTAGTTAAAGAAATGACAAGTTACAATATTGCAATACTTGGAATTGCGGAATGTAGATGGACAGGACAAGGACAAACTACAACCAAAGATGGCCACCTAATACTTTATTCTGGTCATGAAAGCCAACATATGTATGGTGTTGCTATAATTATTCAAAAACGACATGTCAATTCACTAATAGACTGGAAACCTATATCAGACAGAATAATTAAGGCTAGATTCCAATTAAGGCACTGCAAGTTGACCATTATCCAATGCTTTGCCCCAACAAATGACAAAGATGAAGAAGTAAAACAAGAGTTTTATGATCAACTGCAATCAATCAGAAACTCAGTACCAAACATGACATGTGCCTAGTTCTTGGAGATATGAATGCTAAAATAGGAACTGACAGGACTGGAGTGGAGAATGCAATGGGACACTTTGGCATGGGTACAAGAAATGAAAATGGAGAACTTTTACTTGAATTCTGTTTAAATAATGATATGGTTGTAGGAGGTACATTATTCCAACACAAAAACATTCACAAATATACCTGGACAACACCTGATGGACAAACAAGAAACATGATTGACCACATCATGATCAATAGAAAATGGGTCAAATCAATGCAAGACTGTAGGAGCTATAGAGGAGCCGACATATTTAGTGACCATGAACTAGTTGTCAGTAAGATTAAATTAAAGCTGAAGCGTACTGGCCATGATAAAAAGAGTGAGATGGGTAGACAATATGATTCTTCAAGATTAAAGGACCCTGTGATAAAGAATGAATTTGTCTTAAAACTCAGAAATAGATTTCAAGTCTTAGAGGACCTAAATGACGAGACTGAGATCACATGGACTTCAATTAAAGAAAACTTTCAATCTACTGCTAAGGAAATCCTAGGACACAAGAAACCAGAGAAAAAGGACTGGATCTCTGAAGAAACATGGATCAAAATAGAAGAGAGAAAGAAGCTCAAAAACAAAATCCATAATGCTCAACATTTGGCTGACATGAGCAATTTAAAAGCTGAATATACTGCTAAAGACAAAGAAGTCAAAAAGTGCACAAGGAAAGACAAGAGAGATTACATTGACAATCTGGCTGAAAAGGCCCAGAGAGCAGCTGACTTTGGTAACATGAAAACAGTATACAACATAACCAAGCAATTAAGTGGCAAATATAGCAAAAAGAGTGGTGAAACTATCAAGGCTAAAGATGGTAAATTACTCACTACAGAAAAAGAAATTGCTGAAAGGTGGAAATCACATTTTGAAGAATTGTTGAACAGACCTGAACCAGAAATTACTGCTGAACCAGAACCAGGACATGAAATAAACATAGATATAAGACCACCAACTATTCAAGAAGTTAAAGCTGCTATACATAGCCTAAAGAATGACAAAGCACCAGGACCTGACTTGATAACTGCCGAAATGCTTAAGGCAGACATAGATCTTTCTGCTAGGACTCTAACTGATCTTTTTGATAAAATTTGGAGGCAAGAAAAGATACCAACGGACTGGTCTAAAGGTATAATCATAAAACTACCTAAGAAGGGAGATTTGAACAATTGTGATAATTGGAGAGGAATTATGCTGCTTTCTATCCCAAGCAAGGTCCTATGTAAAGTTATTTTAAACAGAATTGATGAGAAAATTGACAATAAACTGAGAGAAGAACAAGCTGGATTCCGTGCTGGAAGGGGCTGTGTTGACCAAATTTTCACCCTTAGGACAGTTATTGAACAATGTGTTGAATTTAACAAGCCACTTCACGTAAATTTTGTTGATTTCTCTAAGGCCTTTGACTCCATACACAGACAAACACTCTGGAAAATACTAAGAAGTTATGGTATACCAGAAAAGATGATAATTATGATAACTAAATTTTATGACAACTTCCAAGCCTGTGTTTCAGTTGGAAACAATAAGACATCTGATTTCTTTAAAATAAGCACTGGAGTTAGACAGGGATGCATTTTATCACCTATTCTATTTATATTGGTCATTGACTGGGTGATGAAGAAAACCACAGATGACAAAAAACGTGGTCTCCAGCTGGGCATACTAGGACACCTAGAAGATCTGGACTTTGCTGATGACCTGGCACTGATTTCAGAAACAATTAAACATCTACAAGCTAAGACAGATAGACTAGTCAAATATGCAGGACAAGTCGGGCTCTTTGTTAATGTCAAGAAGACTGAAATTATGAATATACCTACAGACCCTGATCAAACTATAACAATAAATGGTGAACAATTGAAACAAAGCAACAAATTCACCTATCTGGGGAGTGTTATCAGCAGTGAAAATGGCTCAAAAGCTGATATTAAAACCAGGATTGATAAGGCTAGGGTTGCTTTCAACAGTCTACACAACGTTTGGAATTCAAAGAAACTTGCTCTGAAAACAAATATCAGACTTTACAACAGTAATGTGAAATCAGTTCTTCTCTATGGAGCGGAATGCTGGAGAACTGTGAAAACTGAAACAAATCAACTTAATGCATTTCACAATAGCTGCCTAAGAAGAATTTGCAAAATATTCTGGCCAAACTAAATATCAAACCTTGAGCTGTATGCTAAGACCAAGTGCAATAGTTTTGAAGCAGAAGTAAAATATAAAAGACTAAGGTGGCTAGGACATGTGCTCAGAATGGAACAAAATAGGTTTCCAAAAAAGTGCTTAAAATGGAACCCCACCACTGGTAAACGTAATCGGGGACAACCTAAAATGACCTGGAGGCGGAGCACTGAAAAGGACCTCTTTAATTTGGAATTAACATGGGGAGAAGCTGAGAAACTTGCCAAAGACAGCAGGAATTCATGGAGGAACAAGGTGTCCGTATTCTCTGGCCTTCACAGTCAAATAGAGATATGCGTCTGATGATGATGATGAATATCCGTTGTATTAGAACCGGTTCTCAACCGTACTGAAAAATTATGTATCATATGGTATTGAAGACAATTTCTACAAATAGTAAAATCGTAAGATTAATATTAGTTTTGTTAGCCCGTGCCTTCGGCTTGTGTTTTTTTCATTTTAATGTCCGCAAAAAACTGTCTAAAAAATGATACTATAAATAACTATTCTAAATTTTAAGCATTTTAATCTGTGACTACTTTTAAAAAGATTAAATTTGCTAATTGTATATTGTTAAAAAATTTGGTTTCATAAAAGTTACTAAATTTATTCTATTCAGCATTTCTTGAAAACTATCAAAAGATGCTCTTTTGATAAAAAAACTTTATAAATTGATGCTTTGGCAAAATTTGGTAGATGCAAAACTTTTCCATGTAAAAGATATATCCGCATGTCAAGCATTTTTATTTATAAAATCTAGGGGCTCAGATGTTAATTCTATGATATAAAGAAGTAAAATATTATCTCGTCTGTTGCGAAGGATCTCGTTTCTTCTTTATAGTGTAACTTCTCATAGGTCCTGGGAGGGGTTATAGTTATTTTGGCGGAGGGTCGAGTGATTTCGAGATTATTTTCATCCAAATTGAAATGATTCACTACATTGATAACATGACCAAAAAAAGCTGCGAAAATTGTCATCCTTGTTAGTATAATTATACTTTTTATGTAATATTTATGTAACTCTAGTTTAGTAATCATAATTTATAGTATGGCTTCCAAACCGATTAATGTCCCTTGGATTAGAACCATACTGAAAAATTATGTATAGCATCGTATTACAGACAATTTTCTACGAATATTAAAATAAACATTATGAAATTAATACAAGTGTTGTTAGCCCGGGCCTTCGGCGCCTTTTGGCTAACAGAACTGGTTTTAATTAGGGTTGGACCGGATACTTTTTTGAACGGATACCGGATACCAGATATCCGGCTGATTTCTAATGCCGGATATCCGGTTCCGGCCGGAAATCTGGCCAACGTTCGATATCCGGCAAATTACCGGATAACCGGATATCCGGTGTCAAAAATCAGCCGGATATTATGTAACCGGATAGTTTTAACATCCGGTATCCGGCCGGATATTGAAAATTACCGGATATCCGGCCGGATAACCGGCCAGACCGGATATCCGGCCCAACCCTAGTTTTAATCTTATAAATATTCCTTTTTGATATCCGCGGAAAGTTGTCTATAATACGATGCGATAAATAACTTTTATTTGTTCAGGAGTTTATGAAAGAGCTGACAGGAGGAACCGGAGTTTAGTTCATCTCAAAAATATAGCAGAACTAAAACCAAAGAAATATTAGAACCCAATTTTTATTAAAAAACTACTTAAGAATTTTCTATCCATATATAATACATGTTCATTTTAATTTCATCTGTTCTTTTATATATTATTATAAAATAATTCTAATATAAAAAATTGTATCTACATTTTGTTAATTACTTATGGTATTTAAAATTGAAATTTTGTAATAAAGAATTTAATAACCTGTATTAGTTAATAAATAAATTTTAATAAAAATTTTGGGTATAGTACCTTTCGTGACAACGCCTCTTAAGGGGCAATTCATTATATTTTCACAGTAGCTTTTTATGTCATTTTAGGTGATTTCCCGGCAGGGTTAGGCAATTGGCCCCGCAGGGTTAGACCCCCCCCCCCGCATGTGCTAGAAATAACGGGAAAAGCTACTGTGAAAATATGACGAATCGCCCATCAAGAGGCATTGTCACGAAGGGACTATACCAGAAAATTGTCGTATCTTTAGAAATAATAATTTGTCTACAAGTAGCAAAATAAAATAAAAATAATATCCAATTGAATTCATCTTTTTTGTTTATGGACCTGTTTAAAATAAGAGTTATAGTCTTTACAATCATTAAAATATTAATAACAACTTCAAGACATCAATTTTTCAACTAAAAGCTGTTCTTTTTCCGCTTTTGCTTGTTTTTGCTGCTCTATTTATGGATTAAACTGTCCTTGTTTTTACTCATTTTTACTTTACTTGATGAAATGAAATTTTGTTTTTCTAAAGTTTATAAACCTTTTAAATGCAATGAAAGAAAAACAACAGATATTTGTTTGCAGAAAAATCCTTTTAATAGAATCACAATTCTTTTTAAAGCAGGGCTTAACAGCCGCAATTACAGACGAGACGCTGCGTAGACTACTTCCCAGGAAGGGAGGGTACATTGAAATATAAATTATATTGGTACTCAAAGTTTTTTTATAACCACGTTCTCTTATTCGTTTATTCAAGAATTCCGCTGGTTGGTTAAACAATCAATGATTTGAACCCACAGAAAGGAAAGTTTTGTTTATCATCATACATGATGTACTTTAATTCATTGTATTATTAGGTACACCAATTATTATATATGTAGGCTTTTTGTCTGAAGTGAAGGATCTCGCTAACCGCTGAACCGACATTGTTCTCTTTTACAGTGAAGCTTCTTTTAGGTCCTGAGATGGTTTTCAACTATTTTATTCTTATAAATGGTTTTTGGCTATTTTTTTGCCCTTCCATATCCCTCTGAATATTGAGACCCTAGATACTAGGGGCGAATCCGCTGGTATTTTAATAAAATAATATACCTTTAACATTTTCATTACAAAGTCAATGCTTTTTTTAAAATTTGGAGTAAAACATTTATATTTAACCTGCTATTTAGTATTTACCATTCCCTATTACCTTAATAAGTTGAAAATAAATGTATTTTTTTGCTGTTTTGAAAAAATGAGGTAAAAAATCATGAAAATCATGAAAACTGACAAAAAGTTTTTCTTTATCTTTTTAAAAATCACATAACTCTGCCAAAAATATTTTTTTCTCGAAATTCCTTTTCTGGCTGCCTACTGGCAGCCATTATTAATTGCTGGGATAGATAAAAGTTGATTTAAATTTTTTTGGATATCCCGATATTTGTCAAAAGATCTCACTGTGCCTGTCTCCTATAATTTTTTATTGCAACTGTTCCAACTTTGAAGGAAAATTGGGAATGACGGCCAATATCAAGTTTGAAAGAGAGGCGTGTACAGGGGGTGGTACAGACAACAAGTTAGGTTTATTTTATTGTCAAGGGGTTGGCTACATAAATATCAGGGATTTTGAAGGATAAGACAATGGACGATCAATTTATGTACATTCCCCTTGATGATGATACAAAAAATTACCCCCTCTGTAGATTACATTTATGGTGTTTAAACTTATGGACACTCAACTTAATGAACCAATCAATATTCAATAAAAGTACCCAAAGTTGTTAAGGCAACGTTTAAGAAAACGTTATGATAAAACTTTGGGGACTAGTGTAATAAAAAGCCAATGTCCCCTCCCTTTCTGATATGTAGTGCTTTGCAAACTCTAACTCTTAAAGTAAATGCAGTTTTATAATGGACATGCGGACATACTCTTGTTATAGAGTAGCTGGAATAACGTGGTAAGTTAAGAAAATTGACATAGAATCTACAGATTGTCCAACTGACCAAAATATTCATCAAAAACTGTTGATTATATTTTATTATATACGAGATACAGGCGATGAAATTTGAGACGAATCTATTCGATGATATCATTTTTACAAAGCTAACTTTATTTTAAAAAAATTATAACTCACTTAATATATGTTTTGTCATATTCTTTATATGCTTCATATTATAGGAAAGAAGAAATTTTTACACGAATCCTTTTACCTAGCAAAAGCTTAATCCTGAGATATGCGACAATTTATAGCTGACTCATAATGGAAACAAAATGAGAAAAAATGTCCTTACGTACCAAGATCTATAAAATGTTTCGGGTATAGTCCTTTCCACGACATCCCTCCATAAGGGGCGATTAGTCGTATTTTTAAAATGGCTTTTTATAGGTTATTTTAGGTTAGGTTAGGTTATATTGTGTTAGGTGATTGCCCCACAGGGTTAGGTAATTGGCCCCGCAGGGTTAGAGCCCCCCGCAGGGGCTAGAAATAGGAGAAAAGCTACTGTGAAAAATACGAAGAATCGCCCCTTATGGAGGGATGTCGTGGAAAGGACTATACCCAATGTTTCAACCAATGAGATCTCTTGTATGTTCCGTCAGTATTCTCCTATTGGCCCACTTAGACAATATGTCTCTAGAGTAACTCAATTGTTAAGAAGTCACTTGAGAACAATGACATATCACTTTCAACTATATTATTGCTTTCTTAAATGTGCTGCCAGTGTTTAATCAAAACAGAGAAAAAAAATTGATAGAGAGATCATTATTTTAGGCTGCTAGAAGGTTCCCTATATTAAAGAACATGAAAATTTGTTGTAAGATCCAGTCAATAATAAATCCATTATCCTATTATATAAGGAAGTAAGCGTTTTTTTGTCTGTCCCAAAGGATCTCACTAACCGCTGAACCGATATTGTTCTCCTTTACAGTGAAGCTTCTTATAGGTCCTGGGAAGGTTTTAAACTATTTTTGGGGAGGGTGTCTTAACCCCATTCCCCCAAAAAATTTTTTTTACTCTTTTAAAACTCTAATTTAAAATGGGATGAGGTCGACTTTTCTTCCTCAATTGCCCCTAGAGGCTTCTAGGGGCTTAGCCGCTAGTTGAAAATTAAAGTACTATCGTGGCCTTTTTAGTTAAACTAAAGCAGCCATGCTATTAAAAAAATTTGTATACTCTCCAACATATATTTTGAAATATCCAGGAAAGGAGGGAACATTGGGCTGTTTATATTACTAGTCCCTAAAGTCTTGTAATAGCGTTTTCTTAGTCGTTCACTTAACAACCTTGGGGACTTTTGTTGAATTTTGATTGGTTGGGTCATTTTGTTGAGTGTCCAAACATTTCAACCATTAATCTTGATCTAAGAAAGGGATAATTTTGTGTATCTTCATTAGGGATGTACATAAATTTATCGGCCATTTTCTTATCCCTTCAGATCCCTGAAAATATCTCAAGTGGAAAGAATTTTTAGATAAAAGCCAATATTGTTGTTCAAATTTGAGATGGTATTTGTGTATTGACAGACACAAAGCCAAGTATTCAAATAAACTTATGTAAAAAATATCAGGGGGGTAAGGATATTGTATAATACTGGTACCCAAAATTTTATCACTTTTATCTAAAAAGAAGTGTCCAAACTTTTCAACCAATAACCTTAATTTGCAGAAGAGGTAATTGTGTTTCTTTTTATTAGGATATACATCAAGACCAATTTATCGTCCATTGTCTTACTCCCTAAGATCACTGAAAAGTACAAACCTCTGAAATTTGATAAGTCAGTAAAATTTTAAAATCAATAAAGTTATAAAATTAACCCCACCGGGACTCAACCCCCAGAATTCAGCACACACAGGATTCAACAAAATAAATATATAAAGTTCTAAATTTTTTTTTAATTGTAGAAATTTTTTTTACTTTAATAAAAATTGTAGAATTTGGGTTGAATCTTGAGTTGGATGAATTCCGTGTGGGCTGAATTCCATAGGCTGATCCCTATGATGCTGGCTGACTATCGTGGGTTGAATCCTGTGTGGGCTGAATTACGTTGGTTGAATCTCATATGGGCTGTATCCCGTGTGGTCTGAATTCCAATGGAACCATTTTACATGTTGTGTCTATTTATCAAAAAAAATACTTTTCTTTTAATTTGTGTCATCAAATTTTATTCATTTGTCACGATTTCTCATGATCATTCAGGCTGAAACATTTATAAATCTACAGGGATTAGACAATGGCCGATAAATTAAGGAACATCCTCAGTTATGAAACACAAAATTAACCCATTTGTAGATTAGAATTAGTAGTTGAAACGTTTGGACACTCAACTTAATGAACCTACCCATCAAAATTCAAAACAAAAGTCCCCAAAGTTGTTAAACCAACGAATAAGAAAATTTTATTATAAAACTTTGGGGACTAGAGCAATAAACAGCCCAATAGACCCTTCCTCCCTGCCTAAAACAACACATTATTAAATTATTAAGATCAGGCAGACAAACAAATTGAATTACAGAGTAGATGCTCATTAGCCAGAGGTTTTAAGGTCCTTTAAATTTTAATTGTACACCGTTTCCTCGGTGTTTCCTCATCATATCTCAATATTTACTACTAGCTAAAAAAACTTCAAACTTTCCAAAATAAATCTAAATTTGAATGTATGAACGATTTATACATTAAATTTTTTTTAGAAGTTTGAAGCTTTTTTAGCTAACAGGAAATATTGAGATAGGATGGGGAAACACCGAGAAAACTGTGTACACATTTGGCAATTAAAATTCAACTGACCGGTTTTAATCATTCAAAATTTTAGACTATTCCTCAGACCGACGGACTAAGTTTGTTATGCACCGGGTACTTACTGGTATGGGTAAAGTTCACAAAGAAATTCAGATTTTGAATCAGGGAGCTAAAGGGATAAGATAATGGCCAAGAATATATGTACATCCCCAATGAGTTTCCACAAAATTATCCCTTCTGTAGCTTAGACTAGTGGTTTAAACGTTTGACACTCAATTTAATGAACCTACCAATCATAGTTGTTAAGCCAACGAATAAGAAAATTACTATCCGGTGGATTTGAACCGGTTCACAGCCATACTGAAAAATAAAGTATAGCACCATATTATATCCAGTTTTCTACGAATAAAAAAATGCACATTCATTAGATCAAAACCAGTCTTTTTAGCCCGTGCCTTTGGCAATAAATAGTACTACAAAATAAAAAATATCTTAATTGACTGTCTTTATGTTATTCTTGTTTACCTAATTAACTGTTTACGTTATCAGTGCATAGATTACAATATATGTATATCTAATGCGTACAATATATACATGAGAGTGTTCCAAAATCAATAACTTCCTAAAAAATCTGTGAATATTTTTGTTTCTCTAAATAATGTGAATATTTTTGTTTCTCTAAATAATAACAATCCTATTTAATTTTGGAGCAATTTTTTAGGTATAGCTTAAGATTTCGGCAACCGATTGAGTTCTTAATTTTATAAAGGCTTCACATGGGTCACAGAATGGTTTTGGGATATTTCGCTAACCGGTGAACCGATATGATTCTTTTTTACAGTGAAGCTTTTATAGGTCCTGAGATAGTTTTAGGCTATTTTATATTTATAAATAGGTCTTGGTTTGGTTTTAGGCTATTTTTCTGCCCTTCTTTATCCTTCGAATATAGAGCCCCTAAATGCTAGGGGGCGCATCCGCTATTTATGATATAAAAGATGTAGCTAAATCACTGCGTTCAGACAATTTCCTAGCCTAGTACTTGTTGCGCCCCTAGCATCTATTCTTATAGGCATGGAAGAGCAGAATAATAGCCTAAATCCATTTCAAGTCTTCAATTTAATATTATAATATACTAAAAGCAACCCTTTGCGAAAATGGAGAACTCAATCGGCTCAGTATTAATCGCAATCTTAGTTAAAATTGTTTTATATTTGTAGTTGAATTATAGAAATAAGTTTTGTCAAAAATTATTTCAGAAATCTTGAAATTATGAAAATTTGAAACTGTCTACCACACAAAGATATGTATTTGTTGTATAAATGTTGCCAATCTACGTGAATCCTAATATTGATGTTACATTCTTACTTACAGGGTCTTGTAACAATAGTTAGAAAATTAATGCATATGCACAGTGCCTTCGAAGGTGCTTTGACTTTTGTGTCAGAACCTAAATTGGGACATAGTGCATTTCATTACCCTAGGTTAGGTAACTTCATTTCACTTTTTAATAAAATCTAAAATGCAGCGGTTTTTGATAAAATTAGATTTAAAAATTTCAAGTTTAATTTTCACCCACTAGGAGTTACCGCATAATCATAACAAGAAAAGCAAAGATTATTTATTTAAAATTTTGAACAACTTTGCTTTTATAAAGTCAGTCATAAAACCTCTCTATATATGATTTATTTAAGGCTGAATTTCCGTGACCTTAGCAAAGCAATTGATAAAAATGGGCCATTAATTAACTCACTTCAGGAGTGGTTTTATGAAGAACTTTATGAAAGCAAAGTTGTTCAAAATTTTAAATAAATAATCTTTGCTTTTCTTGTCATGATTATGCGGTAACTCCTAGTGGGTGAAAATTGAACTTGAAATTTTCAAATTTAATTTTCTGAAAAACCGCTGCATTTTAGATTTTATTGAAAAGTGAAATGAAGTAACCTAACCTAGGGTAATGAAATGCACTATGTCCCAATTTAGGTTCTGACACAAAAGTCAAAGCACCTTCATTTGCACTGTGTATGATATGTAACAAGGATGACAACATCCATATAAGCGAAGCTCTGAAACGGAAGGACAAATGAACATTAACACTTGTAGAATAATTAGAATATAAATATATACAGGGCGACCACTCCAAAACAAAAAAAATATAGTATTTTTATAGTATATTTTTAAAATCCATATAGTATATATAGTATATTTTTTTGAACACATATAGTATGATATAGTATCGGACTTAGAATTATTTAGTAATACATAGTATATACATCATCATTAATAACTCAAAGCAAAGCTGTTATCAAAGCAATTTCACAAATAAGGGGCTTACTCTGTGATTATTAGGCTAGGTATTAATGTGAGACTATAGGTTATTTAGGATAAAAGTTTACTTTTGGTTAGTATTTCACATATATTTAATCATTTTTTGGATAGGTCTCAGGTTAAGGTGCTACAGGCTAGCTGGAAGGTGGTTTCTGGACAAGTAAAAAAATTAAAATTTCTGTTTGAAGGGTTAGAGATAAACTTATAAAACAAAATATGCATCTTTTTGGATGTTATTAACGTAAATGAAGAAAAAATTTAAATAGGCCTCCAAGTTTTGGTCTTACAGGCCTGCAGGTCCACTCTGGACAGGTTATACATAATTTTTTTAGTTGAAGAGTTAGAGGCCAACTTAAAAAACAGAATATGCATCTTTTTGAATGTTATTTACATATCTGAAGAAATCTAAAATCGGCCTCCAAGTTCTGGTCCTGTAGGCCTCTAGTTCCACTCTGTGGACAGGTAAAAAATTCAAATTTCTTTTTTAAAGAGCTATAGGTCAACTTATAAAACAGAATATGCATCTTTTTGGATGTTATTAACATAACTGAAGAAAAAAAAATCGACCTCAAAGTTCTGGTCCTGCAGACTCTGCATGGAGAGTTGAACAACAAACTTCCCTTAATTGAACAGTTAATGGTATATATTTGTAAACAAAATGAGCTTATATTTGGATGTTATTAATATATTTGAAGAAAAAATAAAATTGGCCTTCAGGTTTAGGTGCTGCAGGCCTCCAGGTGGACTCTGGACACGAATAAAATAAAAATTTTAAATTTAAGGAGTTGGAGGTTAATTCATTAAACAACATAAGCATCTTTATAGATGCTATTTATATGAAAAAATGACAATCGACCTCCAGGTTTTGATGCTGCAGGCCTCCAGGTGGACTCTGGACAGGTAAAAATTTAAATTTCTTATTTATAGAGTTAGAGGTAAGTTTATAAAACACCATAAGCATCTTTTTAGATGTTATTTAAATATCTGGAGAAAAAATACAATTGACCTCCAGGTCCAGGTGCTGCAGGCCTCCATGTAGACTCTGTCCAGGGAAGACCTAAAATTGATGGCAGATTTTAATTTTTTCTTCAGATATGTTAATAACATCCAAATAGATGCATATTCTGTTTTTAAGTTGACCTCTAACTTTTCAAATTATAAATTTGAATCTTTTACCTGTCCTGAATGAACCTGATCTTGGATCCCGATATGTTAATATTATCCAAATAAATGCATATTCTGTTATATAAATAGACCTCTAACTCTTCATCTAAGAAATTTTATTGTTTACCTGTTCAGAGTGGACCTAAAGGCCTGCAGGACCTGAACTTGGAGGCCTATTCAATATTCATATTGTATTTTCTTCAGATATGTTAATAATCCAAAATAATACATATTCTGTTTCATAAGTTGACCTCAAAAATAAGAAATTTGATTTTTTACCTGTCCAGAGGGGACCTGGAGGCCTGCAGGGCTTGACCCTGGTTGCTAATTTTCAATTTTTTTCAGATATGTTAATAAAATCCAAAAAAGATGCATATTCTGTTTTATAGGTTGACCTCTAACTCTTCAAACAAAAAAATTGAATTTTTACCTGTCCTAAGTGGACCTGGTGGCCTGTAAGACCAATAATTGGAGGCCAATTTTTAATTTTTTCTTCAGATAAGTTAATAACATCATAAAAGATGCATATTCTGTTTAATAAGTTGTTCTCTAAATTAAACAATTTTTCTACCTGTCCAGAAACCACCTTTTAGCCTGCAGCACCTGGACCTGGAGACTTATCAAAAAAATTATTAAATATAAGAGAACTACTACCCAAAAGTAAACTATTATCCCAAATAACCTATAGTCTCACATTAATACCTAGCCTAATAATCACAGAGTAAGCGAAAGTGGCAAAACTCCCCCCTCACCCTTAATTTAATTCAATGAAAAATAACTGATATTTATATAATAATCACAAACAAAAATATATTTTAAAGGATTTTCTTCATCTCTTTCTTACTGTAGAGCTTTATGCATTTTTGTCGTATCACAGTATATAATAAGCCCCCCGCAGGGGCTAGAAATAGGAGAAAACCTACTGTGAATATTAGACAAAACGCTCCTTAAGAGGCGTTGTCGAAAAACTGACAATATTCGTTTTTGTTATATAAATGTAATATTATATAGTATATATAGTAAATTTTGTTCAAATAAAGGTAATAATATATAGTATATATAGTAATTTTTTGTCATATAGTATGATATAGTATCCAAATTCATCCTATATAGTATAAATAGTATATATAGTATGCAGTGGTCTCCCTGTATATAAAAGTCGAGAGAAAAAAATTATAAATAAATTTGTTGAAAAAGTGCCTAAATACAGGATACTGTTTAGAAAAATACTTAAATTTCTAGTACTTGATATTAGAAATGCTTAGCTAATAACATTGTATCTTGTTATCCTAAAAATCATTATTTCAAAATCAAATAAATAGAATATTTGTATTATTTGACAAAATTGTTGTTAAAAAAGCTTTAAAATCATGTTCTAATTGGACTTTCTGGGCAACAATTATGGAGTTGCTACGCTTTCTTAAATATGTCTTACTCTTACAGGAATCTTTATAAAAAGTTTTAAATTGATAGAACAATTCAAATATTCCTGATAAAAGATAAGAGCTACTCGTTAAGGACGGACGTACAAACAAATCGTAAATGTATAAAAGCATTACTTTTAAAATCCTTAAACAACAAACAAACGTTTTGCTAAATTCAAACTTTCTAAAATAGACAGAGACCCCAGTAAGGAAGAGTTGTTTTTTTTACACTACTCCCTAAATTTTATACTAACATTTTCTTATTCGTTGTAATCTACAGAAGGAGTAATTTTGGGGATTTACATCAATTTATCAGCCATTGTCTAATCCCTTTGGAGACCCAGTATTATTGATGCGTCTTCAATATTGGCACTTGGGGTAAAAGGCATGACAATGGTTAGATTGATTTATCTATCTATTTACATACGGATAAATGGAGATTCAATAGTATGAAGAATTTGGATAGACTGTGCAGTTTGCAACCTATATGTTGATGATTAGAGTAAAACACTAGAAAGGGTTAACCCTTTTTTCAATCTCATTTTTTTTGTAGGTAAGATGGAGAGCTGTGACTTCATGACTTTTTAAGTTTAGTAATTATACGTCGACAAGAGTTGATTTTATTAGGATATCTGGTCTGTGTCGTGGTGTCCGGTCAAAGTCGGTTGGGTAGCACCAAAATTAGGAAAAATTCTAAATAAATCTTAATTTCTACATTATGACTTTTGTATAATTTAGAAACCTAAATTTTTTTGGTGAATACTTAGATATCAATGACCTTGTGAGAAAAGTGATAAGGTGGGAATTGGGGCCAGATCTGTAAGGGTTAAATAACTGTATCTCGCCATGGCACTGTCCTTGTGCCGTTTTTTCATTGAAAATCAACCAATTGTGTGCTGTGTATTATCACAGCCAAGTAGCAGGAAATAATTTGGTAGCAGACGAATAACTTGATTGAAAAAGAAAGGGGGGTAGTTATCTATTTATACTATAAATCTGTTTGTTGACGAAATCAATTCTTTAAACAAAACTAATAATTTTATACAGGTGATTTTTCGCGCATTTAATTCCGCTGCGAAATAAATGTACATTGTAGAGTACTGAATTTTAAGATTATTTGTAGATCTTGTACTAGTTGAAACAATGTGTTAAAACTTTAAATCGCCGTTTTCTCCGAAATTTGTTTTGCTTTTTCTCGCCAAATTAGACAATTTTAAATCATCTGAGATAAACTTTTTTTAAAAAGAATTTCCCTCCTACTTTCACTTCACACTTGTAATATATGAAACTTGCGATTATTTTTAATATTAACATGTTTGAAATGTTTGAAGTGAAAATATAAGGCAAATTTTTTGAAAAAAAAGCTTATCTCAGATGATTGAAAATTGTCTAATTTTGCGAAAAAAGGTTAGGAAAATTTCGGCGGGAGCGGCGGTTCCGCCACCGTTTAATATTGTACCTCTCTAAAGCAATTTCCATGCCAAATCTCAGAGCTGGAACTCTTTTTTCAGTTTAGTTCCTTTGACTTTTAGTTTTGGTTTCAAAAGTGTCACTTCCGCCTCCCCCCTCTTACTCTGCATTAATCTACTGTTTTGATTGATTGATTAGTTTCACCAAATGTGTTAAGCATACGTACCAAACCCTTTCTCCCTAGTTTACATATCTGTATGACAATGGGTAAGATTGATCTAATCATTGTCAGCTAGCTATTTTTATCAGGGATGGGATTTTGGACGAGAACACAATACTCTCCCAGAGTTTTGGTAAAGCTTTAAATGTTTTATGTTGTATGGGAGTATTTAAAAGTTTCTTTGCATTTGGCCTTTTCAGGGCTTCGCCCTTACAGGGGAAGATAAGTTTCCCAATCTTTTTTAAATTAATAAAAAGGTTTAAGAAAAGGAGGTACAAAGCAATGGTGACCATAATTCTCACAAAATTCGTAATAATCAATGCTACATAAGAATCACTAGCGGATTCGTCTCTAGCCGTTTTCTCTCCACAGGGGGAGCATAGGCCACTGCATAGTTCAGCCCCGGCTTATACCAATAACGAAATTAATTCGGAAAAAAATCACGAAACCTATACGTGTTTTTCAGCTGTCGTTGGGGGGCAACACATCGTAAAATTGACGACCTCTCCATTTGCCCCCCATATATTATTTTATATTTATTTGGCTTATTGGTTATACCTTATACCTGGGTCAGCCCTAAGCCCTATGATTTCGGTGTAAAGCGTCCATTTGTCCATCAGACAACCAACCCTTTGGTTGCACGACCTTTGTCTGAGGAGTCCTAACTATGCATGGTAGTGAGTTGCGCCTGTTTTGGGCCAAGGCATATCCCCCTACTCTAACTATTTATGTCTCGCACCTGACATTACAGCAGTAGGAACCATTTTTAACGTCTTTAGTTATGACGCAGTGTCGGGCCGATATTCGCACCGATCACCTTCCCGACGACGAGCGGACGAGCTACATGTTGAGTCCACGGTCGAAGGTTTTGCCCCAAGAGGTTATTGCAAAAAAATTTTGGTACTTAAAAAAAGGGGGGGGGGGAATAAGGAACCACAGGGCCAGTATGTGTATTCCCTGAAGAATAGAGCCCAATCCTTCTACTTCATATTATAGATGATGATAATAATAATAATCATGAAAAAAATATAAAAAAATGTAATAGCTGTTATGTTTATTAAATTTTCACAAATTAAAAAAAGAATGCTTATAAAAATAAAAACATTTTAGTAATAAAACTACATTATATGACTTTTAGAATTTATAAAAAAGATTTAAAAGTAGGCATTTTTTAAATATAAAAAAATATTGAGATTCCAATTTAAGTTTAAAATGCCATTAGTTGCTGTCAAAAATTATAAAAAGTAATAAAATACAAATTTCAAAAGTTAAAAAAATGTGAATTCATAAAATAATACAAAATTAATGTCAAAATAATCCCATAACATTTAAAGAAAATTGCAAAGCAAAAAATCCATGAAATTTTAATGTCATGAAATATCAAATCAAATAATAAAATACATTTTTACGTTTTAATTTATTAATTTTGTGTATCGATTTCGATAAACTTTTGATTTAAAAGAAGTTTAATTTGTCTTTTGATGTTCAAAAAGTAGCTCGTTTTTTTTCATTAACCGTTTGATCTGATTGCAGGGGTGTACACATTCTGCACAAGATTCATTTTTTCCCCGTCTGCAAAATATTTTATTCCCCCCCCCCCCCCCCACCCCCAGTTTTTTCCCTAAGAAGGGTGAAAAATAAAAAAATATATTTAGTATTCTTATTCATTAGTTTATCCATCCAACGAATGTTCAAGTTTTTCCCCCAAACATATTTTTTATCCCCCAATCCCTTTTAGCTTGGGATCCCATGCAAAATATACACCCCTGTCTGAAGGTCATTACAAATGACCCTTTTCGTCTGGTGTGACCGCTCAGATATCGCTGTGACCTGGCAGCCTGAAGTTGATCGCAAACTGTTCAACTTTGTTACGCAGGGCATCCACTTGGCTGCTGAATTCTTCCTCCTTCAACTTCACCTGAAATATTAATAAATTAGTATTTTCAGCCTTTGCAATGGCCAACCCAGAACCAAACTATGCATCATAATTATGTAAACATGTGTAATATTATTATTTTCTTGTATGTTTATGTTGAAATAAATATCTATCTATGTTGACATAAGGTTTTAATAAGCAAAGAAACGAGCTACTGTAGCGGGACAGACCGACTTTTAGAGTTGCTATACTACCACTGATAATAATGTGCTTGTATATAATTTGCTTAAATTCGCTATGCTTACTTAATGTAATCTATTTTTGTATTTTACCTTTTCTTCCCCTTAAATATATTAAGGAGAAGAAATCATGATAATTCTATTTAACCCATCCTAATATTTAAATCAGTATCATTTTGCCTAAGCCTGTCAATAAACTTGTATATAGTGACGACTCTATGTTTTTTTGGATTGAAGCGAAGCTTCTCTACAATTTATACATCAGGGAATACTTCCGTCGTGCCCGCCGCTCTGTGAGCTAGACTATAACCCATGGAGAGAGCGGACATGGGACTGTAAATCATACTAATACCCAACCCTTTATAAGGGGGGGGGGGGGTAATACAACCATCTCGTAATCAATGATTAAATGGCACTTAGAATTCAAATTTCGATCTGAAATTTTTCATGAGTAATCCTTGGTAGGTCTATTTTCCCTAAATGGAACAAAAAGTTGGAAAAATAACGGCTGGCGGCTCAGCCGTTTAGCCGTTTTTGCCTCTTTTCAGGGCAAAATCATCATTAATTACGTAGGAATCAACTTTTTAAAACATATTTTTGGTTTAATTCATGTTAAATGATAGTAATAACTATATGTTAAATTTCTAGTACCAACAGCTACCGGCTAGAACCGTTTGATAAGGTTTTTGAGCGAAAAAAAGTATTATGTGGAGATAGGTTTCGTGACTAATTTGCTATTAAGTTAAGGTAGCCCAAAAATGGCAAAACGGCTGAGCCGCCAGCCGTTAGCCGTTACTTTTCCAACTGTTTGTTCGATTTAGGGAAAATAGACCTAACAAGGATTATTGATGCAAAATTTCAGATCGAAATTCGAATTCTAAGTGCCATTTAATCATTGATTACGAGATGGTTGCATTAAACCCCTCCCCCCCCCCTCTTATGTTCTCTCATTTGTAGCCTTAGAAAATTTTGGCACTATGAATTAATCTTGATTGTGTGCTTTAAACTAGCACTGTATATAATTTTTCAGCAACAATTAAAATCTTCAGAAGGGATGATTTTGTTTATCATGATTAAGGGTGCATATAAGTTTATCCCGTCGCTACAAACCTCGTCCTGATATCTTGCATGGTTATGAGTATCGCCCTCATTAGGCAGTTGTTGTCACTCTAGTCTTATCATTAGACTGAGCAAGAGCCTGACAAAGTATCAGTAGGAACCGCTGTAGCTATGTCTCAGAAAATACAAATGTTACAATTTACCTTGAAATCCACTAGCTTAGGCCCAGAGGCCGCCTGAATCTTGACAGCAATCTCCAGGGCGCCGTGGATAAACTCAATCACCTTTGCCATGTCCCCTTCCTTAAGACCTCTGAAATAATAAAATATTAAGCACCAAGGAGAATAATATCCATAACAATTCAACGGTTGTAGGATAAAACATTTTGATAAAAAGAAACCAGAAATATCAGCTTTATGCACTTAGGGCTAACTGATTAAAAAAAAGTTTAGGATCTACCATATCCAGGTCTTAACAAAAAAATAGTTGAGATTTTAAACCATCAAATACGTTGTGGACACTTACCTTGTAGTTAGAGAGGGAGATCCTAGCCTGATACCACTTGTATTCATAGTGGACACTTACCTTGTAGGTAGAGATGGAGATCCTAGCCTGATACCACTTGGATTCATAGTGGACACTTACCTTCTAGTTAGAGATGGAGATCCTAGCCTGATACCACTTGGATTCATAATGGACACTTACCTTGTAGTTAGAGAGGGAGATCCTAGCCTGATACCACTTGGATTCATAGTGGACACTTACCTTGTAGTTAGAGATGGAGATCCTAGCCTGATACCACTTGTATTCATAGTGGACACTTACCTTGTAGTTAGAGATGGAGATCCTAGCCTGATACC
Source organism: Acartia tonsa (assembly GCF_053477335.1). Taxonomy (NCBI): domain Eukaryota; kingdom Metazoa; phylum Arthropoda; class Copepoda; order Calanoida; family Acartiidae; genus Acartia; species Acartia tonsa. Next base: position 7,503,700 of record NC_137264.1, read on the forward strand.
AGATTCATAGTGGACACTTACCTTGTAGTTAGAGAGGGAGATCCTAGCCTGATACTACTTGTATTCATAGTGGACACTTACCTTGTAGTTAGAGAGGGAGATCCTAGCCTGATACCACTTGGATTCATAGTGGACACTTACCTTGTAGTTAGAGAGGGAGATCCTAGCCTGATACCACTTGGATTCTTAGTGGACACTTACCTTGTAGTTAGAGATGGAGATCCTAGCCTGATACCACTTGGATTCATAGTGGACACTTACCTTGTAGTTAGAGATGGAGATCCTAGCCTGATACCCCTTGGATTCATAGTGGACACTTACCTTGTAGTTAGAGATGGAGATCCTAGCCTGATACCACTTGGATTCATGGCGGACACTTACCTTGTAGTTAGAGAGGGAGATCCTAGCCTGATACCACTTGGATTCATAGTGGACACTTACCTTGTAGTTAGAGATGGAGATCCTAGCCTGATACCACTTGGATTCATAGTGGACACTTACCTTGTAGTTAGAGAGGGAGATCCTAGCCTGATACCACTTGGATTCATAGTGGACACTTACCTTGTAGTTAGAGAGGGAGATCCTAGCCTGATACCACTTGGATTCATGGCGGACACTTACCTTGTAGTTAGAGAGGGAGATCCTAGCCTGATACCACTTGGATTCATAGTGGACACTTACCTTGTAGTTAGAGAGGGAGATCCTAGCCTGATACCACTTGGATTCATAGTGGACACTTACCTTGTAGTTAGAGATGAATATCCTAGCCTGATACCACTTGGATTCATAGTGGACACTTACCTTGTAGTTAGAGAGGGAGATCCTAGCCTGATACCACTTGGATTCTTAGTGGACACTTACCTTGTAGTTAGAGATGGAGATCCTAGCCTGATACCACTTGGATTCATAGTGGACACTTACCTTGTAGTTAGAGATGGAGATCCTAGCCTGATACCCCTTGGATTCATAGTGGACACTTACCTTGTAGTTAGAGATGGAGATCCTAGCCTGATACCACTTGGATTCATAGTGGACACTTACCTTGTAGTTAGAGATGGAGATCCTAGCCTGATACCACTTGGATTCATAGTGGACACTTACCTTCTAGTTAGAGATGGAGATCCTAGCCTGATACCACTTGGATTCATAGTGGACACTTACCTTGTAGTTAGAGATGGAGATCCTAGCCTGATACCACTTGGATTCATAGTGGACACTTACCTTGTAGTTAGAGAGGGAGATCCTAGCCTGATACCACTTGGATTCATGGCGGACACTTACCTTGTAGTTAGAGAGGGAGATCCTAGCCTGATACCACTTGGATTCATAGTGGACACTTACCTTGTAGTTAGAGAGGGAGATCCTAGCCTGATACCACTTGGATTCATAGTGGACACTTACCTTGTAGTTAGAGATGAATATCCTAGCCTGATACCACTTGGATTCATAGTGGACACTTACCTTGTAGTTAGAGAGGGAGATCCTAGCCTGATACCACTTGGATTCTTAGTGGACACTTACCTTGTAGTTAGAGATGGAGATCCTAGCCTGATACCACTTGGATTCATAGTGGACACTTACCTTGTAGTTAGAGATGGAGATCCTAGCCTGATACCCCTTGGATTCATAGTGGACACTTACCTTGTAGTTAGAGATGGAGATCCTAGCCTGATACCAGATTCATAGTGGACACTTACCTTGTAGTTAGAGATGGAGATCCTAGCCTGATACCACTTGGATTCATAGTGGACACTTACCTTCTAGTTAGAGATGGAGATCCTAGCCTGATACCACTTGGATTCATAGTGGACACTTACCTTGTAGTTAGAGATGGAGATCCTAGCCTGATACCACTTGGATTCATAGTGGACACTTACCTTGTAGTTAGAGAGGGAGATCCTAGCCTGATACCACTTGGATTCATAGTGGACACTTACCTTGTAGTTAGAGATGGAGATCCTAGCCTGATACCACTTGGATTCATGGCGGACACTTACCTTGTAGTTAGAGAGGGAGATCCTAGCCTGATACCACTTGGATTCATAGTGGACACTTACCTTGTAGTTAGAGAGGGAGATCCTAGCCTGATACCACTTGGATTCTTAGTGGACACTTACCTTGTAGTTAGAGATGGAGATCCTAGCCTGATACCACTTGGATTCATAGTGGACACTTACCTTGTAGTTAGAGATGGAGATCCTAGCCTGATACCCCTTGGATTCATAGTGGACACTTACCTTGTAGTTAGAGATGGAGATCCTAGCCTGATACCAGATTCATAGTGGACACTTACCTTGTAGTTAGAGATGGAGATCCTAGCCTGATACCACTTGGATTCATAGTGGACACTTACCTTCTAGTTAGAGATGGAGATCCTAGCCTGATACCACTTGGATTCATAGTGGACACTTACCTTCTAGTTAGAGATGGAGATCCTAGCCTGATACCACTTGGATTCATAGTGGACACTTACCTTGTAGTTAGAGAGGGAGATCCTAGCCTGATACCACTTGGATTCATAGTGGACACTTACCTTGTAGTTAGAGATGGAGATCCTAGCCTGATACCACTTGGATTCATAGTGGACACTTACCTTGTAGTTAGAGATGGAGATCCTAGCCTGATACCACTTGGATTCATAGTGGACACTTACCTTGTAGTTAGAGAGGGAGATCCTAGCCTGATACCACTTGGATTCATAGTGGACACTTACCTTGTAGTTAGAGATGGAGATCCTAGCCTGATACCACTTGGATTCATAGTGGACACTTACCTTGTAGTTAGAGATGGAGATCCTAGCCTGATACCCCTTGGATTCATAGTGGACACTTACCTTGTAGTTAGAGATGGAGATCCTAGCCTGATACCAGATTCATAGTGGACACTTACCTTGTAGTTAGGGAGGGAGATCCTAGCCTAATACTACTTGTATTCATAGTGGACACTTACCTTGTAGTTAGAGATGGAGATCCTAGCCTGATACCACTTGGATTCATAGTGGACACTTACCTTGTAGTTAGAGAGGGAGATCCTAGCCTGATACCACTTGGATTCATAGTGGACACTTACCTTGTAGTTAGAGAGGGAGATCCTAGCCTGATACCACTTGTATTCATAGTGGACACTTACCTTGTAGTTAGAGATGGAGATCCTAGCCTGATACCACTTGGATTCATAGTGGACACTTACCTTGTAGTTAGAGATGGAGATCCTAGCCTGATACCACTTGTATTCATAGTGGACACTTACCTTGTAGTTAGAGATGGAGATCCTAGCCTGATACCACTTGGATTCATAGTGGACACTTACCTTGTAGTTAGAGATGGAGATCCTAGCCTGATACCCCTTGGATTCATAGTGGACACTTACCTTGTAGTTAGAGATGGAGATCCTAGCCTGATACCAGATTCATAGTGGACACTTACCTTGTAGTTAGAGAGGGAGATCCTAGCCTGATACCACTTGGATTCATAGTGGACACTTACCTTGTAGTTAGAGATGGAGATCCTAGCCTGATACCACTTGTATTCATAGTGGACACTTACCTTGTAGTTAGAGATGGAGATCCTAGCCTGATACCACTTGGATTCATAGTGGACACTTACCTTGTAGGTAGAGATGGAGATCCTAGCCTGATACCACTTGGATTCATAGTGGACACTTACCTTGTAGTTAGAGAGGGAGATCCTAGCCTGATACCACTTGGATTCATAGTGGACACTTACCTTGTAGTTAGAGATGGAGATCCTAGCCTGATACCACTTGGATTCATAGTGGACACTTACCTTGTAGTTAGAGATGGAGATCCTAGCCTGATACTACTTGGATTCATAGTGGACACTTACCTTGTAGTAAGAGAGGGAGATCCTAGCCTGATACCACTTGGATTCATAGTGGACACTTACCTTGTAGTTAGAGATGGAGATCCTAGCCTGATACCAGATTCATAGTGGACACTTACCTTGTAGTTAGAGATGGAGATCCTAGCCTGATACCCCTTGGATTCATAGTGGACACTTACCTTGTAGTTAGAGATGGAGATCCTAGCCTGATACCAGATTTATAGTGGACACTTACCTTGTAGTTAGAGAGGGAGATCCTAGCCTGATACTACTTGGATTCATAGTGGACACTTACCTTCTAGTTAGAGATGGAGATCCTAGCCTGATACCACTTGGATTCATAGTGGACACTTACCTTGTAGTTAGAGAGGGAGATCCTAGCCTGATACCACTTGGATTCATAGTGGACACTTACCTTGTAGTTAGAGATGGAGATCCTAGCCTGATACCAGATTCATAGTGGACACTTACCTTGTAGTTAGAGATGGAGATCCTAGCCTGATACCACTTGTATTCATAGTGGACACTTACCTTCTAGTTAGAGATGGAGATCCTAGCCTGATACCACTTGGATTCAGAGTGGACACTTACCTTGCACAGTTAAGGAATCTCGACCACAAAGATTTTTTTATCCAATCTTGACATGTGAGGTATTTTTAGAAAGAGGAATATACATAGAAAACGCCTATGTAAATTAGAAAATCCGCAGAAATCATATTTGCAAGTTATTTGCAAAAATCTGCAATGTTGATTTGCAAAATTAATTTCTTGCCTTCAATGACTTATTTATGAATAAATCTTTTATGAAATATGTTTATTTATAAGTATAGAACATACTTAAGGCAAAAAAAATTTCTTTAGTGTTACTTTTTTCACCCTATATATGAAAAAAGCAGTTTCTCACAATTTATGATAAAAAGAGGTATAGGAACAAAAAATGTGTTTTTCCTTGATGTAAACACAATAATTGGCATAAAATCTATCATCCTAAACGTAAAAATCAGATATAGAATCCTTTTTAGAGGAAATATAGTGCAAAAAGTAACCAAGACATTTTTGCAAAGTATAAAATTCTAAAGAAAATAGTCCTTTTTGATTTTGATATACATATCAGATAAATGGATATAAAATTAGTGATCAAAAACTATAAAACAAGTTATAACTTTTTTAACCCTATCATTGATTAAAATGCACTTTTAGGATTACTCATTACCAAAGTTGCACATAAAACTCTTTTTATTAAGTTATTAAACAAAATAAATTCAAATCAACAATTAGGCGTTTTTTATAATGCAGTAGACCATTGTGTAGTTGGTTTTTTGGCATTTATTTTGTTTGATTACTTCATAAAAAGAGTTTTTATGCACTACTTTGGTAATTCTTAAACCTAAAAGTGCAATTTAATCAATGACAGTGTTGAAAAAACTTATAACATGTTTTATAGTTTTTGATCACTAATTCAATATACATTAATCTGATATGTATATCAAAAGCAAAAAGAACTATTTTCTTTAGATTTTCATACTTTGCAAAAATGTCTTAGTTACTTTTTGCACTATATTTCCTCTAAAAAGGATTCTATATCTGATTTTTATATTTAGGATGATAGATTATATGCCATTTATTGTGTTTACATCAAGAAAAAACATATTTTTTGTTCCTATTCCTTTTTTTATCATAAAATGTGAGAAACTGCTTTTTTTCAGATATAGGGTGAAAAAAGTAACACTAAAGAAAATTGTTTTGCCTTAATTATGTTCTAAACTTATAAATAAACATGTTTCATAAAAAGATTTTTTCTAAATCTGTCATTTAAGGCATGAAATTAATTTTGCAAATTAACATTGCAGATTTTTGCAAATAACTTGCAAATATGATTTCTGCGGATTTTCTAATTTACATAGGTGTTTTCTATATATATTCCTCATTCCAAACATACCTCTTTTGTCAAGATTGGATAAAAAAATCTTTGTGGTCGAGATTCCATAACTGTGCTTGTAGTTAGAGATGGAGATCCTAGCCTGATACCACTTGGATTCATAGTGGACACTTACCTTGTAGGTAGAGATGGAGATCCTAGCCTGATACCACTTGGATTCATAGTGGACACTTACCTTGTATTTAGAGAGGGAGATCCTAGCCTGATACCACTTGGATTCATAGTGGACACTTACCTTGTAGTTAGAGATGGAGATCCTAGCCTGATACCAGATTCATAGTGGACACTTACCTTGTAGTTAGAGATGGAGATCCTAGCCTGATACCACTTGTATTCATAGTGGACACTTACCTTCTAGTTAGAGATGGAGATCCTAGCCTGATACCACTTGGATTCATAGTGGACACTTACCTTGTAGTTAGAGATGGAGATCCTAGCCTGATACTACTTGTATTCATAGTGGACACTTACCTTCTAGTTAGAGAGGGAGATCCTAGCCTGATACCCCTTGGATTCATAGTGGACACTTACTTTGTAGTTAGAGATGGAGATCCTAGCCTGATACCAGATTCATAGTGGACACTTACCTTGTAGTTAGAGATGGAGATCCTAGCCTGATACTACTTGTATTCATAGTGGACACTTACCTTGTAGTTAGAGAGGGAGATCCTAGCCTGATACCCCTTGGATTCATAGTGGACACTTACTTTGTAGTTAGAGATGGAGATCCTAGCCTGATACCAGATTCATAGTGGACACTTACCTTGTAGTTAGAGAGGGAGATCCTAGCCTGATACCACTTGGATTCATAGTGGACACTTACCTTGTAGTTAGAGATGGAGATCCTAGCCTGATACCCCTTGGATTCATAGTGGACACTTACTTTGTAGTTAGAGATGGAGATCCTAGCCTGATACCAGATTCATAGTGGACACTTACCTTGTAGTTAGAGAGGGAGATCCTAGCCTGATACCACTTGGATTCATAGTGGACACTTACCTTGTAGTTAGAGATGGAGATCCTAGCCTGATACCACTTGGATTCATAGTGGACACTTACCTTGTAGTTAGAGATGGAGATCCTAGCCTGATACCACTTGGATTCATAGTGGACACTTACCTTGTAGTTAGAGATGGAGATCCTAGCCTGATACCCCTTGGATTCATAGTGGACACTTACTTTGTAGTTAGAGATGGAGATCCTAGCCTGATACCAGATTCATAGTGGACACTTACCTTGTAGTTAGAGAGGGAGATCCTAGCCTGATACCCCTTGGATTCATAGTGGACACTTACCTTGTAGTTAGAGATGGAGATCCTAGCCTGATACCACTTGGATTCATAGTGGACACTTACCTTGTAGTTAGAGATGGAGATCCTAGCCTGATACCACTTGGATTCATAGTGGACACTTACCTTGTAGGTAGAGATGGAGATCCTAGCCTGATACCCCTTGGATTCATAGTGGACACTTACTTTGTAGTTAGAGATGGAGATCCTAGCCTGATACCCCTTGGATTCATAGTGGACACTTACTTTGTAGTTAGAGATGGAGATCCTAGCCTGATACCACTTGGATTCATAGTGGACACTTACCTTGTAGTTAGAGATGGAGATCCTAGCCTGATACCACTTGGATTCTTAGTGGACACTTACCTTGTAGTTAGAGATGGAGATCCTAGCCTGATACCACTTGGATTCATAGTGGACACTTACCTTGTAGTTAGAGATGGAGATCCTAGCCTGATACCCCTTGGATTCATAGTGGACACTTACTTTGTAGTTAGAGATGGAGATCCTAGCCTGATACCAGATTCATAGTGGACACTTACCTTGTAGTTAGAGAGGGAGATCCTAGCCTGATACCCCTTGGATTCATAGTGGACACTTACCTTGTAGTTAGAGATGGAGATCCTAGCCTGATACCACTTGGATTCATAGTGGACACTTACCTTGTAGTTAGAGATGGAGATCCTAGCCTGATACCACTTGGATTCATAGTGGACACTTACCTTGTAGGTAGAGATGGAGATCCTAGCCTGATACCCCTTGGATTCATAGTGGACACTTACTTTGTAGTTAGAGATGGAGATCCTAGCCTGATACCAGATTCATAGTGGACACTTACCTTGTAGTTAGAGAGGGAGATCCTAGCCTGATACCACTTGGATTCATAGTGGACACTTACCTTGTAGTTAGAGATGGAGATCCTAGCCTGATACCACTTGGATTCATAGTGGACACTTACCTTGTAGTTAGAGATGGAGATCCTAGCCTGATACCACTTGGATTCATAGTGGACACTTACCTTGTAGTTAGAGATGGAGATCCTAGCCTGATACCCCTTGGATTCATAGTGGACACTTACTTTGTAGTTAGAGATGGAGATCCTAGCCTGATACCAGATTCATAGTGGACACTTACCTTGTAGTTAGAGAGGGAGATCCTAGCCTGATACCCCTTGGATTCATAGTGGACACTTACCTTGTAGTTAGAGATGGAGATCCTAGCCTGATACCACTTGGATTCATAGTGGACACTTACCTTGTAGTTAGAGATGGAGATCCTAGCCTGATACCACTTGGATTCATAGTGGACACTTACCTTGTAGGTAGAGATGGAGATCCTAGCCTGATACCACTTGGATTCATAGTGGACACTTACCTTGTAGTTAGAGATGGAGATCCTAGCCTGATACCACTTGGATTCATAGTGGACACTTACCTTGTAGTTAGAGAGGGAGATCCTAGCCTGATACTACTTGGATTCATAGTGGACACTTACCTTGTAGTTAGAGATGGAGATCCTAGCCTGATACCACTTGGATTCATAGTGGACACTTACCTTGTAGTTAGAGAGGGAGATCCTAGCCTGATACTACTTGTATTCATAGTGGACACTTACCTTCTAGTTAGAGATGGAGATCCTAGCCTGATACCACTTGGATTCATAGTGGACACTTACCTTGTAGTTAGAGAGGGAGATCCTAGCCTGATACCACTTGGATTCATAGTGGACACTTACCTTCTAGTTAGAGATGGAGATCCTAGCCTGATACCACTTGGATTCATAGTGGACACTTACCTTCTAGTTAGAGATGGAGATCCTAGCCTGATACCACTTGGATTCATAGTGGACACTTACCTTGTAGTTAGAGATGGAGATCCTAGCCTGATACCACTTGGATTCATAGTGGACACTTACCTTGTAGTTAGAGAGGGAGATCCTAGCCTGATACCACTTGGATTCATAGTGGACACTTACCTTGTAGTTAGAGATGGAGATCCTAGCCTGATACCACTTGGATTCATAGTGGACACTTACCTTGTAGTTAGAGATGAATATCCTAGCCTGATACCACTTGGATTCATAGTGGACACTTACCTTGTAGTAAGAGAGGGAGATCCTAGCCTGATACCACTTGGATTCATGGCGGATACGTCGCCAGGTACGGTGTTCTTGTTGCAGGAGATGTTAACGGCCTCCAGGATTAATTCACCCTACAGAAAGAGTATTGGTAAAAAAAGATAGAACAATACACGGCACTAGTGTTTAGAAGACTATCATCAAAAAAACGCACAGCTTAAAAGTAGGAATAAATTTCGATCATTTACTTCTAATCCTTGTCAACCTTCACAAAATTTATTAATTTCATATATTTATAATAAAGTCAGATATATACTTTTTAAAAAATAGCTTAATTTAAAGTAAAGAAACAACAAACTGGTAAAAAGTGTTTAACAATACTAAAAAAATTTGATGTTTTATATTAAAGATGATTGGCACTGAATCAGTATATAACTCTTTCTATCCCTAATTATGAGTATTCAAAGCAGAATATTATGTTAATGGAACGACTACAAATTAAGAATGATAATGATATTGAGCATTTAGAAATCTAGCACGAAATTTTTTTATTTAATAAGAAAAAAAATTTGGGGGAAAATTTTTTTTTTTGAGGGGGGCTGATATCTCTTTAAGGGTTGAAGTATCCTCCCCCAAAATAGTTATAAACCTTCCCAGGATATCTGAGAAGCTGCCCTGTAAAGGAGAACCATATCGGTTCAGCTGTTAGCGAGATCCTTAGGAACAGAAAGACATCCTGTTACTTTCTTATAATAATTGATGGAAAAATATTACAAAAAGTTAAAATATCAAGCTTATAATTTACATGTGAAGGTTAAAAGAAGCACAAACAAGTTTTCATTGCCAAGGAAAACATGCAGGGATCTAAAGGGATAAGACAATGGCCGGTAAATTGGTGTACATCCCCAATGACTATAAACAAAATTATATAAACTTATCGGTTGAAACGTGAGAACACTAACCATTCAAAATTTACTAAAGCCCCCAAAGTTGTTAAGCCAACGAATAAGAAGACGTTATCATAAAACTTTGGGGGACAAGTGTAATTACAGCCCATTGTCCCCTCTCTCTCGCTGAAAAATGTCAAGTGCTGATTGAACTAGAGATATAAGAAATATTTGTGCTAGATTTTTTTTATATTATCTATTAGTTGCCCTAAATAATAAAAAAAATCAAGGCCAATATTTTTCTGGTAAATAATCAAGGAAATCTAAGTTTCTTTTTATTTGGAATTTTAGGTGGGGGGTTGAATTTACGAGGGGTTAATTACTATCCCTAAAATAGTGGAAGGGGTAGGAAGAGTAAAACGCTCATTACTGTGTATGAAATATTAAAAATACTGAAATGATTGGTAAACAAAATGTTATTCTTATTATTTGCCAGATTAGACTAGGTAAAACCTTTTTATTATTAGTAGCGAAGCTACTCTATAATTCACTTGGTCCGTCCGTCCGTCCGTCCGTAACGCTATGGGGGAAATGGGATTTACTCAGCTCCTATTATTAGATCCTATAAATGAAATAAACTTAAATAATTAAAATATTTTACCTAGCGCATTTTGGGTAAAAAAACCTTATGAAACCTTAATGTGTATTAATAGTTATTTATCGCATCGTATTATAGACAGCTTTTCGTTGATATTTAACTGAAAATTGTACCATTAAAAACAGTTTTGTTATTCCTGACGGGCAGAAAAACCGGCCTAACAAAACTGGTATAAATTTTTATTTTTAATATTCGGAGAAAATTGTCTGTAATTTGATGCAATTTATGATTTTTCCGTATGGCTAGTTCTAATCCACCAGATATTAATCGGTTTCGAAGCCATACTGGAAAAGATGTGCTTACCTTTGCACCACTGAGTTTACCAGGAGAAGATCTAAGGTCAACATGGACAATATGGTTATCTGTACCTCCTAAATAACAATAATAGTTTTCACCAAAACTTAAGCCTTTTTGAAATGAAAAAAAGAAAACTGTAAAGTTTAGTGGCTCTATTAGCATAATAAACTCACACAAACGTACAAACTTTTTGGGTACGATCAATTTGGAAGTCCCCAAAGCCATATTTATGACTAGAATGTTTTTTTTTAATTTATGGAAGAAGTAAACACTACATGCCTTTTTCCAAAAGATATAAAAAAAACAATTGGTGGTTTTACTCAAAGTGACGAATCAAACACAGAATCCCCAGCCCCTGATTATTTGAAATAAAATGAAAATAAAGGGGAGAAGGGAAGTTTTTATTACTTTATTTCAGGTAAGACTATATTGGGTATTGGGTCCCCGCTTGGTTTCTGAGTTAAATTTCTTTCTTACGTTTTTGTGCTTTACTATATCATCAACTAGCGGCTTCGCCCCTAGCCTCTAGGGGCTTTGCTCCATGAGGTAATTTTAAAAAATAAATGAAAAAAAAATTTGAAACATTTTTTTTTGGGGAGGGGGAATTTTCATTTTTGGGGGGTAGTGGGGTTGTCCCCCCCCTCCCCCAAGAAAATAGCTTAAAACCACCACAGGACCAATAGGTATATACCCTGAAGAGTAGAATCCGATCGGTTCAGTGGTTACCGAGATCTTAAGGGACAGACGGACGGACAGACAGACATAGTTCTACTTTGTATTATAGACTAGCTGATGCGCACCTAGCAGATGAGTAGGGAATACAGAAAAATGGCCAAAAACCATCCCAGGACCTATTAAAAGCTTCCCTAAAAAGAGAACCAAATCTTTTCTGTAGTTAGCGAAATCCTAACCTTCATACAAAAAACCTTAATACTTTATATAATAGGATAATAAAATATAACATAATGACCTGTAACAATTTTGTATCCAAGTTCTGACAATCCTTTCGCCAGAGCCTAAAAGATTCATATAATACATAGAAAGTAAATAAAAATAATTAAAAGTGTATAAAAAATACATGTTGAAAGGCATCTGCCCATAAAAGAAAATAACAAATAGCTTTGTCTCTGTTCTGCCATGGCAAATAATATTTAAAAATCATTAGAAAATTATATTTACGTTTCCCTGGACAGTTTTCAAAATCCCTGAAAATTCATTATTAAATACCCAGGGATCAAAAGGGACAAGACAATGGCCGATATATTTATGTACATTCCCAAAAATTATACACAAATTTACCCCTTCTATAGATTACAATTAGTGGTTGAAAGGTTTTGACATTCAAATTAATAAACCAACCTATCATAGTTAAATAAAAGACCCCAAAATTGTTAAAAAAAGTTTATTATAAAACTTTGGAAACTAGCATAATAAACAGGCCTATGTCCCCGCTCTCCCAAGTAAATACTATCTATTTGTCTATTTTAAAAGTAGGGTTGGGCCGTATATCCGGTCTGGCCGGTTATCCGGCCGGATATCCGGCCATTTTCAATATCCGGCCGGATACCTGATATTAAAACTATCCGGTTGCATGATATCCGGCTGATTTTTGGCGCCGGATATCCGGTTATCCGGCCGGATACCCGGTAATTTGCCGGATATCGAACGTTGGCCAGATATCCGGCCGGAACCGGATATCCGGCATTAGAAATCAGCCGGATATCCGGTATCCGGTATCCGGCCAAAAAAGTATCCGGCCCAACCCTATTTAAAAGTTTACCTGGGCATTCTGAACAACTTGTCGTTGATAATGTTTAAACTCTTGGGAAGTGGCGTGCTTCATAGCAACAGCTATACCAGCAATGGCATGATTATGTGGACCTCCCTAATTAATAAATTTATTATTTTGGAACACCCTAATGCTGGATAAATTTCATAACAGAATTAACATTGTGTCTCAAATTGTGTCTAATTTAATAATACATTAATTTGGGACACTCTAATGCTAGATATTTTTCATAGCAACAGCAATACCAACAAAAGCATGATTAAGTGGACCTCTCTAATTAATAAAGGGAGGGGGCGAAGTGCCACTTTTTGAAACCAAAAGTAAAACGCGCATGATCTCAGCCCATAAAGTTACAGCTCTAAAATTCGACACAGCAGTTGTTTTTGAGAAGAACAATATAGAACTGTGAAGAAACGGCGACGGAACCACCGCTCACACCGAAAACCGCCGTTTCCCGCCGAATTTTTTTTTTTACCTTTTTTCACCAAATAATACAGTTCTCAATCATCTGAGATAAATTTTTTTTCTCATAAAAATTTCCTTTAAATTTTCACGTGACACTTGCAAGTGTAAAATCTTTTAAGTGTCAAGTGAAAATATTAGGGAAATTTTTATGAAAAAAAAGTTTATCTCACATTACCTATTGAAAATTGTCTATTATGGCGAGAAGAGACAAAAAAATCTCGACAGGAAACGGCGGTTCCGCCGCCATTTCTTCACAGTTCCATATTGTTCTCCACAAAAACAACTGCTGTGCCGAATTTTAGAGCTGTAACCTTTTTATGGGCTGAGATCATGCACGTTTTACTTTTGGTTTCAAAAAGTGGCACATCCGCCTCCCCCCATTTATTATTTTGGGACACCCTAGTGTAATATTTGTTTAATGGTAACAGCAATACCATAATTTTTTTTACATCCCCAATGATAATACACAAAATTATCCCTTCTGTAATTACAATTAGTGGTTGAAAAGTTTGGACACTCAACTGAATGAAACAACCAATTAAAATTAAATTAAATGTCTCCAAAATTGTTAAGCCAACGAATAGGAAAATGTTACTATACAACGTTGGGGACTAGTGTGTTATAAACAGTCCAATGTCCCCTCCCTCCCTGATTATACCTGAAGTCCCGGGAACACGGCCATATTTATTTTGTTCTCAAAGTCATACAGAACTTCCTTGCCATTTCTGTCCACCTCTTTCACTCCACGCCTAGATGATATTTAATCCTTATTTAAAAGTAACAGGGTGTCTGTCTTTGTGTCTATCTGTCTGTCGCTAACCGCTAAACCGATGTGGTTCTCCTTTCCAATGTAGCTTCTCATCGGTCCAGGGAAAGTTTATAACTATTTTAGGCGAGGGCCGCTACAAAAAAAAATTTATTGATAAAAACTATATTTAAACTAGATGCATCTTGGGGACGTGGCTGCTAGTTTTAAGTGACATATGTCTATGATAAAGTGGAGAAGAAAAAAATTTGGGTTATATTCTCTTTCGTGGCAACGCCTCATAAGGGGCGTTCGTCGTATTTTCTTAGTAGCTTTTGATAGGTTTTTAAAATTAGGTTAGTTAAAAAAAAAAAAAATTGCAGAACAAAAAGGGTAAAACCGGTTTGAACATCAATCTTACCTGAAGAAAATAATTCCAGCCCTGGGTCCTCTGAGGGTCTTGTGAACTGTAGATGTGACAATATCACAGTATTGGAAAGGTGATGGTACCTCCCCAGCAGCCACTAGCCCACTAAATATTTATGTATATATTATAATTGGCGTTTTTCCTAAAAGTGCCCTGTTGATCATCAAACCCCTTTACCTCTCATTTTGAAAGATTTTTATTTGTCAATTCGTTTAGGTCAGGTTAGCAAACTTGTTTGTCCCGCAGTGGATAGGTAATAAATATTTACCCTACCCCTAATTTTCAAGTAATTTAAAAATTAATGGTAACAAAGTATAATAAAGTAACAGGATGTCTATGTGTCTGTGGTTTTGTATGTTTGTACCGAAGGATCTCGCTAACCGCTGAACCGATCGGGCTCTCCTTAACAGGGTAGCTTCTCATAGGTCCTGGGAAGGTTTATAAATATTTTGGGAGAGGGTACCTCCACCCTCCCAAGAGAAATCATACAAAAAATATTCACGCTTTTACGTAGTGACTTGAACGCAACTTGGACATAATTGAAATAAAAAACAAACATTTAAAGTGCCACTAGAGACCTCTAGGGGCTTAGCCGCTCATATAATATAAAGGTTTATTGTCTGAAGAGTTTCGCTAAGGGCTGCAATGATTGTGTTCTCCATATCATGGAAGTAATCTTGATTTAGAAGGTAATAAAATTTAAGATGCCCCTAGAGACTAGGGGCGCAGCCGCTAGTATACTGTAAATTTCTAGGGATGTAAAGACAATTGCTAATAAATTTATGTACATCCTCAATGATGATATTAATATTACTCCTTCTTTAGATTACAATTAGTGGTTGAAACGTATGGCCACTCAACTTAATGAACAAACAAACGAATGAAAATTCAAAAAAAGTCCCCAAACTTTTGGGCTCAGTGGAATAAACAGCCCAATATCCCCTCCCTCCCTGGTTAAATTCACTTTTAGTAGGTAACAATTTAGTAGAGAAAAATATAATAATATTTCTTTTGATCTGGTATTTGAATAACCCATACACCAGAAAAAGTTTTATTAATAAGTATTTAAAAATAAGACTAAGAACATTTAAAACTGATACATTGAAAAATGAATGAACAGGGATCTTAAGGGATAAGACAATGTCCGATAAATTGATGTACACTCCCAATAATAATACTTAATATTTCCTTTTCTGCAGATTACAATTAATTGTTTAGACGCTCAACTTTATAAATCAACAAATAAAAATTCATTAAAAGTCCCTAAAGTTGTTTAGCCAACGTATAAGAAAACGTCATTAAAACTTTGGGGACTAGTATAATAAACAGCCAATTGTCCCCTACCTTGCTGGATATCATTAAAATACCAATAATGCACATTCATCCAATAATATATTTAGATAAAAAATTTTAGACAGCAATATTTTTTATTTAATTTTTTTAAAGAATCATTTAAGTTCAATATTTTTAAAATTCTTTTGTTAAAATGTTTTTTTTACTCCTAACCACTGAACCGATTGCCCCTGAGAGAAAAAGGGGATTTAATCAGAAGCGGATGGGACATTGGGCTGTCTATTATATTGGATAGCTTACCAACTTAGGGGACTTTCGATGAATTTCGATTGGTTGGTAAAAAAGTTAAGTACTGTGTCCATATGTTTCAACAACTAATTGAAATCTAGAGAAGGGGTAATTTTGTACAACATCATTGGGGATGTACATCAGCCATTGTCTTATACCTTTAGATTCTTGGGATTTAATAGGTACAAACAAACATATTTAGATCATTATAGATTGATTTTTTTGAGACTAGGGGGGGGGGTGTGGTGCTACTTTACGGGGGTTACTAAAGATAAGAGCCCAAGATCTAAAAGCTTCAAAGCGAATCCTATCAAAATATCTACACAATGTATGTGCGAAGTCTTACTGAGTAAACAAACGGACAGACTTCCAATTAATGATTACCTCATACGGGCAAAGCTGCTGCTGACCATGACATTTTAACGTCAGGTTCAACAAACATGATAACTAAGGGAAGCCAAATCTCTCCTTTTCTGAAATATAGCAGCAGTAGGAGTTATGTAGCTAATGACAAAATAGATTTACCTGACATGGGCCATATCCGCCATAAGCAGAGAACCATTCTTGTCAGCTATTTGACGGAACCTGAACAAAAATAAAATATTAAAAATATTTTTAATACTTTTAAGCCTATGTTTTTAACATCTAATCATCATATCGTAAAAGTTAGGACAATAAAAGAATATAGGGGGAGGGCTGGTGTGGCACCATAAGAAACCAAAAGTCAAGGAACTCAACTAGAAAGAGGAGGAAAGCACTGAAATTTGACATGGCAGTTGCTGTATAGGTGCTATGTGGATTTGTGAAGGAAATGCGGCAACACTGCCGCTCTCGCCGAAATTCTTTTCACATTTTATCGCAATATTAGACTATTTTTAAAGTAATATTTCAAACATGTCACTATTAAAAACAAGAACCAGTTTTCATGAGAAATATTCTCTTTTTTTAAATGAAAAAAATTACTATCCTTTCGTGTAAAGACATCCAACCTTAAACATATGATATTATTTAGAAGTTATATTGCCCTCTAACCCCACCTCAAAATAAATAAAAACTAATTTAGACGGTAGATCGGACAGACATACGGATTACGGACATACAATGTCCAAATGCAGACGCCATAGTGTCCTAGATTAATTACGATAGGTTATAGGATTTTACCTGGCATAATCCAGGTTTCTGGCATAACAGGATACTCCAGCAATAATCAGCTTAGGCTTGAACAGGTTGGCAGACTTTTCCAGGGCGTCATAGTCTATCAAACCGGTTGCTGGGTCAACCTAGAATTAAAGGAATTGTTATTTATCGCATCGTATAAACGACAGCTTTCCGCGGACATTAAAATGAAAATCATAAGCACGAGGGGCCGAGGGCCAAGAATAACAAAAATGGTATTAATCTTGTGATTTTTATTTTGATATTTGTGGAAAATTGTCTGGAATACAATGTTATACATAGTTTTTCAGTATGGCTGAAAACCGGTTCTAATCCAGCGGGTATTAATCGGTTACGAAGCCGTATAATATGTTCCTTATAAGACGTTGCGTGAAAAAATCATAAATATTTTGAAATTAGATAGATTTACATGGATATAATAAAATAGGTACAAAAAATCTGTGACGTCATACTTCTTGCTTTTAAACCCTTTAAAAGCAGGAAATTAAAAAGTTTAAAATGTTGATAAAAAAGTATAGTACTTAAAAATAGAAAAACAAGAAAAGAAATCTTCCAAATATTCGTAGTTAAACATGTTAACAATATGAAAATCCAAGGGGCTGCGCCCCTAGCATCTTGGAGCTCTATATTGAAAGGTATAAGAAAGGACAGAAAATTGCCTAAAATCAAACCCAGGCTAATTTATAAAAAATAAAATAGCCTAAAAACATCTGAGGACCTATAAGAAGCTTCACTGTAACAGCGAACTATATCAGTTCAGCAGTTATCGATGTCCTTTGCTACAGCCAAAAAAAGCTAACTACTTTATATAATAGGACTTAACCCGCGACCGTGGCTCAACACGTAGCGCATCCGCTCGTCGTCGGGAAGGTGATAGGTTCGAATCTCGGGCCGACACCGCGTCATAACTAAAGACGTTAAAAATGGTTCCTACTGCTGCTATGTCAGATGCGCGACATAAATAGTTAGAGTAGGGGGAATGCCTTGGCCCAAAACAGGCGCAACTCGTTACCATGCACAGTTGGGACTTCTCAGACAAAGGTCGTGCATCACAGAGAGTTGGTTGTCTGATGGATGTTACTTAGCCTAATATCCTTGGGTGTTTGGACAGAGAAGGGTGCGTTAGTCATCCTTAGTTCTCCTGGATTGCTGGACCAGGACCTGGACAGTACATCAAGTCGATAAGGTCCGGTACTGCAATCCCGCCCGTACGAGGTAATGTAGGTAGGTAATAATAGGACTAGCGGATACGCCCCCTAGAGGCCTCTAAGGGCACTTGAGGAGGGGAAAGTCGAATTTGATAACCCAATTTCTTATTTTTAAAAGCGAATAGTAGCTTTCACAATATTGCATAGAGTTATGAGAAAGGTTCCAGTCAAAGGCGCTTATTAAGTCTAGCTGTTCTTTATGTTGACAAAACGCATCAGTCCAATTTAGGCGCGTCTCTCTATTTGACTATGTAGTCCAGAGAATACGGCCACCCTGTTCCTCCATGATGTCCTGTCCTTGGCATGTGCTTCAGCTTCTACATAAAGCATAGTATAATTTAACGCATATCTAAAAACAGTTTGACCTAATAAGCGCCTTTGACTGGAATCTTACTCACAACTTTACGCAATGTTGTGAAAGCTACTATTATTTTAACCTACCTTGTAAGGCATAGATTCAAAGAAGATTGAAGTGGCGGAAATCTTGGCTAAAAAAAGTAAAATAGTTAAGTTGAAAAGGGGACTATCCACGAACGAGAACAAGTGATTCTAAGCACTTTCCAGCATTGATCCATAGTATTTTTTAGTAAATATACTAGGTTTATGTCTAATATCTATTTGGTTTATCGACAAAGTATATTATTTTGATAAAAAATGTATATTTAGAAAAAGGGTTGGTAACTTGTAATATTGTAAACAGTTTAATTTACAGCATTTGATGCTTTTCTGCGGTATTATTTTATTTTGTCCTTTGAACTCAACAAAGTGTTTGATGATATTGCATAAAAAAATGCTTTACATTTCTAAGTTTATTTAATATAAAACCATGGTAAAACCAAACTTTTTAGTCGATAAACCAAGTATTAAACATAAACCTAGTATATTTACTAAAAAAAAATATGGATCAATGCTGGAAGGTACTTAGAATCACTTGCTCTCGTTCGTGGATAGTCCCCTTTTAAAAGAGAAAAGGTAAAGTGCCCTGAAAGATAATAAATAATTTCATGACTGTCGATAATTAGTTAATAGTCTCTTTAAATGTTCCATATGTAAATGTACATAAGGCCTAACATAGATATGGTATACAAGAAAATATTTAGTAACATTTAAAGTTAAGGGGGGGGGCACATCTGACACTTTTGCGTAAACAGGGATTATGGGCTTTGTCTTAGGAGTTATAGGATAGGTTATTTGGGGAAAAAGTTTAGTTTTTGGGTGTATTTTCCTTATATTTAAAAAAAATTTTGAGAGGTCTCCAGGTTCAGGTGCTGCAGGCTGGAAGGTCACTTCTGGACAGGTATAAATGAAAAAAAAATTTTGTTTGAAGAGTTAGAGATCAACTTATTAAACCAAATATGCATCTTTTGGGATGTTATGAGCATATATGAAGAAAAAATAAAAATCAGCCTCCAGGTTCAGGTCCTGCAGGCCTCCAGGTGAATTCTGGACAGGTAAAAACTGAAATTTTTTACTTTTGAAGTTAGAACAAAACTTATTTAACAAAAGTTGCTACTTTATGGATGGTATGAACTAATTTGAAGAAAAATTTGCAATCGGGCTCCAGGTTCAGGTACTGCAGGCTTCCAGGTAAATTCTGGACAGGTAAAAATTGAAAAAAATTTAATTTTATAGTTATAACAAAACTTATTTTACAAAAGTTGCTACTTTATGTATGGTATGAACTAATTTGAAGAAAAATTTGAAATCGGGCTCCAGGTTCAGGTACTGCAGGCCTCCAGGTAAATCCTGGACAGGTAAAAACTAAAAATTTTCACTTTTAAAGTTAGAGCATAACTTATTTAACAAAAGTTGCTACTTTATGGATAGTATTAACCAATTTGAAGAAAAATTTGAAATCGGGCTCCAGGTACAGGTACTGCAGGCCTCCAGGTAAATTCTGGACAGGTAAAAACTGAAATTTTTACTATTGAAGTTAGAACTTATTGAACAAAAGTTGCTTCTTCATGGATGGTATTAACATATTTGAAATAAAGATTTTAGTTTGGAATACACTTTTTTAACTCTCTTCTTTAAGATAATTTAGAATGGTTTAATATTTTCCATCAAATACAAATTGTCAGGAAATGTAATAATTTCTAAGTGTATCTGAAATTTGGCTGATATACAAAATAATATTTATCAATTGTGTAGCTCACCTTCTGTGTCTGACTGTCCATTACTTAATTGCTATCACAATAAATAGTTGAATTATCTGTAAACATTCTACTTTTTATTTCTTCAATCCTTACGTTAGTCTTCTGTTCTCTTAATTTCCAATTATTTTTATTTAATCTTTTTCAGTAACATCCTTCCACAACTTGTTTTCTTACCTCCTGGGTATGGATAATTTATATTTGTTTTATCTTCTTAGGAATTTTTTACTTTATGTAAATAGTTATTGGTTACCTTTGTTGAATAAGATCTGAAAGAAATGGCCCCATCTACCGTTGATTTTCTTCAAATTAGTTCCTACCATCCATAAAGAATCAACTTTTGTTAAATAAGTTTTGTTCTAACTTCAATAGTAAAAAATTTAAGTTTTACCTGTCCAGAATTTACCTGGAGGCCTGCAATACCTGTGCCTGGATCCCGATTTCAAATTTTTCTTCAAATTGGTTAATACAATCCAAAAAGTAGCAACTTTTGTTCAATAAGTTTTGTTCTAACTTCAATAGTAAAAATTTCAGTTTTTACCTGTCCAGAATTTACCTGGAGGCCTGCAGTACCTGTACCTGGAGCCCGATTTCAAATTTTTCTTCAAATTGGTTAATACCATCCATAAAGAAGCAACTTTTGTTCAATAAGTTTTGTTCTAACTTCAATAGTAAAAAATTTCAGTTTTTACCTGTCCAGAATTTACCTGGAGGCCTGCAGTACCTGTACCTGGAGTCCGATTTCAAATTTTTCTTCAAATTGGTTAATACTATCCATAAAGTAGCAACTTTTGTTAAATAAGTTATGCTCTAACTTTAAAAGTGAAAATTTTTAGTTTTTTACCTGTCCAGGATCCACCTGGAGGCCTGCAGTACCTGAACCTGGAGCCCGATTTCAAATTTTTCTTCAAATTAGTTCATACCATCCATAAAGTAGCAACTTTTGTTAAATAAGTTTTGTTCTAACTTCAAAAGTAAAAAATTTCAGTTTTTACCTGTCCAGAATTCACCTGGAGGCCTGCAGGACCTGAACCTGGAGGCTGATTTTTATTTTTTCTTCATATATGCTCATAACATCCCAAAAGATGCATATTTGGTTTAATAAGTTGATCTCTAACTCTTCAAATTAGTTCATACCATACATAAAGTAGCAACTTTTGTAAAATAAGTTTTGTTCTAACTATAAAATTAAAATTTTTCAATTTTTACCTGTCCAGAATTTACCTGGAAGCCTGCAGTACCTGAACCTGGAGCCCGATTGCAAATTTTTCTTCAAATTAGTTCATACCATCCATAAAGTAGCAACTTTTGTTGAATAAGTTTTGTTCTAACTTCAAAAGTAAAAAATTCAGTTTTTACCTGTCCAGAATTTACCTGGAGGCCTGCAGTACCTATACCTGGAGCCCGATTTCAAATTTTTCTTCAAATTAGTTCATACCATCCATAAAGTAGCAACTTTTGTAAAATAAGTTTTGTTCTAACTATAAAATTTAAAATTTTCAGTTTTTACCTGTCCAGAATTCACCTGGAGGCCTGCAGGACCTGAACCTAGAGGCTGATTTTTATTTTTTCTTCATATATGCTCATAACATCCCAAAAGATGCATATTTGGTTTAATAAGTTGATCTCTAACTCTTCAAACAAAATTTTTTTTTCATTTATACCTGTCCAGAAGTGACCTTCCAGCCTGCAGCACCTGAACCTGGAGACCTATCAAATTTTTTTTTAAATATAAGGAAAATACACCCAAAAACTAAACTTTTTCCCCAAATAACCTATCCTATAACTCCTAAGACAAAGCCCATAATCCGTGTTTACGCAAAAGTGTCAGATGTGCCCCCCCCCTTATTTATGGATATTTTGTGTCTACAGAAATTGCAATTTTAGAAAGGGCATAAACAATAAGCTACATGAGTAGTATGTGCCATTAGTATTTTATCAATAAAAACAAGTCCCGGATCATAGAAAGAAAATGAAGTAGCGGTTTTTGTGGTGTTTTCACAGAATCTTCTCCTATTTCTAGCGACTGCAGGGAGCTCTAGCCCTGCGAGGTTATCATTAACATTCAACTAGCCTAAAATAACCTATCAAAGCTATTGTGAAAATACGACGAAACCCGCTATTTCGTTTTCTTTATGTGGTCCCAAGTTTCTTTTACATTTAAAAATAAAAAAATGAATAAGTATAATAAAAAAAAGAATTGGAAGGTTCAATTCCAAAATCTGTTTATCACATACCTTTAGGAGTGAAGAATCCATGGGTGAGATGACCCCCGTCGGGTAGGTCCAGGCCCATAATACGCCCGTGGGGCTCCACAAGAGCGGTGTACACTGCAAAGTTGGCCTGAATAGAAAGTTTGATGGATAGATTATGATTTTGATGACCTTTTGGGGACGTAACACCCACCAGACAACCAACCTTTGTCTGCAAGTGCTAACGGTGCATTTTAATGAGTTGCGAATGTTTTGGGCCAAGGCATTTTCCCACTCTAAGATTAATGTCGCGCATCTGACATAGCAGCGGTAGGAACAATTTTTAAAATGTTTTAATTATACGTGCGGACTTTCTGGCTTTCTAATCAGACCTAATTGTTATAGGAATAATAATACAAAGTTTGAAATCGATAGGATAATTCTAAAATGTCTAAGGAAGAGAGCTAACCGTTACGGACGGACGATCCTAGTTATAGAAAAGCTTTTCTTTTAACAATAAATAGGTACCAACTCTAGTGCGAAAAAAAAGTTAATCAAATAAATTAACAAGAAACAACTTTCTAGACCTACTTTATCAATTAAAGCTAGTAGATTTATTTTGAGTGTTAAGAATTTTTTTAAACATCTTTTTTGTCATTTTTATTTTTTAGGTAAGGTGTTAAGAGATAAGAAAATATGCGATAAATTCTTCGGGGTAGTTGGTATAAAGGTGGTCGCTTTGGATTTTCAAAAGGTATAGTATAACGAAATGCATTTAAACTTGAATTTAGTGAACTGCATATTTTTTCCAGTTCTATGTTTTAAACTACATTTATAGGGCATATATTTATAAGAATTTCAATTTTCTACCATGTAGTTTTAAAATTAAAAATAACTTCTTGTGATATATGCAATATATGATATATCTGGCTGATTTTCACAAAAACAGCATGACGACTAATTAAGTGATGTCTAATTGTATGTTATTTATATTAATATAAAGTTATGTATTTGTGATGATATACTTGTAACTTATGCTTGAAATAATATTTCTGAAATGCACTTCATGCAACTATGCCTTTGAGTTACTTTACTTAAAATAAGAAAATAGGAAACTTACTGGAGAACCGCTGTATGGCTGAACATTAACTCCCCACTCTGAAGGACTCAAACCATAGGCCTAGGAACAAAAATTATTTCAAAATCAAAATATTTATTTCAGTCAACATAACAAAACACAATGATAGGATCAGAATATTTACACATAGATATATGGTTTACCTATATGGATTTTTTTCATTTTAATTACTTTAATACCGAAGAAAATTTTATTTTATATATGAATGTTGCCAAGGCAAAAACATTGTGCAATTTTTTTAGTACAAAGTTTTTTATTAAATAATAACACAGTTTATATAGCCATAGTTGTTAGTGTTTGGACCTAATTAGTCATGAAGGATGTCAATCTTATATTCAACCAGATGGATTCTAATATCTAGATAGTAGATACCCTAATTGTAGTCTTAATAGTGTTGTATGGATCTTAAACTTCAAGACTTGTTGAATATTTGGTGATGTCATTGTTTAGTCGATAAGAAACTAAGTAGAAGTCAAAACTTTGATTTATTTCTAACCATTTTTTTCAATTAAATCATTTTGTTAAAAAATGTTCCTACCTCAAGAGAACGTTTCTGAGCCAACAATTCAATTTGATCAATGTATTCATTTCCACCATAGTATCTAAAAAAATAATAAAATACTTTAGCTGAAAAGGAGGTTGATAAAAATATTTCAGAATAGGTACATTAATCCACCAAATTTATCTGCCTGTAAACTACTGACCGAGTCGTTAGTGGCCGTGCAGTTAAAATGCGGGTAGCTGCCAATAAACTACACAATAAGATGCATCTAACATAATCTGTATATCCCTCCAGGTGTATACCTGAAACCATGTTAATCCTCCCTGAAGGCAGCAGGCCATAAATTCCAGAAAACTTTGTAATCCTTTATGGTGCATGTCCTTTCTTATATATATGTATAACCCTCGCTATACTTATTTACCCTGGTTGGTATATATCTATACTAGAGGATATGCAGCACCTAGAGGCCTCTAACGACACTTGATGGAATGGAAGGTTCAAAGTTGACCATTTCCATTCAAGTTTAGTTTTAAAAAGAAAGAAAAAATGCTTAGTCTTTTTATGGGGGGGGGGGGGGATTTCTACTATGTAAGATTTCTTTTGGGATAATGAAGAAACCCTTCCAAAAATGGTTATAAACCTTCCCTGGACCAATGAGAAGCTTCGCTGTAAAGGAGGACGATATCGGTTCAGTGTATAGTGAGATTTTAATCTACATACAAAAAACTTTACTACTTTATATAATAGGATGTATACCTGGCACCAGGCTGACCCTCGCTGTACTTATTATGGAGACAGCTACCCATACATTCCAGAACAGGCAAGGAGGTGAAGTTTTCAGAGGCAATCATTTCAAGTCCCTTCAGCTGTCGCTTCTTTTCATTACAAATCATCCCATAAATCTAAAATGAAAAAGAATGTTATATAAAAGTAACAGGATCTCTGTCTGTACCGGAGGGTCTCGCTAACAACCGAACCGATATGTGGTGGTTTTCTTTTACAGTGTAGCTTCTCATAAGGCCTGGGAAGGTGTATAGCAATTTTGGAGGAGGTTGCCAGCTCCCTCCCAAGAATAATCGCAAAAAAATATAGCTATCCCCCAAATAATTTTTTTTGGTTTACAGCAGATCCTAATATAGATTGAACAGAAACGATTTTACGTGCCCCTAGAGGCCTATAGGGACGTAGCCTCTTGAAATAAATAACACAGCCTTAGATATAATTTTCATGACCAGCCAACTTCTTGTTTTTTTTTATTTCTTTCTAGAGTATGTGTCTTTCATTCAGTTTATTTGTGTCCCTATCTATCTATTATGCACCTCAGGGTCTGCCTCCTTCAGATGCTGATTCAGAGTCCAAACGTCGTCTTCGCCATGACCATTGGCGCTAATTCCGCCATTTTCTGTATGAGGAGCCATTTTGATTTTTTTCTGAAAATGATAATTTATCTAGGTTTTCAAAAAAGTACTTTCAAATTTACTGTACATTTAAAATCTAAATTAGAAGTATGTACCTTAGGGGATTTTTTTTTCCCGGCTTTTTTTGAAATTCAAGTAGTGCCGTTGCAATTATTATGCCTTTTGGTGAAAAAACACTTGTGTAAAAATTTTAACCATTTTGGACAAGTATTATGCCCAGTAATTTCACTTTGAAATTTTGACGCCCCCCTTATGGGGGTCAAAAAATCATTGCATCAGAACTATGACTTCATGATGCTCCCTGAATAGGTCTTGAGGAGTAGAATCAGGAATTTTTGAAATTTTGAAAATATCTCGTTCCTAGACTGAGAAAAGTTCAAAAAACCCCTAAAAAACGCCATTTTTGAAAATTGGCCAATTTTTATAGGTTTTTTGAACTTTTCTCAGGCTAGGAACGAGATATTTTCAAATTTTCAAAAATTCCTGATTCTACTCCTCAAGACCTATTCAGGGAGCACCATGAAGCCATAGTTCTGATGCAATGATTTTTTGACCCCCATAAGGGGGGCGTCAAAATTTCAAAGTGAAATTACTGGGCATAATATTTGTCCAAAATGATTAAAATTTTTACACAAGTGTTTTTTCACCAAAAGGCATAATAATTGCAACGGCACTACTTGAATTTCAAAAAAAGCCGGGAAAAAAAAATCCCCTAATGTACCTTCATGAGGTAAAATTTTTAACTTAGAATCATTATCAGGAAATTCAAAGTTCAAAAAGTTTTTATTCATACATAAAAACTTTTGTTGTGCATTCTAGGCCACATATGCGCGCGGTTTTTCATGTGTGCAAGAAGGCTTGAAAGTAAGTACAAAATATTGGATCTTGAATAAAAAGAGTAATACAAAGCAGAGATAGAGAGAGGAGACAATGGGCTGTTTATTACACTAGTCCCCAAATTTTTATAATAATGTTTTCTTCGTTGGCTTAACAACTTAGGGGAATTTATCAAATTTCAATTGTTTTTTTTTTCAATACGTAAATGTTTAAACGTTTCAGCCATTAAATTCTATCATCATTGGGAATGCTCATTAATTTATCGACACTATACCTTATCTCTGAATATAAAGTGTGCTGTTGAAATTAAAGCAGTTTTGATGATTTGATTATGTTACATGTGCGGAAGGGAATGCACAACCAAATTTCTTCATTCTAAAAATAGTAACATACACACACGTCAACAATCTTAAGATGCATTAATTGAAATTTCACTAAATTATTGGGTAGCGGACAGACTAACTTATCGAGTAGCTATGCTCCCACTAATAATAATCTTCTTGTATATAATTTGATTGAATTATTCATCTATTTTTTATTTGCCATTCCTTCACCCATAATATGCAAAGGGAAGAAATCAATGTTATTCTGTTTAACCCATCCTAATATGAAAATATTAAATTCAGTATTGTTTGGTTTGTGTATTATTAAACTTGTATATAGAGATTCGGTGTTATTTGGGATTAAAGCGAAGCTTCTCTACAATTAAAACTTAGTGAAAGCCGTCCGTCGTGTCCGCCGCTCTCTGTACGCAATAATTGCACCATTGCTCAATGGAAACCTCTCCCTTCGAAAAAAGCAAAATCTTCTTTAAAAACTGAAATTAAAAGTAAATTGTCGACCCTCCCCTCCCCTTTTCCCTCAAGATATCTTCGTAACCGAAAGTATTATGTAAAGCATTAACAAGTTACAAAAAAGTTGCATTACTTTTAAAATACTACCTTTTTGTAGATCTAAATGGTCATGCATTAATGATAATATATTTTTTAGACTCACGTGATTAAAGAGACAATAATAACTTGATTACAAAAAAAATCCATTGAACAATTTTTTAAAAACTTGATTTTTTCATGGACCCGACAAAAATTTTCCATTTTTCATTAAGTACATCTGTTACTTCAATATATAGTCTGAGTGTGTTTAACCCGTTATTTGACATCCCATAAAGACTAAAGTAAAACGCCCCTAGATACCTTCAGGGGTAATTGAGAGGGAAGGAAGTCAACCATCGACTTCATATTCTGATTTAAAAGAGAAAGTTTTTTAAAAATTAATTTTTCCAGGTACTATTTCTCTTGTGAGGGTGGAGGTACCCTTCCACAAAATAGATACAAACCTTCCTTGGACCTATAAAAAGCTTCACTGTGTTGGTCAAGAGGTAAGAGAGACCTTTTGGTACAAACACATAGACAGAAAGACATTCTGTTTCTTTTACGTAAGGATTTTTGTGTTAAGACTTTTTTTTATACATATGTTACTAATTATATATAACTACTGTATAAAAGTAGATATTAAAAATCCAATATTTTTTTAGTTTAAATTTTGGGACTTTCCTTCTAGGGGCTAATGGGGCCCAGCCCCCCCCCCCAAAAAAAAAAAACACAAAAATTTTAAGTTCTGCGCTTACTTTTTAAAATATCGAGCTGATTTTTTAAATGGAACCTTTTATTGCATAAATGAGTTAATTAGCCACCCCATATTTCATTTTTGCACTTTACTTCTAGGGACTTCTAGACTCAAAACTTATAAATTTTGTATTGGGGGGGGGGGGGGGGTTGTTTTATCCCAAAAGCCCCTAGAAGGATAGAGCGTAAATAAAATTTTTAAATTCGATATCTTTAAAAATAAGTTCAGCACTTAAAATTTTGGTATTTCGAGGGGTCTTTTGTCCCACTAGCCCCTAGACGGAAAGTCCCAAAATTCAATTTTCAAAGTTTTACAGACCAGATCCAATCATATAAGAGAGTTTAAAAAAAGAATTAGGTTGATAACTATAAATAACAAGCCCAACGGCCAGGCCAAAATTTGATACTGAATTTTCATTTCCTATAAGTGTACAAACTCCCCCTCCCCCTTATCATAAAGGAAACTAGCTGCTGTGCCCATAGCATCTAGGAGCTCTACATTCGAAGGGCCAGAAAAAAATATACTAAAACCATTCCAGGACCTTAGTAAAGATTTCCTAAACTGAAGACCTCAATCGGTTCTGTGTTAAGCAGACAGAAAAAGAGAGGATTAGTTATTTTGCAAAATAACTGATTTTACTAAAAATCAAAGTACGTATTAGGGTAGTTATTCGTTACGTTTCAATTGATTTGTTCTTGTATAAAAAATCCATATCACATTGATTACAGAAACACGTAAGACACTGCTAAGTGAAATTGAAACTACGCTTTTTTAGTAAATAAGAGGCTCGGCCACATATCATTATTTCAAGTTTTTAATTGGATATGTTTTATATGAATAAAACATTTCAAAATAACATTTAACATGTTTTAATGTGTAAAAAAAAACTTAAAATTGAAATTAATAATAAATACATCATCCAAATAAATTGAGCAAAATTTCTATTGATAGATTTATGAGAATAAAAATAGTTTCTCGTATTTATTTAAAACCGATTAATATCCGGTGGATTAGAACCGTTTCTCAGCTATACTGAATAATTATGTATAGCATCGTATTATATCCATTTAAAAACAAAGCAAAAAGCTTTTATAATATGATGCTGAAAATAACTATTCCCAATTAAAAATACAATTTTGAGATACTTTATCCAGCTAGATATATAAAAATGTTAAAATTAGATAAAAACAGGAAATCTTGAAACGCAACATATTTTATATGTATCTAATAATTCAAGAAAGACAACGTCCATAAAAGCGAATCTGAACAAATGAAACAGTCAAAAATTAAAATACATAGATCTACCTACTTTTAATGATAAAGTAAAAGAATCCTATTTTATTAAAAAGTAAGGTTTTATGTCTGATGCTAAAGATCTCGAAAATTGCTGGTCCCAATTCAATTGTTTGTGCATTTTTGTTAAGCTTTATACATATCTTGGGTTGGTTTTAATCTATTTTGCTAACATCCCTAGCCTAAATTACTGTTATAATATAGAGGAACAGTCGTCTGGACAAAAAACATTCGCATAATTTCTTATGAAAGTACATAAGACAGTGAATATTTTTAAAGATCTGTTAAAGGTTGGAAGTTTTTCCTAGGGATGGATTTATCAGGGATAAATTGATGTACATTCCCACCGATGATACACAAAATTCCGTCTTCTATAGATTACTATTATTGGTTGAAACGTTTGGATACTCAACTTAATGAATCAACCAATCAAAATTCAGTTAAAGCCCCCAAAGAAGTCGAGCAAACCAACAAGTAAACGTTATAAAAAACTTTGGGGACTAGCGTAACATGCAGCCCATTGTCCCCTTCCTTCCTGTGGATTTACGGACATGTTATATTTATAGAGCAGCTACCTTACTTTAAATAAAACAAGATATCATCATTAGTGTCAATATTCAAGGACTTGCAAACAACTATTATTCAGATATTGTTTATTTGTGTACATTTTTACATTTACAATTTTTGGTGTTTTTTTCTAAAAATGGCTAGCGATCACAAAAAGCCTCAACTCCCTTACTTAATGCTTAACCCCTGTGGGTGGCCCTTACCCTGCTGTGCCCTAACTCAACTGTACATAAAACACACCCTAACCTAAGGTACTAATAAACAGCGGAAAATCAAACCCCTCTCACTAAATTTCAAGTTATATAAACAAGACGGGGGAGGGGGGATTCTATGCTTGTCTAGGCACTCTAAGGGAAATCGCCCAATTTTTTTTTCTTAATGAAACATTGTTATCATTTACAAAATAGGCAAATTTCGAAATGAATTTATTCGGAAAATAAAATTTTATTTGCTATTTGAAAATTCTTTTTTCACCCTATGTCCTAAATCTGGATATCCACCAAATTGAATAGATGAACATAAACCCCTTTGATTTAAGCATCAGAAAAAGGGGGGCAGGACATTTCTCGCCCTATTGGTCAACATTTGTCATGTGCAGTGCAGTCGTTAAAAGATATAATAGTTATTTCTCGCATCGTATTATAAACGGCTTTCCGCGGATTTAGAATGTACAATTATAAGATTAAAACCAGTTTTTTAACCCGAGGTGCCGAAGGCACGAGCTAAAAAACTGGTCTTATGATTGTACATTTTTATATTCGTAGAAAGCTGGATATAATACGATGCAAGACATAGTTTTTTCGTATGGATGAGAACCAGTTCCTATCCACCAATGCAAAATTTATCTTATTCAAGTTCTTAAATTGATATTATCATAAGTTTATATTGATAATATTTTCTCATGCATGTATAATTTCTACATTTATTTAATTTAATTGTTGTTTACGCAATTTTTGCTTTATAAAAATCTTTATGTAGGTATAGAACATAAATAAAATATGAAAAATAAAAATTACAATAATTCCTTACAATTTCGAACATACAAAATAGAAGTTTCCGAGATTGTAATAACCACATACACATACATTAAGATATTTTACTTAATAAGATTTAAACAGATATCTACGTAAAACACTTTTTAAGAAGAAAAAAATAAATATCTGTATAATAATAGGACTAGGTTAAAAGTCATTGATCACTCATCATGAATTAAAAAGAATATAATCCAGATTTCACGTTTACAATGCGACGGTCACTTAGTAACTGAGTGTTAATTAAAGAGAAGTAAGTTTGAGTTCTACTCTTTTGGTCAAAAGAGATAATAGGGTTGGGATACAAAAAGCCCTGGAGGGACGGTAACATTGGTCTGAAAATTATTATGATATTCAACAGAGATGGGAAAAAAACCAGGTTTTTTTTTAAAAAGAACAAACCAGTTTGTTTTTTATGGTTTAAACCAGGTTTTTTTTGTTTTTTTAAAAATAAAAACCAGTTTTTTTTTTGTTTTTTTTAATAATATCCAAATTATAGGCCTGCCCCCCCCTCTTTTTTTTACCCCCTCCCCCTTTTTCTCACCCCCGAAACGGGGGGGGGGGGTGCCCAAAAGGACACGAAAAAGGGCAGCCCAAAACTGCCCTCCCGATTTGACAACCCTGACTGACAGTTATTTTCTGTATTATTTACGTTATGAAAAGATATAACTGGAAAGATAGGCCTTTGTATTAATATTTAAAAAAAAACATTTAAACCATTCCACCTTGTTTTTTTTGTTTTTTTTTACGCTTTTTTTTTGGTTTAAACCACTTGATTTAAACCATGTGGTTTTTATTATGCCATCTCT
The DNA here is from genome assembly GCF_053477335.1 of Acartia tonsa. NCBI lineage: Eukaryota > Metazoa > Arthropoda > Copepoda > Calanoida > Acartiidae > Acartia > Acartia tonsa. The sequence goes on from NC_137264.1 coordinate 7,535,645, forward strand.
GATATTCAATATTTTAAGAAAACTTTCTCTCATTCGCTGGTTTAAAAAATTGGGAACTTGTCAACTAATGATTTTAATCTATTGATTGCATTATTTTGTTCATCATCATTAAAAAATGTTCATCATCCATTGTCTTATCTAGTGTTGTTTTTTCACACAGATTTCAGACCCAACCCGCAAAAAAATGGAGTTTTACACGTATCATTCAATCTTAATATTAGTTATTTTGTTAACAAGAACAATTATGTGCCCTTGATTCTGTAATTTTTCGGTAATACGGATGAACAATGTTAAAGAATAGCTGAGCTGGATCTTTAAATCATTTTAGTGGTTAGCCAGATCGGGGTAAGCCAACTTTCCACCAATGAGAGCACAGCATTTTATAAAATGCTGCGCAGTGATTGGCTGAAATTCTGCGCACCCCGATCTGGCTCACCACTAAAATGATTTAAAGATCCAGCTCTGATTTAATTATAATTAAAACTTACAAAGGTGGATCACTAATATATAAGCATATTATAACTTTTCCAGGAGACTATAAAACAGTAGTGAAAGCTTTTCCGCTATTTTGTAACACCATTCTAAACCCAACACACAAGCCAAAGAATAACCCTTTCCCTCCCTCGCCCCCCCCCCCTCCGAATGAACGCGCGCCATTTTTAAAAATGTTTCATAATCTTGGTGCTTGCGTACGCGTTTTTCACGTGTATGGCTTTCACGCGCGCCGCTTAAGAAATCAAGTTTAAAAACTTAAGATGTATTCAAAGGAAATGGCATAAAAATGATCCCAGACAAATTCTCATGTTTTTTTTTGGTGGGGGGGAGGGAGGGGGGGGGGGAAGAGAGAACAATTGTAGATAAATAAATTTTGTTCCAAATATTTTAGAACCCAGGAAAGCCAAATATCAACGAAGGGATTTATCTTAGTTCTTCCAGTATGTCTTCGTAACCGATTAATATCCGCTGGATTAGAACCAGTTTTCAGCCATACTGAAAAATCAGGTATAAATTCGTATTACAGACAATTTCAACAAACAATAAAAAACAAGGATGACAACATCCATAAGTAGCGAAGCACAAAATTTCGTGGATGGGACTGACGGTCATTGTTGTTTTCTTCAAACGACGGGAAATTTAATTTTGATATCTTTAACTGAAAAAAATTGAAAATCGATTAATAAACACCAAAGATATGGAGGAAAATGTAAAAAATATAAAAATAGCCAAAAACCTGCAAAAAGGCAGTCTGACCGTCATTGTTGTTTTCTTCCAACGATGGGAAATTTAATTTTGATATCTTTAACTGAAAAAAGTTTGAAAATCGAACCATAAACACCAAAGATATGGGGGAAAATGTAAAAATATAAAAATAGCCAAAAACCTGCAAAAAGGCAGTCTGACCGTCATTGTTGGTTCTCCAAACGACGGAAAATTTAATTTTGATATATCTAACTGAAAAGATTTTGAAAATCGGACCATAAACACCAAAGATATGAGGAAAAATGTGGAAAATAAAAAAAAGCCTAAAACCTGCTAAAAAGCCGTCCGACCGCCATTGATGTTTTATGGTTAATTGTGCTCCTTAATGATGGGAATGTTGTCAAAAAATTTCAGCTTTCTATCTTTTATAGGAGCTGAGTAAATCCCATTTCCCCCATAGCGTTACGGACGGACTGACTGACGGACAAAGTGCATTATAGAGTAGCTTCGCTACTAAAAATAATAAAATCAATACCAATTTTGTTATCAATGGACTTCGACCCCTGAATGCGATAAATAACTATTATCATCTTGGACAAAAAACAAGTAGTTTATGAGATCTTATTAGCCCTGCATATAGACAGACAGACATCCCTCTACTTTAGAATAAAGATTAATGAATTTGCGAATACCAATTCATTTTTAACCACATCCAATTAACTGACCAATATTTACTTGTAACTCTTTTTGCTTTTGACATTTTGTATTTCTTCATCTTTTTCGTACTTAGTAATCATTTTTATAGAATTAAAATAGATTTTTATATAGAAAATAAATAAGGTGGGTAATCATTTCTATGATTCATATTTACAACATACAGAAAAAAAACAGACGTTAAAATGACGTACACCGTACACACCCAATTATGATAAATAAAATGACCTTTTCTGTACGTTATGATTGGAAGTTTACGAATATTTTGTAACAACCAATGAAAGAATAAAGGTACTCTAAGTTTTTATGTCAACGAATGAGAATACGTTACTTTAAAACTTTGGATACAAGCATAATTTGCAGACCAATGCCTACACCTCCTTCATATATGCCTCCCCTCTTTTCATCCTCCTTGGCAATTTCATGTGCACGCTGATTGGTTGTAATTCTTGATAATTCTCGCTTCCTTACCCGCAACAATAGAATTCAAAAAAGGTTGGGGACAAAAGTGGGAGGGGATGGGTAAGGATAAAAGAGGGGTAGGGTTGGGGTTGACCGCTGTATGAGGAAATACACAGACAGGTCTAATCCTGATTTACCTATTGCGTATTCCAAAAAGCACACATGGTTTGGGTCAAATTTAGGATATTTAGGGATACATCATAAATAATATTCTTCGCCAAATTTTGAGATCTTTCCTTACTCAGAGCGGGTAGATGAAAATAAGAAAAATGGATATTTTTTAATTTTCATTTGTCTTTCTCCTCCCTGGAAATTATTAATTTTGAAGGAGGACAGGGATCTAAAGGGATAAGACATGTGCGATAAATTGATGTACATCCCCAATAAAGATCTACAAAATTACCACTTCTGTAGATTAAAATTGGTGGTTGAAACGTTTGAACACTCATCTTAGTGAATCAACCAATCAAAATTCTTAAGTCCCAAAAGTTGTTGGGCCAACGAATAACAAAACGTTGGGGACTGGTGTAATAAACAGCCCATTGTTCCCTTTCTCTCTGGAAGATTAAGAGGAAGAAAAGTAAATGGGATTCGGTATTCGATGGTAAATGGGCTGACCGATAAAAGAGGAAATAAATTTTGTCATATCGCAGGGAACTTAAGGGATAAGACAATGGAGATAATTTAACAAAGTAGCCAACGAAAAAAATAAATTAGTTTTGCAACTTTGGATACCAGTGGATATTACAGTCCAATGTCCTTTCCCTACCTAGTGCAAGTCTTGGCAAAAAATAAGACGCAGATTTTCTTTCAACATTATAGCATCGCTAAAATTTCAGATTTAATCAAATTGTAATAGATTTAAAAGCAATTAAACTAAAATGCCTAAATTAACACCAATGGCAGTCTTTTGCGGTCAACCCGAAATATGGAAAAGCAACGCTTTAAAAATTTTACTTTCATTTCCTTTTCTATAAATGTTTAAATGTAGCGAATATTTATACCATGATTTCATGGACATACGGCTTTCTGGTAATGATAATGTTGCTTTCAACAACAGTATAATTAATCGGCATAAGAATCTGCATGCAAGGTATAAAATTAATTTAACGAATGGAAGGACAATTACAAAAGTAGTTGCTTACCTCATTACCTCATTTACCTCATACGGGCGGGATTGCAGTTAAGGACCTTATCGACTTGATGTACTGTCCAGGTCCTGGTCCAGCAATCCAGGAGAACTAAGGGTGACTGGTACGCACCCTTTTCTGTCCAAACACCCAAGGATATTAGGTTAAGTAACATCCAACAGACAACCAACTCTCTGTGATGCACGACCTTTGTCTGAGAAGTCCCAACTGTGCATGGTAACGAGTTGCGCCTGTTTTGGGCCAAGGCATTCCCCCTACTCTAACTATTTATGTCGCGCATCTGACATAGCAGCAGTAGGAACCATTTTTAACGTCTTTAGTTATGACGCGGTGTTGGTCCGAGATTCGAACCTATCACCCTCCCGACAACGAGCGGATGCGCTACGTGTTGAGCCACGGTCGCGGGTTTTAGGTAGTTGCTTTATTAAGTTTTTAAAAATCCTCTTGTCTTTTAATTGGGTCTTAAGAAATATTTATAAATACAGCTAAAGAACTTACTTAAATACCAAAGTAGGTATTCTTAATAGAAATGAAAATCAAGTCTAATTCTTGAAAGTCGCTCTGTCTGATATATATTCCCAGGGATCTAAAAGGATAGGACAATGGCCGATAAATTGATATTCATTCCCAATGATGATATATAAAACTACCCCTTCTGTAGATTACAATTGGTAGTTAAAACGTTTGGACACCCAATTAAAGAAACAACAAATAAAAATTAAAAAAAGTCCCCAAAGTTATTAAGCCAACTAATGAGAAAACGTTATTATAAACTTTGGGGACTAATGTAATAAACAGCCCAATGTCCCCTTCCTCCATGTCCTATAGTCTATTTTTAAAGACGCTCCTTCTGCTTGATATTTCTTTGAAATGAACGGATTATTGGGTCTACTTGACAATCTATGGAAGGTAATAAATCTTTTTTGTGAAAGTAAAAACTCGTAGTTAAAATATCACATGACTAATTCATTCGTTTAGTAACAGTAAAAAAGGATTCTAATATCCATGAGTAGCAAAGCTCAGAAATATACACTTTAATAATTTCGTTTCCGCTATCTTTAATAGTTTGTCCGTCCGTCTGAAGCTTAAGATCTCAGTACCCAATATAACCTAACATAACATCGGTCAAGTTTATTATTTGTCGTACTATCGAACATACATAATTGTATTACAGATAAGCTTCGCTAAAAGAATTGCAAGAAAAAGTAAAGATAAAGAACCATTCCCCGACTGCATGCATGTCATAAACTAATTAGTTCTTTTATTTTTATCATGCCCATTACGAGTGGTCAGTTTATCATTAACGAAGCTACTCTATAATTCAAAATGTCCGCCTGTCAGTCATTTTGTTAGAAACGGTTCTCGGCTGCTATTCAAGATTCTCTAAACCTATGAGCATCCAAGATATAATAATGGATTTATTATTACTTGGATCTTGCACCAGATTATTATGTACTCTAATAAAGTGAAACTTTTAGCAGATATATCAACGATCCACTCCCCTCTTACTGGATGAATCAACAAATAATGTCAATGTTAGCAACATAAATTCTCAACAATTTTATTCCTCTTATAATATCCACGTTTATTCTATATTCTTTTATATCATTATTATTGTCCGAAGAGTTTTTTTTACCAATAGAAATATTTTTTTTTTATATATTCAATTGAAATTTAAGAACATTAGATCATCTGAAACAAAAACAGCGTAAAAAGGTCTTTTGACTAACAAATACGTTAAAATATTATCAGATAAAAGGAAAATGTAAAAATACTTTTTTGTGCTGGCTCTAATCTAAAACTATTGTTCACAATTACCATGGATATAAAGGGATAAGACAATGGTCTGTAAAATGATGTACATCCCTAATGATACACAAAATTACCCCTTCTGAAGATTACAATTAGTGGTTGAAAACTACCTTAATGAACCAACCAATCAAAATTCATTAAAAGTCCCCAAAATTTTTACTCCAACGAGTAAAAAAACGTTATTATAAAACTTTAGGGACCAATATAATAAACAACCCAATGTCCCCTACCTCCATGATTGTTCACACATTTTTGTTGTTGTCTGAAATAAATCTGAAACAGGAAATAAACAAATTGAACAAAATAATCTCTCTCTGTCCATTTATATATTTTCTTTCAGTAAGAATTTCATACATTTTTACGAAAAGGTATTTTTAGATTGTTAAAAAATGAACAATATTTGTAAATCAATCACATAGTTTTTTGTTATTGTGATGTCAATGGCATTTAACAAACAGAAAAGTTTTTTAATCGCATCGTATCATAAACAGCTTTCCGCGGATATAGAAATATAAAATTGTAAGATTGAAACCAGTTTTTAGCCCCGAGATGCCAAAGTAACTGGCTAGCAAAACTGGTTTTAATATTATGATTGTACATTTTTATATTCCTAGAAAACTGATACATGATTTTCCAATATGACTTAAAACCGGTTATAATCCAGCGGATATTAATCGGTCTCGAAGCCATACTGGACAATGTGAAAACTCCACCAGGTATTGTCCACCAGCGGCCACCAGATTTTACATTTTCTGTACAGGTTTGAGGCCAAGGATATGGAAGCAGGATGCCAGAACGTTGGCAGTTGCCTCACACAGCAACAGTCGGTCATAATTCACCTAAAATACAATGTTTTTATTTAAAAATCAAATAAAAAGTAAATGATTATCACACCTACTTTTTTGTCTTTTAGTTTTGCAAAAGTACAATTTTTGTGCTATTTGAAGTTTAGCAGCTACGTTCAGAAAGGTTTAAAGTTTTAGGTCAGTTAGGACATTTTACCACTAAACTATACGTAGCAAAGGAATGGTTCTTATATAATATCCAAAAACTAAAGCTTATGACGGTTCTATCGATGTGCATAGAAATTTTCTGCTATGAATACAAATATGAACTTTCAAAAGATTTTTAACGCATCCTTTAATCTACAATAAACGGCGTTTCTCGTGGCATGACTTAATTGGCAAATAAGGAAAAAAAAACTCGAGGATTTTTGTTTAACTGACATGTTCCATTGTCACTTATGTAAAATACACCTCATGAATTAAGACTCATCCTATTTTTAAAAAAGTCTACTAAGGTGTAATATCGTTAATTAAATATAAACAAATTTTCTATATTTTGAAGACATATTTATCTAAAAACTTTGTTAATACAGAGATTACAAAGTTTAATGTTAAAATCCAGTTTACCAAATTATTTTCTTTTACAAAAAAAAAGTTTAACAGAAAAATTTACAGGGTAAAAGAATAGGCAAATGATTTTAGTAGTTAAGTAAGTACAGACTTCAGTTTTAGTCACTGCGTTCTATAAAAACAAGGATGACAAAATTCATAAAAGCGAAGATCTGAAATGGTATGAAAAACTAACATCAACATTTGTAGAGTGTCAGAACTAAAAACAGAATATGAATGTTTAAGTCGAAACACAAGTGTAAGTAAATTTGTTGCTTTAATACAGGATAATATTTACATTTTTTATGACTTGTTAATAGAGATTCTTCGATTTTAATACTGTACCTAAATGTAATAGGAATCAGTATTCCAAAAATCAGATGAATAGGATAATCTAATCACATAAAAAAATGTTGTAATAAATGTTAAAATCAACATGTTGTAAATGGACGTACGGACATTATGGTAGCGATTATAGAGTTGCTACGCCTCCTAAATAATACCTAACTGTTACAAGAATCATCATGCAAAGTTTGAAATCGATAGGACAATTTTACCATGTCTAAATTACCGATAAGAGCTACCTGTGCCGAACGAAACTAACCTAATTATAGATAAAAGCGTCACACATAAATTAGTTTTTAAAGTAAGCTTGAAAAGAACAAATTAATTGAAAAATCGTATGATTACTTAAAATATAGAAGGCAAAATAATTTTTTAATGTAGATTGTCAATTCCGTTCTTTGTGGAAAAAACTTCTTAAAACTTTTAATCTCCATAAGCTTTGTTTTTTCAACAACTCTTTACGTAAAAATTTTTGAGAACAAGGCTTACGACATCCATAAAAGCAAAACTCCGAAATGATAGGACAAACGAAAATTAACATTTATTTTGTCAAAACTGTATAAGCAGAATTTAAATTAAACATTATTTTACTTAATTTCGTTGAAAAACTGCAAAAATTAAATACAGAATACTGTTTGAAATCGATAGGGCAATTTTAACATGTCTAAATTAACGAAGGGAGCTAACCGTGACGGACGGCCGAACGGCCTAATTAAAGATAAGCTTCGCTTTTATCAAGGATAACAACCTAAGACGTCCAAGGGTGGGGGTAAATCGGTGTTTAACCCCCCCCCCCCCTCCATCCCATTAACTTCAAAACCTCTAATTTTACGAAAATATGCAGGTATTGTCAATAAACTAACCTTAACAATCTCTCCAGAAGAATTCTTCTCCACACAATAGCAACTCTCATAAAACTCTAAATAGAAATTAATTACGTGCAAAAGTAGCGAATCTACTTCAGTAAAAAAACAGTTTTAAGAAAAACTCTTGAGCACCTTAGAAACGCTCCAAACAGCCGCCCGATAGTCATCAAGATATGTGCAATGCATTTGTATCTCATTATCGATCTATTATAGTCGAATACCTATTAATTTATTACTACAGCACAATTTATCCAAGAATAAGGGAAATAAATCTGAAGTAATACTTGGGGGGCAGAAAAAAAGATCGTCTTTGCTACGAAGGGTTGACCTAAAATAACGAAAAAGTCAGCTGAAATTAACCAATAAGGGGGGGGGGGGAGTTTGTACAGTTATAGGAAATGAAAATTCGGTACCAAATTTTGCCCTGGCCGTTTGGGCTTGTTTTTATAGTTATCAACCTAATTCTTTTTGTAAGCTCTCTTATATGATTGGATCTACCTGTAAAATTTTGAAAATTGAATTTTGGGACTTTCCCTCTAGGGGCTAGTGGGGCAAAAGACCCCCCGAAACACTAAAATTTTAAGTTAAGAGCTTATTTTTAAAGATATCGAGCTGATTTTTTAAATGGAACCTTTTATTACATAGATGAATGGATTAGCCACCCCATATTTCATTTTTGCACTTTACTTCTAGGGGCTTTTGGAGTAAAACAACCCCCCCAAATACAAAATTTATAAGTTTTGAGCTTACATGCCTCTAGAGGTAAGGTGCAAAAATGAAATATGGGATGGATAATCAACTAATTTATACAATAAAAGCTGCCATTTAAAAAATCAGCTCGATATCTTTAAAAATAAGCTCATAACTTAAAATTTTAGTGTTTGGGGGGGTCTTTTGCACCACTAGCCCCTAAAAGGAAAGTCCCAAAATTCAATTTTTAAAGTTTTACAGGTAGATCCAATCATAAAAGAGAGTTTACAAAAAGAATTAGGTTGATAACTATAAAAACAAGCCCAAACGGCCAGGCCAAAATTTGATACTGAATTTTCATTTCCTATAACTGTACAAACTCCCCCCCCCCCTTATTCAAATTATCCCGTTGTTAAATCAAACACACAGAAAAAAAAGACTGTCTAGGAAAAATTTCACAAGCAATACTACAATAAAGTTTTATGCCCGATCATCAACGTTGCCAGGAGGTTCAAGGTTTTTAGTCCTAACCGAACCGATCCATAACTGAAGATGTTAAGAATGGTTTTTATTCAGCTATTTGAGATGTGTGATGTAATAGTAATAGACAGGGGAATTCGTTGGTCCATAAACAGTTGAAACCCATAACCATTGACTGTTTGAAGTGCTTTCGATCCTTATAGATAATCATCTACTATTATTAAATATTGTTAAAAAGAAAATTCTTGTCATTCATTCAAATATTTTGTTCATTTGGTCAAAAAATATAAAAGTAATAATTTAATAACAAGGATGACAACATCCATAAGTAGCGAAGCAAAAAATGTATTATGAAATAGACAAACGGTCAAAGTGTGTTCAAGAGCAGATTATCTGTTATCATAACAAAGAATAGGAAAAGAAGGAATATGCAAAAACTAAAATCACGAAACTATAAAAAAATATGGTTTATGTCTTGGAAAGTTGTAAAAAGCAAAGCAGCTTAAAAGCTGCCTAAAAGCAGTCAGACTATATTTTTATTTTTTAAAACCTAATTATAATGCCTAATGAAGGGAAAATTGGCCCGTCCATCTTTTACATGAGCCGAGAAAATCAGTTGTGAAAAATAAATGCGGCTACAAAGCTGCTTAGAAGCAGTCCGTTCGCTATGGATGTTTACTTAATTTTGCTCCATATTGATGGAAATATTGACATGAAGTTTCAGCCTTCTAACTTTTATAGGGTCTGAGGAAATCACGTTTCCCACAATTCATTAACTACGGACAGACGGACGAACGGACATTTGGAATTATATAGTAGCTTCGCTACTAATAATCTTTGTCTTAAAGGTGCAAAATAATTCTGGTTTTATCAAGTTATAATTGGTTAAAATTTTTTTAATTAAAGTAAAAGGCAGAGATTGGGACATTTATTGAGTAATCTATAATACAAAGTATCTTGATGTTTGTCTGTCTGTCTGCCTGCCTGTTCATCCGTCCGTCTTTCCCTTAAGATCTCGGTAACCACTGAACCGATCGGATTCTACTCTTTAGGGAGTATACCTTCTGGTCCTGTGGTGGTTTTAGGCAATTTTCTTGGGGGGTTGGTCATCACTAACCCCCCAAAAACTGAGAAGAATCCCCCATTTAAAAAAAATGTGGTGGTTGTTGCATCAGCATCAGTGGTAATTAACTTTTATTTTTTTAATGTGGTTGTTGTTGCACCAGATTAATCACCTCTTGGGGCAAAGCCCGTAGAGGCAAGGGATGAAACCGCTAGTTTTATTATATTTAATTAGTCCACTTTCATCCAATCTCTTCATCCAAATTAGTACCTACTTGTTTCTAACCCTTTCTATGTTATCATATAGGGGCTCTGTATTCAAAAGGGCAATGGAGCAGAAAAATAGCCTAAAACCATCCCAAGGGTTCAATTTTAAAGTAATATAGCATTAAGCGATCTCTCGGGATCTATACAAAGCTTCCCTAATATGGTGAACACAATCAGTTCAGTAGTTATTGAAATCTTAAGCTTTTAGTACTATTCATACTGCTGATGATTTATGATTACATTAGAGTAAAACACTAGAGAGAAAGGGTTAAATAACAGTATCTCCCTATCGTAACCACCTTGTGCAGTGCAACCTTTCTATTGGGTCATTGAAAATTAACCAATGGTGTCGCTTATATTAACACAGTCAAGTAGCAGAAAATAATTTAGAAGCAGATGAAAGAGGTCTTTGAAAAAGGAAGGGAGGTAGTTGTCTGTATCTTTAGATCTGTTATGATTACTTTATTAAAATCTTAATTTCGGCAGACTTCTTGTTGAAAAATGTCCCCTCCCCCCTTCTTGCAGGAATCCAATAAATATGTAAATGAAAAGAAGAAGGTATGAAAAATTTTAATTTAATGGAATGTAAAAAATTCACTTAGCGAAATCAACAATATTGAAAACTTAATAATTCCGGATTTTATCTAAATATTAAAAGCGAAGCTTTTCTATAATCAAGGTCGGTCAGTCCGTCCGAGACGGATAGCTTTTTTCGTTAATTTAGGCATGTTAGAAATGTCCTATCGATGTCAAACTTTTCATGATGATTCCTGTGGTAGTTAGGTGAATCATTTTTATAATCATGTCCTAAAAAGTAAGTATGTCCTTAAACAATATCCTGTATTTAAGCAGGTTTTCATCGGATCTATTTACAATTTTGTTTCGTTCGACTTTACATTTATATTCTGAGTATTCAGTTCTGACACTATACAAGAGTTAATGTTCGTTTGTCCTAACTATTCAGAGCTTCGCTTTTATGGATGTTGTCTTCCTTATTTTTAATTATATATAGAAACTCTTCAATAAATTAAAACTCTTTGTTTTGTCATCCTTATTTTTAATTATATATATAGAAACTCTTCAATAAATTAAAATTCTTTGTTTTGTGAAGCAAACTATTTTAACAAAAGAACGATAGAAATTTTATTTACAAGTTAAAATCCTTTTTTGTAGAAATAAAATTATATCATAGTTCTCAAAAAGAAATATTACTGTGCCGCTTTCATTTCTGCCAGCCAAAAAAATGATAATCCCATTAATAAAGTTGTAATAAAGTTTTTTTTTGTCTGAGGCTAAAGATCTCAGAAATTACTAGTACGAATGGGTTTTACTTTTTAGGGAAACTTTAAAATGTTTATAAGTGGCTTTAGGCTATTTGTCTGACTTATCCAGACCTCCCCTAGAGGCTATAGCACAGTGAGCCCAGGAATCCAACTTTGTGGAAAAAATTATTTTGGCCCAAAAATCGAACTTTAGAAAATCAATTATTTTTAAAGTCTATGTTAATATTCATCATATTAGAGGAATATTGCACTTTTAAATCAATGAAAAATATAAAAAATTAAAGTTTTTATGGCCTTCTGAAGTTGTTACCCTGGAATTCACGGAATTTAGATACAAAAATCTTCCAAAAAAATGTTTATTTTTTATTTTTTTGTTTTACCTGCCATTTAATCAAATATTAACTTAGAACGTAATGTAATGCCATTTTAGAATCGTTGTGCAATTATCTAACGCTGGATAACAAGAAACAAAATAGTTTTGTATAAAAAAACCTTTTAAATCCATATTAAAGAAAGTCAGTGAAATTGCAAGAATAAGAACATTGAATATTTTTTTATGCTCTAATTCAAATACCTTGATCTTTTTAGCAACGAGATGAAAACTTTTAGGATTGAGTTCTAGCATTATTTAGGCAATAAATAAGAAGATCCCATTGGTCTTATTAACTTTCACTTAGTTGCTTAAGCTCTATAGACATTTTTGTAAAGGTCATACGCAACCTTATTAAGCTAAATTTAGCGTATAATCCTTATATAAAAGAAACAGAAGGATCTTGCTAATCACTGAACTGATATGGTTCTTCTTTAAATAGGTTCATATAAGTCCTGCAAAGGTTAATAACTATTTTGGAGGAGGGTACTACCACCCTCTAAAGAGAAATCGCCCCAAGAAAAAAAATTGCCCCATTCCAAAATAAAAAAAAATATTCTTCAATTTTTCTTCTTATAAATAAAATTTAGACTGAATGTTTGTTTACTCAACCCCCCCCCCCCAAAAAAAAAAATATAGGATATGTAAATATGCCAACCCCCCCCCCCCCTCTTTCTTGTTCTTCTTGTGGTTCATCCTCCGCAATTTTGATTTGGAAACAAATATGGTTACAAAACTCAGTATTCTCATTATCATTTTTAGGTTTCTTTTCAATAATTTTATGTTTTTCTACAATCTAGTTTCTAATTTGATTTCTAAACTTCTTTTCTTCACTCGTATCAAGGTTTTTAATGTTTAAATCAGACAGTATCTTTGGCAGAACTATACTTGCTTTGTCTTTGCTCATCCAAGGTTCTTTATCAAGGTAATCTATGACATGTCTATTAGTAATGCTAAATGTCAAAAGCATGTTGACTGATCAATTAATTATAATTGACTAATTGATTAAAACGCGGGAAATGTGTAGCATATAATTGATTGTCTGTCTGTATTTGTCTCTCTGTTTAACTGTAGGATCTTAATGGCTTCCAAGAAAATACAGGACGCCAAATCATTTATGGCATAATTTGGCTCAATAATTTTATTTAATACATTGTAAAACTAAAAAAAAAATATATATAAATGATACTAAAATTATTTCTTTGTAAAAATTTTAATTATAAAAACATCGATTGACTATTACATAGTTAGACAAAATTTGGCAACCTAATTTAACAGTTTTTTTATACCATCTAGCCAGCAGCTAGCCTGTCATTCCCTTTTTCCTACACCCTTTGGTTATACCCCAAGTGCAAGCTTCAGCTCTTGTCATCCTATAAGTCAATTCAAACCCCCTTTAAAATCCGCCAGTAATCGAATTGATCAACTTTAAATTTAGTAAGATCTAAATTTTTTTGTAAATGTTTGCTTTTGGCCAGCCAGCCCGGAAACAAAAAATTATGGGGGGGGGGGCGGATAATTTGTGGGGGAGGGAGGGCAGCCCAGACCAGCCTAGCCTAAATTTTCACAAAAATATAAATAAGGTAGTTCATTTAATTTAAGGCAGGGGATGAGGGGTTCTAGGCTGACCTGGCCCTGCCCCTGCCCCCCCCCCCCAGGCCCTTTTAACAGAACAAAAAGGAGGGGCCGGGGGGGGGGGGGGGGGCAGAGGAGAATAAAATACAAAATCTTTTCATCAGCTAGTTAAAATATTTAATTTTAAATTAAGTAAAAAGTATCAAAATTTTAAATTTTTTTCAGCGGGGGGGGGGGAGATGTTTTGCCTCACTCGTCGCCCCTGGGGATGAGGGGGGTGACTTTTAGGTTAAAGGAATTTTTCTTATATATATATATATATATCAAAGTACATTTTGTTGTTGTTGTTGTATTGGCTGTTCTTTGTCCGTTTCCCGTCCGGGTTGTCATCAGAAGGATTGTGAGGGGGGGGGGGGGGCTTATGGTAGGGGCTCTGGAGGGGGGCGTAGAAGGGGAGGAAGACTAGTGAAACTTGGATGGGTGGAGAGGAAGGCAGCTACATTTTTGTTGAAATAGATTTAAAAATAAGCGAATTAGAAGAAAAATATCTTATTTTTTCCCTTTTGGGGGGTGAATTTGAACCCCTCCCCAGTAGCCCCAGTGGGGGTTTAGGGTAAATTTTGTATCTAATACAGAATACTCTAAATACCTTTCAAATAAAAAAAAAGAATTGAATTTGATGGAAAAAATGAGATAAGAATTATGAATATTATTCACTTTGGGAGGGATATCTTGGCCCCCCAATCATCTTAGGAGGGGGGGAGGGTGTAATTATGTTAATTCTGTAAAAGGTACTATAAAAACCTTCCAATTAAAAAAAAGATTGTTCGATTTGGTTAAAAAATAAGGAAGTTATTAATTTTTTCCACAAAATTGGATTCCTGGGCTCACTGTGTATAGGCGAAGCAACTAGTACCTTCTATAACAAGTGTTTTCCTTTAAGTGCATATATCAAGAGGTTGTATTCTTAATTAACTTAATTTACACTCGTCATGAGAACAGCACTAGACAAAAAAAATAGAGAGTACTCATTGAGGGGAAAAATATGCGAGAGGGGTAAAAAGTTAATAATAGTTATTTCTCGCGTCGTATTATAAACAGCATTCCGCGGATGTAGAATGTACAATTTGAATTATGACTGGATATAATACGATGCTAGACATATTTTTTGTATGGATAAGAACCGGTTCCTATCCACCGGATTCGAATGAATACGAGAAAAAACAATTGAAAACATTTTTCCATTTTACCCACTCCTTGGGGGAAAAACTATGGGGTGGGGTGGGGGATAGATAAATCGCAGTGTAAAGCGTCCATACGCCCTATAGACAACCAACTCTTTGATTGCAAGACCTTTGTCTTAAAAGTCCCAAATGTGCCTGTTAATGAGATTCGCCTTTTCCACCTACTTTATTTATTTATTTCGCGCACATGTTTAAACATTTTTTAATGTCTTTAGTTATAACGCGGTGCCGGGCCGAGATTCGAACCTAACACCACCCCGAAGATGGGCAGAGGCGCTACGCGTTGCGCCACGGTCGCGGATTTCACAAAACGTCGATACTAGTACCTGTGAACACATTGGCCACCTCGTACATGAACTCGCAGAGGCTGTGCAGAAGGAGATCCTCGGTCATACGATGAATAACCTCCGGGAGTCTCAGCAACAATTTACCTGGATTAAATACAAACATAACTGGAGGACCACAGGAAGGAGAGGACATTGGGCTGCATATCACACTAGTCTCAAAAGATTTATAATAACGTTTTCTCATTCGTTTGCTCAACAACTTTGGGAACTTATATTGAATTAATAAGTTGGTTTATTAAGTGGAGTGTTCAAACGTTTCGACCACTAAATGTATTCTACAGAAGGGTGACATATACAAGTTTATCGGTCATTGCCTTATCCCTTTAGATCCCTGGGAAAGATTGGTTAAAATGCAGACAATTGTCTTATATAATAAGATTGAATCGGATCCTTTAGGTACAATATAAAATACACAAAGTCTTAAAAGAAATAAAACTTTTCTTGCCGTTTGAGAGACAAAAAGTAGCACAATTATATATAGATATATCTAGAGAAATTAAAAAGTGTTGCTTGTTTACCTAGTTTCAACTCTTTCTCGTGCTTCAGAGACACAGACAGATTCTTTTCCTTCCGAATCCTAAAAAAAGAACAAAGGGATAGTTGCATGAAGTGCATTTGAACTTTAATAGTTTGAACTAAATCTATAGGAAATTTATTTGAAAGAATTTTAATTTTCCACCAGGTAGTTATAAAAATATCAAGACTTGAAAATCCTATTTTTTGGATATATGCAACATAAATGGCTCTCCTGTTTTTACAAAAACAGCATAATGTCTATTATGGTGGTGCCTAATTGATTGCTATTTATTGTATTTCAAAATGATATATGTTAGATGATCTTGTAACTTATGCTTGCGATCAAACTTACATAGAAAATATACACCCCTTAAAGACAGTAGGGTTGGCAATTCGAATCCGGAATCCGCTAAATTTTTGGACCAAAAATACAAAAAATATTTTATTGTTTCTGAACTACAAGTAGAATGGTGGGTAGCACTAAAAGTTTTTTTTGTATTTTATTTCACAGTAGCTTTTTATGCTTATTTTAGGTTAGGTTCTTAAGGGGTTTAAAATTGGCCGCTGTAAATAAAAAATATTGTTAGAATCCGCAATTTACAATCCGAAAATCCGCAAAAAAAACAATAATTCACAATCCACGGATTAATCCCCTTTTTTGGAGCGGATTTTTGTAGGAATCCGAATCCGGCCAAAAAAATTGGGCGGATTACCAACCATAATATGATAATAGACAGACCAATTATTAATAAAATCTTACTTTGCTAACTGTTCATCACTGACTTGGGCTGTTCTAGCAATGGAACGAATCCTGAAAAATATAATTGGTACAATTAAAAAATAAATATTTCGTATTTTTAAAACTATCCAATCTATATGAATTAAAGCAAAAAAGTTTTCGTATTTATTCCATTGTAATTAATGATCGATTTGCCCTAAAAAATGGCTACGACTGAGCCGCCAGCCTTTACTTTTCTAACTTTTTGTTCAATTTAAGAAAAAAAGGATCTACCAAGGATTACTCATGCCAAGTTTCATAGCGAAATTCGAATCTAAGTGCCATTTTCATGAAAAAAAAAACACTTAGAATTAGCGAAATATTTTATAAAAATCCACCAGTGCGAAGATTCTCTACTCTATATTAAAATTTCTGTCGATCGACCGTCTATTACAATAAATTAATACTAGCGGCTACGCCCCAAGAGGCCTCTAGTGGCACTTTTTTTTGTTCCAGTCTCTTCGATACCTACTAATGTTGCATTCAAGTCTCTCAAATATTTTTTAAAAATTTCGATTTTTCATGATTTCTCATGGCAGGGTGGTGGTACCCTCCCCAAAAATAGTTATAAACGTTCCCGGGACTTATAAGAAGCTACCCTGTTAAGGAGAGCCCGATCGGTTCAGCGGTTAGCAAACCTTCGCTACAGACAAAAAAAGCTTAATACTTTATATAATAGGATTACAATTACCTAGTATATGCATAGAGCATATAAACAGCTGTGTTTCCTCTATCTTCCAGCATCTTGTCAAAAGAGAACACATACCTAAACAAGATAAATAACAACATTTTAAAAAATTGTCTAAAAAATATGATTTATTAGTTTCTAAAATAATTTTGGAACAATCTGCGATTTTAATAAAGTATGTGTCAAAATTAATTCTTTATTTAAAAGACATTGCACCTAATGAAAGAATAATTCTATTCCAACCGTAACCTCATTGAAAAAAAGCAGATATAATTTTATTGTTTTAATTATTGATAATAATAAAAGATTGCTCAAATAAAATAAATAAATGAATAATTTCAATAGATATTTTTTGAGGGTTAAGGTTTTAATTACTTACTCATGGTTTCTATTGTGGCACAGATCAGAGTACTTGATGCATCCATAGGCAACACTTTCTTGGGCTGCCTTCAATTCTTCCGCACTCAAAACCTGACAACAACAAAAATGATATTATTTTTTAAATGAAATAGTGGCAGCAGTTACAGTTTGGAAGAAAATAGTAGCTTTCACAATATTGTGTAAAGTTGTTAGATTCAAGTCAAATGCGATTTTTAGGTCAAACTGTTTTCAAATAAGCGTTCAATTATACTATACTATGCGTTTGGTCAACATTAAGAACAGTTAGACTTAATAAGCGCCTTTAACTGGAATCTTACTCATTAACTGTGCGCAATATTGTAAAAGTTACTATTATATTTCTAAAATAATGCTAATATTTTGATTTTTAAGATAAGTAAGAGGGGTGGTGGGGGTAGGAAGAGCGGTAGTTTTTTTTCCTGTGGTCATATCTCTCATATCTAAAACTGTCCGGCTGCTTTAAGATAGATTGCTGATTTTTTGTGAAGATACTCATTCAGGGGCGCCCAAGATTTTTCAATTGGATGTGGGGGGGGGGGGGAGATAATCCTTACATATAGGCAAGGACGTCCAAAAAAAGCTTTGAACTCATTTCCAATAAACATTCAGTATACAACTTTGTTTGTATTTTTATCCCCTTCTTTCTCCTTTTTTCCTCTCTTTTTGATGACCACTAAACATTTGCTCTGTAATTAACTTTGTTCGTTTGTCAATCCATGATTTTTCGCTTTAATCATCCTCTTTAGTTTAAGTTTTTTTCAAATAAATTGAGTGAAGATTTTCTAAAGTTTTCTCCTCTGACTCAGAAATTGCCGTAAAGTTCAGTGTTTAAAAGACTTTAAAATATGATGAAAGGCAAAAAGGGGTAGTTGCACGAGATGCATTTGAACCTGAATTCAGTGAACTGCACATGTTTTCCTGTTCAATGGTTTAAACTACATTTTTAGGGCAGTTTTTTGAAAGAATTTTAATTTTCTACCATGTAGTTTTAAAAATATCAATACTTGAAAATCGTATTTTTGTGAAATATGCAATTTTTATAGTTGGCTATTTTCATTAAAATAGCATGACGACTAATTTAGTGATGTCTAATTGCTTGTTATTTATAGCAATACAAAATTAAATATTTTTGATAGTATATTTTAACTAATGCTTGATATCATTTTTCTAAAATGAACTTCATGCTACTATCCCATTGGCAAGTCAGTTGCTTTGATGGGGTATAATGTAAAGAAGTGGTGGCCGAACCTTGCGTCCACTCTAATGAGTATAAGGTAACTCATTCCTTTATGTTACCGAAAATATTAGAACCATATCTTATAACATTAATAAAAAATTTCTGCAAATATTTATCCTTGTTTTTTGAGGATAACCAATAAAAAAATTATATTTAAGGAATACATTTCTAGAAAAATTACCTTTTCTCTCTCCTTTTCTTTCAGCTTATCTAAACTTCTCTTTAATCCTAAAAAGAGTGGAAAATTTATGTAAAATAAACCTTTGATCATTTTACAGAAATGAGTTAATCTTTGAATTTAGATTTCAAGAATTTTCTTATTTAACAAATATATAATTCTCCTTTTAAGGTTTATAAAATAAGTTCTACTCAGTTCTAATGGCCGATAAATCTATGTATAATGCAATGGTGATTCACAAATTACCCCTCCTGTAGATTACAATAAATGGTTCAAGCGTTATTGTAAAACTTTTGGGACGGGTGCAATAAAAAGCCCAATGTCCCCAAACTCCAGGAGGGCTACCAGTCTGTGTCTTCTCTTTGAACTTCTTTTTGAAAACAGTTTTTTCCAGAGCAATTCTATCTAGGTATTTATCTGTGTATTCTTCTACCTGTCTATATCTATCTATCTATCAATCCATCTACTAATATCTGATATCCATTTAGTAGTTCTACAAGTCTAAACTTTGAACTATTTTTAGCAACAATTCTCCGCACAACAAAGACATATCTGTCTATTCAACTATCTATCTACATTAGGATATATAAGTTGGAAGGAATTTTAATGTTAGAGGGAGATTTGAAATCTGCATCAAATTTTAAGGATTTTTTTTATTTTATAGTTTTTATTCAAAAGCGGAAATACAATTTAAGTTAATTAATTTTGACATCTGTGATTGGTGGATTTAAAACTAACTGCGCTCTGATTGGAGAAGCCTAAATGTCGTACATCATTCAACCAATTAGAGCGCAAGTAGTTTCCAATCCACCTCTCGTATTGGTCAAAATTAATTAACTTAAATTGTATTTCCGCTTTTAGATAAAG
Organism: Acartia tonsa; assembly: GCF_053477335.1. NCBI lineage: Eukaryota > Metazoa > Arthropoda > Copepoda > Calanoida > Acartiidae > Acartia > Acartia tonsa. Next base: position 7,555,570 of record NC_137264.1, read on the forward strand.
AATTATACAAAAAACAAATTTTATAAAAAATCCTTAAAATTTGATGCTGATTTCAAATCTCCCTCTAACATTAAAATTCTTTCCAACTTATATATCTTAATCTACATATTAATCCAACTATCTATCCATCCATTCATCTACTAAGTACTTACCTTCATCTAGAAGTTCTACGAGTCTCACTGTATCTCCACTTCTGGTTTTGAACTTCTTTTTGTCCTCGCCAAGAACAACTCCGAATCCGACGTGGTCAAGTCGAACTTTGGCTGGGTTATAGAAACCTTAACAAATGTTTTATCAAAAAAAATTTAAATGAAGATTAGAGTTCTAATCCGGTTTTAAAGTCCTAGAACAACTTTCTTTATGAGTACTTATGTGTGTGTGTGTGTAGCCATTTCATCGGTCTGGTTCAGGGTTGCCATCTAGCTGTAGAAATCTTGCTACTTTTCTCGGTTTTTTTCCAAAGGTCGATAGGATTCAGATCTGTAGGGTTGGAGTTGCAGTTGAAAAGGTGGGGGACATCATGAGGGGAAACTTGACAAGCTGGGCATTTGTTGTCAATTTCTTCGTTGATACGGTGATTGTAGTCATTCACTTTAGTGCTAAAACCAGATCTGAGTTGGGACAAAGAACAGCGGGCCTTTCTAGTTAGTGTGTTCTCTGATTTACTAATTTCTGGGGGTTTGAAGTTGAGGACTCTGTTGTTCTTATATTTGCTTTTAACAGTTGCAACGGTTTTTGTGTGCAGAGATTTAAGGCCTTTTTTTAACTCTGGTTTATTTGTAATAGGAGTAATGCGTCTAATTTCGTTTCTATATTGGAGGGCAGTTTTTACTGAGTACTTAGAATTAAATTGGCTAATCTCCCTTTACTACAATACAGCTTTCAGAAGTTAATTAACAAGTTATTAATACTTAACAATTTGAATATTTCTTTGCTACGAAAGTATATCTGAATCAAAAGCATAAGTGGAGTAATCCCCTCCCCCCAATATTTGAAAAAGTATAAAAAAAGGGGGTTCAGTTTTACTGTGACCAGGGGGAAGCCCTTAACCAGCAGGGCTACCCAGAACACAATATAACTTAACCTAAAGTAATAAACAAACGAAAACCTACCCTCTACCCTTACAGTACTTAAACTTTGTGTGATAGAGCAAAAGATTAATCCGCCCCATGTAGAGCGACCCCTATCAATAAAGAGAGGGATAGGTTTCTGGTAGAATCCGTAAAGGTGTGTGTTTTAAGGCTTAAAAATAGTAGTAGAACGATATTATTCACTAAATCTGTGTATTTCTTATTGAAAAGAACACAATTTTTTTTTTTAAGTTAACATAAATTTTTATCGTTCTACTACTGTTTTTTACTTATAACACATAACCTTTACGGATTTTACCAGAAACCTACCCCTCTCTTAATAAAGATCAGCCGTGCTGCAATCATCATTTACTTACCAGCCTTTTGAGCACAGGCGAATACAATCTGGAAGTGAGTGGACTGACCGGCGTCTGTCAGGTAAACAATCCAATCTGCGCCCTCTTCCTCTATCCTTTGTCTTAATAATAAAATGGCGGTTTAAAAATAAAGTCAATAAGATTTTCGTGTTTTTGAAGATCTCTAAAACGGCTCAATCCCTCCCCCCCCCCCCCCTGTTGAACGACTTAAGAAAACTATCATTGAGACTGCCATCTATAATACAAAGTAGCTTGATGTCTGTCCGTCCGTCTGAAGCGTAAGATCTTGGTAACCACTGAACCGATCGGATTCTACTCTTCAGGGAATATACCTACTGGTCCTGTGGTGGTTTTAGGCTATTTTCTTGGGGGGTGGGACAACCCCCAACCACCCCCAAAAACAAAAAAAATCCTTCCCCCATTTTTTTTGTAGTAGATTTCCTTGGTCCTTATTTTTTTTTTTTTTTACGAATTTCACCTTAACTTTTTTTTTCATCTCTTGGGGCAAAGCACCTAGAGGTTAGGGGAGAAGCCGCTAGTAATACTATAAATTAACTTGGCCATGTGATTACCCTTTTTAAAAATTGTTAATCTTACGAGGAGGCTTTAATACATACAATTAAAACATTAATTCATCCAATTTAGAGTTCAAATGACTTTAAACTAAATAACCCTTCAATAGATCATTAAAAGCTATTGGTTCGGGGGAAGGGAGGGGCAGGGGGTATAGGTTTTTATCTGGAGTCACTTGACTAACCGTGAAGATATTTGGACCATTAAGCAAATAAGTCCAAAATATCTGTCAGGTTCATCAGGTGGTTCAATAAGAGGTGTATATTCTGCATAGGATCCCCTGCTTGATGGGGGGTAAGGGAATAAAAAATATGTGGGAGGGGGTAAAAAATGAAAAAATAAAAAGTTCTAAAATATTCTTTCATTTTTCCCTACTTTAAAAAATTAATAAAATAAAAAACTAGTTTTTCTCCCTCCTTAGGGAAGAAACTAGAGGGGAATATAAATGAAATATTTTGTAGCTGGGGGACAAAAATTAATCTTTTGCAAAAAATACACCCAAGCCCCCCCCCCCCCCCCACACAGATCCAAAAGGCTTCAGTTGCTTCCTCCTTTAGCAAAGATGCTTACTTTAAAGCCGCCATATCACTGGTATCATAGGTATAACCCCCATCAGATTTAACTACAGTTAGTGGTACATCAACACCAGGACCAAACATCACTTTTCTACCTTCGTCCTCCTGAATAGAAGAAGGTGGTAATTTTTTTGCGTTTTTTCCGTGTTTAGTCAAACTGTTCTTTATTGTGACCTAACTTCGACCTCCTGAATAAAAACTCAAAAATTCATATAGACGTGGGTTCTTAAATAAATTCGGATGAGAATCGGCTCTTAGGTAGCAGGGTTGTTAAAATCAAAACTTAGAACCCAGAACATAGCCGCAAAAAACGGGTCTTAAATATAGGCTTTGAAAAATTTCAAGATTCTTTTATTTGGTGATTTTTTGCCGAGATTATTGGGCATAAATAGAATGGGTTCTAAGCACCCAAAGCCACTTCCAACGCCTTTAAAAGAGTCAGTGGGCTTTACTGTAAAATATAAAAAATCTATTAATATAATGAAAATATCTTCCGCTAGGCGTCCAAAACCACTTTCAAAGCTAAGTTATGGCTTCCAAAATTTACCTTAATATTTTTACAAAAAAAATAAATTCCAAGATGATAATAACTATTTCAAGAGTTGTCTGCAGATACGTAGATATGGGAATCAAAATACTATATACAAAATGAGTAAAATCCGTTTAATAAAGTAAAAGTATCTTTGTCTCTGTGTCTATCTGTGTGTTTGTTTGTACCGAGGGGTCTCGCTAACCACTGAACCGATATTGTTCTCCTTTACAGGGTAGCTTCTAATAGGTCCAGGAAAGGTTTATATCTATTTTCGGGGAGGATATCACCACCCTTCTAAGAGAAATTGCAAAAAAATAGGTAACTAACCCAAGCGGCGAAAAAAATATTTTTTTGGTAATCAGCTGAGCCTAACATAGATTAAAAAGGAAACATTTACGTTCCCCTAGAGGCTTCTAGGGGTGAAGCCGATAGTTAAAATTATTTCAATTTCAACACAAATAAAATGTAAATACCTCTAGGTGATTAGCTTTCTGTAACTCCTCAACAATCTTAACCATGCGGTCTTGGTAAAAACTTTCTCCTCGTTCCTATACAAAATTATTTCATTTTATTAATAAACTGCGAACCAAAAAAATAGGCAAATCTGAATTTGCAGAATAGCAGCTTTAATATTCATTTAGGATGATTTTACTGTAAATATAATATGTAGATTCATCTTTTGGTTACAAGTTTCCACCGTTATTTTTTATTAATCAGCACCAATGAAGCACAAGATCTCAAAAACAGCATTTTGGGTAAAAACTGGTGAACCAAAAAGATAGCAAATCCAAAACAAATCAATGGGAAAAAAAGAAATTCGTCCCCTATCACTTTAGAGGACAGTTGCTGACCTCCAGTCTTATGGATGAAGCTAAATACATATCAAAAATAATAATTACTCCCATAAGTATACAAAAATGATTTTTAATGTGTTAAAAAAATCCATTTTAAAATCTTGATTTTGAGGATTATGGCCTTTAAGATGCTCCTATGGGTAGTGATGGTGAGCCAAATGTTATCAAAGTGCATGACCATGATGACAACTTATATATTGAACTATGGTCCAATTTTGTATTCAAAGCAGCCTCCAGCCAAGCAGTATTAAAAAAGAAAAAAATTGCAATTTTAATACTCCAATGCATAAGGTAAATACTGTCATTTTTAGAAGATGTTTATATTTCTTGTCGGCAGGCTCCATTGGAGATTGCTATGACTACAAAAAATGGTACATAGTTTGATAGACAAGTTGTTGTAATGGGCATGTACTTAGATAACATTTGGCTCACCATAATTACCAATAGGAGCATCTGAAAGGACATCATCCTCAAAATCAAGATTTTAAAATGTTATTTTTTTAACACATTAAAAAGCATTTTTGTAAACTTTTCAGGGTAATTTTTATCTTTAACATGTATTAGGCTGCATCCATTAAACTGGAGGTCAGCAGCTGACCTCTAAAGTGATAGGGGTTGAATTTCTTTTTTTTCTAATATTTCTTATTTTAAAAAATCATTAATTTCTACCTTATACTACATTTCATAATAATTAATGCATAAATCTCTTTAAAAATTGTGAATTTATCAGAATTAATCTTTAAAACAGAAGAAAAGTGCAAAAAAATCGTTTTTCCATTGATTTGTTTTGGATTTGCATATCTTTTTGGTTCACCAGTTTTTACCCAAAATGCTGTTTTTGAGATCTTGTGCTTCATTGGTGCAGATTAATAAAAAATCAACGGTGGAAACTTGTAACAAAAAGATGCATCTACAATCTACATATCATATTTACAGTAAATTCGTCCAAAATGAATAATGAAGCTGCCATTCTGAAAATTCAGACTTGCCTATTTTTTTGGTACGAAGTTTAGTTATTTATAACATAGTATTATAAACAGCTTTCCGCGGATATGAAAATGAAAAATTATGAGATTAGAACCAGTATTGTTAGATCCGAGAGGACGAAAGTCTGGTCTAACAAAACTGGTATTAGTCTTTTTTTTTTTTTTTAATATTCGTGGAAAATTGTCGTAGTATGATGCTTTACATGATTTTTCAGTAAGTATATGAACCGATTTGAATTCTTAAGTTAATTCTTGGTTGTTTGGTCCTAACTTGGTTTTTCCAAATTTCTCCACCAATGATTTTAATCAACAGAAGGGGTAATTTTGTATATCACAATAAAGGAGGTGTACAAAAATATATCTGTACCTGGATGACAACATCCAAGCGGTCATAAACCTTCTGGAATTCTTTCCTGGACACATCACAGATCAGGTTCCAGGCTTTGATATAGTCAGGTTCGTGGGCCTAAAAAGAATTAAATACAGGGGTGTATTATATTAAATACAGGAGTGTATATTCTCCATAGGATCCCCGGCTAAAGAGGAGAAATACGGGGATGAAAAAGAAGTACAAGGGGAAAAAATGAAAAGTGTAATAAAAACATTAACTGATACTATTATCCAGAAAATTTTTAAAAATTACGACTTAAAACACGCAAGATATGGGGAAATATTTGAAAAAACAGAAAAAAAGCTACTTGTTCTCTAATCTACATAATGATAGGAATTTTTATAAAATAACCCAAATACTTTAGGTATGAATCCTAAATTTTAAAAAGAATCTAAATGAAGATTTAAACTTTTTATAAAAGCTTTATTTGATAGATCTTATTTTTACATGAATATTGTATGTTAGAAGACACAATTCTGAGTTCATATCTATTAAATTATAGATTATCGAAAATCATTAAAACACTAAAAAATGGAGAATTGAAAGTTTAACATGTGTTAAAAAACGAAGACCTTATTTATTATGATGTATTGATACTTTAATAAGAGAGCAGGGTTTATGTAATGCGATATTAAAAAGTCTGTTACTTTTTATGACCAGTTTGATGGCAGGGGTGTATATTCTGCAAATGACTAATTTTTTTCCCCTGCTGCAATTTTTTTATATTTTTTTCCCTCCTAGTTCTTTTCCTGCAAGGAAGGGGAAAAAATGGAAAAATATTTTCAGAACACTTTATTTTATTCATATTATTACCCCTCCCACGTAGGTATTCTTTTATTTTATCATCAAGGAGGGGAGAAAAAAGAAAAACATGTTTTTAGTTTTTTTTTAATTTTTAAATTTTTCCCCCTCCAACCACATATATTTTTTTATCCCCCCCCCCCCCTTTAGCAGGGTCAACCGTGCAAAATATACAATACACCCTTGTTTGATGGTTAGATTTTTTAAAAGCGGTTTTAAAAAATAATATCATTTATACTTGAATTGCGTGTAATCATTGTCTGTTATAGAAGCGTCGCGATTTTTAATTGGTCTGAAATTTTTAACAATGCTTGGATTAAAAAAGATCTCTACATAACACAGAGAGAGAGAAAGAGGGGGCAATGGCTGTTAGTGTTAGTAAATTATTTTGATAGGTTGGTTCATTAAGTTGAGCATTAAAATGTCACTAATCTTAATCTACAGAGGGGTATTTTTGTGTATCTTCATTGGGTATGTACTGTACTTCAATTTTCAGTCATTGTCTTTTACCTCCTCCCCGAATATTTATACCTGTAGTTTAACAACACATTGATATGCTCTAGCCTTGAAGGCTTCGTCCGCATCAAACCTGGCCTTGGACTGCTTGTAGAAAGCCATCAGGTCGGAAATAGGCGGAGATTCGGTCACAAAGTTTGGGAACTCGTCTTGAAGGTGGGCAATTAACATACCAAACTAATAAAGAATTAGAATAGGCATCATGTTAAATATGAAACAAGAAATAAAAACAGGAAATAAATAATCAACTAAAAAGTGGCGGAGATTTGAATTTATTCGTTAAAAGATATTCTCTAGATTAACAACATTGTAAAGAAAGAGATAAAAAAATTCATTGGGTAACAGACAACTTATATAAATACTAGCTTTGCCCCAAGAGGTGATAACAAATTTTTTTTTGGCGAAATTCGTAAAAGGACCAAGGAAATCTTCAACAACAAAAAAATGGGAGTTTTTTTTTGTTTTTTGGGGGGTTGTCCCACACCCCAAGAAAATAGCCTAAAACCACCACAGGACCAGTATAGGTATATTCCCTGAAGAGTAGAATCCGATCTGTTCAGTTGTTACCGAGATCTTAAGGGACGGACAGACAGACAGACGGACGGACGGACAGACATCATTCTACTTTGTATTATAGATAAGAAAGATAATAACGGCCTCTAGGGGCAACATCAAATAGGGGAGTGGGGTTTAGGATTATATCTCTCGGCAGGGTGTTGGACGATATCCTTTCCCAAAATAGTTATAAACCTTCCCGGTACCTATGAGAAGCTATATTGTAAAGGAGAATCATATCTGTTCATCGATTAGCGAGATCGTATCCTACAGTACACAGACAGACAGACCTTATGTTGCTTTTACAAAAAATATACATTTAATTCAACAGAAAAGCTTCGATGGGCGGAGTCTTTTAATAAATTGTAATTACCTGGGTGCCCCAGTCTCCAATATGGTTCAACCTAACCACATCATGACCCAAGAATTCTAACAACCTAAATAAAACGACGTTATTATAAAACTTTTTGGGCTAGTGTAATAAACAGCCTATATCCCTTCCCTCCCTGGTTTATATCTATAAATATATATAAAATGGTTCAAAGTTGGTTTATAATACTTTTACAGTATGGCTCGAAATCGATTGATAACCGCTGGATTAGAACCAGTTCTTAACCGCAATGAAAAATCGATTATAGCATCGTATTACGGACAAATCTCTATGAATATTAAAATAAAAATCACAAAATTAATAACAGTTTTGTTAGTCTGGGCCTAAAACTGGTTTTAATTTCATAATTTTTCATTTTAATATCCGCGGAAAGCTGTCTATAATACGATGCGATGAGCAACTATTTTACCTGCACACAGAATCGCCAATAATGGTTGATCTCAAGTGTCCAACATGCATCTCTTTAGCTATGTTGGGGGAGGAGAAATCCACTACAACACGTTTGCGTGAGTCTGAAAATTAAACAGGAATGAAATTTTTCATGAAACATACCTAAATGATGAAAGATTTTTTCAAATAGTTTAGTAAAAAATAATAATTCATAATAACTATAAAGTCCAGGTATCGAAAGGGATAAGACAATTGCCGATATATTGATGTACATCCCCAATAATGATACACAAAATTATCCCTTCTGTAAATTACAATTAGTGATTAAAAAGTTTGAACACTTATATTAAATGAACCTACCAATCAGAATTCAGTAAAGGTCCCCAAGGTTGTTAAGCCAACGAATATGACTTTGGGGACGAGTGCAAAAAACAGCACAATGTCCCCTCCCTTCCTGATTTAAGTACGCTTCCTTGCAGGTAAATCACCCATGCCCCTAATTATTTTCAGAATTAACATATGCATTCAATAAAAGGGGGGGGGGGGGTAATGCAACCATCTCGTAATCGGTGCACAAATGGCAATTAGTATCCGGATTTCGATATGAAACTTAGCATGAGTTGAGTAATCCTTGGTAGGTCTTTAATGAAATTCGGATTTTAGTGCAATTTGCACACTGATTACGAGATGGTTGCATTACCCCCTCCCCCCTTTCCAATATAAAAGTGCATAGTACCTGATTTAGGGGGTCTAATTCCTCTGTCCACCAGTAAATCTATTTCCTCTTGAATAAACTCCTTCCTGTAACATAGATATTAGAATGAAATGAACCTCTTTAGTTTTCGTGTAAAAATTACTATAGGTTAATTACGATACTATAATATTATTATTATTACTAAATCAGCTTTAGGATCCAGGGATCAAAAGGGATAAGGCAATAGCTGATAAATTCATGTACATTCCCAATGATCTCAAAAAATGCGCGGCTAGAGCTAACTACACAGTAAGAACACACTTCTTTGTAGAAAATATATTTCGCTTTATTCAAGCCTTCTCAATTCTCATTGTTTGAGAGTTTATGTACGATGATGATTCACAAAATTACCCCTTCTGTAGATTAAAGGGGGGGGGGGGGCGAAAGTGACACTTTTTGAAACCAAAACTAAAAGTCAAAGGAACTCAACTAAAAAAAGAGTTACAGGTCTGACATTTTGCATGGCAGTTGCTTTATAGGGGTACAATATGGAACTGTGAAGAAACGGCGGCGCAACCGCCGAAAACCGCCGAGAAAAGGCAACAAAAATTACGGCGGGAAACGGCGGTTTTCGGCGGTTGCGCCGCCGTTTCTTCACAGTTCCATATTGTACCCCTATAAAGCAACTGCCATGCAAAATCTCAGACCTGTAACCCTTTTTTTAGTTGAGTTCCTTTGTTGACTCTTAGTTTTGGTTTCAAAAAGTGTCACTTTCGCCCCCCCCCCTTTAGTGGTTGAAACGTTAGAATATTCAGCTTAATGAAACAACCAATTAAAAATTGAAGTCTTTAACGTTGTTAAGCTATCGAATAATACGTTATTAAAAAACTTTGGGGACTAGTGTAATAATTTAATAAACAGCTCATTGTTCCCCCTCTATCTGGTTATAATACAAACTTACTAACCTAATAAAAATGTTGACGAAGCCAGGACCAGCAACCTCAAGCTTTTCAATGAGGTCATTGGTGGGAATGTTCTCGACAATCTTGTTAGCAATGTCTCTAGGGGCCATCTTTACTCCGGATGCCTAGATGTTTTTATAGTTAGATTGGGTAATTTAGCAATTAACATAGACTAGGTATGGTAAGGGTAGTTAAGTTTTTAAGATGCTATCAGCTAACTAACTACTACTTCCGCTAGACTAGAAACTGTTCTGAGCCATACAAAAAAACAATGCACCGTATTGTAATACAAACAATTTTTCAGTTGTGTTGGTAAAGGCATTACCTTTCAGTGGGTTACAATTAGTGGATAAAACGTTTGTACACTTAATGAACCAACCAATCGAAATGTAATAAAAGTCCCCAATGTAGTTGAGAATGAGCAAATGAATAACAAAACGTTGTTAAATAATAAAACTTTGAGGACGGACTAGTGTAATAAACAGCACAATGTTTCCTAACTCCCTGGATTAATATTACCTTCATCAGACCAGAGATAGGCATAGCTCCATTAAACTGGTAATCCCCCCCTCGGGTGGAGGGCAGGAGTGGGCAGGGTGGGTCAACAAGGTCGGGAAAAGCAGCATGCATACCAGCTTGGAACAAGGATACCAACATTCTAAAATATAATTTGGAGAATAAAATATACCTACTTATGGTTAGTTTTATTTAGGGCTCGGCAGCCGCGCGTAAGCCACATGTAAGCTTAATTGAAATCGTCCTATCATAACGTAGTTGCACGAAATGCATTTAAACTTGAATTTAGTGAACTACATATTTTTTCCTGTTCAATGGTTTAATATATATAATCTATATGTAATAGATATATTTGAAAGAATATTAATTTTCTACCAAGTAATTTTAAAATATCATGTCTTGAAAATCATATTCTTATGATATATGCAACTGTCTTATTTTCACAAAGACAGCATGTCCGCTATTTTAGTAATGCCTAATTGTTTAATTTTTATTGTTATAGAAAATACATATGTTAAACGGTATTCTTGTAACTTTTGCTTTCTGAAATGTACTTTGTGCAATTATCCCTTTAGCTTGATGTCAAATCCTAATCCTAAACAAACAGACTACCTATCCATCTTTTCGGATTTTTTTATCTGCGCACAAGCAGGCTTATGCGCAGCTGCCGAGCCCATGTTTTATCAATATATCCAGAAATCTTCCTGTCTATCTTAAGCTTGACCAAAAAAAGAATAAAAATAATATTTTGATAAGAAGAAATTAGCCTGTACATTGTACAAAGACTTTCTCTTTTTAATTCTTAGCTTAATTATGGTTTGAAATTACATAGGTATATTTTCTAATTTTCAAATGATTTCTGTACCTGCTGACATTTGTCATATATTCCTGGCTGCGTGTCTCAACGACCGGCGGCGGCTTTTTGACCTTGGCAGCTGATTGGCCGCCGCCTGCCTCTTTCTCAACAGCACGCTTCAGGATGTTTAAACGATACTTCAACCTGAAATGGGTAGAAACAAATTAGAACAAAATATTGTTTGGAAAACTTAAAAACATCCTTGAATATTTCATTCTAATTAAAAATGGAATAATAGTTATTTATTATTTAATGCATCGTATCATAGACACTTTCCGCGGATATTAAAAAGAATTATAAAATCAGTTTTACTATCCCCGGGGGCCGGAGCCGAAGGCCTGTCTAACAAAAAAGGTATAGATCTTATAGGTTTTATTCTAATAGTCGTGGAAGATTGTCTGAAAACGATGCTATTAATAATAATTTCAGTGTAACTGAGAACCGGTTCTAATTCACCGGATATTAATCTATTTCAAAATTATACTGAAAAACACATTATTTTGATGATTTCATCTTAATAATAATGAATAAATTCATCCCTGTTAAAAAAAAACTGTACCTAGCAACTTCTTTAACACAGTATACTGTTTAAGGATATACTTACATATTAGGACTTTATTATAGGGGTTCTTTGCTTATAACATTGCACTTTGTGTTAATAGGAATCATATCAGTATTTCAAAAATCATATGTGAAGAGGATAATTATAACATACAAAAAGGGAGAAGTAGGTTGTGCTAAAATTCCATAAAAGTGTGAGTAAGCTTCCAGTCAAAAGCGATTATTAAGTCCAACTTCGCCTTTAAAAACTGTACCTAGCATTTTCTGCCTTCAATTTGGCGACCTCTTCCTCATCTGCCGGACTCTGTGCAGGAGGACTCGAGTTTGAGGCCCCTGATCCGGTTTTTAGACCTTCCAGCTCCTATATAAACATTTATTAAAATACTAGGGAACATTATTAGGTATTCTGAAATTGGATACCTAAGGAAAACATTTCAAATACATTTTTAGATCCAGATTTTCTTTGAAAAAAATACTACATCTTAACTTTTTAGGTACTTTTTCATTTTGAATCTAAAATGACAAAAATTGAATTGTCAAAATCAACCCCCTCCCCTTCTAGTGCCCCAAGAGGCATTTAAGGGGCGTAGCTGCTATTATAATACAAAGTACAATGATGTCTGTCTGCCTCAAGCTTAAGATCTCAGTAACCACTGAACCGATTTTGCTCTTATCTTCAGGGTCTATACAATAGATATTGGTCCTGCGATAAGTTTAAGCTGTTTTGATGAAAAATTACCTACCTACCCAAAATATTTTTTCAAATTTTTAAATTTTTTTTCTGTTAGCTAATCAAATAACCTTGCGTTTTGGTTTATAATTTCAGTAAAACAAGTTTTTATTAGGATTTTTAGAGTTAAACAGAATACCATAAATAAGAGTTTAAAAAATGATAGTATCACCGTAATTTAAATAACCAATCCCTGGTGACCCCTAAAATGGTGGGTCCACGCATTACGTGCATGACAGATATCTCGAGTTTTTTCCGTCTTAATTTCTTACGACTTTTTATACAGTTTTGTATTGTGGGAGGCGTAGTTAGACAAATTAGTTGGGGGGGAAAGTACCAATTCAACGGTGGGCGTTCATTTCCGCATGCTATCACTTCAGCATATTGTTTCATCAATACACAAAAGCAAATTAAATTAGAAGGGGTATACAGTAGTGGGTAAAATGGATCTAAAGGGATAATGATAATAAGACAATGGCCGATAAATTAATATATACCCCAATGATGATACTTACTACTTAGAATAACCCCTTCAGTAGATTAAAATTTGTGGTTGAAAAGTGTGAACACTCAACCTAATGAAGCAACCAATTTAAATTGACCCAATCCCCAAAATTGTTAAGCCAACTAATGAAAAAACGTTATTTTAAAACTTTGGGGACTATTGTCATTAGAAAATATTTTTTTTCATGAAATAAAAGAAATAGGTATATTTTTTTCATTAAATAAAACAAATATATTTTATGTATCAAAATATTGTAGATCCTAAATAAATTGAGTTGATTAATTTAACACATCGTATTATAGACATCTTTCCGTGGATAATAAGTGAAAACAAGGTTCCAAATGCCTGAGCTAACAAAACTGGCGCTAATCTTATGATATTTACTTTAATACTCATGTAAAATTTCTGTAATATTAATAGTAATAGAGTAGCCCCGCTACTAGAAATCATTTTGTTTTTTACCAACTAAGAACTTACGGCAAATTTTCAGATATTTAAATTAATTTGTTTTAAAGAAATAATAGTTGATTATTAAAATCTCTTCTTTTCCAACTTTGTTTCAAAAATTAATTTAAATACTAAGAAGAAAAAAATAATTAATCTTGTGTACTTTCTTTAAGAGAAATAATTCTTTAATTTATACATGGGAACGTTTTATGGGGGCGGTTCAAAAAAGTGGTTTATTCACCACCAATAATTAAGATTTAAAAAAAATAAAAATCTATATAATAATGTATTTTATATATGTTATAAATTTAATTCCTTAGTAACGTTTATTTGAGCAGTTACAAGCAACTTTAGATTAAGTATCTATTAATTTGAATTCGTTCGCATGTGTTCAAATAAGTTCGTATAAAAGTGAATTATGTTTACAGGAATAAATTTAGTTGAAATATGGATCTTGAAATTGTTAAAAGTTTATCTATAATTTGAAATGTCTGTCAGCTTGTCAATGTAACTTTTTTTCTGCTTTTATTTTTAATTTTTATATTTTTTTGTATTTTCCTCAGAGCTTTTGAAACAGAGTGACAGATTAACAGGTAGAAAAACAAAGTGAGTTACAGAGTAGATTTGCTTTAAAAAATGTGTTTATCTGCCAACATTTTAATTTTGTTAGTGAGTGAATAAATATTAGTTTTTTAAAAGCAAAGATTTTCTATAATTAGGGTCTGTCCGTCTGTATGTGAGTTTATCATTATGGGACAGTTAGCTATTCTGGTCAATTTATTTGAAATATAGGTGTTCAAGTCAATTTCAGGCTCCAGGTATGATTCTGCAGGTCCTGATCCTCCAGGTCTCCAGAATGATTTAAAAGCCTCCTGTGACCGCAATTTTTAACATAGAGCCTTCAAATTTTAAACTTAAGCTTTTCTTACACGCCTACATAACGTATCAAAATTTTATTAAGATCCACCGTTTTCCCGCTGACCGCCGACTGCGGTGGCTGGCAGGTGCCAAGTACAGCTGCGGCCGCAGAAATTTATGTTTTGAGATTTCTAATATAAAATTTATATAAATATAAACATTTTCTGAAAAAAATATTTTTCTAGCTTCAAAGATAAAAAATGAAAATTTTAATTAGAAAAGGACTTAAAAACAAAGGTTGTTAAATAAAAGGGTGAAGAAAGCGAAAATTGACTTAGGTTCAGTTATAGTCGGAAATTCATTATCCAACAAGGGCCATGCACTGAGATAATAGAGAAGATAACCGATAAATGTGCGGCAAGGGGCTCCAGGTTCAGGTGCTGCAGGCTGGAAGGTAACTTCTGGACAGGTATAAATGAAAAAAAAATTTAGTTTTAAGAGTTAGAGATCAACTTATTCAACCAAATATGCATCTTTTGGGATGTCATGAGCATATATAAAGAAAAAATAAAAATCAGCCTCCAGGTTCAAGTCCTGCAGTTCTCCAGGTGAATTCTGGACAGGTAAAAACTGAAAATTTTTAATTTTATAGTTAGAACAGAACTTATTTAACAAAAGTTTCTACTTTATTGATGGTATGAACTAATTTGAAGAAAAACTTGAAATCAGGCTCCAGGTTCAGGTCCTACAGGCCTCCAGATAAATTCTCGACAGGTAAAAACTGAAAATTTTTATTTTTGAAGTTAGAACAAAACTTATTTAACAAAAGTTGCTACTTTATGGATAGTGTTAACATATTTGAAGAAAAATTTTAAATCGGGCTCCAGGTTCAGGTCCTACAGGCCTCCAGATAAATTCTCGACAGGTAAAAACTGAAAATTTTAACTTTTAAAGTTAGAGTATAACTTATTAATCAAAAGTTGCTACAATATAACTAGTATTAACCAATTTGAAGAAAAATTTTAAATCAGGCTCCAGGTTCAGGTACTGCAGGCCTCCAGGTGAATTCTGGACGGGTTAAAAACTGAAAATTTTTACTTTTGAAGTTAGAACATAACTCATAAAATTAAAGTTGCTACTTTATGGATAGTATTAACATATTTGAAGAAAAATTTGAAATCGGACTCCAGGTTCAGGTACTGCAGGCCTCCAGGTGTATCCTGGACAGGTAAAAACTAAAAATTTTAACTTTTAAGGTTAGGGCATAACTTATTTAACAAAAGTTGCTACTTTATGGATAGTATTAACTCATCTGAAGAAAAATTGGAAATCAGGCTCCAGGTTCAGGTGCTGCAGGCCTCCAAGTGGATCCTGGACAGGTAAAAACTAAAAATTTTTAATTTGAAGTTAGAGCATAACTTATTAATTTAACGTTGCTACAAGATGACTAGTATTAACCAATTTGAAGAAAAATTTTAAATCGGGCTCCAGGTTCAGGTACTGCAGGCCTCCAGGTGAATTCTGGACAGGTAAAAACTGAAAATTTTTACTTTTAAATTTAGAACATAACTTATTAAATCAAAGTTGCTACTTTATGAATAGTATTAACATATTTGAAGAAAAATTTGAAATTGGGCTCCAGGTTCAGGTATTGCAGGCCTCCAGGTGGATCCTGGACAGGTAAAAACTAAAAATTTCACTTTTAAAATTAGGGAATAATTCATTTAATAAAAGTTGCTACTTTATGGATAGTATTAACTCATTAAATTAGGGGTATTGTGTCTACTTGTTGGAATTTTACCACAGTTAGAGCAGTGTATTTCCTGCAGGCTTCCTTTAGTGACTGACCTGTTGACAATATGTTTTTTTTTATTTTAGTCAATTGATATTATTTTTTTTGCAGATATAATTCAAAATGTAACAAAATGGTTGGATTTAACTTGAACCTTGAGCCCGATTTAAAATTTCTCTTTGAATTAGTTAAATAGATATAGTTCTAACTCTTAAGTTAAATATTTTAATTTTTACATGTCCAGAATACACCTGGAGGCATACAGTATATGAACTTTGAGCTCGATTTCAAATTTTTCTTCAAACAAGTTAATACTATCCATAAAGTAGCAACTTTTGTTAAATAAGTTTTAACTTAAAAAATATAAATTTTCAGTTTTTACCTGTCCAGAATTCACCTGGAGGCCCCGCAGTACCTGAACCTGGAGCCCGATTTCAAATTTTTCTTCAAATATGTTAATACTATCCATAAAGTAGCAACTTTCTTTAATAAGTTATGCTCTAACTTTAAAAGTGAAAATTTTTAGTTTTTACCTATCCAGGGTCCACCTGGAGGCCTGCATTACCTGAACCTTGAGCAAGATTTCAAATTTTTCTTCAAATGAGTTAATACTATCCATAAAGTAGCAACTTTCTTTAATAAGTTATGCTCTAACTTTAAAAGTAAAAAATTTTTAGTTTCCCCTATCCAGGATCCACATGGAGGTCTGCATTACCTGAACCTTGAGCCAGATTTCAAATTTTTCTTCAAATGAGTTAATACTATCCATAAAGTAGCAACTTTTGCTAGATAAGTTATGCTCTAACTTTAAAGGGAAAATTTTTATTTTCTACCTATCCAGGATCCCCCTGGAGGCCTGCAGTACCTGAACCTATCCATAAAGTAGCAAATTTTGTTAAAGAAGTTATGCTCTAACTTTAAAAGTGAAAATTTTTAGTTTTACCTGTCCAGGATCCACCTGGAGTCGTGCAGTACCTGAACCTGGAGCCCGATTTAAAATTTTTCTTCAAATTAGTTAATACTATCCATTAAGTAGCAACTTTTGTTAAAGAAGTTTTGCTCAAACTTTAAAAGTTAAAATTTTTATTTTTTACCTGTCCAGGATCCACCTGGAGGCATGCAGTACCTGAACCTGGAGCCCGATTTAAAATTTTTCTTCAAATTAGTTAATACTATCCATTAAGAAGCAACTTTTGTTAAAGAAGTTATGCTCTAACTTTAAAAGTGAAAATTTTTATTTTTTACCTGTCCAGGATTCACCTGGAGGCCTGCAGGACCTGAACCTGGAGGCTGATTTTTTTTTGTCTTCATATATGCTCATAACATCCCAAAAGATGCATATTTGGTTTAGTAAGTTTATCTCTAACTCTTCAAACTAGTTTTTTTCATTTATACCTGTCCAGAAGTGACCTTCCAGCCTGCAGCACCTGAACCTGGAGACCTATCAAAAAAATTTTGAATATAAGGAAAATACACCCCAAAACTAAACTTTTTTCCCAAATAACCTATCCTCTCACTCCTAAGACAAGGCCTATACTCCCTGTTAACGCAAAAGTGTCAGATCCGCCCCCCCCCCCCCCCCACATATCAATCAAACAACAAACCTTTTGATTTCATGAACTTTTTTTTGTAAGGCCCTTGTGACCGCAATTTTCGACTTAGAGACTTGAAATTTTAAACCTAAGCTGTTCTAACATGTATACATGACATATTTAAATTTCATAAAAATCCAGCGCCGTTTTCTTACCGACTTTTGTCTGCAGCGTCCGGAAACTACCAAGTACAGCTGCCGCCGCCGAAATTTATATTTGGGATTTCTAATATTATCCTATTATATAAAGTAGTAAGCGTTTTTTGTCTGTCCTGAAGGATCTCGCTAACTGCTAAACCGATATTGTTCTCCTTTACTGTGAAGCTTCTTATAGGTCCTGGGAAGGTTTTGAACTATTTTTGGAGAGGGTTTCTTTACCCCCCTCCCCCCAAAAATATTTTTTAACTCTTTTTAAACGCAAATTTAAAATGAGATAAGGTCGACTTTTCCCCCTCCTACCAGTGCCCCTAGAGGCTTCTAGGGGTGTAGCCGCTAGTATATACATAAAGGTAAACATTTTCTGAAAAAAATTCTTCTTCTAGCTTTAAGCGTACAGAAATTACAGCCTTTTGAAATTTCTAAGTAAAAACGGCCCTAAAAAAAACAAGGTTGTTCAATAAAAAAGTAAAAATTACTTTGATCCACTTATTGTCGGAAATTTAATATCAAACAGGGGACTTGCACAAAAATTTCTAGCCGTCTAGCTCTAGTAGAAACCGAGATAACAGAGTGAACGTTCAATCCCCCCCCCCCTCCCCTCGACCTATTAAGGTCAATAAAGGGGACCAACCGATAAAGGTAAAACATAGAGTAAATTCGCTACTAAAAATAAACTGTAAAGTCATCCTAGAATTAATCAAAATTTTTACTTAGTTTCTTGCGAAAAAATCTGCGATACCGTCGCTAATTCTTAAAATTATTATCTATGCTTTTGTCATACAAAATTTAATTCTTTAATAATTTGTATTAAAGAGGACTATCCACGAACAAGAGCACGTGATTCTAAGTACCTTCCAGCATTGATCCTGAGTATTTTCTTTCAGAATATAATAGGTCACTATCAATAAATAATATATTGACGAGAAAATTTATGTTTCACCACTTCAAGTTGAAGAAAAGTAACAAAATGTCCACCATTTTTCGTTAAATTTCTATCAAACGTTTTGTTGAGTTCGGGGTGTCTTTAATTGTCCATGTTGTCAAATAATAAATATAAAAAAAAGTCAAAAGCACATTTACTATATCTCATATGTATGTTTAAATTAATGCTAATATGGATTAATTTACAATCTATATAACACGAGTATTCGCATATGTATCATCAAATATCCATTTTATTAAAAGAATTAGCTTCATAAAATTTTTCAAAGTCAATTAAAATACCTAAAAAAACATGGTGAAACATAAATTTTCTCGTCAATATATTAATAATATATGGTGTCCTATTATATTCTGAAAGAAAATACTTAGGATCAATGCTGGAAGGTACTTAGAATCATGTGCTCTCGTTCGTGGATAGTCCTCTTTAAATATGGAATGTAAATATCATAAGTAGAAATTATTTGTTTCTATCAATGCGTTGCAAAATTTTAAGTTCGCCAAATTTAGGATATGTCAGAGAGCCAGACCCACCATTTTAGAAGTCACCCAATCCCTATACTATTGTGCTTACAGAAAAAAAATTCCCAGGAATTTAAAGGAATAAGACAATGGCCGATAATGTACATTCTGATGATTTTGCACACAATTACCCCTTTTGTAGATTAAAATTATCGGTTGAAACGTTTGTACACTAAACTAAATGTCCAAAATTAAATGAACTAATCAAGTTATAATAAAAGTCCCCAAGGTTGTTAAGCAACGAATAAGTAAACGTTATTATAAGACTTTGGGGACTAGGGTAATGAACAGCCCAATATGATTATCTCCTCCCTCCCTGCTAAATACCTACCTTTATCAACAGTTCAATTTGTTGTTCCGCCTGGTTAGCCCTATCCGTATACTCATCCAACTTTCCGCTCATTTCAGCCATCACATATATATAAGTGATTGATTGATTGGGGATTCAACCAAGCTTCTGTAATGTCATATAAAAAAATATCCGTGAATATTATTAACTCTTATGGGGCTAAAAAGCATTTAAAAAAGCACAAATTAGGTACGAATTAAAAAAGCTCAAAATTATTTCTTTTTTAGTATTGTTACTATTTGCTACACGTTGTATTAATAAAAACATATGTTTTATGATAAAAATTGATGATTCAAACAAAATAAATAAAAAAGTAAAAACATTTATTTATTATCACATGCCTTTAAATTTGTAGATTTTCTTATAATGTAGCTTTAATAACAAATGTAATCGAAAATTGAGGAAATTTTGTGGTTTATCAGATAAGGAGTGTTGAACGTTTTAGAGATCTCGTAATCAACTGATTTGCTTTTTCAAAATAATTAGTCGAAAAATTGTATTTATTGTTTAAAATATTTTTTTTTATAAATAAGCTAAGTATGAAACTAAGTATGGGACATTGGACTGTTTTTTTTTATTTTACTAGTCCCCAAAATTTTCTTATTCTTTGACTAAACAACTTTGGGGACGTTCATTTTATATTTAGGAAAAGGAAAAAAATAAAACAAAAGTACAAATAGAAAGTAATATACATCATACATAAAAATTTCTGCAAGCTACACGTAAAAAAATCTACCAAAAAAAATTATTAAAATGATCAAGAATCTTGTTGATAGTTTTCAACTTTCATATCGTTGATGCCCAGATCATCATTCTGCTCAAATGTTCTCTCATACTCTTCAATCTAAACAATTAAAAAATAACTTCATGTTTATAGAAATAGTTAGTGGGGAAAGGGAAGGGGGGGGGGGGCTGGGTGGCGTTTTTACTTCTAAAAAAATCTTGTCTCCCTTCCTCTTATAAGAATACCACATCAAATACATATAAACAAATACGTTAAAAATGGATCCTACTGTAGTTATGCCATGTACGTGACCAATTTAAGAATAGGAGAAATGCTTTGGCCAAAAACAGGCGCAACTCTTTAACATATGCTTATGCACCAAACAAGACCTTGTGATGTATCCCGTTCTCTATAGGAAATCCAATCCACTGCAGGGTAAAAGAATACTTACCAGCATACCAGGATCAGGATCTGGAGCGTATAAATTTTGCAGGTAAGAATTTCCAGCAGGATCATCCAGAACAAGGGTAAACTCCAGGTCCCCTTCAATACATTCTTTCAGTTTCGCCTAATAATAATATCAGAAATTTACATCCTTTAAGAAAAACATTGATAAAAATGATAGATTATGGTAAGTAAGTTAGGGTTAGGAGATGCCTACAGTGACAGGAATGGTCCGGCCTGATATGGTTTTACTGTGCAGTTTTGGCCGCCTATTATTAAACCATTTGGGCAGTATTGGACACTCAATGAACCCACCAATCAAAATTCAATAAAAAATTCCCTAAAATTGTTAAGCCAGCAAATTAGAAAACGATATTAAAAGACTCTGGAGACTAGTGTAATAAACGGTCCAATGTCCCTTCCCTCCTTGCTAACTAACACTTAATTTACCTTAAATTTCTTCATTTTTTCTGCCACATCTGGGGCTGCCCCGTCTCCACCTCCCCAGAAAGAATTTTGTTCTATTTCATCCAACATGTTGTTTAACAAGCCCTCCAGAGTTGTGAACCTAGTAAATGTGCAAAGACTTTATTATCTACTAGCGGTTCTAGACGCCAAGGCGGGGGTGAAACCCTCTCCCAGAACAGTTTTAAACCTTCCCAGGACCTATGAGAAGTTATCCTTTAAAGGAGAATGATATTAGTTGAGCGGTTAGCGAGATCCTTCGGTAAACACACACAGACAGAGAACCATTTACTTTAAAATAAGGATTTCTTCTACAGTAGGTATAAAATTATTGGTGGGAAATACATAATATGTTGTTTGTACCAACCAATCAAGATTTAGACTTTAAAGTCAACAAATGAGTGAACGTGTTTGAGTACCAAAATAAATGACAGTTCAATGACCCTACCTCCCTGACAAATGCATCTGATTTAAATATTTGCATAAGCAGTATACATAACAAAAAGAATCCATATTTTTAACCTCATTATTTAACCATTTTATTTTTCATTATTAAAAATAAATTCTGACAGAAGAATTTAAGAAACTAGTTTCAAAATTAAAAACAGCTGATCATACGCATACCTTCCTCCCAAAGCAGCGCCGCCCATTTCAAACTCCAATTCTGGAATCTTGAGGTCACAGGTCTCAGACTTGAGTACATCTCTGTTGAGATCGGACTTGTCTGTCACTGTTAGGGTGATCCTCTTCCCCTTAGGCTCTATACCTCCTCCAGATTTCACCTTAAAAGGGTTATAGGTTCAAATAATAATATTTAAATATGTTCAGCAAAATTCAGCTGTTTTAAATTCCTAATCGGTCCAACAACAGTAAAGCTTCAGGCGGACAGAGACTGCGTATTTTCTTTTATTCTTTAACCAGAAGTAAAACACTAGCAGCTGCTTTAATGGGGTAAAACGTGGATTTGGAAAAACGTTGTTGAACCGACACTTCTGCCAATTTTTTTCCTCTCGCGCTAAACTAAACAATTTTGAATTATTTGAGACAAACTTTTTTTAAAAATTTCCCTTAGGTATTTACTTACCTCTTTCTGTCCGGTTTCATTTTGAGTTATTTTTTAGTCACATTCTAAGATGTGATTATATTAATATTTTGTTTTGAGCATAATTATCTTGAAATAAAACCAGGGTGGGCATACAAAAAACCTACCCAGGGTTTTTTTTAAAAAACCCAATAAAACCCCCATAAAAACCCTTAAAACCCTGGGTTTTTTAAGGGTTTTTGGGTTGGGTTGGGCTGGGCTTTTTAAAAAAACCCTGGGTTTTTCCCCACCCTGAATAAAACAGGGGTGTATATTCTACACAATATTTTTTTTTTCCCCTGCTACAAAATTTTTTATTTTTTTTCCCCCCCCTAGTTTTTTCTCACCAAGTAGGGGGGAAAATGGAAAAATATTTATAGAACTCTATATTTTATTTATTTTATCCCTCCTACCACACATTTTTTGGTTTTTTTCACCAAGGAGGGGGTGAAAATGGAAAAAATGTTTTTAGTTTTCTTAATTTTTACATTTTTTTCCCTCCAACCACTTATTTTTTATTTTCCCCCCCCCCCCCTGAGCAGGGGATCCCATGTAGAATATACACCCCTGAAATAAAATGTAAAAATAAAACCATACCTCATTAGTTTTAACATCACAGGTATCACATACAGTGGCCATAATAACAACCTCTTTAAAGAAGGGTATGTTGGTAATCTACTCATTATTATCAATCAATCAATCAATTTATCGAGTAACTAGTAAAGGTAGGTTGTAAAAGAAATACCTAGTCTTTTCTTTAATCTTAATTATTTTATCGCTCATTTCAAAGAAGATTAGATAATTCAAATGGAAACTTTGTTAAAAGAATTTGCCTAGAATTAGCAAGGACGATTGTGTCCAAAAGTAGCAAAGATTTTGAAAAAGGAATACAAAGTATAAACAATTCATTATTTAGGTAAAATATGCCATAATATTAGCAAGACGAGAAATCTAGAAAATACATATTCATAAAATTATATTACATATTAGCAGACATACTGATACAAATAACGTGTAGTTTGGCATCGCAGGGATCTAAAGGGACATGACAATGGCCAATAAATTGATGTAGATCTCCAATGATGATATTCAAAACTACCCCTTCTGTAGATTAAAACTAGTGGTTGAAACATTTGAACAATTAACTTAGTAAACCAACCAATTAAATTCACTGAAATCCCCGAGCCAACTAATAAGAAAATGTTAATGTAAAACTTTGAGGACTAGTGTAATTAACAGAACATTGTAATCTCTTTGATAGCATCGTTAATTGATTGATAGATTCCTTTCCTTCATATTGGTTTGGGCAGGTGCGCCACAACTGGGACAATTCGTTGCAAAATGCAAAACTTCCTGATTAAAAGAAAAGAAAATATTTTTATCCATTAAATCAAAATATGACTTTACGTGAATAAGACTTTTTTTTATTAATTCAATATCGCCTACGCCCCTAGAGGCCTCTAGGGGGCACAAAAAATATTTTCTCTTCAATCTTTGTAAAGATCAAGTATCAACCAAAAAAATATCCGCAAGGCGGTGCTATTTCTATTTTTTTTGGTACCCTCCCCAAAATAGTTATAAACTTTCCCAGGACCCTAAGTAGCTTGATTGTAAAGGAGAACCATATCAGTTCATTAGTTTTCAAGTAAGGGGCGTCGTAGCTCAGTGGTAACGCACTGAGTTACAGTAGTGAGAGTTCGAGTTCAAGTCCCCATGTGGCAAGAGAGAGCGTCATTCATTACGATGACTTAGTTTGGGACACCTGCCATACTCGGCTAAAGTGAGGTAATAAAGAGTAGCTCCCTTGAGACAGCGGGTCAGGTCATGATGTACTTGAGCGTGGAGCTTGATCTGGTCCTAGTGGCTATACAAAAGTATCTCGTCCTTCTCCATGACTACTTATTTATCTTTTTTTGTGACAGAATTTTGACTAAAAGTATAATTTCTTAGTTCCTGTTCTAACTTTTCTGCAGTTAATTCATCATTGTCCTCAATTGGTTGGTCACTATTTATCTCTTCTTCAGTATATATTCCTAAATACATAGGAACGTGTAGTTTAAGATCTTCAAAACAGAATCAATATCATATAATAAAAAAAACTAAATTCGCTTAGTAAATCAAAAATTCGTCCCAATTTGAACACCAACCCTTATTTTAAATCTAAACAAGAATGGTTTTCAAAGAAGTTAAACTATGCTATTTAAAATGAAAAAAGGAATCCGTCCATTCATATATATCCTACTACATCATGAAGCAGCTAAGATAATAAACATGTCTTTAAGATAGACAAAATAATGAAGAACTTCTTAAGACACAAAAACTTCCTTCTAAGAAACGGTGTTGCAATACTTGCTATGTAGACTTTTTCCAAGAAAATCTAATACAAAATTATTCGTCTATGTTATTATTTGAACTCTATATGTATAATTTGTCTATGGTTTTGAATGCCGCGTATTGCGCTAAGTACAAATGTACGGCGCCAAATTTTATACAACTCATCAATTTAGTTCAAGTATTTGAAGTGATCACAACAAATATTTAATTTTTATTTTATATAAGTGAATTTGATTTAATTTTTTACTATCGGTTTATTTAATTTAATAATCCTGATTTATTTTACTTTTCTGTTGCTTTAATTATCATTTATTTAGATACAAAGATGTAATATTAAAGCACAATGTTATCGTATATTCTATAAACCCTAGTTTTAAGTGCTATTCAATAAATACTTGAAAAGAAGCCTAGCTAGTGATATTTATTTACGATACAATCGTCGCTTTAGATTCACAAAAAGTATCCTAAAGAAGTGTTTAAATTTAAAGTACAGTTTAAGTACTTTACAAACGGAAAGGGCATTGCTTCGTCCCAACAGTGTTCTCAAGAACCTTACTTAACCTAAAATGACCGAGGACATAAAAAGATTAAGTTAATTTATAGAAAATTTATTTAGTATTTACCTAGCTTGTGATTTTGAGCATTAGTTCTCTGATAGTGTTTCTCCATTCTTCCGGGATCTAGTTACCAGGAGTGTAGTTTTAAAATCAAGTTCAACACTTAAAAGATGTATTGTAACCTGCAAGTTTAGCTATTCGTACCTTTAAAGAAAAAAAAAAATTAACCAAATTAGCATATGGACTACGAAAAATTTTTAGGAAACAACGTACTTACATCTTTATTTTATTTTTAGGCAGGGGTGTATATTCTGCGCGAGATGCAAGGAAACGAATAAAATGAAAAAATATTTTCAGAACTCTATTTTATTTTATTTATTTCCACCAAAGAGGGGAGAAAAATGTTTTCCGTTCTCTTAATTTTTAAATTTTTCTCCTCCAACCACATATTTTTATTCCCCCCCCCCCCCTTTTATCAGGGTCAAATTTGCAGAAAGTTTGGCTACCCTGTAGGTATAGGGCCCCACATATGGCTAGATATATGTATCTTTCAGAAATAAAAAGAGGGGGGGGGGGAGAGGGAATTATGTGCTAGGTTTGGGTGAAAGCACCTCAAACACTAAATTCAAAGTAATCCATTTATCCTACCATAACTAACGCACAAAGCTATATCATTTTTTAAAACTATATACATCCCTGCAGCTGGCAAATGTGGATTTTCAATGTGGCTATTGCCACTTGGGTCATCGATTATCAGTTTGAAGTCTTTCTCTAGCTTCAATAAACTCTGGATCTCAGCTAAGAAAAATTAAGTTCTAATTCATAACAAGCTTAGTTCTTCAGATAATTAACGCATTTACATAGACTAATTGAAACTGGAATATTTATCGCATCGTATTATAGACAACACAAAATAGTAAAACAAAATAAATTTCAGTTTCGTTATCCCCGAGGGTAACTAGCTAACAAAGCTGGTATTCATTAATCTTATGATCTTTTTATATCATTCGTGAAAAATTTCTTTAATACGATGCGATACGTGATTTTTCAGATTAGCTTAAGCAGATATTTATCAGTTTAATCGGAACCGGTACTGGCATATAAATTCTATTAGGCTTAGATACATAAAAAAGACATTATAGAAAAATAGATAGGTTAAATGTCCATTTTGTTTTCTCGACCCTAAAAATATAAAACATTAGACCTTCTACTTTTAAATTTTATAAGACCTTTTTAGAAGAAACACCTTCACTTATTCCTATATCCCTGATAATTCCTGTATGACAGTTAGCTGTTTACTTTAACAATACTTACCCATGAATTTTTCAATTTTTTCATAACCATCAGGATCCATGTGTTTCCTGACAGCCTGGTCTTGTCCCAGACCTGCCATGGTTCTGCTTAAAATGCCTAAAAATAGTTATTTATCGTATCGTATTATAGACAGCTTTCCGCGGATATTAAAATGGAAAAATATAAGATTAAAACTAGTTTTTTTAGCCCCTAACTAAACTGGTGTTAATTTTATGATTATCATTTTAATATTCGTGGAAAATTTTCTATCATACGATGCTATAGTATACATAACCCGACATAACAAATATACGTATATTTTAACTTATCTTCCTTTTACCTATAGGAACTATTAATGAATCTTAAACTATTTAGTATTTTTCTAAAAAATATATACGACAATAAGTTTTACCATAAATGAGCAACTCCTTTATTAACAATGGCAGCGAAGTAGTTAAAATGATAATCTAAAGTTAAGGGGCGTCGTAGTTCAGTGGTAACGCACTGAGTTACGGTGGTGAGAGTTCGAGTTCAAGTCCCCATGTGGAAACTCGAATTTCACAGTCGCAATTCATTCACACAACTTCCCCTTGGTTGTGTAAGAAGGGTGATAATTGGGTAGTTTGGATACTCAATGGTCAAGTACATAATATCAGTACAACCCTTACCCAAGCTCCTCTATGGAGAGCGTCATTCTTTACGGTGACTTAATTTGGGACACCTGCCATACTCGGCGAGGGTGAGGTAATAAAGAGTAGGTCCCTTGAGACAGCAGGTCAAGTACTTGTACTTGAGCGTGGACCTTGAGCTGGCCCTGGTGCTAGCATACAAAAGTGTCTCGTCCTACTCCATGA
Source organism: Acartia tonsa (assembly GCF_053477335.1). Taxonomy (NCBI): domain Eukaryota; kingdom Metazoa; phylum Arthropoda; class Copepoda; order Calanoida; family Acartiidae; genus Acartia; species Acartia tonsa. Next base: position 7,582,814 of record NC_137264.1, read on the forward strand.
CTACTTAGGTCCAAACACTAAGAAACTATGGCTACACACACACACACATAATCTGAAGTTAGGGGCATACATTGTGAGACAGAAGAAAAGAAAGATTAAGTAAATAGATTTCGGCTGCTCATATAGTTTCTGTTAAACAGAAATTTCATATAAATGAGAATCGGCTCTAATAAATCCCTTCTTAATCTGTTTATTCGGATTATTTTGTTCTATATTTTTAGGCGTCACTGCTTTATGAATGTTATCATTGTTTTGTTTGTATATGATGTCAATATACCACGTGACTTACCTTCAACTGTAGTAATTTCTCCTTTCTGTGATAGGCAAGGTATCTCCAGATCAATTTCAGGTACAGTTATGCTCGCATAGTCAGACTTTACAACCTGACGGGACAGATCTCTCTCTGTGGTCAGGTGCACTTCAATTATAATACCTTTCTCCTACAAAAAATGAGGTAATAATTCCACTACTAACAAAACTATTGATACGGCTACGCACGTGGCTTCGATTTTTTAACCCTTGGGTTTAATGTTATCAATATTTTTTTTTTGTTAGTAATGGAAACATTAACAACTTGTGTTTTCAATGAAAAACATTGAAAAGAAAATCCTGCAATATTTCTACAGGGGTGTATATATTTTCTGCACAGATTCATTTTTTTTCTCCTGCTACAAAATTATTCATTTTTTCCCCTCCTAGTTTTTTTTCCAGCAAGGAAGGAAATAAAATGGAAAAATATTTTCAAAACTCTTTATATTATTCATATTATCCCCACTCCCACATATTCTTTTAGTTTTTTTTTAACCAAAAAGGTGAGAAAAATGGAAAAAAAATGCTTTCAGTTCTCTTAATTTTTACATTTTTTCCCCCCAACCATATATATTTTATTTTTTATCCCCCCCCCCCCCCCTCAGCAGGGTCAAATTTGAAAATATACACCCCTGTATTTCTATCCAAACATCTTATTCGGATAAAACCAATAAGAGGCTTTATCAAAAGAGATTGATTCGTAAGTATTTACGTCTTCAGAAATAAAATACCTCACATATGTAGACATCATTTCAATCTTTTTATGATCATGTCAATTTCAAACATGACTTAAAAAATATTTATGCAATGGAATTTAAAATCACTGTAATACTCCTCGAAACAATGTAAGCACATGTAAAAATATTTTTTTTCTTATGTTTTAGCATATTAGAGACTGTCACTATCCTTGAGGAATTTTTTTACATTTGTATAAGTAAAAATATTCTTAAAAATAAATAATATTATTGAAGTATTGTCTTTACATTATAAATTGACTAGCGGCTTCGCCCCTAGCCTCTAGGGGCTTTGCCCCAAGAGGTTTTAAAAAACTAATTTTTCGTGTTTTAGATTTTTAAAAAATATAAATTTTTTTTATTTTTTTTGAGGAGGGGGGGTATTTTAATTTTTTTGGGGGGGTTAGGGGTGTCCCATCCCCCAAGAAAATAGTTATAAACCTTCCCGGGACCTATGAGAAGCTACCCTGTAAAGGAGAACCCGGTCGGTTCAGCGGTTAGCGAGATCCTTCGCTTCAAACAAACAGAGGGACAGACAAACAAACATTGTTCTACTTTGTATTATAATATAGATAAACCTGTTATTGCTGCGCTATCTATGGATCTATTTATTATTGTTGCAAAGTATTTGTATACCTGGATTTGTCCACCAGATTGTATTTCATTGTTCTGATATCCGCAGTCTTCACAATTAAAACTCATCAGAATAACCTCCTGAAAAGGATCGGGAAGCAATCTTAGACATACAGTAAGCTAAATGTTTAGTACATTGAGAAAATTTCTAGAATGCTAAACAAATCCAAAATTAAAAGAATGTTTTGCTTCCTCTAAACTGTAAACAGGAAACAAAAAAATTATTTTGACCAAATGTAAGTTAAAACCAAACCAAAAATACGAACTTAAAAGTTAATTTCAACTGGTCTTCCTGATTGTAGGAAGCTGTATGTAAGTTTTTAGTTTTCTGAAGTGTTTCTAAACCCTTTTTTTACAGGATCTTGATAGATCCCCCTTCCATTTAAATCAATCATGTTTTCTAAAGAAATACTTAATCTAATGTATGCTTGTATGCAAGTTAAGTAAGATCTCGTAAACTGCTTGAAGGATCATGACCTTATTTTTCATGAAGGCATCCTGGATATGTTTTGGGTTATGTAATTGTAGAACTAGGACTAGTTATAAATCATCCCTGTATTATTAAGTAGGTAAAAATTAAGTCAACCAAATGAAATCAATTCTAACCTTGTAGTGAGGAATCCTTGTGAGTAGAATTCTGGTGATTCCATTTTTACCACAGTTTGTGCAAAGACTTTCAATTTCCTGCAATTTTAACATTGATTTTGTACAGAATCAAATTGTGTCTTTAAAATGGAAGGGAAATAGGGAACTGGGGGGGGGGGGGGGGGGTGTTAGTATATCCATAAATTGTTTACGGACAAAATCCTATAATAAATAATAAGCATTTTTATGTTTGTCCATTAACGTCTCACTAATGTCTAGATCAATCAGGTTAACTTTATATAGGTCCAAGACATATCAATAGTGATTTTTTCTTACATAAAATATGAGATAGGGAAACGGACATTAGTATTTTGAACCACAAATAATTTTGAAACTTATCAAATGTTCTAAGATTAATCTGATTTGTGACCTACTCATAGAGACAAGGGACAACGGACTGTTTATTACACAAGTCCCAAAAGTTTTATATAACAACTTTGGGGACTTACGTGAATTTAATTGGTCGGTATATTAAGTTGAGTGTAAAAACGTTTCGAACACTAATTGTATTCTCCATATGAAGTAATTTTGTGTATAATTGGGGATGTACATTAATTTATCGGCCATTGTCTTATCCCTTTAGATCCCTGGACCTACCTGAGGTTTCTGATAATCATCACCAGAAATGTCTGAAAACAAAATCTCTCCTCTCTCTTCCATTATTGAAATCTGAAACTTTTATGAATACAACTAAATTATATCATTATCTAAATCAGTTGTATAAAAGCTATTAAAATATAAATAAGTACAAATAATTGCTATCACAATTTTGGGAGTAAGTATGTAATTTTTCCACAACCATATTATGTTGATATACATTATACATAGTAAAATGTAAATTTTTTTAAAAACAATGTTATATCACAGAACGTGAAGTACTTTTTGACATCTTAAAAATGTATTCTTAAATATTTGCCTTTTAGTTTAAAAAATTGGTGCTAACAAAATTTATTTTCATATTTTAATTTTTCTGGCGTGAACTTTAAATAGGTATACACTATACATAGTTAATAACTTGTTTTTTTTTCTAAATGATCATTACAGCAAACTATCTATTTCATTGCATTTCATAACTGAATGAAAAGCTTTATTAGGATATATAGACAGGTTTAATGCTAGCAATATCTTGTCTACAAACTGGACACCGATTGTCAGTTCTTCTTATTCTGAAAAAAAAACATTTTTAAGTTGGCTTTTATTCATTAAATAGAAGTAAAATAAGTCTTTATTTATCTACCACTGCGAACTAGGCTTCATGAACAAGGGATTATAACTGACATACTTTCTTAAGAAGTTATATCTATTAATCGGTTCATAGATTATTTTCATGTATAGAGTGAGTTGAGCATTGTGAGAATCAGTTAATTCAAGGAGATAAGAAGAATAATAAATACTGCCGGTTATTAGTATTACAATTTTCAATTCTTTAATATGATGGTGCTAGCAAACCTTAAGGATATTGAATCCCCCAATTGTTCATCAAATCTATTCAATTAATGGTTTCAGATAAAAGTATTATTTCTCCAACCCACCATAGATTAAACTCGAAGAAGTTTGTACCTGGCCGTGCAGTCAGAACAAGCACAAACATGTCCACAGTCTTGATACATTATCTCACGTGGGTTATCCAAACAAACTGTACACCTTAAGTAACAATAAAGGTACATCAAAACTGACCAGAGGTAAATAATCTGTATGAACCATTGAACATAAGAAAAAATTAATAGTAAGAGAAGTGGCAGTACAACAATCTGTTTTGCCTTAAACTTTTCAATTGGCAAAAAGTAATAGGTCCTAGTCAATCTTTTTTGTCTTTGGCGCTAACTGATTGATGCTGTCGACTTAAATTCAGAAAAAAATACTTAAATTCTTTCAGGGGTGTATATTCTACATGGGATCCCCTGCTCAGGGGGGGGGGGGGGGGAAATAAAAAATATGTGGTTGGAGGGAAAAAAAAATGAAAAAATTAAGAAAACTGAAAACATTTTTTACATTTCCCCCCCTCCTTGGTGAAAAAAACTTTTAAAAATGTGTGGTAGGAGGGATAAAATAAATAAAATATAGAGTTCTTTAAATATTTTTCCATTTTCTCCCTTCTTGGTGAGAAAAAACTAGGGGGGGGAAGAAAAATAAAAAATTTTGTAGCAGGGAAAAAAAAATAAATCTTGTGCAGAATATACACCCCTGAATTCTTTTTACCAGAAAAAAAGTTTTAGGTCTTTTTACCTAGGTATACATTTCATTTGTAATAGTAGAGGTACCAATTAAAAGATAAGAAAACAAGAACACAAAATTATGGATGGACAAGGTGAGATATAGAACAGATGTTCAGTTTTCATTAAAACGAAGATGAAAGGGAAACAGTGTGCAAGAATAAGTTCTAGAAAATCACGAGACCTTACAAAAAATAAAATATGGCCGACTGAACTAACTGATGAACTAAGTAAGTTGTATCCTCTACAATACACTGTACAGGTATCTTCACCATAAATATTAACAGTCTTAATACTTAAATAACAGCTGAGAAAATCACAATTTTCCCTTAACGTTACAGACTACTGGCAAAGTAGAGAAGCTTAGTTACTTAAAAAAGACTCCAAGCACAGTAAAGCTTCGCTACAATATATAAATTTTCTTTTACCATTACCTTGCAAGGGCGGGATTCTCCTTCAATTTAAGGGATCATCTAGAGAATCGAGAGCATTATCCACGTGCAATGGGATGCGATATTCTAACACCCAAGGATATTAGGTTAAGTAACATCCATCAGACAACCAACCCCTTGATTGCACCTCCCCGGCGACGAGCAGATGCGCTACGTGTTGAGCCTCGGTTGCCGGTTATATATATAAATTTTCTTACCTAGTTCCGGAATTATCACCTCCCCCACTGTCAGCTTTAGCTCTTCTCAATTCAGATCTTAATATACTATTTTCCTCATTCGCCTACAAAATAAATACCTATTATGAATTCTAGAAAAATGTATTGCATTGAATTAAACCTTTTCATAATGTCTACAAAATTCAATTTTGTTTAGGTGTTTTATGAAAAGCAAAAAATCTGTAAACTAGCACGCCCATAAAAAATTCAAATCATAGATTTAATGAGTGATGGAACAGGATTCTTGAAGGTTAAATAAGTATTTCTTCTTAGTGAAGAATATAAAACATTTGCACTATAAAATAGTTATAATCACCTTTTTCGCTGAATCCCAACTAAAAAGAACCAAAATAGCAGAAAACAGCATAAATAAAAGTTCAAAAAATCTTTTAATTGTGCTCTGAGCAGCTGGCTGTTTCACAACAGTTTCAACTGTTTTCTGTTTTTCACTCATCTTAAAAAATTAAATTTTCAACTTATTTTTTTTTCTATAAATGCAACATTTTAATATCTGAAACAAAGTTTAAAATAAAATTACAATGAATAATTAGCTTAGAACAGCCATTGATTTTATCTATTAAAATAACATTGAATACCTATATATTAAGTATAGAAATTTAATTTGCGAAAATTTAATACGTAATAGAATTCAAATGTTGCAATGGTTTACGGTTTCATGAACTTAAACATTTTCAATAAGCAAAAAGTAATTGAAATTTAATTAACTGATTAATATACAATACATGATTAATATTAATAATAAAAATGTTAAACTTATAAACCAAAAAACGTGGGAACGCCAGGCCGTAGTTTTTCGTCCTTCCCAACGCTACTATTAAATATTTTCTGTGCTTTTTTCACTTCGTCTTTACTCTCTTGTACTTCTTTATCCTAAAAGTAAAAGCTTTAACTTTAACTGAATAAAAATCTAACAGATACAAAATATAATAAGAAATGAGGATATATGTTTGAACAATAAAATAAAGATATTAATTACCCGTTAGGTAAATTAAATAGTTTTCGGTATCATGGAAAGAAAACGAACCTTTTCTCCTATTCTAGCCCCTGCTGCGGTTGATATTTACCTTATCTAATCTAAAATAATCTAACAAAAGCTACAGTGAAAATACGACGAAACTTTGTTTTCTTTCCATGATCAATTTTTTTATTATTTTAAGGTTGGAATCTGACTAGAGCAATGAAACATTCTTAACTTTCTTAAAATTATACCTAGCTCATTTATTTACAGAAAAAAAATCTAATCATTAGAAAAAGTGTTACTTACGTCTATTTTAAGATCCGGCCACTCAAATGTTTGTCCCTCTCCCAAAGTAACAAATGCAATCTTATAATCATCTTCTTTTGTAAGACTTCCTTGCATAAATTGGTTTCGGTAAACTTTGCCCATCATATTTCTAAATCAAGTTTTGTGTCATTGTTGATCAGTTTTGCTCTTCTGTGGGGAAGGGGAGATAATTTAAGTACGTACCTAACCATTACCTGAGGGGAAAGTTATAAACTTTCAATTAAAACCACAAGATCATTGTAACGGCAGGACTAAAATAAGTTAACCTATTTTAGAAATCTTAGATGGGTATTTTTTAAATTGGGGGATTCAATTTTAACTCATGATATATAAATATCAAGATATCAAACTGTCCTTAAATAACGAACAATTTATACCAAAAAACATGACAACAACTTTCCTAGTTTTAACAGAATCAACAGGCACTTTATAAATCTTCTCTAAATAATTTTTCACATCATATCTTGTCATTTCTTGAGAGACAATAAAATGTACTTTATTGCTTGGAGCTTCGATCTTCTCTAATTTGACTAGTTTCATCCAGAAATTTGGTAGGAAAACTCGTAATTGTGGATTGCCTCGCTGGTAGATTGGGTACCATCGTGTCGACATTCTTTAATCTAAAAAATTTTATATTGAAACAGGAATATGAAGATCGATTAGAAATATTTAAAATGAGTTACAACCATTGCTATTAACGTACAATAAGTTTTGATGTGTATATATAATATATATATACACTAAAAAATAGCCAGTAACTTTATACTTCAATAGTTTTGATTGAACCGCCTAGCAGTGTCCAAACATATCAATCAATAACTTAATACTAATAGTTGGGTAATTTTCTTCTTTGTGGTTGAAAGATCAATTTTATCGTTATTTGTCATATCACTTAGATAATTGGGCCGGATGTACGACTAAGGTCTAATATCTTATAAGATCCCTGAAAATAACAAACTAGCTGTCAGGTGCGTGTATATCCATTAATAAAATTAAAAAGTAGATATTTGAATAAAATGGGTACGTCAAAACCGGCATTAATTAAAATATATAAAACGTTTAATTTTCCCAGAAAAAAAATAATCATTGACTTCTTATAGGGTAAGTTAATTAAACAATAAACATATATAATTTAACATCTATAAATTATTTTAAGATTTGAAGGCAAATTTAATTAATGTAGAAAAATAAAATAAACTGACTGATGCAATTTTAAACCATTCTGGAATATTTTGGTTTGACTTTAGTTGCATGTGTACATAAGTTGCCAACTTAATATTCTATTATTATGCCAAACTTCCATAGCTATTTACATTTTCAAATATAATTATTATTTAATTTCTTTTTATTTTATTTAATCAATTTAAGAATATATTGAAATAAAATTTGGTAAATTTTACTTTTTTCGATGAAGTAATTATAAATTGGTATAACTTAGAAAAGGTTGGACAAAAAATGCGCAAATATATAGATTTACCGCGTATTTTTCTTTGAAAAATAATGTCGTCGTTGATTTGAATCAGCTGTTGCTTATTTACCCCTTCCCCTGATTGACTATGCCCTTCATACACCCTTTACATTCTCTTTTTTTGGCGCATTTTCTAGCAGACGAAATTTTTCCCTTTTTGACCCTTACTCTTATTTGCCCAAAACATAGTCCCCTTTCTCTCTATTGTTGTAATCTATGAAGGACTAAATTTCGATAAACATAAGTTCCCCTAAAATCAATGAATAATTTCTAAACTCTTTGAACAACATATTCTTAGATTAAACCAACACTTTTCCATTTTTATGAGATTATGTTTGTTAACCTTAAAAATAATTTTCATTGCATATTTTCAGATAAAAACAATGAAAAATTAGGGAAAATATTGCATGAGAATAATTATCTCTAAATTATTAACTGTGTGGTAGACTAACTAGCAGTAAAAGACAATCACTCGAGTGCCTAACAAATGCTGATGATTATGTTAAGTTTTAAGAAAATACATACTATTTTCTGAAATAAACTGTTATAAAAAAGTAAAATCTGTGAAATTGTGTTATTTTATTCGTAAATCATTCAAAAGGGTTAGATTAATTATGTGAACCAAAGTAATAAGTGAAAAAAATTGCAGCTTCAAAAGCAGAAGTTTACATGAATAATGATCGATCGAGCAGACAATATTAATACAGTAATTAAAAACAAGTTAGGCGTTAGCTATCTCATTTTTATGGCCATATTTGAATAGGATATAATACAAAAACAGGCCTTTTTTGTTCTTTTCATGTTCATTTTTACCCAAAAATGAAAGGTTAGGTGTTTTGTTCTTATTCTATATAATGATCAACCTAGCTTTGTAATATTTTACATTATCTACAAAATTAAATATTATTAAAGTTTGGCAAATATTTCCAAATTCCACATAAAATTTTATTACTATACGTATTATTACGACCACCTGGAGGCCTGGAGCTCCAGAATCTGGAGGCCTATTAAAAGAATCTTAATAAAACTTGGGAAAATTCATCATATAAGAATGATTTTATCCCTAATACCTATCCTCTTAGTCCAAAGATAAAGCCTATATACCAGGTTTACGCAAATGTGTCAGAACTCCCCCCCCCCTTAATAATTTTGCAAATGATAGCTAAAATTTAAAAAGAACGATATATTGACCCTATCTTCCTTCAGGATCCAGTATTTTTAAGAGAAAAGTAATGGATATACACATTGGCTACTTTCTTTATTGTGAAATGTTGGTCAAATTCAATGTATAAACATATAAATTGTTAGTATTTTGGAAAGTATTATTTATTAGCGAGATTTCAAGCAAAAAATCACTTCTTATCAGAAAAAGATGTTAAAATTAGTTGTATCTCGATGAGTGTGCCTGATTACAACGCAAACTTGCACTACGTAGTTGGTGCGGCCAGACAAATATCTGGAGTTGCCAGAGTACCTGTGGCCGCCAGTCGGATCATGGAGCCGGCCCCAGGATCTGAAAATCCAGCCTATCAACATTTACAAAAGTTAAAGGTATTAGTAGAATATAATTCTGGATTTTTACGTACCAGCTTCATGCATTCCTATTTGAATTTGATTAACATCAGAATGATATTTCTTGCATTCTTAGAATCGGCTCTTAAGATCACAAATATAAATACCTTATTTTTTAGTTGTTTAACAAACAACCAATCATAATTCAGCAACAGTCGCTAAAGTTGTTAGGCCAACAAATAAAAAAACGTTATTATTAAATATTGGGGACTAGAGTAATTAACAGCCCATTGTCCCCTCTCTCCTTGGTCCTATCGTCAGAGCATTTAAATTATGAAATTCGTATAATAAGTGCCTTTCTCTGCATCAACTCCTAGGTGATTTTTTATATAACTTCCATTTCTATTTACAATATTTTGTATATAATGTTTAAATGTTTATTTTTTCTATCGGCTATGCTCCAAGAGGCACCAAGGGGCAATTTCGGCTGGAGGATTTATACCCTCCCAAATAGTTTTAAACCTTCCTAAAAACCTATAAGAAGCTTTACTGTATATAAAGCATAACCTTATCAGTTCAGTTAGCGGTTAGCGAGATTTTAAGCTACACAAAGACAGATAGACACCTTGTTAGTTTTAGGAGGATTACCAAAATGACATATAAACAAATGTATATACCTAAACACAGGGTGTCGAAGCCGTTTAATTTTGATGCGGATCCGGCTCCGCGGAGCCGTATCTGGAAATACGGCTCCGGCTCCTACCTTAAAATTAATATATCAATTTTTTTTTTCATTATTTAATTTGATAAAATAAAATAAATATTATAAAATATTTTGCTTTTATTTGTTTAAAGTTATATAAAAGTAGAAGGATGTGTGTCTATTTGTTAAGTAACAATAGTTTTTCAGTTTATTATATGGAAATAGACCGTTGCCAAATTATAATATTACTTAAAAAAATAATTTTTAGCTAATCTGGAGCTGGAGCCGTTTTTAACGAAAAATACGGCTCCAGCTCCACCAAAAAATGTTGCTTCTCCCGGCTCCGGCTCCGAAACACTGCCTAAATATTTAGATATAGAAAACGTTTTGAATAAAATTTGACAAGGCCCCAATCTGCAAAAAAAAAGTTTTGATTTAAGCGTAATAATAATATTGTTTAAATCGATAGTTCTTTCTTTCCACTAAATGACGCTTTAAACGGTATATTCCCTCTTTTATTTAAAGGGAAACTCTTTATATTTATTTTATTTTTATTAATATTCCTTTAACCAACCTGTGGACTAATATTACCAAGGATGGAAGGGGACAATGGGCTGTTTATTGCAATAGTCCCCAAAGTTTTATAATAACGTTTTCTTATTCGTTGGCTTAACAACTTTAAGGACTTTTATTAAATTTTGATTTGATAGTTAATTAAGGTTCAACCACTAATTGCAATATAAAGAGGTTGTTAATTTATTTTTAAGCATATAAAATAAATTAGTATTATTTCCTTTTAAGCCTTTCGGTATTGAAATGTTTACATTCTACAAAGACAGAGAAAAAGGAAAGAAAATGTCGAACAAAACATTGGGACAACGTTTATGCAAAACAGTACAACAAATATTATGAAAAGATGTTAGCTAATGGAAACATACATATATACATATGTCATAAGATTTTAGCAAAGTGCTATTTCTTGTTCTTTTCTATGCCTAGAAATTTCTCTAATCCAATGCATTAGGTCTAATTAAATCAGAAAATCCAGCAAGTTTCTTTTTTTTGCATTTACTGAATTTTAGTTAATATTAATGTACTGCTTTAAATGAATATTAAGCTACTCAATGCAATTTATTCAAACATTAACTTTTATTTAATGCATTATTTGAACATTGTTCATGGGAGATCTTTAATCATTTCAAAGGGGTAGTTTCACGAAATGCATTTGAACTGAATTTAGTGAACCGCATATTTTATCCTGGTTAAATGGTTAAACTACATTTATATGTCATATATTTGAAAGAATTTAAATTTTCCACCACGTAGTTTTTAAAATATCAAGCCTTGAAAATTGTCTTTTTAAATTGCATATATCACAAAAAAGACATTTCAAGTGTTGATATTTTAAAAACTACGTGGTAAAAAAATGAATTTATTTCAAATATATGCTATATAAATGTATTTTAACCCATTAACTAGGAAAAAATATGCGGTTCACTAAATTAAGTTAAAATGCATTTCGTGAAACTACCCCTTTGCATTTAACTTATCTTTAATACAAAATAATATAATGCCTCTTTGAAAGATCTCAGTACCGATAAACCCACGAGGTTATGCTTCTCAGAAATATACTTACTGGTCCTGTGATGGTTTTGGACTGTTTTCATGGGCGTTTGTAACACCCTCCAGATTTTTAAAATTATTTTTTTTGTTTTCAAAATGAAAATAAAAACCCTTTATTTACCCTATTTAACCCTTTTGAGGCTATGTCAATTGTGACTAGAGGTAAAACTTTTTTATTATTTTGTAGAAAAATATAAAAACCAAGCAATAACATATTTGAACGATTTTCCAATCAATAAAAATCGCACTTAACAATCTCAATTTTGGAAAACCACAAAAACAATTAGGAATACTTTTATCAAGAATTCAGGGAATAGGGATATTTTATTTATAAAAAATACACAAAATATATACTCTAACTCTATATAGCATCTGTGCAATTTAAAATCTTAAGTATTTACGCATCCTATCTGGACGCTTTAGCTTGTCAATGCTGAGCTTATAATCATTATATATGTTTTCTTTATGTATTCTATAAAAGTTGTACTAGTACCTCAAAAACAAGAAAATTACAGCAGTTTAAAATAGTAAAAAAGGACCTAAACACAAAAGTTGTTAGTGCAGAATGAAGCAAAATATCACTTTGGGTGACTTATAGACGGAATACAGTGGACATGCACAAGTTTTTTAGCCCTCTAGCTCTAATAGGGGTTTAGAACATCCCCCCCCCCCCCGGAAATAGGGTTCGACTTTTAAGGGACATGCAAAGAAATTTTTAGTTTAAACGTTTTCATGCAGCATTTAACTTTGAGTTCATTATATTGTCAGTTTTATTGATTTATATTTCAGAATACTTTTTATTTCCCCATCATATTAAGTGATTTATAGTTATAAATTATGTATTGTAAGGAATATTTATTTATATGTGGTACGAGCATATCATAAATAGCGTAGCTTTTCTATATTATATGTATTAAAGGGCAGTTTTTTTTTAAAGTCCCCAAAGGTTTACAATCACGTTTTCTCATTCGTTGGCGTAACAACTTTGGGGACTTTTATTGAATTTTTATTGGTTAGTTTATTAAGTTGAGTGTTCAAACGTTTTAACCACTAATTTCAATCTACAGAAGGGGTAATTTTATGTGTCATCATTGGGGATGTACATCTATTTATCGGCTCTTAGATTTCCTGATAGACATAACACCTCTTATATAATCCTCTTATGAATTATAACATTGTTATATTCTATTTATTTTTTTTTTTGTTAATTTAGATAATTTTTTAGTTTTGCTAATATGAATATTGTCATATTTGTTTATATAAACATAATTTCAAATGAGTCATAACTTGTTATTTCTTTGGGTACATACGTGACTCATATATCCTTAGGGTGGAAGGGTACAGGGTAAATAATAATAGTCCCCAAAGTTTTATAAATATGTTCTCTCCATGCTTATTAAAGATAAGACAATGCACAATATAGAATTTACATCTCCACTGATGAAAAGCAATATATTACCCCTTTTTTTAAGATTAAAACTATTGGTTTAAAAGATTGGTCACTACTATTTTAAATCCAATCAATGTTTGTGCTCCGCTTCTTATGGACAATTTAGTTCTTGTCATTTTTTTAGTGTTTTAGAAAATACATTTTCTTCTGCTGCTTTTAAATATACATCCTACCTATACAATATTTAATCAGAGAGGGAGTGGATATTGGGCTCTTTATTATACTAGTCCCCAAAGTTTATAGTAATGTTTTCTTATTCATTGGCTGAACAACTTTGATTAGTTGACTCATTTAGATGAGTGTCTAAACGTTTCAACCACCAAGTGTAATCTACAGAAGTGGTTATTTTGTGTATCATGATTCTGGGGATGTTCATAAATTTAAAGTTCATAGTCAAAATCCTTTGATTCCTGATATTTAATGTTAATTTTTATTTTAGGAAAAAGTTCGGTTGCTAGAAGAGGACAATGCTATATGTCTACAAACATGTCAAGACCAAGAATATGCTTTAGATATCGACCAGGTAATAGATAATATATAGATAGATGTATGGATAGATAGTTAGATTGATATATAGTTTGTTAGCTATATGACTGTATGGCTAAATAGGAAGGTAACACTGTTTTAGGACTTTTAAATCAAAATATTGGTGGGTGGTAGTTTTTTTTGTTTGTTTATTATTTTAGACCAGGTTTGGTTAGGTTATATCATATTGGGTTTCACCGCAGGGGTTAGTCATTTAAAAAGACTATCCCTTCTCTTATTTTCGATTTATTTTAAAAATAGGGGTGGGGGGAGTGAGTCAGTGCTTGAAAGTTCCTTTTTGGGAAAGCACCAGCAAATATATATACACATAAGGTTTAATAGAAATGAAAGGAAAAGAAATAAGAATAGATTTCTCTAACTTAAATTGAAGTTGGTATCTAAAGTCAAGTTTGATTTAAGTTTTGTTCTAGTATACACGCTAAACAAACATTGGGGAAGGAAAAAGTTTGAGGTATAGCAAACTGAAAATCTTTTTAGAATAAGAGTAAGTTTCATTTTGAACTAAAAAATCTAAAGTACTGGGTCTTGTGTGTGTTCAGTAAAATCTCGTAAACCATTGTAAAGATTGGTTTCAAGTTTTTTCCCATGATGACCATTGAGCTTTTTTTGCCATATTATGACTAATAAATGGGTATAAGAGTATTCCAAAAAGAAAAAAAACATTCACCCAGGAATCTAATGGGATAGTACAATGGCCGAAAAATGTATGTACTCTACATCCCCAATGATGATACACAAAATTACCCCTTCTGTAAATTACATTTAGTGGTTTAAATGTTTGGATACTCAACTTAATTAACCAACCAATCAAAATACAATTAAAGTCCCCAAAGTTGTTGAGCCTACGAATAAGGAAACATAATTATCAATCTTTGGGGCCTGGTTGAATAAACAGCCAAATGTTTTGAAATTGAATATGAAGTTGGAAAGATATTCCCCCCACGCTAAATTTTTAAAATAAATTAAAGATAAGGGGATGAGGACCCCTGCAGTGGACCATATGCTGTAAATCTGCAGTGCTTTACCTCTACGGGGCTACCCGGTAATCAATAAAACCTAACATAACCTGCCCTATAGTAATGAACAAACAAGTAAAACTAATCCTTTTTTTTATTTATTTCTAAAAATAGTTTAGGGTGTTGAGCGCTCATTAGGTACTTCAAGGGAAATCGCCGATTATCCACGGCCAACCCAACACTTCAATTTTTTTCTACTTCATTATGAAAGTAAATATTAAGATGTATACATGAGACTTAAGGCGCAACCTTTCGTGTACATTTTATAAATTAAGATTAAGTAAGAAGTAAGTACACAGTATTGAGTAAGTCTATAATTAAAATTAATGTCCCTTTTCACCTCAGTTTATCCTAGATTATTTATATTATCCTAATGTTTATTGGGGAACAAGCATTTATTTCTTACAACAAAATATCTTATAACAGGAGGGGTGGGGATGGAGTATACTACCCCATTTAAAATAGTCTAAAACTTTTCCAGAACAAATACTACGAAAGCTTCTGCCGTTTTCGTGATCTTAATGAACTTACCACTAGAAATAAATTCTATCATCCTTTTATATAAAATAGTAGGTTTTTTTTGTCAGTAGAAAAATATTTCGATAACTACAGAGCTGATAGAGTTCTCCATATTAGGGATGCTTTACATAGGCTCCTGGATGGTTTTAGGCTTTTTCTCTTTCCTTCCCTAACCTTTTTTATTCAGATCCCCTAAATGCTATGGGCGCAGTTATCCCTATAAAGAAGTGAGTTTTTATTGTCTGTAGCTTAAGAAATCGAGATCTACTGAATTGATTATGTTCTCCATTTTAGGAAGGCGTCAAAGAGGTCACTGTATAGTATTAGGCTATTTGATATTTAAGTCTTAAGATGGCTTTTAGGCTATTTTCTGTCCTATCCTACCACTTCAAATACATAGCTACTGGAAGCTAAGTGCGCAGCCGCTTGTTCCATAATATAAAAGTAATATATCTAGATATGCAGAAAATAGTTATAGTTGATATTAATATTTTATTAAGAAATAGCGGCTACGCCCCCAAGAGGCCTCTAGGGGCACATGAGGAGGGGGGAGTCGAATTTGATAACACAATTTCTTATTTTAGATTTTAAAAGAAAAAGTAAAAAAAAAAATTTTTTTGGGGGGGTATTTTTCATTTTGGGGGGGGGGTGTCCCACCCCCTGAGAAAATAGTTATAAACCTTTCCGGGAAGCTACCCTGTAATGGGGAACCCGATTGGTTCCTACAAACAGACAGACATCGTTCTACTTTGTATTATAGATTAAAAGTATAGAAACAAATTCTTTGGCTGATTATTTTTTGTGTTTGATATAGAGAATGAAGAAAATCCTATTATATACAGAAGTAAGGGTTTTTGTCTGAAGCATAGGATCTCAATAACTACTAAACCGATTGATGTCTCTAGTTTAGGTACGCTTCACAATCACATAGGTCCTAGGTTTTCGGCTATTTTATTTTCAGATTTTGGTCTTGGGATAATTTTAAGATATTTATCTAGCCAGTACATACTTTTTCGAATAGAGAGCCCCAAAATGCTAGGGGCGTCATAGTCACCAATGGAAAATATAGAAGTAACATTGAAATATCTCTCTCTGCTCTTAATATCTGTATTACTGTAGGGTATTAATATTTAAATAGTTAGCTGGAGAGAAAGTGAGATAAATGATAAACATATAACAAAACATTGTTTACAAAGAGAAAGAGGTGTCCCAACACTTACGCATAAGAAAACATTGTTTACAAAGAGAAAGAGGTGTGACTACACTTCTGCATATCTATTAAAAATAGGAGGACTTAAAATTATTAGCACGACACAACTGCTTATTTGATCTTTATACTTATATAATATATTTTTACATGATGTCTTTTTGATAATACAATGGACTACATTTGCCCTTAAGTAAGGTGGGCACTAAAAAGAAAATTTAAATAAAAAAAAAATATTTATGTGGATGTGCATTTTTTTCTAGGGGCGATTTCTCTTAGTAGGGTGTTAGTACACTCCCCCAAAATTGTTATAAAGCTTCCCTGGATCTATGAGAAGCTTCATTACAAAGGACAAAAAGATAGACATCCTGCAATAAAGAGCTACGTACAATGGTATTGTTACTCAACTTAAAGTTGTCTACAGAAACATAAATAAAACCAAAATGATTAATAATTTTTATTATTTACGTAACTGCGATCAACTTTACAAGAATTTAATATTTAACAAATACTTTTTACCAGAGAGAGGGGACAATTGGTTATTTATTAAAATAAGTCCCCAAAGTTTTCTACCTAATCACTTTTTCTTTTTTGTTGGTTTGACAACTTTGTAGACATTTTTGATTGTTTGGATCATTAAGTTGAATGTAACTAAAAACACCTCTAATTATTTATCCCTCTCTCCCTGACTCTCAGCATGTAACTAAAAACACCTCTAATTATTTATCCCTCTCTCCCTGACTCTCAGCATGTAACTAAAAACACCTCCAATTATTTATCCCTCTCTCCCTGACTCTCAGCATGTAACTAAAAACACCTGTACATGATTCAATAAAAAAAGATGTACACAAGGTCAAAATAAAACAAAAGATGGTATTCCTACGAAATTACAAAAATTCTTTTTACTTCTTTTTACAAATATGTAAATAATATAACCTAATGACTTTTCTTTGCAATAAAAAGAGGTTGGCCTCCACATTTGATATCCACAGGAATATAGCTTAAAACCATCGAAGTACTAATAGGGATTTTCTTTAATATAGAGAACTTTCAGTCGACGGATATTTTTATGTTTGAATATTATTGGCTTAAATGTGTAAAGGTCAATTTTATTTATTATTTATTTCTTATTTGATAACAACGTACAATGAAATGAAATTTTATCACCGTTTATAATTTGCAATTTACTAGTGGCTGCAACCTTAAACTCTAGTTTCTTTGTATAAGGAATTTATTCTTAAATAAATATGGAGAGGGGAGGATTCTTTTTAGTGGGGTAGGGGGAGCCTTCAACACCCCTGAAGGCGAAATCCTAAAAGCTGGGGACAAAGCAGCTGGTAGGATAATACAGTAAATATTTTGATTGTAGGCGTAGTATAATAAGAAATGGCTTAAAGATACAAAAAGTTGGAATTTGATAGTTATAAAAACCATAGAACAGTAAGAAAAGTTGGATCATGGAAAGAAAACAAGGTACGGGTTTCGTCATATTTTCACAGTATCTTTTCTCCTATTTTTAGCCCCCTGTTGGGGGCTCTTAACCTACAGGGACCATTTCCTAGCCCTGCGGGGCAATCATTAACATTTACCTAACTTAAAATAAAAAGCTGCTGTGAAAATACGACTAAATCCGCTACTTGGTTTTCTTTCTATGATCAGAAAATTTTCTGTGTTTTTAAAAGGAGCACATACAAAACCCATTACTTTTTAAAAGCGAAGCTTTTCTATAATTAGGGTCCGTCCGTCCGAGAAAGATAGCTTTTATTCGTTAATTTAGGCATGTTAGAATTGTCCTATCGATTTCAAACTTTGCATGGTGATTTCTGTAGTAGTTAGGTACGATTTAGAAAGCGTAGCAACTCTATAATCATTACCAGAATGTCCGTACGTCCATTTTAAACATGTTGATTTCTACTTTTTTAAAAACAAATTTTTATGTGATCTAATTATCCGTTTTATCTGAATTTTGGTATATTGATTCCTGGGACAACAAAGAACAATATTTAAGCGAAGCAACTCTATAATCATGTCTTAAAAAATGTAAGTACGTCCATAAACATTATCCTGTATCAAGCAGTTTTTCAACAAATTTACTTACAATTTTGCTTCGACTCTTATACTTTTATATTCTGTTTATTTAGTTCAGACACTTTACAAGTGACAATGTCCGCTTGTCCTAACGTTTCAGTGCTACGCTTTTATGGATGTTGTCATCCTTGTTTTGTAAGCTTATTTGAGAATCACACCTTACACTTGATTTATTAAAAAAAATAGATAAATTAGAGGGGTGTATTATGGCCTGATTTTATTACAAAATATGCAATTCTCCCTTAAAATAGATCAAGCTCTAACAAAGAATTTAATGAAGAATATAAAGAATATTGCTACACAACAAAAGCTATTAGCGAACTTTTTTTATGAAACATTATTTGGTTATATTACCATTCCTTTTAAAACTCTCTGATGAAGATAAAGGAAGAAAATAATATGAAGGATCGTGTTTTTAAAAGCGAAGCTTTTCTATAATTAGGGTCGGTCCGTCCGTCCGTCCGTCCGTCCGTCCGTACGTCCGTCCGTCCGAGATAGATAGCTTTTATTCGTTTATTTAGGCATGTTAGAATTGTCCTATCGATTTCAAACTTTGCATGATGATTCCTGTAGTAGTTGGGTACGATTTAGAAAGCGTAGCAACTCTATAAGCATTACCAGAATGTCCGTACGTCCATTTTAAACATGTTGATTTTTCTACTTTTTTAACAACAAATTTTCAAGTGTTTTAATTATCCGTTTGATCTGATTTTTGGTATATTGATTCCTGGGACAACAAAGAACAATATTATAATCGAAGCAACTCTATAATCAAGTCCAAAAATGTAGGTATGTCCATAAACATTATCCTGTTTTTAAGCAGTTTTTCAACAAATTTACCTACAATTTTGATTCGACATTTATATATTTATGTTCCGATTTTTCAGTTTAGATACTATACAAATGTTAATGTCCGTTTGTCCTACCGTTTCAGTGCTTCGCTTTTATGGATGTTGTCATCCTTGTTGTATTTATATATGTGAGTGTACTTATCTTTTGTTTTCCAAATATTTTCATCAAATATCAAATAATGTTATTATGTTTTGAGACTTCATTAGAAAAATACTCAATATGAAATCAATCCTTATCTATAATACAAAGTAGAATGATGTCTGTCCGTCTGTCTGTCTGTCCGTCCCTTAAGATCTCGGTAACCACTGAACCGATCGGATTCTACTCTTTAGGGTATATACCTATTGGTCCTGTGGGGGTTTTAAGCTATTTTCTTGGGGGGTGGAACTCCCCAAACCCCCCCAAAAAATAAAAATCCCCCCCCCTCCAATTTTTTTTTTTTTTTTTGCAGGAGATTTCCTTGGTCCTTTTTGTTTTTGCTGAAGATTTCCTTGGTCCTTTTTGTTTTTTTTTTGATGAAGATTTCCTTGGTCCTTTTACGAATTTCGCCAAAAAAAATTTTTGATCACCTCTTGGGGCAAAGCCCCTAGAGGCTAGGGGCGAAGCCGCTAGTATAATATAAAAGTAATAGGATCTCTATCAGTCTGTCTGTACTAAAGGATCTCTAACTGTGAACCGATATGGTTCTGCTTTACAGGGTAGCTTCTCATAGGTCCTAGGAAGGTTTATAACTATTTTGGGGGAGGGTACTACTACCCGCCCCCCAAAAAAAAAAAAAATAAATAGGTGGGGGGAGTCGGATTCAAGGATTTAAAAAATATATAATCCTGCAGGGCATAACCCTACGGGACTGTGTTTTTTCTACAGTACCTGACTTTAGAAAAGCATGGTATCCTGTACTTTTTCACAGACCTAGGCTATGGGTGAAGCCACTAGAATATTTGACTAATAAGAAGCAGAAATATAAAGATAATAAATCAGATTATGAATATTATTTATAAATAAAGAAAGTCATTTGCTAGTCACTCAGTATTCAATATTATACATAACAAGTAGCTAAGGATAGGTCAATAGATACAG
This sequence comes from Acartia tonsa, assembly GCF_053477335.1. NCBI lineage: Eukaryota > Metazoa > Arthropoda > Copepoda > Calanoida > Acartiidae > Acartia > Acartia tonsa. The sequence goes on from NC_137264.1 coordinate 7,603,385, forward strand.
AAATTGTTTAGAAACATAGAGAGGAAGGATAAAGGGATTCTTCTCAAACATTTCTGCCTTAGGAGGACAGGTCCCATCCATATATGGATGATTTTATCATCCCTTAATTTAATGTGGATGTTTTAGTAGTATAAAACCACATTCAGGGTTCTACAAATATAAAGATGCATATTTTTTCTCTAGTATGCTTTTCACAACTAGGAATTATTTGGGTTCTTATTCCAAATTTCCACAATCCTCTTTGTCTCCGTCAGATAATGAAATTTCATGTATAAGAATTAAGAATGTTTTTATTATCTTCAACAGCAAACAATCTGGCCTCTTTTTGTGTACAACAAAAATTTATAGAATAGTGATATAAAAAAATCAATATTTACCTCCTTTTTTGAAGATTTTAATGCATGTCTGACAACAATTAGAGTATTTAAGCTGAAAACAAAAAATGTATTAAGCTAATTATTGTGGTATAATATAAAACATTTCTCTATTTCTCATGGGAATCGTATGTAATAGCTTAAAATCTATAAAAGGATTCCTTGTCAAAATTTTGTATTCTCGAAATTCAGATTGTAAATGCATGTAATAAGTAGGTACAAGATAGCTCAATTTGCAGATTATGTCTTATCGGCACAGTTACTACCATACAGGGCTAAATCAGTGCGGTCATTAATTCCCTAGATGTAAAAACTCAAGAGATTTTTCTTTCAGGTTGAGATGCCAGAAATGATGCGAAACCGATTGTCCAGTCAACGGCCAGAGGAACAGCCAAACCTGGACCAGCAACCTGATAACCTGGACATATCACGTGACCAGCTGGATAACAACCTAGACCATCCAACAGGAGTAAGATCCAAGTTGTCCACCACCACCAATAACCTCCAAGCCACGCCTCTTAGACAAGGTATTTTTAATAGCGCAGCTACGTCGTTATAACTAAGGCATGTCTGCTGCACATCATTCAAATAAGATTTCTGTCTGTCTGTCTGTACCGAAGGATCTCACTAACTGCTGTTCCGATATGGTTCTACTTTATAGGGTTTCTTCTCATAGGTCCTATGAAGGTTAAAAATATTTTGGGGGGAAGGTACCAACAACCTCCCAAGAGAAATAGCCTTCAGAAATTTTGTTGTTGTAATATTTGTTTTTAAAACTTAAATTAAAATGGGAGGTGAAGGCCTAGCTGCTAGTAGCTTTATATCTGATTAAATAATACTAATAGATTTTTTCTTGTATTTCAGTAGGTACCATTTAGGTATTGTTTTCTACGGGAATGCTGTTTCTGTATTATGGATACTTAAACTTTTTATTCATTAAGTTTTAAGGAACTATATTTGCCAGCATTTCCAGAGATATTGACTTTTAGTAGCGATTCTACTCTATAATTCACTTTGTCTGTTTACCAGTTCGTCCGTCCGTTTCGTTACGGGAGAAATGCGATTTTCTCGGCTGCTATTAAAGATAGCGAATATTTCCTTTATCAATGAGCATCAAGTGTATATTTTACTTAGCCCGTCAGTCTTTTGGTTATGCATAAAAGCAGTGTTGCGGATCCGCATTGATTGTATGCGGATCCGGATCCTCCAAATTTGGTCAGTGCGGATCCGGATCCGGATCCTTGACAATAAAAATAAAATCACCAAATTTTCAAAAAATATTTGTTCCTTAATCTAGAAGTCAAAAATACTTTTTTAAGTCTGAACCTAAACCTTAAAGATTGGCTCTCATCACGAGAATGTCTTTGTGTATGTGACTAATTTTATATAAATTTAGGTAGATTTTTCCATTTTTTCCGCATTTTTTTTAGTCCAAGGATCCGGATCCTTGGACTCAAAAAAATTCGGATCCTTGCGGATCCGGATCCACAACTCTGCATAAAATGATAAAAGACATTGAAAACATTCCAGAAAGGTTTCGTGATTTATTGCACATTAATCAACTACCTAAACATAAACATCTATAATGCATTTTGTATGTTTGTCCTTCGAAGGATTTTTAATGCTTCGCTACCTATAGATGTTGTCATCCTTGTTTTACTATTTTAGACCTTCTTGATCTGGACCTGATAGACGTGGATGGCCTAGAGGGAGATGAAGACAATTGGCTCACAGGACCTGAAAACAAGGTAAACAAAAAGATGGTTGATTTTAATACTGGTCGAAAAAAACACTCAAAGACGTTAAAGATTGTATTCACTACTGCTAGAAAAATACGCGGCCTTAATAAGAAAAAATGTCTTAGCCTTAAACCAAAACCGACTCAACAAAGAAAGTTAAGACTTCTAGACAAAAGGTCCTAAAACAGATCAAGTCTCTCAATTTTGTATGTTTAATTCTGCTTAATTGATGTACCTGATGTTATTATTTTATATGCTATTCTCCCCTCCATAAAAATGTTGTTTTTTATTTAGGAGAAAGAGGAAGAGGATTGTTTAGAATGGTTAAGGTAAACTTTTCTTTGTTAATGTAAGGCAAACAGAACGCATTATCCGATGGAAAATTTAGTTTGTTTTTTATTATTCACTAGAGGCTGCGCCCTTAGCTTCTAGGGGCTCTGTATTCAGAGGGGAAGGGATGGGCATTGAAATAGCCTGAAACCATACCAAATTTTTATAGTCTGAAACCATCACGGGACCTCTTTGAAACTTCCATAGAATCTAGAAATCAATCGGTTTATTAGTTATTGAAATCTTAAGACACAGACAAAAACGTTAAGTAATAGGATTAGAACCAATACAATGTAAATAATTAACAAATACAAAGGGGTAGTTGCACGAAATGCATTTAAACTTGAACTTAGTAAACTGCATATAGTTTTAAAAATATCAAGACATGAAAATCATATTTTTAATCTGTTTTCACAAAAATATTTTGGTGGTGCCAAATTGATTACCATTTATTGAAATACAAAATTATATTTGTTAGATGGTATTATTGTAACTTATGCTTACAATCAAACTTGTTAAATCCACTTCTATTCTATTTCTTTTCAAACAAATACAGATTTAGATCCTTAAGACTCTTTTTAAGTTGAGACCAACCTTTTATTATGCCAAAAAGTTTCATTTAATTTTCCACTAAAAGGTTCGTTTTTCTCTATTTTTAATATTTTCTTATTTACACACTGCGGTAAAGATAATAATAGAAGTTTCTATTATTAAATAGTCTATAAAAAGGTTCTTAGTATGGTAATACAATTTATAGAATGATGAATGCTTACCTAATAGAATATTATAAAAAAGGAAGGGGCTGTTAACAGGGATCTAAAGTGATAAGACAATGGCAGATAAATTGATGATTATCTCCAATGATGCTACCCAAAATTTCACCTTCTGTAGATTACTATTAGTGAGTGGAAACTCGACTTAATGGAAGTCCCCAAAGTTGTTAAGACAACCAGCAAGTAAAAACTATTCCATAACTTTGGGGACCTGTGGAATAAACAGCCAAATGTCCCCTCCCTCCCCGGGCTGTTTATTGTAGAAAATTCGCAAACCAAGTTATAAAAGTTAAAAATATCACAAAAATATTAAACTATACAACTTCAAAGAAAAAGATATCACAAGCCACACATTATTTATGATAGGAACAATTGGCCGTTGTAGCTAAAGTATTTCCTTACTGTTATCATGCACCTGACATAACAGCATAAGTTTGTATATCTTAGTTAAGATTTTGCTTATGTTAAGAATAGAACCCACGCCCCGCCCTCCCAGACCACAAGTGGATGTAAAATATTTTAAGTTTATATGTTCTATCATCCCTGTTAGCTCTGTCCGACACATAAGGTTTTTTTTGTCAGAAGCTTACCATTATGGAAAATGATGGTCCAAATTGGTCTTATTGGGTTGGCTTTATAAATATCTTGGGGGTGTTTTTAAGCTATTTTCCTGACATCCCTGGCTCTCCCCTAGAGGCTAAGGGTGAAGCAACTAGTTAATAAAAAAATGTTAACTCCACCCCTATAAACCACACTCATAAAGGAGTGATGGTGGGGGGGGGAATGGGGGCTTTGAACTCATTTTTGATGTGTTTAATTAAGTGGGGAGCAAAGATTATCCATTCCATTTACCCTAACTGGAATGCATTTAATAACAGTATCTTTTATAATCTAATTGATATAAGACCAAGCCCCCCCACCCCCTTAACCCCCACTGCGAATTGTTTTTGAAAATGCTATTTTTGGTGCTTTTTAGGGTCAATAATTTTATACAGAGCTCCATGCAGGTTTTATTACCTGTTTAAGAATCCCAAGAAATTGGGAGGGGGGGGGGGGGGAGAAATGGGAAACTGAGTCAATATTATAATATTCTACCCAATGATTAAATGGACAGGATCTTAAAAGTAGTATTATATCTATGATGTAAGGCAGCACGTAGTGCAGATTATGGTTTACTTCTTAAGGATGCATTATACTGATATTTTGGAAAAATTAAGGGTACTTTTGACTCTAAATCATCCTCTAAAAATGGAAACTAAAAAGAAATAGAATTTTTGGCATATTCTGTAACACCTACTTTTCGCCTTTCAGGATAGCTTTTAACTTAGTATATGAGTAAAGAATATTTCTTTGAGAAGTGTTTTATATTTATCTATCCAACTTTATTAGATCTAATAGTTGCAGGGAAGTTTCTTTCAATTTTCCCTTTAATGTTAGCCACTACATTTACCCTAAACCATAGAGTACAAATTAATCAAATATATATATATCAAAGAGTACATATTAAAGAGTTAAATTAATTACTAGTTTTAAGGGTGTTATTGTAGATTTTTAAAAGCGAAGCTTTTCTATAATTAGGGTCGGTCCGTCCGTACGTCCGTACGTCTGTCCGTAACGGATAGCTTTTTTCATTAATTTAGGCATGTTAGAATTGTCCTATCGATTTCAAGTTTTGCATGGTGATTCCTTTAGTAGTTAGGTACGATTTAGAAAGCGTAGCAACTCTATAATCATTACCAAAATGTCTGTACGTCCATTTTAAACATGTTGATTTTTTTACTTTTTTAACAACAAATTTTTATGTGAACTAATCATCTGATTGATCTGATTTTTGATATATTGATTCCTGGGACAACAAAGTATAATGTAATAAGCGAAGCCACTCTATAATTAAGTCCTTAAAATGTAAGTATGTCCATAAACATTATCCTGTATCAAGCAGTTTTTCAACAAATTTACTTACAATTTTGCTTTGACCCTTATGAATTTATATTATGATTATTCAGTTCTGACACTATTCAAGTGTTAATGTCCGTTTGTCCTACCGTTTCAGTGCTTCGCTTTTATGGATGTTGTCATCCTTGTTTTTTCATGTACAGATAATGATTCTCGTTCTGACCGTCAATCCGTCCGTTACTTGGTAAGTATACACTCTTCTGGACGGTTTACATAATACTAGTAGCTGCGCCCCCAGCATCTTGGAGCTGTCTATTCAAATAACAGTAACAGTAACAAGCCCTTTTCACTCCACAGGGGGAGCATAGGCCGCTGCCAATTTGTCAGTGTTTCTGTGACAATGTGGCTTTTTATGGATATGGGATAGGGTTGTCAGCCCTAAGCCCTGTGATTGCGGTGTAAAGCGTCCATTTGCCCATTTGTCTATTCAAATGAATAGGAAATAAATATAAAACCATCTTAAGGCTGATATCTAAAACTAAAATATCCTTAAACCATCCCAGAACCAATTTGATACTTGCCTGAAAATAAAAAATTTAGTTCAGTAGTTGAAATCACAAGCTTAAGCTTAAAAAATAAAAACCTTAACTACATATTGAATTTTCATTGTACCAAGGGCAGAGAACCTTGTACAGCAACTAACGGACATTTTAAGTTGTAAGGTAGCATCGCTACTAAAAATCAGAAAACTTTGAAAACCTAGGATTTCTTGATATTGTAAAAGTTGCAGACAAGAACTAGAATAATATCCAATCCAAACTCCATAGGTTCAAAGGAAAATCGTTGTTTAGAATTTGAATTGAATTGTTACAATTTCAAATCTTCCTTTTCCTCTTTAGTTAAATCTTCCTACTTTACTTAATACTAGCGGCTTCGCCCCTAGCCTCTAGGGGCTTTGCCCCAAGAGGTGATCAAAAAAATTAAGGTGAAATTCGTAATAGGACCAGGGAAATCTCCTGCCAAAAAAAATGGGGGGGGGATTTTTGTTTTTTTTGGGGGGGTTGGGGGTGTCCCACCCCCCAAGAAAATAGCCTAAAACCACCACAGGACCAGTAGGTATATACCCTGAAGAGTAGAATCCGATCGGTTCAGTGGTTACCGAGATCTTAAGGGACAGACAGACAGACACACGGACGGACGAACAGACAGACATCGTTCTACTTTGTATTATAGATATCCTTTTATTTGTAGCACAGCTGCTTTACAATTAGTGTAGGTATGTCCGTTGTTACCGTCGGTATATTACAGTTAAGCAAAGTTTCTATAATTTTCCTATTAGTTTCGTAGAGCCATAGCTATCCAGTGGTTAGTTAATTTGACATAGGAATTGACATGCGTTGTATTATCATAATGACATCATATAGAAACATCATATAAAATTGACATAGGATTGGCTTTACTTAGAATTCAGGCAAAAGCTCCAATACTGCAAAGAGCTCTCTCACACATACACACACATATATACTCACACACAAGTACACACTCACACACACACACTCACACATATATAAACTTACACACACTGTCACACACACACACACACACATACACACATGCAATACTTAAATCTTGAATTTATCTTTCAACTTTTCCAATATCAACCGCAGATTAATCTAAATCCAAATAAAATACAAAACTTTTCATTCATTCGCAAGATATTTTAGAAATATTATATAAATTTTATAATAAATTTTATAAATATTTAAAAGCGTATAGAAAAGATGTTATCTTTGTTTACAAAAAATATAATTGATATTAAAATAGATTTTTGAAAAGCAAGCTATGTGTACTTTTAAAAAACTATTTGGATTCAGCCATACTGAAATATCATGTATAGCATCGTATTGTAGATAATTTTCTGTTAGCCAGATTTGTTAGCCCTGGCCTACGGCCTTTCGGGGCTAACAAAATGGTCTTGATCTTAAAATTTTTCATTTTAATATCCGCGGAAAGCTGTCTATAATACGATGCGAAAATAGTTATTTCTCGAATCCGGTGGATAGCCCGTGCCTTCGGCACCTAGGTGCTAAAAAAAACTGGTTTTAATCTTACAATTGTACATTCTATATCCGCGGAAAGCTGTTTATAATACGATGCTAGACATAGTTTTTTCGTATGTATGAGAACCGGTTCCAACGGATTCGAATTAATACGAGAAAAAACTATTATTTGTGTTATTTTCGAGCTTCTCGGAAAAGTAAAGCCATAATGTTCCAGTGGTTAGGAATATCTTGTGGTATAGACATACAAACAGACATTCAATAGGTATTATGTTTTTTTGACAAGGTTAATGTTTCAGGAAGGAATAGGACAATTACACTAGTTTTATTATTCGTTGGCTGAACAACTTTTAATGAATTTTGATTGGTTGATTCCACGTTTCAACCAATAAGTGTAATCTACAGAGGGAATTTTATCATCATTGAGGATATACATCAATTTATTGGGCATTGTCTTTGCAAGCTTCGCAATTTCGGTCATGTTCAAACTTTTTTTTTAATAGAAGTCAAATGTTTTGTGTAGCTTTAAAACTTATTTCTTTGTAGTAACAAATGCATTTACATTAAAGTACAATAAAACAAGGATTTAAACATCCATAAAGTGAAGCTTTACAATCAGACTAAGAACTTTTTGGATATATGCAACATAAATGGCTGTCCTATTTTCACAAAAAACAGCATGATGACTATTTTTGTGGTGCCAAATTGATTGCTATTTATTAAAATACAAAATTATATGTGTTAGATGGTATTCTTGTAAATAATGCTTTCAATCATACTTGTTAAATGTACTTCATGCAACTATCCCTCATTAATAGGTCATAGGATTGCGTAGAATGCAGTATGCTTCTTATAAACACAAATAGAGATTTAAAAACTTGTTACAATTTACAGGATGTAATTTATTGTTAAATGAATATAGATTAGAGGTTTCAATTTAATAGTACGGTTCTAACATGCTTAAATTAACGATTACTACAATTAGCTACGGCGGACATATTGTAGAAAAGAAAAGCTTGGATATGAAATTAATGCAAAGTTTTTTTGTTTTCAAACTAAGTTGGTACAAAATAAATAAAATTGTTTAAAGCTTTGTAGTAAAAGTAAAATTATTTTTTAACTTGATTATAATCTTATCTTAATATATTTACAAATATAGAACAATGATTTATAAAATTGGGTAATTTATATTTAAACACGTTAAAACTTTCTTAACTTTTTATATAAATTTTTACCTAATGTTAATAAAATTGATTTCGGTCGATTTTGCGGTAAGCCAGCTGTAATCATAAAACGAAGAAAAATATATTTAGGGGTCAAATGTGACTATGGTTTGAAACCCTCTGTTTCGGAGCGGGGGTTTGTCTAAGTAAGGATATAATGATAGCAACATAAAAGTTAAGAATAAATAACAGCTATTTTTGCCTTATTCTGCCACTTAAAATATCTTACCCTCAACTCTTATATCTATTTATATTATTTGTTCGCTATGCCTTATTCCTGGCACTTTTATAAACACTCTAAATATAATGAGAGGTAGATTAAAATGGAATAAAACAGTATAAAATGGTTCCATAAAAACATTGATGCTTTAGGCCATATAGAAAAAAGCTTTTATTATGAAACCAATTTCTTTATACCAGTAATTCCTTGCGATCTTTAGCTTTAGACGAAATAAACCTTACTACTTTATTAAATTTATAGTTCTTTTTGTTTATAGATCTGATATGGAGAAGAACAAGGACAGTTTATTGGAAGGAAGAATATTTCATAAAATATCATTCAATAGTAGCTTTAACTCTTCGGCTTTATCAGGTATAAAAATGGAGGATCTACTGCAGTTCACGGTAAAATATTGCTGGTACCGAATATTGCCAAAAATCCATGAATTTTAAAGACTGCTAGCTGCCAAACGGCTGAACGTACAGATCATGCCCGCACACTGTTTTAAGCAGCATAAGAAGGCCTACAAATAATCTGGAATAGCCATAAATCAATAATGCATAATTATCTCGCAGTGCAGAGAAATGCGCGAAAAAGGCCTATTTTACGCGTTTTTTCTTCAGTGAAGCTTTCCCTGTGCATCATTGGATCTTGGCTATTCCAGATTATTTGTAGGCCTTCTTATACCTCTTAAAATAATGTGCGGGCATGATCTGTACGTTCAGCCATTTGGCAGCTAGCAGCCATTTAAATTCATAGATTTTTGGCAATATTCGTTACTAGCAATATTTTACCGTGAACTGCAGTAGACCCAAAATGGATATAGAATACGTGGATATTGTGACAAGGGGAATGATTGTCGTCAATTTAGGTTGCTAATATACTCCTCAGATATTGATCAATACGTTTTTTCCATGGCCAGGAGATGGGATGGGTAAAGTCACAAGGGGCTGGGTTGGAATCTTTATATTAGTTAGTTGGAAGAAATATTTTATCAGGGTATGCGAGAATCTCTCACAGCATCCACGTATTATACAAATAGGTATTGAGATAAATCATATTTTAACTTAAAGCTATTCTACTTGTTGTTATGGTGAATTTGAGACCGTATATTTTACCGTTTGGCAATTAATCTTAGTTTATCCTGTTTAATCCTTATATAAAAGTAACAGGATGTCTGTGTGTTTCTGTCTGTCTGTACCGAAGGATCTCGCTAATTGATGCAGCGTTATAATTATTAATGAACCATCAAAAAAGAATTCACCAATGTCCCAAAAGTTGTTAAGCCAATGAATAAGAAAATGTTGTTTTAAACTTTGGGGACATAGTGTAATCAACAGCACATTGTCCCATCTATCTCTTGTCATGAAACGCAATGAATGAAACTTTATTATTTAATTGGATTCACGTTATTTAATAATCTTTTTGCATATCTTTACACTGTTATTTCCTTTTCCGTGTTAATTTTTCATCAAATGAAGTAGGGCATGTTGTAATCTTAACTTAGTTGTCATGTCCGATTTTTGAAAAAACATACGAATATTACAAAGTAGGGTTGGGCCGGGTACCGGATATCCGATATCCGGCCAGATTTCTGGCCAAATTTCGATATCCGACAAATTACCGAATATCCTGTATCCGGATAAATTCGATATCCAGTATCCGGCCGGATATCCGACCCATCCCTATTAAAAAGCCACAGTTTTAAATCTTGAATTAAACTTTGTTTCATCCAGTGCAGTGATGTGCAGAAGATTTTGCCTGGGGGTGCCCCTTTTACCCCCCTCCCCCCCGTCCTTTTGATTTTTAACAACTTTTTGAACCAAAATCGAGGGGGGGGGGGGGCGTGGATGATGTGAGCTCTGAGGTGGGCTGTATTACCCTCCCCCCCTCATTGCGCCCTTCCACCCTCTTAAAAGTAAAAAAAGTGTCTCTAAATTTTTTAATTGACACGCGAAGTACGCAATGTTTTTTAACGCCCTCTGAAGTTTTGGAGTATGTGACTTTTTCTACCCTGAGTATTTTTAGCATGGTGCAAGTTTTGTCGCCTTGATTTCCTTAGATACTTTTAATGCTAAGAGTGTCTTAAACTTATATTTCAAATCAATTCTTTCTGCGTTTTTTTTTCAATAATCCGCAGTTGGTTGTTCTTTCATTAAACGACTGCTACTACAGATACTTGCTTAAAAGAACTAAAACAATGTTAAATAAAATTGCAAATTAATTTAATAGTGCAACTCCTTTCATGATCTTTTTTCATGCATTCTAACAATTTAGGACAGTGCGTATAAAATTAATCAAAATGGCGTAGCCTACATTGTAATATTCGGCAGAGACAGGTGACAATGGGTTGTTTATTACAATGGTCCCTAAAGTTTTATAATTGCGTTTTCTTATTCGTTGGTTTAACATTTTGGGAGACTTCAGTGAATTTTGATTGGTTGGCTCATTAAATTGAGTGTTCAAATGTTTTCAACCACTAGTTTTAATCTACAGATGGGGTAATTTTATGTGTCATTATTGGGGATGTATATCAGTTTATAAGCCATTGTTTTATCCTTTTAGATCCCTGAATATAAAATATGATGAGAAAATAATCTTTCCTGATTTACCCCAAATTTTATTTTGTGTGTTTTACAGTTTAGAAATGCATTTACGAGTTTACTCTAGTCTTAAACTAATATTGTATTTTACATAAATAGCTGATGTTCTAAGTGACATTCTGGAAAGAAGTTGTATCAACTTTTTTTTTTATAGCTAGCCGGTTCTTTTAGTAAGTAGTAGATGTAAAATTTTTCATAGAATTCAAATATGCAATCGGTTTTTTTGTAGACCTCTTATTTTTTAAGTAATTTAAGTTTTTAAAAAAAATAATTAAGTCGGTTTTAAGGTACTAAAACGCAACAAAATAAAAGAAGAAAATGGTCAGTAAGAACAAAAATAGTAAGATCTTTAATTTGACACCTTACTTTTAAAATTCTGTTGAGTAATTATTGAAAAAATCAATTTTTTTAACCTCGGTATAATAAAAACTTTAGACCTAAATATTTTCTCAAACAGACATAAAAAACATGGGTTCATATATACCATTAGAATCAGAAAAATATTACGAATCCATTGTAAGCAAAATTGAAAAAAATTAAAAAATTAAAAAATTACAGAAATGGCCAATTATTTTTTTTGTTCAGACAACACTATTGTCTTCCCTTTTTTACCCCCTCTTTACCCCCTTCCCATTTTTATACTCAATTGAAGAATTAAGACGTTGCCTGTACAACATAATATGATATTTTCATATAATTCCTTTTATTGTAGTTTATATACTATATTGTAAACTTTTTTTTTCAATTTTGCTTACAATGGATTCGTAATATTTTTCTGATTCTAATGGTATATATGAACCCATATTTTTTTATTTGTGAAATAATGAAATTAAGTTCAAAGTTTTTATTCTCGTGGGTTTAAAAAAATCGATTTTTTCAATAATTACCTGACAGAATTGAAAAAGTAAGGTGGCAAATTAAAGATCTTACTATTTTTGTTCATAATGACCATTTTCTTTCTTTTTTTTGTTGCATTTTAGTACCTTAAAATCGACTTAATTTTTTTTTTTTTAAACTTAAATTACTTAAAAAATAAGAGGTCTACAAAAAAACCGATTGCATATCTGAATTCTATGAAAAATTTTACATCTACTACTTACTAAAAGAACCGGCTAGCTATAAAAAAAATAGTTGATACACCTTCTTTAAAAAGAAAATTTTGACCTTAAATTCCATTTGTGGCACAAAATTATGAGCAGCTCTGCTCCAGTTCAGGAAAAGAATAGACAACAGAACTCAGAGATCTAAAGGGATAATGCAATAGCTGAAAAATTAATGTACATCTCCAATGATGATACACAAACTTACCACTTCCGTAGTTAACAATTAGCGGTGGAAACGTTTTGAGACTTAACTTCTAGAACCAACAAATTAAAACTACCCAACGTTGTTTAGCAAACGAATAAGAAAACGTTGTTATAAAACTTTGGGGACTATTGTAATAAAAAGCCCAATGTCCCCTTCCTCCCTGACAGAACTTGCCTTCACTGCGTCTTTTCTAACAAATTAAAAATGTAACAAAATGATGTAATTTAAATCCATTTGTTGCGCAACCTGATTCAATTAAATCATCACAAATACGGATATACGGCAGGGAGGGAGGGGACATTGGACTGTTAATTAAACTAGTCCTAAAGTTTTATAATAATGTTTTCATATTCATTCGCTTGTCAACTTTGGGCACTTTATTTCAATTTCATTAAGTTGAGTGTCCAAATTTTTCAACCTCTAATTCAACCATCATTGGGTATCATATGTAGTATGTACATGAACTTATCGGCCATTGTCTTATCCCTAAATATCCCTGGATCTAAGACTAGGCTGCTTTTTGGAACAGATAGTTTAAATTCTAGGGGTAAGGGTATTATCTATTTGAATTAGAATATTCCAGGGTTCTTATGGGATAAAACAATGTTCGATGAATTTACATGCATTCCCAATGATAAATGACAAAATTACCCTTTCTGCAGATTAAAATTATGGTTCAAAGAATCAAAAGTATGGACACGCGACTAATTTGGAACCAACCAATCAAATTACAATATAATTACCCTAGTTTTTGAGCCAACCATTAAGTTAACGTATTGATAAAACTTTGGGTGACATCTTAATTTGCAGTCCAAGGTTCCATCACTCACTGAGGAAATTTAAAAAGGGTTGTTATGTTGTACATTGTTTAAAGATGTTAAAAATATATTCCGATGTATAATTTCACTCCCCCCCTGATCAAAAGGGATCTAAAGAGATAAGACTATGCCTATTAATTGATTTACATCTCTAATGATGACACACAAAACTATTAATTAAATTAGTGGTTGAAACGTTTTAAAACTCAACATAATAAATTAACCAATCAAAATTCAGTAGAAGTCTCTCCATAGTTGTTTAGCCAACTAATAAGAAAAGGTTATTATAAAACTTTGGGGACTATTTTAATAAACAGCCCATTGTCCCCCCCCCCCTCTCTCAGGCCAATCCCCCTTTTGCAGAACATATTTTATCCTTAATCTGTTTTGTGATATTAGTGCAAAACCATTATGAATTATGTAACTATATTCCTATTAAATAGACCTCTTAACTCAACAATAAATTTACTTTTATACTTAGTTAAGTTGATAGTAAAAGTATTCTTTTATATAATGACTAGCGGTTACGCCACTAGAGGCTTTTAGGGGCACATAAAATGGGGGGAGGGGGTACACCCCTCTCATTTTCAATTTAAAAAGAAAAAGTCTAATAGTAGCGCTGCCTAGTAACTGATTTACACTAAAAAATAACCTATAATCTATATATATATATTTAGGGTGTAGTAGAAACAGTAGTTAGATAGGGTCTCCCGAAACCACTAGTACACCCTATAATCTATATATATTTAGGGTGCAGTAGAAACAGTAGTAAGATAGGGTCTCCAGAAACCACCAGTACACCCTATAATCTATATATATTTAGGGTGTAGTAGAAACAGTAGAAAGATAAGGTCTCAAGAAACCACTAGTACACCCTATAATCTATATATATTTAGGGTGTAGTAGAAACAGTAGTAAGATAGGGTCTCCAGAAACTACTAGTACACCCTTTAATCTATATATATTTAGGGTGTAGTAGAAACAGTAGTAAGATAGGGTCTCCAGAAACTACTAGTACACCCTTTAATCTATATATATTTAGGGTGTAGTAGAAACAGTAGTAAGATAGGGTCTCCAGAAACTACCAGTACACCGTCCAAACCTTTCAGAGGATGCGATTCCAGGTGATTTTTTTTTTTGTGTGTTAGACCTAGAGGGAAAAGATGACCAGGGATCTAAAGGGAAAAGACGATTTACATCTCCAATGATGATACAAAAAATTACCCCTGCTTTAGATTAAAATTAGTGGTTGAAACGTTTGAATACTTAACTTACTTAACCTTCCGATCAAATTCATAGAAATCCCCAAAGTTTTTAAGCCAACGGATAATAAAACGTTATTATAAAACTTAAGGGACTAGTGTAATAGACAGCCCATTGTCCCCACTTTCTCTGTAAATTGACATACATAAAATATCTCAATTCCATCTACAAGAAATCTCGCCCCTAGAAATTAGGCACTGTGTTCGAGGGAGGAAGAGAGGGGAAGAAAGTTAGCCCAACAACATCCTAAGACTAATTTAAAATTGATATAGTCTAGAACCCTCTCTGGATCTATATAAAGCTACCCTAAAATTGACGGACAGACATGAAAACTTTACTACTGTAATCGGATTTTTTATGTCTTATTGAAAAAAGCCATCAAAAAGGCATCTAGTTTTCGGATCTTCCCCCCTAAAATATTTCAATGCTTTCTCGTCATTTCTATGGCCTTGGGGACTTATTTCATATAGGTACCCAATAAGTTAATCGTTTGTGTGCCTGTATCTGCGTTATCATATAATCTTTGGTTACAGCAATAGATTTTCTCAACTGCTATTTTAGATAGACATCTTCAATTTTTAGTCAAGATTCCTATTATTTATGCGCATTTGTTCCATACTTTTTTGTCCGCCTGACTATCGGTCATGCTTTAGAAGACAAAAATCTTATTATTTCAGTTGAAAAAGGCATCTGTTTTCATGATAACTATTCTTGTTTCTCTCAAGTTGTCAACCTACTTGAGAATGATTTACTATGATGGATATTGAGTGATATTGGGCTGTGTTGAGGAATATTAAATATAAGTATTGGCACAGAGAAAGGGGACAATAGGCTGTTTTTTACTCTAGTCCTCTAAGTTTGATAATAACGTTTATTTATTCGTTGGCTTAACAACTTTGGGGACTTTAGTTAATTTTGATTGGTTGATTAATTAAGATGATTGTGTTTAAACGTTTCAACTAATAATTGTAAGCTCTAGAAGGAGTAATTTTGTGTATAATCATTTGGGATGTACTTCAATTTGTCGGCCATTGTCTTATCCCTTTAAATCCCTGAAATATTGGGCTCAGTGTAAAAATAACAAGTGTGAATCAGTGCAACACAAGTTAATGCAGTTTTTAGCTGCACTGCTACTATACAACGGGGATACTGCACGGGTTGTTAAAAACCTGGGTTTTTTTAATCAATACCTAAAACCCAGACTAATCTGCAAAAAAGATGGGTTTTATTGATTTAACCCGTTTTTTGTGGGTTTATTACAAATCCTTATAATAAAGCAACAGGGTGTTTGTTTGTTTGTATGTACCGAAGGATCTCGCTAACCGCTGAAGCGATCAGATTCTCCTTAACAGGTTAGCTTCTCATAGGTCCTGGGTAGATTTATAACTATTTTGGTGTAGGGTAACACCACCCTCCATATAAAAATCGCCAAAAATAATAAAAATAAAAAAAACACCGCTCTGTGTTCATTTTTGTATTTAGCTAAAAACATAACTAACACCATTTATCGGCAAAAAATAGCTGATTTTAAAATAGATTGAAAAGAAACAATTTTACGTGTCCCTTGAGGCCTCTAGGGGCGTAGCCGCTAGTGTTAATTAAAAGGCTTTAAAATAAACTAAATATCAAAAGATTAAAAAAGAAAAAGAGAATGATAGAGGACAAGAGGATGCGTCAAGATAATTGTGCTAGACATTAAAAATTAAAGAGAGAAGAGTGGGAGAATAGTCTACCTATGTTTCTCAACAACAGCAAAAGGAATAGTTGCCTGAACTTCATTTCAGAAAAATTATTCCAAGCATAAGTAAAAAGAATACCGTCTAACACATGTAATATTGTATTGCAATTATTATTTAACAATTAAGCACCACTAAAATAGCCGGCCTTCTGTTTTTTTGTGTGAAATAAAACAGAAATATAAGTTGAATACCTATATCATAAAAAGAAACGATTTTCAAGTCTTGATATTTTTAAAACAACGTGGTAGAAAGTTGAAATTCTTTCAAATATGTGGCCTATAGATGTAGTTTAAACTATTGAACAGGAAAAAATATATAGTTCACTAAATTAAAGTTTAAATGCATTTCGTGCAACTACACCTTTATTGCAACATAATTCAGATATCCATAAATCCAAATCATATATTAAAATACTTTAATTATATTAGATTGGTAGATTTATTTCTTCAAAATATCTTAATTGATATATTTATTGTTTCTTTATTGCAAGAAATGAGCTTATTTAAATAAATTAATCGAAAGCAAATAAGAAGTTGTATTTTTTTAACTGGCCCAATTCTTGTATTTAAATATATATCTAGATTACTATAAAAACAACAAAAATGTGATTTGTATGAACACTCTACGAACAGTGTGTGTGAGTAAAGGGCAGATGTATTTAATTACCCTTGGGAACACCTTATTGCATAATGGAGGCCTCTAAATTAATACTCTCTAAACAAACCTTTCCTATAATCTTACAAAGCATACAGTTTTTAGTAGCGAGGCTACTCCATATGTCACTTTGTCTGTCCGCCCATCAGTCCGTCAGTAAGTCCGTAACGCTACAGGGGAAATATAATTTTCTCGACTGCTTTTAAAGAAAGACAGCTGAAATTCCTATAACATATGCATATTTTTTATATTTAATGTTTTGACTGTCTGTCTGTCGATCATGATTAAAAAATGTATACGTTATTTTTGAAAGTTTTCTGATTTTCTTGAAATTTTTGCATCTTTTGTTATTGCTCTGTTTTTGTCCATTCATTGATGTTTTTATGCTTACCTAGATGTTGTCAACCTTGTTTCTATAATCATTATTATAAAAATATTTCTAGCTGCTACGCCCCCTTCCCCCACAGAAGCCTCTAAAAGCATAAAACTTGTGTACATAATACCATACATTGCTGTTCATTTTAATAATAAGCTGGATATTTATGGGCTATTTATCCATGCCCCTTGCTTGGCTGTATTATTGGTACACTTAAACTCCCAGGATAGCAATTAAAAGGAGGATGTGCTTAAGGACCATTTGGGCAGGGGGGGGGGTTTACTCGAGAACCCTTAGAGCTAGAGGGAGCTAATTTTGGATTTAAGCTTCTATGGGGCCAAAGTTACTTTTAAAATTATCGTCGACCCCCCACCCCCCCCCCCAAAAAAAAATTTTTTGGGGGGGGGGTAAAAAATTTTTTTATTGCATTTCTCGCCGAATTAGGCAATTTGGAATCATTTGAGACCATGTTATTTTTTCAAAAATTTTTCCCCTAACAAGCAACCCTGCGGGGGGGACTTAGTCATTTTTTTCAAATTCTCGTTTATGAAGGTATATCTTAAATACAGTATGCTACTCTCTTAGTTTTAGAGATAATTGGATGAAATCTTTTGGGCTGGGTCACTAATTACCCCAACTATTGGTATCTTTAAAAAAAACGGCGGCGGGACCGCCGCTCCCGCCGCCTTTTCCGCCGCCACCAAAAAATTTTTTTTATTATATTTCTCGCCGAATTAGGCAATTTGGAATCATTTGAGTTCATGTTATTTTTTTCAAAAATTTTTCCCCTTACAACCAACCCTGCGGGGGGACTTGGTTATTTTTTTCAAATTCTCGTTTATAAAGGTATATCTTAAATACAGTATGCTACTCCCTTAGTTTTAGAGATAATTGGATGAAATCTTTTTGATTGTGTCACTTATTACCCCAAGTTTTGGTATCTTAAAAAAAAAAACGGCGGCGAGAACGCCGCTCCCGCCGTCCGCCGCCGTTTTCCGTTTTGAAAAAAATAACATGGTCTCAAATGATTCCAAATTGCCCAATTCGGCAAGAAATGCAATAAAAAAGAATTTTTTGGTGGCGGACGGCGGGAGCGGCAGGGTTGCTTGTAAGGCGAAAAATTTTTGAAAAAATAACATGGTCTCAAATGATTCCAAATTGCCTAATTCGGCGAGAAATGCAATAAAAAATTTCTTTTTTGGTGGCGGCGGAAAACGGCGGCGGACGGCGGGAGCGGCGGTCCCGCCGCCGTTTTTTTTAAAGATACCAAAACTTGGGGTAATTAGTGACACAATCAAAAAGATTTCATCCAATTATCTTTAAAACTAAGAGAGTAGCATACTGTATTTAAGATATACCTTCATAAACGAGAATTTGAAAAAAATGACTAAGTCCCCCCGCAGGGTTGCTTGTAAGGCGAAAAATTTTGGAAAAAAATAACATGGTCTCAAATGATTCCAAATTGCCTAATTCGGCGAGAAATGCAATAAAAAAAATTTTTACCCCCCCCAAAAAAAAAAATTTTGGGGGGGGTGGGGGGTCGACGATAATTTTAAAAGTAACTTTGGCCCCATAGAAGCTTAAATCCAAAATTAGCTCCCTCTAGCTCTAAGGGTTCTCGAGTAAACCCCCCCCCCCTGCCCAAATGGTCCTTAAGCACATCCTCCTTTATCCAAGAATTATTTGTGGGGTTATACAAAAATGATAAGTATGGTTCAAGGATTTTCACAATATATCAGACTATAATAATTAGCATCCGTAATATAAAACGTTTTTTTTCTTACCTGTTTTATGGAGTTACCTCGTACTAAGCCTCGTACTAGGTCTTATCCTCAGGAAGGAAGGAGACAATGGTCTGTTTATTACTCAAGTCCCCAAAGTTTATAATAACGTTTTCTTATTTTTTGTCTAAACATCTATGGGGACTTTTAATAAATTTTGATTGGTTGGTTCATTTAGTTAAGTGTCCCAACCTTTTAACTTCTAATTGTAATCTACAGAAGGGGTAATTTGGAAGGTACATCAATTTATCGACCAATGTCTTATCCCTTCCTTTAGATCCCTGAAGCCAATAGGTCTTATCCTACTTAGTCTTTAATACAAGAAGAAGAATGGATATTCATTAATGTCAGAAAGTAAGGAAAAAGTAAACGGCAAATTGTCAATTGTCCAAACGATTTAATTAAGTCAAATTGCTTCAAATAAACAAGTCTGGCATACGAAATGAATATTTTTTCAATAAAATTACAGTATTTCAATTTGTCGACTTTAGAAATAAAACTTTCTTCTTGTAAAAGAGATTTAATCAGTATAAAATGTGCAAAATCAAGCATTCAGTACTTCTATTTATATTTTAAACTATAATGTTTCTTTAGTTTTTAACCCTTTTACTTAACCTCATATATCAGGGATCTAAAGGGATAGACAATGGCCGATAGATTAATATACATCCTCAATGATGTCACACAAAACTAACCCCTTCTGTAGATTAAAATTAGTGGTTGAAACTTTTGGACCCTCAACTAAAAGAACCAGCCAATCAAAGTCAAATAAAAGTCCCCCAAAGTAGTTAGGCCAACGTATAAGTAAACGTTATTACAAAACTTTGGGGTCTATGATAATAAACAGCCCAATGTCCCCTCCCTCCCTATACACTACATGTGATTAATAAACATGGATATAAAACAGGATAAAGCAGATGTCAAATTAATCCTTATCCTATAATAATCTTCTCCAGAATATATTAAACATAAAACAATTGAGGAGGGATAGCATTCAGAAAAAAAGAATATTACAATTCCAAATCATTCGTATTCTATTGATTTTTCTAAATGGGATGCTCATTAATTTTATTTAGTTGTAAAGATATTGCCTAAAAAAGCTTAATATATAAAGTGATTTGGTTGCATTTAAAAGCAAAAAATCTTCCTTACATCTGTAAAATCTTTATCAGAAACAAACAAAGAAAATTAAATGATTAATCGCTTAATTGCACCAATAATAACAAAGTGTAGGAACAATTCGACTATATTATTAGTTAGAAGGCGAACACATTTTGGTGATTTTTTTCTTATATTACATGAAAGTATTATGGGCAATTACAATAATAATATCGATGTTCAATTCTTGATCGCTTTACTTGTAACTTTTTGCCTTGCTACCTAGATTACGAGATATATACATGTGTAATAACCTCTAACCCCCTTCCCCCCCCCCCCTTAAGTTAAAATAATTTTTGTTGGCAGGTAGTCAAAGAGTCACACTGTTTCAGAGAGAGAGAGGGGACAATAGGCTGTTTATTACACTAGTCCCCAAAGTTTTACAGTAACGTTTTCATATTCGCTGGCTTCATAATTTTGATAGTGTAATGAATTTTGATTGGCTAGATCATTAAGTTGAGTGTCCAAACGTTTAACCACCATTTTATTTTACTCAAGGAGTAATTTTGTATAAAATCATTGGGGATGTATATCAATATATCGACAATTGTCTTATCCCTTTAGATCTTTGCATTTTTTTTCACTAAAAATACGCAATAAAAACAAATTTGCACAAAAACTTTACTACAAACATTTATTTGTCAATGGGAAAAACAATATAGTAAGCAACAAGTAACAAATATTCCCAAGTAAGATAGGATCAATAAATACTTAATCTGTTCTTCGGTTTGAAGCAAAAGATCTCTGCAACCACTGGATTGATTAGATTTATCTTTTAATAAAATCTTCCCACAACTCAGAATAAAAGAGATTATTCGGTCCATTTAAACCTATAAAATGCTATCCTATTATATAATTACTAGCGGCTTCGCCCCTAGCCTCTAGGGGCTTTGCCCAAGAGGTGATAAAAAAAAATTATTGCGAGAGACCATAAAGGACCATGGAAACTCCTTCAAAAAAAAAAAAAAAAAAAAAAAAAAAAATGGGGGGGGATTTTTTGGTTTTTGGGGGGGTTGGGGGTGTCCCACCCCCCGAGAAAATAGCTTAAAACCACCACAGGACCAATAGGTAGATACCCTGAAGAGTAGAATCCGATTGGTTCAGTGGTTACCGAGATCTTAAGGGACAGACAGACAGACGGACGGACAGACGGTCAGACGGACAGACAGACATCGTTCTACTTTGTATTATAGATAAAGTACATATAGTGATCAGCACAGTTTATTTAAACATGTTATTCCAAGTAGTAAGATTTTTTTGTCTGAAGCTTAAGATGTCAATAACTATTGAACTAAATAAGCTTTACTGTTTAGATAAGCTTCATGTTTATACTTTGATGGTTTTAGGCTATTTTTGATGGTAGGGGCTCAGTCTGTAGTAAATAATATAAATACCTAATAACTTTCTTTTGTGATTCTGGATTATCGTAAAATTAGGTAAACAGTTTGATAAATCTTATCACAGACAGCTTTTTGTTTTATATTGAAATAAAAGATGGCAGACAGGCGGCAGAGTAAATTATAGAGAAGCTGTAGAGTGAAGAATAGAAAAGAATTTAGTGTTACATTCCTAGAATACTAGTTGGGTGTTGGAAATAGAAAAACTATCTTGGTAGCAATCAGTGATGCGGGGCCGTTTGATTTTGTTGCGGCTCCTGCTCCTACATAAAATCAAGAAATTCCTAGTCTATTTTTGACTAATTGAAGGCTTTAAAAGTTCAATTTTTGAGAAAAATGAACTTGAAACAATAAAAGGGGGGAGGCGGATGTGCCACTTTTTGAAACCAAAAGTAAAAGTCAACAAAGGAACTCAACTAAAAAAAGAGTTACAGGTCTGAGATTTTGCATGGCAGTTGCTTTATAGGGGTACAATATGGAACTGTGAAGAAACGGCGGCGCAACCGCCGAAAACCGCCGTTTTCCGCCGAAATTTTTTTGCCTTTTCTCGGCGGTTTTCGGCGGTTGTGCCACCGTTTCTTCACAGTTCCATAGTGTACGCCTATAAAGCAAATGCCATGCAAAATGTCAGACCTGTAACTCTTTTTTTAGTTGAGTTCCTTTGACTTTTAGTTTTGGTTTCAAAAAGTGGCACATCCGCCTCCCCCCTTTAAACATAAAGTCTAATCAAGGCGTAAAAATTTTTCTCGTATTCATTTGAATCCGGTGGATAGGAACCGGTTCTCATGAATACGAAAAAACTATGTCTAGCATCGTATTATATCCAGTTTTCTACGAATATAGAAATGTACAATCATAAGATTAAAACCAGTTTTTTTAGCCGGTGCCTCCGGCACCTAGGGGCTAAAAAAACTTGTTTTAATCTTATAATTATACTTTCTATATCCGCGGAAAGCCGTTTATAATACGATACGAGAAATAACTATTCTTTTTCCCTAGATATTTATTAGCAAATTACCACCTCCCAACCCCCCGAGTCCGAGCCGCTTTCAAAATAACGGCTACAGCTCTGGCTCCACAACGCTGGTAGCAATACTTGTTTTTATTTTCTTAAAGGGATAGTCTATCTTTTATTATCCATGAGTAATTATCTAATAAGTTTGACAAGGAAAAGTAAAGTAATGTGGCACTATAACCAGGGATCTAAAAGGATAAGACAATAGGCGATTTATTAATGTACATCCCCAACAAAATTACCCCATCAGTAGAGTAAAATTAGTGGTTGAAATGTTTGGATACTCAACTTAACGAACTAACCAATCAAATTGAATAAAAATCCCCAAAGTTGTTAAGCCAACGTTATTATAAAACTTTGGGGACAAGTGTAATAAACAGCCCAATGTCCCCTCCCTCCCTGAAAGTGATGTGACACCATCACCTGGGATAAATGGATAAATTAAGTCTATGATGCTCTAACTAATATTGCTTGATTCACTTCTACTAGAGAATACTGAAGATGCTTAATTTAGGTATAACTGTAATATAATTTAATGAATAGCAGATTGTTTGACTTTTAATAAGCATAAACATTGGTCTAACCTTTCCTTGGTCAATGTATAGCTTTTTAAATTGGATTGTAATCAGTTAGGGAGAGGACATTGGTCTGTTTATTTCAATAGTGCCCAATGTTTTATAATAACGTTTTCTTAATTGTTGGCTCAACAACATTAGGGACTTTTCTTGAATTTTTCATTGTTTAGTCATTAAGTTTGTGTCCAAACGTTTCTTCAACAACTAATTATAATCTACAAAAGGGATAATTTTGTGTACCATTATTGGGGATATGCAGTAATTTATCAGCAATTGTCTTATCCCTTTAGATCCCTTAAGCATAATACATCATATTAAATTCAATAATAATCCCTTAATTTCTTTACTGTGACAGGTTGTGTCACCCTATTCATTCATTTCATGGATCTAAGAACACAATGGACAGACATGTTGTGTCATCCTATTCATTCATTTAATGGATCTAAGAACACAATGGACAGACATGTTGTGTCACCCTATTCATTCATTTAATGGATCTAAGAACACAATGGACAGACATGTTGTGTCACCCTATTCATTCATTTAATGGATCTAAGAACACAATGGAAAGACATGTTGTGTCATCCTATTCATTCATTTAATGGATCTAAGAACACAATGGACAGACATGTTGTCTCACCCTATACATTCATTTAATGGATCTAAGAACACAATGGACAGACATGTTGTCTCACCCTATGCATTCATTTAATGGATCTAAGAACACAATGGAAAGACATGTTGTGTCACCCTATTCATTCATTTAATGGATCTAAGAACACAATGGACAGACATGTTGTGTCACCCTATTCATTCATTTAATGGATCTAAGAACACAATGGACAGACATGTTGTCTCACCCAATGCATTCATTTAATGGATCTAAGAACACAATAGATAGATATTTGTGACAATTAAAAGCACTAAAAAACCTTGGAAAGGCAAACAGACAAAATGAAATATAGAGAAGATATTCAGTTGTTAAATGTACAATAATCCTTAGAAATTACAAAACCTTTCTGAAATATAAATAAGAAAATATAAAATATCTTTTAGGTATGACCGACAGACTGACAGACAAAGTAAACTTGATGCTCATTGATAATTAACGGACTAATTTAAGATAACAGGAAAACAAAAAATAGTTTTCCTTTTTAGAATGTTATTAGTTGGACATTAAAGCAAACAGTGCAAAACATGTGTCACTCTTAGTCTTAATTATTCAACTTTCTTGACGAGAGTCTTATAAAAGTGTCTTCTTTTATCTTATACTTGCGGCTACGCCCCTTGAAACCTCCCTTCACTTTCAATTGTAGTTTTTAAAAGAAACTTTTCTTAAAAATTTGGAGGGAGAGAACTTTTTGGGGGTTGTAATATCCTCCCCCCAAATAGTTATAAACCTTCCCAGTATCTATGTAAAGCTAACCTGTAAAGTAAACCATATAGGTTCAATTAATAGCGATATTCTTTGATACACACTTACAGACAAGGATCCTTTAACTTATAAGGATACAGAAGCATTAGGGTGTCAAATTATCAATGTTTGTTTTTTATAATAGTTTAGAGAAAGCTTTGTATGGATTCAGGGCAGGTTTTAGACCATTTTCTTAATAATTGGATCAATTGGCCCAAGATAGTTTAGAAAAAATTGCCACCACCCTAAAATTAAAGATGATTGACAGATATGATTAAAGTAATCCTTTCTGTAGATTTATTAAGAAATACAGGGATACATGAATGGGCGAAAACTTTTTCTTCTTTCCAAGTCTTTTTGTAGCTTTAATTATTAAAATAAGAAAGGGGTTTATATTAAATAAATTTCATTGTCCTCTTATTCCCTGAGGATTATTACATTTTCTCAGATGTGCATCTATCAAGCTCAAGGGGACTTTTACAACTACTTTGTAATCACTTTTTTTTCTCAAATTATGAAAAAAGATTAAAAGTACAAGAAAAATATGTAACGTTATATTTATATAAAAGTAATAGAATGTCTGTCTCTGTGTCCCGAAAGATCTCTGTAACTGCTGACTCAAAATATTTCTCCTTTACAATGTAGCTTTTGATAGGTCCTGGGAAGGTTTATAACTATTTGGGGGGGGGGGGGGGGGGTACCACCTCCCTCCCAAGAGAAATCGCCCCTAGAAATAAAATCCTTCCCATTACAGCCATCTAATTTCTAATTCCTGACGTTATTAAATTAGCTATATCATGGTATTTACTGTGCTATTGGATTCGCCCAAATACAAATGAAAGGTTCTGGAATTTTAGGGAAAATATTTTCACTTGTCATATCTTCAATGTGTGGGGAACGTGTCGTAACCGTCCATTCGACCTAAAATAGCCGGATTTACTGCATTTACGGTAAAATATTCCTGGTAACGAATATTTCCAGAAATCTATGAATTTTAAAGGCTAAACGGCTGAACGTACAGATCATACCCGAACACCGTTTTAAGCGGCATAAGAAGGCCTAAAAGTAATCTGGAATAGTAATAAATCAATAATGCACAATTATCTCGCATGGTAGAGAAATGCGCAAAAAAAGTGAAGCTTTCCCTGTGCATCATTGGATCTTGGCTATTCCAGATTATTTGTAGGGCTTCTTATGCCGCTTAAAACGGTGTGCGGGCATGATCTGTACGTTCAGTCGTTTAGCCTTTAAGATTCATAGATTAGTGGAAATATTCGTTACCAGGAATATTTTACCGTCAACTGCAGTTGATCCAAATAGCCTAAAGAAATAAAGGGGTTTTAGATTTTTAAACAGGGACAAAGGGAACATTATGTGGTTTGTTTATTACATTATTCCCCATATTTTTAAAATACTTTTTTTATTTTATTCGTTAGCTGAACAGCTTTGGGAACTGTTATTGAATTTTGATTAACTGGTTCATAAAGTTTTTTGTCTAATCGTTTTAACTATTTATTGTAATCTACAGAAGAAGGGGTAATTTTTTGTATCATCATTTAAGATGTGCATCGGCCATTGTCTTATCCTTTTAGATCCCTGAGTATTAACTGAAAATATTGGGCGATTTATAAATAAATGTCTGCTTGTTTCAGATCGATAACCGGGCCCGGGGATACTGGTACCTTCAGAATCTCCAGAAATACAGGTTACCACAGGTAAAATACACAGTTTATTCATTAGCAGCGCAGCTACTCTATAATTTTGGTATATCCGTCCGTCGTTTGTTACTTAAAATATGTAAAATTATCTAGTAACGAGTTTGAAATAATAAAAAAATTAAGATTTTTTGATTGTTTCTAGTCTAAAGCTATAGTAATGAAATTCTGAAGTTCTACAACAATTAAGGTAGATAAATAGTTAAAAAATATTTTCCATAAAGGGCATTTGTGTGACTCAACTTACACACACTCATAACGTTTGATTACTACTGAACGACATTTTAGGTTTTATACATTTTTAAAAAATGTTTGAATATTCTATGGCTGTTTTCCTTCACATTGTAAACAAGGATGAAAACAATAATAAGTAGCGAAGCACAAAAAATAGTAGATAAAAATACGGATTTGTTAAAAACGTTAAACACAAAAGAACTGGGGAAATATGTAAAAATCTAAAAAAGCAAACTGTCCTTTTATCCCTTAGAACAACGGGAAATTTAAATTTTTAAAAATCGTGCAAAAACACCAAAGATACCTACCGGGAAATATGTGAAAAATGTATAAGTAACTAGCTAAAAAGCAGTCCGACCGCCATTAATGTTTTAGTCTTAATTAGGCTCTAAATTAATAGGAGAGCTGACAAGAAGTTTCAGCCGTCTATCTTTTATAGGAGCTGGAAAAATCTCATTTCCCCAAAAACGTTTCATTCGGACAGACGGACATTTCGTACTATAGAGGAGCTTCTTTAAAAAGTCATACAATAGCTGCAAAATATATCCATGTATTTTGAATAATTTGAAAAGAAAAATGCATATTCTGAATAGATACCTACTGCTTCAAATATTTATTCGTCTTTCAAAATATTTTTTGTTGTTGAAAAACATTGTAGTACCAGGAAGGGAGGGGACAATGGGCTGTTTATTGCACTAGTACCCAAAGAGTTATCATAGCGTTTTCTTATTCGTTGGCTCCACAACTTTTGGGACTATTTTGATTGGTTAGTTCTTCAAGTTGAGTGTCCAAACGTTTTCACCACAAGGGTTAATTTTGCATATCATCATTGGAGGTAATCACTAATTTATCGGCCATTGATTTATCCCTCATCCCAGTTTAAAATGAAAAAAAAAAGTTATTTAAAACTAGAATCAAATGGTTTAAATAAAAAATTAAGTACTTAGGCTTTTGGCTTTTCATAAGGGTTTGTTCGTTTGTCTGTTGCTCCAACCGTCAGTTTTTTTTTATCGAAAAGTTAAGTATTATTAATTTTAAAACATTCCTTTTAAACATTATTTTCTCTGTATAATACAATTGTATTCTTTTTAGTAGCGAAGCTACTCTATAATTCACTTTATCTGTCCGTCCGTAACGTTATAGGGGGACTGCTATTGAAATTATTTGTGAAGATTCCCTGTATAATTTACTTTGTCCGTCAGTCTGTCGGTCATGCATAAAAGACATTAAAATTAATTTTTTATAATATTTCAGCAAGGCTTCGTGATTTCTAAGAGTTATTGCACATTTATCAACTGAACATCTTCTAAATACTTGATTTAATCTGTGTGTCCTTCCATGAAATTTTATTTCTTCGCTACTTATGGATGTTACTCACATACTTTACTATTGATGTGTTTAGATTGGCTTACAACGGAGGAGTAGAAGAACTAAACAGAACAATTGAGTTTGGTAAGTGGTATTTGTAGCACAGCTACTCTTTCACACATTTCTCTAACTGCTAGTCCATTAATTAAGAAAAAATCGGAAAATGCTTTCGGCTACATGGAAGTCATAAGGAAGAAATAACTTATTTCATTTAAAGTATGTTTTTTTTTAATATTTTTGCTTGTAAATAATATAAAATTTGGTATGAAATAGTTTTTAATTAATTTTAGTGTAATATTATTTTACCATTGAACAATTTCCTGCTAGAAACAATGCGGGAAAAGACAATAAATGATAAAATAAAATTGAATTAGTCGTCCCTTTTTCATATCTGTACATATACAAAACTTACATTGTACTTAACTCCTGTAATAATTCATTAAATTATTGTCTGTCCTGTTTTAATATTTAATTGTGAATACAAATCATTATCTGCAGTTCTTTAAACAAATCAGAGATTTTTTTTTCTCTACAAAAATTTTGTTGCAGTTAGTAAATTGTAAGTAGCGTAGCTACTCTATAACATGACTGTGTGTATGTTCGTCACTGAAAATGACAATAAAATTCCCCGTATCCCTTCGAAACCGATTAATTCCCGGTGGATTAGAACCGGTTCTTTGCCATACTAAAAAATTATGTCAAGCATCGTATTATAACCAGTTTTCTGCGAATATGAATATGTACTACCATAAGATAACACCAGTTCTTTAGACCGTGCCTTAGGCATCTCGGGGCTAAAATCTGGTTTAATTTAACAATTTTTCACTTTGATATCTGCGGAAAGCTGTGTATAATACGATACAATGAATAACTATTATGTCCGTGATTCAAATTATTAATTTTGCCTCCTTAAGAATGGTTTTTAAAAAGTCAAAACCCTCTAAAGAAACCCCCAAAGGTTATGGTTTAATGACAATACCTTTAAAAGTTTAATATACCCCTGAGATAACATAAATTATCTTTTTATTATAATGTTTTTGCTGCGCTACTTAAGGACATAATTATCCTTGTTTTTTTTTATTTCTTTAGGCAATTCCCACCAAATAAACCCTTTCAAAACAAGATAATAATGATCTTCTTTAATTAAGTAAAAACATTACTAGCACAAAATTGTTGTTAGTTTAACTTTTTCAACTCTCATTTGATTAAATTAATTAATTAAGAAGGATACGAAGAAAGTTCACTATTTTGATAAGGACTTCTTTAATTGATTGAAGGAAATTACATTTTTATAGCTTAGTTTTTTTCAGTATCTACGGGGAGGGGCGGGAGGGGACACTTGTAAAATTATGTCTTGGGGCCGGGGATGGATGATTCTATTAATGATATCGATACAATTCTTTTTTAAGTGGTGAAGCTACTCTATAATTCACTTTGTCTGTCCGTCCGTCTGTCAGTCAGTCAGATGGTAACGCTATGGGACAAATTTTATTATTTGTAGGAAATTGCCTGTAATATAATACGATACATGAATTTTCAGCATTCCTAAGAACCGATATTTTTTAGGCGAAGAGAGAAAACCCGGTGGACTTAACACAACCTTTCCTCACGTGGGCAACCAAATATCAGACCCAACCACCTCAACAAGGACGCCGCCGCTTCTGGGCGGCGGCATCCCAGCCAACCTTAATGACCGGGTAGCGGCATTGGGTGGGTTAGGCGGCATGGGCTTGATGGCGGTGCCAGCGGAAAGTACGCCGATGCCGGAAAAGACTCGGCGGTTGTCTAATGTTAATACAGCTACCATGACGAGACCAAGGTAAAACTTTGTTCATTTGATGGGAGGAAGGTTGCCTCTAATTATTTTCTATGCTGGGGGTGGGGAGGGAGGCTGACAAACTGACATTTCATTCAGGGAGGGAGGGGACACTGGGCTGATTATTACAATAGTCCCAAAAGTTTATAATAACGGTTTTTATCCTTCGACTTAAAAACTTTAGGGACTATTATGAAATTTGATTGGTTAATAAACCATTAAATTGAATGTGCAAACGTTTCAACCACTTATTGTTATCTTTAAAAGATTAATGTTGTGAATCATTATTGAGGATTTATATCAATTTATCGGTCATTGTCTTATCCCTTTAGATCCCTGCGAAAAAAAGCTTCTAACCAAGGAAAGAGGAGAAAAGCTACTGTAAAAACACGACTATACTCGAAAGGGAACTACCCATGAACGAGAGCAAGTGATTCTAAGCACCTTCCAGCATTGATCCATAGTATTTTTTTAGTAAATATAATAGGTTTATGTTTAATACTTGGTTTATCGACTAAAAAGTTAGGTTTCGCCATGGTTTTATATGAAATAAACTTTAAAATGTAAAGCATATTTTGATGCAATATCATCAAACGCTTTGTTGAGTTCAACGTACAAAATAAAATAACATGGCAGAAAAGCAGCACATGCTGTAAATTGCAAAAGTACATTAATTAAACTGTTTACAATATTACAAGTTACCAACCCTTTTTCTAAATATACGTTTTTAATCAAAATAATATACTTTTGCATTCATCTTTTAAACAACAGTTTGCACTCATCAAAACATATGATGATATTGCACCAAAAAAATGCTTAACATTTCAAAGTTTTTTTTATTATAAAACCATGGCGAAACCTAACTTTTTAGTCGATAAACCAAATATTAAACATTAACCTAGTATATTTATTAAAAAATACTATGGATCAATGCTGGAAGGTGCTTAGAATCACTTGCTCTCGTTCGTGGATAGTCCCCTTTGTATTGAATCTTATTGATATTCTAAAATTTATTAAGGGGTATGAAAACTGTGATACGAACCAATGACTTTGCGGCCAACATGGAGGATGTGATAGCTGCCAACACACCTGAAATTGACAGTGTTGATTCTCTGGGTACGCCGGATCTGAGCCTCGTTTCTGCTAATACACCAGGAACTTATATTAACCTTTTTTATGCGTCGGTTTAAATCAAATTCTTAAAGTAATTTTTCTATTAGTTATCAACCGAAATAAGTACGAACGGACGGATGTGCCCCTGTTTGAAATCTTACGGGATAGGACAATGAAACAATGAATTTAATAATGATTAAAACCTTTTCTGTAATTTAAATTTATTGGTTGAATAATGCGGACATTGTTAGTTTTAACCTTTCAATCAAGATTTAATGAAAGTACCCAAAGATTTTAATCCATCAAATGAGAGAAACTGTTTACAAAACTTTGGGAGACAGTATAACTTACAGTCCCCTCCCTCCCTGGTATTTCTGTGCAAATATTTTTTACAATATTCTTCTAGTATGAACGTCTTATTAGAATAAATTTTATGGGGAGTAAAAATTTTTTTAATATTTTGTTCTTTGCCTGAATATCCTCTAGAAATCTTTGATTGGACATACTTTGTTTTTTAGTTACAAACTATGCATGGCATTTGTTCCTATTTATATACATTTCATTTAAAATATTCTAACAGAGTCATGCAGCTGACATATCAGAAGCATTCTAGATTTTGTTGATATAAGAAATTGTTGCCAGATTTAAGCCTGGTGGGTATTGAACCTGGCGAACTGGACTTGGATGAACCTCTCACCCTCCAGGAATCATATTATCCATTATATTTATAATGATCAATTCTTCAACTGATAATTGATAAAACTAACCTAGGAGTTAGATATTGTTTTAGTAGATAAATTGGCCTCATTAATTTTCAGACAAGCAGCTTCATAGATTGCACGTTAGTTTTTGTTTGAAATTTCAAAATTCGCAAGTTAATACCTATTTTTAGACTATGACTTCCGCCTTGACTTAGTTTTCGTGTCGCACATTTTATTAAGGTCGAGATTATAGCCCTACACTGTGACCTCTCAGCAATTGAAGTGTATTGCATTTATTTGTGGCAGGATTTAGGCTATTAAGACATAAAATAGGTCCCCACCGAAAAAATCTTTCTCTTAGCAATACAAAATGTAAATCTATGTATGGACTTAAAGTCAAACTACCCCTTTTTTAAGAATTAAAAAATCTAAAATGGATATTGTTATTTATAGGATCTTTCCATCACCAATTCAGCTCAACAATGCAGAGACAGAGATGTTTGTGATACAACTTTTGACAAAGAACTGGCAGGGAATCGAACTTACGACCAGGTTAACATATTTTCTTCATCCTATAATATAAAGAATTGTACTAATGATAGTTTGATCCACAATGAATTCTAAAGTAAGATTTTATTTTAACAGCATATTATTCTCTAAGTCTACAACCTTATTCTAATCTATTGTTTTTTTGTCATAATGAATTATATGACTAATATTAGAGTAAAACACTAGAGGTAGAAGAGGTTATATAAATGTATGTCCCCATCCCAAAGTCCTTGTTCCGACTCTCAATTGGGTCTTTGAAAATCAACCAATTGTGTCGATAATATTAACACAGCCAAATAGCAGAAAACAATTTGCTAGCAGACGAGAAAGGTCCTTAACAGGGAGATCCAGGTATTTGTCTGACTATACATCAATACTATAGATTTATTTGATGAATAATTATCCTTTTTTGTGTAGGATGATTCCCAAGGAAATCGAACTTATGACCAGGAGCCAAAGACCTTAGGAGAAGCCCCGAACCTGAAGCCTCAGCGGCCATCACAAAATATGGCTAACAGGACATATGATAGCAGGAAAGTTTCTTGTTATAATTCCCTTGTAATACAGCTAGTGAATTAATCAGACTTTTATTATATCTTCTAATATTTATATTTTATAGTATAAATAAAAGACCGACGGACAAAGTAAATTACATATTTGATGATCATTATTGGTATGGGGGATCTTCTATCTTGAATAGCAGCTGAGAAAATCAAATTTCCATCATATCGTAACAGGCTGACTGACTAATAGACGGACAGCCAAATGTAATTATTGATTAGCTTCGCTACTAAAAAATGATAGGTACTTTTTTAACACGAAACTTTACCTCAGTCCTCCACAACTCCACCAAAACAACCGCACTTTTGAGCAACCACCTGACAACAACCGAACTTACGAGCATCCTGCTGGCGGCAACAACACATTTAACCAACCATGCCCCAACAACCGGACGTTTGACGGGCAACCGCAGCAGTCACATCTAGCTGCTAACCGAACATTTGAGCAGCCCGGTAATCGAACCTTTGACGGCCAGAACCGTACGTTTGATAACAAATCAAGATCGCCGCCGAACAGCAATAGAACGTTTGACGGTGCCAACCGGACGTTTGACAGCAGTCAACTGCCGGGCAACCGAACGTACGACGGTAATTCACCGCCCTCTGCGGTCAACCGAACATTTGACGGTGGTCAGACTACAGTCGGCGGCAACCGGACATTTGACGGTAATAATCGTACGTATGATGGCAATAATTCTAGCGGTAACCGTACTTTCGATGGCAATAATTCCGGCGGCAACCGGACGTTTGATGGACCTGGAAACCGGAAAATGTCGGAGGATCGAAACAGCTCTGGAAATTCTAGTCAGCACATGTCGAGGGAATCCAGTAATGATGGTCTGTTAGAGGTACAGTAGACTTTATATTTACACAGGAAGGAAGGGGACATTGGGCTGTTTATTACACTAGTTTTATAATAACATTTTTAAATTTGTTAGTTTAGGTTAGGTGACCTTTGGTAAGTTTTAATTGGTTGGTTTCTTTAAGTAGAGTGCCCAAACGTTTCTGCCCTACTTCTTGTTGTATCCTAGTTACTCCCTACTACCTAACTCTAGTCTTACTATGGCAGTTGTCATACCTTTCTGGTTTCTTAATGTTGAATTTTTGGAAGGATCTAGAAATGTTTTGAATTTCAGGATATGGATGTACTTTCTGGAGAAATGGACAGATTATCAACGGCCTCTGGCCTCTCTGAATCAAGCACCAGTCACAGGAATGGATATTATATATGCACAGCAAATTATAGAAATGAAATAATGTGTATAGCGACATTTAAAATGTTTTCTGTGGCAGCGATTTCTATTGGGAGGGTGGTTGGTGGTACCCTACCAAAATAGTTTTAAAAAACCTTCCCAGGACAAATGAGAAGCTACATTGTAAAGGAGAACCATGTCAGTTAAGGGGACACAAATAGTCATACACAGACAGATAATGTTACATTATTATAAGAATAGAGTATGATTCACTGCTCTGCTGTCATACAATGCTAAGGTGAATGTACTGTACGTACATTGTTAAAATTTGGTGGTTGTTTACCAAATAAAAACAACTTTTATAGCATAGAAAAACGTCAAACTATCAAAGGACCAACGCCTATGGTAATATTAATAATATTGTCACCTGTGTACCTTATAATATCCATATTTTTATCAGATTAAACGATGTACAGGACGTACAAGACATTGCAAGAATACAGGAAGAAAGTAAGTGCCATTTTTATGCCATAATGCTTTCTAAAATTTTGTTTCTGTCATAATAATTCTCTAAAATTTTGTTTCTGTTTGTTTCTCTTGATTTTTTTGTGCCTACTAAAATGTTTTATGGTCAAAAAAATTTTGAAATGATATCAAGATATTTTTTCATAATTTTAACGTTTTTTTTAGGTTTGCGGAACCCTCAAAGCTACCAGTTAAGATCAGGTAGGACCTTTTATCTATATTTTTGTATGAAGCATTTAACAAAAGTTTAGAATGGATTCAAACTATATCTTTGAAATTGTTGGTTAGATTTGAATTGTTGATTTATCGAATTAGTGAGAAAAAATATCTTGCATATAAAATCTTACTAAAAATGTCAATTTTATCCAAGAATATTCGTTTTTCTAATAGCTTTAATATATTAAAATGCCCCTAAAAAAAAATTTTGTTAATCCCGTTTAAGCACATTGTCATCCGATTTTACTGTAGTACCCAGGAAGGGATGGGGGGGGGGGGCATTTCAATTTCCATTAGTTAATTACTTTTCAAAGAATCACAATAGTTTTTTTTTCATGTTTGGAAATATACCTACTCATCTCAAGATTGAATTGAATATATATTTTGTCTTTGAATTTTTTGTCTTCATTAAAAAAGAGAGGGTCAATTTAATTACCTATATTTTTTCTTGAGATTTTGATACATTTATCTAAGTTTCAAAGGTTTGGTAGAATTGTAGAAATTGGGTCATCTAAATATTCTGAATTACCAAATTTGTTACTTTTGGATATAAGATTGGTGTGTTGGGGGAGGGATTTTTAGGTGGTCCACTTGATAAAAATTAAATTTTGATATTGATTTATTGCGCACTTGATTTTATAGGATTATTTTGATGTTTACATAACATGAAAATTAAAATTCAACTGTATTGTATATTGAATTACTTTTGATATTGTCCTAGTATAATATTACTGGTTACGCCTCCAATATTGGCCTATGCGGTGAAGGAAAAATTCTATTTGGTGTATCTGCAAAACCACCATTGATGCATTTTGTACGCCTCAAAATTAAGATAAATATTGATGAGTAAATAAAGTAAGGGGGGGGGGGTTAGGTTGTGTTAAAATCCGTAAAAGCTTTAGTAAGCTTCCAATCAAAAGCGATTATTAAGTTTAACTGTTATAAAATATGCGTTTAATTATACTACGAGGTTTGGCAATATTAAGTCAATTAGACTTAATAATCGCTTTTGACTGGACGCTTGCTCACACTTTTACGGATTTTTAACACAACCTACCTCCCCCTTAATGAGTAATAACGCAATCGACGGAGATCTCTATTATTGAGAGGCTTCGCATAAATCTTGGATGGTTTTAGGCTTCTTTCTTTCACCTTCCTTGTCCTTCGCTTTTCGAATACAGAATCCCCAAAGACTAAGGGTGCAGCTGCAAGTAATAAAATGAAAACGTCCGTTTGTATGTTTATCGCTTACCATTATTCTATTCTGCTCGTACAATGGTTTTAGGTAATTAAAAAAATCAAGTCCCCATCCCTTTCCCACATCACAAAGTTACCTTGTATATTGGGGGAGGTAGGAATTTTCCTTGGCCTATATGAAATATTTGTCATTGCTTTTTTCGTGTAAACACCCACAGATTTTATTTGGTGCAATTTTCCTACACCCTGTGCTGCCTTCTACTACTCCCGTGATCTATCTACCCTCTGCATTGATTGGAACAAGGACAACTTACTCATGCTGAGAGAGAGAGAGGGGACAATGGGCTGTTTATTACACTAGTCCCCAAAGTTTTATAATAACGCTTTCTAATTCGTTGGCTTAACAATTTTGCATACTTGTCATTAATTTTGTTTGGTTTGTTCATTAGGTTGTCCAAACGTTTCAACTACTTATTGTATTCAACCGAAGGGGTAATTTTGTCTGTGATTATTGCGGATATACATTATCGGGCATTGTCTTATCCTGGCTAAATAGCAAAAATTTTTAGAGTCGTGTATTAAGAATATAAAGTACTGTACATATATTTACTAGAATTTTAAAGTCCATTAAAACTTTTAAGTGTTCCACCAATGATTTTAATCTACAAAGGGGATAATTTTGTTTATCATAATTTGAAATTTTACTTCGTTCTTCTATTGTCTTATCCCTTAAGATCCCTGGGAATCAGCGTTTCGGAGCCGTTTGATTTTGGTGCGGCTCCGGCTCATAGACGTCCAAGGGGGGGGGTAAAGGGGTGATTACCCCCCCCCCCCCAAATGAATTTTGGATTTTCAATTTTTACCCCCTTCCCCCCCAAATAAAAAAATGCCTCTATGAAATAAAAATTACCCCCCCCCCCCTAAAAAAATGAGCTTGGGAGTGCCGTAGGCACCCCTACAATTTTTATTTTCAAAATTTTACCCCCCCCAAAAAAAATAAAAAAGCTTGGACGCCCCTGCTCCGGCTCCGACCTAAAATCAAGAAAAACTCATATTTTTTCCCCATAAATTTATTTTTTATTTTTTACTTTTGAAGGTTTTAAAAGTTCAATTTTTGATAAAAATGGACTTGAAAAACTTCAAAAGGGCATTTGCACATGACAAAACAGAGTTACCAAATTATAATTTATAAAAAATCTCTTCATTTATCTAGTCCGGAGCTGGAGCCGTTTTTTAACGAAAGTTACGGCTCCGGCTCCAGCAAAATATGACGGATCCCGGCTCCGGCTCCGAAACACTGCTGGGAATAATACAAAATCCAAACATTCATAAAATATTACAGTAGAGTTGTACAGGGAGGGAGGGGATATTGGACTGTTTATTACACTAGTCCCCAAAGTCTTTTAATAATTCTTATTCGCAGGCTTAACAACTTTGGGGACTTTAGTAAGTTTTGATTTGTTGATTCATGTAGTATAGTGTCCAAACGAGTCAACCTCGAATTGTAATCTACAGAAGGGGTAATTTTGTATATCATCATTGGGTATGTACATTGATTTGACGGCCATTGTGTTATCCCTTCAGATCCCTGAGATTTGTAGGTGCAATTAAGTGTTTTCTAATCTAAATCTAAATTATTTCTTTTAATTTTTGTTTTATTTTGGTTATTTTTAAATTAAGACTGGGATATTTTTCTTACAATATGCAATATTGGCTATTTTTTTCGAATTTCAAATTCCCTCTTACCTACGTTTTCAGCATTTACAATTTTAAAGACTTAGTAAAATTTATATTTTTATTATAAATACAATTGAAATAACTTTTCAATTTATTTAAACAACGTGATGAATTACTAAGGCTTTAGTTTTTGAAATATTTATAATTCTGTATTTAAACAAAAATATGCATATTAATCCGTCTAATTCTTTAGAATAGAATAACGTGGATTTATAACTAACACCAACGATTAAATTCGGCTTATACCTACTAGAAATATATTGTAAATATTGATTTTATGCATTTTCTGTGGCAAGGTGTTGTGTTGTATTGGTCACTGGGTTTGCGCATTTTTAAAAGCCAAGCTTTTCTATAATTAGTGTTGGTCTGTCCGTCCGGGATAGTTAGCTCTTTTCGTTAATCTAAAAAGGTTAGAATTGGCCTATCGATAACAGACTCGATTTTAGTGATGTAGTTTTAAAAAGCCCGTTATTTACTTCTTCAACATTTGACATCTAAAAGACACCAAAAAAAGAGTATCTTCAATAAATATAATATAATGTATATTCGGCGACAGTCGTAATTAATTCTAATTTCTCTCTTCTACGAATATACCATAGCAAAATAATAGAAATACACTAGAGTGTTCAAATTTTATTCTAAATTTTTGTCACCTTTTGAAATTTTTAATATCTGCTTTTTATGTTTTTAAGCTAATTTGATCTAAAATTCTATAAAGGAATATTCTCAATTCTTATAAAATCGGCCGTGTTTTCACCTTTAAAAAAATTATAGATGAAAAACAACCCCACCCCCACAACTTTTCTAATTATAATTTATTTTTAAAATAAGGGGGGGGGGATTCAGTACTGAACAAAGTAATTTGTGAAAGCCAGACAGACAAGCTTTATCTTTCTTAGAGAGATGCAGCTTGCTTAATATCAAGGGATCTAAAGGGATGAGACAATGGCCGATAAATAGATGTACTGTACATCCCCAATGAAGATACACAAAGTTATCCCTTCTGTAGATTACAATTAGTTGTTGAAACGTTTAGATACTCACTAAATAAACCAACAAATTCAAATACAATTAAAGTCTCCAAGGTTGTGAAGCTAACAATTAAAAAAGCGTTATTATAAAACTTTGGGGACTAGTGTAATAACCAGCCCAATGTACCCCCCCCCCCCCTCCCTGTTAATATGAATGTCTTGTGTTTGTGGTATTGTATTTCTTAGGATTAACACAAATTAGAATAAATTCATTACGAATATAACAAGAATAATTTGGATTATAAGTAGCGGAGCATATTAAACACATCTCCCTAATAGGCAGGAAGGGAGGGGACAATAGGCTGTTAATTAAACTGGTCTCCAAATTTTTATATAGAAAGTATTATTATTCGTTGGCGTAACAACTTTGGGGACATTTATTGAATTCTGATTGGTTAAGTTGAGTGTCCAAACGTTTCAACCACTAAATGTAATCTACAGCTGGGGTATTTTTGTATTTTTATGTAACATCAATTTATCGGTCATTGTCTTATTATTCTTTTAGACCCCTACCTTAAATGACATTTTTCCCACTAGGTATACATTCAGGATTTTAATTTAAAAACTTAATGATATTGAAAATATACTTTGTTGTGCAAATGCTCTCTCTATATTGTTTCCAAATTGTATTGGAAATGCCATTAAAGTTTCTATTATTGGTTTTTCTACTCTTTCCTTCTAAATACACCAGTTTAAGATATAAAGCAACACTTTAATTTTTCATACTCTTAACATTTAACTCACTTTTTCCGTTGTTTTTGCTTTATTGTTGGCAATTATCGCATCGTAATATTTTCGACTTTCCGCGGATATTAAAATGATTTTTATTTTAATATTCGTGCAAAAATTGTCTGATGCTACACATGATTTTTTAGTATAGCTGAGAACCGGTTCTCATCTAGCGGATATTAAACTGTTTCGAAGCCATCCATCCTTAACTGATATTATTTCCTTTTTTCCTTCAATGTACAGAAAACAGAACATAACAAAAATGGAGTTACCTTACCTATGTTGTATTTTTGGTTTTTAGTAATTTAAGATT
Source organism: Acartia tonsa (assembly GCF_053477335.1). NCBI lineage: Eukaryota > Metazoa > Arthropoda > Copepoda > Calanoida > Acartiidae > Acartia > Acartia tonsa. Next base: position 7,643,098 of record NC_137264.1, read on the forward strand.
TTTTAATTTAATTTAATTTTTCACTTTACATTCCCATTGGTTTTAATATTATTTAAATTTTTTTCTGTGTTTTAGCTACCCTATCACCAAATTCTGAAGCGAGTTTATCGAGTCCACAAACTGAAGACGTTGGTGGAGGCTACCAATCTGAGGTTAGATTATAGGGATAGGACAATAGATGATAAATATCATCATGGTTACCAATCTGAGGTTAGATTATAGGGATAGGACAATGGATGATAAATATCATCATGGTTACCAATCTGAGGTTAGATTATAGGGATAGGACAATGGATGATAAATATCATCATGGTTACCAATCTGAGGTTGGATTATAGGGATAGGACCAGTGTTGTGGAGCCGCTTAATTTTGTTGTGGTTCCGGGTCCATTTTCTGGATGGGGTTAGGCTATTTTCCTTAATCCTTCGAATAAAGAGCTCCTAGATGCTAAGTACAGCCGCTAGTTTTTTTTTGAAACGTACAACCACGATTTTCTTACTGTATCTTACTCGTTTTACTAAACTTTAAGCAGTTGCCATTAGTGGAATACAACGATTGGAAACCATAGTAGAAATAGAAGAAGGAATTTTAAGTTGACTCGAGAATAGAATTTTTGGATGATGGAAAGAAAACGAAGTAGCGGGTTTCGTCGTATTTTCACAGTAGCTCTTCTCCTATTTCTAGCCCCTGCGGGACAATCATTAACATTTTCCTAACCTAACATAAAACAACCGATTAAAAGCTACTGTGAAAATTCGACGAAACCATCTACATTGCATGATCCTAACAAGATTTTATTTTAGGAGTCCTGTAATTCTGAAAGTGGTGGTACCCTGACCGCCCGGCCAGCCAGAAACAACAAGGCGGTGAACCCAGCTTACATTCACAATAACAGAAAATATTCGAACAGGTATGGTAGCGAGAATGAAACTATGGATGGTAGAAACTTTGAAAGAGGACTATCCACGAACCAGAGCAAGTGATTCTAAGCATCTTCCAGCATTGACCCATAGTATTTTTTTAGTAAATACTAAATATACTAGGTTTATGTTTAATATTTGCTTTATCGACTAAAAATTTAGGTTTCACCATGGTTTTATATGAAAAAACTTTGAAATGTTAAGCATTGTTTGGTGCAATATCATCGAATGTTTTGATTAGTTCAAACTGTTGTTTAAAAGCTTTGACACAAAAGTATATTATTGTGATTAAAAATGTATATTTAGAAAAAGGGTTGGTAACTTGTAAACAGTTTAATTAATGTACTTTTGCAATTTACAATATTGATGCTTTTCTGCAGTGTTATTTTATTTCGTCCTTTGAACTCAACAAAGCATTTGATGATAATGCTTTAAAAATTGCTTTACATTTCAAAGTTTTTTTCATATAAAACCATGGTGAAACCTAACTTTTTAGTCGATAAAGCAAATATTAAACATAAACCTAGTATATTTAGTATTTACTAAAAAAATACTATGGGTCAATGCTGGAAGATGCTTAGAATCACTTGCTCTGGTTCGTGGATAATCCTCTTTCTTCCTTAGATTATTATTAATGGAATACAATTTTGAGTTTTATATTCTCCCCTAACATTATGCCAATCCTCCTCAATATTTTTAAGTTAATGAAAATAAAAACCAGGATGACAACATCAAAAAGTAGCGAAGCACTAAAAATTAAGTGGGTTATAGAGCAAAACAATGAAAAAAAAAGAGAATATGCAAGAACTCCAAGAAAATCACAAAACCTAAAACATAACGTTTACATTTTTAGAGCATGCCCAACAGACAGACGGACAAAACAATTTAAATATTATATGCGTATATTTCAAAGAAATCTTCACTAAAATAATCAGCTGTCTAGCTTTCATAGCAGCCGAGAAAATCACATTTACCTACAGCATTACGGACTGACTAACTGACGGACAGACAAAGTGAATTATAGTTTGGGAGGGAGGGGGCGATTTTATTCTTAGTCCTTTATCCCCTTTTTCAAGTTTGTGAAAGATACCCAGTAAGGGAGGGGACATTGAGCTGATTATTACACTAGTCCCCAAAGTCTTATAATAACTTTTTCTTATTCGTTGGCTTAACAACCTTGGAGACTTCAATTGAATTTTGATTGGATGGGTCATATAGTTGATTGCCCAAACATTTCAATCATTAATTGTACTTTACAGAAGGGATAATTCTATGTATCATCATTGGAGATGTACTACATCTACATATTTATCGTCCATTGTCCTATCTTTTCAGATTTCTGATGATACCACTACTTTTAATTTGAAGTTTCCCATATGGAACTATATTTCTAATTAATTTAATAAAAAGTTTGCTGGATGCACTTTATCTGTTTTGGTTTGGATTAATCTTGTACAACATGGCTCATAAATTAAAACAATACTCCCCTATACCTCACTCATACTTGGTACCAGGGTGCAGAGGATAAATAAATTAAAACAATGCTCCCCTATACCTCACACATACTTGGTACCAGGGTGCAGAGGATAAATAAATTAAAACAATGCTCCCCTATACCTCACACATACTTGGTATCAGGGTGCAGAGGATAAATAAATTAAAACAATACTCCCCTATACCTCACACAAACTTGGTATCAGGGTGCAGAGTATAAATAAATTAAAACTGTGTGGGAATGATTTTTCTTGTATTCCCTGGCAAGTTTGAACCCATTAATTCCCTTTTCCTTACACCAGAGAATGAGTGTGTTACGCGGCATTCCTAACTATCTCCGCGCGTCGCTTGTAAACAAACAAAAAGACGCGCATTTTTCCTTTGATGATTCCCATGTGAAGAGCTACGTGAATGAAAATAATGTATTGGTTGAATATACATGCGCTCTAATCCGTGGAAGATCTCAAATAAGCCTTCCTGCTTAGTTTGACATCATATGTGGTAAGAATTTATCTTTAATTCTTAATAATAAGCGTAGGATGGTATATTTTTACGAAGAAATTTAAAACATTAATTTTTCAACAAATAGACCATTTAACTGCTAACTTTTGACATACGAATATTTTCCTTAATTTTATTGATCATTTGAATCTAAAATTATCAATTTCTGATGCTATTTAATATGTTTCGTGCCAATTTAAAGTTTTTTAGAAATTTTATATTTTTAATTAAATTGAAATCACGCAACCTCGATCTTACAAAAATAATAAACCATTAATATTATGTAATTAATTTTTATATTTTTGTTTTAGACTCACTGTTTTCATGGTAATAAATACACATTTGTAAACTTCGCTATGTTGGTCATTCGGAGGGCTTGGAGATAAGATTTCGAGAACGGCAAGGCATGCGTTCCGAAACAATGAAAACAAGACAGAACAGATGCGGCTAAGAAAATATCTGTGAAGTTTTGTGAATGTGTTGGTTGTGATACCTTACCACGCATTATTATAATCGTAATCAGTACAGTTAATTTTTGTGACAATCATGGGTCCTAAAAAGAATAAAGGCGCTCAACTGGGATTGCGGCTGCGCCCAGCCGTCGAGGCCCTAACCAGTGAACTAAATAAAGTGATGAAGTTGGTCAGTGAATCTTCAGAGCTTGATGTTAGACATTTCACTAAGGAGTCAATCCTTGTCCATGACAAGTTCGAGACATTCGATAGCATCATGGTCGGTTTTAGCAAGCTTGGTGTGAGAATCCAAGAGCTTGAGGAGTTTAGTGACATTTATTCTAATATAATTACTGTGCAAAAGGATTATAACGCTCTGAAAGATGCTCTAGATGCTATGGAAGAGCTTAGTGACATTCAAAGTGTTGTTGATTTAGTTGGTGATAATTTGCCTGACCATAAGGCTGAACTATATGATCGATGCTTAAAGATTGTGAAAGTTATTAAAGGGTCATACTTTCCCTTACCAGAACCAATTATAAACACTTTGTCTGCTTTGATGAAACGGCTGGCTGAGGTTAAGCTTGAACCTGTGAAGCCGCCCACAACGACGGCGGGTGCCTCGACAGCATCGCCATTTGTGTCACCATTTGGCACACCACAGTTCGGCACCGGTTCTATATTCACGCCAGGATATATGAATCGTGTCGATGAACGCCTTCTTCCAAGCTTTGACGGCTCAGAGGCAGCCTACGTAAGTTTCCAGGACAATTTTAAAAAGCTTACCGTAGGACAGGACCCGTCATATTTACAGTTATTGTTGAGCAGTGAAAAGGTCTGCAAAAATAAAGAGTTGAGACTTCAGTTAATTCAGATTCAATCGCATGAATCTGAATGGGCTTACCTTGATGCACGTTTTAAGTCCAAAACACGTCAGATGCTCTGCCTTTTCAACCAATGGGAGAAGAAGCCTAAACCGTCGGACTCCAACCAGATTGTGACAGTCTTAGCAGAGTTTGGTGGTGCAGTTAGCCAGCTCGAGCAGCTGACTAAAGATGATGATGATGAGGAAGTCACCACAAGCCAGTGGTTGACCGTGATCCTTCTGGAGATGTTATCCAATAAGTTGCCACGTGATTTTCAAGACAAGCTCAACCTAGCGTTGGGCTCGATGGATACCCCAAATATTCCTAAGCTGTTGAAGATTATAGAGGAACAGAGGGGCGCCATTTTGATGCGGTGTTCAATTGATGTAGACACCCCCTCCAAGAAGAAAGGTAATCCTGTGGCCGCAGCTACAGCCGTTGGTAAACCTGGGTCTCCAGCTAAGACCAAGAAGAAACAGCCTTGCCCGTCGGAAGGTTGTAGTTCTGATCACCTGTTGTTTAAGTGCTCCAAGTTTAGGGATATGTCTGTTCCTGAACGTAAAGTCTTCATCAAGAAGATAGGCGCCTGTTTGCTCTGCTTACAAAAAGGGCATCGGGTGGCCGATTGTCCCAGAGCCGATAAACTTGGCAGCTGTACCATAAACAGCTGCAACCAGCCTCATAATTCATTGTTACACGAATCTGTTGCTGGTGGACAAGTTGCGGCAGTGTATGAATCACAATTGTTTAGCAAGAACAATTTTATGCTGATGTTGCAGCAGCTCCCGGCATTGGCGGCTGACAAACGTCAAGTCACTGTCAATGCCATGTGGGACTCTGGAGCAAATTTGACGTTGATTTCTAGAAGTATTGCCAAGAAGTTAGAGTTGCCATCAACTGGTCGCACAGCTACTATTTCTCTGGCAGATGGAAAGAGCCAAGCATGTCCTACAGTCAAGATTTGTTTGGTTGACCGCAACCGGAATTCACATATTCTGGAGGCGGCGGTAGTGCCCAGCATTGGTACTGAAGAAGGGTTGCGTTCTATTGATCCTGCAGCCGCCGCCGACATTTTCAACATGAAGCCTGATAATTTTTCTATGGTCGACGGTAAGATTGATATTCTTATCGGCCATTTAACACCAGCTATGTTCCCGTGTGCAGATAAAATGGTTGGTGATTCTAGACTGTACAGAAGCTTATTTGGTACAGGCTATTTAGTTGTGTCTGCAGATGGCAGGACTGTTGCTAATCCTGTTGCCTGTAAAGCTGTTAAGTTGGAGGTCAGCAAGATGGAGTTCCTGAGTACAGAAAGTTTGGGGATACAGCCGCCATCAATGTGCAGCGGTTGTAAGAACTGCCGTCATTGCGCCGCCATTGCCGCCGGGCAGTCCGCCTTGGACGTGCGTAAGCGGCAGCTGATTGAAGAAGGTTTGACGTTGGATCTTGAGAACCGTATCTGGACGGCCTCATATCCTTACAAGCAGCCGCCAAGTGTGTTGTTTGATAATTCTGAGCAGGCGTACAAAATCTGCTTACGTGACCGGCAGAGGATGGTCAAAAAAGGTGAATATGACACCTTCTGTCAGGTGTTCCAAGAAGCTGTGTCTCGTGGAGTGTATCAGAAAGCTTCGCCAGAAGATCTAGCTTATACTAAGCCCGTGTATTATTCGAGCCTAGTCTGCGCATATAAAGAGTCTATTTCCACGCCGTTGAGGATATGCGCCAATTCTAGCCTCTGCTGCAAGGGGCTAAGCCTCAATAGTATTATGATGGACGGGCCAGTTCCATTATATACTCTGATGCACAATCTTATTCGGTTCAGAAGTTATAAGTGTGCATTCGTGGCTGATATTCAGAAGTTCTACAATTCATTGTTAGCTACCTATGAAGATTCTCAGCTGAAACGTGTTTTTTTCGCTGATACAGTTGATGGAGAGCCGGAGGTCTACCTCACCAAAACCATCAACTTTGGTGAGGCCTTGGCCGGCGATATGGCCGTGACCGCCCTCAGACTCACTGGTCGTATTTTTGGTGGACGTTCCCAGCAGGATGTTCAAGATGTTTATGGATCTGAGAAGATTAGAGGTTGTGACGTTGTAGCCCAGCAGGATGTGTGGAGAGATGTTCAGCAACCACTCAGTTCTGAATTTATTTTGTATCAAGATCCTCCTTCGGTCAAATTGGAGACTTGTACTTATGTGGATGACTGTTTGAGCGGTCATAACAGTAAACCTGAAGCTGTCCAGCTGGTCCAAGAGCTGGAAGATATGATTGCACCTGGCAATTTCAAGTTTAAATCTGTTGTTTATTCTGGAGATGATGTTGACAGTGTAAAAGTTCTGGGCCTTGTTTGGGACCCTAAACAGGATAAGTTGTTCCTACCTGTCAGAGCCAATCACGGCGAGAAGATTAAGGGTAGAAAGTTACTAGAGGATCTGGACCTGGAGGATCTCTGGAGAAGTCTACCTGAGTTGATAACTAAACGTGAAGTTTGGAGAATTGTGCAACAATTGTATGACCCAATGGGTCTAGCAGCGCCATTGCTGCTTAAATCCAAGCTTTGTCTGCGCTCAGTTTGCATACATGGATGCAACTGGGATGATGCCATACCTGGAGAGTTGAGGTCGGAGCTCGTGTCCAGCCTCCAGGACCGTTCGGCACTTGGAAATGTGTCGTTCAGACGTTCGATGGTTCCTGATAAGCCGTTGGGGCTTCCAATGGTTGTTGGATTTTGTGATGCATCTAACCAGGCCTATGCAGCCATCACCTACCTGAGATGGCCAGTTCCTGGAGGATATGATGTAGTTTTGTGTTGCGCCAAGTCACGTGTCGCACCAGTGAAGATAGAGTCTATACCAAGGTTAGAAATGCTTAGTTGTCTAATTTTGGCAAGGCTTGTGGATACTGTTGTCAGAGCCCTACCTTTCAACATTTCTGGCAAAGTATTTTTTAGTGATAGCAGCTGTGCCCTGGCTCAATTATCCAGTGACAGTGTCATGCTAAATGTTTTCAACAGTCATCGTGTTTCCGAGATACAACAGTTGACGAGCCCTGAAGATTGGAGATGGGTTCCAACCCAACACAACATCGCCGACCTGGCGACGCGTGGTTTGTGTACGATTGAGGATGTACAACCTGGATCTACATACCAAGAAGGTCCAAGCTGGTTGCGCCTGGAACAGGACCAGTGGCCCGTTAAGACGGCGGGTGAGGTAAATGCATCCATTCCCGAGAGCGAGCTAAATCCCAAGATGGCGAAGCTCAAGGTAATGTTCACACAGGTGGTGGACAATGATTTCTGGAGGTCCCTGGCAAGAAGGACTTACAGGCAGGCAAGGAGGACTGTGGCCGCAGTTCTTAAGGCTGCCAACTGCTTTAAAATGCTGCTTGTCAAGAAACGTGGCGTTGCAACAATTGAGGATGGTGTTAGCAACAATGATAGTTCTAGGTATTATGAGAACTATACTTTCACAAATACATACATGGATTCTGTTTGTGACTTGTTTTTGACTTCCTTCAACCAAGAGAAGGAGATGACCATGGACGCCGAGGGGAAATTTGACTCCCTTCAACCCTATCATCACAAGGTCCAGGTTTGTTGGCCCATAGTGGGTCATGATGGATGTTTTCCCCTTAGGTCATTTACAATATTGAAAATGGCCGGGAGGGGAGATGAGGCTCTTGAGGCCGCTGCTGGAGGCCCCAGGAAGATTATGAAGGACAGCCCAGGTGTTGTCTTGCTCAGCCGCCACAACAGGCTGGCGCGGCTCATCCTTCAGCAGTCCCACGATGAATTGGGGCATGGAGGCCATCGTAAAACGTTGGCGCAAAGCCGCAGGTATGCATGGATCACACATGGCCGCATGGAGGCTATGAAAGTGGTCAAGAGTTGTGCTGCATGTTCCATTGAATATGCCAAGCGTTCGAGTCCCGCAATTGCTAATATTCTGCCAGATCGTGTTGAGCCCTCAATGCCCTTCAAGGAGGTGCATATGGACCTTGCGGGGCCGATTGAAGTTGTGAAGCCTGGCGTTGGCACCAGGAGTTCCAAGACTAAGTACAAAGTCTGGTTGTTGATTGTGGCCTGTAGATTCACACAGGCTGTGTTTGTTGACGTGTTGACCGATTATTCAACTGAAGCCGTGCTGGTCGGCTTGAGGAAACTTCAGGCGTTTTACAATATGCCTAGAAGGGTTACTACAGACAGAGGCACCAATATGGCTGGTGCCAAACGAATTATGGATGAACTTTTGAAGGATACCAGGATGCATTTTGAATGGCATCTTGTGCCCACTGCAGCACACTCGTTCGTAGGTACTGTGGAGAGGCAGGTTGGGCTGGTCAAGCGTGTGTTGAACAAGAAGTTGGCTGGTGCTACTGTAACCTTCAATGATTTATTGGTGTTGTGTGCTGAGACTGCAAGAGTCTTGAATTCTAAGCCATTGACCTATGCCACCCAAGGAGATGACGTCAATTGCTGGAGAATAATTTCACCTGCTGATCTGTTAGGCGGCAGGACCAATGATGCAATCTGCACCTTCGAGACAGGTTGCAAGGAGCCCATCACCAGGAGGCTGGAGAACTTGGAGGAGTTGACCCGTCAGTTCCATCAGGTGTACAAGGAGCAGCTCATGCCTGAGCTACTCAAGTCCGTCAAGTGGCGCCGCAACGAGGTGCTGCTCGAGCCAGGAGACGTGGTGCTAATCGACGATAGCACAAGTTTGATGAAGAAGTTCAGATTGGGGCGTGTGGAAGAAGTGCGCCCAGGCAGGAGGACCGTGGTTTGCAAGTACAAATTATCAGATGACGCAGCCGCTACGAGTAACGAGACTTCCGCAAGACGTCTGCTCAAGATCAATCTACCCAAAGTTTAGTATAAGTATCGTTCTTGTTTAACTTTGAATTTTATTTTTACGGTAGATTTATAAGATTTTTTTTCGAAAGACAAAAAACGCAAATTTCAACGCAATTTCGTTTAAACTTTCAAATCGACGCAAGATTTTTTTCATTTGAAATGCAAACTTAAGTTCTATATACGTTTACGCAAGTTTTTTCAATGATTTAAGTCTTTCCGGGACCAGGGATTTTTTTCGCGGAAATTTTCCTAGGTACCTACGCAAATACAAACAATTTTATCCTTGTTTGATTGAAATTCGATATGATAAAAAAGTAACACAATGAGATTTTTTACATCATACAAATATTTCTTTAAGATTTATTATAATCACATAAATAATTTAATATTACATACATATTAAAATTATTACTATTTACCTTTTAACCGATGTACCTAAAGAAAAATGCAGATTTTTTTCGCCTTGAATTAAGTAGATTCTTTGAGTTCGAAGATTTAAGCTTAATAAGACCGCTCTATAGTGTATCTTAGCTCTGTTTCCTCGGCCAGACATACTACAGAACGGCAAAACTAAAGCATAAGATAATTTTATTCTGATTGCTTTGATTGATGATTCTAAAGTTTCTTGAATTATTCATGATTCTTTTAATTTTTGATTTGATTTAAACATCACTAATTATGTTTATTTTCAGTTGATGGAGCCCTGCGCCAGAAATCCTGTCGGAAATTATGCAGTATCAAAAAATTGTGATGGAAAGACATAACGTCCGTCAGGATAGCTGGAACATGGCATTATTAATATTTGAAAGATTGGTTAGTTTGTATCTTGAGGGGTTCATTCTAACTGAGGCCCCAAATTGCCTTAATTTTGACTGTATGAATATGTACAAGTTGCTTTCTTCTTAAAACAGAGAGAAATTGCAAACTCAGCATTTAGAGAAGTTCTTTTCTTATAATTGAGCTTTTGTTTTATTTTGGTAATTTAATTTGCATATTTCAATTGCAATTTTATTTTACGCAATTTTGATTCACGAAGATTTAAAATTATGAAATTTTAATTTTCCGATGTTTGATGATTTTTTTTACAGTCATATTTTATTTAGATTTAAGTATCTATTTTATTAAAACATGTTAGATTTAAGGATCTTACCTATCTTATCTAAGAAATGTCTAGATGTAAGCCCGAGTATTTTTCCGCTGGAGAAAATGCTAATTTTTGAGAAGTTTTTTATGAAATTTTACTTTTCTTTTCTAGCAAAAAGATTTAGTAGAAAAAATGTCATTATTTAATCTTTCTTTCTTTTGATTTAAAAGTTTGAGTTGATTATTTAATTATTGATGCGATTTTTAATATAAAAATCATTTGCCTATTATTATGTAGGTACCTAATCAAAGTTTAGGTACTATTGATTATTAATTCATGTATTCGCAATTACATGGTCTGTAATTCTAACTTTAATTGAGATTATGAGGCCATGATATAATGAGATGTGTGAGTGGTAAATGTGCATTTCATGAATGTTGAATGCTTTTCCCATTCCTTATTCCTATCCTTATGTGGTAGTGGAGTCGGTTTGAGTTATTGTGGTGTTCGTAAGTTACCATAATTAATTTTAGGCCTGATGGCCATGCCATTTTAAACTCTTGTAATTTATGCGTTATGAGATTTTGATTTTGTGGACACTGTCTGCACGCATGATGCTAAGATGAGTTATTGTGTTCGATTCCCAGTGACTAGACGGGTGTGTGTTGGAATGATTTTTCTTGTATTCCCTGGCAAGTTCGAACCCATTAATTCCCTTTTCCTTACACCAGAGAATGAGTGTGTTACGCGGCATTCCTAACTATCTCCGCGCGTCGCTTGTAAACAAACAAAAAGACGCGCATTTTTCCTTTGATGATTCCCATGTGAAGAGCTACGTGAATGAAAATAATGTATTGGTTGAATATACATGCGCTCTAATCCGTGGAAGATCTCAAATAAGCCTTCCTGCTTAGTTTGACATCATATGTGGTAAGAATTTATCTTTAATTCTTAATAATAAGCGTAGGATGGTATATTTTTACGAAGAAATTTAAAACATTAATTTTTCAACAAATAGACCATTTAACTGCTAACTTTTGACATACGAATATTTTCCTTAATTTTATTGATCATTTGAATCTAAAATTATCAATTTCTGATGCTATTTAATATGTTTCGTGCCAATTTAAAGTTTTTTAGAAATTTTATATTTTTAATTAAATTGAAATCACGCAACCTCGATCTTACAAAAATAATAAACCATTAATATTATGTAATTAATTTTTATATTTTTGTTTTAGACTCACTGTTTTCATGGTAATAAATACACATTTGTAAACTTCGCTATGTTGGTCATTCGGAGGGCTTGGAGATAAGATTTCGAGAACGGCAAGGCATGCGTTCCGAAACAAAAACAATGCTCCCCCATACCTCACACATACTTGATATCAGGGTGCAGAGGATAAATAAATTAAAACAATGCTCCCCTATACCTCACACATACTTGGTATCAGGGTGCAGAGGAAAAATAAATTAAAACAATGCTCCCCTATACCTCACACATACTTGGTATCAGGGTTAGAGGATAAACAAATTAAATTTAAAACAATGCTCCCCTATACCTCACACATACTTGGTATCAGGGTGCAGAGGATCAATAAATTAAAACAATGCTCCCCTATACCTCACACATACTTGGTATCAGGGTGCAGAGGTTAAATAAATTAAAACAATGCTCCCCTATACCTCACACATACTTGGTATCAGGGTGCAGAGGATCAATAAATTAAAACAATGCTCCCCTATACCTCACACATACTTGGTATCAGGGTGCAGAGGATCAATAAATTAAAACAATGCTCCCCTATACCTCACACATACTTGGTATCAGGGTGCAGAGGATCAATAAATTAAAACAATGCTCCCCTATACCTCACACATACTTGGTATCAGGGTGCAGAGGATAATTAAATTAAAACAATGCTCCCCTATACCTCACACATACTTGGTATCAGGGTGCAGAGGATAAATAAATTAAAACAATGCTCCCCCATACCTCACACATACTTGGTATCAGGGTGCAGAGGATAAATAAATTAAAACAATGCTTCCCTATACCTCACACATACTTGATATCAGTGTGCAGAGGATAAATAAATTAAAACAATGCTCCCCTATACCTCACACATACTTGGTATCAGGGTGCAGAGGATCAATAAATTAAAACAATGCTCCCCTATACCTCACACATACTTGGTATCAGGGTGCAGAGGATAAATAAATTAAAACAATGCTCCCCTATACCTCACACATACTTGGTATCAGGGTGCAGAGGATCAATAAATTAAAACAATGCTCCCCTATACCTCACACATACTTGGTATCAGGGTGCAGAGGATCAATAAATTAAAACAATGCTCCCCTATACCTCACACATACTTGGTATCAGGGTGCAGAGGATCAATAAATTAAAACAATGCTCCCCTATACCTCACACATACTTGGTATCAGGGTGCAGAGGATAATTAAATTAAAACAATGCTCCCCTATACCTCACACATACTTGGTATCAGGGTGCAGAGGATAAATAAATTAAAACAATGCTCCCCCATACCTCACACATACTTGGTATCAGGGTGCAGAGGATAAATAAATTAAAACAATGCTCCCCTATACCTCACACATACTTGATATCAGTGTGCAGAGGATAAATAAATTAAAACAATGCTCCCCTATACCTCACACATACTTGGTATCAGGGTGCAGAGGATCAATAAATTAAAACAATGCTCCCCTATACCTCACTCATACTTGGTATCAGGGTGCAGAGAATAAATAAATTAAAACAATGCTCCCCCATACCTCACACATACTTGGTACCAGGGTGCAGAGGATAAATAAATTAAAACAATGCTTCCCTATACCTCACACATACTTGGTACCAGGGTGCAGAGGATAAATAAATTAAAACAATGCTTCCCTATACCTCACACATACTTGGTACCAGGGTGCAGAGGATAAATAAATTAAAACAATGCTCCCCCATACCTCACACATACTTGGTATCAGGGTGCAGAGAATAAACTTAAGAAGAAGATAAAGCAATACAATCTAAAGGGATAAATAATGGCCGATAAATGGATGTACATCCCTAATTAATATACACAAATTTCCGCAGATTATAGTTAGTGGTTGAAACGTTTGGACATTCAACTTAATGAACCAACCAATCAAGATTTAATAAAAGTTCCTTAAGTTTGGGGACTAGTGTAAAAAAACAGTCCAATGTCCCATCTCTTCCTGAGTAAAATACTTTTTTGTTATAGTCAAACACCTTTTTAAAGTCTGAATATCTTAAAGTAATGGAAATTATCAATGGGATAGAATCCTGTAACTTTCAACTACAATGGGAGTGAATTATTTTCTCCTATTACCCCCCCCCCCCCTATATACTGTAATAGTAAGACTATACAAATTAAAATAAACTATAGTTTTATAATGTTAGTTTAAATGCCTTTTTTTTATTCTAACCTTTTTCCTTTTATAATTATTACTTTATCCATTTATTCAAGTAAACTTGCAACTTTAGATTGCAGTTGTTTAGTTGCAGAGGCGCTGTTGCAATAGTTCTAACAACTTCAGTTGTTTAGTTGCAGAGGTGCTGTTGCAATAGTTCTAACAACTTCAGTTGTGTATTTGTATTAAGCTATTTCATTGATACAAACAACTCCAGTTATTATTTTATTAGATTAAACAACTGAAAGCTTAGAGGCTCTATAAGAATAGATCTATTAAAGAAGGGTGCAGTTGCATTAGTTCAAACAGCATCTTGTGTTCAGATGAACATAAGCAGATAATAGTCGTTTAGTTGTAGAGGTGCGATGAGATTAGGTCAAACAATCGATTTTATTTTAGATTAAAGTTATTAAATTTAATGCGGTAGTACCCGTACTTGAGAGTATGTGTTTCTGACTCATAGTTAACCAATTTATCTTAAATATTGAAATAATGTATGAGATCCTAAGATTCATTAGATATTAAACTCAGCAAAACAAATTATGATCACATCTCAATCATTTCTGACTATCTTATCTTACTCATGTGATCAAATGACATCAAAACTAGTTAAAAACAGATCATTTGAAATTCAGGTTGCTTATTTATACACTTATGTAAACTCATAAATATATAAAAATAGCCAAAAACCTGACTAAAAAATGGTAATTTTAAATTGTAAAATATTGGATCTTTTGTATAAATTCTTTTTGGTTTAGCTTACACCTTAGGTATATTGAGTAAAGATATATGAGCTAGGGGGTAAGTTGGATACAAGTAATTGTCATGGATATAGGATATTCCAATGCAGGATAAAATTATCTTCCCCTAATTGTGTAAGGTAGTTTATTATTATTTTACGTTGAAAGTAAAAGCAATAGATTAAGTTGTCCTTAGTAAGTGAATATTTTTATGATATTGGAAGTATAAGTATACGAATTATAAAACATAATTAAAAACTATTTGAGGCATGAATTTGTAAACTTATATGCAGTGTAGCAAATTTTTGGCAACATTTTTTTTATGGATATATTATTTTTCTTATTATGGTTCTCATTTACAGTGCAGCTTCTCAAAGGTCCGGAAAGGTTTATAGCTATATAGGGGAAGGTACCACCACGCTTCCAAAAGATATCGAAAAACATTTAATTAACCCCATATAGCGGCGAAAAAAACATTTTTGGTAAACAGCCGATCTTAACATAGATTGAAAAGAAAACATTTTACGGTACCCAAGAGGCCTGTAGAATTACAAAATTATTAATCGTTTTAAAAATAAAAATGTCACTTTATTCCTGAAAACTGTAGGTACTGAAACAATACCAATTACAACTTACATTAAGGTTTCAACTTAGATGTTCAACTTTTTAGTAATTAAATAGAAATGCTTCTCCTTAGATTAAATTACTTTAGAAAACTTTATTTAGAACAATTCTACACTAGTGTTTATTTTCCAGTATGGCTACGAATCCGATTGATATACCCGGGATTAGAACCAGTTCTCAGCCATGCTGAAAAATTATGTATAGTGTCGTATAACAGACAATTTTCTACAAATATTAAAATTAAAATCTTAAAATTAATAGGTACCTTGTTGGCCCGGGCACTTGACCCCTCTGGATTCACTGCAAGAATTTGATTTCAAAATATATTTTAAGATAAGATAATTACAAAGAGGGGGGTAGGTTTCTGGTAAAATCCGTAAAGGTTATGTGTTATAAGTTAAAAACAGTAGTAGAACGATAAAAATTTATGTTAACTTAAAAAAAAAAAAAATTTGGCTATAGTTCTTTTTAATAAGAAATACACATATTTAGTGAATATTATCGTTCTATTACTATTGTTAAGCCTTAAAACACATACCTTTACGGATTCTACCAGAAACCTACCCCTCTCTTTTTACAGTATGGCTTCGAAATCTCTTAGTCATACTGAAATATTATGTATAGCATCAAGTTACAGACAATTTTACATGAATATTAAGATATAAATCATAAAATTACTATTACTTTATACTTCAATTTTCGTTTTAATATCCACGGAAAGCTGTCTATGATACTATAAATAACTATTATATGATTTCAGAGGGCCTACATCCTGTTACAGTAGTGAAGATTCCTTGCCTGATTCACCATACAGCTCACAATCTCTGGATACCCGTACATATCCAGATCCAGGTAAACCATACAGCTCATAATCTCTGGATACCCGCACATATCCAGATCCAGGTAAACCATACAGATCATAATCTCTGGATACCTGCACATATCCAGATCCAGGTAAACCATACAGCACACAATCTCTGGATACCTGCACATATCCAGATCCAGGTAAACCATACAGATCATAATCTCTGAATACACGCACATATCCAGATCTAGGTAAACCATACAGCTCATAATCTCTGGATACCTGCACATATCCAGATCTAGGTAAACCATACAGCTCACAATCTCTGGATACCCGCACATATCCAGATCCAGGTAAACCCTACAGCTCATAATCTCTGGATACCTGCACATATCCAGATCTAGGTAAACCATACAGCTCATAATCTCTGGATACCTGCACATATCCAGATCTAGGTAAACCATACAGTTCACAATCTCTGGATACCCGCACATATCCAGATCTAGGTAAACCATACAGGACACAATCTCTGGATACCCTCACATATCCAGATCCAGGTAAACCATACAGATCATAATCTCTGGATACCTGCACATATCCAGATCTAGGTAAACCCTACAGCTCATAATCTCTGGATACCTGCACATATCCAGATCTAGGTAAACCATACAGCTCATAATCTCTGGATACCTGCACATATCCAGATCTAGGTAAACCCTACAGCTCATAATCTCTGGATACCTGCACATATCCAGATCTAGGTAAACCATACAGCTCATAATCTCTGGATACCCGCACATATCCAGATCCAGGTAAACTATACAGCTCATGATCTCTGGATACTAGCACATATCCAGATCCCTGCGGGTTTCTGCTATTGATCTAAAGGGATAAGACAATGGTTGAAACGATTGAACACTTAACTAAATGAACCAACCAATTATATTTTAATAAAAGTCCTCAAAGTTGATACACCAACGAATAAAAAAGCATAAAACTTTGGGGACCTGTGTCCATTGTCCTATCTCTTTCTGGTTTTAGCTGAAAATGAAACTTTGTGTGGTAGTATGTTTTGCCTAGTTGTATAAAAGTGACTTATTTCATCCAGTTTCAAAGTTGCAAATTTTTCAGAAACTTTTAGGTTTCTTTGCTTAGTAAAGCTCAATCCATAAATTAAATCGTTTTATGTCTATATTCAAGCAAGGGACATTGGACTATGAGATATGGTGGTACCCAATGTTTCATGCAAGTCATTCTTTCATTTGTTGACTTAAAAATTTGGGTACTTTGTTGGTTCAATCTAGAAGTGTCATAACTTTTTAACCAATAATCTACAGAAATGGGAAAATTTGTGCTGGTACCCAAAGTTTTACATTCTTTCAATTTAGAAACTTGGTTTGTTCAAACTAGCAGTGTCAAAACTTTTAAACCAATAACCTACAGAAAAGGGTAAATTAGCTTATTATCAATTTATCATTATCCTTTATGTTTAAGGTATTCACTATATTAAATTTTTGGACAGTTTTTATCCAGGGAGGGAGGTGACATTTGGCTGTTTATTACACTAGTCCCAAAGTTTTATAATAACGTTTTCTAATTTGTAGGCTTAACAATTTTTGGACTTATATTGAAGTTTGTTTGGTTGGTCTATTGAGTTGAATGTCAAAACCCTTCAACCACTAATTGTTAATGGGATAATTTTGTGCATCATCAATGGGGATTTACATCAATTTATCAGCTATTGTCTTATCTCTTTAGATATCTGGTTTCAAAAATTTTTAAGCATTGGTCATTGATGGAAAAGATGCACGCGATGTGTAATTTGTAAATGGAAACATTCATTTATTATTCACTTTTTATACACACACTCACACACACCCTCATATACACCAAACACACACATACAAACCAAACACACACACACCATGGAAACTAATTTATCTAAGCTAATTGGATTAAAAACTAAGCTTACATATATTTGTTCTACCTAATAAATTAGTTTTTGTAAATTTTTCTTCGGCGGCTGATGTACTACCATTTTTATTTTTCAAGGGAACCAAATTTTTATGGTACTAGCGTTGGTAGCGCATCTAGCATCTAGGGACTCTGTATTCAAAGAGATAAGAAGATGGTAGAAAAAAAGCCTCAACATTTAAATCTAAAAAAAGAAATGGCCTAACTCCAGTCTTTGACCTATGCATTTTTTTACCTTAAAAAGAAAACTCAGTGGTGTCTATATTTACAGACAAAAATATTTTTACTTCTTTATATAGTAGTATTATCCAATGAAATATTAAACAAAATATTAATTTTTAATTATTTTTTTGTATTGGTAGACAATTGTTTAAAAATACAAATATAGTTATTTATTGCATGGTATTAAAGACAGATTTCCGCGGATATTAAATTGAAAAATTATAAGATTATAATAAGTCACGTGCTAATTTTTATGATTTTTCATCTTACTATTTGTTGAAAATCGTTTATAATACAATACGATACATGCTTTTTCAGTATGGCTTAGAACCGATTCTAATCCAGCGGATATTAATATGTTGTGACGCCATACTGGAAATATTTTTTTAATTCAGATACCTGTCGTTCCATGCCAAACCTGAACAGATTTGGAGGCAGACCAACAAACAGAAGTCAGCCTAAACCAGGTAAACAGAGACATTAATGGATGCCTTTATAGGTGTAAATGGTAAAAAAAAACAAATGCTTCTCGGTTTGTCATGTCATGCATCAATGTTTGATTGGTCTGTCGTTTGATGCCAAATTGAAAAGGATTGAGTTAGAAATCTGGTTGAGGTATCTATAGAAAGGTATTCACATGCCCCATCACAAACTATTAAGTTTTTAAGTACTTAGGATGGTTTAAATTAAAAGCGATTGTGGGCTTTTTTCAACACCCTTTAGGTAAATTTAGAACATATCATGGAACACAAAAGGTTTATAGATTAAAATGACAGAGAAGTTGTTTTGATATTAAAATATTGACATATTAAACAATTTAATGGTGTTGTAACTGAACAGTAACACAATCAAAAAAGTAGGTCTGATATCTCAATTGATAAGAATCAAAGTGGATATTAGGTCAGGAGAAAAGTTGTCAATTTTGGTTGTTATTTCCCCCGTTATTTATTCGTTTATCTTGAGGCGGGGAGGGGATGGGAGAATGGAGGTATATTTTAGCCTTCTACAAGATTCACTTTATTTGAGAAAATGAAGATCTGTTGTAAGATCCAAGCAATAATAAATCCCATGTACTATATTATGTGTATTTAACGAAGATCATATTTAATGCTTTCTAATGATTGTTTCTGATCCTTGTAGGAATTGGTCAAGGCTACGGACTAGGAGGAAACCAACAGCACAGCTCTGAGGGCAGGCTACAACAACCCAGGTTACAATATCCAGGTAAATATCTGATGGTAGGATACAACAACCCAGGTTACAATATCCAGGTAAATATCTGAGGGTAGGATACAACAACCTAGGTTACAATATCCAGGTAAATATCTGAGGGTAGGATACAACAACCCAGGTTACAATATCCAGGTAAATATCTGATGGTAGGATACAACAACCCAGGTTACAATATCCAGGTAAATATCTGAGGGTAGGATACAACAACCCAGGTTACAATATCCAGGTAAATATCTGAGGGTAGGATACAACAACCCAGGACACAATATCCAGGTAAATATCCGAGGGTAGGATACAACAACCCAGGTTACAATATCCAGGTAAATATCTGAGGGTAGGATACAACAACCCAGGTTACAATATCCAGGTAAATATCTGAGGGAAGGATACAATAACCAAGGTTACAATATCCAGTTAATATCTGAGGGTAGGATACAACAACCCAGGTTACAATATCCAGGTAAATATCTGAGGATAGGATACAACAACCCAGGTTACAATATCCAGGTAAATATCTGATGGAAGGATACAACAACCCAGGTTACAATATCCAGGTAAATATCTGAGGGTAGGATACAACAACCCAGGTTACAATATTCAGGTAAATATCTGAGGGTAGGATACAACAACCCAGGTTACAACATCCAGGTAAATATCTGAAAGTTTAAGCTGAGAGTTATTATTTCTATATCATATTGATGTAAATAGAGGCTTGGGGCGAACATAAATAGCATTGAAAACCAAAAAAGCTCCAAATTTCTTTAAATGTATAAATTACTGTAGGAAACCGAATTCGGCCTCCCGGCGTGAGCAGTAGCACCACAGCTCTTACCCAGCATCACACAACCCTCCACCAGAACCCTCAACCAACCAACAACCTCCAACAACAAAAACAACATCATTCACAGCTTCAACAGCCTTCTTCAACGGGAAGCGGAGAACACCAGTTCACAAAACCTGTGCAGCCGCTGAGAAAGTTCAGCGGCATTGCGCGGCCCTCCGGTCCGTCAAGGATTGCCGCGCCGACTGCAGGCAGTGGTCGGGTGTCTGTTTCTGGGCCAGGGGCAGCACCAGCGGCTGCCAGTACGCGGTTACCAGCTCCAGGTTCCAGGTAAATTATTAAATAAAGTTATCTAAGTACCTACCTAAATAATTTTTTTTTTTTAATAACATTGATATAAATTGGAAATAAAGAAATAATGTGCTTTATTTTAGAAAACAAGGAAACGTGATTATTTTTTCACTTAATACAAAAATACCCATTTTTATGATCAACTTTTATATTGGTTAGATGGTATTTGACTTATCTATGAATTTCAGGTTAAGAGCGCCATCCAGGGATAGAGAGAGGCGGGCAGGGTCTGTATCCAGGTTACCTGGAGCACCTGGAGGTATCCAGCAGTCATATCAGAATAGAAACCAATACTGACACAGTCCCCCCCTGCTTCCTTCTAAGTGGAAGGTAATATAAATCTATTTTCCACAATTAATATTTGAAGAATTATATTAATAACATACATTTATGACTTTAAAGTTATTATATTTAAAAATTATGGTAAAATTTCTTTATGATACCTATAGGTTACTAATATATATTTTTTTCATTGAAAGATGCCTATTTTTATATTAAACTTCTTTCATTTCCATTTTTCTCTCCATATTTTACAATAAACAAGGATGACAACATCCATAAATGCGAAGCACTGAAACTGTAGGACAAACGAACATTAACACTTGTATAGTGTCTGAACTGAATAATCAGAATATAAAAGTATCGAAAGAGTCGAAGCAAAATTTAAGTAAATTTGTTGGAAGACTGCTTGATACAGGATAATGTTTATGGACATACTTACATTTTCAGGAGTTGATTATAGAGTTGATTCGCATATACTATTGTTCTTTGTTGTCCCAGGAATCAATATACCAAAAATCAGATCAAACGGATAATTAGATCACATAAAAATTTGTTGTTAAAAAAGTAGAAAAATCAACATGTTTAAAATGGACGTACGGACATTCTGGTAATGATTATAGAGTTGCTACGGTTTCTAAATCGTAGCTAACTACTACAGGAATCATCATGCAAAATTTGAAACCGATAGGACAATTCTAACATGCCTAAATTAACGAATAAAAGCTATCTATCTCGGACGGACGGACGGACCCTAATTATAGAAAAGCTTCGCTTTTAATAAGGAAAATAACCTCCAAATAAGCGAAGCATATCCAATCACACAAACAAACCCTACCTAATGAATATAAAGAGTTTTAATATTTTACTATGTCATATAAATAAATTTTATACGTTAAAATAGACATACTGACTTTCTGATAATAATTATAGAGATGCTTAAGAATACGAATTTAATGTAGAAGAGCTTCACTTTTATATAGTCAAATGTATTTCCACTATGGCTTCGAATCCGATTAATATCCGCTTGATTAGAACCGGTTCTCAGCCAAACTTATGTAAAGCATCGAATTACAGATACTTTTCCACGAATATTAAAATAAAAATCATAAAAATTACTACCAGTTTTGTTAGCTCGTGCCTTTTGCCCCTCGATGGTAAGAAAACTTGTTTTAATGTTATCATATTTAATTTTAATATCCGCGGATATCTGTCTATAATACGATACACTAATAAAATATTATTTTTATTTCAGATTGAAAGTTACAAACCTTAGAAGACGACATATAAAACCAGAAATAATACAACAGAAAATTTAAACAAAAAAACAACAAATAGAATATTTCAGAATAAAAACAAATGTAGAGAAAATCTTCAAATTATACGTAAAAAAAATCTTCTAATATCAATCAATTTTTACCCTAGATTAATAACCAATAATTATCTATCAATCAATAATGTAATAGAAATTAAACACTTAATTATGAGTATTTTAAAAAAATAGTTATAAAGGCCTAAAAGTTGAAACAACAAAGTGGTCAAATATTCGGGTGATACGAAAACATAGCTACAGTAAAGGGAGTGGTAGGTTGTGCTAAAATTCCGTAAATGTATGAGTTTTAAGGCTTAAAAACAGTAGTAGTAGAACGATAAGATTTATGTTAACGTTTAAAAAGTTTTTTTTTTTGTCTATAATTCTTGTCAATAAGGAGTACACATATTTAGTGAATATTATCGTTATACTACTGTTTTTAAGCCTTAAAACTTACACCTTTACGGAATTTTAGCACACCCTACCTCCCCCTTAATTATTACAATTATGATTAGATTTAAAGGTATGTGGAATTCAATAGCTGATATTAATTTTTTCAAAAATACTTTTAAGCTAAAATTATAAATTCATTTGAATTAGATTTTAGTTTTTAATAAAAAATTATCCCTTTCTCAACAACTATAAATAAAAATCATTTAATCTACTGTGGTCATATCCTTAAACAATCATTAGTTGAAATATTATATAATATAGAATTCTAGTTGTTCATAAAGTCATTTTATTCCATAATAGATAGAAAATCATTTAAAATCATTATCTTATGTAAAAAAAATATTTTTTAATAAATTACGATTTTTGCAATATTTTTATTAATTCTGACAAATTCAGAAATTTGATTTCCAGTATGGCTTCAAAACTGAATAATATCAGCTGGATTAGAACCGGTTCTTAGCCATACTGAAAAACCATGTATAGAATCGTATTACAGACAATTTTCTACCAATATAAAAACTTATTAAATGATAGAATTTCTACAAGTCTTTTACCTTCTCGGGTTAATAAAACTGGTTTCATCTTATGATTTTTCATGTTAATTTCCGCGGAAAGCTGTCTATAATACGATCCAAACAACTATTCTTATTTTGTAACCTATTTATATTTTTAGCACTTTTATGTCTTTCTTTTCAGAGCCAAATTAAATTGACTTTTTACTGTTTTACTTCCGTTGTGCCTTTCTATCACTGTTTATTTATTAACAATTATATACCTAGCTTAAAGTGTGATAATTATAATGTATTTAAGTTAGTATGAATTAACTCTTAATTTCTTGTAAATTTGGTTTATTTTAGATTATTAAAAATTTAAAAAACTTTTTTCTCCGTTAAAAATTTCCATTCATTTTATATTTTTTGACGTATTGATTTTATACCTAAAAGGGCATTCCAACGTAATATTTAACAAGTTTATATAAAAGATATTATTTAAATATTCCTTTTGGTTAAGTTAATGAAGATAGTAAGTATAGAATGCCACTCGGTTTTGGAGTAAACCAATTATAAATCTCTAACCGATTATAGATATGACACTCGATTTAACATTATTCTTTACTAAACTTTTAAAAATCTTGATTAGAAATGTTTCTTCCCCCTAACATGTCTCCTGTGTTTGATTTGGGTAAAGATCTTATTAATGTTGAAAGTTTTAGGAAATATGCTTCTTTATAAGGGATCTAAAGGGAAAAGACAACATGCGATAAATTACTATACATCGCCAATGATGATAAACAAAATTATCTCTTCTGTAGATTTAAATTATTAATTTAAAAGTTTGGGGACTGCTAGTTTTGAACCAACCAATAAAATAAAGTATTTGAGCCAACTATTAAGATAACGTGGTTATAAAAAGAGTACCAGTGTTATATTGTATACAGCTCAATGTCCCCTCTCCCTAATTAGTATACAAACTCGTGAAAGGAGTCGTATAGGTATAACAAGCAATTAAATTATATTTATTTTATGTATCAATTCCATATTACAAATTAATTGAGTAGCTGTAGAAGGGTATAAGAACAATTTATAACCTGTGTCATATCTCTCCCTTTCTGAAAATTAGAGTTGGCAATCCGAATTTGGAATCTGAACTGTTAGGCTAAAATTAGGGTCTTGAGTTTTTTCTTTCAACCCCCCCTCCCCCCTCTTTAAATGCGAAGATCACCCCATCTCTCCCCACCTACACCACGAAGTAGAAATATGAAAAAAACGCAGCTTTAGATTTTTCTCAGTACCCGGTAAAATTTAATCCCTAAATTTATTTTTTATAAAAGCCTTGTAAAATAGTACTAGAATCCGGAATCCGTCAAAAAAATCCGTTTTATTTTTGGACGGATTCTTGTAAGAATCTGAATCCGGTCCAAAATTTAGACGGATTGCCAACCCTACAGTGAAAATATTTCTAGTTATTTTTTTTACATCTTTCCTATTTATTAAGATTTATATTTAAGATTTTAATATTTATACTAACCAGATTTGACAGGAATTTTAAGAGGCTAAAACATACTACTTTTTAGAGGACAAGTACAAATATTCTGATAAATAATTTTATGTTTTAGGATCAATTGAATTGAGTGTTTATTAATTCTAAAGCATTTTTACCTAACACTAAGATCAAATTAGGAAATAGAATAGGTAATGTTTGTTTTGTTTTTTTTAGGGGGGAGACTTTTTTTAATTTTAGTTTTAAAAAAATAATTGGAGGGGTGATTTCTTTTGGTTAGGTGGTAGTACCCTCCCCCAAAATATTTATAAACTTTCCTAGGACCTTTAAGAAGCTACCCTGTAAAGGAGAACCCTATCGGTTCAGCGGTTAGCGAGATACTTCGGTACAGACAAACTTTTATACGAGGATTATTTTTCAGCATAATTGTCCTTGTCCCTTCTTCATCTTAACGTACTTTGGCTTTAATATCTTATCTATATTTTCACCTTTTTCCTACAGATGCATTTTGTCAAAGTTATTCAGAATCAAGTTAGTAAAATACGCATTGCGCTCACTTGCAAAAAAAAATCGCGGAAATATTAGTCATTTCTGCGCATTTTTTGGGTGATGGGATATAGTGGTGCAATTTAATTAAAGGATCATAGAACACAGCTAGCTTAAGCCAGGTACAGGTTTACCTGAGCACGCCAAAGAAACTAACTAGCAGGGGTGTTCTAGGAAGGTATTGGGAGTTCATAACCACTCTTACTTAAATCGTAGCTGTAGCTTCCCTACTATGATTTTTTTCAAAATACATTTTCTTGGCTGCTGGGTTTCAATTTTTCTTTCTACTATTATTCTGAAATGAATTGTTTGTTTCAGCGAGCTAGTTTACAAAGTTTAAAGAGCAAATCTAACTGTTAACTGGATATTTCAATCATATAATCCAATCCACCAATGAAAAGTAATAAAAAAACATATTCTTTTATTACTTATAAAATTTTAAATTAGATACTTCAAAGTTATATAATCTTCATTTAGGCTAATAAACCATCCTTTATTTGATTTGATTGATGGAAGCAATGATACAAGCATGGTGAATCAATATCAGATTGTCTCAGAATATTTCTGAGACAAATCTGAAACACCTAGTCTATTTTTCATTTCTCTACTGCAAATTATATCTTTGTCAAAGATAAATAAGATTATTTTAAACTAAATCATATGTCTGTAATAAGTGAACTGAAATAATCCTTACACTAACATTCAAATATGGCATGGGCTGTGTCAATTGTGGTAAAAAAGATAAGGAGAGTAGGCGATACTGAAATAGCTTACATAGTATATTTAATTCTCAAAAAACGCGCAGTTACAGCTATACTACTTAGTTGAAATATATTTCACTTTATTCAAGCCTTTTCAATTTTAATCATTTGAGAGTTTCTGTATATTTAATGAATGTGAACTATAACATTAACAATCCTGTGTTTCCAACTGGCACATGCAGTACATGTTGAAATGTCTTAAGTAGTGCCAAAAAAATACTAGTAATTTAACTAAATTACTTGCTATGCTTAATTATGAAGATCTTATTCTGCAAAGAAATACATGTTCAGGATGATAAAACAGAGCAGAAATGCAATTGTAATATTTGTTTGACTGCAAGATCCTAAAGATTAAAAATAAAATACAGGTCTGTATAGATCATCTGAATTAGTATATCAGTTTCTAAATAATAAAACACCTTAAAAACAGAAGAGACCTTCTTGTATAATTTGTGCAACAAACAATAAATAGGTTCTGGTATCAATTATCAATGTAATTTGAGTCAATTATCTGATCATATTGTTAAACATGTACTGATATTACCTGTCAGAAACTCTCAAATGATTAAAATTGAGAAGGCTTGAATAAAACAAAATATAATTTCTACTAAGAAGTTTGTTCTTGTGTAGTATAGCTCTAACCGCGCTTTTTTTTGAGAATTAAATACACTTTGTAAACTATTTCAGTATCACCTACTCTCCTTATATTTTTTGCCACAATGGACACAGACATTGTCATATTTACCTGTTAAAGTAAGGATTATTTCAGTTTTCTTGTTTCAGACATATTATAGTATAGATAATTAAGTTTAAAATAATCTTATTTATCTTTGACTTCAAAGATATAATTTGCAGTAGAGAAATGAAAAATAGGTGTTTTGTCTCAGAAATATTCTGGGACAATCTGATACAGATTCACTAGGCTTTTATCATTGCTTTCATCAATCAAATTAAAGATAAGGATGGTTTATTAGTCTAAATGTAGATTATATAACTTTGAAAGTATCTACTTTAAAATTTCATAATTGGTAAAAGAATATGAGTTTTTTTTAGATATTTTTCATTGGTGGATTGGATTATATGATTGAAATATCCAGTTAACAGTTAGATTTGCTCTTTGTAAACTAGCGTGCTGAAACAAACAATTCATTTCATAATTATAGTAGAAAGAAAAATTGAAACCCAGCAGCCAAGAAAATGTATTTTGAAAAAAATCATAGTAGGGAAGCTACAGCTACGATTTAAGTAAGAGTGGTTATGAACTCCCAATACATTCCTAGAACACCCCTGCTAGTTAGTTTCTATGGCATGCTCAGGTAAACCTGTACCTGGCTTAAGCTAGCTGTGAGAATGTGCCTTTAATTACTTATTTTTTAATGTTTTCTAGTATGGCTGTGAAGCGGATTAGAACCGGTTTTTAGCCATACTGAAAAACATGTATCGTATCGAATTATATCCAGTTTTCTACGAATCTAATAGTGTACAATCATAAGATTAAAACTGGTTTTGATCTTATGCACGTACATTTTTATATCCGCGGACAGCTGTTTATAATACGATGCGATACAGAACTATTTTTTGCAAGTAGAGACAGGACTTTTTAAAGAGAAATTGTATGTCTAAAAAGTCTTATTGTTCCTATTAACTTGTATATTAATTTTGTGTTTCTGACGTTAGAAAAATGTTTGATAATGGAAGCGTATTGTCATTATTTTTTGTATTATTAATTAAATAATTGGTATCTTTATGTATAATTAAATTAATTAATTATTATTTTTATGTATAATTAATTAACGACCGCAAATCTTGATTTGAATAAATATTAAATAATAAATAATTTTGTTTTAGTCCTGAAAGTGGAGGGATGTTTTTAGACATTTAATGCAAATTCTCAAGAGATAAGACAATTGCTGATAAATTGTTATACATCTCCAACGATGATGCACAAATATTACTCCTTCTGTAGATTTCAATTTTTGGTTGAAACGTTTGGACAGAAAGTCCCAACTTAATGAACCAACCAATCAAAATTCAATAAAATTCCCTCTGTGCAACCACAAATTTTTTTCAACATATCAGATATATGTACAGTTTATCACAAGTCTATCATTTATAAATACTTTGGAATTTGTACCTAGTCAAAATTTTGGATGGAAGATACTGCTATTAAAAACACATCACTTAAAATTATTTGCAGACAACAATATAAAGGATTATTCCAATAAGAAAATATACATGTAAAAACAAGGACGTTAAAAATATTAGTTGCAAACCTTTTTGAAATGATAAGCTAAATACAATGGCATAATATTTTAAGATTTTTGATATTTATATCTACAAATTATTTTAATATAGTTAAAATAAGTATAGATGTATGACCCAGACAACTACTTGGATCCAGTGTTTGGGACCTTTTTCGTCTGCTAGTGATTTACTTTCCGGTCTTTGGTAGAGACTTGGCTGTGATAATATAATTGACGCTATTGGCTGATATTCAAAGACCCAATTGAAAGTGGTTGCAGGGTCATCGGGGTGGGGACAAACAGTTATTTTACTCCTTCCGCCTCTATTGTTTTACTTAAATGTTTAATAATTATTTCTTGCATCGTATTATAAACGGCTTTCTGCGGATATAGAAAGTACAATTATGAGATTAAAACTAGTTTTTTTAGCCCCGAGGTGCTGAAGGCACCGGCTAAAAAACTGGTTTTAATCTTATGATTGTACATTTCTATATTCGTAGAAAGCTGGATATAATACGATGCTAGACATAGTTTTTTCGTATGGATGAGAACCGGTTCCTATCCACCGGATTCGAATGAATACGAGAAAAGTAATTGTGTATTCCTTATCCATAACTCAAGCTATCTAGCGTACAAGAATGCACATAAAATTTTCGTTTATACTTTTGCGCTAGAGCCAGAAAATTATAGTCGCATATCTACTCGTATGATTATAGTATTTGTCAGAGAGGATTTCGGACTCAGAGATGTGTTTAGAATATCATTACAAGGAGGGGGGGGGGGGGATTTTTATTTCACTGGCCCCTATAGTTTTATGATAACGTTTTCTCATTCGTTGGTCTAACAACATTAGGGACTTTAGTGAATTGTGATTGGTTGGTTTATTAATTTTAGTTTTTATATGTTTCAACCACTGAATTAACGCTGCAGAAGGGGTTATTTTGGGGATGTCATTTATTTATCAGCCATCGTCTCATCCCTTTAGATCTCTGAGTCTTTATTCTAAGTTTGTAATAAGTTTCTTGTTCATTGATGGATTTAAAAAAGAAATAATATTTGAAGTCTCTCATATATTTAGATACATAACATTAGTAAAAATTTTCAATTGATTTTACTACTAAATAAAATTATTTTAGTTTATTAACCACTAGTGGCTGCCCCCCTAGCATCAAGAGGCTGTAAATTTGAAGGGATATGGAAGGGCAGAAAAAATACTTAAAACCATCTCAAAACATAGAAGAAGCTTCACTATAATAAAGGAGAACCATATGGACTCAGCGGTCAACAAGATCCTTTGCTATAGTAAAAAAGCTTACTTCTTAATATAATAGGATTTTCAACGCTGTGCCACTAAAGTACAGAATTGTCCTTGCTATATTATCAACCATAGGAGTTTACATTATGGCTGCGAATTCGTTATTTAAACGAGAAAATGTTTTCCTGCTGGGTAGGTGCGAAAATTTGCGATCCGTTCTGCTGGGTAAGTAATAGAAGATGTAATTATACCTCTTGGGGCACAGCCCCTAGAGGCTAGGGGCGAAGCCGCTAGTATAAAATATTGTACTGACACGGCTAAAGTTATAAAGTTGTACCGGCGTGGATCGGACCGCGCCAAAAATCTTTTAAAATCAATGTTTTTTAGCAGTGGCTGTAGCGCACTGTCGGCCCACCTCTGGATCGCCCTGATCTGGCGCACCACTAGAATGATTTAAAGATCCAGCTCTGTTCTATTATTATAATGTTGTAATGTATGGACATATAACACATAAATTTCATTATTAAGAATAAAATTGGGACAGACATTCAGGTGTTTAATTATATATTGAACAAAGGGATATAAAGAGATAAGACCATTGTAGATAAATTGATGTACATACCCAATGATGACACACAAAATTACTCCTTTTGTAGATTAAAATTAGTGGTTGAAACGTTTGAACACGCAAAGACAAAACTGACAAAGTATTTTGCAGATTAGTTTTATAAAAAGACTTATTTAGCATTGTTTTGTTACATCTATATCCTTATACTAAAGTAACAGGATGTTTGTGTGTATATCTGTGTGTCTGTACCGAAGGATCTCGCTAACCGCTGAACCGATCGGGTTCTCCGTAACAGGGTAGCTTCTCATAGGTCCTGGGAAGGTTTATAACTATTTTGGGGGAGGGTACCACCACCCTCCCAAGATAAATCACAATAAAATCAAAAATATTAAATATTTCCGCCGCATAGTGTCGCTAGCATAGTTGCGCTACGTAGTCGCGCTGCGTAGACGCATGAATTTAACAATTCTTAACATAGACAAGTTATTTCTCAAATTAGATATTTAAAAAAAAAATAAAAATTTAAAGGCCACTAGAGGCCTCTAGGGGCGTAGCCGCTAGTAATTAATAAAGTAACATGATCTGTTTGTGTCTGTCTGTCTGTACCAAATTATCTCGTTAACCGCTAAACTGATATGGTTCTCCATTATAGTGAAGCTTCTCATATGTCCTGGGAAGGTTTATACCTATTTTGGGTTGTCGAATTTAACCCCTCTATCTCAAGTGCCCCTAGAGGCCTTTAGGGGGCATGGCCACTTGTATAATATAAAGTGATATTAAAAATGATTAAATCTGTCCATGTCTATGCAAGGAGGAAAATTATTCGCATAATTGAGTTTGTACTCTGTGTACTTTCATTTTTATGATGCTAGGCCCTCTAGGATCAGAAATGGACACTAAATTAATGTATTTTTATGATGTATAGACCCCCTATGATCAGAAATAAACACTAAATTATTGTATTTTTATGATGTATAGACCCCCTATGATCAGAAATAAACACTAAATTATTGTATTTTTATGATGTATAGACCCCTATGATCAGAAAAAAACACTAAATTATTGTATTTTTATGATGTATAGACCCCCTATGATCAGAAATAAACACTAAATTATTGTATCTTTATGATGTATAGACCCTCTATGATCAGAAATGGACACTAAATTATTGTATTTTTATGATGTATAGACCCTCTATGATCAGAAATGGACACTAAATTATTGTATTTTTATGATGTTTAGACCCCCTATGATCAGAAATAAACACTAAATTATTGTATTTTTATGATGTATAGACCCCCTATGATCAGAAAAAAACACTAAATTATTGTATTTTTATGATGTATAGACCCCCTATGATCAGAAATAAACACTAAATTATTGTATCTTTATGATGTATAGACCCTCTATGATCAGAAATGGACACTAAATTAATGTAATTTTATGATGTATAGACCCCCTATGATCAGAAATCGACACTTAATTATTGTATTTTTATGATGTATAGACCCTCTATGATCAGAAATAAACACTAAATTAATGTAATTTTATGATGTATAGACCCTCTATGATCAGAAATAAACACTAAATTAATATATTTTTTATGATGTATAGCCCCTCTATGACCAGAAATAAACTAAATTATTGTATTTTTATGATGTATAGACCCTCTATGATCAGAAATAAACACTAAATTATTGTATTTTTATGATGTATAGACCCTCTAGGATCAGAAATGGACACTAAATTAATGTATTTTTATGATGTATAGGCCCTCTATGATCAGAAATAAACACTAAATTATTGTATTTTTATGATGTATAGACCCCTCTATGATCAGAAATGAACACTAAATTATTGTATTTTTATGATATTTAGACCCTCTATGATCAGACCTGGACACTAAATTATTGTATGTTTGTGAGTTCACTAATAGTATAATGCTTTGTTACTATTGTAATTGCAAAGAGGGAGGGGACATTGGGCTGTTAATTACACTAGTTCCCAAAGTTTTATAATCGCTTTTTCTTATTCATTGACTGAACAACTTTGGGGACTTTTTAATTTGATCGGTCTGTTTATTAAGTTGCGTGTCCAAACGTTTCATCCACTTATTGTAATCTACAGATAGGGTAATTTTTTTTTATATTATTGGGGATAAACAATGAACATCAATTTTACGACCATTGTCTTATCCCTTTAGATCCCTGTTGTCATTGTCATACTTTTGTTATCTCAATAATAAACTTTTGTTATCTCAATAATAAATCTATAGTATAGATGTATATACAGACAGCTACCTCCCTTCTTTTTTCAAAGACCTCTTTTCGTCTGCTTCTAAATTATTTTCTGCTACTTGGCTGTGTAGTGTGTATAAGCGACACAATTGGTTGATTTTAATGACCCAATAGAAAGGTTGCACGAGGCGGTTGCGATGGGGAGATGAATCTGCATGAATTTTGACGGTTCATCCTATATTGTTTATGTAACAAAGATTGTGCTTACTTTGGAGGGTAGGTTAAGAAGGTTATAGACTCGCAGATCCACCTGGCTAGAGAAATTAAATGCTGAAAATGTTTAGAACATTATTGTGAGCAAAATTATCCTATAAAAAATAAGTTAAAATTATCATTAAGTTCAAAAAATGTAAACTTATCATTGAGTTAAAAACAGTCAAAGCTTATCACAAATGATGTATTTATTACATTAAAAAAGTCATGTTTTGTATCTAAGAGAGGAGCTATTTTTTAATTCAACTTAGGTTATCATTGAAATATAAGGCGCTATTTAGCATATTTTAACGTATTACAACTACCCCTTTGATTGTAGAAACTTGAAATATTGTACCTTGTTAAAATAGGAATCAATATTCCAAAATTCGCATAAATAGGATAATTATAGCAGTAAAAAATTTGTTGTAAGAAAAGTAAAAATCAGCATGCTTTAAATGTACGTATGTACTATCTGGTAACGATTATAGAGTTGCTACGCTTCCTAAAGCGTAACTAACTATTGTAAGCATCATCATGCAGAGTTTGAAATCGATTGGACAATTCTAACTTGCAAATTAACCAAAAGAGCTACTAAACCGGACGGACGGACTGACCGACCCTAATTATAGAAAAGCTTCGCTTTTGATAACAATTTTATATTTTACTTCTGATCATTTTGGAAACTTTGGTTAAATTTATAACTATTCCACAACTGTAGTATGTCCGTCGGCATTTAAGAATTATGAAAGACAGTTAAATACCTAAGAGTAAGGGGTTTTTAATCCAAATATAACAGTAACAGGATGGCTATGTGTGTCTGTCTGTACAAAAAAATCTCCCTAACCGCTGAACCGATATGATTCTCCTTTACAGTGTCGCTTTTCATAGGTCCTGAGATTCTATTTTGTACTGTATGACTTCGAACCAGTTCTAAGCCATACTGAAAACTCATGTCTAGCTTCGTATTACAAACAATTTTCCACGAAAACTAAAATAAATATGAAAAAAATTAATACCAGTTTCGTTAGCACGGGACTTTGGCCCCCTCAGAGCTAACAAAACCGGTTCTAATCTTACTATTTTTCATTTTAATATCCGCGGAAAGTAGTTGTCTATAAAACTATAGGATAAATAACTATTAAAAAGTGTAAACTATATTTACAACATAAAGGTAGAAACCTAGGAGAATACAAATATATACAATATGTATAGAAAAGTAAGGAGAGAGAAAAACAAGGATGACATCGTCCATAGGTAAAGGGGCAGATAATTACAACAGAAATCGAATAATTTAACAAAAAGGCGGTAAGGCAGGGGACAGTGGGCTTTCTATTACACTAGTCCCTAAAGTTTTATAATAACGTTTGCTTTATTCGTAGGCTCAACAACTTTGGAGACTTTTAGTTAATTTTGATTGGTTAGAATATTAAATTGAGTGTCCAAACGTTTAAACCACTAATTGTAATCTACAGAAGGGGTATTAACATTGAGGATGTGCATCAATTTATCGGCCATTGTCTTCTCATTTTAGATCCCTGCAAAAAAGGTGAATAGATTGACAAAGTGAGCAATATAATAAATGCAAATGAAAATCTTAAAATAAATTAGTTATCTACCTTAAATATCAGCCAAGAAAATTACGTTTTTTTCCAGAGAATTTCCTTATTTGAACATCTTAATTGACGGATAAATTATATATAGAGAATTTGCAATTGTTTATTGGAGTCTTTGCAAAACTTTTTGCAATTTATCTTACACAAATATTTTGAAAATCACGTTTTTCCTTAAACTTTCGGACGGACAATATGAATAAAAGACTAGCTTTGCTCTTTAAAAAAGAGGTTTATAAGAATAAAAAGAAAAAAGGGAATGTTGCGGGGGCATTTTTCCTTCATAATAAAGAGACGTGGGGGCTGAAGTGGCAAGGGAAGTGGGGGAGCATGCAAAGAGAAGTAATGGGGGCTGAGTATTGAGGGGACGTGGGGTTGAGACAGTCTGGATGTCTGAGTCGAGTTCATTGACCCTGGCAAAATCTGTTGTGCGGAGACCCCTTTTTTTTCAAAAACTTTCCCTTTTTAGCACGCCCCGCCCCCCTCCCCACGCTTTGCAAGCTTTCTCCGTCCCCTCCTCTTTTATCACCATCCCCACCTCCCCTCTGCGTTCCTTCTCATCTTATCCCTTATAATAGCCTTCCCTTTTTGGTGGGTACTCAGTCCTGTGTTCCTCCTTCTCTTTACTAACTTTGCAATTTGCCTCTACACACTTCTCTGCAAATTTGTCAAGAGAAACCTTTTACATAGCAACATTAATCCGGTTATATAAAATAATAGGATCTCCGTTTGCGTGAGAATCTCGCTAACCAATGAACCAATATGGTTCTCCTTTACAGTATAGCTTCTCATAGGTCCTGGGAAGGTTTATAACTATTTTGGGGGAGGTTACCACCACACTCCCAAGAGAAATCGCCCTATCAAATTTTTTTATATAGGCATATTTTTCCTTTCTAAAATTACAATTAAATTTGGGGGTACCTTCAAGGGTTCGAATCTTCGCCAAATACAAAAGATGGTAATATTACACCGACTGCTGCAATTTCAGACGCTTGACGATGAATATAGAGAGAGTAAAGGAAATGCCTTGGCCTCTTATTGGTTTTACCTACAAAACTTATCCAAAGTATTCATGATGATTCCTGTAAAAGTTAGGTAGAATATAGAATTGTAAGTATGTCTAATTTCCATATAAAACATCCTGTTTGTTGAGTAGCTTCGCTTTGATGGTACTCAAATTATAAATCATATTAGAAGCCTATTCTCTTTGAGAAATAAGTCCCCAAAGTTTTATAATAACTTTTTCTTATTCAATTGCATAACAATTTTAAGGACTTTAGTGAATTTTGATTGGTTGGCTAATTAAGTTAAGTGTTTAAAAATTTCAACCACTAATTTTTCCTACAGAAAGGGGGAATTGAAATGTGTTATCATTTTGGTTGTACATCCATTTATCGGCCATTGTCTTATCCCTTTATATCCCTGTTCAAATTACATAAACTACTATGATACTTTTCTCTCTAAAAATCATGTTTCGTAAATCTCTTGTGGGTGGCTGGGAGTGCCGTGTGCAAATTTTGCCAACGATTCGCAATGATCTGTTTGTTGTCCCGTTCCTTCCCTGTTGTTACCTCCTTACTGTGTGTGTGTGTGTGTGTGTATGTGTGTGTGTGTGTGTGTGTGTGTGTGTGTGTCTGTGTGTCTGTGTGTCTGTGTGGCTCTCCTGAATGATGGGGGAGGACACTGTGTTGAGGTGGATGGATGGAGAAAAGTAGTTTAAGCCTGGATACTGTCAGACGTACATACTAACTGAAAATTTGCACATTTATAAATATCTGCAAGGATACTCGAACCCAGCACCGCCGTGTCCAAACAAATTACGACAACATGTTTAGTTTTTTTCATATTGATTTTTATGTTTTATAGTGATGTAACTGATATTTATGCCTTAAAATGCTTGTTGAAAGATCATGTTTTTCCATATTCGTACTTTGCACATATAAGGATTTGTATGCGAATTTTTTATGATTTGTACTTAATGTTTTTTAATAATGTGTTTATTAACTAGATAGTGATGTCAAATAAGTTATATTTTGGTGTTTTCATCAGGTATTATTTGTCATTTCAAGTCTTTTCAATACACGTCTACCATTAAATGGAGAAAATTGTGTGTGTGGATTTTTCGCGAATTCTACAAAAGGTCGTTGAACTCTGGATAAATATATATATATGTAGATATAGGAAAAAGGAGAGGAAATATTTTAGAAGGGGGGGGGGTAGGTAGGAGGCTGTTCTAATAATGAAGGGGGGGGGTAAGGATTCCAAGGATAACTGTCTAGCAAGAGGAGGAGGTGGGGGGGGGGGGGGGAGGGAATCTAGGTCAGCTTCGACAAGACAAGCTAAAATTTCTTGCAAAAAATACCTTGTGTGTGTGTGTTTATGTGTGTGTGACTGTTATACATACAAAAATCTGCACACTTTAAAAATAGCAAGCTAAGTTTTTAACATACTTAAACAAGGTCACTCAAGTTTTTTAAATTCAATTAATTTAAATCTATATTATAAAAGCATAAAACTTTTAAAAGTGAAATTATTTCCAAAAAAAAAATTAATACTTTGTATATACTTTTAGAATCATATTTTATTAGTGAAGCCTATAATCAATGAATTGTTGAAAAATTTCGGTCATGTTGCCTGTTTTAAAGCCAAACCATTACTTTCAATGTTTGTTTTTTTGCTTGCAAAAATCGAAAGTTGTCCGTTAAGAAACTGGTTTTGAAGTGCTAATTGTCTATAGTGGTAGGACCTTTTGGTAACATTGTTTTTGTGTTAGTCATACCCCAAGCTGTTCTGACCTATTTAAAACATTTGAATTCGCATCGTATTATAGACAGCTTTGCGCGGATATCAAAATAAAAAATTATAAAATTAAAACCAGTTTTGTTATCCCAGGGGGGGGGGGGGGCGGAAGGCCCGGGCTAACAAAACGGGGTTTAATTATATGATTTTTATTTTAATTTATGTGGAAACAATGATATACATGATTTTTCAGTATGGCTGAGAACAGGTTCTAATCCAGCGGATATTAATCGGTTTCGAAGCCATACTGGAATAATATGTAAGCAGTAAAAAAAACCACTATATTTGTAACAATTAAAATTGGAACCCTTTAAACTTTTATTCTTAATGTTTTTTTTAAATCCTAGGTATTTAATAAGTACCAATGTTTTGTTTGTTCTATAAGATTTCACTAACTACTGAACCAATCGAGTTCTCAATTTCAGGGAAGCTACAATAAAAATAGGTCCCATATTCAGTTTGTTGCTATTTATTTTAAGATTTTAAGCCTTTTGGATTGTTTTATGCTATTTTACTGCCCTCCTTTCTTTAGATGCTAGGTTGGGGGGGGGGGGGGTTTAGGGCAACTGCTAGAATTTTATATTTTTAGATATCTAACAAGGACATTATACTTATACAAAGGAACGTTAAAAATTCAATATTAACATGAGATAACATTATTTTGCAATGAACAATTCTGGGCACTAAAAATACATTTTAAAATATTATTTTTATATCAAGGCTTAATGTGCAGATTTTTTGAAATTATTGCAAAAAATGGACAATAAATTGGTTTGCTTTGTTGGTCTCCAGATTTTTCAAGTGTGGCAACGTGAAATTGTGTAGGTAGGCTAATATGACAAGGATAACAACATCCATAAAAGCAAAGCTCAGAAACGGTAGGACAAACAAACATTAACACTTGTAAAGCAGAATATACATCGGAACATGATAGTAAGTAAATTTTTTTGCAAAACTGCTTAAATACAGGTTACTGTTTAAGGACATAATTACATTTTTAGGACTTGATCATAGAGATGCTTTGCTTAAAACAGTGTACCTTTTTGTAGTAGGAATCAGTGTTGGACAAGAAAGTTATGATTGATTAGGTATAGGGTAGGTATTTTAAAGATTGGCACTAAATAGTGAAGTTTTATAGATAGAAAAACATAGTAAAGTTTAATACAGTAATATTATGAAGTAAAATGGTCAGTGAAGCTTTTACAGTTGTGCGATTTACCATTACTGGATGAAGGTAGGTCATGCACTAGAAATAGAGTAGCTGCGACATTTAAACATCTTATTTTTCTTTTATTTAGACTAGACAGACAAAGGACAGGAGAAAAAATTGTCGTAAATTTTGGTTGCTATTTCCACATTAATTGGTCAGTTCGTTCACTAATTAGAAGGGAAGGGGATGGGGGAGATCGTAATTATAGTCCGCTACAAGTTTCACTTTATTAGAGTACACGATAGTCTGGTGTAAGATCCAAGTAATAATGAATCCATTTACAGGACATTTGGATAGGGTTAATAGGAGACGAGTAAACTTTGGTACAACAGTAACTTTCGACTATAACTTAGAATTAATAAATTTTTGGTTCTTTGTAATCTTGTTATTGGTGTACTACTTATGGATAAGGGTCTCCTTGATTTCTTATTAAACCATGATTTCCATGGAAGTGGGGGACATTGGTCTGTTTATTATACTAGTGCCAAAAGTTTTATAATAACGTTTTCTTATTCATTGGCCTAACAAAATTGGGGACTTTCATTGAATTGTGATTGGTTGGTTCAATAAGTTGAGTGTCGAAACGTTTCAACCACAAATTGTAATCTATAGATAGGGTAATTTTGTGTGTCATCAATGGGTTTGTACATTAATCTAGTGGAAATTGTCTTATCCCCTTAGATCCCTGTTGAATTCTAAACCAAATGTTGATAATAACCTTAGATTTTCCTCTTTATAACTATATGCTTTTTCAGAAGAGTGATTTTATTAGATTAAACTTTGTGTGTGTGTTTGTGTGTGTGTGTGTGTGTGTGAATGTATTATTCGTACTTTGTGGTGAGGGAGGAGAAATCAGGCGGTTACTAGTCCCCAAATTTTCTTATTCGTTGGCTTAACAACTTTGGGGACTTTTTTGAAATTTGATTGGTTGGGTCATTAAAAAGAGTGTTCAAACGTTACAACCATTAAATGTAATATGCAGAAGGGGTAATTTTGTGAATCATCATTAGGGATGTACATCAATATATCGGCCATTGTCTTATCCCTTTTTTATCCATGGACAGGAAACCTCCCCCAGAATATCAGGGAGCTAAAGGGATAAGACAATGGCCGATTAATTGATGTACATCTCCAATGGTTACCCATTCTTTAGATTACAATAAGAAGTTGAAACGTTTGGACACTAAACTTAATGAACCAACAAACCACAATTCAATAAAAGTCCTTACTGTTGTTAAGCTAACGAATAAGAAAATATTATAGTAAAACTTTGTGGACTAGTGTAATAAACAGCTCAGTGTCCCCTTCCTCCCTGCCAAAATATACTTTTTTTTGTAAATATAAAATTATTAACTTTTATAACAGCCACAAAATCAATTACTTAAACGTTAAAAAATCAATATTTCTTTTTAAAAATAATGATATTTTTTCTCTCAAAATTGATTGCTCTTAAAACTACATAAAACTCGTACTTTGCTTGATATTGCGCATCCAAGATATGATATTATTTATCGCTCTTAATCCTTCTGTCGTACTTTTATTTCAACCTCTTTTTTTTCCAGCGTAGCTTCTCTATAACAAGCATTTGTATGTACGCCTCAATTTTGTAGGTCGGTACAATTAATTATGTCTATTGAATGTTAATTATCCGTGGCTAGAAAGCCTAAAAATTGAATCCATTCGGATGCTTTGAATATTTCTTTTGAAAAGCGATGCTTTTCTATAATTAGGGTAGGTCCGTCCGTCCGTCCGTCCGTAACGGATAGCTTTTTTGTTGTTGTTAATTTAGGCATGTTAGAATTGTCCTATCGATTTCAAACTTTGCATGGTGATTCCCTTAATAGTTAGGTATGATTTAGAAAGCGTAGCAACTCTATAATCATCACCAATATGTCCGTACGTCCATTTTAAACATGTTGATGTTTAACTTTTATAACAACAAATTTTTGTGTGATACAAGGATTACAACATCCATAAAAGCGAAGCACTGAAACGGTAGGAAAAACGGACATTAACACTTGTATAGTGTCAGAACTGAATAATCAGAATATAGTATAAAAGATTTGAAGCAAAATTGTAAGTAAATTTGATGAAAAACTACTTGATACAGGATAATGTTTATGGACATACTTACATTTTTAGGACTTGATTATAGAGTTGCTTCGCTTAATTAGATCCCATAAAAATTTGTTGTTAAAATTTTTTAAAAATCAACATGTTTAAAATGAACGTACGGACATTCTGGTAATGATTATAGAGTTGCTACGCTTTCTAAATCATACCTAACTACGAAAGGAATCACCATGCAAAGTTTGAAATCGATAGGACAATTCTAACATGCCTAAATTAACGAAAAAAGCTATCCGTTACGGACGGACGGACGTATGGACGGACAGCCGACCCTAATTATAGAAAAGCTTCGCTTTTAAAAATTGTCCGATTGGTCTGTTCAATTTAATTAAGGGATAGGACAATGGACTATTAATAGATTATTAATTCTGGAAATAGTAAGCGTTAAAAATTAATAGAACCAGCAGGTATGTTACCCGATTAGCAGAACCTAAAACGACAAACAGTTACCAAGATCCTAATTGTTTCAGAAAAACAGACGTACGTAGACATTAATCTACTGTTAATACAAATAGACTAAAAATTTGCAAATTTCTATAAATAAAATAATTTGCGCTAAAACTACTGCAAATCAATTAAAATGAATCATTTTTACATGATTAATCATACAAGTGATTAATTTACCAGTTTATTAAAATCTAAAATTACTTTTCGGCTGGATTTTTTTAGTCAGTAAAAATGTACAATCTTTCTATCATTTTAGTAATAAGAAAAACATCCTCATTAATTTATAGAAATTTAATTCTAAATAATTCTAAATATAAATTGGTTTTATTTTGAATAGCAATAAGTATTAAATATAATACCGCTTTAAAAGCCGCTTCTTTATACATTTTTAAAAGCGACGCTTTTCTATTATTAAAATAGGCCCGTATGCCCGACCGTAACGGTTAGTTCTTTTCGTTAATTTAGACATGTTAGAATTGTCTTATCGATTTTAAACTTGGAATGATTATTCCTTTAACATTAAGGTATGATTTTGAAAGTATAGGAACTCTATAATCGATAACAAAATGACCGTACGGCCATTTAAAACATGCTGATTTTTCACCATTTAGACAGCATTTTTATATGATATAATTATCCTATTCATCTGATTTTTTAATACTGATTTTTATTTCAACAATTTTATAAGCGAAGCATCTCTATAATCAAGTTCTAAAAATGTAAGTATGTCCTTAAACAATATCCTGTAATTAAGCAATTTGCATTAAATTTACTTACAATTTTGTTTATACCTTTTTACAGTTTTTTAATTGTTCGATTGTCCTTCTATGTCCTTCGCTTTTATGGAGATTGTCATCCTTGTTTAGTATCAATTTACCTGACCCTGACCCTGCCCTTGTAGCCAAGGTAAAGAAAGCAATATTAATAATAACAATAATATCTTAATTATATATTTCTTACAAGTTGCAAAAAATGGGTTCTTGAACGAAAAAGTAATTAAATTTGGTTGGCCCTAGTTTTTACTATACTTACTTTCGTTTTTCTTAATAGTGGAGATACTATACATGATCGTCTGTATGTTTGTCTACCTGTAAAGCACTTGCCTGTTAACATTTAGATAATTAATATGATAGCAATTAGTTTTTAAAAGCTAAGCTTTTATATAATTAGGGTCGTTCCATCCATCCGTCCATAACGGTTAGCTCTTTTCGTTTATGTTGAATTGTGTTATCGATTTCAAAATTTGCATGATGATTCATATAACAGTTTGGTACGATTTAGAAAGCGTATCAACTCTATAATCGTTACCATAATGACCGTCTGTTCATTTAAATCATGTATCAGTATCCTGTATTTAACAGTTTTGCAATAAATTTGCGTAAAAATTTGTTATTTATATATTCATATTCCGCTTTTTCAGTTTTGACACTCTAATAGAGTTAATGTTCGTTTATCCTACCGTTTCAGATCTTAGCTTTTATGGATGTTGTCATCCTTGTTTAACATAATTTTCGAATCTATGAATTTAGTAAAAGCATAATTTCAGTCATTTATTGCTGCGCTATACTAAGAACTTTTAATACTTTTTTTGAACTATCGTTTATGCTCCCTAGAAGCCTCTAGGGGCATTTAAGTTGGGAGGGGTAAAATTGAACCACACCCCTCCCAATTTTCAATTTGGGTTTTAAAAGAAATTGGGGAGGGAGGGGGCATTTTTTATTGCAGAGGTGAAGACAAAATATAGTTAAAAACCTTCCCTGGACCTATAAGAAGCTTCACTGTAACAGAAGAACTATATCGATTCAGTGGTTAGCAAGATCCTTTGCTACAGACAAATATAGCTTACTTATACTTTATATAATAGGAAACATAAGTATTATCGAAATGTATGCAATGAAGTTATTTTTTAAGAGACAGTGCACTTAAACCAACAAAAATGGCTTCCTTTATTCATTTTTCTCTTACTCACTCACGACCGTTTTTTTCCCTCGAGTTTTCCTCAATAAATTTTCCTTTTTATTATCCCCCTCAACCCCCGTCCCCATTCTACCTCCTTTCCCCACAGGGGTAATGTGCAAAAATTTGGTCCAATAGGAAGAGAGTTGCACTTTCTGTCTGGCCAATAGCGATACAGATATCTATATCCTGCTAATAACAATGGATGTAGTATATTCTTTATTAAAAAAAATATTTTATTTGGCCTTAAAAGAAAAATAAAGGCTAAAATAGCTTTTAGATTATAGTTAAGTTTGTAGTATTTCAAGCATTTTTCTATGAAGTAAATGAATATATAGAAATAAAAGCAGATTGCAAAGAATTTATTTAAGTTTAGAAAATTACTTATAGCTCATAAAGATAATTAAAACGAATTTACTTTCTAAATTATATTAATAATTTATAAATAATTATTGATTTACAAGAAAAATAATAACGATTAAGTGTCAATGATTTACACTTTTAAGTTCATCTTTTTGATGCAGTATAAAAGTATTTCTTTACAAAGCCCCTAAATTTACCACATCAATTGGCCTTGCAAAAATATTTCGCGTGCAGATTTTTGTTTTGTTTGGTTGTGTATGTATACTAGTATATAGTGAATGAGTTGAGACAATAAAAATTTAGCAGAACAAAAAAAAGAAACTACAAAATTTGTTGTTCTTGTGTGTTTCTGCAAAAATGTGGTAAAAGCTTCAATTTAGTCCACAGTAAACTATAACACAGCAATATTTTGCAAATCATCAAGAAATGGTGGGGGGGGGGACATTCGACTGTGAATTATATTAGTCCCCAAAGTTTTATAAACACTATCTCTTATTGAATGGCTCGAAACTTTGGGACAGGATCCAAAACTAGCAATTAATAATATTCATCTAAAATGGGGTAATTTTGTTTTGGAATACAATCAATTTGTCGTCCTTAATCTTATCCCTAAAAATCATAAAATCAGTAAAAAAAATAATAAACAGGTAGTGGGACAAAGCGACTCAAAAAACAGCCATGTGACGTTATAAAAATGAGGGAAATGAGTGGAGAAGGGGGATTTTGATTTTTGAGTCTTTTTGTACCACTACGTAAACAAAAATACAGTATTAATATATATTTTTCTTATGGGATATTTAGTTAATTCCAATCGGCCAATCAATTCCGTTTGCAATTCCGACAATTAAGAGTAGAGTTGGCGTAAAACTTGTTGTTTTTGTCTGATGTAGTAGATAAAGAGAAGTGGGTAAGAAGGGGGAGAAATAAGGGAAGAAGGTTGTGGGAAAATTTTCAAATAGAGTTGTTTGTCTGAATCACATTCCCTAGTCCCTGCTTCATTCAAATAGAGTTGTTTGTCTGAATCACATTCCCTAGTCCCTGCTTCATTCAAATAGAGTTGTTTGTCTGAATCACATTCCCTAATCCCTGCTTCATATAAATAGAGTTGTTTGTCTGAGTCACATTCCCTAATCCCTGCTTCATACAAATAAGAGTTGTTTGTCTGAATCACATTCCCTAATCCCTGCTTCATACAAATAAGAGTTGTTTGTCTGAGTCACATTCCCTAATCCCTGCTTCATACAAATAGAGTTGTTTGTCTGAATCACATTCCCTAATCCCTGCTTCATACAAATAGAGTTGTTTGTCTGAATCACATTCCCTAATCCCTGCTTCATACAAAACAGACAATGCTTATGTTAGCAACATTTTGTTATTTCATATTTTTAG
Source organism: Acartia tonsa (assembly GCF_053477335.1). Classification (NCBI taxonomy): domain Eukaryota; kingdom Metazoa; phylum Arthropoda; class Copepoda; order Calanoida; family Acartiidae; genus Acartia; species Acartia tonsa. The sequence continues at coordinate 7,687,274 of NC_137264.1, forward strand.
GTTATTAATATTGAGCTATTGTAATCAACTTCAATTTTGATATTTGTGTGAAGTAAATGTTCATTGTTCAAGCTATGTATATATATAAATATATATATTTAAAAAAAAAACTATTAAATTATATTTTGTTTTATTACCTAATAAAAATTGTTTTACTGCTAATTCCTTTTTTTATTTTTGTATATTTATTAGCTTATCAACAGTAATGTTTTATTTGTAATATGTGTTTAATTATTTATCGCATCGTATTATAGACAACTTGTTAAAATTAAAAATTATTAGACTAAAACAAATTTGTTAGACACGGGGGGGGGGGGGGCAAAGGCCTTGTCTATCAAAACTGGTATTATTTTATGATTTTTATTTTAATTTTCGTGGAAAATTGTTTGTAATACGATGCTATACATGATTTTTCAGTATGGTTGAGAACCAGTTCTAATTCAGCGAATATTAATCGGTTTCGAATCTATGCTTTTGGTTTAAATTTAGTAATTAATTAAGAAAAAACAATCTACAAAAATTAGAATCTACAAATTGTTTAAAAAACAAGAACAAGAACAGAAGACGAACAAAAGAAACGAAAATGAAGACAGCAGCGTAGCTAAACAGACTTAGGTATAGGGGCGAGACTAAAGACTTGACTGTTATTATGTCAGTCAGTCTTTTTCTCTCTCCTGTAGCAAACAGTCATTTCATCGCACAACATTTATTCCAAAGTTACAGCAAGAAATTATCCAACAAGAAAAAAAAGAATTTTAAAGAAACAAAATGTGTTTCACATCCCATCATTTTTTTGTAGCAAAGCTACTCTATAATTAGAAATGTCCAACTGTACGTCCGCAGGGGAAAAAGGTGATTTTCTCGGCTTTAATTAAAGATAAACAGCTGAGACTTTGTGTCAACATTCCATCATTAAGGAGCATAATCAACTATAATACATCAATGGTTGTTGGACAACTTTTTGAAGCGTTTTTGGATTTTTTTTATATAAATATTTAATCTATAATACAAAGTAGAACGATGTCTGTCTGTTTGTCTGTCTGTTTGTTTGTAGCGAAGGATCTCGCTTACCGCTGAACTGATCGGGTTCTCCTTAACAGGGTAGCTTCTCATAAGTCCTGGGAAGGTTTATAACTATTTTGGGGGAGGGTACCACCACCCTATCAGGAGAAATCGCCCCTAGAAAAAAATTACCCCTCCCGAAAAAGAGACTCCAACGAAACATAAACCAATTATTTCTGTAATTAGATATTTTAAATAAAAAAAACATTCAAAGTGCCACTAGAGGCCTCTAGGGGCGTAGCCGCTAGTAATATATATAAGAATATAAAATAATATGAAAGGTTTCGTGGTTTTGAATAAATTATTGATTTTAACAAATGTTCTTAAAATCTCCTTGTCCATATTCTATGCATATATTTTGTTTGCGCTTGGCTACTTATGGATGTTGTCATCTTTGTTTAATGCATTTTTTGAAAAAAAATGTTTACATTTTTCACGCCTTACACAAATTCAATTTTCCAAAGTGCTTTCTCATTATTTGTAAAAAAAAAATTAAACAACAGCCACAGTAACTATACACCACTTGCATTAGAGAAGCCTGATTAACCAACAACGAAATTAATTCGAAAATCACGAAACCTACATATTATTTCAGCTGTCGTTGGGGGTTAACACATTTAACGACCTTTACATCTGCCCCTCAAATATTATTTTATATTTATTTCGCTTTGTTATACCTTATTCCTGTTGATTAATTAGACGTGCGGCTATTAACGTCACCCAATCAGCCATTAGCGTCTTAGCAAAGCGTTTTTTTTTAAATTTACTCAGTAAGCCTAAGCTACCCGAGAGAGAGGAGACAATGGGCTGTTTATTACACTAGTCCCCAAAGTTTTATGATAACGTTTTCTTATTCGTTGACCGAACGACTTTGTGGACTAAAGTGAATTTGATTGGTTGATTCATTAAGTTTAGTGTTCAAACGTTTCAACCACTAGTTTTAATCTACAGAAGGGGTAAGTTTAAGTATCATCATAGGGAATTTACATCCTTTATTGGCCATTGTCTTATTGCTACCTCCCCCAGTAACGCGGCTTTTTAGAAACTGGATCCGCAGCCGAACTCAGTCATTCATCCTAAACAAAACTGCAGTTGCAGCCGCAACAAAAAAAAACGTTCAGATACGGAATAGCTGGTTGGCTTTGAGGATAATCAGCTATTAACTAATTGAGATTTGATTCTCCTTCGATTTCAAGTGATCATCTAGAGAACTCAAGAGCATCATCCGCTTGTAATGGGATGCAATACTCTAACGCCCACTGGTGGATATTAAGTTAACTAACATGCAACGGACAACCGATCCTTTGCATGCACAACATTTATCTAAGAAGTCCTAACTGTGCATGGTAATGAGTTGCGCCTATTTATGTACTAAGGGCATTCACCATTTTCTAACAATTTGTGTCGCCCACCTGACATAGCAGCAGTAGGAACTATCTTTATCTATAACATCTTTATTTATGACGTCATGTCGGACTGAGATTCGAACCTATCAACTCTCCGACCACTAGCGGATGCACTACATGTTGAGCCATGATAGCGGGTTAAAGAAAACCATCACCCAGGGGTAGCTATTCTAACAATCAATTCTAAAAAAAAAATCACGAAACCTTTAAAAGTAAGTATATTTTGTTTTTTTTCATGTAATTGAAAATTCCCTTTTTCCTGCATATCACCAGTCTCAGTCACTCCTAGCCTCAGCCAACCCCAACTTCAGCCACACAACTAACCACAGCAAGCATCAGCCTTAGTTGCAAATTTGTATTCAGCTACAATCACTCCCACCCAGAGGCATGCAAGAGGGAGGTTTAGGGGGCTGTATAATTCCCCTAGAAAATTTAAGGGGGTGGATACTGGTTACACCTATCTAGATGTTAGATGTTCAACACCCCTTGGCAACAGTCTGCGGATTGAATGTGAGCAGGCTTTTTTTCTAGGGAATTATTGTTAGCCCCACCCAAGCCCCCTGAACTGGGGGGGAATTAACCAGAATTGAGTCTGGCATCTATCCTAGAACCTTTCAAGCTCAGTAGGACTCTTCTGGTGTAGCTCCTGGGATCATTGATGCACGGCGCAGGATAAACGGCGTTCACGTATCTTAGGTGAATTCTTAAAAAACGATGATTGTCCGAACGTTTCAACCGCTGATCTTAATCTTCATAAGATGGAATTTTGTGCTTTATAATTGGGGAGGTACATCAATTTATCGGCTTTTGTCTTATCTCTTTAGATCCCTGAAAGCTTTGTTAGTTTTTGATTACTTTGATGTATTTCCCAAATGACGGACGCGCTGACGTTGTGTAAATTTTTACTCTTTTAAATTTTCACAAAACATTTTAGAATTACTTCTAATTTTAAAAAGTTCAATATGGATGACGACTTTTTGTATGGACTTCAATTTTCTGTTTTATTATGAAAATAGACTCTAATGGTTATAAATATTTGACAATAGTTACGGAAATTTTATCTTAAAACTTGAAGAAAAAAACTAATTATATTTATGAAATTTGAGCCAGAACTTGTAAAACTAATAAAAATTTAATTTAGGAAAAAATCTTTTATAATTGTAAGGTCAAACCTTACCATAGGCTTTAGTAACAGAAAACCGATCCTTGATTTCACGTCCTTTGTGTCGTAAGTGGATGGTAATGAGTTGCGCCTGAAAATGGGCCAAGGAATGCCTCCGAGAGATGGCTGACGCGTTCCTTACCAAATACGCTAATGCCGCGGAAATTAGACAGAGGTGTTGGGGTGTCAGGAGTTGTCTTGATTTTGTCTTTAGGCTTTTAATATTATTGAGTAGCTTTACTAATAATAAAAAGGCTATTTGAAAATATATATGTACAATGTACATATATTATAAAATAAAAATAATTTACTAATTTTAATAATAAAATCACGAAACCTTATTTCTGAAAAAAGGCAACTAATTGTTTTTTTTTTTTTTGTTGAAATGATTTATTCGTTTTACAGAAATAATCATACATCATATAATAAGTAAAATAAGAAAAAAATAATAAATTAGATACGTGTTAGTAAGTTAAGGGTTATGAAATATTTATAACTAACATAAAAAAAACTAACTACACAATTAAAATGATAATGTTTGAATTGGTTTGGTGTTTGTGTTTCAGTTTGTTAAGAGTTGATTGGTTTCATTGATAGCAAGCATTTTGGGCAGGAGTAGACTGTGGAGTGGGAGGTTTCCAGTTTAAGCTTACTGGGCATTTTTCGGGACTTACAAAATTGAGGAAAGGTCAAAATTGTAAGGTAGCCTACAAAAAAGGCTACAAAAGTTCTTGCCATGGATTTCTAAATTTCACTTGACGTGTACCGCTCCAAAGCCAGGCGGGTGAAGTTTACCCCATAAAAAATGGGGGAGGCTGCAACAGAATAAAAGGGAAACTTATTCCCTTTTCACACACACCAACTAGATATAATTAAGCACAATGATTTTAAGCGGGAATTCAAACCTCAGGCGTATATGTGGGAAGGTGAGGGATGGGGTTGAAGGCAGGCAGAAGTTTGTAGGGGAGAGAGGTGGTGAGACTGTCATATTGGTGATGAGGGTGGGGGGCATTTTGGCGGGCAGAATAGGTTGGAGTCAAATTTCCAAACAATAAAGCAGACAAAGGAAATTAAATGACTCGAAAAAGCTTGAATTGATGAAGCAGGAAAAAAAGCAGGCAGACAGAAAAATGTTTCTTCTAATCTTCTCCAGTGATGGCAGGAATCGTCTGTGCCCAATTACCAACATTTTCTTCACAGCACCTATCGGAAAACTGCGAAGATTTTATTATGCACTCATAACAAAGAATATTGACACAATTAGCGCGCGTAGGGGATAGAGCGCCACACATGCGTGTTGCTCTCTCCGCATCCTAAAGCAGACTGAGGCAACTAATTGTAAATTGAGCTGTTTATTACACTAGTCACCGAAGTAAAGGGTGAGCAAAAAAAAATGCGTAGATTTTTAAAATTCAAATTGCGCGGCTTGTGTTAATAGTAGAAAAATGTTACGCATACCACTAGAACCGCTATGAAGTCTATTTAATATAAGAACGATTCCTCTGCTACGTATAGTTAGGGAGCTACGTGTTAAAATGTCCCAACTGACTTAAAACTTGACTTGCGAGTATATTAGTAAATATTAGACAATAATTCTTGCAAAAAAACGTGCGTACATTTTTAAAATTCAAATTGCGCGGCTTGTGTTAATGGTAGAAAAACGTTACGCATACCGTAAGAACCGCTATGAACTGTATTTATTGGAAATATAAGAACGGGTCCTGTGCTACAAATAATCTAGGAGCTAGGTGGTAAAATGTCCCAAAATTTACTCGCAAGTCAAGTTTTAAGTCAGTTGGGACATTTTAACATGTAGCTCCCTAACTATACGTAGCAGAGGAATTGTTCTTATATTTCCAAAAAATAGACCTCTTATCGGTTCTAATGGTATGCGTAACATTTTTCTACTATGAACACAAGCCGCGCAATTTGAATTTTAAAAATCTACGCATTTTTTTTTGCTCACCCTTTATAATAACGCTTTCTTATTCGTTGGTTTAAAAACCTTTATTAAATTTCGATTGGTTGGTTCATTTAGTTGAGTGTTCAAACGTTTCAACTACTAGTAGTGTTATATTGGAATTCTGCCTTTGATAACTGGTAAATTTCTTTTGCGTGGAAAGAAGGTAATGTAAATCAATTTAAACAAAACAACATTGTCTCCTTCCTCCCTCCCCCCCCTGGGGTTGTAAGCAAGGAACTAAAGGGTGAAGATAATGGCCGATAAACGAATTATTTTTAAACTTTGAGGACTAGTGTAATAAACAGCCTATTATCACATCCCTCCCTTGGGTTGTATTTATGCAGGGATCTAATGGGATATGACAATGGCATAAAATTACCTTCTTTAGATTTTGGTTGAAATGTTTGGACACTCAATTTAATTAACCAATCAATAAAAATTCAATAACAATCCCCAACGTTGTTAAGCTAACGAATAATAAAACACTATTTTAAAACTTTGGGGACTAGTGTAATATTGTCCCATCCATGGGATTAAACAATGGCCGAAAATTCTTTAGATTTCAATTATTAGTTGAAATGTTTGGACACACAACCTTATTAACCAACCAATAAAAGTTCAATAATAGTCTCCAAAGTTGTTGAGCCAACGAATAATAAAACATTATTTTAATACTTTGAGGACTAGTGTAATAAACAGCCTATTGTCCCATCCATGGAATAAGACAATAGCAGAAAATTACCTTATTTAATTTCAATTATTGGTTGAAATGTTTGGACACACAACCTGATTAACCAACCAATAAAAGTTCATTAATAGTTTCCAAAGTTGTTAAACCAACAAATAATAAAACATTATTTTAAAACTTTGAGGACTAGTGTAATAAACAGCCTATTGTTCCATCCATGGGATAAGACAATGGCCGAAAATTACCTTATCTAATTTCAATTATTGGTTGAAATGTTTGGACACACAACCTAATTGATTAACCATTGCCAACCAATGATAGTCTCCAAAGTTGTTAAACCAACGAATAATGAAACGTTATCTAAAAAATTTGGAGACTACTGTAATAAATAGTCCAATGTCCCCTCCCTGTCTGGGGTAGTATGAAAATTTTCTTAAATAAAGCCATAGCAAATTTGACCTTTCTTTTGTCCTTTAGTTTTCCTTAGAAAATCTGCCCACGTAGTTAAACTAGATTTTATTCACTAGAAAGCTTAAACCCTTTTCTGTTTCATAAACTAGCCACTGCGAAGAAGTATCTTTTCCATCATAAATGATCAGGTAGGGAGAGGACATTGGGCTGTTAGTTACACTATCCCCCAAGATTTATAAATACGTTTTCTTATCCGTTGGATCATAAGGAAAAAGGATAAGAGGATGAATACTCACCCCTTTTTCATAATAAAATACTACTTCCCCATCCCTAAATTTAGAAGCAGACGAAAATCAAAAGCCGCCCAGGGCTTTTTGTAAGTCAATCATAAATAATAATGTGAATAAAAAGAAAAGCGATATTTAGCAAACAGCCGTGGGTGGTCAGAATCAGCTAATTGTTCATTTTGAAAAAAATTTCCCCCTTTTTAGAAATAGAAGGATTCATCTTACATGAACAAATTTTTTAAAATAAAAATAAAATTCTATGTAATTTTTAATTAAAACATTAAAACGAAAATATCTAATCTAATATTCTTGCCCTAAATATGGAAATAGTAAAAAGTAAAAAAATATTTTTTTAATAATTTTTAATCCTCCCATTTGAAAAGTAGTGGAATAGCAATAAATTTTAGCGCGGCAACAGCGCTGAGTAGGCCTCTAGGCCCACTGCCTATTTTCGTCTTTTAGTTGCTTCGATTCCTCTCTTTTATTTTTTAAAAGTGAAGCTTTTCTATAATTAGGGTCGGTCCGTCCGTCCGTCCGTCCGTCCGTAACGGATAGCTTTTTTCGTTAATTTAGACACGTTAGAATTGTCCTATCGATTTAAAATTTTGCATGGTGATTCCTTTAGTAGTTAGGTACAATTTAGAAAGCGTAGCAACTCTATAATCATTACCAAAATGTCCGTACGTCCATTTTAAACATGTTGATTTTTATACAGTTTTAACAACAAATTTGTATGTGACCTAATTATCTGATTGGTCTGATTTTTGGTATACTGATTCCTAGGACAACAAAGTACAATATTAAAAGCGAAGCAACTCTATAATCAAGTCCTAAAAATGTAAGTATGTCCATAATCATTATCCTGTATCAAGCAGTTTTTCAACAAATTTACTTACAATTTTGCTTTGACTCTTATACATTCGCATTCTGATTATTCAGTTCTGACATTATACAAGTCTTAATGTCCGTTTGTCCTTCCATTTCAGAGCTTCGCTTTTATGGATGTTGTCATCCTTGTTTCTCTATGCGTTGGATCAAGAACTTTGGTGACTTTTTATTGAATTTTGATTAGTTGGTTCATTAATTTGAGTGTCCAAACGTTTCAACCACTAATTACGTAATCTACAGAAGGGACCCGCGAACGTTGCTCAACACGTAGCGCATCTCAGGCGCAACTCGTTACCATGCGCAACTCGTTACCATGCACAGTTAGGACTTCTCAGACAAAGGTCGTGCATCTCAGAGAGTTGGTTGTCTGATGGGTGAATGGACGCTTTACACCGCAATCATAAGCGGAGTATGTTTCAAGGGTTATAATGTTGTGCATAAATAGGGGATGCAAATTAATTTATCGGCAATTGTCTTATCCCTTTAGACCCCTAAATTATAATAGTTTTCGAAAGGAGTAGTTTTCATAATGATGAATAAAGGGCAGGGGTTAATTTTCCTCTAAGATCCAATCCCTCCCTGATTAGAGGGATCTTTTGGCGGGAGGAATGGAGGGAAAGCAAGGGGTTTATACAATATATTCTGGCAACAATATTAGCTTCATAACATATCTATAGTATAGATGTATATACAGACAACTACCTCCCTTCCTTATTCAACGGCCTTTTTCGTCTGCTTCTAATTTTTTTCTGCTACTTGGCTGTTTTGATATAAGCGATACCATTGGTTGATTTTCAATGACCCAATAAAAAGCATGCACATGGTTAATGCGATGGGGAGATACAGTTATTTAACCCTTTCTCCCTCTAGTGTTTTATTTTATAATGGTTTTTATATACTAGCGGATACGCCCCATAGAGGTCTCTAGGGGCACTTCAGGTGGTTAGGGTATGATTTCGACCCACCCCCCATTTTATTTTTGTTTTTTAAAAAGTTATGGGTGGGGGGAAGCGACCACTAAACATTTTTGATTTTAGTTTTAGAAAGAAAAATTTATATTGATTTAAAATTCCGTTTTCTCTTGGTATGGTGGTGGTTCCCTCCCACCAAATATTTTTAAAATTCCCAGGATCAATGAGAAGCTACATTGTAAAGGAGAACCATATTTGTTCAAAGTTTCGCTACAGACAAAAAATCTTACTACTCTATGAAATAGGATATTCATTCTTGAGGCTTGTAAGAAACCTTCCCTGGACCTACAAGAAGCTTCACTGTAAAGAAGAGATAATACGACATATTTAGTTAGAAAAATAAAGACAGACCAAAAGACAGAAATACTGTTTTTTTTATAAAAAATATTTGAAAATTATATACCAGCGGCTACGTTCCTAGAGGCCTCTAAGGGAGTTTAATTTCAATTATTATAAAAGAAAAGAAAAAAATGTTGGTGTTTTTTTTTGGGGGGGAGGGGGCGATTTCTCTTGGAAGGGTGGAAACACCTTTCTTGAAAATAAGATATAATCTTACCTGAACCTTTTTATGTTAAGGAGAACCAAATCGGTTCAGCGGTTAGTGAGATACTTCGTTACAGACAAAAAATACTTTAAATAATAATTTGTGGTTTTGTGGGACTCATTTTCAAGGGAAAGGCAGAAAGCCGTTTTTTGTATCTTTTCCTTTTGTTTGTCTGTTCAGACAGAGAAAGATATTACCAAAAAGAAAATATTTGAACATTATAAACTAAGTATAAAAAGGGAGGAGTAGATTGCGCTAAAAATCCGTAAAAATTGTGATAAAAATTTATCTTAACTTAAAAAAAATTTCTATGGTTCTTTTCAATAAGAAATACACATATTTAGTGAATATTATCGTTCTACTACTATTTTTAGCCCTTAAAACTCACACTTTTACGGATTTTTAGCCCTTTGTCCAAAACAACGAATATAGATTTAAAGAAAATTCTTTTTAAAGCATGCAATACACATTTGTTTTCATAAAATGTATACCTGTAAAAGAAGCGTCTATATATATCTATATTATGTATCTATCTATCTGTATAAGTATCTGTGTATCTATCTATCTGTATAAGTATCTGTGTATCTATCTATCTGTATAAGTATCTGTGTATCTATCTATCTGTATAAGTATCTGTGTATCTATCTATCTGTATAAGTATCTGTGTATCTATCTATCTGTATAAGTATCTGTGTATCTATCTATCTGTATAAGTATCTGGGTATCTATCTATGTATGGTATATACTCTCTAGAGCCCCGTGTCCCACCGTTGGGCCTCCGAATTTGGTGTGGCAAGAAATTAGCCATTTTTTCCCTGTTGAACTATTTTAATATTAGCGCTGCTGTTCTTAAAATAGTTAATGAATGTATGTCTGACGGCCACTTAAAGATTGTAAAAGAGTCTTTATTTTGAAAATGTCATATTTTGGGATTTATTGGCAAAAATTTTGTTGGCTTGTTATTACTGTTGTCAACTTCCTCCCCCTTCCCCATTTACCCCTTCTCATTTATTATGCATGAAGTTCTGCATGTTGTAACTATTCAGGGGGATAAAAGGTTGTAGATTTTGGAGATTGTTAAAAGCTATCATTATGTTATATCTGTTGTAGTTGATTTACCCCTAGCCTCTGGGGGAGGGCGGTGAAGGTTAGGAAAATAGACTAAAACCATCCCAAGATATTTACAAAGCTTCACTGAAAAGTATTTTCTGAGATCTTAAGAATTAGACAAAAATCTTATTACTGTATATTTTAGGAAAAATGAAAATATGTTAAAAATTTATGGCAAAATATTTAGAGACTTTCAACTAGCCGCACCCCAAATTCGCAGTGTCGTTTCTGTATTCCCGTCACATTCGAACCTTGAACTCCTGAGTTGTCTGCTATACTCTGCACTTGCATGCCTGGCACAACTTTCTTCACTTGTCCTGTGATTTATCCATCTAAAATGGTTCAGTTTAAGAAATTTTTCGTTATAAATTGGAAGATTTATTGTTTGTTAAACTTTCAAAAAAAATTTCATTTGTTATGTTGTTCTAAAAATAGAACCATAAAGTGATACGGTGACGTAATAAGCTAAAGTTTGTATATTTTTGTCCAATGGATCAGTTTTAAACTGGTTCGATTCAGTGAAACGGAAAACCAGGTTAAAATTTGTATTTTCTATGATAAGTAATACATTAATAATTTTAAACTTTTAAAGATTTGTTTTAGTCAGTTTAAATTAAATACGTCATTTAGGCGTGGTTTTTAATAAATTTTCATTTAAACAAATGAAACTCTATAACTGGAGTCTGTCCTATTGTTCCGAATAAATTAGAATGATTGCATGTATCTTCCTATGTATTTAAAAAAATATAAAAAGCCAAAAAGTAACAGCAGCATAGATAAAGAAAGCAAGTTTTAAAAGCACGCTCTTTCATTTGTTGACTTAAAAATTCTGGATGTTTTTGATAAACTTTGATTGATTGGTTTAAACAAACATTGTCCAAACTTTAGGAATAGTCCATTTCGTGGCAACGCCCCTTAAGGGGCGATTCGTCTTATTTTTTAAATGGCTTTTATAGGTTATTTTAGGATATATTTTGTTAGGTGATTGCCCCTCAGAGTGTGGCAATTGGCTATGCAGGGTTAGAGCCCCCCCCCGCAGGAGCTAGAAATAGAAGAAATGCTACTGTGAAAAATACGTAGAATCGCCCCTTAAGGTGCGTTGCCACAAAAGGGACTATACCCCAAACTTTTTAGTCAGTAATTCTAATCTTGAGAGGAGGTAAATGTTTGATCAATATATGTAAAGTCCTATTGTCTTATGCCCAAAGATTCCTGCACAATTATGTTAGTTTAAGGGCTGTAATTATTATTTATAATATTTAATTTGATACAGGGAGGGAGTTCGGGACAATGCAATATTCCCCAAAGTTTTATAATAACGTTTTCTTATTCGTTGGACACACAACTTTGGGGACTGTTTTGATTAGTTAGTTGAAGTTCATTAAGTTGAGTGTTCAAACGTTTCAACTACTAATTGTAATTTACAGCTGGGGTAATTTTATGTATCACAACTTGGGTATGTAAACAAATTTATCAGCAATTGTCTTATCCCTTTAGATCTCTGCCTATTACCATTTTTAATATGTTAGAATCGTTTTTCCAAATATTAATATCCTTGTTAAAAGCGAAGCGTACGTTCGTCTGTCCGTTCGGAGCGATTAGCTCTTATCGTTAACTTAAACATGTTAGAATTGTCCTAGCTATTTCAAACTTTGCATGGTGATTCCTGGAACAAATAGGTGCGATATAGGAAGCGTAGATAATCCGTACATCCATTTAAAACATGCAGATTTTTTACTTTTTTGACAACTGCTTATTCAGTCCTCACACTCTATAGGTGTTCATGTTCGTGTATCCTACCGTTTCAGAGCTTCGTTTTTATGGATGTTGTTATCCTTGTTTAATTGAAGCTGATGTATTTACTATTTACATCTTTCACGCAATTTGGAGTAAGCGAAAAAAGATATCTCCACAATCTTGTGTTTTTAAAAAATTGGAAAAAATATCAAAAAGCAACTTTTCTATTGGGATATAAATGCATAAGCCAATAGCTTATAAATTGATGTATATCCCCAATGATGATACGCAAAATTGCCCTTCTGTAGATAATCAGTTAGTCATTGAGAAACGTTTAGACACTCACCTTAATGACCAACCAATCAAAATTCAGTAGAGTCCCCAAAGTTGTCAAGCTAACGAACAAGAAAACATTATTGTAAAACTTTGGGGACTAGTGTAATAAACAGCCCTTTGTCCCCTTTCTCTCTGACATCTTTTGCTTTTCATTATAATAATACATGTGGTTTTGTTTGAACAATTACCTCCTCTAAAGAAATTTATAATATCCTAATTGATATAATAATAAAAACTGATTAAAACCTGAATACAAAATTGATGGCTTGGCAGTCGCGCTTAAGGTGCCTATTTAAAACTCTATAGGTGCTTTAAAATATTACTAAGAACCTCTTGATAAAAAAATTATGACGTCATATAATACGAATGATAGGACAATACTAAGTTACCAATGGCAGGCCAGTATACATTTTATTTGACCAAAGGTAGGTCAATATGACATTATTTCTTGACAGATTGCTATCTTTAGACATTTAATTCAGATTATTCGCTTTTATAAGTGGATTAGGCGCTGCTGCCGAGCCCTTAATCATATGCCTCATTAATGGGCTTAGAAGCTTAATATACAAACTACCCAAAACATGAAATAATGCAATATAATAATAGATTCAGGGAGGGAGGGGACAATGGGTTGTTTATTACCCAAAGTGTTATAATAAAGTTTTCTTATTTCTTGGCTTCACAACTTTGGGGACTTTTATTGAATTTTAATTGGTTGATACTTAAAGTTGACTGTCCAAACGTTTCAACTATTAATTATAATCTAATAAGTGGTTATTTTGTGTATCATCATCGGGGATGTACATCCATTTATCGGACATTGTCTTATCCCTTAGGATCCCTGTAACAAATGACTCAACTTTGAATTACTAAATTAAATATTTGCCGCTAAAATTAACCAATAGCGCATCTGCTTGGCAAAATACATCCAATAATACGCTGTTATTTTGATAAGAAATTATGTAATTGGTTCATTTTAGCAGTAAAATAACGAGCATGAAGCCTGGGATCTGGCCTATAAATTGATGTGTATCTCCAATAATGACAAACAAAATTACCCCTTCTGTAGATTAATGTGAATGGTGAAACGTTTGAACACTGAACTTAATGAACCGACCAATCAAAATTAATGAAAAGTTGATATGCTAAACGAATAAGAAAACGTTAATATAAAACTTTGGGGACTAGTGTAATAAACAGCCCAATGTCCTCTCCCTCCCTGTCAATTGATCGTGTTATTTATGGGGAAACGATGGACCACCGCATGTCGATGAACTCTGCTAAATTACATAATCATATTAACATGGCAAAGACAAGAGATAATGCTGAACAAAAAAATGTTTTACGTCAATATCGCTTTAAAACTGATTAATTTACGGTGGATTAGAACCGGTTCTCAGCCATACGGAAAAAATATGTATAGCATAGTTTGATATCCAGTTTATTTTATGAATATAAAAATGTACAATCATAAGATAAAACCAGTTTTTTAGCCCGCGCCTTCGGTATCTTAACTGGTTTTAATCTTATAATTTTACTTTTTATATCCCCGGAAAACTGTTTATAATTCGATGCGATAGATAACTATTTTTGTTGTTGTTGAGATAATATATCTCTTGTTTCTGATCAACAGCAATAAATCTTGAGCTGTTAAATGAAATACATACAAGTTAAAGAGATCAGTAACTGAGTTCAAAGGGATAGTTGCATAAAGTGCATTTCTGAAAAAAATATTTTAAGCAAAAATTAATAATATACCATCAAACATCTTTAATTTTGTATTACAATTAATAATAAGCAATTAGACATCACTAAATTAGTATTCATGCTGTTTTTGTGAAAATAAGCTAGCTGTATCAATTGCATATACCATAAAAATACGATTTTAAGTCTTAATATTTTACAAACTACGTGGTAGAAAGTTGAATTTCTTTCAAAAATATGCCATTGTGGTATTCACCATCCAAGTTTATGTATCTCCATCCCTGTCCACATTCCTATACTTCTCTGGCTGAGTCAGACCTCCACTTGTAACCGCCACTATACTCCATCCTGCTGTGTTGAGGGCTAGTTGATTTGATGCAGGCCTTGTGAGAACATCTCTCCCTCAGCTTGCACTTGGTAGACTGTATACCTATATGCTAGGTTGTCGACAGTCTTAGTCCCATATTCCCGTGCACGTGGTTTTCTGTCCTGTACAGAAAACGATACGTCCAAGCCTTTAATTGATATCATATTAAATATATCCTATAATAATAATCCCATTAATCTGCCTATTCTAACCAGTTTAATTGCTTAATAAATGTTGTATTTTTTAGAAATACCTTTGTTATATTATTGATATTTAATTGTATCGAAGCTACTCTATACTCGTATTCCGGTCTGTCTGTACATCCCCTCATACGTCATTTTGGCGCAGTCTCGTCTACCACTCAATTTTTGAGGGGGGAAGGTATAGATAATTATTAACGTACAGACAATTAAATTGTAAAGTAGCTTCGATTGCAAAGTGAAATTAATATTTTCCTGATAACTAAGTTTATTCACGGAAGCAGTTTATAGTAACAATTTGTTACAGAATATTTCTAATAATTATTTCGTGGCAAACTGCCAAATAAAGATAAAAAGGAACCCGCCTTTTATTTTCACACTAGTATTTAATTTCACACATTTCCATATTTTCTCCCTAAAACAGGAAGAAAGGGATATTTCCAAGTTCTTAAAAAAGTTCGTGGTAGACAAAGCAGTGTTAACGAACACTACACTCCAGCACCATGACCGATAATGCCAAGAAAGGGGATGATAAAACCAAAAATCCGCCGCCTCCGCCGGCTCCGGCCGTCCCTGGTACCTCGCAGCAGCAGTCAGACCCGCTTTCCCCTGAAAAAATCAAAGAACTCATAACGGAAGCGTTAAATGTTAAGTTAAACGAATACTCGTCACATTATAGAGATATAATAAAACAAGAATCCGAGATTATGAAGCTTGAAATAGAAACAAAATGGGCAGGGTTTAAGGACACGGAATCACATCGCAGATTATTAGCCGACACCGACATCTTAGACCTAAAACGTAGAGTATCAAAACTCCCAGCGGACGGAAATCTTGGCCCATTGTTTGCGGAAAAAACGTTAAACGAAAGTCTTAACACGACTCATTTTAACACCATAGGTGATGATTCAATTAATGCCACTTTTTATGACCGGCTATCGGTCCAGCAAAAGATAAACGTGATCGAATGGGTCGCCAAGGATAGAATTACAGCCCCAGGTTGTATGGCCTATTCAATTGTAGGCTTTATAGGTCCGGCGGATAATGACAATTGGATGAATGTAAGAGAAACTTCCCTAACGGAATATGAAAAAACCTTATTAGAAAGGTTTCCCTTTATCCCTGATAGGATTAAGTCGTTAGAGCCCCTCCGTAGACCTACACGGTCTGCACCCAATGTAGCAACAAGACCCTCTACAAGAAACACACCAAACACAGGCACATCCGCGACGGCAACAACTAGCGCCGCCGACGATGATTTTATTAAAGAATGTTTTATTAAAGGACAAAAATGGGATTCTGATTTTGCGAGGGATGCCCCTAGGTGGGACGGCAGGGCCGACTTTGATAATTTCTTTTCTAATTTGTGGAGGGTTGCAAAGACATACAGAATCTGCGACCCAATCCTTTTTAAGGATATTTTATACCAGCGAATTTATGACTCTAGAGGGGAACGATTAGGAGACCTAATTACGCCTGAAAGAAATCAGGCCTTATCTGCCTTAAGTTATTACCTGATGATTAGGAGGCTGGTCACTCCTTTCTCGGATCCAGAAGTAGCCTCGCAGTACTTCTACAACCTAAAACAGGAGACTAATCAACCCCTTGACACCTATTTTGAAAACAAACTTAGGGTGTTCAAACTTATGAATCCTGGCCTCATACCTAAAAAGAAGTGGAAAGAATTCTATCTTAACGTTAGCAAAAATCTGCTGTATACCAACCTTGCCATGGACATGGCCAATTACGTTGAGAGTATGCAATTTTTGGACGATTACAACGCTTACTTAAATAAACTTATTAACCTCGGACAAAGATACGTTAATTGGGATGGGTCTGGCCATATTAGCAAGGAAAACCTTTCGGCTTGCTATTCCCAAGCCATGGAAATGTTCCTACCTAAAAATTCTGCGGAAACGAAAAAACAACCCATAATCAGCATTATCGAAGATAATACCCCCACTAACACGGCAATGTATAAGGAAAACTTAACCGAAGAACCTGACGAGGTTCCCTCTTGGGTAGATCATGAGGATGATCCTATTGCTTGGGATCAAATCGAGGGCGTTATAGGAGCCTTTAATGGGAGGAGTAAAAATATTAAATGCTGGCATTGTAATATCCCTGGCCATGTAGTGCAGAATTGCAACAAAAAAAAAGCTGGGGAGCCCCCACATCCTGAGTCCCGCTTTGGTAAAACACGGAGTAAATTCACACCACCTAGAAAAGCTCCAGGTAATAGTAATAAAATACCTGAGCAGTATGCACGTAAAACTATCAACCAAATGGATCAGGAAGCCAGCGAGGAATCTGAAATAGATAAATATGTACAAGCGATTGTTAAAAATCACGTCCATTAGATGTAAAAAATAAGTGGATATATGCGATATTAATTGTCCCTATCCCAGAAAATAAAAATTTGCTGAATGAATTTCATATTTTGATATGAAAGATAAACAAAATATCCCATGCCAAGCTAAACTTGCAAATTCCTTAATATCAAATATCCCTTGCCAAGCAATGCTTTGGCGCGAAAAAATAAAACAAATTGTTATTATTAAGTCTGACTAAGCAACACAAAATAAACTCCTTCCCCTCCTTTCCCTATCCAAATGTAGCTGATACAGGAAATTGGGGGAAATAGGGAGGTAACCTGAGGAGCATTTCACATGCACTTAATATTTCCATTTTTTAAAAATCTAATAGTCTTTATAAAGAAGCATATTAAAGATATTTAATTGTATCGAAGCTACTCTATACTCGTATTCCGGTCTGTCTGTACATCCCCTCATACGTCACCATATAGATTTAGTTTAAAGCATTGACCAGGAAAAAATATGCAGTTCACTGAATTAAGTTCAAATACATTTCGTGCATTTTGTCATAAAAAAGCAAAGCTTCACTATAAATAAGGAGTGTTTTCTTAGATGATTGGAATAATAATTTATGGACCTATCTACTACTTTTATTACTGTTTTTTTAAACTCTCTATTATGAGGGGCGGGGGGATTTTTTCTTATGCATGTCAATATGCCCCAGTCTTAGAGACAAACATATTGACACACATCCTGTTTCTTTGGTACAAAGGAATTATTAATTTAAATAACTGAATATTCTAGAATCACTAATGTATATCTTAAGGGATAAGACAAAGATGATACATAAAATTATCCCTTCTGTAGATCACAATTATTGGTTAAAACGTATGGACACTCAACTTAATGAACAAACCAATGGAAATTTAATAAAAGTCCCCAAAGTAATTAAGCCAAGGAATAAGAAAACGTTATTATAAAACTATGGGGTTGGGGACTACCATAATAAACAGCCCAATGTCCTCTCCCTCTCTTCCTGTATGTATGTTATTATTCAATCCTAAAGTACAAAATGTTTATTTATTTTTCCCTTTATTTGATATACATAAAATGAAATGGATAATTTGTCAAGTACAAATACATATAATCATACAATATTTAGCCCTACTCCAGGGAGTAAGGGAGGGGACAATGGATCGAATATTCAATTTTTAGGAGTCTCAGACTGTGGGTATTGGCTTAAAGGGAATGTGCAAGAATTTAGAAGGTTCTGAGTGACTTTGGGTACTAGAGCATCATTGCCGCTAACAAGCTGAGTTAGTTTTGAATATAGCAGACAGAAAAATTTGTTCTGAGATGGCTGGTTTTTCTCCAAAAAATATCATTTCATAGATAAAAACTTTATTGTGATATTTGTGTAATAAACAATCTAAGAATCCTTAACTTAATTTAATTCTTGTATATAATGGCATTTTAAAATTTTGGAATATAGGGTGAACAAGTTCCAGGGACAATTTTTCTAGTAATTAATTACAGAATGGTTACGCCAGTCTGATGTTCTGGTAATCTAATTTTCAAAGGAATGTTTTGTTTCTTAGAACCTTTTAATTATTTAATAGTTTTCAAAAATTAATTGCCTGTTGTCCCTCTCTTACTCCCTGTATAGAAGTAGTGCAGATACTTTATAGTTCACATTTGAAAAGTACATCATACAGGATAAAAGGGAGGGGCCGTATGACAGTAAGTTACTGAATCCAAAGTTTATTAAAAATGTTTTACCATTAGTTAATTTAATTAAAAATTAAGGTCAAATTAACACTGGTATATACAAATCGAATGTATCCAAAATTTTTTACGTATAATTTAACCAATAAGGTAATTTTGTTTATCATAATTGAGGGTAAAAGCAGTACGACAAGAATATTTAATTTCTATACATACATAAGCTCCTGGTTGGGGCATTGGCCTTTCTTATTTATTTTCATTTTTAACGAATTATTACTGTTGCCATACATTTTGTCATCCTTGTTTCTTTTTAAATTTTGCCCTTTAAATCAACCCAGAAAAAAGTGAATAAATTGTTTGATGCTTAGTAATTTATATTTTAATAGCGGCTTCGCCCCTAGCTTCTAGGGGCTATGCCCCAAGAGGTTTGCTCAACCTATTTTTGTGTTATTTAGATTTATAAAGAGATTTTTTGGGGGGAGGTATTTTTCATTTTTTGTGTTCCAGGACCAGTAGGTATATTCCCTGAAGAGTAGAGCCCAATCGATTCAGTGGTTACGGAGATCTTAAGCTTCAGACAGACAGACAGCGTACTACTTTGTATTATAGATAGAGATCTCGAGGATAAGATTTAAATCATATTGGTTGAAAAGTTTAAACACTACAGGTTTGACATGTATATTTGACATGAGTTAAGATTTCGCAGATGTATTTTTGACAGCATACTTTTTAAATTGCACTGGCGAAAATAAATCTACTGTACTTTTGGATGAGTAAATGGTAGTCATTTACTTCTGCACTTTGGGTAGTTTTTACATAGGTCCTCCTGGCATGGTTTTAGGATATCTAATTTTTAGATCTAGGTCTTGGGGATGGTTTTAGGCTATATAACAACCCCTTACTTATCCCTTGGAATAGAGAGCACCTAGATGCAATAGGGGCGCAAACGCTAGTTTATAATAAAAAATAACCAGTTTTAATATAAATTGTATTAATTTTTTATGTTCTTTTTTAAAGCGAAGCTTTTCTATAATTAGGGTAGGTCCGTCCGTACGTCCGTCCGTAACGGAAAGCTTTTTTTTGTTAATTTAGGCATGTTAGAATTGTCCTATCGATTTCAAACTTTGCATGGTGATTCCTTTAGTAGTTAGGTACAATTTAGAAAGCGTAGCAACTCTATAATCATTACCAAAATGTCCGTACGTTCATTTTAAGCATGTTGATTTTTTTTTACTTTTTTTAACAACTAATTTTTATGTGATCTAATCATCCGATTAATATGTTTTTTGGTATATTAATTCCTGGGACAACAAAGTATAATATTATAAGCAAAGCAACTTTATAATCAAGTCTTAAAAATGTAAGTAGGTCATTGTCCATAAACATTATCCTGTATCAACAAATTTACTTACAATTTTGCTTCGACTCTGTCCTACCGTTTCAGTGCTTCGCTTTTATGGATGTTGTCATCCTTGTTTTTACAGAATATTCTTAGATTTTTTACTGGGTTTCTTATGTACAAAAAAATAACTTAGACCCATTTTAAAACTTTTTCATTTATCTCTAAAGCTAAGAAGATTTAGCGTGTAAGGATATCTATTAAGGAAAAATGTATTAAATTGAATAATTTAACAACACTGTAATTTTCCAATCAAACGGGGGGGGGGGGGGTGCTATAACAGTGCGTACATTGAACTTGAATTGAGGAATAAATCCCTCTTCCATGGAAATTTCTGTTTCCGTTTTGAGCCAATAAATTGTATTCTGAGAGATAAATAGTTATTTATCGCATCGTATTGTAGACAGCTTTCTGCGGATATAGAAAAGAAAAATCAGAAGGCCCGGGCTAACAAATCTGGAATTATTTTTATGATTTATTTTAATATTTGTGGAGAGTTGGCCGTAGATTTTATTTTATTTTACTCATTTTCAAAATTAATCATAATAATTTTTAAAGTGGTGAAATTATTTTTTGAGATTAATTCAGGATTATTCAGTTAATCCCAAATTTTATTGCTTTAGGCAATTACAATAGTCGGATAAGGAACATTATTGTAAAAAGGAATAGTTATTTATCTCATCATATTATAAACAGATATAAAAATATATGTACAATTAAAAGTTTAAAACCAGTTTTATAAGAATTTTAATTAATTGGTTCATTGAGTCGAGTGTCCAAACGTTTCAACCACTAATTGTAATCTAAAGAAGGGGCAATTTTGTGCTTCTCCATTTGGGTATGTATATCAATTTATCGGCCATTGTCTTATCCCTTTAGATTCCTGAAAGAAATCCATAAATCCCAATAAATTCATTCAAAGATAATTATTAATTAATCATTTTTAATTCGAATAAAGTTTAATGAGATTTTTTCTATGAACTACTTCTAATATGAAAGTACTTTAAAACAAGGATGATAACATCCATGTGTAGATAAGGTAGAAAATATGTCTATTTATGCAGGGAGGGAGGGGACATTGGGCTGTTTATTACACTAGTACCCAAAGTTTAATAATAAGGTTTTCTCATTAGTTGGCCTTACAACTGTGGGGACTTTCATTGAATTTTGATTGGTTGGTTCATTATGATGAGTGTCCAAACGTTTCAACCATTAATTTCAATCTATAGAAGTGGTATTTTTGTGTATAATCATAAATTTATCGGCAATTGTCTTATCCCTCCAGATTCCTGATATTTATGAGTGTTTGTAAAATATCAGCGCTTCGGAGCCGTTTAATTTTGATGCGGCTCCGGCTCCAGCTCCGGCTTCGGCTCCTACCTTAAAATTAATATATCAATTTTTGTTCATGATTGAATTTGATAAAATAAAATAAGTAATATAAAATATTTTGCTTTTATTTGATTAAAGCTTTATAAAAGTAGAAGAATGTGTGCCTATTTGTTAAGTAACAATAGTTTTTCAGTTAATTATATGGAAATAGACCGTTGCCAAATTATAATATTACTTTAAAAAATCATTTTTAGCTAATCTGGAGCCGGAGCCGTTTTTAACGAAAAATACGGCTCCGGCTCCACCAAAAATGTTGCTGCTCCCGGCTCCGGCTCCGAAACGCTGGTAAAATTGCTTGCTTTTCTTGTTAAAACACAAAACAAACAAAAATTAAAAAATAAAATATAATAGCTAACTTTGATTGTGGAGTTGCTTCGCATCTAAAAACTATATTTACTATCAGTTCATTCATTATAAACTTACAATATTTTCCAGTATGGCTTCGAAACCGAATATACCCTCTGGATTAGAACCGGTTCTGAGCCATACTAAAAAATCATATATAGCATCGTATTACATACAATTTTCCACTTATATATATTTTGAAATATCATAAAATAATTACCAGTTTTGTTAGCCTGGGACTTCGGCAACTCGGGGTTTATAAAACTGGTTTAAAACTTAAAATGTCAATTTATTATCCGCGGAAAGCTGACTATAATACGACGCGATAAATAACTTTTGTATTTGATAACATTTTATCAATTTGTTTGTTTTAAAACCACATTCATTTTTATATCAAAATTTATATATAATGTTGCATTCCAAAGCCTTAAAAAAGACATCGCTTTATTTTTCTAGGGGCGATTTCTCTTGGGAGGGTTGTGGTACCTTCTACCAACATAATTTTAAACCTTCCCATGACCTGTGAGATGCTACCTTGTAAAGTAGAACCATATCGGTTCAGCGGTTACCAAGATCCTTTGGTACAAGCAAACAATCTTTTATTTAAGTCTATTTTTAATAATCAATAAAAGAATTTTTTTAAAATCAAGTGTTTTATAGAAGAGCTTTCCTCTAAATATGTATTTAATTTATATTATATTAGTCATTTACTATTACTTATTTTTTCCATTAATAGTAATCTTTTTAGTATAGTTTGAGTTACCATAGAAGCATAAGTGATCATTATGTGAAAACTAATAGAATTTTTGATTTATGAAGTTAATTTATTGTCATTGTCCAAAGTGGAATCATTTTATTAACATTTAATTTCAAAAGTTTAGGTCGACTATCCATATTTAAAGTAAAAGGATGTTTGCCTGTCTGTCTGTACAGAAGGTTCTCGCAAACCACTACACCGATATGGTTCTCCTTCATAGTGTTGCTTCTCATAGATCCTGAACATATCATAGATTGAAAAGAAAACATTTTACGTGCCCCTAGAGGCCTCTAAAGATAAAAGATAAAGATTTATTTTCAAATCGGTTTAGTTATGATAAAAATATTACAAATCATTTGTATTAAATGGGGCCTTCAGTGTTAGAGATAATTTAAGTATTTACATATTTAAAAAGTATTATGAAAATTAAAATGATGCATTAAAATAGGTGTTAAAAAATAACAAATAAGTTGATTATAATCCTAATCTAAGCTCTCTCACAAGCAGTGCTATATAAAATGGCTTTAATTTTTTGTTAAATAATAATTAAGATAGAAAATTCGAATTGAAAGGTGTAAGATAATCAAAACCATGGCTATGCTAAGTTTAAATATGATTATCAGGAAAGCATTCATTGCATACAGCCTTAGTACATACTGTTTCAACTTGAATCATTAAATAAGCTGTAAGGTTTTTAATAAACATTTTACGTGGTTGGTAAGAATTAAGAAGATCATTAAAGCAATTTCTATTCCAAAGGTCAGGAAAACAGAAGTATGGGAGTTTTTCAATGCTTTTGAATCTAATAAGAGGGATATAAAAATGATCACCTTGTTTTTTCTTTTCCATGTCTCCTGGAAGGAGAGTGGAAGTTTGTCATTTATATAATCATACATGAAAAGAAGTTTAGAGTAATCTGCTAATTGGGGGAGAGGCATAATATTTAATTTAGTAAACTTATCTGCTGTATGTGAGTTATATTTAGTGCCAGTAATTATTCTTATTGCTTTTTTCTGTAATTTAATCAATGGTTCAAGGTAAGATTTAGGACAGGATGACCAAATTGGTAAACAGTACAATAAATGAGAATGAATGAACGAATGATACAGGGTGGTTAATGATTCTTTGCAAAGAATTTTTTTTGCTCTATTTATCATATACAAAGAACTGGAGACTTTTTTTCTGATAAAATCTATATGATACTTGAAACTGAGATTTGAATCAATAAATACACCTAGAAATTTTATTGCAGGTACTTTACTTCTGCCATTAACAACACCAATCTTATTAATCAGCTCAGGGTTGTTTTCATTGTCATTATTAGAATCAATGAATACATTGATATCTTCCCAGTCTATTGTGTCTTCTCTTTTGTTAAAAATCATGATTTTTGTCTTTTCTGCATTCAAACATAATTTGTTTGCCCTAAACCAATTGTTGATTTTTTTAAGTTCATTATTTAGTTTAATAATAATATCATAAAGGTTATCTCCTGACACCACAAAGCTAGTATCATCTGCAAAAAGCATTGTAAATAAATCAGTAGCTCTGGGAAGATCATTTATGTAAATTAAAAACAAAATTGGGCCAAGTATCGATCCTTGTGGTACTCCTTTTGTTATCTCCAAATATTCTGATGTTTCATCCCCAATGACTACAAATTGTCTTCTTTGATTTAAGTAATTTAGGGACGTAGCCGCCAGCATTTTATAAAGTTTGTAACATATTATATTGAACATATATCAACATGCTAAAATCTTATTACTATTCAAGAAATATTGGGTAAATAACCAAGAGATGCTTATTATTAAGCTAGTGTTTAACGGAAAAAAAAAATCTCTATTTGTAAAGAAGCTGCATTTGAACTTGTAAAATTAATCCTTGAAAGCACCCCATCCAAAAAGTACCCCCCACCTAAGCTTAAAAATGCATTTATCAAGACTAAACAAAAATGATAAAAATGTTAAAATTACATAACCGAACAAGGTTTTGGGTTTCAAATTAACAGGGACAAATATTGTAAAAAATAAATAATAATACAAATTAGTTTTATTTGTTTGGTTGTTAAGAATTGCTAAGTTACGGGGTAGGAAACATTAAAAAAATATACAATCCAACCACCCGCCCCCCCCCCCCTCAAAAAAGATGATTTTTAAAATATTAAATTTATTTTGTTTTTTGGCACGCAAATCGTGTTTTATGAAGTTCGTTTTCCCTTACCCTGTTTCTATTTTCCCGAATGTCTAATGTCTGTCTGTCAGTTTATTGGAAATCTGTTTAAATATAATCGTTTAAAATATAGTTTTGGTCAGACTGTTTGTCTGTCTGTTTTAAGATCCTTCTGTCTGTATATCTGTATTTCTTTATTATCTACATTTGTAGAATTTTTTGAAGCTCTTTATAGCACAGTAAAAAAAATGACGTCATACAATACAAATGCCCAATGTTATGCCAATATGCCGTCATGTTTATAGGCACAATTCAAAGCTTGATTATCTACATTTGAAGAATTTACAAACAACTATATGTGGGGAATGGTGTTTAATTTTTGTTTTAACTCCTTTTTACTACATACTAGCGGCTACGCCCCTAGAAACATCTATGTTCAATATGTGTTAAGATCAGCTGTTTACAAAAAAAGATCTTCATTTTATTTTGGCGATTTCTCTTGAGAGAGTAGTAGTAACCTCCCCGCAAATAGCTATAAACCTTCCTGAGACCTATGAGAAGCTAAAATGTAAATTAGAACCATCTCCGTTCTTCTTTGGTACAGACAGACAGACAAAAAAAAACAGACAGAAATCCTTTACTTTTTAAATGGATAAGAACACACTCATTAGTAATTTAAAACAACAAAATTTTGTCGTTTCATGGAAAAACTTATTTTGCATCTCATCAGAGTGTTGAACCTAGTTAAAGTGTCTGCTCTGATTATGATGTAAAAAAATGAGCCAATGAGAGGCCACTATAAATACAATTAGTGGTTGAAACCTTTGAACACTCAACTTTATGAACCGACCAATCAAAATTCAATAAAAGTCCCCAAAATTGTTATGCCAACAAATAAGAAAACACTATTATAAAATTTTGGGGACCATTTTAATAAACAGCCCAATGTCTTCTCCCTCCTTTGCTTTCTCTACATGTAAAATAGTTGAAGGGACGGAACACCATAATTAGTAATTTTAAATAAAAATATTTTGTTATTTCCTGGAAACCCTTATTTTGCATCTCATCAGAGTGTTCTGAGAAAACTAATTGAAACAAATGAATTTCATCATAATTTACACTTTAAACATCTTCACTTCATAGTGAGGGTGGGGGACATTGGACTGTTTATTACACTAGTCCTCAATGTTTTATAGTAACCTTTTTCTTATTTGCTGGCTCAATAACTTTGGAGATTTTTAATGGTTTGTTCATTAAGTTAAGTGTCCACAAACTTCAACTACTAATTGTAATCGATAAAGTAGGGAAAATTTTGTGTATCTTCATAGGGTATGTACATAAGTTTATCGGCCATTGTCTTATCCCTTAAGATCCCTGATAATTTACACTTTAAACATTTTCACTTCGCAGAATAGAGGCATTATTATCTTTACAGGAAAGGTTACATTTATAGGCTTTAATAGCAATATTTAATTCTTCTTGTTCATAATTCTACTAATGGCTTCTCCCTAGCATCAACAGCTTTTTAATTGAGGAATGGGTTGAAATATAGCCTAAAACTATACCAAGGTTTTAATTTAGAAATATGAAAAATTAAACCAAATATTGAGTTAGATGAAGTGTTCCTAAAATGGAGGAATCAATCAGTGAGATCTTAATGGACAGGCATTTAAAAAACATTACTACCATGTATTATAGAAATAGGTAGTAAATTTGTTTACTCAAGAAAAAGCTTTGTTTTCCATGAAACAAAATTCTCATTTTTTCAGTTGAACTCTGATTTTAATTCTTGGTTTGACTTACAATTTTTGAGGAAATAAACTTGTTTCTAGCTCTAACCCTGTGGGAAACTTTTCCTACAAGTTAATATCCTTCCGGGAATCTTTTAACTCTTATTTAACCTAACCTAACCTAACCTTAAATAAGCATAAAAGTACATTAATTTAAAGATTGTTAATGGGAAATAATAACATTGTCGTCCTTTTTAACAATCAGTTGGCTAATGTTTTTAATTACAATTATGAATAGAGTAGCTTTGATTAAATTTTTTTTTATCAAATTAGGAAGTTGACTAAGTCAATAATATAAATGTAGGGCATTTACTTTTGCAGGGAGGGAGAGGACATAGAAAACTAATCTTTTGTTTACCCAATGTCTTCCAGCCACTGAGGGTAAAATTTCTCACCATATAATTAAGACGAATATTTATTAATTGATGCTGTTATTATAAAAAAATGACATCATACAATACAAATGACCAATAACAGTCCAATACACAGACTAAATTACCAATGGCTGGCCAGTATACATTTTAATTTACGATTGGTAGGCCAAAATAACATAATTTTTTAAGAGACACTATAAAAAGATTCTTATTTATGGTCCATTTTCTTTCATTATTATACACTTTAAATAGGGCAACTGCAATTTTTTTTGTGAATATTTCCCTAAGCATTTACATTATTGTTTACAAAAGAGTTTATAGTTGTTGCAAAGTTTATATCCTATAGTTTCCGAACCGAACATTAATAACTCTTGTAGAGGGTCAGAACTTAATAAGCAAGACATTAATTTGTATGTAATTTGCTGAAAAATTGCGTAAATGCACTTTACAGTTAAAGGACATGCTTTCAATTTTAGCATTTGATTATTTAGATGCCTCGCTTATAATATTGTATTTTGTTGTCCTAGGATTCATTATTTAAAAAATCAGACGAATAGGATAATTATTAAGAGATATAAGTTTTCCGGAATTTTAATGTAGGGAGTAGATTTGAAATCTGCATCAAATTTTAAGGATTTTTTATAAAATTCGTTTTTTGTAAAATTCTTTATCTAAAAGCGAAAATACATTTTAAGTTAATTAATTTTGACCAATAGGATAGGTGGATTTTAAACTACCTGCGCTCTAATTGGTTGAATGATGTACGACATCCAATCAGAGCGCAGATTTTTTAAATCCACCAATCACAGATGGCAAAATTAATTAACTTAATTTGTATTTCCGCTTTTAGATAAAGAATTATACAAAAAACGAATTTTATAAAAAAATCCTTAAAATTTGATGCAGATTCAAATCTACTCCCTACATTACAATTCCGGAAAACTTATATCTCTTAATAATTATATCATCCATTTATTTTTTATGCGCAAAATTCTACCTTTGGTAGCTGGTAAATAATATCGGAGGGAATAATTATGGAATAATTTCTCCATACTTTGGTATGACTCATGTGACAATAGAAAAATGTACTATTCCATTGCAATATATAATTAACTATACCTTTAAAGTATAGAATATTCTGTATATCTAGGGAATGTCCTTGTGTTTCTTTGTGTATTATACAATTTTAAAGTTACTCTCCCCTTTTCTTATTACCCATATCCCCAAAGTTTTATAATAACGTTTTCTTATTTGTTGTCTTAACAACTTTGGGGACTTTTAGTGATTTGGATTGGTTGGTTTATTCAGTTGAGTGTATAAGCGAATCAACCACTAATTGGAATCTGCAGAAGAGATAATTTTGTGCATCATCATTGGGGATGAACATCAATTTATCCACTATTGTCTTATCTCTTTTGATCCCTGACTTTTGCACAAACATATAATTTGATTAATAGATTATTCGACAGTAAAGGCATATTTGGTAATTTTCTTTTAAAAAGTTGTATTTTCGTTATGTCTGCGCTACTTTGGGAAATTCTTTGCCCTGTCTTATATTTATTTTAAGTAAATGCAATGACATTTATTAATTATTCAAAAGGATTTAACTGGTTTTGGGTGATTTATTTTTTCCTGAAAAAAAATTGTTAATATTTCATGTTGTGAGCAATGTATTTAATAGTCCTTAACAAGGATACATTTACATAAAGCACTAGAACTTGGTTTTTTTTTAACGATCCAAAAGAAATGAGTACATCACTATACAAAAGTAAAAGGATGTCTGTTTGTGTGTGTAGCAAAGGATCTTGCGAACTACTAGAGCGATATGGTTCTCTTTTACAGTGAAGCTTCTTATAGGTCCTGGGAAGGTCGCAACTATTTTGAGGGAGGGTACAACCACACTTCCAAGAGAAATCGCCCTTAAAAAATGACTCTCCTGCTTAACAATGAAGCTTCTTATAGTTCAAGGAAGGTTTTAACTATTTTGAGGGAGGGTACCCACTCTAGGGAAATTTTCCTGAACCCCAAACCCACTCCCTTAACCTTTTGAAGAAAAAAACGATATAGTAAGCACTATAAAGAGTAGCTTTGATTTTTAAAGCACATTAACTTTGATATTCGTTTTGACAATTGGCCTTGAAAATCTAACTTATTAATAAATGTATGAGCAGCTTTTTAGTATAAATATAATTAGGGTTTGTACTTCACTATACATGATATATTACCTAATAAGAACATATTTATAAAGTAAAGTAAAGTACATTTAACAATTGTTATTTAAGTTTAATTTATTATGTTCACATTATGATATAGAATTTAGGATTCTAAATCAAAATTTGTAGGACAGAAAATTTATTGATTAAAGTGCAGATACATTAATAATTTTAATAAAAAAATGTCCTAGTCGGATTGGTTTCCGTTGGAATATAAACGGTTCTGAACCCTGTTGAAAAAAAGAATCTTACAGTTTAAATTATCCACGAAAAGAAAAAAAACATAATTTTTCAAAATTGCTTAATATGCCTTATATTAAACCTTATATTCTACCCCTACCCTACCCTGTCCTTGATTACTTATCTTGTACTATGCACTTTTTAGCAGGGCTCGGCAGCCGTGACGAGGCCTCAAATTTTAACCTGTTTAGGTGCTTCAAAAAGTTTTAAAAAAAGGAATTACTACAAATTTGGGTCACATTCAGATTTCTAGCTGGTTGTTTAATTGTAAAAAGTTGATTTCCCTGAAGCTTTCAGGCAGCTGACGCGCAGTGGCCGAGCCCTGCTTTTTAGTATGTTGAAAGATTTTGCATTTGACACTTCAAATCATAGTTGTCAACTTAAAATTTGTTTTCATTATTAATTTTTAACCTTTTTGGCTTCTTTAAAGAATAATTGTTTTAGAAATTTGTCTTTGCCATTCAAAAATCTAAGAGCACTTATATTTAGGTATAAGGTATAACCAACAAGTGAAATGAATCTTAAATAATATTTTGGGGGCAAATGGAGAGGTCGTCAATTTTACGATATGCTTCCCCCCAACGACAGCTGAAAACCACGTATAAGTTTCCTGATTTTTCCCCCCGAATTAATAACGTTATTGGTATAAGCTGACTTATATTTATTAATATTAACTAACTTTTCTGTCTAACATATAGATTATTATTTTTAATATTTCTATGTTTTTAAAACAGTTAACCCCATTAAACACAATAAAAAGTGAATTTATATTCATTTTATTATAACAAAAAGTATAAAGGTTTATATGGGCATACATTAAGGTGATGAAAGATAGACGAGTGGAGTGGATTTTTTTGATAAAAGAACATAAAAGATGCTGTGAGTATTGGTGCAAAAAATATGACGTAACAAAAAAAATAGCCAATGAGAGGCCGTTATTGACCAATGGTAAAATTTATAGTGGACTCTCATTGGCTATTTTTTTTTGTTACGTCATATTTTTTGCACCAATACTCACAGCATCACATAAAAAATTACTTCACAATTGGTTTGGATTTTATAGTTGGAACTCAACAATGCATTTAAATATGACAATGAATTTAATTTGTCAACGCTGATAAAATATCGACAAGCCGCTATTATTTTTTGTCATCCTATTATATAAAGTTTTTTTTTGTCTGAAGCTTAAGGTCTTAAAAACTGTTGGTCCGAATGGGTTGTACTTTTCAGGAAAGCTTGAAAAATGACTTGGGTGGGTTTTAAGATATTTTCCTGAACTCCCATGTTCTCCTGTAGAGCCTAGGGGCGAGGCAACTAGTATTATAAAAAGTAGTAAGTTAAAACAAATACTTAACGATTTCAATTACAGACTGTTGAACCGTCTAGGTTTCCGTTTTGTTGAAGCTTCACATGGGTCCCAGTTATTTTCTTAGACAATTTAGATTTAAGTCTTGGTTTTAGGCTATTTCTCTGCTACTTCTCTACTAAGCTCGAAGATGCTAGGGGCGCATCTATTAGTCGACTATATAGTAATAAAAAAGGAACTTTTGTTAACAAATTATCAACAAGACATACGGCTACAATTTTATTATATTAATGATAGTATAACAGCATAAAGGTTTAATATGGGACCCCAAGTTTTATCCCATCAAAATGGTAAATTAAAAGAAATAAAGAAAAAATCCTAAATTTGTCTAAGAACTTGTCAACCGTGTCTTGAAAAAACTTTGTGAAGTCGGAGAGAGAGCTTAAAATTGTAATCTGTCGGAAACTTAATACATAGTCACACATATTTTAAGTTAAATGTAGGTTTTCTTTTAAGCTGTTTATGGTACCTATAAAAAATGACGTCATACTGGCCTACCATTGGTCAATTAAAATGTATATATAAAATGTAAAAAAAGGTTGATATATGGTTGTTTTTATTTATCATTATCAATAATACAATATTTTTAGAGGTTTAACAATCATTAGACATTACAAAAACAATTTATGACTAACATTAGGCAGTTTTGGAACTTTACTACATATTTTAGTAAATTTCATATCTATAATATTTTTGTTTTTTGCTTTCTCTAAAAAACATAAATTTTCTTGATCCAACGATAGTAAGTTAGCGTTTAAAGTCAATCTCTTACATGTTCCAGAAAATAAGCAATAAGCAAGAAAGGACATAAATTCTGTTCGAAGCCATGCTGTAAATATTATTACATCCACATTTTTTTTAACTTTGGAAAAATAATTTGATTTTCTAAAACATTGGCCAATTTTTGTGTGTATATCTTGTTATAGAAACTTAGTAACCCTCTTAAAACAAGGACATCTATGTAAGTAGTGTAGCAATATAAGTACAAATAATGATGTACCTACATAAAGGAAAGGTGAGAAAAGTGGGAAGTTAATGAAAGTGCAAAGTTTAATAATAACGTTTCCTTATTTGTTGGCCTATCAACGTTGGAGATCTTTATTGAATTTTGATTAGTTGCCTCATTAAGTTAGGTGTCCAAACGTTTCAACCACTATTTGTAATCTAAAGAAGAGGTAACTTTGTGTATAATCATGGGGGATGTACATTAATTTATAGGTCTCTTTAGATCCCTAGAATTATCATCACTTTTGATAAATATTTGACAGATGACAGACACGAACACTTATTAAGTAGCTTAACACTAAAGAGTAACATACAGACATATGGTTAGTCCTTAATTATAGAATAGCTGCGCTGCAAAAAATCTGAATCTAATTAACTTTTCTTTTCTGTTAGGCGAGTAGGCATAATGTTTCAAATCTTAGAGTTCCGAACCCCTTTTTACTTCGGTTGTCCACTCCCCGCTGAATATTCCTAATCATGCTATCCTTATAATTAAGTAATTATCTCTGTGTATCTGTGTGTCTGTACCGAAGGAACTTGATAACCACTGAACTGATATAGTTCTCCTTTACAATGTAGCTTCTCATAGGTCCTGGAAAGGTTTATAGCTATTTGAGGGGAGGGTACCACCACCTTTTCAAGTGAAATAGCAAAATAAAATTTAAAATATAAAGTGAATATATTTAGTAAACAGCTGATCTTAACATAGATTAAAAAGAAAAATTTTATATGTCCCTAGATGCCTCTAGGGGCGTATCCACTAATTTTAATTTAAACTAAATATGTTTAGACATCTCTCTAAGAGATTTGTAACCCTACTCCTCCCTTTAATCTTTCTAAGTATATTGTATGTATTTCCATTGTTATTAGGCCTAAGTTTGAAAGTTTGCTTTTGTTTCTATCCTTACCAGGGAGGGGGGGGGGGGGTAGAATAAAAAAATAATTAAATCAACACCCTTTTCCCTAAGGTATTAATAGCAGAATTTAACACTAATTTGGATTTGTGGGGAGTGATATTTTTACGTCCATTGTTCTATCCCTGTATCCCAAAATACTTTCACATGTATTCTCTTAACTTATAATGGGAATTTTCTCTTTCAAGAAAGCGTAGCTATTCTTTAATTCACTCTCTAAGATAGGATACAAAGTACTATGCATATTCTTATGTATAAAGTGCTAGCAGCTACGACCCTAGAGGCCCTTGAAATGTGGGGGGGGGGGGGGGGAGAGTTGACTCCCCCACTTAAAATTTTAGTTGTAAAAAGAAAAAGTTTTCCTCCCATGTTCAAAAGGAAGCCCATTAAGTCATAAAATTTTCTAGGGGCGATTTCTCTTGGGAGGATGGTGGTCCTACCGTTCCCCAAAATAGCCATAAACCTTCCCAGAACCTATGATAAATCACACTGTAAAGGTTCAACGGTTAGCAAGATCCTTCGTTACAGACAGACAGACATATACACACACACATATCCTTTTATTTAGATTCAGAGAGAACAGTCAGCACTTTATAAGTTGTTTAAGCCTCATTGTAGTAAGAATCTACACCATAAATTTAGATGCCTATCTTTAGAAATAAAGCTTATTTTTAGTTAAACTTACTATAGACAGTTGGACGTAAATACCCTAATTAAGAGTAACAATATTTTTTAAAATTAATAAAAACGACAAATACTTTTTATGTTTCTTTGTTATATTCTTGTTTTTTCATAATTTAAAAAAAATATTTATTTTTGGAAAAAACCTCTCAGCTAACAATTTTGTTTTTATATACATAAAAAGAATTAAAAAAGATAATAGTTAAAATGAAAATAAAAAGATTTGTTAAAAAGAATTTAAAAAGAATACAATATCTAATTATTATTTTTACTCTATTACATAAACTAAATTTGTCTACGCGAGATAATAGTTCATACAATGTAACTACACAAATATTAATAGCAAATCTTTATTGTTCTATACATTGATTATTCCATTTAATAAGTTCAAGATACAAGCCAATAAAAATACTCTTTGCCGGTAATATAAATCTATAAATGTATGTATATTAATTGTATTTTAATAAGGCTTTACACAGAAAACAAAAATTGTATATTAATTGGCTGAATAGCTACATGGGTACTCTCTAAGTACACATTTTTGAAATAAAATAAGGAGGGTGGGTAGTTTCATCTTTAAACCTAACCTCAACGGGATGACCTAACCCTGCGGGGCTATTCATGTACCAAACATAACCTAACCTAAGACCTAAAGCAGTAATTAATAATCATAAAATAATTTCATAATTTATATGGATACTATTCCACTAGAGCATAGTACAAAAATTTTATTTCATTTTTAATGGTAAAGGATTACATAGATTCTACGCAGCCAATAATAAATGTTAAATTTAATTGGCTGTATTGAGCGGTAACTCTACGCGGGCACAACCCTGCTCTGTGTCAGGGAGCGATGGGACATTGGGGTTGTTTATTACACTAGTCCCCAAAATATTATAGTAACTTTTTCTTATTTGTTGGCCTAACAACTTCGGGGACTTTATTGAATTTTGATAAGTTGGTTCATGAAGTTGAGTGTCCAAACGTTTCAACCACTAATTTTAATCTAAAAAAGGATAATTTTGTGTATCATCATTGGGGATTACATCAATTTATCGGTCATTGTCTTATCCCTTTATATCCGTGACTGTGTGTATAGTACAAACCCCTGCATTCCATTCCAGGAATGAAAGCATAGCCTAGCATGGAAAAGTAACAACAACGGGCGACTGAGGTTAATTTTCATTTAAACTCGCAAAAAACTGAATAGCAAAATTTTAAATTGTTATGATAAATATCATATCTTATGATGTAAAAAGTTTTATCGATTTCACAAACAACTGAATCAATTTAGTTCTTGATTTTAGGGAAGCTTCACATAGGTCCCAGTAGAATTTTGACCATTTTGGGGGAGGGGGAGTCGACCTACCCAAGTTTTAAAAGGTTTAAAAAGTGAATGTAGAAAGATTGTTTCCTTGCTCTTGGAAGGGTGGAGATACCCACCCACAAAATAGTTATAAACCTTCCAAGACTTGAGAAGTTCGGCGCTTAGCGAGATCCTTCTGTACACACAGACAAACACACAGGCAGAGATCCTGTAACTTTATTATAATTATTACTAATCTTTAACTCTGTAAATCTTTTTTTCGCCATAATGCAGATATGTGCATTTATACCTTTGTAAATACAAAATTACACAATTTAGGATTTACTAAATTTTTTTTTATGCTGAATTATGAAAACATATTCAGAGGTCTTTTTATTAGGAATAATAATTTGAAGTTAGTTTGCTATGGGGAGACGGACACACATACACAACAACTTTATTCTTTCTCTCTGGTTCAAACTAGTTTTTACAGGGCTCGGCAGCCGCGCCTTAACTGCGCATAAGCCTCAAATTTAAACCTGCTTGTGTGCAAAAAATAAAAATCGAAAAGATGTATTGTCTGTTTGGGAACAGGTTTAGACATCTAGCTAAATTTTAAAGTTTTGATATGATGGTTTCACTGAGGCTGAGGCGCGGCTGCCGCGCCCTGCTATATGGTAGCTACGGATCATTTTAATAATATATAGAATATATAAAATTATCAGGGAGAAATTAGAAAGTAAAAATACCAAGTGATTATTTTATTTTCCTGGAAGCAAATTTGTGAGGATTTAGTTCATACCATAAAAGTTATAAAAGTGGTTAAAATTGACATGTCATTGACAAGCTCTTCTTAGTTAATATAGTTAATAGTAAGTGCAAAATAATGTCGTTGGGAGCTTTAATATTTAAAGGCTCAGTTCAATATTACCTCAAATATTTTTAAACACATTAAATCAAATTTTAGCACATTTTTTGGGGGAAATTTGATTTATCGACAATTGTCCTATCTCTCCCTATTTTTAGCCAACTTTGTGATACTTTTACCCCAGATAGAGAAAATATGTATTTAACGGGTGTAAAGATCCCCCCGTACTCTGGAAATTATTTTAGTTCGTCCGTCGACAATGACGGAGTGAGTCAGTCATACTGCAATTTTCTCTCTTCCGTTCAAAATACAAACTTTTAGTAGTCACATAAAAGCTATATGCAGAACTTAAAAAAATAGTTATTTATCGCATGTATTATAGACAGCTTTCTGCGGATATTAAAATGAAAAATTATAAGATTAAAATCAGTTTTGTTAGCCCATAGAGGCTGAAGGCCCCAAATAACAAATAGAATATTCATTTTATGTTTTTCATTTATCTTAATGATCGTGAAAAAAAATGTCTGTAATACGATGCTATACATGATTTTTTGTATGGATGAAAACCGGTTCTAATCCAGCGGATGTTAATCGGTTTTGAAGTCATACTGGAAATATTTTTCTTTTCACTAAAGTATTTTGATGTGTGTTTAATAATATCTCTTAAACTGCCGGAACGCTGGAAACGCTTATGTGTGCCCAACAAGATCGCTGAAACTGCTAGAGTTTTTGTGACAAAATATTTCAGTAATTT
The DNA here is from genome assembly GCF_053477335.1 of Acartia tonsa. Classification (NCBI taxonomy): domain Eukaryota; kingdom Metazoa; phylum Arthropoda; class Copepoda; order Calanoida; family Acartiidae; genus Acartia; species Acartia tonsa. The sequence goes on from NC_137264.1 coordinate 7,723,723, forward strand.
TTTTTCTTATAAAAATAATAAAAATTAAATTTTTTTTGTCTTTAAGTGTTTTAAAACTACTAAGATAATTAATTCATCTTCGATTATTATTTTCATACTTTTCAAATGAAATTTGTTTTGACAATTTAAGTTTAGTTTAAATAAGAATATTCAATAGTTTAAGAAAGAACAGTAAACTGATAAATAGAAAAAACGTTTTTTGTTTCATAATTATATTTGAAAATATTTGCTAAAGTCATATTTTTGTGTGAAACAGTGAAAGCTCTGACAAATATATAAATGTAATTTTGTCAGTTCAATATTCGATCTTGCTCAGGGAGGGAGGGAGGGGATATAAGACTGTTTAGTACACTAGTCCCCATAGTTTTATGATAACGTTTTCTTATTTGTTGGATTATCAACTTTTGGGACTTTATTTAATTTTGATTTTTTGGTTCATTAAATTGAGAGGCCATTGCATACGTTTCAACCACTAATGTAATCTGCAGAAGGGGTAATTTTGTGTAGTATTATTAAGGATGTTTATCGGCCATTGTCTTATCCCTTTAAGTCCCTGGATCTTGCTTCCATTATTCCATTAGTAAATGGTCAGGGAATAGGGAAGACAATCACCCCCCCCCCCTAACAAAAAAATTGGGTATAGTCCTTTCCACGACATATCTCCATAAGGAGCGATTCTTCGTATTTTTCACAGTAGCTTTTCTCCTATTTCTAGCCCCTGCGGGGGGCTCTAACCCTGCGGGGCCAATTACCTAACCCTGTGGGGCAATCACCTAACACAATATAACCTAACCTAACCTAAAATAACCTATAAAAAGCCATTTTAAAAATACGAAGAATCGCTCCTTATGGAGGGATGTCGTGGAAAGGACAATACCCAAAAAATTGCATACGTAAAATTAAAAACTTGTAAAAATGAGGGATAATCAAGGGGTGTAAATTAACTATCGGTCATTGTCCTCTTTCTTTGATAAGGAAAGTACAACATTATTTGATTTAACTTCATTTTTCTTTTCATTAAGATCTTATGAACGGCTTTCTAAATGGTTATTGGAGTAGGTGTGTGTGTGGAGGGGGAGGGGGGGTTATAGATTTAATATTTTGTGTGTGGGGGGGGGGAATGGGGGTTCCAATACCAACACCTTCTTTGGAATTTTTTATTTATGTGATAAGCCGTTAAAATTATTAAACAAAGTTTGTTGGGCTTTTGGAAGAAAAAGTCTTCTAAAGTACATGTTATTCAATTTGCAAAATTGGCACAATGGCATGGTAGATTTATTTCGGCTTGGTTCATAATAAAATTGCACATAAATTTGCAATGTATAATATGTAGGTTGTGTGAATTTTAAAAATTCGCGCGCAAAATTTTATTTCCCCTGTTCCCCTTATTTACTACTATGTAAGGGACATTAATTGCTAGAGATATGAATACTACGTGAATTTTTTATGTTGTTGTCCGCAGATACGTAAATGAAAATCATATGTAATTTATTCTTTGTCGATCATGACTTTTACAAGTCTTGGGCTAAAAAGACACATAGCAATTTTTTTATAATTATACATGTACATGAATACTTTCCTTATTTTTAAATGTATTTTAAAAAGCTTAAATATTACTTTCTTCTGATGAAATGACTGATTTAATGAAAATTCAAATTATCATATTCAGTGATTTATTGACAATGCCTGCTAGAAATTGTACTGTTCTTTTTTCTGTTTGAACTCGTGTACATGCAGGTTTAGCTACAGATAAAATATTTTTAAATGGGATATTATTAAACGTACTTTGTGAGTTTTTCTGTTATCTATAATACAAAGTAGAACGATGTCTGTCTGTCCGTCTGAAGCTTAAGATCTCGGTAACCACTGAACCGATTGGATTTTACTCTTTAGGGTATATACCTATTGGTCCTGTGGTATTTTCTTGGGGGGGGGGGACACCCCCAACCCCCCTAAAAATGAACTCCCCCCCAAAAAAAATTGTTTGAAGGCAGTTACTTCACATAAATTGGCAGCACCAGAATTTATATTTTTTATTTTTTTAAAATCACCTCTTAGGGCAAAGCTCCTAGAGGCTAGGGGCGAATCCGCTAGTATGACATACAAGGATTAGACAATTAACAAAATTAACATTAGAAGCTTAAAAAGTTATAGCTATTAGTGGAAGATTTCGTTACTATTGAACTCTCCCTTCTAGTAAGTTGTGACAATTTGAAATAAAAATGTTGAGTCCCCACCCCCTGGTTACGCCCACAGATGTTATCATTAATTTTACTTTTTGTCAAAGCTTTGTTTGATGAAAGAATTGGGCACTTTTTATTATTATATTTTAAAATTAGGGAGGGAGGGGACAATTACACTAGTTAGTTCCCAAAGTTTTAAAATAATATTTTCCTATTTTATTGAATTTTGATTGGTTTGATCATTAAGTTGAATGTCCAAACGTTTCAACCACTAATCATTTTCTACGTAAGGGATAATTTTGTATATCAATACTGTGGTTGTACATCAATTATTCGACAATTGACTTATCCCTTTAGATCCCTGATTTAAAATACAACAAGAACAATTTAGCCCATGTGTAGCGCGGCGATAGCAGTTTTTTTTCTAGTGTTAAAATATCTAAGACCTTACGTACATAAAAAATGCTGGGTTTTATTTTTTTCATGAAACTTTTCCCCTCCAAGTTAATTATACCTTCAAACAAGTAAATATAGCTGGTGCCGAAACTTATTAGGTTAAAAAGTATTCAGTTTCTGGTTTTAACCAAATTCAAGGGGAAAAAAAGAGTTAAAATCGAGGACACTTTTCCCCCCAAGGTAGCGAGACCACATTAAAACAATGATATTTAACTAAAAACAGTAATAAATTGCAATACAGTAATACCAATGAAAATTCATAGAAATCAATCTTTATATAGAAATAACAGGATCTCTGTCGGTCTGTACCGAAGGAAGTGCTAACTGCTTAACGGATATGGTTCTCCTTTACAGGATAGCTTCTCAGATCCTCCCAAGAGAAAAAATATGAACTTTTCTTTTTAAATTTTAATTAAATTGTTTATTTCCTAAAAATTACCCCCCCCCCTTTTGTAATTTGTAGTAATTTTGAAGAGAGTTTTTGTATAAAAAGTATTTAGAATATTTTAATATTAGTCGCTAAAGTTTATAATTAAAGTTTTCTTATTCGTTAGCTTAACAACTTTGGGGAACTTTGATTTGTTAGTTAATTAAGTTGAGTGTTCAAACGTTTCAACCACTAATTTTAATCTACTGAAGGGGTAATTTTGTTTGTCATCATTGGTGATATACATCAATTTATAGGCCTTTGTCCTATCCCTTTAGATCCCTGCCCAAATATCCCTTAAAATTAAATACACAAAAGTACAAGCAGATGAATTGAATTTGAGTTCTAAGACCCAATAGACCAATAATGTACACAACTTTAACACAAGTACAAAGAAAAATAAACACCGTAATACTACTTCTTAAATTGTAATGGATATATAAAAACTTCTTAGTTTAGTTTATTATTTTATATAAACGTTTTGAAAACTCTAATTTTAACCTTTAATTTTAGAAATATGTACAGTACAAAATTGATCATAAATAAGCCTATCATCCTAAATAATTTGCCATTTCAAAAGACTTTTTGTTACAGACCTTTTACAATATAGTAGCACTAGCGGCTTCGCCCCCAGCCTCTAGGGGCGTAGGGGCGTTGCCCCAAGAGTTTATTTTAAAAAAATTAAGTAGGTATTTCTAGTGCTGCCATTTATTTTAAAATAACTGCCTAAAAAATGGTGGGAAGATTTTTTTGTTTTGGGGGGATTGTGGGTGTCCCACCCCCCCAAGAAAATAGCCTAAAACCACCACATGAACAGTAGGTATATTCCCTGAAGAGTAGAATCCAATAGGTTCAGTGGTTACCGAGATCTTAAAGGACAGACGGAAGGACAGACGGACGGACGGACGGACAGGCGGACAGACAGACATCATTCTACTTTGTATTATAGATATATTGAATAATAAAATATACTGTACAAAAAAAATATTTTATGCCTACCGCTGGTTGTAAAAAATATTGTAAATTTTTGGGACCTTGTAAATAATTGGAGCTGAAAACTTAAAAAAAATATTTACCATTTAGCTTGGTTTAAAGGATAATTATTTAGACAAAAAATTATATAAATCATCTAAATATAAAAAAAAACGTAATTATGTACGTATTTTCTTTTTAATGTATTAAAAGCCTATTTTATTACTCAATTGTAGATCAGCTACATCAAAATTTTTAGTCTAAATTTTGGCATCAAAACTTTGGGTACTTTTATCAAATCTTGATTGGATGGGTAAAACTAGTAGTTCCCAAACTTTTCAACCAATAATTTTATCTCTCATTGATAAAAATTTAATTTCCCAATAGAATTTATTGATTCTTTTATCCTTTGAAACTTTATAGTATAAAAATAGTTAGAGGTCAATAACATTAACTATTCATAGTCCATAGTACATCCTATATTTAGCAATGTTATATAATATTCCATATTTTTAGTATCGAAGCTAGTCTATAATTCACTTTTTTTTGTCCGTCCGTCAGTACATAACGCTATAAAGGAATTGTGATTTTAACATCTGTTGTCAAAGATAGAAGGCTGAAACTTTGTGTCGAGATTCCCATCATTATGAAGTACAATTAACTGTTAAACATCCATGGCGTTCGGACTTCTTTCTAGCAGGTTTTTGGCTATTTGTATATTTTTCCATTGGGTTTTACACAATATAATACCCCCTGGGGGATAAAGCAATGCATTCCAATCAAATTTGTCAATAACCTTAGACGTTCACTTTGTCTAAACTATAAGATCTCTGTAACTGCTAAAATAATTTGGCAAAGCTTTTTGGGAATTAGACCCACTGGTTAAAAATAAACCCATTTTCTTACAAAATTTTTTAGAAATATTGTTTATGAGCAACAATGTGGGGGTTTAAATCCACTCCTTCTTGGTGTGAAGCCCCTAGAGGCTATGGACGAAGCCATTAGTACTAGTATACAGATTATTATCTATTCCTACTAACTCTTTTAAGTAATATTAAATATCTTTTAATTGACAAATATATTTATTAATATCTTCTTTTATATTCATAATTGACTATTTATTATTACTGGTATAATAATTAACGATCAATTTATTACATTATTGAACAGTTAATTGGAAATATTAGTTAATAGTTATTTTTTATTATTTATAGTATAACTAAATAACCACCTAACCTAAAAGACCTAACAGCAAAATAAATTTAGGTAGGTATTGTCAATAAATTACTAAATAGGACATTTTGGTAGAAAACATCAGAGAGAGAGGGGACATTGGGCTGTTTATTACTCTAGTCCCCAAAGTTTTATAATAACTTTTTCTTATTCGTTTTTTAGCCCCGAGGTGCCGAAGGCACGGGCTAAAAAACTAGTTTTAATCTTATGATTGTACATTTTTATATTCGTAGAAAGCTGGATATAATGCGATGCTAGACATAGTTTTTTCGTATGGATGAGAACCGGTTCCTATCCACCGGATTCGAATGAATACGAGAATAAGTTTACAGTTCATTGTCCCCTCCCTCCCTGCTTTATAGCCCAGTTTTTTAGTAGCGAAGCTACTCTATAATTCGAAATGTCCGTCCGTCCGTCTGTCCGTCCGTCTGAGACAAAGTGGGGGAAAGGTGATTTTCTCGGCTCCTATAAAAGATAGACAGCTGAAATTTTTAGTGAAGATTCTTATAACATATGCCCATCTAATCTAAATATATATTTGTCCATCCGTCTATCATTTGGGGTGCTAGATCGATTCTTAGATTTTCATGTTTTTGTAATTTTCTCAACTCCTTTTTAAGATAATGGGCTGAAATTTTCAGGGATTGCTTAAATTTACATTTTACATATTTTCCTGAAGTTTTATTACGATTTTTTATTAATAGGGACCCGTGCTAGATCGATTCCTAGATTTTTTGGTTTTCTATTGTTTTCTCAATTCCTATTCAGGATTTGCGGCTGAAATTATCAGGGATTGAATATGCTAATAGTCTACATATTTCAAGTTTCATTTAGATTTGTTTATAAATTGTGGTGCTAGATCGATTCCTAGATTTTTAATTTTTCGTGATTTAAAGGTTGCGTGATTTTGAAGTTTTCGTCATTTCCCTATTTCATCAAATATATAGGATGACACTGGTATATTGTAAATATATTCATAATTTCTGAGCTTCCCTACTTATGGATGCTGTCATCCTTGTTATATTATTATGGGTTAACAAAATAGTTTTGACATGGTCAGGGTGTTAAAACATAAACAGGAATGAAAATATTCATAAAAATACCCCCCCCCCCACAAAAAATGTAGTTCTGTTGTTTATTTACATGGGACTGGGAGGCAAGAATTTTGATGAGTTGAACAATATCAACCCCCCCCCCCCCGCCCCCCCCCCGTCCTTCCTCTTATACATATATATTTTTTACTCCGTAATTACTTTTATCCCAACGTGATGTCTAAAACCATGCTTCAAAAACACAAAAAACACGATTTTTAAAAACTGTAAAACTAAAGGAGAGGGGCGGTTGGATGGTCCCTCAGTTATATATCGTGTACTTTACCCTTTTTGTAGAAAAGCTTTACCTTTGAAAAAGAAAATGCTTGTGTATATTGCTTGAAGCAAAAATCAAAATACTCCTTTTACTTACCTTGGGACAAAATTACTATGCTCATACATTTCAGCAAATATATTCCTCCAAAAAATTCCTTATAGAAAAGAAAAGAATTTAAAAAGCGTTTCAGCATAAAAAAAGAGCTATTAGGAAAATCTGCGTAATAATTTCTTTGTTAAAAACGTGCCATTATTGCTATAGGAGTTTTTACTATATTGTGGGATCATAGTAGTTTTAACTACATTGTAGAATCACCATTGTTTTAACTACATTGTAGAACCATAATAGTTCTAACCACATTGTAGAACCATAGTAGTTACCACTACATTGTAGAATCGCCTTAGTTTTTACCACATTGTAGGACCATTGTAGTTTTGACTACATTGTAGAATCACGTTAGTTTTTACCACATTGTAGGAAAATTGTAGTTTTGACTACATTGTAGGCCAATCGTAGTTTTCACTATATTGTAAAACCACCATAGTTTTGACCACATTGTAGGACCACCATAGTTTTCACTATATTGTAGAACCACCATTGTTTTGAATACATTGTAGGACCATCGTAGTTTTCACTGGTTCTGTGAAGCAATCAGAAGTCTCCAAGAACTTTTTAACTGCGCTTAGACGCCCCAGGTCACCCCTAGAATAAAGGGATTGTCATAGTTCTTTATCGCATCGTATTATAGACAGTTTTTCACAGATAGTAAATTTCAATTTTGTTGGCCCAAATGGGCAGTCAGTTTGGTAAAGTAACATAGTACTGTACTCTGCCTGTTTATGGGGTAAGACATTTCCACTATTCTTGTTATTTAATGTAACGCGCTGGGAAAACAAGCAATTGGTATAATTTTTAACATCTTAAGAATACGCTTTTTCTTAATTTTTCCTAATGCTTTCCCCTTATAGTTTTCTATTGATGAAACTTTTGTTATAAAACTATAGTATTTTTTCTTTTATAAACCTTTATAAAACACCAGCGACTGTGCTCATAGCATACCAGGGGCTTTGTATTGAAAGGGGCAGAAAGGGTCTAGAAAAATACTTAAAGCTATCCGAAGACTTAGATATGAAAAATTAATAGCCTAAAACCATCACGGGACCTATGTGAAGCTTACCTAAAAGAGATAAACAAATCAGATCAATAGATCTTAAGGCTCCTGCAAAAAAAACCTTAGATCTTTACATAATAGAATTAACCCTTGATACCTTTATCCATAGATTTTTAGCGGAAAGACGCGCTTAGTGCACTTTTATCTTTAGTTAGGGAAACTTGAACTTTTACTATTCATGTAATTTCTAAAGTAAAAAAACCTCTTAAAGCGAAGCTTTTCTATAATTCGGGTTGGTCCGTCCGTCCGTTAGCTCTTTTTTTGTGAATTTCGATTTCAATCTTTGCATGGTGATTCCTGTAGTAGTTAAGAACGATTTATAAAGCGTAGCAACTTTATAATCGTTGCCGTATGTCCGTACGTACATATTAAACATGTTGATTTTTAACTTTTTTTACCTACAAATTTTTATGTGATATAAAAATTCGATTGATCTGATTTTTAAAATACTAATTCCTAGGACAAAAAGTCCAATGTTATAAGCGAAACATCTCCATAATCAAGTACTAAAAATTTGAGTATGTCCTAAAACATTATCCTGTATTTAGGCAGTTTATCAATAAATTTACATACAATTTTGTTTCGACTTTTATACTTTTATATTTTGCTTTTTCAGTTCTGAACTTCTGACACTTTACAAGTGTTTATGTTCGTTTATCCTACCGTTTCAGAGCTTCTTTTTTATGGATGTTCTCATCCTTTTTCAGATTAAGTTACACAATTTAGGCATGTCTTATTCTTTAAAAAAAAAACATTATTTGATTCAAATTAAAACTAAAAGTGAAAGATTATTTAAAATAAAGGATTTAAGCATTGATCAAAAAAATCTACTAAATTATTCATGAAAAATCTGTTTAACTTTCTAGAGTTCAAAAGTTTCTACATATCTTCATATATGTAAATTTTTTATATTCCTAAATAAAACAATAATATGTATTTTTTTTCCATCTGTTCAGAATTGTTATCTATCGCATATTTCCACGGATATAAAAATGAAAAAATTCAAAGATTAAAACAAGTTTTGTTAATTTAATATTCGTGGAAAATTGTCTGATGCTAATTATGAATTTTCAGCATGGATGAGAATTGGAACTAATCCAGCGGATATTAAACAGGTTCGAAGCCATAATGAAAAATATTACCCACTCCTTAAAAATAAAATTTTTTAATTTCTATTTTAAAACTCAAATTAAAGATTGTAGGTTACACATTGTCTATTTTCTTAAAAATGCCTCCTAAGAATATCTGTCACTCCATACATTAAAATCTCAAAAATGTCAAATTGCTTTTTTTCAGAGAAGTATGATATTGTTCTTATTAAGGCTATGAAGTTTTTAAATTTCATTTTATTTTCCTTTCCCTGACATTAGAAATCTATTTCTTTTCAGGAAGAGAAAGGACAATGGGCTGTCATTACACTAGTCCCCAAAGTCTTACAATAACGTTTTCTTATTCGTTGGCTTAACAACCTTGGGACTTTTATTGTGTGTTTGATTAAGTTGAGTGTTTAAACGTTTCTACCACTAATTTTAATCTACAAAAGGGTTCATATTGTTTATCATCACTAGGGATGTACATAAATTTATCAGCAATTGTCTTATCCCTTGAGAGCCCTAAACAAATTCTGTAAAAATCATTAATAATTTGATTCAGAAAAAGTCAACATTTAGTTTAGCCGTTATTTCTAGACATAACAATGTATTTTTCTTACACAAAAATCAGCTAAAAGATTTTTAGGAATTTTAAAAAGATTTTTTTTTGTGGTAAAATGTACTTTTAAACGAATATTGGCGGCTCTGCCTCTAGCTTTTATCTTTTAGGTAACATATAGAAATATAACCCAATAAATTTGAGATAGACAGATATAAAATTAAATAGATAATATTATAGGAATTCATTATTTTTATTTTTCTCTTTTAAATTAAAAATATCAATATTTTTTTTCTGTTCAAAAAACAAACAAACATTTAATTTAGACATAATATGATATTATTATTTTATTTAGAAAATCCGTAAAATTTTTGAAACAAAATCTACTTAACTTTAATGAGGAAAAAATAGTAGAAATAATAAGATATAATATTCAACAAATGTGTTTAATTTCAGATAATTGCCAAAATGACGACATAGAATAAGAAATACAGATATAAAGTGACTTCTTAAAGTGCTTATAAATATTATATCATCGAAAGTATCAGTCTATTCTAAGCTATGTCTTCAAATGTTCAAGGTATGGTACAATGTTTTAGATGCCAAGCTTTTCTAAAATTAGAATCCACCGTACATCCGTCAGTCAGTCCGTAACGGTTAGCTCTTTTCGTTAATTTAGACATGTTAGAATTTTCATATCGATTTAAAACTTTGAATTATGATTCCTTAATCAATTAGGTACGATTTAGTAAGTGTACAACTCTATAATCGATACTAGAAAGTTGGTACGTTCATTTTAAAAATACTGTTTTTTTAACTTATTGACAACAAATTTTTTATGAGGTAATTATCCTATTCCTCTGATTCTTAAGACAACAAGGTACAATATAATAAGAGAGGCATCTCTATAATCAAATCCTAAAAATTTTCTTTCTAATTTTAAAGCTTTGCTTTTATGGATGTTGTCACATTTGTTTTATGTGAAAAGTATAACAGACACTTCATATTAGGGTCATTTTGTCATTTTGTCAAATGTTAACATTAAAGCTTATTATTAACGAACTCTAAAAAAAAAAAATACGGCGAATAAAATAAAGATCTTCTAATAACTGATTTTTTTAATTCCTGAAAAAACCGCTATAGTTGCGCTACTAATGGGCATCAGCGTTCTAGTAATTTAAGACTTTTTACATAAAAAAGTTTTAAACTTTGCAAAATTTCTTTGACAGTTGATAATGTGACATTTTTCTTCAACCTTTTTTTGGACTTTGGGTTATGAAAGTTCAAACCAACATGTCATGATAAAATAATTCTATTTTTTTTAAAAACAATGTTTCCTATCTATTTTTTATCTATTTATCTATCCGACTGTCTGTCTATCTATCTTATCTATCTATCTATCTATTTATCTATCTATCTATCTAAATATCTATCTATCTATTTATCTATCTATCTATCTATCTATCTAATTATCTATATATCTATCTATCTATCTATCTATCTATCTATCTATCTATCTATTTATTTATCTATCTATCTATCTATCTATCTATTTATCTATCTATCTATCTATCTATATATCTATATATCTATCTATCTATCTTTCTATCTATCTATCTATCTATCTATCTATCTATCTATCTATCTATCTATCTATCTATCTATCTATCTATTTATCTATCTATCTATCTATCTATCTATCTATCTATCTATCTATCTGTCTATCTATCTATCTATCTATCTATCTATCTATCTATCTATCTATCTATCTATCTATCTATCTATTTATCTATCTATCTATCTATCTATCTATCTATCTGTCTATCTATCTATCTATCTATCTATCTATCTATCTATCTATCTATCTATCTATCTATCTATCTATCTATCTATCTATCTATCTATCTATTTATCTATCTATCTATCTATCTATCTATCTATCTATCTATCTATCTATCTATCTATCTATTTATCTATCTATCTATCTATCTATCTATCTATCTATCTATCTATCTATCTATCTAAATATCTATCTATCTATCTAATTATCTATCCATCTATCTATCTATCTATCTATATATCTATCTATCTATCTATCTATTTTTCTATCTATCTATCTATCTATCTATCTATCTATCTATCTATCTATCTATCTATCTATCTATCTATCTTTCTATCTATTTATCTATCTATCTATCTATCTATCTATCTATCTATCTATTTATCTATCTATCTATCTATCTATCTATCTATCTATCTATCTATCTATCTATATATATATCTATCTTTCTATCTATCTATCTATCTATCTATCTATCTATCTATCTATCTATCTATCTATCTATCTATCTATCTATCTATCTATCTATCTATCTATCTATCTATCTATCTATCTATCTATCTATCTATCTATATATCTATCTTTCTATCTTTCTATCTATCTATCTATCTATCTATCTATCTATCTATCTATGAATGAATGAATGAATGAATCAGGAAGTTGGTTTTTGAGGAATTTTGAAATGAAACTAGATACACTTAGATGAAAAATATCTTGCAATTTTAAAATGTTAAGTTGTGAAAAGAGTGGTTCACAGTGGGCATTATTCTTAGATTTAGACACTAATCTTACTGCTTTTTTTTGTTTCATAATAAGTGGTTCTAAATCCTTTAACTTTGCATTACCCCAGGTTATTACAGAGTATTGTAAATGTGGCTATAAAATTGAATTATAAATAGTTTTCAATGTTTTCAATGGTAATATTTTTTTCACTTGATTTAATGCATAAAGTGCGCTGGAGATTTTATTATTTACATTGTTAATGTGTTGATTCCAATTTAGTAACTCATCAAGGGAGATCCCTACAAATTTAAAGGATTTGGTATCAAAGTCATTACCTATTCTTTCTATCTCAATGTTATCAATAAAGAGTTTAAAATTATTTACTTTGGGCATTTTTTCATGTCTAAAGATCATAAATTTAGTTTTGGAAATATTCAAGGAAAGTTTATTTGCTTTAAACTATGATAGTAGTTAGAGCGCAGCTATCAATAATTTCTATAACAAACTAATTCTTTTCATGAAGTTGTTGATCTATACGGAAAATGGCATGTATGCCTTCAAAATTTACATCATGGCGTTTATTACAATTTCACATATATAATTGAAACTTGGTAAATTTTATTATTACTTTACAACTTTACATATTTAAAGAATGATTTAAACAATTTGTAATCAATGAGATATTAAAATACTCTCAAATGACAAATTGTTAAAAAAAATAAAAATTTATTTAAAGATCTAATGTGGAAAGTATTTAAATAATAAAAGCTGTAAAAAACACTTTCTGATTGAAACACCTAGCGACAAAATTAGAAGCTAAGAATATTAAATCAAAATAACCCTTTATAGACGGTAAACTATAAAGACAAAATGTTATTCTTAATTTAAACAAAAATACTATTAAACAAATAAGCTAAATTTATAAAATAAAACGATTGTTTATTTATAGATTTAAAAAAAACATTCATCATTAAAGGTAAAACAGCCATCAACGTTTCAAATTTTTGCATAAAAGATACTGTTAAAGAACATACTTACAATTAAGGACTTGATTATTAAGATGCTTCGCTTATAAAATTGTACCTTGTTGTACTAGGGGTCAAGTCATAAAATCAGATGAATAGGCTAATTATATCACATAAAACATTGTTGTTGAAACGGTTAAAAATCAACAATTTGCAAAGCATTCTACTACAGGAATCACTATGTCAAGGCTGAAATCGACAATTCAAACATGCCTAAATTATAAGAGCTATGCGTTACAGACGGACGGACGTACAGACGTTTTAAAAACGGAACACATCTAAAACCTATTCGGTAAACCTTTCCTGTACATATCTCGATACTGGGATATCATATGAGATCCAAAATTATAGAAATAATATCCAGACCTAAAAATATCCAATATCATATGAGATCCAAAATTATATAAATAATATCCACACCTAAAAATATCCAATATCATATCTATCTATCTATCTATCTATTTATCTGTCTGTCTGTCTTTCTGTCTGTCTTTCTGCCTGTCTGCCTGTCTGTATGTATGTCTGTCTATCTATCTATCTATCTATCTATCTATCTATCTATCTATCTATCTATCTATCTATCTATCTATCTATCTATCTATCTATCTATCTATCTATCTATCTATCTATCTATCTATCTATCTATCTATCTATCTATCTATCTATCTATCTATCTATCTATCTATCTATCTATCTATCTATCTATCTATCTATCTATCTATCTATCTATCTATCTATCTATCTATCTAGAGAAGGCTATGTCTCCTGGAGGTGCCAGCTCTACTACAGGAGCCCACACAGTGCAGGGAGCTGGCAAGAAGGTGTTCCTGGTGCAGCCATCCTCCAGTGGCAGGTTCACTGTGGTCCCGGCACAACCAGATCAACATGAGACAGGTAACATCCTCCAGTGGTAGGTTCACTGTGGTCCCGGCACAACCAGATCAACATGAGACAGGTAACCTCCTCCAGTGGCAGGTTCACTGTGGTCCCGGCACAACCAGATCAACATGAGACAGGTAACATCCTCCAGTGGCAGGTTCACTGTGGTCCCGGCACAACAAGATCAACATGAGACAGGTAACATTCTCTAGTAGAGGTAGGTTCACTGTGGTCCCGGCACAACCAGATCAACATGAGACAGGTAACATCCTCCAGTGGCAGATTCACTGTGGTCCCGGCACAACCAGATCAACATGAAACAGGTAACATCCTCCAGTGGCAGGCTCACTGTGGTCCCGGCACAACCAGATCAACATGAAACAGGTAACATTCTACTAAAATATTATGCATTGTATCGTATTACGTCCAGCTTTCTACGAATATAAAAAAAATATAAATGTTCTGTGGGCTTAGCTGCTGGTATTTGATAAAATTTATTCAGCCCCTTGGTAATAGTATGTTAAAATAATAGCTGAAACTAAAATTTTATGAGATAAGTTTTACTCATATAACATATAATACTCTTATGTAATACATCAAGGATCAGGGATAAGGCAATAGACGATAAATTGATGTACATTTCCATATTCCAACAATGATTAACAAAAGTAAATTTAATTATTGGTTAAAATTTATTAACACTATTAGTCTGAAACATCAAAACAAGATTTAGTTCAAGTTTTTAATCCAACGAAAAATATTTGGTCAATAAAAATTTGGGAACCATTATAATTTGCAGTCCAATGTCCCCTCCCTCCCTAAGGACGATAGATGCTTTATCCTTTAAACTGTTTTTAACCTATTTTTGAATGGGGGGTCAAAAATATACTAGGACACCTATAGAATCAGACTGCAGAGCACAAATTTGAATTAAGTCCCCAATAAACTTTTTTTGGGGGATTTAAAAATTAATTTTTAGTGTTGCTGTAATCATTTTGACCGAAGCAAAAGCTCTTTTTTTACTTCTGGTAATATTGTGGCTTACAGAACATTTTTATATAATTCACTTTATATTGATACAATAAAAAAACATTACTCTGTTCATTGGAAATAATTTTTTTCCCCAAAACAATTGATTTTATTGAAAAATCTAACATTTACAATAAAACAAATAATTCTGAAATCTAACCAATAAGAAGTCTTGTTTTATATAATTCTTTACAATTCAAAAAAAGAGTGTTTTCACAAAGTGACTTATTTCCAATGTAGTAAATATTTTTTATTTAATTAAAATGAAAAGAATGAAAACCATACACATAAAAGATACATACTTTTTAAAATTATTTTAAAAGATAAGTTTGAATAATCTTATTTTATAACACATTTGTATATGTGACAAAAATAAATTTGTTGTATTGCATAAACATTTGTTGTCATTTAACCCTTTACAGCCATTTTTTATGTTTTTAAAATAAGTGAGAGAACACAAACATGTTAATGTTAATTCGTTGATATATTATAAAGAATTAACTTTTTAGTGAATTTTTATAGTAAAATCATAAGGCCTAATTTTACTCTATACCAGAATACAATATTTATGAAGCAAAACACTCTAAAAGCTACGAATTTTACCCAAATAAAAAAAAACCTTTTGCTTCGGTCAAAATGATCACGGCAACAGTAAAAATTAATATTTAAATTCCCCCAAAAAAGTTTATTGGGGACTTAATTCAAATTTAGGCTCTGCAGTCTCATTCTACTGGTGTCATAGTATATTTTTTATATACGTTTTAAAAATAGGTTAAAAACAGTTTAACTCATATTCAATGCAATTTGTTGTATCCTAGGTAAAAAGGGTTGTAGGTTAGTTTTAGCGCCATTGTCCGTTCCCTTCCCTTAAGAACATAGAGTTGAGTGTCAACGTTTCAACCACTTATTTTAATCTATAGTAGGGGTGATTTTGTTAATCATTATTGGGGATGTACATCAATTTATCAGTCATTGTCTTATCCCTTTAGATCCCTGCAAATAAAACCTGAGCTACGTTTACATCTTACAAATGGGATGTGCATTCATTTCCGCATATTACACGAGTAGTTAGTATTTCATATTTGAATTCGTTTAGAAAATAGATACATACTGTATGTCTATCTAATTACATAAATTAGTAAGTTTTTTTTTCTCTTGAGCTTAAAATTTTGATAACTAGTGAACTGGTTGAGTTCTCCAATATAGGGAAGCCTGACAAAAGTCACTAGATAGTTTTCAGCTAATTTATCTTAAAATTTAAGTCTTGGAATGGTTTTAGTCTTTTTCTCTGGCCCCGATTCCCCTAGATGATGGGGGCGCATATGAGATAATAAACAGGGGAAATAAGCAGTTTTTGCAGTTGTTGTAACATGATTTTCTGGGGTTTTTGATGGTTTTTGATACACACCTGCAATTGCAGCACAAATAAATTTTTAATGAAATGTGCTTAACATGCAACTTTTTCTCTCAAAAATCAACAAGAAGAAATCAAATTTAATATTCAACAAAAATCTCTTTTGTTCTGATATTGTCTAAATTGTATCTTTTTACTGGAAATATTTGTCATTAGAGAGATTTATATTTAAAGAGATGTTACATGAATAACTTGATGTCTATTCTAATGAAAATCGCCATTTCAAATATTAATTAAGAAATTAATTTTATAAATTTCAAACTATAAAGATTGTTTTGATATTGTATTAGTCATTGAGAATTACTACAATAAATTTAATATACAATATAACGCCATTCTAATAATGACCTAATATTTAAATTCCTAAATTGACGACATAATAGCAGAACTTTAGTTTTACTGGAATATTAAAGGCGATTTGTCGAATTATTTATATAATTGTGAAATAAATTCTTATCTTCTGACTATTCAACGTGATTTTCTCGGGTGCCAAATAAGTTTTTTTTCAGGTGTTCTAATAACCGCTAAGCATCTGCTCTACAACTCATTATGTCCGCCTGTCTGTCTAATATACTCACCTTTTTCTTCCATCTGCTTGACTGTTCTTCATGCTTATATATATAAGAGACTCGCTACTCATGCATGTTGCCATCCTTGTTTATATCTTGTACATTCAATAAAAAATGTACTTATTGTATTACTTCTAAAAGAGTAAACTGATATGACAACTGCAAATCTACAAAAATGTACAAGGTTCTACTAGTGCTCCTTCCTTCAAGCTAAATTTTGTTGGAAAAATATGAGATGTATAACCATAAAGAAAAAGATTTTAGTCCCAATGTGCAGTATAACTAAAAAAATCTTAAGAGTAATTATCTAAAGTAAATATGTTTATATGTCAATTTAAGTATGTCTACAGTGTCATGTTTTCAAGGTGGCCGAACTTTTGACTTTGCCGGGTCACCAGGGAAGCTACGGTAGACCAATGTTAAGGTGTCTATATAAAGCTTTTGGCATAACAAAGAGAAAACTCTAAAGGACACCAAAAGGGCGAAAGTGACATCGATACGAGAATAATCGGTCACCTTGCCAAAGTTGAGTGTCTGAACTTTATGCGTTTAGTGCCCTAGGAAAATGGGGATAGGTGTCACAGCTTTTGGCCTACCTATTCTATTGACGTCATAGTAGAGAGAAAGAGAAATTGAAGAGGAAAGAACCCTCTAGATGTATAGGGTATTTCCTGACGTCAATAGAAGAGGTAAGCCAAAATCAGTTAAATCTATCCCCATTTTGCTAGTGCACTATAGACAGCTATCAAATTTGTTGCTATACATATTACAAGCAGTGTTTTTTTGATTTTATTGCACGACAAATTATGTTGTTTTTAAATTAAAAATATTGTTTCCTAAAAGGTAAAATTTAGCTAGCTTTAAGCTTGTTGTTTGAAGCTGTTTTATATAAACACATAGAAATATAGGGGGTAAAGTTTTCCTTATGCAGATATTTGCGTAAATGCAATGTTTTTTCTTTCTTCATATTAACACCACATTTTTCATAAATATAACGAATATTGGCCAGTTTGTATATTTGTCTATCAATTAGTTCATCTGTTTTTTTTCAAAGTCTATTTCATGAGAAAAAAAAAATTCTCTATCAAAGATAGGCGGCAATTTTTTGTGATGATTCCCATTTTCTATATTTTAAAGAAAAGCTTCCTCTGACAAACAACTCTGTATGTTCGACCGTTTGTCTGTCTGATCATTCAAAATTGTGATATACAATTAATTTGCTTTCAAGAATAATAGTTGTAATATTTAAACAACTTTTATGCATTTAATATATTTAGTTTTATTTCTTTCTATTTTTACCCCAAAAGAAAATAGATATGCATTTTTCTCAAATATGTAATTTAGATTAATTGGTGGCCAGGGCTCTGCAGCCGTGCGTCAGCCGCGTGTAAGCCTTAGTAATAGTAAAATCGTCATATTAAAATCATCAACCATAAAATTTAGCTGGATGTCTAAGCCTGTTCCTACACAAACAATCCATCTTTTATAGTTTAAAGTTGAGGGTTATCCGCGGCTGAGGCGTAACTGCCGAGCCCTGTTGGTGACGGCTATCCCATTACAAATTCTACTCTAATTTTAGAGTATTTTCACAAAATTTTAGTTGTAAACAAAGTATAAAGTTGAATTTATCATGCTTGATATTGATAATATGAGGTTTAGATATTATTTGACTAAACCGTTTGAAAGATCATAAGAGACCAATCAGAGATTATTCAAACAAACAGGCACCCTACATCTTTTAGCCTCATAACAAAGTGACAGGATGTCTGTATGTCCGTGTGTCTTTATGTCTGTCTGACTGTAGCTTAACATTTGGTGACTGCTGAACTGAATTGGTACTCCTTTACAGTGAAGCTTCGTTTAAGTCCAGGGAAGGTTTATACTTTTTTTGGGTGAGTACTGTAAGCCTCCAAAGAAAAATTTACAAAAAAATGTCTTCTAAAAACAAGAAGTAAAAGTTGAGGTTATACTTACCATTCCCTTGAGTGCCCCTAGAGGCTTCTATTTTAAAATAATGTACACTGTGTAACTCTATACGCTGTACAGGTGTATTATAAAGAAGCACAGGTCTGATTTTTGCTGACTTAAATACTTTAATACCCTACTATTTTGTTCATTTATTTACTAAACTAAAGAAATAAGCAAATATTACTTTAATAACTTTTAGTAAATATATTTTGATAAAATATTTTGGGTTTTTAAACATCAATGTTTAAATAGCAAATTTTTTAACAAACTGTAACTTTTTTTTCTCGTATTCATTCGAATCCGATGGACAGGAACCGGTTCTCATCCATACGAAAAAACCAGTTTTAATCTTATAATTGTACATTCTATATCCGCGGAAAGCCGTTTATAATACGATGCGAGAAATAACTATTCCCCTGTTTAATGTAAAAATATGAGCTGTAACATCTAATTAACATCTAATTTGACAGATATCGTATTTGATATATCAATTTGGACTCTTAAGTATATCTTGCTTTCACTGTTTCTAAACTTCAGCAAAAAATATTAAATTAAGGATTCGTTTGAATCGAAAGCTGTCGACACTTAGGGTCGGTCTTTCTATACGTTCAGGACAAATAGCTCTGATCTGAGTAAATTGAGGCGTGTTAAAATTGTCCTATTTAATTCAAACTTTGCATGATGATTTCAGATAGCGCAGTAGTTCTATAATCATAAACATCATTTTTTTGACAAATTTTTTAAAATGATTTTTGAAATATGGTTCTTAAGCCTTTATCATAAGAGATGTACTTCTATAATCAAGTAGTTTTGGGTAAGATGTCTGCGAAAATTTATTTCAAACTAAAGATTAAAATTGCTGGTTTATATTTTAATACTGTCTGGTATCAAAGTTTCACCTTTCTGTCATTTTACTCAAACATGACATTTATTTTATACTCGATAGAAAAAGAAGGTTGGGGTTTAAATAACTGTATGTCCACACTCCTTGGAACCTCCCCCGACTTTCAATTGGGTCTTTGAATATCAGCCAACAGCGTCGGGAATATTATCATAGTCAAGTCGCTACAAAAGAGTAGCAAGCAATTTGCTAGCAGACGAAAAAGGTCCCCAACATGGACCCAGGTAGTTGTCTGGATTATACATCTATTTTATAGATTTATCAATGTTTAGGATTCCGGCTTGGCGAATACCTGGCAGTCTACTGGCGTACCTGGCTGGTCATTCTGGCACCTTTTATTCTCTCTCCAATCATCCTCGTGGCCGAAGAACCATTGGTAAGTCAGACAATCATATTTTATAAAGTAGTAAGTTTTTTTGTCTTAAGATTTCGACATCTACTGAACCGATTTAGTCCTTCCTTTCATATAAGCTTTTAATAGGTCACTGGATGGTTTATAGCTATTTTCCTACTTTCCTAACTCCTTCGAATACAGGGATCGTATATGCGAGAAGCGCATCCGCTAGTTTAGCCTAAAGTAATTTTAAAGAAATTTGTTGGAGTTTCAGTCCAAACAACGTCATATATTAAGATGTTAAATAATGTTGCTCTTGAATCTCTATATTGTGCCTATAAAAAATGACGCCATACAATATAAATGATCAATTATAGGCCAATACACAGGCTAAATTACCAAAGACAGGTCAGTTTACATTCTAATTGACCAATGGTAGGAAAGTAAGACGTCATTTTTTAATAGGCACTATAAGAAGCTTCGTTGCTCATGCTACTTGGCGTAAACTAGGACAAAATTTAATACTATTAAGAGGGCAATAGTGTTAAAATGAATCTACTTTCTTCCATCAAAGCCTACAAAATTCTTAACAAATTCTATATGAGTTTGGGTTGTATTCTCATTCAGTTCAGTCCAAGTGACCTGAGCAAATGAGCTGTTATATTTTTTTATTTTATTTTCTTGTATTCATTCGAATCCAGTGGACAGGAACCGGTTCTCATGAATACGAAAAAACTATGTCTAGCATCGTATTATATCCAGTAGGGTTGGGCCGGATATCCGGTGTGGCCGGATATCCGGCCATTTTCAATATCCGGCCGGATACCGGATATTGAAACTATCCGGCCGGATATCCGGCTCTATAACTTTTTATACTTTACACCAAAAATCTCTGCTTTTTAAAATCTTAAATGGCTATAATTTTCTTATAATTGAAGCTAGAAGAATATTTTTTTTGAATAAGTTTAACTTTATGTAAATTTATATAAGATTTCTGAAGAAATTTTTTTTTACTACTTTAATATCTGGTAATTTGGCCGGTTATCCGGCCGGATATCCGGTAATTTGGCCGGATAACCGGATATTTGCCGGATATCCGGCATTGGCCGGATATCCGACCGGTTACCGGATATCCGGCATTTGAAATCAGCCGGATATCCGGTATCCGGTATCCGGCCAAAAAAGTATCCGGCCCAACCCTAATATCCAGTTTTCTATGAATATAGAAATGTACAATCATAAGATTAAAACCAGTTTTTTTAGCCGGTGCCTCCGGCACCTCGGGGCTAAAAAAACTAGTTTTAATCTTATAATTGTACATTCTATATCCGCGGAAAGCCGTTTATAATACGATACGAGAAATAACTATTAAAGCCTTTCTGCCATTTAACGTTTATTTTTCCATAATATATAGAGTAAACCAATAGAGGGGGAGAGGTAAAATATATGTACAATGTCCTAACCTTGTGGACCCTTTGCCGACTTTAATTGGGTCTTTGAATATCAGCCACTAGCATTATAGATATTAAAACATGTAAGTGGCTACAAAAGAGCATAAAGAAATTTGCTAGCAGACGAAAAAGATCCCTAAGACCGGGGCCAGATAGTTGGCTGAGTTATACATCTATACTTAATACATTAATTGATTCCATAATCATTGATGAATATTCTACTATTTGTTTAGCTTCAAAATTACTTTTACAATTCTATAGTTTTAACCAAATTTGGATATTTCTAGATAATTCTAGCTGTTTGTTTACTATAATTTACCTTAATTTACTTTTAAGGATTATTAATAGACTCTGTCACAAAGTACGATATTGTTTCAATATTGGTGAACTATTATTTCCGCATACAATCCTTTAATAATAAATGTAATAATTATAGATGTATAACCCATACAACGTAGTGGGACAAAGTGACTCAAAAATCAGCCATGTGACGCAATAAAAATAAAGGAATATCCATCTCTTTTAAGGGGTTTTCTTTCCCACTTCTCCTCTCATATTCCTCATTTTTATGACGTCACATGGCTTATTTTTAAGTCACTTTGTCCCACAACCATACAATTACCTGGTCCCTGTCTTTTTCGTCTACTAGGAAACTGCTTTATGCTCTTTTGTAGCGACTTTTCTGTTTTAAAATTAACTATTGGCTGAAATTCAAAGACCAAATAAAAAGTCGGCACAGGGGCACAGTATTTAACCTCTTAAGACATCTTAATGATGACAAATATAATCATAATAGCCAAACTTAAAATAGAAATTGATTCCACAAACACCAGTATAAAAAAATTAAATTAACAAATTAGCAAAACTAAAACTTTAATAAATAAGCTTGTTATGTGGTTGTGATTTGATATTTTAGCTATTACTAAAGAAATCTTTTTTTTCGCTATTTTAATTTTGGGTATTATAATACAGTGTGTTTTTTTTTATGAGAACTTTTTTTTACCCCACTTATAGTTATCAGAATTTGATGATTAACGGCTTATTTTCTTCGTTTTTTATAACCATTTATAGAACATCAAAAAAAATTTCAGTTTTTATTTAAAAAGTACAGTAAAATAAAAAATTCAAAACATGGGTGTCAACATCTAAAAATGGTTTTAGCGCATTTTTCTTAAGCTCAAATCTTCTACCCTTTGCAAGAAAAAAATCGGATTTTCAGTAGTCGACTTTGGGGGGCCAGTACTACCTCCTTGGTTGAGATATGGCCTTCAAACTTTGATATGTTCTAGTAAATGCCCCCAAAAGTATCTGTATCAATTGTTAACTCTGTATATCAACTTTGAAGCGTTTTGAAGCCATTCTTGCAAAGGGTACAAGATTCGAGCATGAGAAAAATGCGCTAAAACCATTTTTAGATGTTGACACCTAGGTTTTGAATTTTTGATTTTTCTGCACTTCATTAATAAAAACTGGAACATTTTTTTGATGTTCTATAAATGGTTATCAAAAACGAAGAAAATAAGCCATTAATCATTAAATTCTGATAACTATAAGTGGGGTAAAATTGCTTTCAAAAAAGTTCTCATAAAAAAAAACACACTGTAGTTTGTTGTGAAAGTAGTATTTAAGCGAAGGTGATGGATCACTTTGTTCCCTCTCTTTGTGCATTTACATATAATGTATATATTTGAATGATTCATTTGATCATATACTTATGTATGTGTAACTTATTACTCATTAATAATTATATTTGTGCAATAATGGCTCCTAAATGCATGGATTAATTTTAAAAAAAAACATTATTTTAAATGAAAATAATTGATTTATTTGATTATTTAAGAAAATTAAGCAAATATTGAATTATATCGGCTATGGCTTTTTATTAAGAATGGCCTTTGCTCACAGTTTTTTAGCACTCAGTCATGAAACCTAAACGACCTGTTTTTTTTATTGTCATTTCTCTTAGAATCTAACGCATAATTTTTAATGTAAGGCTACATTCTTAAGATGATAATAATTCTAGTATAAAAGCTTTAGTTTTTGTTTGACCTATTATTTATTTTCAATTTAGACAATTGAAGCTATGAAGTGTGCGTATGTTATCCTGCTGATGGCGTCTTACTGGATGACTGAAGCTCTCCCCTTGCCCATAACATCTATGATACCTGTGGTAAGTATTTTTTGTAAGGTTGTGTGATTATTTCTGTAAGGTTGTGTGATTATTACATCAATTTTACTGGTGATTTATCCCTTTCCCTTGCCCATAACTATATGATACCTGTCGTAAGTATTTATATGAGGTTGCGTGATTATTTCTGTAAAGTTGCGTGATTATTACATTATTTTTACAGGTTCTTTATTCCTTTCCATCGCCCATAACATCTATGATATCTGTCGTAGGTATTTATGTGAGGTTGTGAGATTATTTATGTAAGGTTGCGTGATTATTACATCAATTTTACTGGTGCTTTATCCCTTTCCCTCGCCCATAACATCTATTATACCTGTCGTAAGTATTTATGTGAGGTTGCATGATTATTTCTGTAAAGTTGCGTGATTATTACATCATTTTTACAGGTTCTTTATCCCTTTCCCTCGCCCATAACATCTATGATACCTGTCGTAGGTATTTATGTGAGGTTGTGAGATTATTACAAAATTTTTTTTCTGGTTCTTTATCCCTTGCAAAGTCATGTAATATAATTTAAAAATATAATTTGAAACAAATAGACTACATGAATTTGGTAATATAAGTCTAAAACTTGAAGCAATTTGACTTCCTTGTTCAGTAAACATTTTGCGAAATATTAATAATTGATTATAAATGATTTGCTGGTTGAAAGTATATAATTACTTTTATAGAGATGAGTAGAAAAAATCAGTGCAATTGTCTATATTTTTCCCCTGGGAATTTACCAAAGTTTTTTTTCATTACCAATAGGACAGAGGAAACTCATTCTGAAATACAAATAGTCTGGGCACCAAAATCTTTTCTGTTTAGTAAATTAAGTTTTTCATAGTTTTAAAGGTTTCCTTCTTTTTTTTATCCCTAGCTTATTATTGTTACTAGAGGTGGCGTTCTAAATTTATTCCGCTTCGCTATTAGCTAGATTGAATATTAATCTTTTTCTTCCATTGTCCTATCCCTGTTTAAAGTATTAAAGTATTTCCCCTTTCTTTAAAATATATTTTAGGATCCTGATATTTTTTATTTCAAATTATCGTCCTGAAAGGGTTAAAATGTTTAGGTAACTGTTAAATTTTAGTTCAATATCTGACCACATTACGCACGTATCGCTAGTATCATATGGGTCATATCGTTCTGGTCAATGGGAGTTTATTATGGATTATTGGAGCACTATGAGTTTTAAACATTTATTCCTTGGAAAACTTGAGCTCATATATAGACAATTATTTTCTATATAGATCTGACATGGATCTTGAAGCAATAAAGCAGGCTGTTTTGTAAATGTTAAAAATTGGAAGAATCTATTAAATAAAAGTTATCGCAAATATACTTAGTAAATAAGAATACAGATTTAGAGAATGCCTCTCTGGGATATTTTATTCAAAGCCAAAAAATTGTAGTATTACGAAATATAAACAAAACAATATAAAAAAACCGTTTAAGTAAATAATAATATGCTCATTTTCTTTATTAGAATAATAACTTAATAAGTAGAACAAAATAAAGATTGCATGTTGTCTCAAAAGTATTATATCTTGGGAAAACTAGTTACACTTTAAAAGGTTTAATGTACAATTGTCTGGGAATACGAAAATGATAGATCTATATGCTTTTTTAGTCTGTCCAATACAGGGGGGAGGGGACAATGGGCTTTTTATTACATTAGTCCTCAAAGTTTTATAATAACGTTTTTTTATTCGTTGGCCTAATATCTTTGGGGACTGTTGCTGAATTATGATAGGTTGATTCAATAAGTTGAGTGTCTAAACGTTTGTACCACTAATTGTAATCTGTAGAATGGGTAATTTTGCGATCATCATTGAGGATGTACATCAATTTATCGGCCATTGTCTTATACCTTTAGATCTCTGGTTCTCATAAGAAATAATTAAGTTTCCCTAGACAAGCGTACCTAATCAGTAATCGGTATTGTCCTCTTAGAATTTTTTTTTTCAATTTTGAAAATTTGAGTACTCCTTCCCCCCCCCCCCCCCCCCCCCCGACAGCAAACTATGAACTCTGGCCGCAGCGCTCGGCTCCCTAGCCTGCCTAGCCGCAGCACTCGGCCCCCTTGCCTGCCTAGCCGCAGCGCTCAGCTCCCTAGCCTAAAACCTAACCTAACCTAAAATAGTTGTTCGTCGTTGTCGGGGGGGGGGGGGGGGGGGGTGGGTACTCAAATTTTCAAAATTAAAAAAAAAATTCTAAGAGGATAACGCCCAGTAATCATATTCAAAACAATAGTTTCTTAAAGTTTTATAACTATGTAAGAAGTTGCATAGGAGAGTTTGTGATTATTTTTCATAAACTTTCTTGACTCGTTAGTTCTTCTTCTTACAAAGAATGTACTTTTCCAGAAAGGCTTGGAAACCGATTAATATCCGCTGGATTAGAATCTGTTTTAAGCCATACTGAAAAAGCATGTATCGTATTATAGACCGCTTTCCACGGATATCAAAAAGAAAAGGTATAAAATAAAACCAGTTTTGTTAGTCCCGAGACGCCTAAGGTACGGTCTAACAAAACTGGTTTTTATCTTATGATTTTTATGTTTATTTTTGTGGAAAATTATCAAGAATACGAAACGATACATGATTTTTCAGTATGGCTTAGAACCTGTTCTAATCAAACGGATATTAATCGGTTTCGAAGCCATACTGGAAAAGTACATTCTTTGTAAGAAGAAGAAATAACAAGTGAAGAAAGTTTGTATCCAATTGATATTATGTCGTGCCAGAGCATATTTTACAAATGTATTGAGCATGAACCCTTATCTAAATCTTCAATTTATTAAATAGTTGGAGGGTGAGAGTGGGTCATATTTTTTTATCCCCCCCCCCAAAAAAAATACCGATAAATGATATACATCCCCAGTGATGATACACAAATTTACCTCTTCTTTAGATTATAATTAGTGGGTGAATCGTTTGGACACTCAATAAAATAACAAAATAATCAAAAGGCACGGGCTAAAAAAACTGGTTTTAATCTTATGATTGTACATTTCTATATTCGTAGAAAACTGGATATAATACGATGCTAGACATAGTTTTTTCGTATGGATGAGAACCGGTTCCTATCCACCGGATTCAAATGAATATGAGAAAAGGTTTATCCCTTATTTACTTTTTGCTTTAGCATAATGATAAAAATAGTGTTAATAAAAAGTTTAAATTGAACGAGACGCTTATATCCCCTACTAAAAACATCCTACAATAAAGATGAAACTAGAATAATCTAAATTTGATAAAAGCTTTAAATACATTACAATAAGATTAATGTATTTTATATCAAATAGGATATAATACTTTTGAGATCACTTAAAGATACAAAAAAAACTGGCTTTAACCAAATATTCAACATTAACGATAATACTAGAATTCCTAAACTTATTTCGTTAAAAAGATATCATTTTACAGATATTGTTATTATTAATCTAATTTCATAGAATTTGGTCAATTGTCTAGAATTATAATATACGCAAATAACAAGAACATAATTGAGATGCTGTACGTATTGGTGCAAAAAATGGGGACAAATTTCAAATTGTTTTGGCGTGTGACGTCATACCCCCATCTCTTTTCTAGGGGGTTTCTTTCCTCCTTCCCTTTTCTTTCCCCTCACTTGTGACGTAAATAAACAGCCCCGTCAAATCAATTTAAAAATTGTCCCCATTTTTTGCACCAATACGTACAGCATCCATAATTGACCATAGGTATCATAGCATTCATAGTAACTGTATTACCTCAAACGGCTGAGACTGCTTTCCAAGTTTCCATGACACTTTATCGTCAGGTCCAACAATTAAGGATAACTAAGGGGAGCCATATCTACCTTTTTCTCTCAAAACACTCGCGGTTTTAGGTTAAGTAACACCCATCAGACAACCAACTCTTTTAATGCAAGACCGTTGTTTAGGAGTTCTAACTGTGCATGGTAATGAGTTGCGCTTGTTTTTGACCAAGGCATCACCCATAATCTAACTATTAACAAGGATGACAACATCCATAAAAGCGAAGCACTGAAACGGTAGGACAAACAGACATTAACACTTGTATAGTATCTGAACTGAAAAATCGGAACATAAATGTATAAATGTCGAATCAAAATTGTAGGTAAATTTGTTGAAAAACTGCTTAAAAACAGGATAATGTTTATGGACATACTTACATTTTTGGACTTGATTATAGAGTTGCTTCGCTTATAATATTGTTCTTTGTTGTCCCAGGAATCAATATACCAAAAATCAGATCAAACGGATAATTAAAACACTTGAAAATTTGTTGTTAAAAAAGTAGAAAAATCAACATGTTTAAAATGGACGTACGGACATTCTGGTACTGATTATAGAGTTGCTACGCTTTCTAAATCGTACCCAACTACTACAGGAATCATCATGCAAAGTTTGAAATCGATAGGACAATTCTAACATGCCTAAATTAACGAATAAAAGCTATCTATCTCGGACGGACGGACGGACGGACGGACGTACGGACGGACGGACGGACGGACCGACCCTAATTATAGAAAAGCTTCGCTTTTAAAAATAGCATTAATTAATCGTAGATTTGTGTTTTTAGACTTTACTAAAGCATTTGATAAGAGGGCTTATTATATGATGAGCGGGTCTAAGTTTGATTTCCAAAATTCTAAGATTGTTAGTTATCCCACTTGTATAAGTAGATTGCAATTCAAGGTTTAAACGTTTGGACACTAAACTTAATGCACCAACCAATCAAAATTCGATAAAGTCCCCAAAGTTGTTAATTCAACGATTAAAAAAGTTATTGATACAATTTTGGGGACTAGTTTAATAAACATCAAAATGTCCCCTCCCTCCCTGAAACAATGTACTATGTATTTTATACAAGTTCTATAATCCTTTTCCATAAAATGGTCCCCTTTCTAATAATTTCTATTACTATAGCTACCAAATAATATCATAATGGCTATATTTTAAGAAATTTCTAGTTGGATCCAATTAAATAATATAAATATCAATTTTTTTCTCTCATTTTGTAATATTTAAAGTCGTATTTAATATTTGATTTTTTAGGGTAGCTAGCACAACTAAAATTTATCTTTCTGTCATAAAGTTAGAAATCTTTTCAAAAATGGGTAATTTTATAGGTCGATGAATATGGAACCTCTTTATAGTGCCTATAAAAAAATGACCAATGATAGTCCAATATGCAGACTTAATTTGCAACGGCAGGCCAATATACATTTTAATTGACCAATGGCAGGCCAGTATGACGTCATT
Organism: Acartia tonsa; assembly: GCF_053477335.1. NCBI lineage: Eukaryota > Metazoa > Arthropoda > Copepoda > Calanoida > Acartiidae > Acartia > Acartia tonsa. The sequence continues at coordinate 7,752,764 of NC_137264.1, forward strand.
TCATATAGGTACATTAAAAAACTTCATGAATTTGACTAAGTTTCCAAGCACTTTAGTAAAAGAAGCCCTTTTTATTAGCAGAAATTTTTATATTAGCTGTCAGATTGCCAACTTGAAGGGCATAGTGTCATACCGACGGACACTAGATCTATTGCAGTTCACGGTAACATGTTCCTGGTAACGATTTTCTCAAAAAATCTATGAATGTTAAAGACTACCAGCTGCCAAACGGCTGAACTTACATTTAGTGCCGGCACACCGTTTTAAGCGGCATAAGAAGGTCTATGAATAATCTGTAATAGCCAAGATCAAATGATGCACAGGGAAATGTTCACTGAAGAAAAACGAGTAAAATAAGTCTTGTGCAGTGCGAGATAACTGTTCATAGATTTTTGGAGATAATCATTGCTAAGAACATTTTACCGTGTACTGCACTTGACCTCAGACATTAACTATGAAATATATACATTAAATTTTGTCCTATTTAGGTTGCCCTACCGCTGCTGGGGTTGATGTCCACGAAGGAGGTTGCCATCAACTACCTGAACGCGACCAACTACATGTTCCTGGGAGGTCTGATCATGGCCATAGCTGTAGAGCACAGTGGACTTCATAACAGGGTGGCGCTCAGGATTATCATGATGGTAAGCCAAAGCTCTTTATATGTAGTGCCTAAAAAAGGGGATAGATCTTAAAAGTTTTCCCGAAGTATTCCGAATTACGTCATATTAGAATAATCCATTACTCTAATATGACGTCATTAGGGAGACTTCGGCCAATAGTTTTTAGATGCATCCCCTTTTTATAGGCACTATAAAGATCTCTCCTGGTATGCATGCAGCTTAGTGCAGCTGCCGGGGGTGTGGGTTCGAGTCTCGCATCAAATCTTGTTAAAGACGATGAAACTATGTCCAATTGCTATAGTATGCTTGGTCCAAAAACAGGCGCAACTTATTGAAATATAAGGAACCCAGAAAATGTTCAGGGAATCAACTTGTCGGTATTCTATTGGCCGTTTGGTCCATTTAATCATGCACTTCATTAAGTAAGACGACATGCATAAAAAATTTGTGTAATATTATGAGTAATGATTATCTCCCCTGTCTACTGTTTACAGATGCTAGTTGCTTTGCCCCTATTAACTAGGGATAGGCGGGGATGGTAAGAAAATGGCTCAAAACCAACACAAGGCTTACCAGAAAAGTTCAACCAATTCGGACTAGCAAAGTTAGAGATCATTAGCTTTAGACAGAACATTAATACTTTATGTTATTTATAAGATTTTAATTAGGATTATTATTAGAACATATCTATAGTATAGATATTAGTTGTATTTACAGATAAGTACCTCTCTCCCTTTTTCAATGACCTTTTTCGTCTGCTAACAATTTTTTTCTTCTTTTACTTGGCTTTGTTAATACCGTTACCATTGGTTGATTTTCAAAGACCCATTTGAGATTGGGTACAAGGTCAGTGTTTTACTCTAATATTATTAGGTTGGTGTAAGCCAGGCGAGGTTGATGTTGGGCTTCATGTTGACCACCATGTTCCTGTCCATGTGGATCTCTAACACGGCCACCACGGCCATGATGTTGCCCATTGTCGACGCGGTGGCCGAAGCCATCAACGCCAAGGTAACATGGTAACACCGAGATTTAATATTTGGTAACCTATTTCCAGTATGACTTCGAAACCGGCTAATATCCGCTGGCTTAGAACCGGTTCTCAGTCATACTGAAAAATGATGTACAGCATCTTGTTATAGAGAATTTTTCACGATTATTGAAATAAAAATCATAAGATTGATACCAGTTTTGTTAGCCCCTAGAGGCCGAAAGCCCAGGCTTATCTTTTAATCTTATATTTTTCACTTTAATATCCGCGGAAAGCAACTAATAATTTTTCCTTGAACAAAAAATTAATTTCTTTATAGAATAAAAAAAAACATTTAAGGTTTCAAGAAGTAATATCACTTAAATTAAAGAATAGATGTTGCTTTTTAAAAGCGAAGCTTTTCTATAATTAGGGTCGGTCCGTCCGTACGTCCGTCCGAGATAGATAGCTTTTATTCGTTAATTTAGGCATGTTAGAATTGTCCTATCAATTTCAAACTTTGCATGATGATTTCTGTAGTAGTTGGGTACGATTTAGAAAGCATAGCAACTCTATAACCATTACCAGAATGTCTGTACGTCCATTTTAAACATGTTGATTTTTCTACTTTTTTAACTTCAAATTTTTAAGTGTTTTAATTATCCGTTTGATCTGATTTTTGGTATATTGATTCCTGGGACAACAAAGAATAATATTATAAGCGAAGCAACTCTATAATCAAGTCCAAAAATGTAAGTATGTCCATAAACATTATCCTGTTTTTAAGCAGTTTTTCAACAAATTTACTTACAATTTTGCTTTGATTCTTATACTTTTATATTCTGACTATTCAGTTCAGGCAATTAGGTTTTATTTAAAATCATTTGTATATACGAGCAAATATACCTACAATTTTGATTCGACATTTATACATTTATGTTCCGATTTTTCAGTTCAGATACTATACAAGTGTTAATGTCCGTTTGTCCTACCGTTTCAGTGCTTCGCTTTTATGGATGTTGTCATCCTTGTTATTAAAAAACAAATATTTTCGAATAGGAATTTGTAAACTTCTAACATAACAAGTGTTTTTAAAGATGTAGAAATAAACATCATAGAATTTTTTTTGTAATGCATAAGGTTTCGTGATTTTTTGGGATAAAAATAAATAATCCTTTTTAAGTTGATTGCTGATTGTCTCCTTAACTGTCTGTGTGTCTGTCTGTTTGTTTGTATTTTTATCCCTAGGTCTGTCGGTATGTCTGTTTTTATGTTTATCTGTACGTTTCTGTATTTCTGGTTGTTTGTCTGTCTATTTTTGTTGTTATTGAATGTCTATCTAGTTGCCTGTCTGTTTGTCAGTCCATATAACTGTCTGTATGTCTGTCCATATGTCTGTCTGTATGTCAGTCCATATATATCTGTCTGTATGTATGTCTGTCCATATGTCTGTCTGTCGACATGTCTGTCTGTCCATATGTCTGTCTGTTTGTCTGTCTGCTAATTGTGTCTGATTTTATGTGTGTCCATATGTATGTCTGTATGTCTCTAAGTCTATCGGTATGTATGTCTGTCCATATGTCTGTCTGTCCCTGTGTCTCTCTGTCCATGTGTATGTCTGTCCATATGTCTGTCTGTATGTTTGTCCAAATAATACAAGTTTAGCTGTGCAACTTATGGGGAAAAGTATCCTTTTTGACAATGAAATTATACTTATATATTTTAAGAGTGAAATATCCTTCTGTCAGGACGTGCCTGCTGGACCTGTAGTCCCTGGTGCTGGACCTGTAGTCCCTGGTGCTAGGGTCAGGAGACAAATGTCGAGCATCTCACAGGGAGCTAAGCTGGATAATTACAAGTAAATACTTTCAGAAAAGTAACGGGATGTCTGTCTGCCAACCAAGGAACCAATATGGTTCTCCTTTACAATGTAGCTTCTGGAAGGTTAATAACTATAATCTCGGGGAGCGTACCAACAAACGACCCTAAAAAAAAATATGACCCCCTCCCGAAATATAATTTTACTTAAAAAAATTAAATTAAAAATAGGGGGATGGACTCCTCCCCCTCCCTCTCCCCCGTAGGGGCGTAGAAGTTAGTATTTAATTTTACATAAAAGGTGTATTAATTTATGAGATAGAAAAAACTACTTTAGCTGTAACTAATTCGCTATTATAAAATAACAGTCCCATGTAAAAAATTAAATATAATTAGTTAATGTTTGAATAAATATAACAAACAATTTCTTTTTTAAACCATTCAGTACCACATTCTGATGCCAAAAAAGTTCTTAAATGGTCAAATCAGGGATCTAAAGGGATAAGACAATGATGCAAATATCAAATTATATTACACCAAATTACCCTTCTGTAGATTATGATTAAAGGTTAAAAAGTTTGGACACTCAACTTAATGAACCAACCAATTAAAATTCCTTTAAGTCCCCGAAGTTGTTAAGCTAACGAATAAGAAAACGTTATTATGACACTTAGGAAACAAGTGTAATAAACAGTCCCTGGGTCAAAATACTTATTGATACAATTTTGTAGGCCCCCACTGGCAGTTGGAGAAAGCATGTCACCTGTCGGCAATGGTTCCACCAGAGGTAGAATAATATTAACCTGCTATCCTCAACACATTCGCTCGTCATCGGGGAGGTGATAGGTTCGAATCTCGGCCCGACACTGTGTCATAAGTAAAGACGTAAAAAATGGTTCTTACTGCTGCAATGTCAGTAGCGCGACACAAATAGTTAGGGTATGGGGAATGCCTTGGATCATAAACAGGCGCAACTCGTTACCATGATTAGTTAGGATTTCTCAGACAATGGTCGTGCAATCAAAGTCTGTTGGATGTTACTTAACCTTATATCCGTGTGTGATAGAGTATCGTATCCCATTATAATCGGATGATTCCCTGGATTCTCTAGATGATCACTTAAATCTTGGATGGACTACTTAGGGAAGCTCTATATAGTGCCCATTAAAAAATTACGTCATCCAATACAAATGACTAATGGTAGGCCGATACACAGACTACATTAACAATGCAATGGCAGGCCAGTATACATTTTAATTGACCAAGGACAACAAGCCAGTATGCTGCTTTTTTTATTAAACACTATGAAAAGCTTACTACTTATGGTTCATTTTCTTTCTATTTAGGTGAAGAGCACTCCCAATCTGTGGATAGTATTCCCCCAATCAAAGAGAAGTCCCAGGAAGCAGTGAACGGGTCAGCTGGCGGTCACAAGTCCCCGGAAGGAGGTAAAACTGGTAATGTACATATTATTGCTTTTCGAAGCTTTTTATAGTGCCTGTTGAAAATGACGTCATACTGGCCTACCATTGATCAATTAAAATGAATACTGGTTTTCTATTGGTACTTTATTCTGTTTATTGGCCTATCATTGGTCATTTGTATTGTATGACGTCATTTTTTATATAGGCAAATTAAATAGCTTGTTGCTTTTCGTTTTCTTATTCTACATTCAGCTATACACAAGTTGCAGCTTCATTTTGCAATTTCCCTCAAAATACCCCTTGTCGAGCACAGAGTCAAATCCCCCCCCCCTTCCATGCTTGAAATAAATTTAAAAGAAGGGAAGTTTTTTTGTCTATTATTTTAGGTCAGGTTAGGTTAGGTTATATTGGGTAGTTGCACCGCAGTTTTGTGCACAATTAGGCGTAGGAAAAAACTACCCCTCTCCTACCCTTTTATTTTCACATTTTTAATGTTTTTATGTTTGTAAATATTTTTTTTCTTTCGTAACACTCATTCTTTTTTGTCATGCTTCCCTCACTCTGTCTGTAAATTGTTACTAAGGGATTTAAAGGGATAAGACAACGCCTATAAATTGATGTACTGTACATCCGCATTGATGATACACAAAATTACTCCTTCTGTAGATTATAATTGGTGGTTGAAACGTTTAAACACTCAATTCAATAAAAGTCCCCAAAGTTGTTAAGTCAACAAGCCTCGGGGCTCACGATACTGGTTTTAATCTTATTATTGTACATTTTATATCCGCGGAAAGCTGTTTATTAAACGATGCGAAAAATACCTATTTCTTTATTTTAGACGAGAAAGGGGAGAAGGCAGTAAGGATGCAAGAAGTTGAGAATGGAAAACCCGCCACCAACGATAAGGTTTAGTTTTATAATAGCGCCGCTACTCTATACAATTATTCCTGACTGAATGTCTAATCTTACATCTGTCGATGAACAAGAGATATAACTCAAAATGCTTTTGTCCGTAAAAATCTCCCTATCCACTGAATCGATTGGGTCCTCCATTATAGGATTTGTAAAATTTTCGTTTTAACTTAAGTCTTAGGATGGTTTTAGACTATTTTTTTGACTATGATTGTATCTTATCTATCCAGGACTCTCCGCATGCAAGTGGGGAAGAAGACATGTTTGACTATGATGAACAATATTTATTTATTTATGATTGTATCTTATCTATCCAGGACTCTCCCCACGCAAGTGAGGAAGAAGACATGTTTGACTATGATGAACAATATTTATTTATCTATGATTGTATCTTATCTATCTAGGACTCTCCGCACGCAAGTGAGGAAGAAGACATGTTTGACTATGATGAGTTTGATCTGCCCATGAACCAAAGGTACCAACAATTTTCTAGTGACTCAAGACCACCAACTCTTTGATTACACGAACCTTGTTTGGAAGTCCTAACTGTTCATAAGTAATAGTTGTGCCTGTTTATTGAAACCCTCCAAACATATTAGCTATGTAGACACGTCATTATTGACGTCTTTAGTATGTTGAGGTGTGGCCTAGAGTCCTGCCCCGAATATGACATTGAGCGTTCGGAGACACCTTGAACAATGATCACTGAAGCAGCTTATAGTGCCTATAAAAATGACGTCATATAATACAAATGACCAATGAAAGGCCAGTATACAATTTACCATTGGCCAATTAAAAAATATATATTATACTGGCCTATCATTAGTTAGTTGTATTGTATGATGTCATGTTTTATAGGCACTGTATAAGCTGTTCCATTCTAAAAGAAAATTGTATAAATCAATCTTAGTGTTTTATTTTCAAATTTGAAACTATTGACATTAAATCCAATAGTTACATTTGTCTTGAAACCTCTAGTTTAAGAAATCAGGAGAAAAACAAAAAAGTTAGAGATAAAAAAGTTTTAGAAATACACAGGGGCTGCTATTTAGCCAATTAATTCCAATTGAAATTGCCGCGAAATTTAATATTTTGTTGGAGTAAAGTTGGAGTATAACTTGTTTTTTTTTCGTATAACTGAAGAGAGGTGGGTAAAAAGGGGAAGGGAGTTGTGGGGAAATTTTCATTTAGAATTGCTTGTCAGAATCACATTCCTTTTTCCCTGGAAAAACAATTTATGATTATTTTTGATACGGTTGGCATCTGCATAAGATTTTATGTTAACAAATTGCTTTCTGTTCTTTTATAGCGACTTAATTGGTTTACTCTGATGTCTGAAATACAACCTCCTAGATTTTGGTTGAAGGAGGTGTAATCATATCCCACATACCTGTAAAAAGTTTCGGGTACAATTCTCGCAACCCCCTGGAAAAGCCCTGTATGTGTTTGTATCGAAGGATCTCGCTAACAATTAAACCGATTTGAGTCTCCTTAACAGGGTAGCTTCTCATAGGTTCTGGGAAGGTTTATAACTATTTTGGGGGATTGTACCACCACCCTCCCAAGAGAAATCACAAAAAATAAAAAAAAAAAAGAACGCAACATAGAAATTATTGTTCAAGTTATATATTTGAAATAAAAAAACAAACATTTAAAGTGCCACTAGAGGCCTCTAGGGGGCGTAGCCGCTAGATTTTGTATAGAACAACCTTTTTTCTTTAACATGATATGGAAAATGAATCTATGAAATAATATTCAGGTTTTATTGAAAGTTTTAGAAGCAGAAATAAAAATGTGAATGAGAGACAGAAATATTGAAAATTATTTTGCAATATCTTTTATTGAAAAATTCACAAGTCATAAAAATAGATTTTTTTGTATTATGCATTTTTTTGCAGGGAGGGAGAGGCCATATGAAAAAATGTGTCTTTATAAAGTATTGTTCAATACATATATAAAACATTTCTTAATAATGACTCTTAATTGTCAGTTAACAGTGCATAGCTATAATGATATGATTATACCATTTACTGGATTTTAAAGATTCCTAAGAGGATTTATACGCTTAGTTTCCTCATAAAAAAGTCACAAAATATAAGCACATTCAATACATGTTAGACATTTTGAATTTTAGATATTTTGTAACAGATTGAAACAGAATTTTACTTCAAAATAATATTGGATATTAACCCAGCGAAACTTTTTAAAAAAAGGTAGCATGCTAGTTGTTCGATATCGTTGGCGATAAACGTTGGAAAATCGGCCTTTCAAGAAAAGTTAGCATGCGAGTTCACCATCGTAGCAGAGTAGCATAAAGTAATGCTGCTCTCTATTCGGTTCTTTCTAAAGTATAAAAGCATCTCAGCTCTTTTTTTTTCACTTCTTTTTTTTATCCTCTCTCTCTTTCTCTCTCTCTCTCTCTCTCTCTCTCTCTCTCTCTCTCTCTCTCTCTCACTCTCTTTTAATTTATGCTACTATTGTGCGAACTCGCCCCATAATCTGCTACGATATCGATGGCGAACTCGCATGCTATTTTTTGCTTGAAAGGCCGATTTTCCAAAGTTTATCGCTAAAAAATCAGGTGTTAATTTATGGCTAATGGGATTCGAGGTAGCATAGGAATCGGTTCATATATTGTACGAGCTCGAAGGCGACTCTATGGCGAAATATCTTTCTGAGAAAAGGGTTGTTACTTTTTTATTTAATCCTATTACATAAAGTAGTAAGTTTTTTATGTCTGAAGTTTAAGATCTTCAATAACTACTGGACTGATTGGGTTTCTCTATTTTTAGTAAGCTTCGCATAGGTCCTGTGAGATGGTTCTAGGCTATTTTATTTTCAGATTTGAGTCTTGGTTTTCACCTTTTTGCTATACATAGCCATAGTTGATTTGTGATAAAGTAAAAAATAAAAGTAAAAAATAAATGTAAAACATCACGAAACCTTTCACAACATTTTTTTGTATTTTGAATATAAATCATTAGAAATTAATGTATAAATATAAGTAAATCGAAATGAACGATTAAATTTTCAGGGAAGCTTTTTGTAGAATTAAACAAATTATTGTTTTTATTTAGGACATTTACATCAATTAACCAGCTGACAATAAATCCTCGAAGCTACCAACACTACAATACTGTGGGTCCCTGGAACCATAATCCTTATAACCATCAGGTATACACACACCGGGGCTTGGTAGTAGTTTACCTTAAAGTGAATTTTCGAGCACAGAACTCCCCCCCCCCTTATTGTATATAGTAGTAAGGTTTTGTTTTGTCTGAAGCTTAAGAGCTCAATAATTATTGTACCGATTGGGTTCTAAATATTAAGCACGCTATTTTAATTATTTTAAACTATTTTATTTACAGATTTCAGTCTTGGGATGAGGCAATTTTTTTAGTCCCACTTTTCATTTTCAGCGACCCTAGATGCTAGGGGCATATCCGATAGTTTTTTAAAGATTGAAAATAAGAGTAGAGGTAGGGAGGGGGGGGGGGTGGATTAGCAATGGGGGGATGGAGGTCAGTGCTTAAAAGGCACTATGAAGAAAATCACCGTCTTAAAACTCGCCAACCAATCCCTATTGAAATATCTGTGTTATTTCTTTTAAATAAGCTTGTTACAAATGGCAACTAAACACCCATTAGGATAGAACAAAATTGCAGTAGATTTTCGGCTTTATGACAGCTGCCCAGCCTTTGCGGTTCAAATCTATCCACATCATTTTCCATATTATTCATCCACCATCAATTTAATTTGCTTTATTCAACACTTTATAAATAGCTACCTACGAGACATAATTGTAACAGTAATCATCATCATTGACACCTTTATGATACACAAAATTACCCCTTCTGTAGATTACATTTAGTGGTTGAAACATTTGGACACTCAACTTAGTAAATCAACTAATAAAAATCAAGAAAAGTTACCCAAGTTTCTAAGCCAATGAATAAGAAAGCGTTATTATAAAACTTTGGGTACTAGTGTAAATACCAGCCTAATGTCTCCTCCTGTCTTCCTGTATATTTACCTGTGTATATATTTATCAGCATTACAATACTGTTGGCCCCTGGAGTCACATCCCCTATAATTGTCAGGTACCCAAACTTATAATTGTCAGGTACCCAAACTAAATCTATCCTTCTCATTCTATATCTATCCACTTTCCAGTATGGCTTCGAAACCGATTAATATCCGTTGGATTAGAGTACCGGTTTTCGGCCATACTGAAAAATCATGTATAGCATCGTAATACAGACAATTTTCCACGAATATTTGAATTATAAAATTAATACCAGTTTTGCTAATCAAAACTGGTTTTAACCTTTTTTTAAAATTTTTATTCTAATATCCGCGGAAAGCTGTATATAATACGATGCGATAAATAGCAATTCCTTCTTACGTCGTTTTTCAATTAAGTGAAGACTTTTTTTTAGTCATTGGAGTTAAAAATATCTTGAAGTACTTTTTACCCACTATCAAAATTTCTGCAGTTTAAATTTGATTTAATGCTCGAAAGCCACGAAATTATTGATGATCAAATACCTAGTACGTTGAATCACAAAAAATAACAATTTGTTTTTATTATGTTATTTGACTAATGTATTTAATATAAAAATTTCAAATAAGCAATTGGCTCTTAAAGGCATTTTAAAAAAGCATGATGAAATTGAAAAACGATGCAAGTAATTTAAAGTTTTGAGTATTGTGTTAAAAAAATTGCACCTTTGTATTGTGATTTTTACACTCATATTTTAAACAGTAATATCTACATTTAAATCTAGTTTACTTTTATTTAAATAATACAAAAATTTGTAGCTAATTTTTACTAGGCGCTTTTCAAATGAATTAAAAATAAAGGGGAGAGGGTAGTTTTTGTTTTGTTTCTTTTCATTTTAGGTCTGGTAAAAATAGGTTATAATAGGTACCATCCCTGCAGGGTTAAGCCCACAGGGTTAGGGCTTCCACATAGGGGAAAAATACCCCTCGCCCTTATTTTTAATTCAGTTGAAAATAATTTGTTTCTCGATAGGCACATTGAAAGCACCTTACACTTTTCCTGGCAAAATCAAAATTTTCTGTTTAATATTAGCTTTACAAACTTTATCTTGCATAAACTATTTATTTTATGTGTATCTATCTATTTAGATAAGTTCTTCTATATCTTTGTATTTATTTAGTTATATTTCTATTTTAGTACTTTTAAAATTCTAATTGTTTTGTGTGTATTTTGATAATTAGTTCAATTCATCCCATATTTCCTTCATATACATTAATAGTTTTTAAACAAATATTTTTTTTCTTTTATGATCTAGTTTTCAAATGTTAACTTTTTTGGGATCATGGAAAGAAAACGACGTAGCTTTTCACCTATTTATAGCCCCTGGGGGGCATTAATTAACATTTAACTAACCTAACTTAAACTACCAAAAGCTACTGTGAAAATACGACGAAACCCGCTACTTCGTTTTCTTTCCACGATCCCATTTTTGTATTGCAATAGTTTGATGGTAATTTCTTGTATGATTTGTGAAATGTCAATCCTTATACTAAAGTAACAGGATGTTTGTCTGTGTGTCTGTGTATCTGTGTGTCTGTACCAAAGGATCTCGCTAACCGCTGAACCGATTGGGTTCTCCTTAACAGGGTAGATTCTCATATGTCCCGGGAAGGTTTTAAACTATTTTAGGGGAGGGTACCACCACCCTCCAAGAGAAATCACAATAAAATCGAAAAAAATTTAAATATTTCCGCCGCATAGTGTCGCTGCGTAGTCGCGCTGCGTAGAAGAATAAATTTAACAGCTGATAACATAGACAAATTATTTCTCAAATAAGATATTTAAAATAAAAAAAAACATTTAAATGCCACTAAGGGCCTTTCAGGGCGTAGCCGCTAGTTTTATCATAAAGAAACAATCCTTGTATGGTGATGTGTAATGTTAACTTTATTGTAGGACAAAATTTTTATGTTTGGATCTTGTATGGTGTTGTGTTATGTTAACTTTATTGTAGGACAAAATTTTTATGTTTGGATCTTGTATGGTGTTGTGTTATGTTAACTTTATTGTAGGACAAAATTTTTATGTTTGGATCTTGTATGGTGTTGTGTTATGTTAACTTTATTGTAGGACAAAATTTTTATGTTTGGATCTTGTAGGGTGTTGTGTAATGTTAACTTTATTGTAGGACAAAATTTTTATGTTTGGATCTTGTATGGTGTTGTGTTATGTTAACTTTATTGTAGGACAAAATTTTTATGTTTGGATCTTGTATGGTGTTGTGTAATGTTAACTTTATTGTAGGACAAAATTTTTATGTTTGGATCTTGTATGGTGTTGTGTTATGTTAACTTTATTGTAGGACAAAATTTTTATGTTTGGATCTTGTATGGTGTTGTGTAATGTTAACTTTATTGTAGGACAAAATTTTTATGTTTGGATCTTGTATGGTGTTGTGTTATGTTAACTTTATTGTAGGACAAAATTTTTATGTTTGGATCTTGTATGGTGTTGTTTAATGTTAACTTTATTGTAGGACAAAATTTTGATGTTTGGATCTTGTATGGTGTTGTGTAATGTTAACTTTATTGTAGGACAAAATTTTGATGTTTGGATCTTGTATGGTGCACTATGTTCCTGACAGTGACAAAAAATCGATTTTTACATTTTGGAATATACACTTTTAAACAATTGTTTAGTAATATACACAAGTTTTTGGAAATAAAACCGAAAGAATTAACTCTTTACTATGAAAAATAAGAATTGTATGTGTAATTATACCAGAGGTTTCGAATTAAGTTCCTTTTCATCTTAGTAGACAACTGTTTTTTTGGTCAACTAAACTACATTTCAAATCCGTGTGGACGGTTTATTTTTAAAGCTGTTGTTAAGTATTATACATTTTTGGATTCAATATGCAATGCTTTAAATGTTTAGCCTTTAAAAGAAGTCAAATCTTCATTTTTTGTTGTAATTGTAGGTACTTTTCTAGACATACCCGTTTCTTGTAAGATAAACAATTTTCTTAAAATGAAAATTTTACGTTTGGTTCCATAACTGAAAATGGCAAAGGATGGCAATAAAATCCTCTCGTATGAGTAAATTAGAACTATGTACAATATCATAGAACTTTAGCCTAATCTTCCGAAATCTTGCGAAGTTTGTTTTTTTAAGCTCTTAAGTAACTAGAGTCAACCAAAAAAATAACAATTTTTTAAGGCATAAAAGTAATATATTTTTCTTATTATTTAAAACACATATTCAATTAGACTAAAGTAAAGAAAAGTTTTAAAATCAAATAAATGATTATCTACTAATGTCTTAGCTCTTATCTGAACTATCATACCTCTTATTAGAGGGGGAGGGGGGGGGGGTTGCTCGATTTATATCAATCTTAGATCCCATTAAAGCTAGAAGTCTAAAATTTTATATGTGTTTTCCTTGATCAACAAAAAATATTCTGATTTTATATGTTTAACATTATCTACTCCCTTTACCCTTTTATTGAGCAACCTTTCACAAAAGGTTCTTTCATACTTATTAACAAAGAAGAACAGAGTAGAATTTATGTTGATTAAGATAGAAAATGTTTCCTTTAAAGTAAAATGAAAATAAAAATTAAAGTCTTACATATCTATGATCTAAAGGGATAAGACAATGGCAGATAAATTAATGTACATTCCCAATGCTAATACACAAAATTGCCCATTGTGTATTCTATAAATTACATTTAGTTGTTGAAATGTTTGGACACTCAACTAATAAACCAACCAATCAGATTCAATAAAAGTCCCAAAAGTTGTTGTGCCTACAAATAAGAAAACACTATTATAAAACTTTGTGGACTAGTATTATAAACAGCCCATTGATGAAATGCTAAGTTTAAGTCATAAAAAAAATATTTTTGTTCTTTGCCTGTATGATATGCAAGGTATCCTGGCATCCTTTCAGTTATGTGTCGTACCAATTTAAAACAAGTCACTCAGTTATAGCTCTCTATCTTTCACACACAGAAAATGAGACAGAAAATACCAGAAGGGGAAGGACCCTCCCCCCCCCCAGACTATTAAGGGTCAACAAACATTGTTATTGTGGTTGTACAATATCTTTTGATATAATTCCCGTCAATGTAGCTCAAAAACAAAGGAAGTTACAGCTTCTGAAATGTGCTTATTATACTATCTTTACACCCCCCGTTGACGCCCCTTGTGTAAAATCCCTATTATAAGTATTTTTCACCATTTTTAAAAAGATATATGTGTACTTATTGCTATTTAAAGGAAATTTCATCAAAATTTTCAATTATACACTCTCTATGATTTTTTGTCATTTTTCGGGATTTCTGGAACACAGTGTGGTGTTGTGTAATGTTAACTTTATTGTAGGACAAAATTTTTATGTTTGGATCTTGTATGGTGTTCACAGTGCGTTTGAAGGTGCTTTGACTTTTGTGTCAGAGCCTAAATTGGGACATGGTGCATTTCATTACCATTCATTTGAAATTTTGAACAAGTTTGCTTTTATAAAGTTCTTCATAAAACCACTCCTTAAGTGAGTTGATTCATGGCCATTTTTATCAGTTGCTTTGCTAAGGTCACAGAAATTCAGCTTTAAATAAATTATATGGAGAGAGGTTTTATGACAGACTTTATGAAAGCAAAGTTGTTCAAAATTTTAAATAAATAATATTTGCTTTTCTTGTCATGATTATGCGGTAACTCCTAGTGGATGAAAATTGAACTTGAAATTTTCAAATCTAATATTCTCAAAAACAGCTGCATTTTAGATTTTGTTGAAAAGTGAAATGAAGTTACCTAACCTAGGGTAATGAAATCTACCATGTCCCAATTTAGGTTCTGACACAAAAGTCAAAGCACCTTCATACGCACTGTGTGTTGTGTTATGTTAACTTTATTGTAGGACAATTTTAATATTTTTATTCCTGAATTATTTAAGATTTGTTTGTCATCAAGACTAAATTTATAAAGAATAAACCATTGCTAAGTATGTATATAGCAAGTATGTCCAAGCTTTTTTTTTCTTTTGGGGAGTGGGGAGATAAAATATGGTTTTTGGAGTTGCTAAGGCACCCTATTGTTTTTTTTGTGGGGGGGGGGGAGGGGTGAATACTGCTTTACTCCCCCTTGGACAAGACGTATTTTTAGGTGACCCCAAGATAACAATAAACTTTATCCTACTTAAAAAAAAACTTTCATTTTTATAACAATTCATTACTCCACATTGAATTTTGTTTAATAATAATATCTAACCTTAGGAAGGCATAGTTCTACGGGTGAATGAAAGTTTGAAATTATATAAATTAGTTCTCTTAATGCATATATCATATTATGCAGGAAGAAAAAGGACAATGACAATTACACACTAAAATTTTAAACCTAAATCTACCCCTTTTTTTTTTTACAAAATATACCAAAGAATTAGAAGAAAAATTATTTTGTATGTCATTGTCCTTTACCTGTGTCCTAATATGTTGGGTGTGCAATTTCTTATGCATATTCTCACTTTTGCAAATTTTAATATATTTGCAAAAAATAACAAGAAAATTAGATGGGTTTTTAATGATGAAGCTCTTCATAGTGCCTAAAAATGACGCAATACAATACAAATGACCAATGATAGGCCAATACACAGACTAAATTACCAATGGCAGGCCAGTATATATTTTATTTGACCAATGGTAGGCCAGTATAACGCAATTTTTTATAGGCAGTATAAAAAGCTTTTTTATTGATGAGCAAAGGTTGAATATTAGCGGTACAGATGGTATACATTCCATACTTTTGTGAAATTGATGGCACACCGTCTATAAATGTCTGGCAAAGTTAGATTATAAAATTAAAAAGTTTTGACATTTTTATAATTGTAACTTAAATTATCACTTTACATAAATTAACCAAACCACTCAAAAGTCTGTTCGTCAGTCGGTTGTTCTCATAGTATGTAATTAAACATATAAATATTGCAGTTATTTAAATACCAAATGCCTGAATCAAAATTCTTCGCTTTAATTGAACACATAATTTAGTACATTTAACGCATTCATAATGGCTCAAGTGTTTTTTTTCTATAAAAAAGATTCAATTTTTCAGATTGTGCTCAATTTTGTGTTTTCTGTACCAACATTTTCCCTTTTTCAGGAAGCTTTATATTGTGCCTATAAGAAATGACGCCATACTGGCCTACGATTGGTCAATTAAAATGTATACTGGCCCTTCCATTGCTAATTTAGACTGTGTAATGTCCTATCATAGGTCATTTGTATTGCATGACGTCACTATAAACAGCTTAATTTTTTCAGATGACCGTAACCAGCATTGGCTCCTTGAATCCAGCGAATGACCCCGAGAGCATGGTGGCTTTCCTACCCAATGTTAGATTGAACTCCATGGATAGGGGCGCAGGACAAGAAATTGATATGAGGTATACTAGAATAGATAGATCAGGGATCTTTAGGGATAAGACAATGGACGATGAATTGATAAAACTCTATTACTCTTTTTTAGATTACATTATTGTTTAAAAAATTAAAGACTCTGAAAAATTAAAACTAATTAATCGAATTTTAAAATCAAGAACCCAAACTTTCACGCCAACGAATAAGATAGTATGCAGGGAACTACAGGGATAATACAATAGCTGTTAAATTGATGTACATCCTTTATGAAGATGCACAAAATTATCCCTTCTGTAGATAAATTTTAGTGTTTGGGACGTTTGAATACTCAACTTAATGAACCAACCAATCAAATTCACTAAGGTACCCAAAGTTGTTAAGCCAGCGAACAAGAAAAAACTATTACAAAACTTTGAGGACAAGTGTAATAAACAGCCCAATGTCCTATCCCTCCCTGAACATTTTAAATTACTCTTTCTTTAAATTAATTTATTGGTTGAAAAGTTAAAAACACTACAAGTTAAGAACCAACTAAACAAAATTAAATTAAAATTCATGCAAACTTTAAACAAGGATGACAACATCCATAAGTAGCGAAGCTAAAAAATTATGGATGGATATCCGGAAAAAGAACTTTATTGCAGTTTCATAAAAAAAAACATTGAACTAAAAAATCACGAGACTTTGTAAGATTTATAACGTAAAAATCTAGGAATCGATCTAGCACCTCAGCAAATTAGCAAATCTTAATGAAACTTTGTGGGGATATGTAAAGTATGAACTTATTTAATCCCTAAAAATATCAGCCGTCTATCTCAAATAGGAGTAAAGAAATCTATGTTGAATAGGAGTTGAGAAAATCATGAAAACTTAAAAATGTAGGAATCGATCTATCAAACCATCTGACGAATCTTAATGAAACTTGGTGAAAATATGAAGACTGTTAACATAATTAATCCCTGATATTTTCACCTCGCTATCTTTTATAGGAGCCGAGAAAATCACGCTTCCCCCTTTCTGTCTAAGACGGACAGCCTGAAGGACGGACATTTCGAATGATAGAGTAGCTTCGCTACTAATAATATATTCAACTACATATTGCTGTAGACAGGAGAGGGAATAATGAAACTTTATTTATTATTCTTAAGGAAATTACAAATCTTTACACAAGGTCTACTTAAAACCAGTAAAACAGGGATAATAAAATAGAAAATATATTTATTATATTAATATACTTTCATTGTATATCCCTTTACTGTAAATTTGTTGTTAGATAGAGATAAAAGTGGAAAAATGTATCTTTATATAAAGAAAAAAGGATGTGCGTCTGTCTGTTTTCAGTCTGTCTGTCTTAAAAGATCTCGCATAGTAAAGCTTTTTAAATGTACTGGGAAGGTTTTAAAAAATATTACCTAAAAACAAAATTGAAAATAAAAGGTCTGATACTCCACCTCGTTAAGTAAATCATAAATCTTTCCTTTTCTTTCATTGTTTTGACTTTATATTCCTCCACTTATTTTTATACAGTGACATTTAAAAATATCAAAGTATATTTAATCCGTGTCTACTCTTTTCTACTTTAATAGCATAATTTTCCTTATTATACCCACTACATGCTAAAATACATTAAACTTTTAAGATGTAAATTTTACCTATTAAAATATATTTTAACTTGTTTAAAATATGGATCTCATGTAGTTTTTTTTCTAACTAAATGTAAGTAAATCCATTCAAGGAAAAGGCAATTAAATAAATAAAAAAATGTCTTACTTTAGATTAATTTAGTTTATCATACAAAATAATGATATATTTGAGATATATACTTATTACTTAATACCTATGTAAGTTGTTTACTAAAAAAATAATGGTCTTTAAGTTTTGGTCAAGGAGGGAGGGAACATTGGGCTGTTCATCACACTAGTCTCCAAAGTTTATGAATAATATTTATTTATTCGTTTAAAACTTTGGGGACTTTTATTGAATTTAGATTGTTCGGTGCATTAAGTGTATTGCCCAAATGTTACAACAACTAATTGTAATCTACTTAAGGGGTAGTTTTGTGTATTATCATTGGGAATGTACATAAATTTATTGGCCATTGTCTCATTTCCCATCTGGTCTATCCATTTCAAATAAGTGGTCATACAATTCAACCAATAATTTTAGGAAAAGTCAAACTAAAATACAATTAATAAAAAATTCAATTTCTAAGCCAACAAATGAGAAAGCGCGCTTAAGAAACCAGTAATAGTTATTTCTCGCATCGTATTATAAACGGCTTTCCGCGGAGAAAACTGGATATAATACGATGCTAGACATAGTTTTTTCGTATGGATGAGAACCGGTTCCTATCCACCGGATTCGAATGAATACGAGAAAATTTAAGCCAACTGTCCCATCCATCATTGCTAATTATATAGTAGATGTGCTAATGCTAAATATTAGTTATGTTACAGAAACAGTACTAAAAAATATCAGATGAACTAAAATTAAATTTCCGAATGTGTACACAGTTTCCTCGGTGTTTCTCATCCTATCTCAATATTTACTACTAGCTTAAAAGCTTCAAACTTTCAAAAAAAATCAAAATTTTAAAATTAAAATTTTAAATGTATAATGTATAAATCGTGTATACATTCAAATTTTGATTTTTTTTGAAGTTTGAAGTTTTTTAGCTAGTAGTAAATATTGAGATAGGATGAGGAAACAAAAAGGAAACTGTGTACACATTCGGAACTTAAATTTCAGTTCATCTAATATCAGGTATCGAAAGGGATAAAACAATGACGGATAAATTGATGTACAATTCCAATGATGATACACAAAATTACCCATCTGCAGATTACAATTAGTTGTTGAAACGTTTGGACACTATTTTAATAAACTAACCAATTAAAATTCAGTCCCCAAAGTTGTCAAGCCAACGAATAAGGGAACGTTATTATAAAACTTTAGGGACTAGTGTATTAAACAGCCCATTGTCTCCTCTCTCCCTGAAATATATACTTGTGTGGAGTAATCCTTCATATTCTATCATGGATGCACTACTATCTATCTCCTTCTCATAGCAGGGAGGGAGGGGGCATGGAACCTTAAAATAAGTTGGTTAAAAATCTTTATTGGTTGATATAAACTTTTCCTAATAATTCAAAATTACAGAAGGTGTAAAATTGTTAAATCTTAATAAGTATACATCACTTTATAGCCAATCGTCTTAGCCATGTACTTCCTGTACTTATGGATTAAAGTTAAATGAACTTCGTCCATGTGTTTATTTGTTTGATAAATTTGATAATCAGAAAATTTTTCAAATTTAGCTTTTAGAAAATATTTATTAAATTTTTAAGTACTTATTTCAAAATTTAACCTTCTTTCTATAATATTTATATTTCAAAAGGTATTAGATAAGATTTTTTTTCTAATGTTGAATTTTATACTTGAGTGAAAAAGTTCCTATTCCTTTTTTTGTTGAATGTACAAACTGTGTAGGATTATTCAGGGTTCGAAAGGGATAAGACAATGGACGATAAATTAATATACATACCCAATGATGATACACAAAATTACCCCATATGTAGATTACAATTAATAGTTGAAACGTTTGAAAACTCAACTTAATTAACCAACCAATCTAAATTAAATAAAAGTCCCCAAAGTAATTAAGCCAAGGAATAGGAAAACGGTACTATAAAACTTTGGAGACTAGTGTAACAAACAGACCATTGCCCCTCCCTCCTTGAGGATTATTGCAAGAACACAAAAAAGTATGTAGAATGGTTATAAATATCTTTTTGATGGATTTACTTTCCTGTTTTGAATTTTTTTGATGATGATTTTTTATAAATTCTTTATTGATAGATGTTGTTAAATCATATCGTTATACCGATAAAATGTCAGCTATGAACACTTTAACAGAGTGAGAGTGGATAAAAGGCTGTTTATTACACCAGTACTCTAAGTTTTATAACCACGTTTTCCTATACGTTGGCTTAACCAGTTTGGTGAATTTTAATTGGTTGGCTCATCAGGTTGAGTGTTCAAACGTTTCAACCACTAATTTTAATCTACAGAAGGAATTATTTTGTGTATCATCATTGGGGACGTACATCAATATACCGGGTATTGTCTTACCGTGTATATTCCTGCCACTTTCATAAAATACATATATCACAAATATATATTTTTGAATAATGTAGGTGTCAAATACCTTTAAACAACACTATGAGTTTGTATTTAAAAGTTTTAATTTTTTTTCTATAAAATTGTTGTTTGGACATTGGACAACCTTTTTTATGAGTGACCTAAATTCTGTAATAATCCATTTGCTATGGATTCCAAGATTTATTTTCAAGTTTTTCCCTTCGACCAATTTTTTCCCTCAATTTAATTTAATTTTAGTGTTCGTAAGGAAGATGATTAAAGTCCCTCCACAAATTATGACATCATACGATAGAATAACCAATGAGAGGCCAGCATAAATTTTACCATTGGTCAATTACAGTATATACTGGCCTCTCATTGGCTATTCTATCGCATGACGTCATAATCTGTGGAGGAACTTTAATCATCTTAAACATAAACATAAAACATAAACATATTTATTTGGGCATAAATTTAAACATAGTCATAAAATGAAAAAAAAATATATATAGAATACAATTAAAATTACTATAACAATAAACTTAATATATTGATTTAAATGAGACGTATTTTACTCATAATTATTTATTTGAGATATATTTCAGTGAACTTGGCACCCTCTTCATTCAGTCTGCATGACACAAATCATATAAATTTGACTTACATATTAAATTAGTAAATATAATTTTTTTTTGAAAAAAATAAAGGCAGAAAATGTTTCTTAAAAAGGAAAAAAATAAGGTTTAGCATGTCCTTACATGGACTTGCAATTAAGACTGTTTAACATTTTTTCAGTCTACTCAACGACTCAGTATGTCAATCTAAAGCATTATAAAACTATTCTATTATATAAAGTAGTAGGTTTTTTTGTCTAAAGCTTAAGATTACAATAACTACCAAACTTATTAAGTTCCCCTTTTAAGGTAACTTCACATCGGTCTCTAAACAGTTTTAGGATATTTCATTTTTAGATATAAGCCCTATGATGGTTTTAGACTATTTAATTTTTAGATTTAGACTTGAAATGTTTTAATTTTTTTCTTCCCATTTCTTAATCCTTTGAATACAGACCTGGATCTTTAAATGTGTAGCCGTAGCCGTGTCCGTGTCCACTGCCACTGCTGCCTATAAAACATGGATTTTTAAATGTTTGAAGTGTTTACGCATTACCTATTATTATTATTTTTTCATATTTTTACTTAAAATTCAAAAAAAAGGTTGTGATTTAAAGATCGCATATAGCCGTGGCCACGCGTAGTCAATTTGATTTAAAGATCGCTGTTAGGTTAGTGACAGTGCCTCTGGCAGCGGCAACGGCAACGGCTAAACATTTAAAGATCCAGCTCAGAACTCCTACATGCTAGAGGCTTAGCCGCTAGTGTATAATGAATTGATCATGCTGATCAAATCTAATACTAAATTTGGCGGTAACCGCTATCTATAAAAATCTATCTAGCTATCCATATAAATCCTATTGAAAGCTATCAAAACTTTTTATTATTCTTATTCAACTTTTTGACAGAGTGTGAAGGATTACAGAGTTTATATTCAGTGCAAAAATATAAATATTGCAAGCTTTTATTATTTTGAAAAAAGTGGACTGTTATAGGATTAAGAGGTTAGGCAAACGTTCAAATTATTTTTTAGTGGGACAAAGTTAGTCAAAAATCAGCCATGTGACGTCATAAAAATGAGGGATTATCCATCTTTTTTTTTAAAGGGGTTTTCTTTCCCACTTCTCATCTCATCTCCCTCATTTTATTACATCACATGGATCATTTTAGACACAATTTTAACACAATTTGAGCTTTGTCAAAAAATGTATCGTGTCACCGTTTGAAGATTTAATAAAAGAGGGCCATAGCCCTCACTCTTTTTATTCAAAACTCTTTTTAACCTAAAATAGAATATTCAGCAACAAATATTCTGCTAATTTTGAAGTTTTAAGTTTTAAACAATTTTTAATTAAGAAGTAACAATTAAAATAATATTTTTTGCTTTAGGAGCAGATTCCGCCGTAGAAATACAATGGAACGAGAACCAATGAGAGAAAGAAAGAATTCAAGACTGGAAAAAATTTCTCTGCTATCCAAGGTAAAGCAAAATAAACCCGCGGATATGAAAATGAAAAATGAAACTAGTATTAATTCTATGATTTTTAATTTAATATTTGTGGAAAACTGTCTGTGATTCAATGCTATACATGATCTTTTTGTATGGCCTAGAACCAGTTCTAACCTGCAGATATAAATCGGTTTCGAAGCAATACTGGAAAATATTTTACCTAAGAAAAAAAAGAAAAAATACAAATTGTAAGAAAAGTATAAGAATTAGGTTTATAAAATATGTATTTGAAGATTTTCTGTAGCTTATAGAGGATTTATCAAAATTGAGGTTTACCCAAGAAAATATTTAAAATAAAACTGTATATTTCATAAGTCCATTTCTTGATAATATTTAACTTTTAGATTCGAATTTTCTTTTTCTTGTTTCAAGGCGATTTTAATAATCCTCAACCTATTTTCAAGGCAACTACTGTTTTCCCTTAGTAGATAGATAAAATTAAAATTTTTAAAAAAGAATTGATTTTAAATAAGGATTAGAACCGGTTCTCAACCATACTGATAAATCATGTATAGCATCATCATCTTAGAGACAATTTTTAGAAATATTGATATAAAATAATAACATTAATACCAGTTATGTTAGCCCTGGTCTCTGGCCCCCCAGAATCAACAAAACTGGTTTTAATCATATAATTTTTCATTTTAATATCTGCAGAAAGCTGTCTATAAATACGATGTAATAACTATTATCAAATCAAAAATATCAATCTTTAGATAAATAAAACATGACCAAGATTTTTTTTTCTCAATGTATGTTACTGAAATGTTTTTATTTTTTTCTTTGAGGTTAAATATTTTCATAGAATTATTAATTAAATTTATTTTTGCACTCATTGAGCTGCAATTGATTAATAATAATGTACATTAATTATGTGTTTTATTATGAAATAAATGATTCTAAATGAATCAGATACAATTTACCAATAGGTGGTTATCTCTCATATAAGCATAAATTTGTTGGAGGAAAATATGCTTATTACCTTTTATTTGTTCTATACATGGGCTTTAGACAATCGCCCAGGGTTTTAAGTAAGGTAACACCCATCAGACAACCAACTATTTGAGGGCACGATCTTTGTCTAGAAGTCCTATCTGTGCATGTTTATGAGTTGCGCCTGTTTATGGGTTAAGGCATTCCCCTTACTATTACTATGTATGTCGCGCACTTATATAGCACCAGTAGGAACCATTTTTAACATCTATAGTTATTCCGCGGTGTCGGGCCGAGATTTGAACCTATCACCTCCTCGACGACGACCTGATGAGCTACATAATGATTTACAGGCACGGGTTCCTGAAGAATGATGCTGTGAGTATTGGTGCAAAAAATATGACATAACAAAAAAAATTTGCCAATGAGAGGCCGTTATTGACCAATGGTAAAATTTATAGTGGACTCTCATTGGCTAATTTTTTTTGTTATGTTATATTTTTTGCACCAATACTCACAGCATCCTGAAGAATATATAAAGAAATAAATGTTCTTTTTTTCTAGGACGTTGAAGAGATCTTAAGTCAACCTGGGGAAGATGTTATTGCTGTCACAGTTGATAAAGGTTATATCATTATTCAAATAAATCTTATCAAATCCAAATTTAAACTTTTTGGTGAAATTGATAAGGACACGAATTTAATTTTTTTTCTTCAGAAAATGTAGTTCCTTAGGAAGCGCTCGAAAGTGATGTCATAAAAATACGTCTCAAAAGGAGGGATAAGATAAGAAGTGGGAAAGAAAACCACTAAAGAAAGATGAATTTAGACGTATTTTTATTACGTCATGCATGAAACTTTCAGCGCTTCCATCTTTAATTTTTTTTGTTATTTTCTCCTATGGCATTTAACTGTCTTCGTTTTTATATAATAATATTTCTATCTTTAGATGCTTTGAATACCAAGGAAGAGGCAGAAAGAAACTTCTTGTTGATGGGAATTGCTTATGCGGCTAATATTGGCGGAACTGGCGTTATTACAGGTGGGTAACATTGTTTGTTAGCTCCGCTCATATGATTATAATTATACTTGTAAGTTGCATAATAAGTAATGCTGTGAAATAACTGCAGCACGTCTTTACGACCGACATTCACAATGCCTATAAAAAATGACGTCATACAATACAAATGGACAATGACAGGCCGATACACATACTAAATTACCAATAGCAGGCCAGTATACATTTTAATTGACCAATGGTTGGCCAATATGACATTCTTTTTTTACAGGCACTATAAAAAGCTTCCAATGACACCAGCTTATAGTGTCCAAAAAAATGACGTCATCCAATAGAAATGACCAATGACAGGCCCGTATACAATTTACCATTGGTCAATTACAATATATACTGGCCTATCAATGGTCATCTGTATTAAATTAAGTCATTTTTTATTGGACACTATACACTGTTTCAACCTGATTTTGACGAATTTTCGCAAATTTTCTCATAATATCTTAATGACTTAAGTTAACAAATGCTATTCTGAAGTCTAGCTAACTTAAATTCTACTTCAATTAGATTTTCGGGTTAATCCCGATGCTTTTTATAGTGTCTTAAAATTACGTCATACGGGCCTACCAATCTAATTAAAATCTATACTGGACCCCCTGATAATTTAGTCTGTGTATTGACCTATCATTGGTCATTTGTATTGTATGACGTCATTTTTTATAAACACTAAAGAGCTTCGTGTCATTGTGAATGTCGGACGTAAAGACGTACTGCAGTTATTTCACAGTATTACTTATTTTGCAACTTACAATTATAATTCTAATAATATGAGCGGAGCTAAATCCCATGAACCGACGAGCAGCCCACATGAAACTAACTCTTACTTATTTTCTTTATAAAATATGTTGCTTAATTCCCTTCCAGAGAGACCCAGCGGGGCACTTATCTCCACTGAGCCAAAGCTAGCTTAACCCCCCCCCAAAAAAAAATATTGTTTTCAACTTTGAGTAAACATGATACTTTGTTTTATTTTAGGATCCCCACCAAATCTTGTGGTTCCTGACACTTTGTCCAAGGTTGGTTTTATAAAAATTTTCTAACAAAAAAATAAAAGTTATTATTTTAAAGGTAAAAAGCAATGATTTTAAGAGATAAGATAATGGAGGATAAATTGGTGTATACCCCAATTTATAATCAACAAAATAATCCTTAATGCAGGTGCAAAATTATTGGTGCAAACTTCTAGTTTGAATCAACCAATCATGATTTTATTAAAGTATTGAAAGTTTTCAAGCCAATGAATAAGAGAACGTGTTTTAAAACATTGGGTTACAGATTTATTTACAGTCCAATGTCCCCTCCCTCCCTTCCTGAGCGAAAAGAGACTTTTGAGTACATGAAAAATGAATAAGTGTTTTACTTATAGAAATTCTTTAATCCAATATCTATCTGAAAAGCAGATCATGTACAGTGTACACAGGGTGCTACACAAAAAAATCTAATTATATTTTAGTTAAATATCTATAACTAATCTTAATACTTCAAATTTATAATTTTACAATTAAAAATATTAAAAGATTAATTCATATAAAAATATTGAAATTTTAAATCAAATATTTTTAAACTAAATCACACAAAGTAGATATAGAGAAAATAAAAAGAAAAGAGGAGTTTTTATGTTTATTTTAATAAAGTAAATTGCACACCTTGCATTACAGAATGACTAACAGACGGACGTACAAAAAAGTGAATCATAGAGTAGCTTCGCTTACTGCTATTTCATTCCATTTTCAGCACCCTGTATTAAATACATATAGTAAGTAGATATTGTACATACCTATAAAATGAAGAATCATAATATGAATGATTAATTGTTCCTTTTCCTTTTACAGAAAAAAAATCTACGAGAACAAATGTATTATATGTTCTTTTTAAGTGGCGAAACTACTCTATAATTTTGACACCATGGAAACTGTCCCAATTGTGTATAACTTTTGCGGAACATGTTCCAGTTACGTCATATTTTTCTTTCCCGAAAAAGAGAAGGGGGAAAGAAAAAAAAGGGAAGGGGGGAAGAAAAAAGAGATGGGAGAAAAGGGGGTTTTCCCCATCTCTTTTGAAGAGATTTTCTTCCCCCCTTCCCTTTTTCGGGAAAGAAAAATATGACGTAACTGGAACATGTTCCGCAAAAGTTAATAAAAATTGGGACAGTTTCCATGGTGTCTATAATTTTCTCTGTCTGTCAGTCCGTAACGTTATGGGGGAAGTGTGATTTTCTCGGCTGCTTTTTAAGGTAGAAGGCTGAAATTTTTACCATTGAGCTTCCAGTGTTTAATTTACTTGGTCCGTCTGTCTGTCTATCGGTCATACTTCAAAAGACAAAGATATTTGATATTTATAGATGATTCGTGATTTTTCAAAATGATTGATCTCATATTCTTTCTCTTCTAAATTATGCTCTATAACTTACTTTGTCCGTTTTACCGCATCCATAATTTTATGTGTTTGCTGGTTAATTGTTATGGATTTGTCATCCTTGTTTCTCATACTATTTAGTTAGAAAGATCTGTATATGTATTAATGACCAGATTTTTTATTTTTATAATAAGTAATAGAAAAGTAATATTTGTTTTCGGTATATCTGGTGGATTAGAACCGTTCTTGGCATTCGACATTTCGGGGCTAAAAAACGGTTTTAATCTTATAATTGTACATTTTTATATCCGCGGAAAGCTGTTTATAATACGATGCGATAAAGACCTATTTTTTCTAGATGTTTGGACCTAATACTGGATTGACGTTTGCCTCCTGGATGGCCTTTGCTATTCCTATCATGACAATAAACACAAGTTAGTATACTTTATATAAAGTATACTCTTTAGCATATTATATCAATGTGCATTATTTAAAGACTAGCGGCTACGCCCCTAGAGGCATCAAGTGGCAATATAAATGTTTTTTATTTCAAATATGTACGACTATGTTGCGTAAAATCGAGAATAGTAAAAAAAAATTCGTGATTTTGTGATTTTTCTTGGGAGGTTGGTGGTACCCTTCCCAAAATAGTTATAAACCTTCCCGGGATCTATGAAAAGCTACGCTGTTAAGGAGAACCCGAGTTAGCGAGATCCTTCGGTACAGACAAACAGACATCCTGTTACTTTATTATAAGGACTACTTTGTATTATAGATAAATTGAGAATAAGGGGATAAGGGGAGGGGGGGAGGTAGATTGGGCACCGGATAGCAGGAGTAGGAACCCAGAGGGGTTAGGTATAGGGAAAACGTTCTCCACCCCTTATTTTCTATTTATTTTATTTATTTAAAAATAGGAGTATGGGTGGGGGGGGGGGGGTTCAGAGTTAAATAAACACTTTGTAGGACACTGTTTTATTTATTTTATGTTTTGTATTAGTTGGATATTTTAAATAAAAGCAACTGAACACAGTAATAGTGTCTGACTGATTATGACGTAACAAAAAAAATTAGCCAATGAGAGGCCGTTATTGACCAATGGTAAAATTTATAGTGGCCACTATTACTGTGTTCAAAGCAACTTGACAATGAAGCGATTCACAATTTTATGGAAAGGTTGCCATTATCAGGAGACGGTTTTAAGCTATTTATCTATTTTTTAGGATGTTAGGATAGGTTAAAATTATATTTAAAATACAAGTACATCCATTTTTTGTTTAGTATTAGCCTGGTTGTGGCTGCAGCAAGTTCAAAAATGGGAACTGAGGGGCAAGGCAACTGCCAGAACAAAGGTATGTGTTTTCCTTATAATAAAGTAACAGGATGTCTGTTTGTTTGTCCGAAGGTTCTCGCTAACCGCTGAACCGATCGGGTTCTCCTTTACAGGGTAGCTTCTCATAGGTCTTGGGAAGGTTTATAACTATTTTGGTGGAGGGTACCACCACCCTTCCAAGAGAAATCGCCCCTAGAAATAATCCTCCTTCCCCCAAAATATTTGTTTCTTAAATTCAAAATGAAAAAAATGGTTATAAAATTAAAATACCCTACGCCTCAAGTGCCCCTAGAGGCCCTAGAGGCGTAGCCGCTAGTTAAATATATATTTGACATGTGTTAAGATTTCGCAGATGTATTTTGCCAGTCATGGATGTATTATTGACAGTAAAAATAATATGTTAGACGTAAGCTTGCCAGGAGTTTCAATATTATTGTCATTTATACAGTTAAAATTCAGTATGCCATACCTCATACGGGCGGAGATGCTGTCCATGACATAAAACGCCAACAACCCAGGATAACCAAGGGGAATCAAATGTCTTCTTTTCTGTTCAAACACCCGGGGGTATTAGGTTAAGTAACACCCATCCGACAACCAACCCTTTGATTGCACGACCTTTGTCTGAGAAGTCCTAACTGTTTTGGGCCAAGGCATTCCCCCTACTCTAACTATTAATGTCGCTCACTTGACATAGTAGCAGTAGGAACCATTTTTAACGTCTTTAGTTATGACGCGGTGTCAAGCCGAGATTCGAACCTATCCCCTCACCGACGACGAGCGTGTTGAGCCACGGTTGCGGGTATGTCAGTATGTCATAATTACATCCATACTTTTTAAATTTCACTGGCGAAAATACATCTACTGTGCTTTTCTGGTTGCGTAAATGGCGGTCCCCCCTGATAAGGATGGCAGGTTGTATAATGTATAGTATATACTGTCCGCTAAAATATCGCTAAAAAACTGAACTGAAATGAATCCTTCTTTAATGTAGACTAATTATATATTTAACTATTTAATTAGTGAAGGAAAGATCTTCCCTCCAATGAGAAATTGTCTTAAACCCCATTAGCTTACTGCATATGTATAATAATCAAAATGCTGTATCTTCAAATCAAAATGTTCACCCAACCTCTTTTTTTTTTGATTTTTGTCTAAGCACTAGATTTATTACATAAAGGCTTGCCAATTAAAGGGCTCTTGTAAGATTTTGAAACTATAACGCCAATGAGTCAAATTTAGTCGACCTTGAGGTGTATCTGTAAATTTTTTTTTCAAAAAATGGGAAAAGGATAAAACTTTATTTATTCGTAGTGAGCAAGATTAAGCTTTATGTAACACGAATTCAGTGTTGAAACAGGGATGACAACATCCCTAAAATCAGAAGGAAGGATATACGAACAATAACTATTGTATAGTGACAGAACTTAATAAGCAGGGCCTTAATTTCTAAGTCTAAACAAAATTGTAAAAAAATAATAGAATAATAATAATAATAAGAATAGGCTACAGTAAAAGGACATTATTCCATTTTTAGGTTTTGATTATAGAGTTGTCTCTCTTATAATACTTTACCTTGTTGTCCTAATAATCGTTATTCCAAAAATCAGATGTATAGGATAATCATATCATACAAAAAAATGTTGTCAAAATGTTAAAAAATGTTCTAAATGGACGTACAAACTTTCTGGTAACGATTATAGAGTTGCTACGATTTTAGAATTGTATCTAACTCTCATAGGAATCATCATGCAAAGTTTGAAATCGATAGGATAATTCTAACATGTCTATTTTAATAATTTATATCATACAAAAAGCTATAAATCAGTATTGTTTAAATAGACGTACTGACTTTCTGGTAACGATTATAGGTTGCTACGCTTTTTAATTTGTACCTAACTAGGAATCTTCATAAAAAGTTTGAAATTGATAGGAAAATTCTAAAATGCCTATATTAACAAAAAAGCTAAACGTTACGGACGTACAGACGACCCTGATTATAGAATAGCTTCGCTTTGAGAAAAAGGAAACAGTATGGGGGTTAATATTATAAGTTACATAATATATATGTGTGTGCCAGCCATATAAGTAGACATTTGTTTCTAAATTATGATATCTCCATGTTAGTTAGCAACAAAAACAACCAAGTATTTTGAAATCTGTCCAAGATTTAGGATGACAATTCTAATAACATATTAACCTTACGATTAGCTCAATTTCTTTTAGTGTTTCAATTTTGTAAACTACCACTGCAAATATCTAGCTTTTAGGAATAGTTAACATTTATAAGGGTTCGATCCTGTAGGGGAAAAAGAAACTTCCCACTTTGTTTTACCAGCTGAATCTTAGTTTCCGATTTTGTACGTATCACCCTAATCCTATCTCAATATTTACTACTATCTAAAAAAGCTTCAAACTTAAAAAAAAAGATTGAAAAATTAAAATTTTTAATGTATAAAGCATGAATCGTTTATACATTATATCGCTTTTCCCTTTGACCGGAGTAGCTGAACATAGCTTTTGCAATAGTTGGGTTATCTGTCGTACAACTTCGGAAATTAGGGAAAAAATGGGTAATCAATTGTATGCTTATCGGTTGTTTTGATGTCCAAAACATTGGTTATTGTGTAAAAACAACCTTTTTTATGTGTCCTTGTCCAAGGGTTCAGGTATAGGCAACTGGACGTCAAATCAATCTTTCCTCAAACAATTTTAGAAAAATGCTTCCTTTTGAAGCTTGAAAATGTTTGGTAGAATAAAGGAATGTAGATTAATTGTTGAGTTACTTTGTTCTTGCTCCCTGGTCTTTGTCTGACTGAAGCTTGTCAGGGAGGGAGGGGACATTGGGATTTTTATTACACTAGTCCACAAAGTTTTATATCAATGTTTTCTTATTCGATTCAACTTTGGGGACTTTTGGTTGGATCATTAAGTTGTGTGTCAGGACAATTCAACCACTAATTGTAATCTATAGAAGGGGTAATTTTGTGTATCATCATTGGGGATATACATCAATTCATCGTCCATTTTCTATCCCTTTAGATCCCTGGAAGCTTGTCTAGGCTTTGTCTCTTCGTGTATTCATTCATGATTATAATAGAATTATAATACTAGAACAATAATATAATAGACAATGTTTTTACTTACTAGTTTCTTTGTCCCATTTCCCTAAGGGAAGACAGGGGGGGAGGGGGCGGTTTGAAATATAGCCTAAAACCTCCCCAAAACATGCATTAAGCTTTCCTGTACAACTAAAGTAGAACCAATTTTCCAATATCTTCAGTTAGTTTTAAAAAAACTACTTTATTTAAGACGATGCTGTATATCTTATTCTAATTATATAATGATAAAATTACTATTAAGTAAATGATAAATAGTCCGAAACCGAACCATGACAAAAAGATAGCTTTCTTAAAAATAATGAAAATACACATAAATTAAAAAGATCATATCACCACACTCCCTAATAATAGCAATCCTGGCTTTTTTTTTAATTTGAAAGGATGCAGCTTGTAGTGCCTTTAAAAAAATGACATCATACAATACAAATGACCAATGATAGGCTAGAATACATTTTACCATTGGTCAATTTAAATGTATACTGGCCTATCATGAGTCATTTGTATTGTATGACGTCATTTCTTATAGGTACTATAAGCTGCTTCTTTTGTAAGACTTGTATGTCAATATATGTAATGTAAAATCACAAGAACTTTAAATTCCATTTTTTCCCTTACAGGATGAAATCATTACATTTTATTTTCACACTGACCTTCATGTTTTTTTAATAACGTGGACATTTTTTTTTTCTAAATATGATAATTCTTAAAAACGAAGTTTGGGTATAGTAACTTTCGTGGCAACGCCTCTTAAGGGGCGTTTCGTCGTTTTTTTCAGTACCTTTTGATAGGGTATTTTAGGTTCGGTTAGGTTAAGTTTGGTTAGGGGATTGCCCCGCAGGGTTAGGCAATTGGCCACGCAGGGTTAGAGCAAACAACAGGGACTAGAAATAGGGGAAAAGCTACTGTGAAAAAACAACGATACTCCCCTTAAGAGGTGTTAATGCAATGAAAGGGACAAAACCCCGAAGTTTTTCCATAATTAGGGTAGGTCCTTTCGTCTGTCCGCAAAGGTTACCAGAAAGTCTAAACGTCCATTTAAAACATGATTATTTTTAACCTTTTAACAACTATTTTTATGTAATATAAAGAATAAAACCATTATAATTTCAAAAGTTTTAATTTTTACATAATATTGATATAACCTTATTATTAAGGCACAAGAAGATAGAGCCATGAAAGTGATAACAGAAAAGTATTATGAACTAGGAAGGATGACTCTTCACGAAATCCAGGTGCGTTTTTATTCTATTTTTGTTTCATTTGCTTGAATTTTTTTTTAGATACCTCAATTAATACAGCTCAATTAATGGGCTTTTTCTTCGAAATCTGACTACGCCAGACAAAGTTATTGTATATGTTTTGTTATGCCCAGGAATAAGGAATGGGTCCCTTAAGATCTCGGTAACCACTGAACCGATCGGATTCTACTCTTCAGGGTATATACCTATTGGTCCTTTGGTAATTTTAAGATATTTTTTTGGGGGGTGGGACACCCCCAACCCCCCCCCCCCCCAAAAAAAAAATTCCCCCCCCTAAAAAATAAATTGTTTTCTGGGGTAACTACTTCACAAAAAATGGCAGCACCAGAAATACATAATCTTAAATATTTTATATATATATTTTATAATTTAATAGTTTTCCTATCCATTTCTAACTTTGACTTTCAAACTAACTTACATATTTAGATCTGTTAACTTTTAATTTTTAATTAGAATGTAAAAAGTATATTTGAGTGCTACCAAATTGTTTATTTCTGCAATTTGTACTAGAGAGAGGATAATGGGCTGTTTAACTTTATTACACTAGTCCTCAAAGTTTATAATAAAGTTTTCTTATTCATTGGCTTAACAACTTTGGAGACTTTAGTGAACTTTGATTGGTTGGTTCATTAATTTGAGTTTTCAAACGTTTTAAACACTAATTGTAATCTAGAGAATTGGGGATGTGCTACATTGTACATCAATAGATCGGCCATTGCCTTATTCTTTTGGGAGGGGGAGGTGAGGACAGATAGAATAAAAACTTGCGCACTTTAAAGACCATTATTGGTTTACTAACTATTATTCAAATTTTGGTCACCTGTATTCTAGAATACCATTTTTATTGAAAGATTTCTTCAGTTGGAGCAAATACTTTTTTTAAAGATAAATATTTTAGAATACAAACCATAGAAAAAATGAACTTGCATATCTAAGGAATAGTTGATGTAAAGTACACAATAAAACATTGTAAAATATTGATGAATAAAATTTATTAGAAAAAAAAGAAAATAGTTTTGCTGTGCAACCTGTAAAGTTTTACCATCAAAAGATATCAAAATTAGTTTGCATTCATTTCCGCATAGATAACACATTTTCAATATTTAGAACAAAGCTTTTTATAGTGCCAATAAAAATGACGTCATGCTGGCCTACCATTGGACAATAAAATGTATGCTGAGCTGTCATTTGTATTATAGTCTCTGTATTGGCCTATCATTGGTCATTTGTATTGTATGATGTCATTTTTAAAGATACGATGAAAAGCTTCCTTTAGAACTGCATATCTTTACGATAGCACAAATTTTCAAGTTCTTTCAAACAATGCAATGTGAACTGTAAACTGAATCCCCCCTCCTTATATTCGAAAATAAGGGTTTTTTTTGGAGGGGGGGTGGGGTTAATATGACTAACTCCTAACATTTCTTTATTGGAAGGGTGGAGATACTCTCCCCAAAAATAGTCAAAAACTTTCCCTGGACCTTTAAGGAGCTTTACTGTAAAGCAGAACCATATTGGTTCAGCGGTTAGCGAGATCTTTCGCTACTGGCAAAAAAAGCTTACTACTTTACATAATAGGATTGTGTAATTTTGTTAAAATAAAACTTAACAATGCGGATGTTTTAATATGCGGAAGTGAGACCACCCCATCAAAATGTCATTACAATAAAACTTTTTTTGCAGTCTTTGTATTTTATGACATATTTTATAGTATAGAAATTCATCTTTTTATTTATAGATTAGAGTTAGAAGCAACTCTATAATGCCAAGAGTCCGTCCGTCTATCAGTGTGGTCCTTCCTGAAAAAGCAAAGTAAAACAATACTTATTTTGGTTCTATTCAAGACATTATTAACAATTCGATTGTCTGACCATAGCAGTGCTTTTTTGGATGCTCTTCGTTTTTTTGAGGTTTTTTTTTGCCACCTTTTGACTTTGTCATCCTTGTTTTTATACATTTAAGAAATATACCTCTCTAGATAAAAGAAAATTTTATATTTTTCATTTTAACAATGAAGTATATGAAATATGAATAAGGTCAAGATAAATTTTATTCTTTATTTTCCTTTAACTTTATACTATGCACCTAGAGACCTTGATGGAAGGGGGAGGGGAGGTTGACCCTCCATTTTACATTATACTTTTACTAGCGACTTCGCCCCTAGCCTCTAGGGGCTTTGCCCCAAGAGGTAATTAAAAAAAAGTACTACTGGTGCTGCCATTAGTTTTATTGCACCAACTGCCCTATAAACCAAAAAATGGGGGGGGGGATTTTTTTGTTTTTTGGGGGGTTAGGGGTGTCCCACCCCCCAAGAAAATAGCTTAAAATCACCACAGGACCAGTTGATATAATCCCTGAAGAGCAGAATCCAAACGGTTCAGTGGTTACTGAGATCTTAAGCTTCAGACGGACGGACGGACAGACGGACGTCAAGCTACTTTGTATTATAGATAAAGAGAATTTTTTTTGAGGGATTATTTTTTCCAGGGTCGATTTCTCATAGAAGGGTTGAGGTACCTGTCATATAATATTTATAAATCTTCTTATGATATATGACCTATGAGAAGTATTAATGGAATAAAAAAAACTATATCGGTCTAGTAGTTAGCGAGATTCTTTGGTACATACAGAGAGATTTATAGACATCCTGTTACTTTTATATAAGAATTTGGTTTCATTGATAATAATAGATGTATTGTACATTGTAAAAATGTACATTTACGAAAAACTAAGAATTGAAATAGATAATAAACTAGACAAATCAAATTAAATCATGTTATTCGTGTTTATTTATTGTTGTTTAAATATCGAACGATTCATTTAGATTTTATAGATAAAGGCCAATTTAATAAATTTTATTCTCTAACATCCATTTATTTATGCAGCCAAATCGCATACAAATAGTTGTTTAGACTATTTATAATTTTTGTAAACCATCTGTAATACAAAGTAGTACGATGTCTTTCTGTCCGTCTGTCTGTCTGAAGCTTAAGATCTCAGTAACCACTGAACCGATTGGGCTCTACTCTTCTGGGAATATACCGACTGGTCCTAGGATGGTTTTAAGCTATTTTCTTAGAGGGTGGGCAACCCACACTCCCCCCAAAATATAAAATACCCCTCCCCCCCAAAAAAAATCTTTTAAAACTAAATATTAAAAAAGAGTCGCCAACCCCCCCCCCCATCAAAAAAAAAATAAAAATTCCTTCCTCAAAAAACCTTTTTTAACTTTTTCTTTTTAAATCTGAAATACGAAAAAAATAGGTTGATAGGGGCGAATCCGTCAATATTGTAAATATTAAAAGTATAAACCTTACAATACAAAAAATAAGAATTTAGACTCGACCTGTTTATATCCTTTTGTAGGAGGTGCAGGTAGTGTTTTACCTAAAGGTTTCAGTACCTTAGTTAAATCTTTCTTCAAACTTTTCAACCAACATCAATTAATAAAAAAAAGGTTAATTTTATTTATCATTAATGGGGATGTAAAACAATTTAACGTACTTTGTCTTATCCATGAAGATCCCTGCTATGTTGCAAATATTAATAATTTATTTGTGTAGGTGTTTATCCTGTTTTCGATCCTGCTGATTCTCTGGTTCTTCCAAAGTCCGAAGTTTATGACTGGCTGGGCAGATCTTTTCATGTAAGTAGTTTGGTTCAACATTATAAGCCTGCCGTTCAAGCCGTAGGCATCCCCAACATTTTTGATTTTTAACTTTTTAACTCCCCCCGCCCCCATTAAAAAGCTTGGACGCCTTTGACCTTGCATAAACTATTTACAAACCAATTCGTATAATGAAGTAAAAGGATCTTTGTCTGTCTGTTAGTTTGTACTGAAGGATCTCGCTAACCCCTGAACTGATATCGTTCTCCTTTACAGAGTAGGTACTGGGAAGGGTTATAACTTTTTTAGGGGGAGAGTCTCGCCTCCCTCCCAAGAGAAATCGTAAATAACCCAAAAAATATAAATAAACCCATTAAGCGCCCCAAAAATAATTTTTTTGGTAAACAGCTGATCTTAACATAGGGGCGTAGCCGCTAGTTGAAAATAAATTATTTCAGTTTTCTTTACAGACAAAGGTAAAAAACCTAATGATATTCATCCATGTTCATTGTTTAAAATGACATAGAAATAAGGTTTTGGGGCTGTTTTAGTGCAGTTTCTTCATTTTTAAAAGGCTATTTCTCTTAATAGGTAGGTGTTACCCTCCCCCAGAATAGTTATGAACCTTTTCAGAACCTATGAGAAGCTTCCTTATATAGGAGAACATTGGTTCAGCGACAAATAGTAGTGTTCCTGTTACTTTATTATATGTATATAATATAATGATAAACTACTTCAAGATTTATATTCATTTTTCTCTGGATAAAAGATGTTATTTTACTATATTGAGGAAAATTGAAATGAAAACCATTACTGTAGAAGTACTTTTTCTATTTTTACTTTATATCTTAACAAAATACAAATTCATATGATTCTATAGAAATCTTCTTTTGGTTTAACAAGGTTGTTTTTTTTTGTAACCAGTACCCTGATTGGGGCTTACATAACCTAACTAAGATGTTTTTTAACTAATCCAACTTTACCTAACCTAAACTCTATAAAATTTTGTTGTATAGTTAAACATTTAATTTTACAATTTATATTTTTTTAATGATTTATGTTGACTAATTAAGCATTTCTTAAAAGTGGTCATCAGTGACATAACTTCTACATGGCATTACAACAACTAACTTTTCTTAATATTTAGTATTAACCATTACTAATAGAATAATAAAGCTTTTAAATTCTTTAACACAGACGACAATCTGCGTTCAATCAGGGATCTAAAGGGATAAGACAATTGCCGATAGATTAATGTACATACCAAATGATGATACACAAAATTACTTCCTCTGAATATTACAATTAGTGGTTGAAACGTTTGGGAACTCAAATTATTAAAATAACCAATCAAAATTTAAAAAGTCCCCAATGTTGTTGAGACAACGAATGAAAAACATTATTATAAAACCCATTGTTCTCTCTCTCTATGGTGTAAAGACTTGTAAAGTTGCTTCGCTTTCAATACCTAAAACCACTGTCTTATTGCCAGTAAAATCAGTTTTTGACCAAAGATACATACAACTATAATTGTTATATCTAGACATGACACTGTTCGTGGTAGCCGAGTTGCTGTGGGCGCAGCCACCCCTGCTATTCTCACTGTCTTGTTCTTGTTTATACTTCCACAGGTGAGAAATAATAATACTAAACTATGTTGGCTCCGCTACCCACAGATATTCTCACTGTCTTGTTCTTGTTTATACTTCCACAGGTGAGAAATAATAATAATAATAAACTATGTTGGCTCTGCTACCCACAGATATTCTCACTGTATTGTTATTGTTTATACTTCCACAGGTGAGAAATAATAATAATAAACTATGTTGGCTCTGCTACCCACAAATATTCTCACTGTTTTGTTCTTGTTTATACTTCCACAGGTGAGAAATAATAATAATAATAAATAGATTAGCTCCGCTACCCACATATATTCTTACTGTCTTGTTCTTGTTTATACTTCCACAGGTGAGAAATAATAATTATACTAAACTATGTTGGCTCCGCTACCCATAGATATTCTCACTGTCTTGTTCTTGTTTATACTTCCACAGGTGAGAAATAATAATAATACTAAACTATGTTGGCTCCGCTACCTACAGATATTCTCACTGTCTTGTTCTTGTTTATACTTCCACAGGTGAGAAATAATAATAATAATAAACTATGTTGGCTCCGCTACCTACAGATATTCTCACTGTATTGTTCTTGTTTACACTTCCACAGGTGAGAAATAATAATAATAATAAACTATGTTGGCTCCGCTACCCACAGATATTCTCACTGTCTTGTTCTTGTTTATACTTCCACAGGTAAGAAATAATAATAATAATAAACTATGTTGGCTCCGCTACCAACAGATATTCTCACTGTCTTGTTCTTGTTTATACTTCCACAGGTGAGAAATAATAATAATAATAATAATAAACTATGTTGGCTCCGCTACCAACAGATATTCTCACTGTCTTGTTCTTGTTTATACTTCCACAGGTGAGAAATAATAATAATAATAATAATAAACTATGTTGGCTCCGCTACCAACAGATATTCTCACTGTCTTGTTCTTGTTTATACTTCCACAGGTGAGAAATAATAATAATAATAAACTATGTTGGCTCCGCTACCTACAGATATTCTCACTGTATTGTTCTTGTTTACACTTCCACAGGTGAGAAATAATAATAATAATAAACTATGTTGGCTCCGCTACCTACAGATATTCTCACTGTATTGTTCTTGTTTACACTTCCACAGGTGAGAAATAATAATAATAATAAACTATGTTGGCTCCGCTACCCACAGATATTCTCACTGTCTTGTTCTTGTTTATACTTCCACAGGTGAGAAATAATAATAATAATAAACTATGTTGGCTCCGCTACCAACAGATATTCTCACTGTCTTGTTCTTGTTTATACTTCCACAGGTGAGAAATAATAATAATAAACTATGTTGGCTCCGCTACCCACAAATATTCTCACTGTCTTGTTCTTGTTTATACTTCCACAGGTGAGAAATTATAATAATAAACTATGTTGGCTCCGCTACCCACAGATATTCTCACTGTCTTGTTATTGTTTACACTTCAACACGGGATGTCTTGTTGTCTGTGTGTGTCTCTAACCACCGGACCGACATGGTGAATCATAAAGTCCAAAAAAGTTTAGTACTTTTTTGGTAAGGGTACCTCAAGAAATAATTTTTGAGAAAAAATATTGAAATTTTTATTTAAAAACTAAAATGACCTCCCCCCCCCCCCCCCAAAGGTTTCTAGGTCTAACATTTCCCATCCTTTACCAATATGCCTGGATATCTATCTATCTTTTTGTTATTTCAGACCTATGATTTCCCGCCGTTCACCCGGATGACACCTGGATGCCTGCAAAACTCTCCAAGCTTGATCACCTGGAGGCTAATTGAAACTAAGGTAAAATTCTTATCACATAAAAACAGCATTATGCTAGGGATCTAAAAGGATAAGACAATGGCCGATAAATTAA
The DNA here is from genome assembly GCF_053477335.1 of Acartia tonsa. Classification (NCBI taxonomy): domain Eukaryota; kingdom Metazoa; phylum Arthropoda; class Copepoda; order Calanoida; family Acartiidae; genus Acartia; species Acartia tonsa. The sequence continues at coordinate 7,792,376 of NC_137264.1, forward strand.
TGTACATTCTCAATGATGATACACAAAATTACCCCCTCTGTAGATTACAATTAGTGGTTAAAACGTTTGGACACTGAACTAAATGAACCAACCAATTAAAATTCATTAAATGTCCCCAAGGTTGTCCAGCCAACGAATAGGAAACGTTATTATAAGACTTTGGGGACTAGTATAATAAACAATGTCCCCTCCTCCCTGGTATATTTCGAAATTCAATTATCTTAGACATATCATGTATATTTTTGTGTTCGTATTCTTAAATAGGGGGGGGGGGGGTTATTGCAACCATCTCGTAATCAATGAGTAAATGGTACTTAGAATTCGAATTTCCATCTGAAATTTTGCCTTAGTAATCCTTGGTAGGTCTATTTTCCCTAAATCGAACAAAAAGTTGGAAAAGTAACGGCTAACGGCTGACGGCTCAGCTCGGCTTTAGGGCAAATTAGTCACGAAACCTATAATCACATAATACTCTGTGTCGCTCCAAAACGTTATCAAACGGTTCTATCCGGTAGCTGTTAGTACTAGAAATTTATAAAAATGGTTATTGCTATCATTTAACATGAATTAAACCCAAAATATGTTTTAAAAGTTGATTCCTACATTATTAATGATGAATTTGCCCTGAAAATAGCCAAAAAAAACGGCTAAACGGCTGAGCCGCCAGCCGTTACTTTTACAACTTTTTTTCGATTTAGGGAAAATAGACCTACCAAGAATTACTCATGCAAAATTTCAGATCGAAATTTCAATTTCAAAGTGCAATTTACTCATTGATTATGAGAAGGTTGCATTAACCTTCCCCCCTTAGTGATTAAAGAAATCAAATGGTCGAATTGGTATTCCAGTGTGTCTTCAAAACTTAGTAATATTCGCCTGATTAAAACCGGTGCTCATCCATACTGAAAAATCATGTATTTCTAGTTTTCTACAAATATAAAAATATACAACCATAAAATCGGCACCTCAGGGCTAACAAAACTAGTTTTTATCTTATGAATTAACATTTTTATATCCACGGAAAGGTGTATATAATACGTAACGATAAATTACTATTCTAGATGTGCTGGGGTGTAATTTTCCTGCTGGGTGGTGGCTTCGCCCTGGCCGCAGCTTCGCAAAACTCTGGACTTTCATCTTTGTTGGTGGAACAACTGGAAATGTTGAATCTCTCCGCACTTCCACAACCAATTGTAAGTTTTTATTGCTTAGTAGCGAAGCTACTCTATAATTCGAAATGTCCGTCTGTCCGTCCGTCTGTTAGTGACAGAGAGGGAAAAACATTATTTTCTCAACTCCTATAAAAGATAGACACCTTAAATTTTCAGGGATTTAATATTTTACCATTCTTCATATTTTCACCAAGTTTCACTATGATTCGTAAATTAATTGGGGTGCTAGATCGATTCCTACATTTTTAAGTTTTCTTGATTTTCATTTATGATAGACGGCTGAAATTTTCAGGGATTGAATACTTTAATATTCTGCATACTTTTATCCAGTTTTATTGAGATTTGCTAATTGGTTGGGGTGCTAGGTCAATTCCTAGATTTTTAAGTTTTTATGATTTTCTTTACTCATATTTGAGTTAGACGGCTGATATTTTTAAGAATTAAATAAGTTCACAATTTACATATCCCCACAAAGTTGATTTAAGATTTGCTTATTGGTTAAGATCGATTCTTAGATTTTACGTTTCAAGGATTAGGATATCCATCAATAATTTTTTAGCTTCGCTGCTTATGGATGTTGTCATCCTTGTTTATATTTTTATTTAGGGTTAGGACTATTTTCACAGTAGCTTTTGATAGGTTATTTTAGGTTTGGTGAATGTTAATGATTACCCCGCAGTGTTAGAGCCCCCCGCAGAGGCTATAAATTTTGAGAAAAGCTGCTGTGAAAATACGACGAAACTCGCTACCCTCTAATTAAAATTGTAATTTTTAATTTTCTATAAATTGATGTGTGAGATTGTCAAATAAAAGAAATTACTGCGTTGCAAACCTAGAGACTATACCCTTTTTAGTAGAAAATTTACTCTACAATGTCCGTCTGTGCATCCAAATTTCTTTAGAGAGTTTTACCAAATAAAATTAACCAGAACTTTATATTGTTTAGTTGATTGGAGTGGTTTGTCTGTTGACCGTATCTATCACAAATATTGCCAGCAACACAGCTACAGCTAACGTACTGGTGCCTATCCTCTCAGAGATGGCCATTACCATGTGTGTCAACCCTATCTACCTGACTTTACCTGCTGGTATGATTATTTATCCATCTGTCTATCTATCTATCCATCTTTCTACCTATCTATCCATCTACATATCTATCCATCTGTCTATCATTCCATCTATCTATCTCTTTATCTATATACCTATCTATCTATCTATCTCTACCTGACTTTACCTGCTGGTATCTATCTATCCATCCATCCATCTGTCTATCTATTTACCTTTATTTTCATCTCTTTATCTATTTATTTTCTATGCTTCTGTCTATCAATCTATCTCTCTATCTATCTTTCTTTCTATCTGTCAATCTATCTATCTATACATCCCCATGTGCGATGTGTCTCAACCCTATCTACCTATCTATCTATCTATATATATCTTTTTTATCTATCTATATTTACATATGTATATTAGGATATATAAGTTGGAAGGAATTTTAATGTTAGAGGGAGATTTGAAATCTGCATCAAATTTTAAGGTTTTTTTTTATAAGATTAGTTTTTTGTATAATTCTTTATCTAAAAGCGGAAATACAATTTAAGTTCATAAATTTTGACCAATAGGATATGTGGATTGGAAACTACCTGCGCTCTAATTGGTTGAATAATGTGCGACACTTAAGCTTCTCCAATCAGAGCGCAGATAATTTTCAATCCACCAATCACAGATGTTAAAATCAATTAACTTAAATTGTATTTCCGCTTTTAGATAAACAATTATACAAAAGACGAATTTTATAAAAAATCCTTTAATCTTAAAGCAGATTTCAAATCTCCCTCTAAAATTAAAATTCTTTCCAACTTTTATATCTTAATGTATATATATATTTATCTATCTTTATCAATTACTCTTACTATCTATATATCTATCCATCTGTCCATATACATATATATATATATCTATATCTATATATCTAGGAATTGTATGCTCGTATGCATTTGCTCTGGCAGTAGCCACCATCTATCTATCTACCTATCTATACACCTGTCTATCTATCTATCTAGGAATTGTATGCTCTTATGCATTTACTCTGCCAGTAGCCACCATCTATCTATCTACCTATCTATTCATCTGCCTATCTATCTATCTAGAAATTGTATGCTCGTATGCATTTGCTCTCTCTGCCAGTAGTCACCATCTAGATATCTATTTATTCATCTGTCTATCTATCTATCTAGGAATTGTATGCTCGTATGTATTTGCTCTGCCAGTAGTCACCATCTATATATCTATTTATTCATCTGTCTATCTATCTATCTAGGAATTGTATGCTCGTATGCATTTGCTTTGGCAGTAGCCACCATCTATCTATCTATCTATCTATCTATCTATCTATTCATCTGTCTATCTATCTATCTAGGAATTGTATGCTCGTATGCATTTGCCCTGCCAGTAACCACCATCTACATATATATCTACCTATCTATTTATCTGTCTATCTATCTATCTAGGGATTGTATGCTCGTATGCATTTGCCCTGCCAGTAACCACCATCTACATATATATCTACCTATCTATTTATCTGTCTATCTATCTATCTAGGAATTGTATGCTCGTATGCATTTGCTCTGCCAGTAGCCACCATCTATATATCTACTAATCTATTCATCTGTCTATCTATCTATCTATCTAAGAATTGTATGCTCTTATGCATTTGCTCTACCAGTAGCCACCATTTATCTATCTACCTATCTATCTGTCTATCTATCTATCTAGGAAATGTATGCTCGTATGCATTTGCTCTTCCAGTAGCCACCATTTATCTATCTACCTATCTATTCATCTGTCTATCTATCTATCTAGGAATTGTATGCTCGTATGCATTTGCTCTGCCAGTAGCCACCGCCCCAAATGCAATTGTTTTCGGTCACAGTACTCTCAAAACTGCTGATATGATGAAGGTTAGTTCTATTCTATTCTTTGGGTTGAAAAGTTAATCTTGATATAAAAATAGGTGTATTTTAGTCATCAATTTTAATTTTATAGGTGTGAAAATGACTATAAAACAATGTTTATGACAGCAGTAAAGGTGTAATTTTGAAAGTGGATAAAAATTGTTGCCAAAAATACAACAAAAAAACGAAATTAATGAAAAACAGTGATTGTATGTATTTTTGCTAGTGGTAGAAGTGGCAGCATTCCCCTTTAACTTTCACCACTTTTTACCTGTAGATAGCTTATAGGAAAAAAAAATTGGGTTAACATTTGACGAATCTTTTTGCAAATATTTTTCGCTTTTGAATTATGAACAGACAAACATTGGGTAGTTCATTACACTAGTACCCAAAGTCTTATAATGACGTTTTCTTATTTATTAAAAACCTTGGGATCTTTTATTGAATTTTGATTTGTAGGTTCATTTAGTTGAGTTTCCAAACGTTTCAACCACTAATTGTAATCTAGAGAAGGGGTAGTTTTATTGTATCATCATTGGGAATGCACAACAATTCATCCGCAATTGTCTTATCCCTTAAGATTACTGATACTATATTATTAGTATAATCCTAATGAATGCATAATTTTAGGCTGGTCTAGTGATGAACGTAATTTGTGTGTTTACTATTGTGTTGGCCATCAACAGCTATGCCATCCCCTTGTTTGCTCTCAATACTTTCCCTGATTGGGCCAGGTTAGACTTACATATATACTCATGCATTTTTAAAAGCTTCGCTTTTCTATAATTAGGGTCTGTCTATACGTCCATTTAAAACAGACTTTTATTTTAGTATTTCTCTGATTCTGCGTTATTTTCTACTAGCGGCTACGCCCCTAGAAGCCTCTAGGGGGCACTTGAGGAGAAGAGAGTCAAATTTAATAACCCAATTTCTTATTTTAAATTTTAAAAGAAAAAGTAAAAGAAAAATTTTTGGGGGGGGCGAAAATTTTTTTTTGTTGGGGGGGGGGATGCCTCCCCTTTCATTTTTAATTTAAGTTAAAAAGATTTTAAAAAAAAAATTTTTTGAGGGGGGGATTTTTCATTTTTTTGGGGGGTTGGGGGTGTCCCACCCCCAAAAAAATAGTTATAAACCTTAAGGAGAACCCGGTCGGTTCAGCGGTTAGCGAGATCCTTCGGTACAAACACACAGACACACAGATACACAGACACACAGACATCCTGTTACTTTAGTATAAGGATATGTGTAATAATTCGTCCTGCTAAGCTAAAATGCTGTTTCAGCGCTCTTAAAAAAAGAAATATGCACATTAATTAAAAAGCTGGAAATTATATTTTGTTCCGCTTTTTATTTTCATCTTTTATAAATAAGCTTCAAGTAAGTCAGCAAAGCTCAGGCGTATAAGTAAATTCGTGAAGATTTTATAGTGTCTATAAAAAATGACGTCATACTGGCCTACTATTGGTTAATTTAAATGTATACTAGCCTGCTATTGGTAATTTAGTCTGTATATTTGCCTATCATTGGTAATTTGTATTGTATGACGTCATTTGAGGTACTATAAAGAGCTTCAAGCTTCGAGGTTCAGAACTCAAAAATATACAAATTACTAAACATATTATTTTATTTTCAGTGTAAAGCTGGCAAATGCCTCAATGTGTGCTGCATAATTGCAACTGCTACATTCAGACAACCTACCCAGCGGTGATTCTAGAAACAAACAGACAAAAACTAACTTTCAGTAAAACCGGTTCTTTATTGATTTACATAGAAAAATACATTCAAAACATATGATACCTCAAAATAAAAACTGGTTTAAAAAAGTTGTATTGCAAAATTACAAACCTGTTTTTACTGAAAGCTTGTTTTAGTTGTATAATGAAATAACATTATAAATTATGGTGATAAGACTATGTTGCTATTATGTATTCTATCTTTGTTTATTTGTGACAAAACGGGCAAGGATTATAACATGCGCTTTTTTGTTAAAAAAAATGTAAGTTTTGGAAATCATTTTTTTAAGAGAGAATTGCTTTCAAGAATAAAAAATAATGAAATATCTTTATTCAAATTGAAAAAGACCATGTTTTGAATCACCCTGTTTTCAAAAATATGTAAAAAATACCGGTGCCTGGTGCCAGTTATGAAACACCCTGTAAACATTTATTGGCAGTTTCGCTTCGAAAAGACTAATATCCGGTGAATTTGAACCGCTTCTTACAGCCATACTGAAAAATTATGTATTGCATCGTATAATATCCAGTTTTCTACGAATATATAATTGTACAATCATAAGATTGAAATCAATTTTTTAAACCGTGCCTTCGGCATCTCGGGGCTTAAAAAGTGTTTTTAATCTTATTATTGTATTCTTGTATCCGCGGAAAGCTTTATATAATACGATGCGCTTTATAACTATTACTATCGGCTTCGCCCCTAGCCTCTATGGGCTGTAGAGAAGCCCCAACTCCACCACTAATTTTAAATAATGAAAAAAAATCAGGGGGGATTTTTTCATTTCTAGGGGGAATTGGGGGTGTCCCACCCTGCAAGAAAATAGCCTAAAACCGCCACAGGACCAGTAGGTATATTCCCTGAAGAGTAGAATCCGATCGGTTCAGTGGTTACCGAGATCTTAAGGGACAGACTGACTGACGGACGGACAGACAGACAGACAAACATTATTCTACTTTGTTTATAGACTAGCGGCTTATCCCCTAGCCTCAAGAGATGGTAAAAAAGTGTGGAAACCTTCCACAAAGGTTACAAAAAAAAAAAAAAAAAAAAAAATGCAGCCTGCGGCAGCCTGTAGCAGAGCAAAATAAAAAATAAGGGGGGGATTTTTTTTGTTTTTGGGGGGGTTAGGGGTGTCCCAACCCCCAAGAAAATAGCTTAAAACCACCACAGGACCAATAGGTATATACCCTCAAGAGTAGAATCCGATCGGTTCAGTGGTTACCGAGATCTTAAGCTTCAGACGGACGGACGGACGGACGGAAAGACAGACAGACAGACAGACAGACATCATTCTACTTTGTATTATAGATTATACTTTAAACATTTAATTAAGTATATCATCAAATGCTCTACAAAGGTCTAGACTACAATATAATATATGTATATTAAAATTTAAAAACAAAAATTACTATTCTTTTTTATTTAAGCAGGGGCCTTGATTCAGAAAATTAATTTCATTTGAAATTGCTCAAAATTGGGATATTTTGGTGGGGTAAAACTTGTTTTGTGCTGTAACTAAAGGGAAGAGGATATGAAGAAGTAAAAGAAGGAAGTGTGTTGTGGGGAAATTTTCACTTGTAATTGTTTGTCAGAATCCTGGTACCTTGTCCCTGAATATAAGCATTAAGATAAAAAATAAGTAATAAATTTTTACAGGGTGCAAAATGTTAAAAAGAATCCTACCCAATGATTGTAATTAGTCGTACATTAGTTTAATAATTATTTATTATGTATTTATCATGTATATCATATTGTAATTCAAATCAGAGAGTGAGGGGACAATGGGCTGTTTATTACACAAGTCCCCAAAGTTATAATAACGTTTTCTTATTCGTTAGATCAACAACTTTGGATTGAATTTTCATTGGTTGATTCAAGATGAGTGTTAAAACGTTTCAACCACTAATTTCAATGTTCAGAAGGGGTAACTTTGTCTACATCAATTTATTGACCATTGTCTTATCCCTTTAATTCCCTGAATTCTAATTGTGACATGGAAATTACTCTTTTTATTTTGCTAAATATACCAAATTATATGTCTTATGCTATTTTTATAAAAATATGCAAAATATTGAATTCTAAAATACAGAATAGTTAAAATTGCTTGTAAAATAAATCTGCTATGCTATGTATATAAATGAAAGACTTAAATAGAAATTAGAACAATTATAATACCTAATTAATAAAATATTTATTGAAAATACTCAAATACATTTGGGTTTTAAAGACATTTACAAAGAAACCTTGAAATCTCTAATTCTTTAAATTATTAAAATATTTATGAAATATTTGCTGTCTTTAAAACCCTAAAGTAAGTAAAAAATAGAAGCTTTTTATACTGCCTAGAAAAATGACGTCATACTGGCCTACCATTGGTCAATTATAATGAATATATACTTCATTGGTAATTCAGTCTGTTTATTGGCCTATCATTGATCATTTTTATTATAGGCACTATAAAGAGCTTCAAAAAATTAAATAACATAGTATAAATATGAAATATTAAATATATGTGGTTGTGATTTTTAATTGCAAAGTTTAAAATTCTTATTAGGTGTGATATTTCATATAGTTATTTTTGAAAATGTTATGTTTTTTGTAAACTGAAAATAGTAATTAATACCTAAGATAATTTTTAAAATTTAAGCCTTGAAGAAAAAAAGCTCTTTATACAGTAACTATGAAAAAGGGAATCATTTAAAAACTTTTGGTCTAATTTCTATTCATTCGGGATTTTTTTAACTATAAGTTTTTTTTTTAATTTATCACCCTTTTTTATGGGCACTTTAAAGAACTTTTAAAATATTTATCATCATTGAAAAAAAAAGGAATTGTTGGTCAATGGAAAGTGCATTTAATTTTAGTAAAATATTTTTAGAAAATTGGAAATTATATTTATTTTTTTATATCTTTATTTTGTTCGGCACTGTTTTTTTTAATGTTATTGTGCTATTTTAAAGTTATTGTTTTGATATTTGTAAACGTATAAAGAGAGGGGTAGGTTTCAGGTAAAATCCGTAAAGGTTATGTGTTAGAAGTTAAAAACAGTAGTAGAACATAAAAATTTATATTAACTTAAAATTTTTTTTTGTCTATAGTTCTTTTCAATAAGAAATGCATCTATTTAGTAAATATTATCGTTCTACCACTATTTTTAATCCTTAAAACACACACCTTTACGGATTCTACCAGAAACCTACCCCTCTTTTTGTGGTGATTTAACAGTTCTTAGTTTCATTCGAAAAGTGAAATGGAATAGTTATAGATCACTTCAACGATTTTCAATTAATTTTTTTGTTAAATTAAAATCATAAAAAGTGGAAATAAATAAAAACACAAATATATATCAAATTATTAAATGGGTTAGAGCTAAAGAATTGAATTACTAGAATAGCATCATGATAAGTGTTTTTTGCTAGTTATAAGTGCTTTTTATAATGGCTTTCATATTGAAACGTTAGGTTAGATTCTTTTAGCAAATTAGAAATAATATAAATGGTAAATTAAGAAATTAAGAACAATTTTGTTAAAAACAATAGACAGATATAGGTAAAACCAGAGCTGGATCTTTAAATCATTTTAGTGGTGAGCCAGGTTGGGGTGAGCCGAATTTCAGCCAATCACAGCGCGGCATTTCATAAAATGCTGTGCTCTCATTGGTGGAAAGTTGGCTTACTCCGATCTGGCTCACCACTAAAATGATTTAAAGATCCAGCTCATAGCTCTGCTGCCGCGCATCAGCTCCTTGTAAGCCTCAGAAAATCCAACTTTTACAATTTTAAAAATCTGGTAAAAGTTTAAACTTGACCCAGATATGGCATCAAAACTTTTAAAATTTAAAGCCATCGTCGCGGCTGACGCCAGGCTGCCGAGCCCCTGTATAAATACCTGTATGCTGTTGTTTAATATTGATTTTGATTACCCCTATACTTACTAGATCAAAATATGTTACTGATTTAATTTAAATAAATGTAATGTCACATTGGAGCTAACTGACCACTACGTTCAATATATTGGCAATAAATCTTTAAAAATAATTAACAAAATTTTATTTAATTTTAATCAATATTTACACTTAAAAACAATTAATGCAGTGGATGATAAGTTTTTAGTACTCTTTCCCTTCAAAAAAGAAGAAAATAGTTATTTATAGCATCGTATTATAAATAGCTTTTTGCGGATAATAAAATGAAAAATTAAAAGATTAAAACCAGTTTTGTTAGACCCCGGGGTCTAAAGGTCCGGGCTATTAAAACTGGTATAAATTTTACGATTTCTATTTTAATATTTGTGGGAAATTGTCTGTTGTACGATGCTTTACATGATTTTTCAGTATGGGTGAGAACCGGTTCTAATCCAGCAAATATAAATCAGTTTCGAAGCCATACTGGAAATACAGATACTCTAAAATACTAATATTTCCTACAAAACTAAATTTTCTGAAATCTTAAATTTTGATTTAACCAACACGAGGTTAGTGGCCAGTTGGATCCTGTGAGATATGCTATGTAACGATATGAATTATAATTGTTAAAAATGTTGTAATTATTATATTATCAGCAATAAAGTCAATGTTGAGAGGAAATTACTATATAGACAGGCAATAAATTATGTTGATAACAAGGAGAACAATATCAATAAAAGCGAAGATCTGAAACCGTAGGATAAACGGACATTAACACTTGTAGAGTGTCTGAACTGAATAAGCAGAACATAAAAGTATAAAAGTCCAAACAAAATTATAAGTTTTGTCGAAAAAGTACTTTAAAACAGGATGATGTTTAAAGACATACTTAAATTTTTAGGACTTGATTATAGAGATGCTTATCTTTTAACATTGTATCTTGTTGTAATAGGAATCAGTATTCAGATGAATCAGATAATTACATAAAAATTGTTGTTTAAAAGGTTAAAGGTTTAAATGGTCCTAGGACAAACGCAGGAGTCCCAAACGTCGGAGTGGACAAACGCAGGAGTAGAAACTTAACCTAACCTATTTTAAACTATCTTGTAGGTTTTTAAAATACCTAACCTCTGCGGGGGGCTTATTTGTATATTCATATCTTAACCTAACCTAACCTGCATAAAAATACTTAATTAAATTAATGTTTTAACATTCCTCCAATTGTCCACTCCGACGTTTGGGACTCCTGCGTTTGTCCTGGAACCGTTTAAATGGGCGTACGGTGTTTCTAGTAAAGATTATAGAATTGCCACGCTTTTCAAATTGTACCTGACTGTTATAGTAATCATCATGCAAAGTTTGAAATCGATGGGACATTTCTAACATGTTTAAATCAACAAAAAGGCACAATCGTTCCGGGTGGTCCGACCTTAATTACATAAAAGATTCGCTTTTAAAAAGCGCAACCATAATTAGATAATTAGCATAGTCGGAATGAATGGGAGGGGACATTGGGCTGTTTATTACGCAAGTCCCTTAAGTTTTATAATAAGGTTTTATTTTTCGTTGGCTTAAGAACTTTAGGGACTTACAATTAAATTTTGATCGGTTGCTCCACTAAGTGGAGTGTTTTGTTGTTTTATCCTCTAATTTTAATCTACAGAAGAGGTAATTTTGTGTATTAACATTGGGGATGTACATTGATTTATCGTCCATTGTCTTTAGATACCTGATGGTCTGGCATTGATTAGCCGTGTTAAGCGGTAAGGAGTCTGTCAAATTGTACTAGGGAGAAACTTTTGTTTGTGTGTATATCAACATTGCGACGTATAAATATTGTTTTGTCTATCCCCGACAGACCAAATGTGTGAAGAAGATCCTCTTCCAATATTAAAGTTTTAAAAAATTAACAGTTCAACAATAGTTTATTATTAACAAAATTGTATAAAAAACAAATATAATTTTTTGAAGCATTTTATAGTTCCTATAAAAAAAATGATGCCATACAATACAAATGACCAATGATAGGCCAATAAATAGACTAGATTACCAATGACAGGCCAATATATATCCAAATTGACCAATGGTATGCCAGTATTATGTCATTTTTATAGGCACTATTAACAGCTTTTTATTTTTTTTAATGAAAAAGTTAACAAAAAATTATGCTGATCCTCTGAAGGTGCTAAGAGAAATCTTGGGGTTAAGGCGACGCTGGGCGGGCTCTGCGGGCTCCTCAGCAAAGGCGTGGGGAAGCACGACATAGTAGGTTCCGTCCAGCTGGTCTAGAGGAACGTCTCCTCTCACCACGAACTCGTTGGCGGGTGCGTTGTTGAAAACAAAACCATCACCTTAACAAAATATAGTTAACTAATAACTAGCCTCCTAGCATCTGGGAGCTATGTATTGGAAGGAGTAAGGTTGGTGAGAAAATAGCCCAAAACTTAACTAAATTTCAATATCAAACAAAATAATCATATCCTTATACTAAAGTAACAGGATTTCTGTTTGTCTGTCTGTGTGTTTGTACCGAAAGATCTCGCTAACCGGTGAACCGATCGGGTTCTCCTTAATAGGGTAGCTTCTCATAGGTCCCGGGAATTGTTATAACTATTTTGGGGGAGGGTACCACCACGCTCCCAAGAGAAATCGCCCCTAGAAAAAAATTACCCCACCCAATTTTTAATTTAAAAAAAACTACGCCCCTAGATGCCTCTAGGGGCGTAGCCGCTAGTAATATATAAAGTAATAAGATTTTTTTGTCAGTAGCTTAGCTTAAGTACCGAACCGATTGAATTCCAAATTTTATAATTTCCCTGGTGATTTTAGGCTATTTGATTCTTATTTCTAAGAAGCTTCCGTAAATGGATAATTCAATCGGTTCAGTACTTAAGCTAAGCTACAGACAAAAAAAATCCTACTACTTTATATTATAAGATTATTTTGTTTAATTTTGAAATTTAATTTTTATTTTTATAAAATAACATAACTAGAGCAATTTAGAACTTAGAAAATAAAATTACGCACATGATTCTTATTAGGGTCTACAAACAAAACTTAGGCTCAACAATAGTTGAATATCTATGCGAATATTCAACTTAAAATTTGAAAGGATTAAAGTTAAAAGGGCAATTTTAACATACCTTAATTTGATATTCATATCATGGACAAGAGATGCAGAGAAGATTTGCTTTTAAAAATGCCAATAGGAAACTACTGTGCATATTTAACTACCATAGGGGGAAAGTGTGGATATTCAATTATTCTAGGGAAATAAGCTTAGGTACTCGGCTAATCTTTGGGAATTCGTGAATATTCATGTATAATAGAGTCAAACCTTAAAAGTCCACTGTGCTTTTTTACCTTGGAAATCATAAGTAGCACTGCAGGCCACATAGAAGTAAGCTCTGGCTTGTAGTGAATTCAGCACAGTCCCTTGTTGTTGCATATCTGACACATAGGCGGATACTGCTAACACGCCTCCTTGGTTGTTTCTATAATAGATGTAATAAGAATGCATAACCCAGACAACTACCTGGTTCCGGTCTTGTGGACCTTTTTCGTCTGCTAGCAAATTGCTTTGTGCTCTTTTGTAGCAACTAGGCTGTGTTAATATTGGCGACGCTATTGGTTGATATTTAAAGACCCAATTGAAAGTCGGCACAGGGTTCACGGGGTGAGGACATTTAGTTATTTAAACCCTTCCTTCTCTGTTGTTTTACCCCAATATTTCCTAGGAATAAAAAGGTGGTTTTTGCATCGTGTTACAGACAGTTATCCGTGGATGATAAAAGGACAAAATGTAATATTAATTTACGATGTGCTGAAAATGGATTGCCTATTTCTTCAATAACTTCCAAATGTGTACAGCCGATAACCCAATTATTGCAAACGCTATTTTCAGCTACGATATAATGTATAAACGATTTATACATTATACATTCAAAATTTATATTTTTTCAAATTTTGATTTTTTTTGGAAGTTTGAAGCTTTTTTAGCTAGTAGTAAATATTGGGATAAGACGCGAATGCTAGGTACACTTTCGGAAACTAAAATTCAGTACATCTAATTTACATGTCCAAAGAGAACGGAGGCCATCTCCAACAAAACAGGGAATTATTTTAGGATTTTTAATAAATTCCCAATAATACCATACGAAACATGATTTTTCAGTATGGTCCAGTACCAGATTTAATCCAGCAGAAATTAATCGGATTCGGAGCAATGAAGAAAAAGAATTGTTGGAGCAAGGATCTAATATAGAAAATATTTTACAGAATTGCTTCAAAACCGATTAACATCCACTGGATTCGAACCGGTTTTCAGCCATATAAAAATCACATCATATTACGGACAGTTTACAACGAATATTAAAACAAAATTGGTTTTATCTTATATTTTTTTTATCTAATACCGAGGAAAGCTGTCTATAATAAGATGGGATAATGGAATATATTTAGCTATTATCGTATTTAAAATGATAATGTACGTATTACTGTATTAAAATTAATACTGTAATCACAACAAAATATCGCATTTTTTGTAATACACGTAATAGGTTTCCAAATTATTATGTCAGTAAAGTGATCACATGACAAATTATTTTCTTCCTATTTCTTACTCCGTGGAAGGGAGAGAGAACTTTCAAGTTTTGCGATGCGATCACACATTGCCAGAATATTTGGGATATCCATTCCAGCATGATCAAAATATTATGAAATAATTAAAAACTGCAGCTAACCTGACACCTTCAAACGTTTCAGCATGTGTTCTAAATTCTTTGCAATCAGCAGTAGTAGGAGCTGTCACTCCGTAGAATTCATCCGAGGTCATACAAATCTTAAAAAATCAACTTATTATTTAAATTTTTTATATTGCAATAACCAACTTTGAGCCCTTCACAAAAAAACATTCTTTTTTTATGGAAATGTTTTATGACTGTTAGGGAAAAAGGGTAGGGATGGGGAAAACTGGAAAATCTTAATTTCATGGTCTTTCAGCGAGAACTTAAAAAAATAATTGCCTATTGTCACATCTCTATATCCCTGATTACTAAAAACTTTTTGGCTAAACAACTGTCTGCGTCCAAATTCATATTTTTTGTGCTGTGCTGCGCGCTGATGATCCTATTCGATTAGCCGAAGTATTCCAAACTACATCATATTAGTATAATGGACTATTCTAATATGGCGTCATTAAGGATACTTTAGCCAAAAGTTTTTTAATTCAACTCTTTTTTTATAGGCACTATAAAGAGATTCAATTATTGACAATGATTACCTGGTTGGCCAGTGTATTCTTCAGATCAAACTCTACTTGCTGACCAAAGTTGATATTGAGCGCGGCATTGCACTGATCAGCACCGTTCTGCCACGTGCAAGGAATAAGGCTGCAATATAAATACACCAATAAAATGGTACATTATTACAGTAAAATTGAATTTTAATGTTGTTGTAGAAATAGTAAAAAGTAATTGACATCTATTATTAAAATACATAGGATATATTAAGTGAAAAGTAAATTCAAACTATTTTGTACAAATGTCACAGTCGTAAATATGGATGGATAATGTAAGTTATAAATTAGATGCTCTGCAAATGATTCTAGCCATTACACGAAAAGTCTTGTTTGAGTCGACCTAATAAAGAAGTTTGTATTTAGCACAGTAATCTTGTTATAAGTTTAAAATTAAAAGGTGCTTTAAATCCTTCTCAGATATAATTTTCATAATTCAAGTGCACATTGTATTGGAACTTACTTTCTGTGTTGGGTGAACAGATTGTCCCATGTTGGGGGATAAGGATTGTAGATTGAGGCAGCATTTACCATATTACTCTTTCTAAAGGCTGAACAAAAGATAGGTTTTAAATAGTTATTTCTCGCATCGTATTATACACAGCTTTCCGCGGATATAGAATGTACAATTATAAGATTAAAACAATTTGTTTTTAGCCCCGAGGTGCCGAAGGCACGGGCTAAAAAAACTGGTTTTAATCTTATGATTGTACATTTTTATATTCGTAGAAAGCGGTTTATAATACGATGCTAGACATATTTTTTTCGTATGGATGAGAACCGGTTCCTATCCACCGGATTCGAATGAATACGAGAAAAATAATTATTTCGAGTCTCGACTGACAAACATGTTGCCTCCAATAATATGAACTAATAAACTGTAGTAAACCAGGGAGGGAGTGGACATTGGGCTGTTTATTGCACTAGTTCCCAGAGTTTTATTAGAACGTTTTCTTATTCGTTAGCTAATAAACTTTCGGGACTTATTAAAATTGTAATCTAAAGCAGAGGTTATTTTGTGTAACATCATTGAGGATGATCATAAATTTATCACCCATTGTCTTATCCATTTAGACCACTGTTAGTAAACTAAATTTTGTGAATTCGCATTTATTTGCTTGCTAAAGTTTGCAAATTTGCATTTATTTGCTTGCCAAAGTTTGCGAATTCACTGATTTTTGGAGCCAAACGGCTGCTGGGTATATATTTTCTAACAGCATAGAAATAAATACATACCAATCATGTAGTAGGTGTATCTTGTGTCAGGGTTAACTGGGTCCACTCCTACAGCTGTATTTACATTTCTGGTGAACAAATCTCTGGCAACATCCAAGTTTCCTCCAGCAGTTGAAGCAGCAATCTGAATTATTTTGGAAATTGTTTACATGTTTGTTTTACTTGATATCTTCATATAAAAGTAACAGAATGTCCTTCTGTCTGTCTCTATGTGTGTGTTTGCCTGTTACAATGAATCTTGCTAACCGCAGAACCGATTTGGTTTCCTTTTATAATCTATGACTGACATAGTAAGAAATAGAGTATTAGTTTTGGTACTCAAAAGTAGATTTTTGGGCATTCAACATCTAGAAAAACTGCAATAAACTGTAGACTAGGAAGGTACTTTGTTCACGAAAAAAAAAATATAATATGTATAACAATGTATATTTGGCTTATGTTTTCAAAATTCCAAAAGAATGAATTTCCTGAGGCTTACAGGTTTCTAACGCGCAGCTGGCGAGGCCTGAATCAAAGGATTACCTGAGCAAAACGTAGAAATTCATCCATAAACATGTAATCAACTGCAAAAGCCCAGAAATTTCTATACTCACTAAAATAATGATTTTGTCAGAAACTTTTTTGAATTTAATTTTGAAAACTTTTACCTAATTGAACATTCAAAACTATTGGGGGTATAAAATAAATTCGACACGCTATGCGAGCAATATTTGGAACAAGAACAAGAGTGACATCATCAATTTTTAGCGATAACAACAACAAAAAATACATTATATGCATGAACGACAGACTGACACACAAAGTTGATGCTCAAATAAAGGGAATCTTTGCAAAAAAAATTCAGCCGTCTATCTACAATAGCAGCTGGGAATATTACATTTCCCCCTAGCAAGACGGACGGACATACAAACATTTAGAATCATAGTGTAAATTCGCTACTACAAAACTTACTGTACGGTAGTTGGGAGATTGTTGTTGTTCTTGAATTCTTTAAATCTAGCCATCAAGTCTTGACCAGAACATAGAGTATAGCCATCGACTGAACAAAACAAGGTTTAGTCAGGGAGGGAGGGGATATTAGGCTGTTTATTACACTAGTCCCCAATTTTTATAGTAACATTTCATAATTTGTTGGCTTAACAACTGTAATGAATTTGCTTGAATTTTTATTGGTTGGTTCTTTAAGCAGAGTTATCATAAAGTTTCAACCACTAAATGTAATATACAGAAGGGGTAATTTATGTATCATCATTGGGGATGTACACCAATTTATCATCCATTGTTTAATCCTTTTAGGTTCTTTGTATTCATACAGCAGTTTTTGTTTCAAATTTGGTCAGAAATATGTCTATTCTTTTGCCTAGTTAATAGAGTTATATAAGAGACATATTTTTTGATTCAACCAATAGGAGAATACTAAAGGAGATATCTCATTGGTTGATATTGTGTAAACATTTTGTTACACGTGGGCATAAATTTTTCATTTCGTTCGTATTATGAGTCAGCTATAAAATGTCGCATATTTAAGGATTAAGCTTTTCCTGGGTAAATTAATTCGTGTAAAAAATTCTTCCCTCGTATAATGTGAACATAAGACAAAACATATATTAAGTTAGTTATGGAATTCTTTAAATAAAGTTAGCTTTCTAAAAATTATGTTGTTGAATAAATTCGTTTCAAATTTTGTTGCCTATATCTAGTATATAACAAAATGTAAACAATAGATTCTGTCTGCAAAAATTCGCTTTTTAAATTTGACGAAAAATAGGGTCAGTTGTACTATTTATCTAGATGTACTATGTCTATTGTCTAGTTGGACTTTTTCTAGTGAATGTATTAAAATCACGAATGTTTATAGTCTTTTGTAACATTAACGCTAGACCGACAACCAAGTTATGGATGTTTATTTTTACGGGGTATGTTACTAAAAATTCAGCTGTTTATCTTGAATAGCAGTTGAGTAATTCAAGTTTCCCCAATTCGGTTTCTGAGACAGGCGAACGGATATTAAGGAGAAGAGCGCTGTTAATAATAACTGATAAATTGTGATTTACTTACAATTTCCTTTAAGTGCTCCGTCTAATCCAGTTGTCCATTCTGTTGGGGTTGAAAAGGTATAGTCGCACTAAATGATAAAAATTATGAAGCTTTTTATAGTGCCTATTAAAATATGACGTCATACTGGCCTACCATTGGTCAATTAAAATGTATACTGGTATGCCATTGGTAATTTAGTCTGTGTATTGACCTATCATTGGTCATTTATATTGTAAGACGTCATTTTTTATAGGCACTAGAATGGACTTCAAAACTCATTAATAATTATAACTTTATCATATTTGTATATTTTCATACTATGCTTAAAATAGTTTTAGTTGCGAACCTACTCTATATTTCACTTAGTGTGGCCGTCAGTCAGACATACATGGATGTAATCATTCTTAATTTCCATATTATCAAGATACAAACAAATTAAATGGAGCAGTAGCATATACAAAATTTAAAACTTTTATAGAAATATACTTAATAGGCAGAATATTGATTAATAAGTTTAAATATTAGCGGAAAAAATACTTTTTAAGGACATACTTACATTCTTGGATTTGATTATAGAGGCGCTTCACAATTTAAAATCTTACCACCGCATGAGCCGAAGCTGCCAAGAAGGCCAGGATAAGGATGGATTTCAGCATACTGCTTCACTTTACAAATAACAGTAAAGATTAACAATTTCTAAATAAAAGTCGAACTTTTATACCTCACCGTTATCACTACTTTGAAAGTGTAGCCACTCTACTCCTCTTATAAGTCCCATATCAATTTCCAGAAGTTTACTTCAGTTTTAATAGGGAGGGAGGGGACATTGGGCTGTTTATTTCACTGGTCCCCAAAGTTTTATAGTAACGTTTTCTTGTTCGTTGGCTTAACAACTATGGGGACTTTTATTGTATTATGGTTGGTTGGTTTATTAAATTAAGTATCCAAACGTTTCAACCACTAATTGTTAACTACAGAAGGGATGTTTTTGTGTATCATGATTGGGGATGTACACCAATTTATCGGCCATTGTCCACTCCCTTCAAATCTTCAAATCCCTGCTTTAAAGCAGCTTATTGAAATGTTTTACTTTATCTTAGTTAATTATATTCTGTTGCTGGTGGTTCGTTTAATTATTATTAAGTTTTTAATAGTTTTTCAAACTATTTTTAATAAAATTACACTATTCTAAGACATGAAATTATATTTTGATTTTAGTAACCATTTTTCATTTGTTTTGTCTTCAAAAACATTAAATATGATGATTGTCAAAAATTATATTGAAACCTATGGAAAGGATGTTGAATTAAAAACTAAAGAAATTTAGAGGGTTAAAGATTGTAATGTTACTTATTGGTGGGTGGAGTCGTGATTTGAAATTGTTAGGGAATGGGCGGAGCTTTCTCAAGGAAGATTTTTGAAGGAAAATAAAAATGAGTGGGAGGAGCTCATGGCATCAGGGATATAAAGAAATAAGACAAATGCCGATAAATTGATGTACATCGCCAATTATGATTCACAAAATTCCATCTTCCAACTTTGTGGACTAGTGTAACAAACTGCCCATTGTCCCCTTACGTTCCGTCTTGGAATGCCATTTTTTGAAATTGACCCTAATTTTAAATGGATAGTGCCTTCTGTTATTTGATGTGACATGTGCTAAAAATATGGCCGGAGTTTAATCCTGGCTTATGACAGGAGTTGTAATAAGAAAAAACTTATTTGGGATTTGAAATGACCTATTAATTCATTCATTCAAACGACATATATTCCTATCAAAAAAACTTTTTTGTTTTTTCGCATTGATTAATTTTCATGTTCTTGTTTAAAATGAAAGAAAAATTATGAAAACAAATATTTGCCCTCAAGATACACTAAACAAATATAAAAAAAACCTAGTTACCGCTTGTTTGAAATTATTTTCATCATGTTTTTAGTTTTAGTTTTAAAAATTTCCTTTTTACACCATTGCATTCTTTTTTAGTAGCAAAGATACTCTATAATTCACATTGTTTGTCTTTAACGCTATGGGGGAAATATCATTTTCTCCGCTGATATTTAAGATGGACGGATGAATATTTTTTGGAGATTCAGTATGTGATTTACTTGGTCCATCAGTCTGTCAGTCATTCAGCTAAATATAATCATCAAAAAAATTACATACAGATAAAAAGGTTTCGTGAATTTTCACAATAGACTTATTCTTGATTTAAAAATCTGCTCTTTTAATCACCATGTCCTTATTCCAGTCCATGATTTGTGTGCAATTATTGGATATATTATCCTTGTTAAATAAAAATAGCTCAAAACCTAACCAACCTTACCTGGAAATGAACAAAATTTAATTGGATGTCTAATTCTGTTTTCTTTGTTGCCTATAGAATGAGGGACAGAGAACAACCCCCTTTTAACAAGTCTTACTATATAAGGTAGTAGAAATTTTTTTTTGTCTTTAGCTTAGGAATCGATTGGGATCATTTAAGAGAAACTTCAAATAGATTCTGGGGGGGGGGGGGGGGGGGAGGGGTTAAGGGTTTTTAAAATTTTCGCTTTCAGTCTTTGGTTGGTCTTAGGCTATTTTTCTGCTTTCCTCTACCCTTTTAAATAAAGAGTCCCCAGAGGCTAGGGGTGCAGACGCTAGTATTTGAATAATTTATTGGCTACCCTTTGCTAAAACTTGTTAGCATTAAAACAGTCATACTACAGTTAGGAGGTTGAATTTTTTATAAAAAAAGAAATATTTATAAAAGCAATGTTTTGAAAATGCCGCAATTTTTATATTTTTTGATTAATGCTGATATATGTACATATATTTGCCCCTCAACGTCAGCTGAAAAGTGCAATTTAATAAGTGTTGCGTCATTTTGCCCTCCAAATCATTTTTTGTATTAATTTGCTTATTGTTTATAACTTATTCCTGGCTAAAACTTCTTGTTACTCAGTACAATTTTCATAATGTTATCACGTTCTTTGGCAGTTTTCAATTTTCTTTAGAATCTGAGCTACTCCATAATTTACTTCCTGTGTCTGTTCGACAGAGGGAGGGGACAATGTGCTGTTTATTACACTAGTCTCCAAAGTTTTATAATAACGATTCTTATTCGTTGTCTTGGGGAATTTTATTGAATTATTATTGGTTAGTTCATTAGGTTAAGTGTCCAAACCACTTATTGTAATCTAAAAAGGTTTTGTATTATCATTATGGATGTATATTAATTTATTGGTCATTATCTTATCCCTTTAGATCCCTGGGGTCAATCGTTAATAGTTTGTACATGTACGTATTTCATTTGTACTTTAATGAATGTCGCTTGATGTTGTCGTTCTTGTTTCTTTGATTTACATTTTATTTAAATAATTAACTTTAAGTAAATAGAACTCCTGAATATTATTTGCCTTCCTGTCAAATAGGTAAAAACAAATAAAAACTGTATACAAAAAAAATCAGGCAAATTCTAGATTTATATAACTGGAAAAACATTACTTGGCTCCTAAAGTCATCAAATTTTATTTAACAAGGATGACAACATCCATAAAAACGAAGCACTGAAACGGAAGGACAAATGGACATTCACACTTGTATAATGTCAGAACTGAATAATCAGAATAGTAAAGTATAAGAGTCGAAGCAAAATTGTAAGTAAATTTGTTAAAAAACTGCTTGATACAGGATAATGTTTATGGATATACTTACATTTTTAGGACTTGATTGTAGAGTTGCTTTGCTTATAATATTGCACTTTGTTGTCCTAGGAATCAATATACCAAAAATAAGATCAAACGGATAATTAGATCACATAAAAAATTGTTGTTAAAAAAGTAGATAAATCAACATTTATAAAATGAACGTACGGACATTCTGGTAATGATTATAGAGTTGTTAAGCTTTCTAAATCGTACTTAACTACTACAAAAATCACCATGCAAAGCTTGAAATCGATAGGACAATTCTAACATGATTAAATTAACGAAAAAAAGCTATCTATCTCGGACGGACGGACGTACGGACGGGCCGACCCAAATTTTAGAAAAGCTTCGCTATTAAAAAGTTTCATAGGCTAGCCTAAGAGTTTGAGTCACTATAGCATTGCATAGATTTAAATAGAAGCACGCAAAAGAGAGGGGGGGGTGGGCGTTGCTACAAAAGACCAACTCTACAATAGACCAACACCTAAAAAAGGCCAACAGTCAAAAATCGTAATGCTAGAAGGTCTAAAGCTGCAAATAGTCTACCATTATATCTTTTGTAGGTGTTAGTCTTTTGTAGTTGTTGGTCTTTTGTAGAGTTGGTCTTTTGTAGCAACGCCGGGGGGGGGAGAGTGTATCTAACCCTCTGGCAAAATAAAATGAGAGAGGGGGGGAATACAACACGCCTACACCTCCATATAAAGCCAAGGGAAGTGTCAAGAAAAAAAATCATATCCTTTTTAATTTAGAAAGGTTGAAAAAAAATTTCCACGCTTCACGCGCCAATTTCCCAATCAAACAGGAAACATGTATGTCGATTATATATGGGCTGTATCCGACAATAAAAATCCTCTTGTCGTATATCCACGCCCCCTGGCAATATCCTGTGCATGTAAGTAATAGATATGAAGAAATGATCAACGCTTAGAAAAGCCTAACTTCTTGGCTAGCCTCAAAAATATTATATTATTTGGCCCTTTGTTGTAAAAATAGGTTTATAATAACCTGTTTTCAAATATGGCTTCAAAACTGACCAACATCCGCTGGATTACAACCGATTTTCAGCCAGACTAAAAAATCTGACAGTTTTCCAAGAACACTAAAATAAAAATGATTATATTCATACCAGTTTTGTTAGAACGTCCTTTTGGTCCGTCAGGGCTAACAAAATTGATTTTAATCTAAAATTTTCATTTTATTATCTGCGGAAAGCTATTTATAATACTATGTAATAAATAACTATTACAAACTTGTTTTCTAAAACCATTAAAAAAACAATCTAAAACTGCATTTCAAATGAATGAATTATTTTTCTCTGTAAAAAATAGGACCGATTATATATATTGTTTGTTATTAGAAATTTATTAAAAACATGTTTTTTTTTTTGGGGGGGGGGGGATTACATGGGAATCTATTCAACAAGAAGTCGTTGTTTGTGGGTTGATTGGATGGTTCTTACACATACATATGTGTTGTAAAAATGAATCTATAAATATAGATGTATAACCAGACAACTGCATGGATCCTCCCATTGGGGACCTTTTCGTCTGCTAGCAAATTGCTTTCTGCTCTTATGTAGCGACTTGCTGTGTTAATATTAACGTCGCTATTGGTTGATTTTCACAGACCCTTGGGGTGGGGGTATACAGTTATTCAACCCTTCTCCCTCCATCATTTTACTCAAATGTTGAAGTCGACGCTTCACTTTAAATTTTAGTGTTGAAATAAAAGTAATTAAAAATCTTTTTTTGGGGGGGGGAGGGAGATTTGTCTGGGGAAATTGGAGGTATCCTCCACCAAAATAGTCTTATCCTTCCCTGGACCTTCAAGAAGCTCCACTGTAAAGTAGAACCATTTCGGCTATCCTTCGCACTAGACAGACTGATAAACATCCTGTTACTTTAATTTAAGAGGATTGCGTTGTTACATAAATTTTGTTCCTTGTTAATCTAAATTGGTTGTGAAGAAATATATAAAAAAATTACTTTAATATTTCATGCACATTGTACACTATAGAAATGTTTATATTGTATACATCTTAAATATAAAAAAGGGATTTTTAAGTTAAAATCATCAGCTATTTTACTTTAACAAGAAATTGACCACATGACAGACTACCTTCCTGTGTACTTATAGAGAAGCATCGCATCCCTTTGGTAATCTACCCCTCGCTTTTATGAGCATCTTTAGCATGTTTCTAGCTATAAATAAAGCTAAAGCGCAGTTTTGTCCTCTGTAATTGTATCAATAACAACTATATAACTAAATGTATCCGACATCCAAAATAACGGAGTGGGGACAAAACACCTAATTTAAAAATGCCTAACTAAAAATGCCTAACTAAAAACACCTAAGTTTAAAAATACCTAATGTTAAAAACGGCTATACTCAAAAAACGCCTATCTCAGAAAACGCCTATCTCAAAAAACGCCTATCTCAGAAAACGCCTATCTCAAAAAACGCCTATCTCAGAAAACGCCTATCTCAGAAAACGCCTATCTCAAAAAACGCCCATCTCAGAAAACGCCCATCTCAAAAAACGCCTTTTTCATAAAATGCCTACTACATTTTTTACAAATTATCTTGCAGTGAAACATCTTAGTCTAAGAAGGTATTGTAAATATTGTGCAATATGTACATTATAAATCTTTTTATTGAAATATCTATCCCTGAAGTATAATGTCACTCTTTTACATTCCTTAGGAACTTGATCACAACTAAATAACAAAAACTTTTACCTATTAAATTCATGTTTTAAGTTTCTTTATTCCATATATCTACTGCAAACAACCCAGTTTACTTTTCACTTATTACAATAAGATGAACAACTATGAGCTCTATTAAAACATACTTCTTATCTATTTTATTTATTATTTGAATTAATATCTTGAATTAACAGAATATCATGTAAAAATGTTTTAAATATGACTAAACCTAGTAAATTTGTTAAGAGATATTCATAAAGATGTTGTGGAATTTTTGATTGGTGAATTTAAAAATAGGGTTGTGAAATTTGGGTAGGGTGTAAGGAAGGGATAGATAATTTGGAAAACACAAAATTTTGTTCTAGTTTTTATTATGCTTAAAAGAAATTTTAGATTCATGTTATATAATTATTAACATACACAAATAATATACAAAATATTCATTGAGTATGATATGCTTTAAACTTATCAGAATTATATAGCTGTTCCTCAAAATAAAAAATTATTTAGAATAATTATTATAAATCATAAAGCAATTTAACATTTTCTATTTAACAATTTAACAACCTAACATAGTTGATGAATTTTGGGGGAAAAATAGGGTGAGGTTATTTTAATGTCTTTTCCCTATATTCCTTCTTATTTTTACCAGATTCAAAAATGATGTACTTTTGAATTAGCTTCAATAATTAAACCCTTTCCTCCAATGTGTTCCCTACAATAATTTTCTCCCATTTATTTAAACTATCCCTATTTTCTTAATATAGCAGCTACTCTTAGTTTACCATCTTATCCATCTTTGTACATAGTTTATTAAGTGGTTGATTTGGTAACTTTTTATTTGTGTTTTAAGTAAGAGTATTGACAAGTATTGTAGTAGTATGTAGTGGGCATTTTATGAAAAAGGCGTTTTTTGAGATAGGCGTTTTCTGAGATGGGCGTTTTTTGAGATAGGCGTTTTCTGAGATAGGCGTTTTCTGAGATAGGCGTTTTTTGAGATGACCCTTAAAAACACCTACGTTAAAAACACCTAATTTATAAATGCCTAATTTATAAATGCCTAATTTAAAAACGCCTAACTAAAAATGCCTAACTAAAAATACCTAATTTTAAAAATGTCTAATTTTAAAAACGCCTAATTTAAAAATACCTAATTCTAAACTATCTAAACGCCTAATTCAACAATGCCTAATTCTAAAATATCTATTTTTTTTCACTAAAATACTTAAAATTTTGATAACATTAATCCAATTAGCTGATTGTTCTTGCTGAAGGATCTCGCTAGTCATTGAACCAATATGGTTCATCTTTACAATGAAGCTTCTTCGTGGGTCATGAGAAGGTTTATAACACTTTTGGGGAGGTTACCAACATCTTCCAATGAGAAATCGCCCTTTGAAAAAATCCCCTCCCCCCCCTCCCTCTGTTTTTTTTATATTTCTTTAATCTTTCTTTATAAAACTAGAACTAAAATGGGGGATGGTCAGGTCAACTATCAACCCCCAAGAAAGCGACGCTACGGCTACTTAGGTTAGGGAAGAAACCAATAAAAAATAATATTTATTTTCTTTGTCCTTAAACCTTTGATTTTACTAATTATTTTATTTCTCATGTGAGGTGCCACAAACTATCATAAAAATTTATTTTTAAAAGCGAAGCTTTTCAATAATTAGGGTTGGTCCGTCCGTACATCCGTTCAGTTTTCTATTTCAAACTATATTTTTAAATTTTGAAGGGGGGTCGTAACCCCCCCCCCTGAATAATTAATAATTTCCCTCCTCACTGCAATCGCCCCTAGAGGACTCTAAGGGGCGTAGCCGCCAGTTTAATATATTCAACAACAGTTTTAAGATATGCTTAAAATTAGGTTTTTTTAAATTAGGTATTTTAAAATTAGGTATTTTTAAACTTAGGTATTTATAGTTAGGTGTTTATAAAATTAGGCATTTTTTAAATTAGGTGTTTTGTCACATTAGGCATTTTTAAAATTAGGTATTTTTAAATTAGACATTTTTAAATTAGGTATTTATAAATTAGGTGTTTTGTCACATTAGACATTTATAAAATTAGGCATTTTTAAATTAGGTATTTTTAAATTAGGTGTTTTGTCCCCACTCCCAAAATAACGATAACTGTTAAGAATACTTTACAATTATTTAGCTTTTCTTCAATTAGGGTCAGTCAGTCCGTCTATTCTTAACGGTTAGCTTTTTTCGTCAATTTAGACCTGTTAGAATTGTTCTAGCGATTTCTAACTTTGCATGATGATTCCTATAACAATTTAGGTATAGTTTAGAAAGCGTAGCAACTCTATAATCTTTACTAAAAATGTCTTTACGTCCATTTAAAACATATTGATTTTTAACCCTTTTGATAAAATTTATTTATGTAATATGATTATCCTTATTATCTGATTTTTTTAATACTTATTCCTTTTACAACAAGGTACAATGTCATAGATGTCTTTTTTAGAATAACCCTCCATGTTTCTTTTTATTTTTGTAAAACAAAGATAAATTGAAAGAGAAATGTTATGTTTCCATTTTTAGATTGTTTATTTCATGGAGTAGGACACAGGGATCTAAAGGGATAAGCCAATGGTCGATAAATTGATGTACATTTCTAATGATGATACACAAAATTATTCTCTTTTTTAGATTACAATTAGTGGTAAAAACCTATGAACCAACTGATCAAAATTAAATTAAAGTCCCCAAAGTTTATAGGCCCGCGAAAAAGTTAATATAAAACTTTGGGGACTAGTGTGATAAACAGCCCAATGTCCTCTCTCCTTCCCTGGGTAGAACATGATTTATTTTGGAAACAATTTCAATTTTGCCAGAGAAAGGTAGAATTATTCTTGCAAAAAAAATTATATGCACAGGTTGGGTTATTTTGATAGGCTAGATCATCTTTCTTATTGACTGATTTTAAATGTGTAATTTCAAAGTGCAAGCTAGGATTCCAAAAATTTTACGAACATTCTTACATTTTTAGGAATTGATTATAGAGATGCTTCGCCTAGTATTTTGTACGTCGTTGTCCTGGGAATCATTATTCCAAAAGTCATATATTTAAATGCTGAAATTAACAATAAAAGCTATCCGTTACGGACAGACGGACGAACGGGTGGGATTATCTTAATTATAGAAAAGCTTTGCTTTTAAGAAACAAATTTAAATCCAAAATTTATTATTTGAAGACAACACTTTATACAATTTTACATAATTTACATAGGATAGTAATATAATTTACGAATTAATTAAATAAATAATTTATCACATTTTCAATACAAAATATTTTTTTTTTCTTCAAAAAAATACATTTTTATTTATTTAAACTGTACAAATTACCAGACAAAACATAAAATGTCAAAATTTATTTTTTATCAATTTTAATTTTTAACCTATTAGAATTTAGGTTTTTTTTAATCAATATGTAAGACACTTTTCTTGAATAAAGATAATTTTCAAACTCATAATTTTTGCTATGAAAAAATAGTTATTTATCGCATCGTATTACAAACAGCTTTCCCCGGATATTAAATTGAAAAATTATGAGATTAGAACCAGTTTTGTGAGCCAAGAGGGGCCGAAGTCCCGGTCTAACAACACTGGTATTTATTTTAGGATTTTTATTTCAATATTCGTGAAAAATTGTCTGTAATACTACGATACAAATGATTTTTTAGTATGTCAGCGGATATTAACCGGTTTCGAAGCCATACTGAAAAAGATATTTTGCCTTAAAAATTGTCCATGAACCTATAGACTTTTTCTAAACTAGAAGGGATACAGTGAAATGACAATTGACGATAGATCATTCTTTATTACATTTTCGGGGGTCTAAATTCTGAATTTACAAGGGGGTGAATTAAGGAATGTAGATTAGATTAGTATTACTCATAGTAGTATAAGAGGCACAGAATTAACTCCCAAATTTTTCTTTTATAAAACACAACAGTATAGCATAATTATTCCAGTAAATTTGTGTCTAAAAATTCAAATAATTCAAATTAATTCGGTATTGTTCATGAATCAATTAACTTTTTTAGGTAGGTAGCCTATTTAAATTTTCCTGAATCCATAGGCGTCCAAGGGGGGGGGTAATGGGCCATTTGGCACCCCCAAACGATTTTGGGGGTGCCGTAGGCACCCCCAAAATTTTTTGAACAATACCCCCCCCAAAAAAAAATTACCCCTACCTTGGGGGTGCCGTAGGCACCCCCAACGATTTTGGGGGGGGTATTTACCACCCCCAAACGATTTTGGGGGGGGTAATTACCCCCCCCAAAATAAATGTTCTTTAAAAACTTTTTACCCCCCCCCAAATTGAATGTTCTTAAAAAAAATTGTACTGAAATTTTTTTTTTGGGGGGGGGATCTATGATGTAATTGTAAAGCACTGAAGATTCCATAAAATAGATACCTAACTAAATTAAATATTTCATTAAATAATGAAAAAGAATTTATATAGGCGATTTCTTTTGGGAGGATGTCAGGGTGTCTCAAAACTAGTTATAAAACTTACCAGGACCTATAAGACGCTTCACTTTAAAGTATAATCATATTGGTTCATTGGTTAGTGAGTTAATTATTGTATTTTTATGTTCTAAAGAATGAGATACTACTATATGTATATTTGAATAGTAGTGGCGCCCTTAGCATCTAAGAACTCGTGTTTTCTAAAGGGTAAAAAGGGAGGAGAAAAATAGCCTAAAAGCACTCAAAGGATTGACCTATAATAGTGTGGAACCATCCTGGGATCTATGTGAAGCTTTCCTAAAAAGGAGAACTCAGTATAAAAAGTAATGAAATCTGAAGCTATAGTCAAATAAACCTTACTTACTACTTTATGTTATAGGATAGTACTTATTAACTTAATAGATTAGGTAGGTGCTTTTTTTACATAATTAAATTACCCCCCCCAAAAATTTTACCCCCGGGGTAAATTAGTTTGGGGGGGGTAATTACCCCCCCCAACAGATTTGGGGGGAGTATTTACCCCCCCCAACAGACTTTAGGGGGGTAATTACCCCCCCCAATCAAATTTTACCCCCGGGGTAAAAATTTTGGGGGGGGTAAAAAAAAATTTCGGCGCGCTTCGCGCGCCATTTTACCCCCCCCAAACACGAATTACCCCCCCCCCTAAAATTTTTTACCCCCACCAAAAAAAAAAGCTTGGACGCCCCTGCCTGAATCCCTGCGGGCTCTCAGTGAAATTGTGTAAAACTCTGTTGGCAGAAAGATGAATTGATTTGGTAGACAAGCCAACAACAATTTTACCACATACAGATTTAGTCAGGAAGGGAGGAGACATTGGGCTGTTTATTACACTAGTCCCCAAGTTTTATAATAAGGTTTTCCTATGCGTTGGCCTAACTACTTTTGGGACTTTTTTGAATTTTGATTGGTGGGCTAATTAAGTTGAATGTCCAAACGTTTCAACCACTAATTGTAATCTCAATGGATAATTTTGGATTACATCATTGGAGATGTATATTAAGTTATAATCCATTGTCTTATCCCTTTAGATCCCTGAGATTTAGCGCTCATATTTTCCAGTGAAAATAAAAGATTTTTTAAGTTCCTCTAAATAAAACTTAGTGATGAATTGTTATGGGTTGATTCAGGCTATTACATTTTTTTTCGTTACCTAATCTATATTTTTTTGTTTTGATCAAAAGTTAGTAAACTGCCAGGGAGTAAGGGAGGGGACAATGGATCAAATATTCAGTTTTTAGGAGTCTCAGACTTTGGGTACTGGCTTAAAGGGAATGGGCAAGATTTTAGCAGGTTCTGACTGACTTTGGGTATTTTTCTAGTAATTAATTACAGAATGGTTACGTCAGTCTGATGTAATGGTAATCTAATTTTTAAATGAATGCTTTTTTCTTGGAACTTTATTTATTATTCTTATTTTATAGTTTTCTAAATTTTTTAACACATTCTTTACAAATTTCTTCAAATTTTCTGGATAAATCTGGATTTCATGGCCTTTCAGCAAAAACTCTTAAATTTAATTTATTGCCTATTGTCCTCTCCCTTACTCCCTGGTAAACTGCAGAGGTGGGTTCTTAAAAAAATTTTACCCCACTAAAATCACTTTGGAACATTATAACCAGTGGGGCAAACAAAAAATTTGGTAATATTGATTTTTAAAAAACTTTTACCACACTGATTATAATGTTCCAAAATGATTTTTGAGTGGGGATAAAATATCCCCATTAGAACACTATTTTGAAATTTGGAAGATTTTTGTCTTTGTTTTTTTTGGCATATTTTTTTATGCTTAATTAATTAAATATTTGAAAATTTGAAAAATCTCTGAATTAAAAAAAAAATATTCCAAATTTAATTGTGACTACCCCACTCGGTCTTTTGGAACATTATTTTGGCCCACTATTTTTTTCAATTAAATTTTTTTTTAAGAATGACATTTGCATTTCCCCCATTTGATGTACCAAAAAAATGGGAAAACAAAGGAGCAATTGAGTGTTCCAAATGAGTGTTCCAAAGTTCAGTGGGGTAAGGTTTTTTAAGATCCCACCTCAGATTAGTAGAATTTGGTTCATTTCATGGAAAAATGTTCCTGGTATCGATTATCTATCCCGAAAATTGTATGATTCCAAACGACTTCACATTCATGTTTTGACTTCAAACCGTAAAATGCGGCATAAATAGCCCAAAACAATCTTGAATAACAAGTTCCAATGATGAACAGAAAAGAAAACGCGCGTAAAAAAATACAATTTCTAATTGTATTGATTCTTGTTTAATTCATTTAGGGGTCCTATGACAAACGCGGGAGTCCCAAACGTCGGAGTGGACAAACGTCGGAGTGTAACCTAACCTATTTTAGACCATCTTATAGGTTTTTAAAATGCCTAACCGCTGCGGGGGGCTTATTTGTACATTCATATCTTAACCTAACCTAATCTGTGTAGAAACGCGGAGTGTTAAAATTAATGTTTTAACACTCCTGCGTTTGTCCACTCCGACGTTTGGGACTCCTACGTTTGTACTGAAACCCATTTAGGTAGAAGAAAGTGTTGTAGATCAATATATCCCACGAATGTCTTCTCCCTTATTTACGAAAAAAAATCTACCTTTTTATATAAACTCTGAATGAAACACTTTATGATTAATAGACAATGCAATAGGCTTCAACATTTTTACATTTAGACACTTTTTAGGTCAATTTTTTATCTTCTTTTTGCAAATTGTTTTACTTTTAAGGGCTTTATAAACATCAAATAAAAAATAATAAAAATTGAAATTGAATTTTACATAAATTTTTTTTATTATTTTACTAGCTGAATTTTGAAACAAAAAAGTGACAATTTAAAATCCTATATTTCAAACATTTTAACTGATTTTTAAATCAGATCATTTTAATTAATACAAGTTTTAACTAAAATAATGTTCTTAATTTGAAGTTAACCTAAAATTTTCATTTATTATTTCATGTTAATTAGTTAAGTGGACTTATAAAACATATAAATTATTTTTAAAAATTGGTTTCTATTTAAATAAATTGAAAATAAGTATACTAATTAAAATAAAAAAATAGATTATAAAATAAATGTATAATTTTAATTTTATTTTAATATAGAAAGAACTGGTTAATTTATGATATTCAGATGATTTTTAATTAGAATAAAAAGCTCCGAAATTTGTGCTTTGATCTTGTTTTCCTTTTCAGAGAAGATTATATATGTTAAGCAACAAATTTCCATAAAGTAAAAATTGTATTAGCCACACAAATACACCATAGCCTATTTAAACTCCAAACTAATTTAGACTTATTAACAATCATCAAAATATTACACATGTACGAAGCAGCTTTTAGTTCCTAATAAAAATGACGTCATACTATACAAATGGCCAATGTTAGGCCAGTATACAGTGTAATTTACCAATGGTGAAATGTGTACTAGCCTCTCATTGGTCATTTGTATTGTATTACGTATTTTTTTATTAGGCACTATAGACTGCTTTCACATGTACAAACAAACATGTAAGGTACCTTTTCCAAAGGCAGTAGTTGTAGATTTTTATGTAATATCCAGAGAGAGAGAGAGAGAGAGAGAGAGAGAGAGAGAGAGAGAGAGAGGACAATGGGCTGTTTATTACACTAGTCACCAATATTTTCTTATTCGTTTGCTTAACAACTTTGGAGACTTTTAATTAATTTCAATTGGTGGATTTAATCAGTTTAGTGTCCCAAACATTTCAATCCCAAATGTTAATCTACAGACGGGGTAATTTTGTGTATTAAAATTGGGGATTTACGTCAATTTATCGGCCATTGTCTTATCTCTTAAGATACCTGGGATCTAGATGAATAAGACAATAGCCGATAAATTATTGTACATCCCCAATGATGATACAAAAAAATCATCACTTCTGTAGATGATTTCATTTTATGAGATTGTTAGGAGTAAAGCTTTTCTCTCTCTCTCTCTCTCTCTCTGCAAAAAGCTTTGCTATAATTTGCACCATTCGTTCTTGTTTATTCATTACATGCCCTGTTCTAAATCATTCTTTAGAATATTCAAGAGCTCGGCAGCCGCTCGACAGACGCAGGAAAGCCTCCGAGTAATAAACCTTTATCACACCTGACCCAAATATTGCAATGCTTTTTTTTCAAATATAGTCTAAAAGTGTTAAAATGGCTTTAAATTTGAGGTTTCGTCGCGGCTGGCACGCAGCTGCCGCTTCTTCAACTTACTATTACATATTATAATAAATGCTTTTAGTTTTATAAGTTTAGTCATTAAAAAGTTACAATATTATAAAATATTTTTAGTAAAATTTTAATATTTTTGTTTTTCTTAAAGACAGAGACGAAAATCTTGAAAAGTTTCTGATTTGAAGAAAATATTTCTTTTTAATTACTAATTTTTATTTATATATGTTTTTAGGAATATTTGTTTCTGTTCTCTTAAAAATTTGGCAAAAATGACAGTTTTTATTTTGTTATAGTTTCAATTTTAAAATTCTAAAAATCATTAATAACCATTATTGATACAATACAAAGGTTGACTAAAAAAATTGAGATTATTTTATGTTATTTATTTATTATATGTTAAGGTAAGAATTTAAACTGCAGAAGTTTTAGGAGCTGGGCTGCTTGTTGAACTGTGTCCTGTAAACATGGGTTTGTGTTGATATTTTATAAATAACTAGCGGCTTCGCCCCTAGCCTCTAGGGGCTTTGCTCGAACAGGTAATTAAGAAAACCATTAGGTACGTGCTAAAAAAATTATGTGAGTATCGAAATAATTACATCTTAATTCTATCACCTAACCAGCCGAAAAAATTGCGAATGAGTCGCAAATTTTCGCGAATAAATAGCGAATTCGCAAAAATCTCAAATTTCGCAAAAAGTCTTTTTAAAAATTGAGGTGGGGGGGATTTTTTTGGGGGTGAGGGGGGGGTAAGAGCCTAAAACCACCACAGGACCAGTAGGTATATTCCCTGAAGAGTAGAATTCAATCAGTTTAGTGGTTACCGACCTCATTCCACTTTGTACTATAGATATAATTATTTCATGGTTATCCAAATCAAGTTGAAGTGTAGACATACCTAATGTTATATTGCTTTCAATTAAATTAACCATATGTATATTAGAATTCATAGAATTCAGTGATTTATTCTCAATACTAAGAACTCAGGAGTATATAAAATGATAAGACAATGGCCAATAAATTGATGTACATCCCAATGATTACCCACAAAATTACCCCTTATGTAGATTAAAATTAGTGGTTGAAAAGTTTGTACACTATTAGTTTAGAACAAAATATTCGAAATTTAATAAAGTACCCCACATTTTTGAGAAATCAAATCAGACCATGAAGTTGGTAATTTTCTTAAAACACTAGAGTTTAATATCAACATAATTTCCTGTGCCTCCAGAGGTGCCGCTAGTTGTCGGGTTTGAGTCCAGGTGATCATCACTGTTGCCACGAGACTGGTCGCTGGATGAACAATCCTTCTTACCATCATCATTCTCACTACAAACATAAATCCTTATAATAAAGTAACAGGATGTCTCACTGTTTGTCTGTACCGAAGGATCTCGCTAACCGCTGAACTGATCGGGTTCTCCATAACAGGATAGCTTCTCATAGGTCCCAGGAAGGTTTATAACTATTTTGGGAGAGGGTACCACCTTCCTTCCAAGGGAAATCATCCCTACAAAAAATCCCCCTTCCCCACAAAAACATAGGTTTTGGGATTCAACTTCCCCCTCCTTAAGTGCCCTTAGAGGGCACTAGGGGCAAA
This sequence comes from Acartia tonsa, assembly GCF_053477335.1. Lineage (NCBI taxonomy): Eukaryota > Metazoa > Arthropoda > Copepoda > Calanoida > Acartiidae > Acartia > Acartia tonsa. The sequence continues at coordinate 7,827,395 of NC_137264.1, forward strand.
GCCACTAGTATTAGATTAACAGGCACACAAATTAATAAATAGAAATATTAATCACTGGTGGTTACGCCTCTAGAGGCACTTGAATTTTTTTAGTTTAAAAAGAAAAAATCAAATTAAAAAATTTTGGAGGGGGGGGGGGGGTGGTTATAAACCTTCCCAGAACCTATGAGTAGCTACATTGTAAAGGATAACCATATCAGTTCGGCGGTTAGCGAGATCCTTCGGTACATACACACAGAGATCCTGTTACTTTTATATGAGTGTTAAAGTATGTAAAACCTCTAAAAGATGGATAACTAAAAAGGATCTATTTTTGTGTTCATGGACCGTATCTTGCTTAATGAAGACTTTTGTCTGTAAGTTCTAACTGTGCAACACATTACGTCATTACACATAAGATATTAATAGATTATTAGCTCCCGTAAGAGCCCTCAGAAATTGCCTCAGGTGATGATATTTCACATCTCCAGGGCGGGGTATTGGTTATAGTTTTCAACTAGCAATAACAGCTCCTCTCTAGTCGATCATTGGTTACTGTATCGCCACTGCGCAAAGTTGACTTAATTAGATGGTTGAAAAATTTAGTTTAAAAGGTAAATGAAAAATATTTCTACCAAATTTTGTTTACGGCCAAAGTCTAATTTTTTTTTTTATTTAGTAAAAGAACACAACAGAAACAAAAAAAAATATGTTATTAAATAATTTCTGATAATATTTGCAAAGATATTTTAAAGGTTAGATTCATGTTTAGGACTCCTAGTGGAAAAATAATGAACTACATATTAGAATTCCTACTAGCCCTTTGAATCCTACCGTATAGGAGAGGAATTGTTGAAAGAAAATGAGGCGTGGCTTTTATGTTAGTCTAGTGTGAGTGTATAAAGGGGACGGAGTGGAAATTTTGGTCTTTCAACAAAAATTCTCTATATTAGAGAGGGAGGAGAGGGAGAAAGGAGGGGGGGGGGGGTGTTAAACAATTCCTGAGATTTAAAATTGATTTTTCCTGGCTTCCCCAATTTTCCTCCTACCAAAGCTTCAAAAATCTAACGTTTGCGCATTCCACTGAATAATATGTAAATATATTCTAACATTTACATCAATAAACTTTTCTTCTTAACCTTTTTGATGGACTGACGGACAATTAAAGTCATAGAGTAATTGTTAATTGATCAGAGAAAGTTACAACCACCTTTTTAAAAGCGAATCTTTTCTATAATTAGGATAGGTCCGTGTGTTCATTTGTAATTAATTTAGACATGTTAGAGTTGTCCTATCAATTTCAAACTTTGCATGATGATTATTATAACATTTAGGTACGAGTTAGAAATCGTAGCAACTCTATAATCGTTATTCGAAAGTCCGTACGTCCATTTAAAACATGTTGATTTTTAACTTTGCTGACAACAGTTTATTGTATGACTTTAAGGACAATAGTACAATGTGATAAGAGAAGCTTCTCTATAATCAATTCCTAAAAATGTAACCATGTCTTGAACATTTAAGCCGTTTTGCAATAAATTTATTTACAATTTTAAATACGCGTATATTCTGCTTTTTAAGTTCTCATGTTCGTTTGTTCATTTTAGATCTTCGCTGTTATGGATGTTGTCATTCTTGTGTTTAAATAGCAGCCATGAAAACCATGTAACCGCTTTGCCCGCACGACAGCTGGACATCTGACCGACAAACAAAGAGAAAATGAATGAAATATATAAAAAGTACAAAAGTATAAAAAAAATTTATGAGATAAAATTGTTTCTGCTTTTCCGAGATTTGAAATTTCAATTGAGATTTGAGGACAGAATTCTGGTGAAATTTTTCATCTTAACCTTGGGTCTGTCAGGAAATAAAAGGAAGGGGATATTAACTAACAAGGATGAAAATATATAATAAGGTAGCGAATAATAGAAATATAGACAAGTATATTGAATTATTTAGAATAGACGGACGGACAAATTAAGTTATAGATTAGATGATCAATATTTAAAGTTTGTTCACAAGGTTTAGAGTAGATTCTAATTCCCCAATAGGTATGATTTTCTCAGGAAATATACATTTTCTTTACAACCAAGTAATTTATACGAAGAAATTCAATGACATTGTACTCAGTGCGTTATAAATGTTAAACAGTACGGGCAACCATCACAAAAAAATATATTCTAACTTTTTGGCGTATGGTGAAATTTTATGAGTTGGCGCCAAGACTAACTTAATCCTATTATAAAAAGAAGTAAGCTTTTTTTGACTGTAGCTAACCGCTGAACAGATGTGGTTTTCATTTAGAATGAAGCTTCATATATGTAGGTCCAGGGAAAATTTTCAACTATTTTTTGGAAGGGTATCAAAAAAGTATTTTATCTTTATTTTTAAAAACTTTCTATGATGAAACAAAGGTGTCGACTCCACTCTCCCCCCCTTCCTTAAGTGCCCCTAGAGAATATTAGTTCAGAATCTTACTGAACACACAAACAAACATCCTCCTACTTATCATTTCCACGAATAAACCTCTCTCTTTTTGGATGTGAATGTAAAAGTTTGCTGGTCTGTTACATAAAGATAAAACAAAAATTTGGTCTGGCTTAAATCTTTGCTCATGAATACAAAATAAAATATACAATCATTTGCTTAAACAAGGACAATTTTGTCTCTTAATAGCGCAGTAACAATAAAATGTTTGTTACACAGGTAAGTTGTACAACTGGCGAGGCTCCTGTCCATGACATTCTAACGTCCAACAACCCAGGATAACTAAGGGGAGCTAAATCTCTTCTTTTATCTTTGATTGCACAACCTTTGTCTGTTCATGATAATGAGTGGCGCATGTTTTGTGCCAAGGCTTTCCCACTACTCTAACTATTAATGTCGCACACCTAACATAGCAGCAGTAGGAACCATTTTTAACGTCTTTAGTTAAATTAACTATCACTGGTGCTGATAATTTTAGATGTTTTTAAAGATTTCTTTTTTTACTATTTTGAAAAAACACCCTTCTCATTTATATTTTGGGTTAAATTTTCTTTTATTCTTTTAGTTTTATGTTGAAGGAAGTTTTGTAAGATTTGCCAAAAAAATGGAAATAAGACTACATTGTTAATTGTTAATCCTTATAATAAAGTAACAAGATGTGTGTCTGTGTGTTTGTACCGAAGGATCTCGCTAACCACTGAACCGATCGGGTTCTCCTTAACAGGGTAGCTTTTCATTGGTCCCAGGAAGGTTTATAACCATTTTCTTGGGGGATGGGACACCCCCAACCCCCCAAAAAATGAGAAGGGGGGTATAGCCACACTAGTATGGCAATAAAGAGCTAATGACTGACATAGTATTCACATTTATTTAAATTTAAAAATCATTCCATGTTGAATTAAGCCCTAAAAAAGTAACTACTCAAGAAAATTAACGTCTACCCTATTAATGGTGAGGGGTAGTTTTATTTCTGGGGATTTATACATTATGCCAGGTTAGGTTAGGTTAGTTTAGGATATATTAGGTACCAGGTATTCCCACAGGGTAATTGAAAAGGCCTATTAATAAAAACTTCCAACACCCCCCCTCCCTATTTTGAATTTATTTCCAAAACAAAGGGAAAGTGCTCGCCACGCACTTTGAGGGAAAGCGCAAATAATCTCAATTGCATATGATGTAAAATTTTGTGAATAAAATGAATGCATTGAAAATATGAGAGTAATCGATATAGCATACCTATCATAAATATAAAATACAAGAGTTGGCTCGATATAATTATCTCCCTATTGGCTAGTTTTCTATATGCATATCTATTTCTCAATAAATCTATTTTCCTCACCCGGCATTACTATCTAAAAGAAAGTAAATATTTAATAATTTAAATGATTTTAAAAAGATTTTTTAAATCATATTTTTTTCTTTACATTACCATCACTAAAGGGTTAATGATGCTGATTACAATTTTAGTTTCATATTTGACCACACAAAATGTCGCCACAATCGAATTCTTTTAAAACAGAGTTTTCTTAAATTTATTATATTATAAATTTAAATTTTCTCTTTTATGATTAGAAATTAAATACATCAATATAAGGTAAATAGCTACATGAAATAAAAAAAAGGAATTTATTTTTAATAAAGTAAAATAATGAGTCTTATTGTTCTGGGCAATGAGAGTTTATTATGGATTATTGGAGCACTATGATTTTTAGTTATATATTCCTTGGAAAACTTGAGCTCGTTTATAGACATTTATTTCCTATATAGATCTGACATGGATCTTGAAGCAAGTAAGCAGGCCGTTTTGTACATGTTAAAAATTGGAAGATTTCATTAAATAAAATTCATCGCAAATATACTTAGTAAATGATCAGATGTATTTTATCACGGGAAAATTAATAGGTAAATTAACTCATTAAAATAAAAAAACTATTTTTCCCTTGGACTTTGTTGAACCTAAATAATGATAAAAACAAGCCTTGGATCATTGTAAAGGAAGATGCAAGAATCTAAAGGGATAAGACAATGGCCGATATTTTGATGTACATACCCAATGATGATATATAAAATTACCCCTTACATTGAATTGTAGTTAGTGGTTAAAAGGTTTGGACACTCTTTTAAATGAACCAATCAATCAAAATCCAATAAAAAAAATCAAGGTTCTTAAGCCAACGAGTGAGAAAACATTATCATAAGACTTTGGGGACTAGTGCATTAAACAGTCCAATGTCCCCTCCCTTTTTTGGAAAATGTAAGAAGAAGATGCCTGATTTTTTCTTTATGTGGGGGACGTTCGGGGGGTTTATGTTTGACCATCATTAAATTGAACTTCTCCACTAACAATTTTGTTACAAAAGGAGCGATTTTAATTATTATGATTGGGGCGAAAATTTTCCCCTATTGTCCTATCCCCTAATCTGTGAAAATATATATAATCTAAATATTTGATTAATGATGTATAGTAGGATATATAAGTTGGAAGGATTTTTAATGTTAGAGGAGATTTGAAATCTGCATCAAATTTTAAGGGATTTTTTTTTTATAAATTTCGTTTTTGGTATAATTCTTTATCTAAAAGCGGAAATACAATTTAAGTTCATAAATTTTGACCAATAGGATAGGTGGATTGGAAACTACCTGCGCTCTAATTGGTTGAATGATGTGCGACACTTAAGCTTCTCCTATCAGATAATTTTCAATCCACCAATCACAGATGTCAAGATTAATTAACTTTAATTGTATTTCTGCTTTTAGATAAAGAATTATAAAAAAACGAATTTCATAAAAAATCCTTAAAATTTAATGCAGATTTCAAATCTCCCTCTAACATTAAAATTCTTTCCAACTTATATATCTTAATATATAGTTCTCTTTTCTTAAGCAATCTTTAGTTGTTGCATATACCATTACTTTTTACATAAACATATAATTGCTCTGCACCCACTTTCAAATCCTTATAATACAGTAAAAGGATCTCTGTCTGTACCGAAGGATCTCGCTAACCGCTGCACTGTACCGCTTTTGTTCTCCTTCACAAGAAAAATCATCAAAAATCCGTCAATTAATATAAAGCCTAGCGGATATTATTTTGGTAAACAGCTGATCCTACCATAGATTGAAAAGAAAAAGAGGCCTCTAGGGGCGTGGTCGCTTATCATATATAAAATCATGTACTTTCATAATAATTGGGTTCATTGGCGCCCAGAAAGGGGGTATAATTGATGTCAACTATGGATCTTAATGGACGAGTCAACGAACGATAAATTTATGTACAACCTAAAAATGAAATACATTTTGTAGATTATGATTATTGGTTGATCAGTTTAAACACTGCAATTTCAACCAACCCATTAAGATTTACTTTTCAGAAATTAAAAAAGAAATTATTTGAGCAACAAATGAGAGAGGATGGAGAGGCTTGACATCACCCTTTTTCACCCCCCGTGGACAGGTTTACAAACCTGGCCACGCCATGCTAATGGATTAGTTTCCATTTAGCTATTTCTTTATTATGGCCACAAGAGCAGTAATTTAAGGAGGTTTATTCATATCTACCTACCTGTGTATTTTAAAAGGATGGTAGGTTACAAAAATATCATAAAACCATCCCATGACAATAATTAAGAAATAAAAAAGCCTAATTCCACCCTGGGACCTTTACGAACCTTTCCTATAGAGCCCTATAGGGGCACTTGAGGAGGGGGGAATTGAATTGGATTTTTAATTTTAGTTTAAAAAATTAAATTGGATTTTTTTGGGGGGGTAATTTTTTTGCTAGGGGCGATTTCTCTTGGGAAAGTGGTGGTACCCACCCCAAAAATAGTTATAAACCTTCCCGGGACCTATGAAAAGCTAATCAAGATTGAGGAGAACCTGATCGGTTCAGCGGTTAGCGAGATCTTTACAAACATACAAACACACAGACAAACTGTTACTTTATTATAATAACTAGCGTATGTGCCCCTAGCATCTAGGGGCTCTGTTTTCAAAGGGGCTAGAAAAAAGCTGATAACTAAGACATGAATTTTAAAATGAAATAGCCTAGAACTATCACAAGACCTGTGTGAAGCTTACTTAAAATAGAGGTTCCTATCAGTTGAGTAGTTATTGAGATCTTAATCTATAGACACAAAACCATTACTACTTTATATAATAGGATAATAGAACTCAATTGGTTCGCAATGAAAAGAAAGCTTACTACTTTATATAACAGGCGTTGCTACTCTATAATTAGTTCTTACCAATTATCTCTTTCCTCTTCTTCCTCCAATATTCTACTCAACTCTTGAGCATCTTGGATACCACTTCGTTTCCTAAATAAATACAGTAATTTAATACCTATAATTGCGACAACTTTTACTATACAGAAACTTCTAATTTTTGATAATTACAAAACCTCCCCCCTCTCAGGTGGGTTCAAACCGGCGACAAACAGGTATAGTGACCAACATTCTCTGGATGAGGGATACTAAAGTTGAGGGTTAAAAAAGACATGGTAGACAAAAATTTAATTCTTATAGTAATTTTTTTATATTTCTTTTACTACGCCAATAGGATACCCTGAGAGTACATTCCAGACATGTCATTGGTTCAAACATTTTATAAATTTTGGTACGTAGGGGCATAATTTTTTCATTTCATTTGCATTATGAGTCATTTATGAATTGTTGCATATCTTAGGTAAATTATTTCATTTCAAATTGTGAAGCACATGACAAAACATATAATAAGTTAGTTGTGAATAGTTTTTAGGATAAAGTTAGCTTTAGTCTTCCATAGCTCTAATATAACAAAAAAAGGCATTTGTCTGCTAAAAATCCCTTTCTAAGTTCGACTAAAAATGGGGTCAGATGAACCAAATAGATTTATTATGTAAAATCCTATAAACACAGACAGAATAGCAAGATGACTGTCTGACTGTAGCAATGGATCTAGCTAACTAAAGAAGTAATAAGGTTCTCCTTTACGGTAAAGCTTCTTATACGTCGGGGGAATGTTTATAACTATTATGGAGGAGGTTACCTCCGCCCTCCCAACTAGAATTGAAAGAGTAGTGTTGTTAACCCCGACCTTTTTCTTTAAGTGTACCCAGAGATTATTTTTTTAAAATTTGAAATAAATCATATACGGCTTTTTAGAGATTACAAAATGTGATTGTTTTTAGTTTCATTTTTGTAAACTTTTGTAGATTTTGCTGTATATTCATAAAAATGATGCATACCAACTATCAAATTTCCCCAAAAGGACTAAAAGGACTAAAAAATAAAATATTTAAAAAGTTTTTAGACTAAACATTTTAATAAATTAAATAATTATTTATTTCATCTCAGAAAATTTTAACACTAACCTGATAATATTTAGTGGATATGAGTTGGCAGATTCATAATCAATCACAGTATTAGCTCCCCCACTACTATCCTTGCTATACTTGTATAGAGATACTATACACAGGATACTATACACCTGAAATAATTATAGTATTAGCTCCCCCACTACTATCCTTGCTATACTTGTATAGAGATACTATACATAGGATACTATATACCTGAAATAATTATAGTATTAGCTCCCCCACTACTATCCTTGCTATACCTGTATAGAGATACTATACATAGGATACTATACACCTGAAATAATTATAGTATTAGCTCCCCCACTACTATCCTTGCTATACTTGTATAGAGATTCTATACATAGTATCGATACTAAACACCTCACATAATTATAGTATTAGCTCCCCCACTACTATTCTTCCTATAATATAGAGATACTATACACCTGAAAAAATTATCAAATTGCATACATAAACGATAGGGTTGGGCAAATATCTGGTTATTTGGCCGTATATCTGGTGATTTACAGGAAAATCGGTTATTCGGTCGGATATCTGGTAATTTTCTGGATACCGGATTAGAAATCAGCTAGAATTGAAATTTTGTAAAAATCTTTAATATTGAGATGTAAAAAAGCTTTAAAAACAGGTCTTTTTGCAGATTTTGAAAACTTTGCAGTGATTGTACCATCGCAATTTCTGCACTACAGAAAAAATATTTTGCATGGGTAATTTTTTTCATAAATCAACCATATTTGGGCTGGGGGCCAAAATTTTAACAATTTTAGTCAGATTAGCAAAAGTGTCATCGGATTTTGAAGAAAGTATAATAATATTGTATGTAACATAAGTGAAATCATTAAGTAGTGTAGAATTTTACCACTTATAATAAGTTTACTTTTTATGTATTTTAACTATTTTACAAGAAAACATTTAAATATAAATAAATCAAATAAAAATTTATGATTGTCACATTAGCGTACAGTACACAAATTCTAAAAATAATTAAAAACAAATAAATTATAAATAAAGTAAATAATTTAATTTAATATTTGATCATTTTTTTATTCTTATCTTAATCGTTAAAGTAAACTGATGTGTATACAGCTATAGATTTATGTTCATAGTGTTTAGCATCTCTTTAGATCTTAAAAGATGTATATGTATTGTAAAGATCACTTGTTCTTCATATTCTCATGCATCTGACATAATAGTAGCATATACAAGTTTTAGTTTAAGCATGGAGGGAGTGGACCTTGGACTGTAATTTACACTGGTATCCAAAGGTTTTATCTTATTCTCTTTAAGTATAATTTAATTATAATTGGTTGGCTCAAAACTATTATTATCTTAACCTTTTAACCTATGGTTGCAATGTACAGAAGGGATTATTTTGTTAATCATCAACAGGGATGTGAATTAATTTATCATCCATTGTCCTATCCATTATTACAATTCAAGAATTATCATTTGTTTTCATGGATTTTCATTGTCTTGTTTTCATGCACATATAATGTGAATATTTGACGATATGTGTATTCACTTCCGCATAGGATAACAACTGCAACTTCTATAAAACAGCTTAAAAAGCCAAAATAGATAAGAGGGCGTGACGAATGAGGACGGTGGGAAGGGTAATTTAAGTGCTGTTATATTATTAGAGTAAAACACTAGAGGGAGAAAGGGTATCTCCTCATGATAATGTCCTCGTGTAGACCCTCAATTGGGTGATTGAAAATTGATCAATGGTGTTGGGATTATTAACACAGACAAGTAGCAGAAAACAACTTAATAGCAGACGAAAAAGGTCATTGGAAAAGGAAGTGAGGTAATTATATGTATATACATCTATACTATATTTCTGTTGCTGTTATAATAATTTGCAGATTTTATTTGATGTTTTACATGTGCAGATGTGATTGCACAGCAAAATTTAATTTAAATGTTACTAGGCCGAAATACTTAATCCTAACGTGGATTTAAATCAAACAGGCCAGGATTTAAATTAAATTAATTAAAATATTTCTTAATTCACACCTTTATATTATTATTTTCATTCATCTTTTAAGTAGAAAAGCTACTATTTGACTACTCTCCGTCCGAAAGGCTTTGGAAAAAATAGTTTTTTTTATCTATGCTAATAATGGTGGTTTATTAAATTTTAGTGAACATTCTTGTAAACAATGAACATTTTATCTATAACACACTTTGTCCATACGCCCTTCGTTAATTCATCATTTTATCTATAATACAAAGTAGCTTGATGTCTGTCCGTCCGTCAGTCTGAAGTTTAAGATCTCGGTAACCACTGAACTAATTGAATGCTACTCTTTAGGGAATATATCTACCGTTCCTGTGGTGGTTTTAAGCTATTTTCTTGGGGGGTGGGACATTCCCCCACCCCCAATTAAAAAAAAATTATTTGAAATTAGTGGTAGCAGCTCCAGTAGTACTTATTTTTTTTAGGGTCGAAGCCTCTAGTAATTCTACATAGAAAGGAGATTTAGATTTTAAAATCCTAAATTCTCAGCTGCTATATGAGACAGAAGACTGAAATTTTTGTGAAGCTTTCTCTGACTAATAAATTTTAAGGCTTTTCTATAATTAGGGTAGGTCCGTCCGTCCGTCCGTCTCAGTTAGCTCTTTTCTTTAATTTAGGCATGTTAGAACTATCCTATCGATTTAAAACTTTGCATGGGGATTCCTGTAGTAGTTAGGTACTATTTAGAAAGCGCAATAACTCTATAATTACCAAAATGTCCGTATGTCCACATGTTGATTTTTTACTTTTTGACATCAAATTTTTGTATGTTAAAATTATCCGATTCATCTGATTTTTGAAAAACTGATTCCTTTTACAACAAGGTACAATGTTGTAAGCAAAGCATCTCTATAATTAAGTCCTAAAAATGTAAGTATATCCTTAAATAGTATTATATATTTATGCAGTTTTGCAACAAATTTACTTTATTTACAATTTTGTTAATACTTATGCACTAATAATCTGCTTATTCATTTCTTACACTCTACAAGTGTTAATGTTCGTTTGTCCTTCAATTTCAGAGCTTCGCTTTTATGGATGTTGCGACATTTGAATTTAGAAAAGGGTTTTTGGAGAAATGTTTTGAAGATTTTTCTAACCTAAGCCTTGCTTTCTATAGAATGTTCTATATAAGCTAATTTTACAGGAAATTCTTTATTCAAAGAAGTTGTATCAACTATTTTGCTTTTTATTTAAGATAGCTAGCCGGTTCTTTCAGTAAGTAGTAGATGTAAAATTTTTCATAGAATTCAGATATGCAATCGGTTTTTTTTGTAGACCTCTTATTTTTTAAGTAATTTAAGTTTTTTTAAAAAATAATTAAGTCGGTTTTAAGGTACTAAAACGCAACAAAATAAAAGAAGAAAATAGCCAGTATGAACAAAAATAGTAAGATCTTTAATTTGACACCTTACTTTTAAAATTCTGTTGAGTAATTGTTGAAAAAATCTATTTTTTTAACCTCAGTTGAATCAAAACATTAAACCTAAATATTTTCTCATACAGACATAAAAAATATGGGTTCATATATACCATTAGAATGAGAAAAATAATATGAATCCATTCTAAGCAAAATTGAAAGAGTTTAAAAAAATTGTAATAAAAAATAGAAAAAATAAAAAGTTTATTTTAAGAATTGTAACTACTAAACTAGCCAATCACAAATCGCAAATATTGACGAATCGGGAAGCTTAACCTATAAAATTAACCTATTGAGTTGCCAGAAAAAAAGGAGAACGTTCATACAATATATATAATAGATACTACAATAAATATAGTGATATTAAAGAACATGTAAAGAATGAAAAATTATGAACAAATATGCATCAGTCTGTTTATAAACTTCAAAACAATGCAGTTAAAAATACATTATTGTTTCTTGTGTTTAAAAAATATCTGCTACATTGCATTGTCTTTTGTTTAGGTTTTGTTCCGGGTTGGTTTAAACTAACCCTTTAAAGCCGAAAATTATGATTCTTAAAATAAACTTATTTTTTTTATTATAGTTTTATAAAACTTTTTCAATTTTGCTTAGAATAGATTCGTAATATTTTTCTGATTCTAAAGGTATATATGAACCCATGTTTTTTATGTCTGTTTGAGAAAATATTTAGGTCTAAAGTTTTTATTAAACCGAGGTTAAAAAAATAGATTTTTTCAATAATTACTCAACAGAATTTTAAAAGTAAGGTGTCAAATTAAAGATCTTACTATTTTTGTTCATACTGGCCATTTTCTTCTTTTATTTTGTTGCGTTTTAGTACCTTAAAACCGACTTAATTATTTTTTTTAAAACTTAAATTACTTAAAAAATAAGAGGTCTACAAAAAAACCGATTGCATATCTGAATTCTATGAAAAATTTTACATCTACTACTTACTGAAAGAACCGGCTAGCTATCTTAAATAAAAAGCAAAAAAGTTGATACACCTTCTTTAAGAAAAATAATTTCCTGCAGTGACTAAACATTTTTGAATATAAAATTGAATTTATTTTTTTAATAAATATAAAAAATGTACGTATATTACAGCCAGCTATTTTTAGCCTTCAGTAGCCTGATACGAAGGGAGGGAGGGGACATTGGGCTGATTATTACAATAGTCCCCAAAGTTTTATAAAAATGTTTTCTTATATGTTGGCTTAACAACTTTGGGGCCTTTTCTTAAATTTGTTGGTCATTAAGTTAAGCGTCCAAACGTTTCAGCCACTAATTGTAATCTACAGAAATAGTTATAATGTGTATCATAATTGGGGATGTTAGATGTTGTCATCCTTGTTTTTATTTAAACTGTTGTTGAATTTTCATTGCTCCGCTACCTAATATCATATAAATTAATTGTAAAACATGCTTAATTGTACTTTTAAAACTAGAACTAAGTAAATGGTTTGTAAACCCAGAAAATATATTTTAGTGGGCCAACAACTTTTGGCATTCATCTTTATTTCATCAAAAAAAAACACCAATACAAGAATTCACATCTTTTATATTACAAAGTTATTGAATGTCTGTATGATGCAAAATATCTCGCAACGGCTGAACTAATTAGGTTCTTCCTTTCGGTGAAGTATTTTTATAGTCCTATCTTCATTAAAAACTGTACCATCATTATATTCTTATGTAGAGACTTTTCTTCAAGGGTTTATGTCTGTGCGTTTATTTGTACTGGGATTTAAAACGATAAGACAATGGGAGATAAATAAATTTACATTACCAATGTTGATACACACAATTACCTCTTCAGAGGATTAAATTAGTGGGTGAAACGTTTGAACACTCAACTTACTAATACAACAAATCAAAATTCACTACTGTCACCAAAGTTATTCAGTCAGCGAATAAGAAAACGTTATCATAAAACTTTGGGGACTAGTGTAATAAACAGCCCATTGTCCCCTTTCTCTCTGTATGGGATTTGTATCTGTATATACAAATAAACTATAATCATATAGTAGTTGCACCACTATAAAAACTGCGGATATTATAAATATATCAAAAACATACTTTAACATTAAATTGGAAATTATACTGTAATATATTTGGAAAATTATAGTCTTGATTTTTTTAAGTTTACTTTTTTAACTAAAATATTATAGCATCTCTTTTGTTGTTCAGCTTTTTGTAAAAAAAAAATTGTATGAAAGTTTTTATTTGGTAACAAATGTACTAGTTGAGTTAAGTGCTTTACACAGGGAAAAAGGGTTTTTAAATATAATTTGAACAACTTTTCCAGTATGGCTTCGAAACCGATTATTATCCGCTGGATTAGAGCCGGTTCTCAGCCATACTGAAAAATCATGTATAGCATCGAATAAGAGAAATTTCCCCGATTATGAAAGTAAATTTAGTACCATTATTGCAGCCTCGGGCATAACAAAACTGGTTCTAAACTACAATTTTTTCATGGAAATATATATGGACTATAATACGATGCGATAAATAACTATTTACGAATTAGTCCCATTTTCATAGTTTGTCACCAATTTTGTTTAAAATAGGCAGTTGGCTTAGCTTTTAGGGTTAACAGGTAGCTGCAAAAAAATTATGACTTGTAATCAGCAACCATAGATATTAAAAAACAAATCTACCAGCAGATATTTAATGAATCTGAATAGTGCCTATAAAAAAGACGTCATACAATACAAATTATTTATACACAGACTAGATTACAAATGGCAGGCCAGTATACATTTTATTTGGCCAATAGAAGGCCAGTATGACGTCATTTTATATAGGCACTGTAAAAAGCTCCAATATGGCAACTAACAGCTATTTAATATAAATTGCACCCTGAAGATATCAAAAAAAGGGCAACTCTCAGTTATGTACAATCACCATATTTAAAAAGTCATTTATTCCAGGGCTCGGCAGTTGCGCGTAAGACTCAGAGAAAATAACCATTTCCAATTTTAAAATCAGCTTGACGTCTAAACCTTACCTGTATATGGCAATCCTTCTTTTCAAAAAAAATCAAAGTATCCATACAGGTTTTCTTTTGAGGCTTAGTCGCGGCTTACGCGCGGTTGCCGAGCCCTGATTTATTTACTTTCTTTAAAAGTTTATTATGAACCTTAGGCAATATAGCGTCACTAATGAAGGTACCTATCCCTAGTCCCTGGATGGTTTCACATTGCAAAACATGTTGTTTTTGCACATCCAATCCTAAATACAAAATGTATATACTACATAATATATATAACTGACCTTATAGGAGTAATACAAATATTATTCTTTATATAAAAGTAGCTATATGTATGTGTATTGTGTATGTTTAAATGTACGTCCAACAAGATCTTTTAGTTAAGCACAAGTCTCGGTAAAATGTTGCTTTTAAAAGAACTGAGAACTTTTTTAGTATGGAGAACGTAAATTGTACTTACGTAGATTTATGTTTAATGCGAGAAAATTGTAAAATTGTTATGGCTCTATAATTCTATATTACTTTACTTTTTCCAGACAAAATCTATGTGACAATTTAATATTTGCGTTCAACCTTTTGTCGCAAACTCCACCTAGGGTCCTAAAGTTTTTTCTCCCCTAAATTCAGAGTCTAAATTAACCCTCCATATTTTTTTGCTTAGGTTTTAATTAGTGCAAGTTTAATGCTATTTGACAGTTTGTAAAATCAATCACTATAACTTGAAAAAAAGGAATCTATTTTTTATTCTTTTATTAATCTTAAGCATTAAATGTAAGATGAAATTCCTCACAATCGACTTTAATCAACGTCTTTTTTTATATTTAAATCTATTTTCATATTCATAATTATTCAAAAATATTTTTGACCTTTACTTGGCAAAAATATGATAATTCAATGTATGAGCACCACATATTTTCAACAATAGAAGGTCAAGGTTCTAATCAAATCAAACCCAGAGATCTAGAGGGATAAGACAAGGGCCGATAAATTGATGTACATACCTAATGATGATACACAAAATTAGTGGTTGAAACACTCAACTCAATTAATCAACCAATAAAAATGCACTTAAGTTCCGAAAGTTGATAAGCCTACGAATAAGAAAACGTTATTATAAAACTTTAGGGACTAGTGCCCATTGTCCCCTCTCTCTCTGAATCAAACCACCATAGGAAGGAAAACATCAAAGATGGGGCAAGGGGGGGAGGGATTTTCCAAGGTAGTAGGATAATATTTTGCCCTTACAACTCCCTCTAACCTCTCGGAAATCTAATGGATAATCCCAACTAAGAATTTGATGTCATACTGGCCTGCCATTGGTCAAATAAAATGTATATTGGCCTGCCATAGGTCAAACAAAATGTATACTGGCCTGCCATTGGTAATTTAGTCCGTTCGTTAGCCTATCATTGGACATTTGTATTGTATGATGTAATCTTTTAAAGGCACTATAAGAGCTTCAACAAAACTAAATATAAATAATTGAAATAAGGTTCATTATATTTAAAGTTATGAACATTTATAATCAGGAATAGTATATTTGTGTAATTTGCTCTAAAAATTATTTTTAAATTTCTGGAAACAGAAATTGTTTTACTTTTAGTTTTAGTTTTTTTCTCCCCTTACTTACAACTTTCACGTGACAGAAGACATTCCAATTTAATACATTCATATGTACAATTCATAGAGTACAATTATTAGAGGGGTTAAAATCTAATTGTGTGAACCTATAATATCCAGAATATTTGTTGTATCTAAAAAAAATTCAGCTTTATCAAGGACACTGGGAACGTTTTCTCTGATACTGTTAAATATGTAAGGCGATTTTAAAGAAAAATCTCGAAACCTTGGGCATTCGGTATGATTAATCGGTCTATCGGACATAAATTTTATATTGAAAAATACATTTACTTTAATTTAGAGCGTGCCATTAGATCAATGTGTATTGAGCAAGCAAGAGCATCTACTATATAACTTAGCTGGTCCGTCAGTAATTATAAAAGGTCCATCTGTCAGTCTTGCCTACCATAATACTGAGTACAAACATTTTGTTATAATCCTTTAATTCAAATTCTTTTAAAACCATTAATATAAAAACTATTTTATGGAGGAAGGAATTGGACAATATGGTGTTTATTACACTCGTTTCACAGTTCCTTATAACGTTTACTTATTTGTTGGCTTTTCAACTTTGGAGACCTTTAAATAATTTTTATTGGTTGATCCATTAAGTTGATTGTCCAAACGTTGCAACCCATAATTGTAATCTACAGAAGGGGTAATTTTGTGTATAATTATCGGGGATGTACATCAATTTATTGGCCATTGTCTTATCCATTTAGATCCATGATTCTTTTTAGCTTTCTTAAATGTAGGTTACTTTTGAAAAAAAGAAAAGTTTTAGTAAGTATTTTGAATCTATTATCTGTATATTAATATTCTTCATAAACAAGAATCTATTACAATTCTAGAAGCTAGAACAAAAGATCTTCAAAATATGTTTTTAGGAATTTCTTATTTATCCAATCTTCAATATTTGTTGGGTGTGAGGGGGAAAGAAAAACAGCAAAATATGTATTGGTTACTTGGGTTGGAGGGTTAGGTAAACAATTAGAAAATATGTATTGGTTACTTGGGTTGGAGGGTTAGGTAAACTATTAGAAAATATGTATTGGTTACTTGGGTTGGAGGGTTAGGTAAACTATTAGAAAATATGTATTGGTTACTTGGGTTGCAGGGTTAGGTAAACAATTAGAAAATATGTATTGGCTACTTGGGTTGGAGGGTTAGGTAAACAATTAGAAAATATGTATTGGTTACTTGGGTTGGAGGGTTAGGTAAACTATTAGAAAATATGTATTGGTTACTTGGTATGGAGGGTTAGGTAAACTATTAGAAAATATGTATTGGTTACTTAGTATGGAGGGTTAGGTAAACTATTAGAAAATATGTATTGGTTACTTAGTATGGAGGGTTAGGTAAACAATTAGAAAATATGTATTGGTTACTTAGTATGGAGGGTTAGGTAAACAATTAGGCAGACCTATGACTTACGCATCTTGTAAAGTTACTAAGCCAATAAAATTTTCATATGAAAATAACTAATATCAGCAGCTATGCCCCCTAGAGGCGTTGAATCGCAAAAACCTATGAGAAGTTACCCTGTTAAGGAGAACCCGATCGGTTTTGCAGTTACCGAGAGAGATCCTTACAAACACACAAACATCCTGTTACTTTATTATAAAATTAACTTTAATTTTATGAACTTTTAAATCTCATTACATATCCCTCACCATCTAGACTGGTAACACTTTTGAAACAAAATAGAAAAACATATTTTGTTTATGACAAGTAAAATATGTTTTCAAATATTTAAACAGCTTATCCTTATACATAGAGGTATATCTATAATACAAAGTAGAACGATGTCTTTCTGTCCGTCTGTCTGTCTGTCCGTCTGTCTGTCTGTCCCTTAAGATCTCGGTAACCACTGAACCGATCGGATTCTACTCTTCAGGGTATCTACCTATTGGAGATTTACATGGTCCTTTACGATTTTCACCTCTTGGAGCAGAGCCCCAAGAGGCTAGGGGCGAAGCCGCTAGTTGTATATACACTAGCGTATGCGCCTCTAGTTCTAGAGCATTTGTGTTTGAAAGGGTAGAAAAGGACAGAAAACAGCCTAAATCGACTTACATTGAAAATAAAATTGCTTAAAACCATCCCGCTACTATGTAAAGGTTCTCTCAAATGGAAAGCCCATTCGGTTCAGCGGTTAGCGAGATCCTTCATTACAGACAAAAAAGGCTTAATACTTTATAAAGTAGGATGTCTGTCTGTACGCTAAGACCTTGAGACAATTAATTTCTTGATAATAGGGTAGCTACCCTGCTTTAATTGCCCCCCCCACCCCCCCCCCCCCAATCCTTTTAACATTTTAGTAGATGCCTTTGGAGGTTCAGTACAGAGAGGAAGGGCTGTTTATTACACTAGTCCCAAAAGTTTTACTATTTGTTGGCCTAACAACTTGGGGGACTTAAAATAAATTTAGATTGGCTGGTTTATTAAGCTGAGTGTCCAAACGTTTCAACTACTAATTGTAATATACAGAAGGGGTAGTCATTGGGGATGTAAATTATTTATCGGTCAGACACGATATCTTATCCCTCTAGACACGTTCAGTGCGCAGCCGCGTTAGTATGGTTAATTCAAATAAATTTGAAAATGAACTAAATTAATTTATTTAATTTTCCTTTATCCTACTCATCATCTAATTAATTAAAATGTTTGGATCTAGTCAAGTTCACGGTAAAATGCTTTTAGTAACGATTACCTACAAAAAAAAAAGTATGAAATGTAAAGGCTGGCATCTGTTAAACGGCTGAACGTAAATGTTAAGTTCGCACACCGTGGTGAGCGGTATAAGAATCTGAAATAGCCAAAAATCCAATGATAAAAAATGCATAAATCACTGATTATTTGTTGTTCTTCTTATACCGCTTAGCACGGTGTGTGGGCATGTCATGTACTTTCAGTCGTTTGATTGACTGCTGTCATGCAGCCTTTAAAGTTAATAGAATTTTGGAAAAATCATTTCAAGGAACATTTTACCGTGAACTGCACTAGATCCCAATGTCTTATTTTGAACAATGCAGTGAAAACGTAATACTCTGTACATTCTATTTTTGTAAGCCCACAGCTCTTCTATCACGTTTTATCTTTCAGATATCTATTTTAAAATGACACAACAATCCCTCTCTTCTATTAGAACTGAGAGGATAGAGACATTTGACTTTAGTCCCTAAAGTTTTGTAATCATGTTCTCTCATTTAGTGGCTCAAAAAGTTAAGGTACATTTATTTAATCTTAAAGGGTTGTACAAACTAGCATAATCCAAATTTATATCTTCAGAAGGGGTAATTTTGTTTATCATAATTGGGAAAGTACATAAATTTAAGGCTTTTTTGTTTGTAACTTCAGATTTCGATAGCCCCTAAACCGATTGAGTTTTCCATTTGATGGAAGCTTCTTTTTATAGGATCCTGGATGGTTTAAGCCTACTTAATTTTGATATCTAATTTTGTTTTTAAGCTATTTTTCTAATTATCATATACCTTCGAATACAGCGCTCTTAGTTGTTAGGAGCACAGCCGCTAGTTTATTATACATGCACCTCTGCATGTTTTTATCCTTGTTCTCTCTCTCTCTCTCTCTCTCTCTCTCTCTCTCTCTCTCTCTCTCTCTCTCTCTCTCTCTCTCTCTCTCTCTCTCTCTCTCTCTATCTGTAGTGTGCTAATTCCTGGCTAATTAGAAATCCTGCAGTGCAAATTAAATTGCACAAGTATACACACACACACACACACATACACACACACACATACACACACACACACACACACACACACACACACACACACACATATACATAATATTCATTAATGTACACTCAAAAGGATAAGTAAATTTTATTTTAAAGAGAGTAAAATTTAAAATTCCAGTTCAATTGGACCCGAGGTGCCGAAGGCCTGGGCCAACTAAACTGGTATATATTCTTTTATTTTTTTATTCTATTATTAGAGGAAAATTGTCTATAATGTT
The DNA here is from genome assembly GCF_053477335.1 of Acartia tonsa. NCBI lineage: Eukaryota > Metazoa > Arthropoda > Copepoda > Calanoida > Acartiidae > Acartia > Acartia tonsa. The sequence continues at coordinate 7,847,253 of NC_137264.1, forward strand.
ATACGATGTTGTTGGCTTACAATCTTAAAAAGGGTTAAATTTGCAAATTAGGGCTCAATTGAGTATAGTTAAATGGTATCACTTCTTTGAAAATAAATATATGATAGTTGAAATAAACCTACAAATTTCGCTTAAAGAGTGGCTGTCAAAATACAGCACTATAAAATTAGTAAGAGACGAGTAGTAACATGAAATTGAATAATTTAATTCAATTTAAGTGTTGACTTGCTTTTTCTACAATTTTCAGACATCATTTTTATCAGATTTTCTTTTTATTTCTTTTATAACATACAACGGTAGCTAAAAAGTGATATACAATAAAATACAAAAGTTAACCTTAAGAGCCCCTAGAGGCTTCTAGGGGCGTAGCCGCTATTAATAAATATTGTAATAACTTAAAGGTGCAAAACTATCAATGTAAATTTTTCTAATGATTGATGTGTTTTTGCCCAGTAAAGTTTTAGGCTTTTTCTTAATAGTTAATCAAATGCATTTTAACTTAGAAAAAGCACAAGAAAACTCATATCCACAATTAGTGCAGCTATAACTAACTACGGGATATTGGAGTTGTACATTAAAGTGCGATAGTGTTAAAATTTCCTGGATAAACTTATAAAATAATATGTATATTCAATAAGTTTTATGCAAGCAATCAGAGAATTTTACAAAAGTTAATTTCAATAAATTATAAAATTGTCTTTTTATAGCATTATACTTATATTTTATATTTACATCAATTAATCCTATTATATAAAGTAGTAAGCGTTCTTTGTTTGTCCCAAAGGATCTCGCTAACCACTGAACCGTTATTGTTCTCCTTTACAGTGAAGCTTCATATAAAATGATCCTTAATAAAAATTAGATTTTCTTAGTTCCAATAAAAGAAAGGCCTGCTTTTAAAATATAAATGCGCGAAGCAGTTTAGGATTTTTATTTACTTTCATGACTGCTTACTTATAGTAAGTTTTTTCTATCCTTTTCTATAGAGTAGTAAGATTTTTTTGTCTCTAGCTTAAGATTTCGATAACTTCTGAAGTATTTACTGTTTTAGAGAAGACTCCTATATGTCCTGGGATGGTTTTAGGCTAATTTTTTAAGTTCAAGTATTTGTATAGTTTTTGACCGATTTTTTCCACTTGGAATACGGAGCCCCTTGATGATAGGAGCACAGCTACTAAAGTTGTTAGAAAGTGAGTAAACTTTTTGGTGGAAACTGCAAAACTCTAAATTTTTTACACCTATTGTGTAAAATGTAGAAAGTTGTTTTGAGTCCATGTGTTGCATTAACAGAGGAAGGGAGAGGACAATTGTAAACAAATTAATATACATCCACTTTTTCCCCAAAATAGTAGAAATGTATGAGTTTTGACAGAAAAATTAAATGCTTAAATCATGATCCAGATAATCTATTATTAGATCAAAACCTTTAAATTATCATGTACTATTATAAACAATCTATCTTAATAATCTAAAATATTGCACATTTATCAAGAAAAATTTAATCCAGAGGTATAGCAGCAGTAACAAACAAACTTCATAAAAATAATAAAGATTTATAATTGTTATTTATCACATCGCATTATAAACAGCTTTCCGCTGATATGAAAATGCACAATTATAAGAATAAAACCAGATTTTTAAGCCCCGAGATGCCGAATTAAATTGGGTTTAGTCTTATGCTTGTACATTTTTATATTCGTAGAAAGCTGGATATAATAATAATAGATATAGATAATTTTTTTAGTTTAGCTGAGAACCGGTTCTAATCCACCGGATTCTAATCGGTTTCGAAGCCATATTTACTATTTTTCTTTGTCTCTTTGTTTCTACATGTTAGCCATTTGGGAAATATTGTTAGTGCAGTTTTAGCCAAGAAATTGTTTTTACTTTCATTAATTTGTTGAAAACTTACTCAGACAAAGAAGCTTTAGTGTCCATATAATGTAAATAATGTAAAGATTTACAAATTTTGAAGTGATTGCGACTAACTGCTGGTTTGAAGACTGAATTCCTTATAAAAGGTTGTTTCTTTAGACACCAGCAAATTCCAGGCCACTGCATGATAAAAATTGTCTTATTAAAGAAAGAAATCCATCCTGTGGCTATCATGTTGTAACCAAAAAAATGAGGTTATTTTTCTATTAAAAAACACTTACCACTGCTACGAAATTGGCTGCGATTTTTTAGCCGAGTGTTAATATTATCATTGTTTTCGGATAGTAGTGGAAACTTTAACAGACTAGAATGTTTTAGTGATTCCTATGAAGATTAGGTTTTTAAATGTTTTTAAATAAATTCTAATGTTCTAGAAAAAAGAAAAAAATCTTGCAATCCCCCAACAAAAAAAAACAATAATGTTAACGATAACCGTTTTGTAAAAATTAATATTAGTTATTTATTGATGGCTAACTTATAAAAATGGTAAATAACTGCAGATGCTTGACCTTATCCTCAGTAAATATTTTATAATTTGTAAATTTCTTATAATAGCAAATTAACAAAAGAAAATATAAATTTTGTAACGTCTAAATATATAACAATGATAAAAATCATGTTTTATTAAAAACTCTTAACCTAAATATATAAAAGGTATTTGTAAATTTTTTATGCAAATTTATAACGTGATAATTGTCATTACAACAAATAGATTATGGAAAGAAAACGAAGTAGAGGGTTTCGTCGTATTTTCAAAGTAGCTTTTCCCCTATTTCTAGCCCCTAATGAGGGCTTTAATCCTGCGGGGCAATCATTAAAATTTACCTAACCTAAACCCATGAAAAGCTACTGTGAAAACACGACGAAACCCCCTACTTCGTTTTCTTTTCATGATCCAAAAAAATTAATACAATAATCATAGCAGATATTAAATTTACTCAAAATAAATAAAGATTGAAGCTCAAGCATCAAGAACCAAAATAGTTCGCAAACAAATTTGTTACCTTAATTACATAAAAAAGCCTCGAGAAGCCAATTACAAAAAGAAATAGCTTCATTTTAGTGCGACCTGTGGTTTACAGATAACTAACTCTTTAATTGCACGACTTTTGTTAAGAATTCACATAATTTAAGAGCTATAACGTTTGCAACTCTATTGCTATTGACATTAACTGCATAATAATATACAGTCATTTTTGTAGAGAATGATTGAAGTCCCTCCACGGATTATGACGTCATACGATAGAATAGCCAATGAGAGGCCAGTATACACTGTAATTGACCAATGGTAAAATTTATGCTGTCCTCTCATTCGCTATTCTATCGTATGACGTCATAATCTATGGAGGGACTTTAATCATTTTCTTAATTCTTACTTTTCCCTGTTTCAAAAATGAAACTGAGTTTTCTAATTTTTAAGCCTTAAAAGCTTAGTCTTAATTGGCATGATAACCATTAAAGTATTAATGATGCAAATCAGTGAGCGAATGCAGGGATCTAAAGGGATAAGACAATGGGATAAAAACCCTATGATAATACACAAAATTACCCCTTCTCTAGATTACAATTAGTGGCTGAAACGTTTAAACACTTAACTTAATGAACCAATAAATAAAGATTCAATAAAAATTCTCATTGTTGTTAAACTACGAATAAGAAAATGTTATTTTAAAACTTTGGAGACTTTATAAATAAACAGCCCAGTGTCCCCTCCCCTCCCTGGTGTGGAAGTCTGACTAGCAAATTTATCTTCTTTTTCCTTCCGATGGGCTGAAGGTCCGGGCTAACAAAACTTGTTTTCACCATATGTAGAATATTGTCTATAATACAATACGATACATTATTTTTTTCAGTATTGTTGAGAACCGATTCAAATCCAGCGGATATTAATCGGTTTTGAAGTTACACTGGAAAATGAGATACAAAAGTACCATAAATGAAAAAAACTAAACTTAACCAATCCCTTTTCAGTACAATTTTTGTGTGTTATTTTGTGCATATGTTGTACTTATAATTAACAATAAAAGACATACATTCATATTTATAGAGCAGCATCATATTAAAGATAAGCAATTTTAAACCTTTAATAATTTAATAATTGCTGTTTTTCCTATCAAGAAATTGAAGTTGCTTATAGTGCCAAAAAAAGATGACGTCATACAAATAACTAAGAATAGGCCGGTATATATTTTACGTTTGGTCAATTACATTTTATACTGGCCTATCATTGGTCATTATAAGCTTTTTACAAGAAATTCGTTATTTTCAAAATATTAAATTTTCTTTTTATCTCTGGTTTTAACAATAACACAAAAAGTGTTTCTATGTGTTTACACTACATTTGGTTGGAAAAGTATTGCTGCATTATCAGAAGCTTCTCTACATCCAGGTTGTGGTCGTAAGCAGGGTGGGAGAGGACATTAAGCTGTTTATTACACTAGTCCCCAAAGCCTTGTAATAACGTTTTCTTATTTGTTGGCTTAAAATTTTGGAGACTTTTATTAAATTTTGATTAAATGGTTTATCAAGTTGAGTGTCCAGAATAGGTAATTTTGTACATCATCAATGGAGATGTACAGTGTACATCAGTTTATTGGCGATTGTCTTATCCCTTTAGATATGAGGTCGTGTGTCTGGTCTGATGTTAAATTAAGCTGTATTTCAAATAATATTATGTTTCTTTATTGAAAGATCTTTTATACATTTTATATATGCACGTTTTTCCTAACGTCTAATTTACTATGGGATAGATAAAACGTTCGTCATTACTACGAAGCACTGCATTTACTAGCAATGGTTTTATAGATTTTGTAATTCTTGTTTAAACTATATTTTTTGATGTACAGATTATATAAAAAAGTAAATATTTACTGGTACTAGAAAATTAAAAGTTTCAACTATAATATTAATTTGTAGCCTTTTAGAATATTATATTAACATGTTATTTAATTGATTTAAGGTATTTATGGTAGTTTGACTAAAGGATAGCGTTTAACAGCCGAGTATTTTCTTCTGAAGCTCTTTATAGTGCCTATAAAAAAGATGACGTCATACAATGCAACTGACCAATGATAGGCCGATACATAGACTAAATTATCAATTGAAGGTCTGTATACAATACATTTTAATTAACCAATGGTAGGCCAGTATGACATCTTTTTTATAACCTATAAAAAGCTTCTAATAATAATAATACACAAGGATTATTTTGTCCACTAACTGCACAGAATTAAATATATTATTGCTTTTGAAATCCAAGTCATTCTTCGGAAAGGAAAAATACACTTAATTTGTTTGTAAAGTAGCTTTGCTCCAAAAAATATTGCATAAAATGCACACACAAATAGGTAGATTATTAAATGTATTATTGTAGATAAAGTATATTTTTTGTCTAGGCCTTATCAGAGATCAAAGATTTATCAATTTCTCATAACTATAACGTCTTCACCCCTAGTACTTAGGATATATATGTAGTTTAAAGTAGTCAAGAACGTTGTTTTGGTTTAAGTATAAGACTTTTCAAAAAAGGTTGTGTGATCAAAGGGTACTTTAAATCTAAAATGTTGGAACCATAATCAATATTGGGTACTCCAAAACAAGACTTTTTAATGCTCCCATCCTCAAGAGATGATGTTGTCTATCCTCTATTCCCTGGGACTTATGCCATGTGCTCTTGGGTAAACATCTTCGAGGAAGGAAAAGTATTATAGAAAAAGATTTAAGATCTAAAATCCAAAAAACAAATCTGAACTTTTTCCAGATTTTTAAACTAAGTTGCTCTATTTAATTATACAATTAATAGATTTATTTTTACAGGTTGCTTCGTACCTAGAGGCATCTATAAAGCTTACCCGAAAAATACATTCTATTTGGACAAGTATTTTCCCAGATCTTTAGCTTCAGACAAAAAAAGCCATACTACTTTATATAATAGGATGCATCTCTTTCCATGAAAATGGTACATGTACATAGACAGATCGTTAGTAATATGAAAATATATAATACATATATGCTCTCAAATTGATAGACAAAAAAAGAGAAAAAAATATGTTATACAATATTTATTTTATATAGTGATACTTAATGAGTAACTAGTGTTAAAAATATAATTTTGAATAAAGATTCTAAAGACGATTAGGTATGATTTTTAAGAACAACAACTTTGACTCCTAATACAGTTAGGAAAGACTTAGTAAGTGCAGCAACTCTATAATCGCTACCAGAAGGTCCGTAAGTCCATTTAATACAAGCTGTTTTTTTTACCTTTGTGACAACAAATTTTTGTATGTTAAAATTATTATGTTCATCTAATTTTTTGAATACTGATTCCTATTACAACAAAGTAAAATGTTTTAAGCGAAGCATCTCTATAATTAAGTCTTAAAAAAGTCAGTATGTCCTTAAACAGTAACATGTATTTAATCAGTTTTGCAACAAATTTACTTACAATTTTGTGTAGACTTATGCATTAATATTCAGTTTATTCAGTACGTACACTCTACAATGCAAGTTTTAATGTTCGTTTGTCCTTCTAATTCAGAGCTACGCTTTAATGAATGTTGTCATCCTTGTTAAACTTATCATTTTAGATTTTGGAAAAAGTTGGATTTTAATTTTGAAAGCAAAAACATACAATTCTGCCTTTGTAGCTTTAAAATATTGGCAAAAACTTAGAGGAACAGGGTGACCCAAAAATCAGCCATGTGACGTCATAAAAATGAGAGAGATGATAGGTGATTTTTAAGACGTCACATGGTTAATTTTTGAGACACTTTGTTCCTCTACCAAAGGAAATTTTACTTTAACTTTGGCTTCTTTGTAAAGGCATATTATGATTTTGGGGAATATTATTTTTTGCAGGAAAGAATAATATAAATATTTACACTTTTTTATATCTTAGTTTAATTCAAAAAAGTGTATTCTAGATTTTAATCATAAACAAGCTGTCATTTTCATATAATATTATTTCTTTCTAACTAAGCGACTGCGCCCATATCTTTTAAACACATTGTCCTAGAAAAGTGGGTTGGAGGGAAGTAATTAAATGTTTAAAGATGAATCCATATTTAATTTAGATTAGGCACTTCTAGATAAATAGCCTAAAACCATTATGGTTTATATCTGAAAATATAGATAGAAATTGTGGATTGAGAAAATAATTCCAAAATTATTTATTAGGTAAAAAGACAAAATATATAAAAATATTCACAAAATAAACCTTTGTTTATGTTTATTCAATGTTGCTGTTTCCATTCTATTTTAGATGTGAGTGCTAGTACGACAAGGTACTATGTTATAAGCGAAGCACCTCTGTAATTCAAAATTGTACTTAAGTAATGTAAAGGCATCCTATATTTGGGCAATTTTGAAACATTTTTACATAAAATTTAGTTTTGACTTTAATAAATATTCTAGTTTCCAAGTGATAATCTATAGATAGTAATGTTCGTTTGTCATTCTGTCTGGTTTGTTGAGTTTTTATGAATATTGTCGTACTTTGGTCAATATTTGTAGGTGAAAAAATATGAACAAAACCGCATGTGCATTGTTTTTCTCTGTTTTATGTGGAATATTATTAGGTAGGGAGGGGACATTGGGATAATTATCACATTAGTACCTAACCTAACAATTTTGGGGACTTTTCTTGAATTTGATTGGTTGGTTTATTAAGTTGAGTGTCAAAACGTTCTAATAACTGATTTTCTCGTATTCATTCGAATCCGGTGGATAGGAACCGGTTCTCATCCATACGAAAAAACTATGTCTAGCATCGAATTATATCCAGCTTTCTACAGATATAGAATGTACAATTATAAGATTAAAACCAGTTTTTTTAGCCCCGAGGTGCGAGAAATAAGTATTAATCTACAGAATATTGTGTATCACATTTGGTATGTACATCAATTTATTTGCCATTGTCTTATCCCTTTATATCCCTGAATATCATCTTTGTTTGTTAATTGTGTCAAAGTTTTCTTGCGTCAGGACATACAATAGATATTTCATACACTTAGAATCAACAATTTTCATTGTTGGAGATTATTGATCTTCGTAAAAATTTTGTATTTTTATTTGGAGAATGAATTTTAATAATAATACCATGACTTGGCAGCTCCGCATAAGCTGTGCATATAAAAACAAGGATGACAACATCCATAAAGACGGAGCACTGAAACAGTAGGACAAACGGACATTAACACTTGTATACTGTCAGAACTGAATAATCATAATATAAAGGTATAAAAGACGAAGCAAAATATTTTTTTGAAAAACTGGTTGATATTGGATAATGTTTATGGACATTCCTACATTTTTAGGACTTATAGGATTATAGAGTTGCTTCGATTATAACATTATACTTTGTTGTCCCAGGAATCAATTTACAAAAAATCAGATCAATCGGATGATTAGATCACATAAAAAAATTGTTAAAAAAGTAAAAAAAAAACAACATGTTTAAAATGGACGTACGGACATTCTGGCAATGATTATAGAGTTGCTAAACTTTCTATATCGTACCTAACTATTAAAGGAATCACCATGCAAAGTTGAAATCGATAGGACAATTCTAAAATGCCTAAATTAACAAAAAAAAAGCTATCCACCTGTGACGGACGGACGGACGTACGGACCGACCCTAGTTATAGAAAAGTTTCGCTTAAAAAAAAAACAGATATGCATATATTATACAATATTCTTTAACATGAAGCTGATTGGTTGCTACCAGGACGTGTTCAAGATTTTATTTTCCAGTCCATCTAATTATTGTTTTCTGATAAGCAAACGAAAGAAAACTTTCTGCTCTACAAACTTTTATTGGTGTTTCTGCATTTAAGCAAGGGTCGAAATTGTTAAAACAACATGATGTAAATATAGTAGAATGGTGTGTTTTTTTTTTTGGGGGGGGGGGAGTTCAATTCACTAGTAATGATAAACAATGTTACCCTCATTAAAAGTTTATCTATAATTAGGGTCGGTCCGTCCGTCCGTCCCTCCATAAGTCCGGAACGGATAGAATTGTCCTATCGATTTCAAACTTTGCATGGTGATTCCTGCAGTAGTTAGGTAGGATTTAGAAAACGTAGCAACTTTATAATCATTACCAAAATGTCCGTACGTCCATATTAAACATGTTGATTTTTTTTACTTCTTTAACAACAAATTTTTATATGATCTAATTATCCGATTGATTTTTGGTATACTGATTCCTGGGACAACAAAGTTCAATATTATAAGCGAAGCAACTCCATAATCAAGTCCTAAAAATGTAAGTATGTCCATAAACATTATCCTGTATCAAGCAGTTTTTCATCAAATTTACTTACAATTTTGCTTCGACTCTTCATACATTTACATTCTGATTGTTCAGTTCTGACACTATACAAGTATTAATGTCCGTTTGTCCTACCGTTTCAGAGCTTCGCTTTTATGTTATGGATGTTGTCATCCTTTTTTACCAAGTGCTAGTTTGATGTTTTCCTTTTTCAATCGGGTAAAGTTATATTAACTAATGATTTGGACTTGTGTCCTGTAATGTTATCATTTTTTACTGTTTTACAGAAACATTTTCGTTTCATTAGATCAACTTATTTTTATCGCATCTTAGATTGTTCTCAATAAACAGCAAAATCTTCATAATAGCAAAAATTAAAATCAATGCAAGTTAGAGTTGACCACTAAACTCAAATTCAGTCTAGCTGACCTACTAAGCGGATGTTTAAATCAATTCTTTGCTATATTGTAAAAAACTTCTAAGAATGAAAATAAATATTGATATTTCAGAAGCTTATAGTGGCCCAAAAAAATTGACGTCATACAATACAAATGATCAACAATATGCTAATACACAGACTAAATTACCAATGACAGGCCAGTATACATTTTAAATTACTAATGGTATTCATTTTTGTAGGCACTATAAAAACTTCATATTTCGTTAACGTGCCATTAACGCATTTCTGTAAACCTAAAAAGCAAATAAAATTAAGGGCAATGTTTAATAAAAAGAAGTGCAGTTTTAAATGCTTTATTAAAATGCGGATGTACATTAGCGGAAATGCCTTCACACCAAAAGATCGCGAGTCGTGTTCTTATGATGGTTTTTATTTAGCATTAGTAAATTTCTATAATGTTATTTACCCAGGGTTCTGAGCCAAAAATATCAAATAATCTTCAGCATTGTACTATTTATTTCTTGGCTAGCCCGCGACCTTGGCCTAACACGTAGTGCATTCTCTCGTCTTCGAAGAGGTGATACGTTTGAATCTCTGCCCAATACTGCGTTATAACTACAGACATTACAAATGGTTCCTACTTCTTCTATGACAGGTGCGCGACATAAATAGTTAGAGAAAAGGGGGCATAAACAGGCGCAACTCATTACCATGCACAGTTAGAACTTCTTAGACAATGGTCGAGCAATCAAAGGGTTGGTTTTCTGTTGAATGTTACTTAACCTAATATCCTCGGGTGTTAGAGTATCTCATCCCATTACAAACAGATGATGCTCTGGATTATCTGATTAAAACTTATTTATTTCTTGGCTTCGTATATGGATATCTAAGGTTGCAGTTTGAAAAACATGGCAGCTGAACATTATCTAGTCACCTTATTGGCGGCTTCGGTTCATAGAGAGTGAACAATGGACTGTTTATTACGCTAAATACTAAAACTTTTCTTATCCGTTGGCATAGTTAATTTTAATTGATTAGATCATTAGGTTGAGTGTTTAAACGTTACATCCACTAAATTTAATCTACAGAAGGGGTAACTTTGTGTATCTTCATTGGGGATGTGCATCAATATATCTGCCATTGGCTTATCCCTGCTGCGGTTTCAGATTGTTAAAAATGTAAATAAAAGTTGAAATATGCATGAGGGAGGGAAAGTAGGTAAAGCATTCTCTTTTAACAAATAAACAGCAAAATACTGCAGAGGATAAAAAGATAGGCATGTTTTGAAAAGATAGTTTTGTTTACAAAAACAAATGAGGGGATGAGGGAACCCCCCAACACACCTTAGGACGAAGCCACACTTAGAAAAAATGCCCCTCTCTTTAATTTTTTTAATTCATAATTTTTTTGATAATTATAAGTTACCACATTTAATTTTGCGCAAATTACAAGGTAGCAAATAACGTGATCGATAAATTGTGCCTAAGAGTAACTTGCCCTACGTGAATCTTCCCTCAAAAGTAGAACTCAACCTGCTCAGTAGTTATTGAAATCTTAAGCTTCAGAAAAAAACCTCACAACCTTTATGTAATACGATTATGTAATCTATACATTCTTTTATCCCGGATACATCTGACATTTAAATTTAGCTAGCTGTTAAAGTAGATTAAGATTTCGCAAAGTTTTTTTTGCAAAAATTTGCAGGGAAATATTATCTTTTGCTAATGTTGTGTTAATTAATAGAATGCAAGATAAATAACATGAAAAGTTTGAAAATTGGAGAATGAATAGGCAGATAGATAAATATGAAAATAATTCATAAAGACAGACAAAAAAAAGTAATCTATAATACAAAGTAACTTGATGTCTGTCCGTCCGTCTGTCCCTTAAGATCTTTTTTTTCTTCTTGTTTTTAAATTTCTTTTCTTCTTTTAAACTTTTTTATCAAATTCAAGAAGATCGTGAAACCTCCCTTCTCCTGTAGGGGTGAAGCCCTAAAATGGCAAAGAAATATTTAAAAACATTAAAGAATTTAATTTATATTTTCCCTTGAACCTTTAGGGAAAAGGCTCCTAGACACTATCTATTAAAAAATTTAAATTAATAGATTTAATATATTAAATTTAGATTTAACAGATTTTAAAATTTCGTTGAAAATATTAAGATTTTATCGCATTCAATAATACAGTAAATCCTTTTTCAAAATTTTAGTCTGGATTCAAATTTAAATTTGACAATAGATGAAGGAACTTATGGATGAATCTGCAATTCAGGTTGTTGTATCAATTTACATACCTTACTATTATTAAAATTCTGTAAACTGGCCATAATAATTAGGTTAAACTTTTCATTTTTAAAAAGAGAACTTTTGACGATAGATAAAGAAACGACTGGAAAAAAAGCTTTTTATAGTGCCTACCATTAGTCATTTTAAATGTTTACTGGCCTTCCATTGGTTATTTAGTCTATGTAATGGCCTATCATTGGCCATTTTCATTGTATGACGTAATTTTATAGGCACAATAAACATCTTCTGACAAAGAAACAAAGCCAACAAATTATTTAAATTTGTCTAGAACCTACACATCAAAACATGAATAAAATCAACCATTCGAATTTTTATAAATGTTCCAAATAAAAGACCTTATCCATAAAGTTTTTATAATAATTTGATGACGCCAATATAGACAAACTTATAATATCTAAGCCATGCAATACACATAAGGAGTGTTTATATACAAAAGCAAAATAGCTTTGGATATGATCTTGATTACAACAAATAAATTTTCTAGTTAAATGTATTTACTAAACTCATTTCTTCGTTATTTTGTTTAATTTTTTGTCCTAATATAGCAATATGTGACCTTTTTCAAATCTATTCAACTATCAAATTGTGGGTGACGATTTGACATTTTGGGATAAGACACTGGCCGATAAATATATGTACATCCCCAATGTTGATACATAAAATTAGTGGTTAAAATGTTTTTACAAACAAATAAATGAACCAACCAATCAAAATTTAATAAAAGTCCTCAAGGTTTTCAAGCCTACGAATAAGAGAACGTTATTTTAAAACTTTGGGGACTAGTGTAATAAACAACCCAATGTCTCCTCTCTAAAATATGTTAGTGTTCCAAGATTTTTTATTATTCAATATTTACAGACTTGTAAAAACAGCTGTACATGAAATTCACATAATGACATGCAGAAATAAAGTTTGTTTTAGAAAATGGTTCAGGCCTTTACTGCAAATATATGCAAAATATTCTCTAACATCCTTTCAACGAATAATGAACCATTCAACCACCCCCCCTTGCAAGTCTTTTATTCATGAAAATAATGGAAATGGGGGGAGGGGGGGTAGAGTATTTCAAATATTTTCATGTTGGTTGGCCTAAGCATATACAAAATATTGTAAGAAAAAAAATTGGAGGAAGGGATAAAACTCCTCTTTTCTGTTCCTTTTCCTTGAACCAGGGGGTGAGTTAGGTGGGTCATTTAGCTACCCAAGGGATAATACACAATATTCTAAATATGTTCAGTTTTAAACATATTACATAAATGTCTTTTCAATGACATAAAATACACAAAGCATAGGGGTAGGTCAATGAAATTCAATTTATTATAAATTATGTTTTTTATTGTATATCATCAAAACTGAGTTATCTAAAACTAGCAGTTACGCCCCTAGAGGCATCAAGGGGCATTTGAGGGAGGGGGGTTGAATCTAACAACCCAATTTTTTACTTTATATTTAAATTTAAAAAAAGAATTTTGTGTTGGTTAATTTTTTTCTAGGGGCGATTTCTCTTGGGAAGTTGGTGGTACCCTTCCCCCAAATAGTTAAAATTCTTCCCAGGACCTATGAGAACCTACATTGTAAAGGAGAACAAGATCGGTTGAGCTGTTAGCGAGATCTTTCTGTAAAAACAGACAGACAGACATCCTGATACTTTATAATAAGGATTTACATTTAATCTTTGTGTCTGCCTGTCCTTCTGTCTGCCTGTCTGTTGGTAAGGCTAAGACAACAAAATTTCCTTTACCATTATAGACCTCCATAATTTCCTCTTCCCTTGCACCTCCCCCCTCCCCTTGTATTGGCGTCCCCTTCCGCATGTAGACCCTTAAACATTTACAAAAAAGGAGAAAATAATCCCAATATAATTGTCATTTGAATCTCTTTATAGTGCCTATTAGAAAATGACGTTATACAATACAAATGACCAATGAGAGGTCAATACACAGACTAAATTACCAATGGTAGGCCAGAATACTTTTTAATTGGCCAATAGTAGGTCATTATGACGTCATTTCTATAGGCACTATAAAAAGTTTCATAATTATTCCCAAAACTTAATAAATATACTTTTTTGTCATTTGGCTGCAGACATGCCACAAACAAACATTCAAACCACAAGTTGGCAAGTTACACTTTACGCTAGAGCTGCGGTCTTGCTTAGAATTTAAGTAACTATTTTGTAATAAAACATAGCAATATCTAGCATGTAATGTTCAATAACAAACATGTAATGTTGCAATGCAAATATTTTAAATGTTCATTCAAAACAACAGAAAAACTTATGAAAGTTTTTAATGAAATGTCTCACAAAAATGTTACTCTGGGAAATATATTATAAAAAGTTGACTTTTACATACAAGATCTATTTTAATAAAGATTATATTTAACTAGGATGACAACATCCATAAAAGCGAAGCTCTGAAACGGTGGCTTGGGGTATGGTCGGACCTCCACGTGGTCCAAGCCGGGAACATCCATCCGGATGGCTAACCGACCAGGAGGCCAGAGGAGACAAAACTGTAATGTACAGGGCAACCTGGAATCTGCAGCCGTCTTTTTTTGGCAACGGAGGGGGAGATCAGTAGCCGAGTTCTCTCTCTCCTTAAAAACATGTAGGCCAGACACTGTTAGTGCAAACGCACGAGCAGTAGGCAGTGTACTATCGGTACAGAAAGCCCTAGAAGAAGAAGAAGCTCTGAAACGGTAGGACAAACGGACATGAACACTTGAATAGTGTCAGAACTGAATAATCAGAATATATGAACATACTTACATTTTTGAGACTTGATTATAAAGTTGCTTTGCTTATGGTATTGTACTTAGATGTCCCAGGAATCAGTATACCAAAAATCAGAACAATCGGATAATTAGATCACATAAAATATTTTTTTGAAAAGTAAAAAACCAATATGTTTAAAATGGACGTACGGACATTCTGGTAATAATTATAGAGTTGCTACGCTTTCTAAATCGTACCTAACTAATACAGGAATCATCATGCAAAGTTTGAAATTGATAGGACAATTCTAACATGCCTAAATTAATGAAAAAAGCTATCTGTCTCGGACGGACGTATGGACCGACCCTAATCATAGAAAAGCTTCGCTTTTAAAAAGCTTCTCATATATATGTACTTATCTATTCATTTGCTATATTGTGCAAACATATAGTTTAATAACCATGCTGCATAATAATCAGGAAGGGAGGGGACAATGGGCTGTTGGCAACTTTGGAGACTTTTATTGAATTTTGATTTGTTGGTTCATTAATTTAAGTGTAAAAACGTTTCAACCACTCATTGTAATCTACAGAAGGGGGAATTTTGGGTATCATTACAAGGCATGTACATTAATTTATCAGCCATTGTCTTATACTTAAAGATCCTTGATAATGATATCGTTTGTTTACATAGTATTTGGGTACATCCATTATCCTCTAAGCATTTTTTTCAATTTTGAAAATTTTGGGGGGAGGGGGTACCAAATATAACGCCAGAGAATCAACGAGGCAAGAATCTAAATTTTCAAATGAGTTTAAATCTTCGATTTCATAAATTGTGTATCTTTTTAAAAATATCAATTCAATTACTAATTAGACAATTTTTATGATTTATTCAGGGCACGCATAAAAAATATGTAAAATTACAATAACTTAATATGAAAAGAATAGAAAAATATAGTATATAGTTCTATTTATATAATATTTGCAATAATTAATTGATATAATCAGTAACATTATATTAGAGATAATGAAATCACATAATATCTTTCAAGCAAAGCTTTTCTAGAATTAGAGTTGCTTCATGCATTAGTAACTGTAAGTCTGATTTTAATATATTCTATTAAAATTACTAATTACACAAGTACCACAATAAAGTTTCTACTTTATTAAATTAATAAACTGAGCTTAATCTGCTCGGGATAAAATTTTTTGCGGCATTGTTTGCGCTAGTCCCCAATGTTTGTAAAATTAGCCAAAATAAGAAAAGTTGCAATAGTTTTAGTACCAAAAGTTCTAACCAGGAAAAAAAGGAATTATAGATTCATTGCTAAGAACGGTCATGTGACAAATTTTTTTTTTAATATAATATGTTTTAGGTAAAGAAAAGACTAAGATATCATGATGGTGTCGAATGACAAAACCAAATTTTAGTCCTGTATTTGGCCTCCTTTTGCAAGATTCACTCTCAAATTTATATCACTTCTAAAATTCGTGCCTAATTCTACAGAGAGAGGGACAATGGGCTGTTTATTACATTAGTCCCAAAAGTTTTATAATATAATATATCAGTATGCTTAACAACTTTTGCGACTTTTAGTGAATTTTGATTGGCTGGATCATTAAGTTCAGTGTCCAAAAAATTTAATTCAACCATTAATTGCTACAGGAGGGGTAATTTTAAGTATTATCATTAGGAATGTACATCAATTTATCAGCCATTGCCCTATCACTTTAGATCCCTGGTCTATTGCCTTATTTTGCAAAGTTTAAGATTCATTTTCAAATTTCTATTATTTCTAAAATTCGTGCCTAATTCAAAGTCTGTAATTCTTTTCATGAAACATTCTTTAATCTTCCTAAA
Organism: Acartia tonsa; assembly: GCF_053477335.1. NCBI lineage: Eukaryota > Metazoa > Arthropoda > Copepoda > Calanoida > Acartiidae > Acartia > Acartia tonsa. The sequence continues at coordinate 7,863,748 of NC_137264.1, forward strand.
TTCAAATATAAATTTAATTTAATTGAAACAATGAATTTAAATATTCTTAAATTGAATTAAAAGTAAAATGTATAGAAAGGGTTACTTTAATTTTCAATTATGTATTTAAGGGGGGGTTTTTTAATGCAACCATCTCGTAATCAGTGAGCAAATGGTACTTAGAATTCGAATTTTGATCTGGAATTTTGCATGAGTAATCCTTGGTATGTCTATTTTCCCTAAATTGAACAAAAAGTTGGAAAAGTAACGGCTAACGGCTGGCGGCTCAGCAGTTAAGCCATTTTTAAAACCATTTTTAAGGGAAATCATCACGAAACCTATCTTCACATAATACTCTATGCTGCTCCAAAACGTTTTCAAACTGTTCTAGCCGCTAGTTGCTGGTACTAGAAATCTAAAAATGTTTTTTTTGTATCATTTTACATGATTTAAAGCAAAAATATGTTTCAATAAGTTGATTCCTACATAATTAATGGCAAAATTGCCCTAAAAATAGCCAAAAAACGGCTAAACGGCTGAGCCGTTAGCCGTTACTTTTTCAACTTTTTGTTCGATTTAGGGAAAATAGACCTACCAAAGATTACTCATGCAAAATTTCAGATCGAAATTCGAATTGCAAATGCCATTTGCTCACTGATTACGAGATGGTTGCATTAAAAAAAAAACCTTTGTACTTACAATAGAGATAATATAGAGACATACTCTCTAATTCAACCAATAGGATAACAGCGAAGGTATATGCCATTGCATTGGTTGAAACATTTTACAGATTTTGGTAATGAAGTGCATTTTTTTTCATTGCGTTCGCATTATGAGTCAGCTATACATTGTCGCAAATCTTAGGATAAAGCTTTTCTTGGGTAAATTATTTCGTGTAAAAATTTCTTCCCTTGTATAATGTAAAGCATAAAGCAAAACATATAATAATTTTTAGTTATGAATAGTTGAACTTCTTAGGATAAAATTTGCCGTCTAGAAATTATATCGTCGAAAAATTTCGTCAAGAATATCGTCAAGAAAGGTTTTGTCTGCTAAAAATGGGGTCATCTAGATATGATATGTCTATTGTAATTTGTACGTACAACTAAAGAGTATTACATACAATTTTAGAATTTAAAATAAAAACATAATTTTAATTATCTGTTGAAAGGTTTGGACAACCGACAATGCAATTTAAAGTGTACCATTAATTTTTGAGGCAACTAATAAGATTACGTGGTTACAATATCGACATAAATGATATTATTCTAATAGACTATATATATTGTATTAAATAAAAGTTTAATATATGGAAGACGTATTATCGAGTATTTAAGGTGGAAAATTTATTTTATTCTAAAAGCTTATATATCAACTGAAATATAAGTGAATATTGAAGGTTTTTATAATGCCAATAAAATGACATCATACAATACAAATGTCCAATAGCAGGACAGTATACATTTTAATTGACCAATTGTAGGCCAGTATACATTTTAATTGACCAATGGTAGGCCAGTTTAACGACATTTTTACAGAATATTACCTGAACCATTAAGGTAAAGAATTGGAGAGTGAATATAAATGAAGTTACGGGCTCAAATCGAACCTAAAATAATATATCTATAAATATAGATGTATAACCAGACAGCTACTTTGGTCCCCCTGGTGGGGACCTTTTTCGTCTGCTAGCAAATGCTTTCTGCAAATGCTTTTTAGCGACTTTGTTGTGTTGATATTAGTTGATTTTCAAAGACCCATTTGAAAGTCGGAACAGGGTCCTCAGGGTTGTAGACTTATTTTAGACAATTATTGATGTTCCTTTAAACAAAAGAAAATAAAAAAAAGTAAATAAAATAGAAGATTGTGTATATTGATATTTTTTGTTGTTTTCAAGCATCAATATTAATTACAGAGTATTAAAAGTATTATTTTCTTTTTATTAAGCCATAAATAGCCTGGAACAAATGAGTGTTTTTTTAAATCGTCATTATTCGACATGAAAACAATACAAAGCCAAAATATATTCCTATGCTTGTTATCATCACTTTTTAACTTATTACTTTTGGGTTGATTGAAGAAAGAGTTGTAAATCAATGAGCACCTTTGTTCCATACCTATATTAATGTATGTCAAAAATCTAGACATTAAATGCATTTTATATAGAAATCAGCTCTCTCTCTTTCTATCTCTCTATTTGCTTGAAACTTTTGTGATTACAAAAGTTGTAATGTGTCTAGAGTATGGCTATTTTACAGAGTTTGCACTAATGGCAGCTTAAGTGAAGCTATTGAAAATTAGATAAATGGTTCAATTTATGTACTGTGCAGGCGTAGCCACCAGTTTGGTCGCTGGCAGCATTTACATAAAGTTACTGCTTCGTCCCCATTGTTCGATCCACTCTTAACTTTATTTGGTTTATTCATTTTAGGTTAGGTTAGGTAAATGTTAATGATTGCCACGTAGGGTTAGGCAATTTGCCCCACAAAGTTAAGTCCCCCGAAGGGGCTGGAAATATGAAAAAAGCTACTGTGAAAATACGACGAATCGCCCCTTAAGAGGCGATGTCACAAAACCGATATATAACTGATATAACTGCTATTGTGTATTGTATTTTTGCGGTTATTACAATATGCAGAAGTGATGGCACACACATAATATTAAATTTTATTTTACCTATACAGAAATGCATTAAAAAGTAAATGTTCATATTAAACAGTACTTTATGTGCATTTATTTTACGGGGAGGTTTATTACAATAGTCCCAAAAGTCTTATAATAACGTTTTTTTATTCGTTGGCTTATAATCTGGGGACTATTCTTGAACTTTGATTGGTTTGTTTAAACAGTTGAGTGTCCAAACGTTTCACCCGCTAATTGCAATCTACAGAAGGTGTAATTTAGTGTTTTATCGTTTGGGATGTACATCAATTTATCGGCCATTGTCTTATCCCTTTAGATCCCTGAATAGAACATAACGTCTATGACACGTATATTGCAGGAGCTTCACTACTAAGAAATACAAAAGTACATTGTGCACTCAAAATTGAGTTTCAGTAATGTCATTTTTGATAAAGAGAAAAGTGCAAAAAAAACTTAAGAGCTTTTCCAAGATTGTCTTTGTATGTCTGCCTTCTAAATCAAGGAATTGAACAATAAAATCCACAATTTAAAAACTGAAATTAAGTTTTGTTCCCCTTACCCCAAAAAACAAATTCGTTTTTTATAATTGATTATCAACTTTTAGATATGTCATGAAACTATTCTAATGCAATATCCTTACTCAATATTAACTGCAAACAGACCAACTAAGGCCTAAGACACATAGAGTAGCTTTGCTTAAGCTAAAGTGAAAACTTACCCCATTAAAAATGAGAATATAAAATGAGATTGCCATATCTGCTAATGTAGCTAAACAGGTTGACATCAACCAAGGTACCAGGAGGTTACAGTTACCCTAGATAGATAGATAGATAGATATATAGATAGATAGATAGATAGATAGATAGTTAGATAGATAGATAGATAGATAGATAGATAGATAGATAGATAGATAGATAGATAGATAGATAGATAGATAGATAGATAGATAGATAGATAGATAGATAGATAGATAGATAGATAGATAGATAGATAGATAGATAGATAGATAGATAGATAGATAGATAGATAGATAGATAGATAGATAGATAGATAGATTAGATAGATAGATTAGATAGATAGATAGATAGATAGATAGATAGATAGATAGATAGATAGATAGATAGATAGATAGATAGATAGATAGATAGATAGATAGATAGATAGATAGATAGATAGATAGATAGATAGATAGATAGATAGATAGATAGATAGATAGATAGATAGATAGATAGATAGATAGATAGATAGATAGATAGATAGATAGATAGATAGATTAGATAGATAGATAGATAGATAGATAGATAGATAGATAGATAGATAGATTGATAGATAGATAGATAGATAGATAGATAGATAGATAGATAGATAGATAGATAGATAGATAGATAGATAGATAGATAGATAGATAGATAGATAGATAGATAGATAGATAGATAGATAGATTAGATAGATAGATAGATAGATAGATAGATAGATAGATAGATAGATAGATTGATAGATAGATAGATAGATAGATAGATAGATAGATAGATAGATAGATAGATAGATAGATAGATAGATAGATAGATAGATAGATTGATGGATTGATAGATAGATAGATAGATAGATAAAAGCTTTAGAAATATGAAAATCATCCGACACGTAATATCTTTGATTAGCTAAATGTTTTTGGATCAGATACTTAGGAAATATTGGCAAGAATTTTCATACACTCACAAGGCAGGGAGGGGACATTAGCTGTTTATTACACTAGTCCCCAAAGTCTTATAATAACATTTTCGGATCATGGAAAGAAAACAAAGTCATTCCTTAATTAGGACAGAAGTCACCTTCCTAGGAAGGACATAAGTAGCTTCCCTTATGTGAGAATTTGTTAGATGAAGGGCATAACTTGTCTCCCTTAACAAAGATTTTGCAAGATGAAGGACATAAGTAGCCTCCCTTCACCACACAAAACCTAGCTTTTTGGTCCTTCACATAGCAAAATCTTGCATAAAATAGTTTATCTGTCCTTCACATAGCAAATTCTTGCAAAACATAGCATTTATGTCCTTCACATAGCAAATTCTTGCAAAACATAGCAAATTCTTGCAAATCATAGCAAATTCTTGCAAAACATAGCATTTATGTCCTTCACATAGCAAATTCTTGCAAAACATAGCAAATTCTTGCAAAACATAGCATTTATGTCCTTCACATAGCAAATTCTTGCAAAACATAGCAAATTCTTGCAAAACATAGCATTTATGTCCTTCACATAGCAAATTCTTGCAAAACATAGCAAATTCTTGCAAAACATGGCAAATTCTTGCAAAACATGGCAAATTCTTGCAAAACATAGCATTTATGTCCTTCACATAGCAAATTCTTGCAAAACATAGCAAATTCTTGCAAAACATAGCAAATTCTTGCAAAACATAGCAAATTCTTGCAAAACATAGCATTTATGTCCTTCACATAGCAAATTCTTGCAAAACATAGCAAATTCTTGCAAAACATGGCAAATTCTTGCAAAACATAGCATTTATGTCCTTCACATAGCAAATTCTTGCAAAACATAGCAAATTCTTGCAAAACATAGCAAATTCTTGCAAAACTTAGCATTTATGTCCTTAACATAGCATTTTGGTCCTTCACATAGCAAAATCTCACAAAACATAGGTTTTTCTGACCTTTTTCTACCAGGAGATCAGAACTAAATCAGAACACACATAACAAGAGTTTTACATAATTTAACTCTGCATAAATTATGATAATTCATTATTATTGCCCCTCCCCCCCCCCTATTTAAAATTTACCCCTGCATAAATTATGATAATTCTTTATTATTACCCCTCCCCCCCCCCCTATTTAAAATTTACCCCTGCATAAATTATGATAATTTATGCTGAGTTAAATGTACTGTTTGAACTTCTATCTAACAGGATATGAGAACTGGGAGGTTGTGACACAAAAGAGGCCAGCTATGGTGCCATGTAGGAAAAGTGGCATTGCATTCTAGGGCCTAAAAGGCGTCATAGCTGGCCCCTTTTCAGTCCATCATATGACATGGGAAGGAGGTTGAGGAGCATTTTATGCAGTCTAAATTCCCAAGAATGCAATGCCACTTTTCCTACATGGCACCACCTCCCATATGATGGACACAAAAGAGGCCAGCTATGACGCCTTTTAGGAAAAGTGGCATAGCATAGTGGAATTTAGGCTGCATAAAATGCTCCTCAACCTCCTTCCCATGTCATATGATGGACTGGAAAGGGGCCAATTGAATAATTGTTAATCTGAATGTACTATGTAAACACTCTTGTTATGTGTGTTCTGATTAAGTTCTCATATCCTGTTAGATAGAAGTTCAAACAGTACATTTAACTCAGCATAAATTATCATAATTTATGCAGGGGTAAATTTTAAATAGGGGGGGGGGAGGGGTAATAATAAAGAATTATCATAATTTATGCAGGGGTAAATTTTAAATAGGGGGGGGGGGAAGGGGTAATAATAATGAATTATCATAATTTATGCAGAGTTAAATTATGTAAAACTCTTGTTATGTGTGTTCTGATTTAGTTCTGATCTCCTGGTAGAAAAAGGTCAGAAAAACCTATGTTTTGTGAGATTTTGCTATGTGAAGGACCAAAATGCTATGTTAAGGACATAAATGCTAAGTTTTCCAAGAATTTGCTATGTTTTGCAAGAATTTGCTATGTGAAGGACATAAATGCTATGTTTTGCAAGAATTTGCTATGTTTTGCAAGAATTTGCTATGTGAAGGACATAAATGCTATGTTTTGCAAGAATTTGCTATGTTTTGCAAGAATTTGCTATGTTTTGCAAGAATTTGCTATGTTTTGCAAGAATTTGCTATGTTTTGCAAGAATTTGCTATGTTTTGCAAGAATTTGCTATGTGAAGGACATAAATGCTATGTTTTGCAAGAATTTGCTATGTTTTGCAAGAATTTGCTATGTGAAGGACATAAATGCTATGTTTTGCAAGAATTTGCTATGTGAAGGACATAAATGCTATGTTTTGCAAGAATTTGCTATGTGAAGGACATAAATGCTATGTTTTGCAAGAATTTGCTATGTTTTGCAAGAATTTGCTATGTGAAGGACATAAATGCTATGTTTTGCAAGAATTTGCTATGTGAATGACAGAAATGCTATGTTTTGTGAGGTTTTGCTATGTGAAGGACAGAAAAGCTAAGTTTTGCAACTTGAAGGACATAAGCAGCCTTCCTAATGTAAGAATTTGTCAGACAAAGGACATAAGTCACCTCCCTTAAGTTAGATTTTGTTAGATGAAGGACATAAGTAGCCTTCCTTAGACCAATTTTCAGTGACTTCTGTCCTAATTAGGAATGACTTTGTTTTCTTTCCATGATCCACATTTTCTTATTCGTTGGCTTAGTAACCTAGAGAACTTGAATTTTGATTGGTTAGTATATTTAGATGAGTGTCCAATCGTTGCAACCACTAATTGTAATTTACAGAAGGGGTAAAATTGAGTATCATCATTTGGGATATACATAAATTTGTCGGCCATTGTCTTTTCCCTTTAGATCCCTGGATTTTCATACACTCACAAGGTTTATAGATGGTTTTGTTCAGTTATATCACAATAACTCTTCTGTCTTAGCTAGCCATATTTTAAGTGTTACACTTGTCATACAAAAAAAGTCTTTTAACCCCCAAATTTTCACATCAAAGAAATAAAAACTCATGATATCCGTGCAAATTATTTAGTATCATATAAATTTAAGGTAAAATCTTTTATTAGACGAGTGGATCATACAAATTCAACTTCAAATTTGTGTTTGTTATAATTATCATATTCATCTGAATTTTGGTGATTCCAACAACAAGTACAAGTACAATGTTATAAGCCTCTATAATCAAGTTCTAAAAATGTAAGTATATCCTTAAACAGTATCCTGTATTTAAGAATTTTTGTAACATTTTTTTTTCAATTATGTTCAGAATTCTGCATATTCATTTCTGATACTCTAATGTTCGTTTGTCCTACCGTCCGCTTCGCTTTTATGGTTATTGTCATCCTTGTTTAAAGTAGACGTAAGATCTTACAGAATTCTATAATTCTGCATCAGTTTGTACTTAGAAATAGAAATTAGATTGTAAGAGCCAATATCATCAGAAATTAAGCGATAAGTAATAGTTTTTCTCGCATCGTATTATAAACGGCTTTCCACGGATATAGAATGTACAATTATGAGATTAAAACCAGTTTTCTTAGCCCCAAGGTGCCGAAGGCACCGGCTAAAAAAACTGGTTTTAATCTTATGATTGTACATTTTTATATTCGTAAAGCTGGATATAATTCGATGCTAGACATAGTTTTTTCGTATGGATGAAAACCGGTTCCTATCCACCGGATTTGAAATATTCCAGTATGGTTTCGAAAACGATTAATATCCGCTGGATTAGAACAGGATCTCAGTCATAGTGAAAATCATGTATACCAACGCAATTAAGAAATTTTCCACGAATATAAATAAAAATCCTATAATTTAATAATTAATATTGTTGCCACGGACCTTCGGCCCCTCGGGGCTAACAAACAGGTTTTAATCTTATATTTTTAAAGTTCCGCGTAAATCTGCCTATAATACGATGCGATAAATAACAATTAAAATTCAAAATTTTATTATTTAAATTAGATATCTTCATAGTTCTGTTGCTGCTACTTCCCTAGCACCTAGAGGATCGGAATGGCACACAAAAATAGCCTTAATCCATTTATAATCCTATGAGAAGATTTCCTAAAATGAAGGACTTAATCGGTTCAGTAGAAAGCGGGAAAAACAAAGAAAAAAAACTTACCACTTAAAGAGGATTAATTTAAAGGCTAGTGGCTGTACCAATCAAGCCTTCGAGAGAGCTTTTTTGAGAAAACGATTCTGTTAAGTAGATCTTTTCATGAAAATACTCTTTTTCGAATTTTAGTCTTCTGCTAACCTAAAAAGTTACTTTAGGAGCCTAGAAATACATGTACAAAATTTCAGCTCTCTATCTCTACTGGCGACCTAGCGCCAGGCATGTAAAATATCAACAAATAACGGTAGCACGGCGGTTTTAACAATATCTCACCAATGTGCAGGTTTTAAGCTCTTCTGCATATTTCAATTTAAACACATAAGGACAAAGATATATTATCCCAAAAATCTTTTGTCAAAGTCTACTCTACACCTAGCGCCAGTCAGTTTTCTAAAATCATGCATTTTATACCTGTGAAAATAGAAATCGCCAGTGCAAGGTGTAGAGTAGACTTTGACAAAAGATTTTTGGGATATTATATCTTTGGCCTTATGTGTTTAAATTGAAATATGCAGAACACCTAAATTCATCTTCCAAGCCATTCTCTAGGCATTTTAATTTTTTTTATGAAATAACGGGATTTCAAAACTGCCCTTTGAAAAGGCCTAAAAAATATCTTTTTTTGTCACTTTTTTCACTGCTTATAGTTACAACTTATTAAGATATTATGCTCAGTTAAAAAAAATCGGCGCCTCCAGCACCAAAACCGGCAAAAACTGGCAGTTAAACTTCTGTGCCCCTACTTGCCCCCCTCTTTGGCCAAAAGTAGTTATCTCAAGAAGTAAAAGAGATATCAACACACAGAAAGAAAGCCTTTTAAATAAAACTGAACTAAGTAACCATTACACATTTAATTTTGGGACTTTCCTTCTAGGCGCTTGTGGAGCAAAAGACCCACCAAAACACTAATTATATGAGTTCTGAGCTTATTTTTAAAGATATCAACCTGATTTTTTAAAAAATCTTTTGTTACCATAATTGAACTCAGTACCATTTACAGATTTCATTTTGGGACTTTCCTTCTAGGGGCTTGTTTGGCAAAAGACCCCCAAAAACTAAAAATATGAGTTCTGGACTTATTTTTAAAGATATCAACCTAATTTTTTTTGAGAAAACTTTTTTTCACATAACCAAACTCAGCAACCTATACAGATTTCATTTTAGGACTTTCCTTCCAGATGCTAGTGGAGCAAAAGACCCCCAAAAACACAAAAAATATGAGTTCTGAGCTTATTTTTAAAGATATCAACCTGATTTTTTTAAAGAAAATTTTTTAAATAAAACTGAAATTATCAATGATTACTCATTTCATTTAGGGACTTTTCTTTGAGGGGCTTGTGGAGCAAAAGACCCCCCAAAACACAAAAAATATGAGTTCTGAGCTGATATTTAAAGATATCAAACTGATTTTAAAAAAAGAAAACTTTTTTAACATAACCAAACTCAGCAGAGGCGTGAAAGCTTTTTTTTTGGGGGGGGGGGGTAAAATTTGCTTTGGGGGGGGGGGGGGGGTAATTACCACCCCTGAAACCTGTTGGCCGGGGCAAATTTTGTTTACCTTCCCAAAATTTATCCCCAAATTTTTAAAGAAAATTTTTAAAATAAAACTGAAATCAGTAATGATTACACAATTCATTTTGGGACATTCCTTGTGGAGCAAAAGACCCCCCAAAACACAAAAAATATGAGTTCTGAGCTGATATTTAAAGATATCAACCTGATTTTTTAAAGGAAACTTTTTTAACATAACCAAACTCAGCAGGGGCGTCCTAGCTTTTTTTTTTGGGGGGGGGCACCCCTAAATTCGTTTGGGGGGGGGGGTAATCCCCACTTTACCCCCCCTCTTGGACGTCTATGAAACTTAGTAATGTTTACAGATTTTATTTTAGGACTTTCCTTCTAGGGGCTAGTTGGGCAAAAGACTCCCAAAACTAAAAATATGAGTTCTGAGCTTATTTTTAAAGATATCAACCTGATTCTTTTTTTAAAACTTTGTGAACATAACCAAACTCAGTAACATTTACAGATTTCATTTTAGTATTTTCCATCTAGAGGCTTGTTTGGCAAAAGACCCCCAAAAACTAAAAATATGAGTTGTGGACTTATTTTTAAAGATATCAACCATTTAGGAGGGATAAACAATTTTGAATACCCCCCCAAAATAAAAAAATCTCTAACAAAAAAAATACCAAATATTTAATAAAATTTAAATTACCCCCCCCCAAAAAAAAAAAAAAATTTTACCCTGGGGGCAAATTTTGTTTAACAACAGATTTCAGGGGGGGGGTAATTACCCCCCCCCCTCCAAGCAAATTTTACCCCCCCCAAAAAAAACTTGGATGCCCCTGCTGAGTTTGGTTATGTTAAAAAAGTTTTCTTTAAAAAAATTAGTTTAATATCTTTAAATATCAGCTTAGAACTCATATTTTTTGTGTTTTGGGGGGCCTTTTGCTCCACAAGCCCCTCAAAGAAAAGTCCCAAAATGAAATGTGTAATCATTACTGAGTTCAGTTTTATTTAAAAAATATTTTTAAAAAATCAGGTTGATATCTTTAAAAATAAGCTCAGAACTCATATTTTTTGTGTTTTTGGGGTATTTTGCTCCACTAGCACCTGGAAGGAAAGTCCCAAAATGAAATCTGTATAGGTTGCTGAGTTTGGTTATGTGAAAAAAGTTTTCTAAAAAAAATTAGGTTGATATCTTTAAAAATAAGTCCAGAACTCATATTTTTAGTTTTTGGGGGTCTTTTGCCAAACAAGCCCCTAGAAGGAAAGTCCCAAAATGAAATCTGTAAATGTTACTGAGTTCAATTATGGTAACAAAAGATTTCAAAAAAAATCAGGTTGATATCTTTAAAAATAAGCTCAGAACTCATATTATTAGTGTTTTGGTAAGTCTTTTGCTCCACAAGCCCCTAGAAGGAAAGTCCCAAAATTAAATGTGTAATGGTTACTAAGTTCAGTTTATTTAAAAAGCTTTCTTTCTCTGTGTTGATATCTCTTTTACTTCTTGAGATAACCACTGTTTACCGAAGAGGGGGGCAAGTAGGGGCACAGAAGTTTAACTGCCAGTTTTTGCCGGTTTTGGTGCTGGAGGCGCCGATTGTTTTTAACTGAGCATAATATCTTAATAAGTTGTAGCTATAAGCAGTGAAAAAAGTGACAAAAAAAGATATTTTTTAGGCCTTTTCAAAGGGCAGTTTTGAAATCCCGTTATTTCATAAAAAAAAATTAAAATGCCTAGAGAATGGCTTGGAAGATGAATTCAGGTGTTCTGCATATTTCAACTTAAACACATAAGGCCAAAGATATAATATCCCAAAAATCTTTTGTCAAAGTCTACTCTACACCTAGCGCTGGCGATTTCTATTTTCACAGGTATAAAATGCATGATTTTAGAAAACTGACTGGCGCTAGGTGTAGAGTAGACTTTGACAAAAGATTTTTGGGATAATATATCTTTGTCCTTATGTGTTTAAATTGAAATATGCAGAAGAGCTTAAAACCTGCACATTGGTGAGATATTGTTAAAACCGCCGTGCTACCGTTATTTGTTGATATTTTACATGCCTGGCGCTAGGTCGCCAGTAGAGATAGAGAGCTGAAATTTTGTACATGTATTTCTAGGCTCCTAAAGTAACTTTTTAGGTTAGCAGAAGACTAAAATTCGAAAAAGTGTATTTTCATGAAAAGATCTACTGTTAAGTCTTGAAATAAAATCTTTTTATTAAAAAAGTTTTTTGCATTTCAGTAACAGTGGACTGATCGATTCGGCCGTTGAAGAGATTGCAATGGACAAAAACATATATCATTTAATGATTCACTTATTCTTTTATCTCTACATAAGTAGGATTATAAGATAAGCAGGGAGGGAGGGGACATTGGGCTGTTTTTTTACACTATTTCCCAAAAGTTTTATAATAAAGTTTTGTTATTCAGTAGCTCAACAACCTTGGGGACTTTTATTGAATTTTGATTAGTTGGTTCATTTAGTTGAGCATCCAAAATCACTCATTATAATCTAAAGAACATCTAATTTTGTTTATCATCATTGGGAATAAACATCAATTTATCGGCCCTTGATTTATCCCTTAAGATCCCTGAAAGATAAGAGAAAATCTCTGAACCATTATACAACTCATCCTTATCTTTAAAAATACGTAAATGATAATCTTTAAAAAGAAATAAATAGCGGATTTACTCGCCACGTTGAACTCTTAGATAATGAAAATACACAGAAAAATAGAAGCTCTTTATAGTGCATATAACAAAACGAGTATAAAACGAGTCAGCTTTTACTGCCTTATAAAAAAATGACGTCATACAATACAAATGACCAGTGATAGGCCAGTATATATTTTACCATTGGTCAATTACAATGTATACAGGCCTATCATTGGTCAAATATACTGCATGACGTCATTTTTCATTAGGCACAATAAGCTGCTTCTCTAAAAACTTTTGGCCGAAACATCCTAAATGACGTCATTTTACCAAATAGGTTCTCCTTATTTTAGCTGTTTCCCACAAGTTTTAAGCTATATTGTGGAAGGTTTTGAACAAGGACGCCATTTTACTCCCCCCCCCCCCAATAAAAAAATTACCCCTCCCCCTTAAAAAAATTTTACTCCCTCCCCCCAAATAAAAAAGCTTGGACGCCCCTGGTTTTGAAGCTGTTTATTCCCAAAGGTTTGCATTTTAGTGTTTTAAAATCACTTTTTTAGAGCAGCCTGATTGACCACTGGTAAAATGTATATTGGCCAATCATTTGTATCGTATGGCGTCATTTTTTATAAGGCGCTCTAAGCTGCTTCCTTTTTTTCAAATAGAAAATTAGTCATTGAGTGACTACATCTAAAAATAAAGAGAGTAAGGCAGGGTGGGGAAATTAAGGGTTTGTCTGAAAGACAATCTGTCTATAGGGATCAAGTTTTTGGCACCAAATATAGGACTTGAGGTCCGGTTTTAGGAACCTAGTCACACCAAAACTTATGACAGGCAATAACAGAGAAATACCTAAGATTCTTATGTGATTATTTGTAATTATTAATTAGAGGACTGAGTCTAGGTTACTTTAATTAGTAGTACACATTGCTAGGGATTAGGTACATTTATGAAGTTAGTTGTATTGTCGGGATGGTAGAAGGTTCAAATCTTGGCAATAAAATATTGCTATTATTAAAAATGATGATATTTAAGTAAAGTTATCCCATTACATAAAGTATAGCGGGTTTTTTTCTGAACCTTAAGATTCCTTTCTATTAAACTGATTAATTTATCTTGTATAGGAAAGCTTCACAAGGGTCGAGGGTTGGCTTATAGTCGATTTCAATTTTAGATTTAGTTCTTGGGATGGTTTTAGACTATTTTTCTGTCTACTATCTACCCCTGTTGAATACAGAGCCCCCTAGATACTAGGTGCGCACCTGCTAGTGTCTTCTATACTACACATTATGTCAAAACTGGTTTCATTATGTCGGAATCCAATTTCAATTGTTTACGTTGTCTATTCAATAAAACTTGCCAAAACTGACATATTATTGACAATGCACAATGACATTTTGAAGATTTTGAAGTGCATAGAAAAAAAACTTTAAGGCCAAAAAGGACGTGTGATCAAAGGGATTGTATCTGTAAAATCTTTATACTTTTGATCTCAGTTTTTAAAAGTAAAAATAATATTTTTCAGGTGGAATATTTTTTCCCAAAAAAGTATTAAACCTTTACTGTAAGAATCTTGACTGTAAATGATAACCATAACGGACCATCTGCTAACAAGATCCTTTGCTACAGACAGGCACACACAGAGAAAAACAACCTGTTACTTTTGTATCCAAGTCCATATCTTTAAAATGCAACAATTTTAGATTTTACTTGTCCTTGTTTGGGAGAATGAAAGGAAACGTTTTTCACGCCCTTTATCTTCTTTTGTTGTAAGTAATGCATAAAATTATTGGATGGAGCGTGGACACAATTCAGGAATATGGGGAGCAACTTATAGTGCCTATAAAAGAGTGACGTCATATAATAAAACAGACCAATGAAAGGCCAGTACATATTTTACCATTGGTCAATTAAAATGTATACTGGCCTATAATTGGTCATTTGTCTTGTATGGCATTATTTTATAAGCTGCTTTGAATATGGGCATGAATTTGTTAAAAATCTCTGAAAGAGACAATTTAATTATTTTAATTTTTAAAAAGCGAATCTTTTCTATAATTAGGATTTGTCCATCTTTCCGTGCGTCCGTCCATAACGTTTATCTCATATCGTTGATTCATAATTATATATTATTTTTAAACTTGGAATGGTAATTCCTGTAGTAGTAAGGTACGATTTAGATGGCGTAGAAACTCTACATTCGTTACCAGAATGTCCGTACGTCCAATCAAAACATCTTGATTTTTTATTTTTTTGACAACAAAATTTATGTGATTTAATTATCCTATTTGTCTGATTTTTGAAATACCAATTCCTAGGATAATAAGGTACAATGATACAAGCGAAGCATCTCTGTAGTCGAGTCCTGAAAGTGTAAGTATGTCTATAAACAATTAAACTATACCCTAACCCCTGAGCCAAAAAAGTGAAGAAAATTGGCAAATGCTTTTGTTCATTGCATTAATTACAAAAAAAGGAAACCGGCACATTTATCTGAAAAATAGAAGAAAAAAGAAAAATATGCAATTTAAAATTGTTGCATATTTATATATTTAGAATTCCTAATAGAGCCGTAAACTTGGTTACATACATGGGATATGACGGAAGAGAAATTTAATGCTATGAGTTGCAAGAAATCGTTAAACCCTAAAAAGCTGAAAATATATCCTTCTTAGTCAAGAAGATGACATATTTTGACTGTTATATTAATTTACGTAGGGGGACAAAGTGACTCAAAAATCAGCCATGTAACGTCATAAAAATAAGGGAGAAGAGAGGAGAAGTAGGAAAGAAAACCCTTAAAAAAGAGATGAATAATCCTTCATTTTTATGCTGTCATATGGCTGATTTTTTTAGACACTTTGTCCCCCCTACTAATTAGCTCCCATTGCTTCCACCCAAAATTTAAAAGATGCATGATTTTCACGTATGTAAAGTTATGGAGAACAAAAAATTCATATTTTTGCCCTACTCCTTTATCCCTGCTCCAATTCATATTAAATTCATTTAAGTTTATTTAATTTTAGTATGTTTGACTTTAACAAAACATTTAACTATTTACAAATGATGCAAATGCTATAGAATATACGTGGATGATATTATGACAGGGGGGAATTTGTCGTCAATTTAGGTAACTAACATGAATACCCTTTAATGGTCAGTTCGTTCATCCAGTATAGGGGAGGGGATGGAGTAAAGGGTGGATCGTTTTTTATCCAGCTACAAGTTTCACTGTATTAGAGTACATGATTATCTGATGTAACATCCAATCGATAAGGAATTCATTATTATAGTACATTAAATGCCCCACCCCCCCCCCCAATCACCGGTCGCCGGAAGGGAAAAGCAGTTTTTTGAAACAGGCTCTCTGAGATTATTACAGATTCTGATATCCTATTATATAAAGAAGTAAGCGTTTTTTTGTCTGTCCCAAAGGATCTCACTAACCGCTGAACCGATATTGTTCTCCTTTAAAGTGAAGCTTCTTATAGGTCCTGGGAAGGTTTTAAACTATTTTTGGGGAGGGTGTCTTAACCCCATTCCCCCCCAAAAAAAATTTTACTCTTTTAAAACTCTAATTTAAAATGGGATGAGGTCGACTTTTCTTCCTCAATTGCCCATAGAGGCTTCTAGGGGCGTAGCCGCTAGTATACATATATAGACTAATGAAAAATGCAAAAAACGAAATTAAAAGCGTTCCTTCTTGGGAGAAAATGCGGGAAAAAGATTTTAGCTATTTTTAACCTAAAATACACATTTCAAAGACAATTTTTAATTAAGCTAAAATTGAAAGTACCCAAAATATACAATTTTACCTATATAAAATAATTATATAACCAATAATAATATAATTTGAAAAAGGCTTGTGTAACAAGTATCAAACTTAAAATTCAAGAAAAAACTGCATTTTTAAAACTTGTGTATACTTCAGAGGATAGCTCAAAAACTTATAATAGAACAATGTGTGTATATTTTTTTACAGGCATGCCAATGTGAATTTAAGGTTAAAAATAGCTAAAATCTTTTTTTCCCGCATTTTCTCCCAAGAAGGAACGCTTTTGATTTCGTTTTTTGCATTTTTCATTAGTCTATATATGTATATATCAGAATCTGTAATAATCTGAGAGAACCTGTTTCAAAAAACTACTTTTCCCTTCCGGCGACCAGTGCCATATCAGACTTTAAAAACTAGAGAAAGTTTTTTTGGCTATATTTATACTGTTTTGCAAGTTTTGGTCGTCATTGTCAATAAATTACTGAATATGACAATATGATAATTATATAGTAGTTGCGCTACTAATAAAGATCTTTGTAATTAGCGAGAAAAGATCCATTTATATCACTTACTTACAAAAAGGGAACATACACCTAACAAAAAAAGATTAATTGCCTTCTGGCAAAAGAAAAGTTTTTATTCATGTATGCTAAAAGTATAAAATATTATTTTTCCAGTATTTAATTCTGTATATTAATGTTAGTCAGTTCGACTGAAAGCATTAGCTAAAGCATTTAGTGTAAAATAGATTTTAACGAAAAGTTCTACAGTAAATTATTTTCAATATTTGCCAAAAAATGTATTGCTGCGCGTCTTATAAAATTGATTATTAACATCTTTCCAGTATGGCTTCGAAGCCGATTAATATCACCTGAATAAGAACTGGTTCTCAGCCATACTTATAAACCATGTATAGCGTCGTATTTTGACAATTTTCTACAAATATTAAAATAAAAATCATAAAAGGTACTAGTTTTGTTAGTCCAGGAATTCGGCCCCTCAGGGCTAACAAAACCGAATCCTATAACTTTTTATTTCAATATCTGCGGAAAGCTGTCTATAATACGATGCGATAAATAACTATTCCTATCCCCAGTCTTTCCATTTTTCCTAAGTACTTCCTTATTATCAAGGGATTATCATGAATAATGGAATACACTTTTGTCCGGAAAATAAATCTACGAGAATAGATGTATAACCAGACAACTACCTGGATCCCCCTGTTGGGAACCTTTATCGTCTGCTAACGAATTACTATCTGCTCTTTTATAGCCACTTGGCTGTGTTAATATTCCCGATGCTATTTGTTGATTTTAAAAGACCAAATTAAGAGTCGGCACAGGGTCCTCGGGGTGGGGACATACAGATATTTAACCCCTATCCCTCTCTTGTTTTACTCTAATGTCCTAAAGGGGGATTCTTTAAAAATAATGATGTAACGTTTAAGGAGTAACCGCACCACTAACATTTTTTGGAACCATACATTTTTTGGAATTTCAAAATGTTCTAAATATTAAATTATATTTACAGCTTTTGGAGATTTTAACATAAACAAGGATGACATCCATAAAAGCAAAGCACTGAAACGGTAAGACAAACGGACATTAACACTTGTATAGTGTCTAAACTGAATAATCAGAATATAAAAGTATAAGAGTCAACGCAAAAGTGTAAGTAAAATTGTTGAAAAACTGCTTGATACAGGATAATGTTTATGGACATACTTACATTATTATAACTTGATTATAGAGTTGCTTCGCTTATAATATTGTTCTTTGTTGTCCCAGAAATCAACATACCAAAAATCAGATCAAACGGATAATTAGATCACATAAAAATTTATTGTTAAAAAAGTAGAAAAATTAACATGTTTAAAATAGACATACGGACATTCTGGTAATGATTATAGAGTTGCTACGCTTTCTAAATCGTACCTAACTACTACAGGAATCATCATGCAAAGTTTGAAATCGATAGGACAATTCTAACATGCCTAAATTAACGAATAAAAGCTATCTATCTCGGACGGACCTACCCTAATTATAGAAAAGCTTCGCTTTTAAAAAAGGTTAAACAGACCAAATTTGGGGTTCCGATTGTTTATTTTTAAGGACTGATCTTCCTGTTATTTAAAGCATAGCTTTTCTATAATTAAGTTTAGACTTGTACATTTCTATTCTACTTATTTAGTTCTGATACTCTACAAGTAATGTTTGTTTGTCCTACTGTTTCAGAGCTTAGCTTTTATGGATGTTGTCATCCTTGTTTCTAAGCATTTAGATTGGTAGCATAAGAAGCTAAAGCTACATCCCAGACAACTTGCAAAATATTATTTAACATTTAAAGTTTATCCTTATAATAATGTATATCTTTTGTCTGTTTGTTTGTCTGTCTCTTGAACTGAAAGATCTCACTAACCGCCGCACCGATATGTTTCTCCTTTACAGTGTAGCTTCTCATTGTAGGTCCTGGGAGGGTTTATAGCTATTTTTGGGGAGGGGGTACCACCACCATCCAAAAAAAACATTATATAAATCCCAAGATATATAGGCAGATGGACATAGAATGGGTAGATAGATAAATCCATGAATAATTTGTAAGTGTTGACCTTGTTTGTTGGCTGATGGCCATATTAACCTGATTATTGCCACCCTGGCTGTCCTGCGGGGACAGGTATTCTCAATATTAATTCTACTACAACCATAACTTCTAACTTTCGACTATTTGTGAGGCAACATCAAAATCACCAACATCTTAAGTGCAAACAAAGATAACAACATCCATAAAAGCGAAGCTCTATAACGGTAGGACAAACGCACATTAACAAAGGTAGAGTGTCATGGATGAATAATCAGAATATAAATGTATTAATGTATAAAAGCCGAAACAAAGTTATAAGTAAATTTGTTGAAAAAATGCTTAAATACATCATAAAATATAAATTTGAGGACATACTTAAATTTTTAGGACTTAGATTATTTAGATGCTCCGCTTATAACATTGTACTTTGTTGTCCTAGGATCGAATCAGTATTCAAAAAATTAGATCAGTCGGAGAATTATATCACATAAAAATTTGATGTTAAAAAAGTTAAAAATTCGTTATTATTACTGTGCCACTCATTAAAAAGTTATTCTTGTTATATTACATCTCCTGGACATAATGATGGATATAATTGTTCTTGTTTGAAAGGATTATTCACCTCATTTATATTGCATGCTACATTTAATTCAAATTCAAATTGAATTACCCTTTTTAATGTCCATAATATAGAGGGAAAAGGGTTTCATATTTAGCAGCGAAGCTACTTTAACACTTTTTTGTCCGTGTGTTTGGAAAAAAGTGGGTGGATATGGCTCCCCTTAGTTATCCTTGGTTGTCGGACCTGACGTTAAAGGGTCATGGACAACAGCCTAGCCTGTAAAAGGTATAATTGATAGGTGGTTGTAAAGATCCAAATATAATCAAAGAGTATTACAATACATACAAATTTTAAAAGATTAGATAGATAGATGTATAGATAGTTTGGAGATGGTAAAAAATAGATAGATACAACATAAGAATAGTTATTTCCCACATCGTATTATAAACAGCTTTCCGCGGATAGAGCATGTACAATTATAAGATAAAACACAGTTTTTTTAGCCCGTGCCTTCGGCACCTCGGGGCTTTAATTTTGTGATTTTTATATTCGTAGTAAGCTGGATATAATACGATGCTAGACATAGTTTTTTCGTATGGATGAGAACCGGTTCCTATCCACCGGATTCGAATGAATACGAGAAAAACAATTAAAAGAATTACCTTTTTAATACCCACAATTAAAAAGGGTAAAGATATCATCACTAAATAGTTAATAATAGATAAACATTTTATTATTTTTATTTTTGAGTAAATTTTTGTAAAATATAAATGAACAACTATTACATATTAGTGCAGCTACTCTATATTTTTTGTTTACTTTCAATAAAAAAAGATTGTTGGGTTTCTTATGCTAATAATTATTCATCTTGGCGTTTTTATACACTCTCATTAAGTTCTATACAGCTTTGTTTCTATGTTATATCATTTACTTTTTGTTATTATGCCCTCCCACGTAACATTGTTTCCCTGAAAAGTACAACCAAGACGTTAAATCCTTACTACTTTACATTATAGACTAGTTAAAGTCGGGTGAGTTCAAGAAAATAGCCTAAATTTAGCTCAAGACATTTATTAAGCTTCCCTAAAAAGTACAACCCATTTAGACCAGCAAAATTATACTTTATATGATAGGAATATGCATGCAGAGTAAGGGAATCTAAGCTAAATAAATGCGCTATTCTTGAGAGAAAAATACATTTATGAAAATGACTTGCAAGGACCATAAATCAAATAAAACTGTGACATTACAATTATGTTGTGCATGCACTTCCGCATACTACAACACTCAAAAAATTTCAGTACACTAGTCCCCAAAGATTTTTGATAACGTTTTCTTTAATACTTTAGGAGTTTAGTAAATTTTGATAGATAGGTGAGTGTTTGAATGTTTCAACCACTAATTTAAATATACAGAAGGGGTACTTTTGCGTATCATTGTTGGGGATGTACAATGAACATCAATTAATCGATCATTGTCTTATCCCGTCAGATCTCTGCAAAAAAATACACAAATTTCTAAGAAGTAGCAAGATTCCTTTTTGTCTGAAGTTAAAAATCTCGGAAAATGCTAGATAAAACTGGTTGTACTTTCCAGATATGCCTCTTAATGTCTCAAGGTGGTTTAATGCTATTTACTGAACTCCCTAAACTTTCTCCTAGAGGCTAAGGCTCAACAATTTTTTTAAAAAGCATATTGGCAGTTGGCTGTTTCAAACAGAGAAAAAATATTTTTGTTCCTTAATTCAGTTAAGGTTAGAATTTTAGTAAAAGTTAAATATGCCCTGTAGAGGTGTAGAGGTGCTAGAAATATGGTCAAGAAATATGTATAAGTATAAGCATCGGTCAGTTTGTATTGCTTTATCAGTTTACTAGCGGCTATGCCCCCTAGAAGCCTCTAGGGGCACTTAAGGTAGGAGGGGGAAAAGTCGACCTCATCCCATTTCAAATTTGTGTTCAAAGAGTAAAAAATATTTTTTTTGGGTGGAGGGGGTTGAAGACACCCTCCCTAAAAATAGTTTAAAACCTTCCCAGGACCTATAAGAAACTTCACTGTAATGGAGAACAATATCGGTTCAGGGGTTAGCGAGATCCTTCGGGACAGACAAAAAACGCTTACTACTTTATATATTAGAACTAGCGGCTACGCCCTTAGAGGCCTCTAGGGGGACTTGAGGAGAGAGTCGAATTTAATAATTAAATTTCTTATCTTAGATTTTAAAAGAAAAAGTGAAAAAAAGTTTTTTTTTGGGAGGGGTGCCCCCCCCCCCTCATTTTTAATTTTAGTTACAAAAATCTAAAAAAAAAATTGGGGAGGGGATTTTTCATTTTTTGGGGGGGTTAGGGGTTTCCCACCCCCCAAGAAAATAGTTATAAACCTTCCCGGGACCTATGAGAAGCTACCCTGTTACGGAGAACCTGATCGGTTCAGCGGTTAGCGAGATCCTTCGGTACAAACATACAAACACACACACACAAACATCCTGTTACTTTATTATAAGGATATGCAGTTCTGTTAATTTGAAAATGTGTTACATATGCGGAGGTGAATGTACACCACAATTGTGTCAACAATTCAATAACATCTGAATAACATGCAGGTTTACACCCAGGGAAAGAGGGGAGGGGACATTGGTTTGTTTATTACACTAGTCCCCAAAGTTTTATAATAACATTTTCTTATTCATTGACTTAACAACTTTGGGGACTTTTATTAAATTATGATTAGTTGATTTTTTAGGTGGAGTGTCCAAACGTTTCATACACTAATTGTAATCTACAGCAGTGTTTATTTTGTGTATTATTTTGTATTTATCGTCCATTGTCTTATCTCATTCTCTTTAAACCAATTGGTTCTATCAAGTCAGAAGACAAAAACGATTGATTCCCCCCCCCCCGAAAAAAAAAATACTTGAAAAGGACCAAAAAACATTATTTTCTGTGATCTTACCATACACACTATAAATAGCTATATTTTTATTTCCTTTTCCGAAAAAAACTTCTACCATTCCAGCTAACAAGGGGAATATTACTTAAACTTTTTCGTATTTCTTATATAAAAATCATTTTATATGTCAATTGAAGAAAAAACATTTAGGCCACATAAAGAATACCTGAAGGTATAAATATTTGGTATGATGAGGGAGGGAGAGGACAATGAACTGTAAATTACACTAGCCTCAAAGTTTAATCATATTCGTTTAATATTATTAACTAAGGTTTTTTTAATGCAGCCATCTCGTAATCAATGCGCAAATTGCACTTAGAATTCGAATTTCGCTATGAAATTTGATAAGAGTAATCCTTAGTAGATATATTTTCCCTAAATCGAACAAAAAGTTTAAAAACTAACGGTTAACGGCTCAGCCGTTTAGTCGTTTTGTGGCTATTTTTAGGGCAAATCTATCATTAATTACGTAGGAATCGGTAGAACCGGTTAAAAATATCTGGGAGCGGCCAAGCGCATGATGGCTAAACGGCTAAGCCGCCAGCCATTTGCCGTTACTTTTCCAACTTTTTGTTTAATTTAGGGAAAATAGATCTACCAAGGATTACTCATGCCAAATTTCATAAAGAAATTATGATTCTAAGTGCCAAATGCGCATTGATTACGAGATGGTAGCATTACTACCCCCCCCCCCCTTTTTTTATTTGCATAAGAGGTACATTTGTTTTTCATCATAATTGATGATGTATATCAATTTATAGTCCTTTTTCTGGACTTCTAATAACCGAACCCATTAATTTGTTTAACTTAACCAAAATTGAGCATCAAATAAGAAAAAAAAATTTCTGTAAAGAACATGCTTTAAATAGAATATCATTCACCCCTAGCATCTAGAGGCTTTTTTATGGGCTTCAGAGAGACTGACCGACGCACAGAAATCATTCTACATTGTATTATAGATTGTCAGCTATATGTTAACTTAAATTTTAATCAATTAATGTTTCCAAGAATTATGTACTATCCTATCTAATGTAATACAAATATATATAAGATGTAATGTTTTTTTCCGTAGCTTAAGATCTCACTAACAACCGATTGAGTACTACATTTAAGGGAAACTGCACATAGGTCCTTGGGTGGTTTTCAGCTACTTTATTTTAAATCTATAAAAGTCTGCTCTTACCCATCATATTTGAATACATAGCCCCTAGATTATAGGGGCGCAACCGATGGTAATTGACAAATAAGTAAATGATAGTTAAAAAAAAAACAATGGACGATAAATTTATATACATCCATAATGAAATCCTTATGCAATTACAAATTCAAGAAAATTAAATAAAGTTTGTGTAAAAAGTTTTTTAATAAAATGACACGGTTATAAAACTTTGGGTACCAGTAAAATTTACAGCTCAATGTCCCCTGAATCCCTGTATATTACGTCTTGTATTTGAGTAAAATTTTTTAATATAAAAAATGTTTATCCATTTCCTAGAGTATATGTTGACAGCTGTAGGGAATACATTATAGATAACTCCTGGTGGTTCCAACCATGTGGGTTTATAATACTTTCTCTAGATAGATAGATAGAATATATTATAGATAACTCCTGGTGGTTCCAACCATGTGGGTTTATAATACTTTCTCTAGATAGATAGATAGAATATATTATAGATAACTCCTGGTGGTTCCAACCATGTGGGTTTATAATACTTTCTCTAGATAGATAGATAGAATATATTATAGATAACTCCTGGTGGTTCCAACCATGTGGGTTTATAATACTTTCTCTAGATAGATAGATAGAATATATTATAGATAACTCCTATTGGTTCCAACCATGTGGGTTTATAATACTTTCTCTAGATAGATAGATAGAATATATTATAGATATCTCCTAGTGGTTCATCTATCTTTCCATCTATCTATCCTTCTATCTATCCATCTATCTATCCATCTATCTATCCATCTATCTATCCATCTACCTACCCATCTATCTATCCATCTATCTATCCATCTATCTACCCATCAATCTATCCATCTATCTTTCTATCTATCTATCCATCTACCTACCCATCTATCTATCCATCTATCTATCCATCTATCTATCCATCTATCTATCCATCTATCTATCCATCTATCTATCCATCTATCTATCCATCTATCTATCCATCTATCTATCCATCTATCTATCCATCTATCTATCCATCTATCTATCCATCTATCTATCCATCTATCTATCCATCTATCTATCCATCTATCTATCCATCTATCTATCCATCTATCTATCCATCTATTTATCCATCTATTTATCCATCTATCTATCCATTTATCTGTCTATCTATCTATATATCCAGTAATACCTATGTAATTCTGTATGGTTTGCTTGTAATTTCGCCACGTCACAATAAACGTCTTGTAGCTGTAATCCTGTATATGCCTGAAAATAATAAATGTATGAATTATTGGTGAATTAATCATAGGTTTAGTTCATTGGGCGAAAAACTACTAAAATAGTTATGAACCTACCAAGGATCTATGAGAAGATACCCTATAAATGATAACTTTATCGGTTCAGCGGTTACGAGATCCTTTGGTACAAACAGACAGACAGATACAGATCATGATTCTTCATTATAAGGATTTCTGTTGTTCATTGGTGGATTTGAAAGATTTATAAATATTTTTTTTCTTCAATTTATGTTCAGATCAGCTGTTAAACAAAAAAATATTTTTTTTTACGCTAGATAGAGTTAGTTATGTTTCTTTTTTTGGTTTTAGCGATTTCTCTCGGAAGGGTGGTGGTATCCTCCCCCTAAAAAGCTTTTAAAATTCCCATGAAAAACTACACTGTAAATGGGAATGGGAGACCTATTTCGGTTCATTAGTTATCGAGATCCTACGGTACTCACACACAGACAGACAGACACAAAAAAAACGATTTTTTTACTTTATTATAAGGATAGAAACCTTTGTTCTCACCTTTTAGAACCAAATATTTTATACAAATCTTAGA
Organism: Acartia tonsa; assembly: GCF_053477335.1. Classification (NCBI taxonomy): domain Eukaryota; kingdom Metazoa; phylum Arthropoda; class Copepoda; order Calanoida; family Acartiidae; genus Acartia; species Acartia tonsa. The sequence goes on from NC_137264.1 coordinate 7,889,243, forward strand.
TAACAAGGAAAAGTTTAAAGCTGTAGAATATTTTATCCTTTGTTTACTTTAAAATAGGGACAGACATTCAGATACAAGGACAATTATGTCAGTAAGAATCTTAGGAACATTAAGCATGCTGATTAAGGAAAAAATAACAACATACTGTGGAAATCTGATAACTTTTAGACCATTAGATAAAGAATTATCTTAATAGAGACGATAGCATTCACTCTATCTGATAAAGCATCAGAAGCTCCAATAAATGTATAAGTATAGATGTATAACCCAGACAACTACCTGGCCCAAAAGGTGTCGACCTTTTTCGTCGGATAGCAAATTTCTTTTTTTCTTTTTTGTAGCGGCTTGGCTGTGATAATAAGGTATTGGCTGATATTAAAATATCTAATTGAAGGTCGGCACAGGGTCCCCACACCTTGAGTACAGTTACATATAACTCGTTCCCTCTTTATTATATTACTTCAATATTTGTCCAACCCCTGATTCTCAGTGAAGGAGGGAGGGGACATTGGACTGTTTCTTACACTAGTCCAAAAGTTTTATAATAACGTATTCTTATTCGTAAACTTTGGGGATTTGATTTCTTGGTTATTGAGTTTAGTGTCTAAACGTTTCAACCACTAATTGTAATCTACAGAAGGGGTCATTATGTATATCATCATTTGTGATCAATTTATCTGCAATTGTCTTATCCCTTTAGATCCCTGCTGATTCTTTTGTTTGTTTACATGTTCCAAAGACAAATTGTAGTAATTTTTCCTTTTAAAAGTTTTGATATTTGTTTATGTCTTTTCAACCAGGGAGGGGGTAGGTGGGGATAAGACAATGGCCGACAAATTCGTGTAAATCCCCATTAATGATACACAAAATTACCCCTTCCGTAGATTTTAATTAGTGGATGAAACGTTTGGACACTCAACTTAATGCACAAGAAAACGTTATTATAAAACTCTGGGGACTAGTGTGATAAACAGTCCAATGCCCACTGGGGGAGAAAAAACAATAAAAGTTTCTTATCCAAATTAAAAGCTACCAAAAGGAGAATTTTGATGTATTATTTTGGAAGAGATTAGCTTTTATGCATTTACATAGAACAAGAACAATGCTTTACAGAGTCATAAAAGAAACAAGGAAGAAAACAAGGTTGTGGGGAATCTGGTAGGTCCACGCATTACCTGCATGATCAAATATCTCATGATTTTTAGTTCTTAATTTCTGACGACTTTTTATACAGTTTTGTACTGTGGGAGGCGTAGTGAAACAAGTAAGTTGGGGGGGGAAAGTACCAATTAAACGGTGTGCGGTCATTTCCGCATATTATCACATCAGCATATTGTTTCATCAATACACAAAAGCAAATTATATTAGAAGGGGTATACAGTAGTGGATCTAAAGGGATACTACAATGGCCGATAAATTAATATACATCCCCGGCCCTATAATGATACTTAGAATAACCCCTTCTGTAGATTAAAATTTGTGGTTGAAAAGTGTGAACACTCAACCTAATAACTTTGGGGACTATTGTCATTGCCCACTCTTTCTCTGCTGTACAAAGTTTATACTGTGTTAACAAGGACAAAAGGGATGAAAAGTAGAAAATATTTTTTTCATGAAATAAAAGAAATATATTTTTTTTCATTAAATAAAACAAATATATTTTGTATCTTGTATATCAAAATTGTAGATCCTAAATAAATTTTGTTGAGTAATTTACCACATAGTATTATAGACATCTTTCCGTGGATAATTAGTAAAAACAAGGTTCCGAATGCCTGAGCTAACAAAACTGGTGCTAATCTTATGATATTTACTTTAATTCTCATGTAAAATTTCTGTAATATTAATAGTAATAGAGTAGCCCCGCTACTCTAAATTATTTTGTTTTATACCAACTAAGAACTAACGGCAAATTTTCAGATATTTAAATTAATTTTTTTTTGAAGAATTAATTAATGATTATTAAAATCTCAAAAGCTTTTTTTCTAAGTTTGTTTCAAAAATTAATTTATATACTATGAAGAAAAAAAATACTTTATCGATGTACTTAATAGCTTAATGTACTTTTCTTCAATTTATACATGGAAACGTTTTATGGGGGCGTTGTTCAAAAAAGTGGTTTAAACACCACCAATAATTAAAATTTAAACAAAAATAAAAATCTGTATATTAATGTATTTTATATACATAGATATATTTAAATCTTTTATTACAAGCGACTTTAGATAAAGTATCAATTAATTCACATGCGTCGCATGTGTTTGAATGTATTCGCATCAATGTAAATTATGTTTGCAGGGATAAATGGAGTTGAAATATGGATCTTGAAATTGTTGGCGAATTTTATCTATAATTTAGATGTCTGTCAGCTTGTCATTGTAACTTTTTTTCTGCTTTTGTAAAAAATATTGGAAAACGAATCAGTTTTTTACTGTCAGTGAGTAAATACATATTAGTTTTTTTAAAAGCAATGCTTTTCTATAATTATGGTCTGTCCGTCTGTATGTGAGTTTATTTTATTCTGGGACAGTTAGCTATTCCGGTTAATTAAAACAGGTTAGAATTGTCCTATCAATTTCAAACTTTACATGTTAATTCCTATAAAAATTAGGTATAATTTAGAAAGTGTAACAACTTTATATTGACTTATGTTTAAAATTATGCTTATTAAGTTCTGACACTCTACAAGTGTTAATGTTCGTTTGTCCTACCATTTAAGAGCTTTGCTTATATGGATGTTGGCTTCCATGTTTGGTTGTTGTTAAAATGAGGAGTTATGTTATAAGATATGTGCCAGAGGGCAATTCTAGGTGAATTTTGTTAAGGGGGGCAGCAGTTCTGAAACTTTTGCGTAAACAGGGAGCATAGGCTTTGTCATTGGAGTGAGAGGATAGATTATTCAATAAAAAAAGTTTAGTTTTGGGGTGTATTTTCCTTATATCTATTTTTTTGATAGGTCTCCAGGTTCAGGTGCTGCAGGCTGGAAGGTCACTTCTGGACAGGTATAAATGAGAAAAAAAATTTGTTTGAAATCTGGATCCAGGTTTAGGTACTGCAGGCCTCCAGGTGGATCCTGGACAGGTAAAACAAAAAATTTTCAGTTTTAAAGTTAGAGAATAACTTATTTAACAAAAGTTGCTACTTTATGGATAGTACTAGCGGCTACGCCCCTAGAGGCCTCTAATGGCACTTTAAATGTTTTTTTTTATATTTAAAATATGTCTATGTTGCTTTTGACATTTATATTTGCGTTTAACTCTCTTTCTAAAATTAAGAAACGTAAAAAAAATTTCGATTTTTTGTGATTTCTCTTGGGAGGGTGGTGGTACCCTCCCCCAAAATAGTTAAAAACCTTCCCGGGACCTATGAGAATATACCCTTTTAAGAAGAACCCGATCAGTTCAGTGGTTAGCAAGATCCTTAGGTACAGACAAACACCCTGTTACTTTAGTATAAGGATTAACCAATTTGAAGATAAATTTGAAATCGGGCTCCAGGTTCAGGTACTGCAGGCCTCCAGCTGGATCCTGGACAGGTTAAAAACTAAAAATTTTTACTTTTGAAGTTAGAGCATAACTTATTTAACAAAATTTGCTACTTTATGGATAGTATTAACCAATTTGAAGATAAATTTGAAATTGGGCTCTAGGTTCAGGTACTGCAGGCCTCCATGTGAATTCTGGACAGGTAAAAACTGAAAAATTTTACTTTTGAAGTTAGAGCATAACTTATTTAACAAAAGTTGCTACTTTATGGATATTATTAACTCATTAGAAGAAGAATTTTAAATCGGGCTCCAGGTTCTTGCGGGCCCCCAGGTGGATTCTGGACAGGTAAAAACTAAAAATAATACCTTTGAAGTTTAAACAAAACTTATTTAACAAAAGTTTCTACTTTATGTATAGTATTAAATAATTTAAAGAAAAATTTGTAATTGATTTCAAATTTTTCTTCAAATGAGTTAATACCTATTATCCATAAAGTAACTTTTGTTTAAGAAGTTATGCTCTAACTTTAAAAGTAAAAACAAGTAAATACTGTCCATAAAGTAGCAACTTTTGTTAAGTTTGTTTTGTTCTAACTTCAAAAGTAAAAATTTTAAGTTTTTACCTGTCCAGGATCCACCTGGAGGCCTGCAGTACCTGAACCTGAAGCCCGATTTCAAATTTTTCTTCACATGAGTTAATACTATCCATAAAGTAGCAACTTTTGTTAAAAAACTTATGCTCTAACTTTAAAACTCAAATTTTTCAGTTTTTACCTGTCCAGAATTTACCTGGAGGCCTGCACTACCTGAACCTGGAGCCTGATTTCAAATTTTTCATCAAATTAGTTCATACCATCCATAAAGTAGCAACTATTGTTTAATGAGTTTTGTTCTAACTTCAAAATTAAAAATTTTTAGTTTTTACCTGTCCAGAATTCACCTGGAGGCCTGCAGGACCTGAACCTGGAGGCTGTTTTTTTATTTTTTCTTCATATATGCTCATAAAATCCCAAAAGATGAATATTTGGTTTAATAAGTTGATCTCTAACTCTTCAAACAATTTTTTTTTCATTTACACCTGTCCAGAAGTGACCTTCCAGCCTGCAGCACCTGAACCTGGAGACCTATCAAAAAAATTTAAATATAAGGAAAATACACCCCAAAACTAAACTTTTTTTTTAAATAACCCATCCTCTCACTCCTAAGATAAAGCCTATGCTCCCTGTTTACGCAAAAGTGTCAGAACTGCTGCCCCCCTAATTAGTAAGTAGCGAAGCTACTCTATAATTTGAAATGTCTGTCCGTCTATCTGAGAAAGAATAGGGGAAACGATTTTCTCGGCTCCTGTTTAAGATAGAAGGATGAAATTTCTTGTCAACAATCTTTTTAATATGGAGTATAATCAAGTATAAAACATGGATGCCAGTCGGACTCCTTTTTAGCAGGTTTTAGGCTATTTTTAAATTTTTCTATTTTTTCTCCATATCTTTGGTGTTTATGGTCCGATTTTCAAAATTTTTTCATTTACAGATATCAAAATTAAATTTCCCGTCAATTAAAGATAACAACCATGACGGTCCGACTGCCTTTTTGTAGGTTTTAGGCTATTTTTATATTTTTCACATTTTTCTCCATATCTTTGGTGTTTATTGTCCGATTTTCAAAACTTTTTCAGTTCTAGATATCAAAATAAATATTCTGTCGTTTTAAGAAAACAAACATAGCAGTAAGACTGCCTTTTAGCAGGTTTTTGGCTATTTTTATATGTTTTATATGTTTCCCCATTTCTTTGGTGTCCAATTTTCAAACTTTTTTTTGAATATCAGAATCAAAATAATTTTTCCCAATGTTATGTCGTCATTGTACAAAATAAAACAAGGTTTCGTGTTTATTTTCTCCGAAAAATCTATTCTTCATTTTAAAAATACACCTTAAATCTACTTGTACACATTCCCTTCTACGATTTTTTTGTGCTTCGCTACTTATGGATGTTGTCATCCTTGTTTTATTATCATTAATAAATTTATTTGATGAAACCATATCCCTATTTCATAAAATAATTCAATAACCCCTTAACATTTGGGGGGGGGGGGAAGACTTAAATGCCACCTCCCCCCTTCTGGTTTTCAGTAGCGAAGCTACTCTATAATTCGAAATGTCCGTCCGTCCGTCTGCCCGTCCGTCTGTCCGTCCGTCTGTCCGTTTGTCTGTCTGATCGTCTGTTCGTCTGTCCGTCCGTCTATCTGTCCGTCTGTCCATCCGTCTCTCCGCCCGTCTGTCCGCCCTTCTGTCCGCCCACCTGTCCGTCCGTCTGTTCTTCCGTCCGTCTTTCCGTCCGTCTCTCCGTCCGCTTGTCCGTCCGTCTGTCTGTCCGTCCGTCCGTCCGTCCGTCCGTCCGTCTGTCCGTCCTTCTGTCTGTCCGTCTGTCCTTCCGTCCCTCTGTCCGTCTACTCTATAATTCGAAATGTCCGTCCGTCTGTCTGCCCGTCTGTCGCTACTAAAAACTTAAACTCCAAAGTCATCAGAGGTGTAACACGAATTTTATTTAGTTTCCTGCGAAGTTGTCTCCGATACCATCGCTAATTTTTAAAATCAAATTAACGTTTTTGCTGTACAAAATGAAATATTTTAATAATTTTTAGTGCATTTTAATATGGAATGTAAATATTCTAAATAGAACAAATTAATTTCTATTAAGGCGTTGCAAAGTTTTAAGTTCGCCAAATTTGAGATATGCCTGAGAGCCGGACCTACCATTTAAACTACAACCGAAAACAAAAAGGTCCCCACCACTTGCGCCTGGTAGTTGTCATTAAATGTATAACTTACTTAAAAGTTTTGACAGACATACACATTCTAATTATAGTATAGTTGCGTTATTTTCCATTTATTATTCTATATCTAATGATAAGAGCTTATGAATGCATTCATTAAAGCAACAAAACACTATTTATTACAAATTTGGAAGGCTCTATATACTGACGAACAAATGAAATTAACTGCTCGTTTATGCTTAATCTTTTTCGGGTATAGTCCCTTTCTTGGCAACGCCCCTTAAGGGGCGTTTCGTCCTATTTTCAAATTAGCTTTTCCCCTTTTTCTATTTCTAGCCCCTGCGGAGGGCTCTAACCCTGCGGGGCCAATTGACTAATCCTGCGGGAAATCACCAAACCCAACTTAACCTAACCTTACCTATATTAACCTTTCAAAAGCTAATGTGAAAATACGACTAAACGCCCCCTATGAGGCGTTGCCACGAAAGGGACTATACCCTCTTTTCTTATTTGTTGGCATAACAACTTTGGGGACTAATTTTTATTGGTTGGCTCATTAAGTTGAGAGTCCTAACTTTTCAACTTCTAAATGTAATTTACAGAAGTGGTTGTATAATTAGATATTTACATCAGCTTATCGGTCATTGTCTTATCCCTTTAGATCCCTGCGGAAAAGGTGACTCAGAGGAATCTTGACAGAGCTTTTCGGAAGGACAGATATTATGATTCATAGAGTATCTTGGTTACCAGAAAAGGGTCAAAAGACAGCAAGTACGATAAACTGAAATTTAATTTCCGAATGTGCACACAGTTTACTGGGTGTTGAAGTTTTTTAGCTAGTAGTAAATATTGAGATAGGATGAGGAAACACTTAGGAAACTGTGTACACAATTGGAAATTAAGATCAGTCATCAGACAGCGTGTACGATGTGCTGAAAATGGATTGCCTATTTCTTTCCTAATTTCCATAGTTATACAGCAGATTACCCAATTATTGCAAACGCTATTTTCAGCCACTCCGGTCAAAGGGAAAAGCGATATAATGTAAAAACGATTTATACATTCAAAATTTAAATTTTTCAAATTTTGATTTTTTTTTGGAAGTTTGAAGCTTTTTTAGCTAGTAGCAAATTTTGAGATAGGACGTGGACGCTAGGTACACTTTCGGAAACTAAAATTCAGTACATCGCCGATGTGCTGAAAATGGATTGCCTATTTCTTTCCTTATTATATGTTTGTTTAAAACATGGAGTTTTTATAGGAAATATTAGCAAAACATTCAATGAAAAAACCAGGAATGGAAAATGAATAAATTTTTCCCAAAAAACGTAATTAATATTATTCATTGAACGGAGATGAGATTATTTATTTTTCCAGGATCTTACAAAATATGAAAAAAATATCTTTAAGTTTTCAATAAAACTTTCAAATAAGTCGAACTTAATATAATCATTAGTTGTTATTGTTAAAATGTCCTATTCTTAAATGACTTTTATGCAAAAATTCATTAAACTTTTTATATGTTTATATTATAGCACAAATAAATAGGCTTAACATAAATGACAAATCTTATGGCCTTAATTTTTTTCTCAATCTTTCGAGGTACTAATATTTTCTTTAAAAGATGATTTTATTCTTAGTAAATAAGTAAATTTTAGTAAAAATTTATTCAATGTTTAAGGAAAATGAAAAAAAAGGTTTTCTGGAAAATTCAAATACTTCAATAAAAAGGATATTAAATTCAATTTATTTCTATAAACCAAACAAGAATAACATTATCCAACTCTTTTGTTAAAAATATAGATTATATTTTTTTTATTATGTAATCTCTTTATATCTATCAACCAAATATGATTTTTAAAATTACATTGTTAGGTTTAAAACTTTAAATATATATTTTTTTATTTAAAGATGTTTTCTTTATACATAAGTTTCTTTTTAAACTTAATTATAGAGTCGATTCGCAAAAATTCTGCAAAATCCTTATATCGCCATTAGACCATTAACCACCCCTTAAAATATTCAAGTAGTTTCATTCAGAGAGATAGGGGACAATGAGCTGTTCATTACACTAGTCCCCAAAGTTTTTTTATGACGTTTTCTTATTCGTTGGCTTAACAAATTTGGGGATTTTAGTGAATTTTAATTGGTTGGTTCATTAAGTTGAGTGTTCAAACGTTGCAAACTCTAATTTTAATCTACAGAAGGGGTAATTTCGTTTATCATCATTGAATGACTGTACTAATGGCGACAAAAGTATTTTGCCAAAAATGCAATATATTAGGTATGCAGAGTTGTGTGCAAATTTTTTGCAAAGATAATATCTCAACTTTTCACCATAAAATATTAGTGAGGGACAAACTTTGTCAGAAACAATGAATAAACAAGATTATTCCTATAACAAAAAGTGTGTCTGTGTGTACTGATGGATCTCGCTAACAGTTGAACCGATATGTTTCTCCTTTACAATGTAGCTTCTCATAGGCACTGGGAAGGTTTATAGTTATTTTGGGAGCGGGTGCCACCACCCTAACAAGAAAAATTGAAATCTAACTCCATCCAGTGGCGAAAAAATATTTTTGGTTAACAGCTGATCTTAACAAAGATTAAAAAAAGATATTTTACATGCACCTCTAGGGGCGTAACCACTAGTAAATAATAATTTAGCTAAGCTTTTATTATTTAAAACTAAAATTTGTTTTCTAGAACCTAAATCCATAAAACGTTCTAAAAATTTAAGGCACCGGCTAAAGAAACTGGTTTTAATCTTATGATTGTATATTTTTATATTCGTAGAAAGCTGGATATAATACGATGCTAGACATAGTTTTTTCGTATGGATGAGAACCGGTTCCTATCCACCGGATTCGAATGAATACGAGAAAAAATCAATATCTCTATTTAAATTAGACAACAATACAAGAACAATCATAATCAAAAGAAACAAATTATCATTACATTTATAACCCCCCCCCCTTATTCCTTAAAACTTTCATCCATCATTTTGCTATTATTACTATTTGCTATATTGTAGGAAGCTTGCTGTTAAAATATCAAAATTCCTAAATGTCCCAAATAAATTCCTTGCATTTTTGATGGTTTTATAATGCAATCTATCTATAGCTACCTATCTATCCGTCGGTCTAACTATCCAACTATCAAAATCTACAACTCAAGAAGGGATTAGACAATGGAATAATAATTATTAATCTATCTATCTGGACACCTACCAGTCAAAGACGTCCAAGGAGGGAGGGGGGGGGTAAAGTGGGGATTACCCCCTCCCAAAAAAATTAAAAATCTCTAATCTTTGCGCGCATTTTTAATACTAAATATTACTAAAATTTAAATTACCCCCCCCAAAAAAAATTTAACCCCGGGGGTAAATTTTGGGGGTGGAAACAAAATTTACCCCTGCCAACAGGTTTCAGGGGGGGTAATTACTCCCCCCCCTCAAGCAAATTTTACCCCCCGGGGTAAAAATTTTGAGGGGGGGAAAAAATAACCCCCCCCCCAAAAAAAAAAAACGAATTACCCTCCCCCCCCCCAAAAAAAACTTGGACGCCCCTGCTACTAGTGGTCAGATAGCAGCCAGATAAGAACCTTGTCTGACTTTCTGGCTGTCTGTCTATCTATCTATCTATATATCTATCTACCTGGATACCTACCAGAGACCACAGAGCAGCCAGATAAGAATCTTGTCTGACTGTCCGTCTATCTATCCATCTATCTATCTATCTATCTATCTATCTATCTATCTATCTATCTATCTATCTATCTATCTATCTATATATATATATATCTATCTATCTGGATACCTACCAGAGACCACAGAGCAGCCAGATAAGAACCTTGTCTGACTGTCTGTCTGTCTATCTATCTATCTATCTATCTATCTATCTATCTATCTATCTATCTATCTATCTATCTATCTATCTATATATCTATCTATCTATCTATCTATATATAATAGGTCAACTCACAAACAAAATATGAATTTTACATATATATATATATATATCTATCTATCTGGATACCTACCAGAGACCACAGAGCAGCCAGATAAGAACCTTGCCTGACGGACAAACAGTAACAACAGCACTTCATCAGCTTTTATACAAACTGCAGCAGGATAATTATGGTTACAAATTGTACAACAGCTACGCGCTTTTTAAATTTTTTTCTTAAATATAGAAGGTATTGATTTTCCAGTATGGCTTCGATACCGATTAACATCCAAGAGATTAGAACCGGCTCTCAACCAGGCTAAAAATCATTAAAAGCATCGTATTAAAGATAATTTTCCACGAATATTAAAATAAGATTAATGCCAGTTCTGTCAAATTTTTCTTATATGTTAATTTTTATTCTTAACATATTACTCCGTGTTTATATTTTTTACAAATATGATAAGGTATAATGTATTATTCTTAGGTGAAAAGACAATGGACGATAAATTGACAAATCACCAATGATGTTAAATAAAATCACCCCTTCTGTAGATTAAAACTGGTCTGGACACTATAACCAACAAATAAAAATGTAATTAAATTCCCCAAACTTTTTGAACAAACGACTAAGATAACGTGAATGCACAAAATAAATAATTCTTATTTGATTTTTGATTGTTATGAATGATTTTATTGAAAAGATTCAGAGCTTTTTATACAATAATCCATTTATGTTAGCATCGCAAAAATTGTAATATAGTAGATATAAACCGTTGAAACTGTACTTCTGTAAAATCAGGGCCCTAATTAAAAACGATTACAATCGATAAAAACTTTTCTCTTTCTCTGTCTATACTTAGAATCTGTTTAATCCTTTGTTTTTGTATATTTTGTAATTTTTATAAAGAAACAAGGATGACAACACCTATAACTTTCATTAGTAGCGAAGCACATAGATGAACAACCAGAAAATGTGAGTTATAAAGCTGATGTTTAGTGGTCGTAATGAAGAATTGAGAAAAAAAGAGAGAGAAGTACTTTTTTTAAATAATAGAAAACCACGAAACCTTTATTTTCATTGCTTATATGTATATATTTTTTTATGCATGAAAAAAAACAATCAAATTTTGTTTTAAATAAAAGCCAACAAATTTCTGAGACAAAGGACAGACGAAGTCAATTATAAAGTAGCTTCGCTAATAACAATAACACAATTTATTTATTTAGGTTATCTTTTACGTCAGCTTATATTTGCAAAACAATGGATATAGAATAAGTGGATATTGTGAAAGGGGAATTTTTATCGTCAATTTAGATTGCTAATATAGTCATCAGATGTAAGTAAATACGTTTCTCTATGGTCAGGTGATGGGGTAAAGTCATAAGCGAGGGGTATCTTTATATATAATAGCCCGCAATTAGAAACATTTTATCAGGGTATGCGAAAATCTCTCACAATATCCATGTATTTTGTATCCATTTGCAAAACTTATTATTAATAAAGTTGTTTTAGAGTTGTTTTTGCGGGTTATTAACGAAAAAAGATAGTTTAATGTCCAAAAGTATAGCAGAAAAAACAACAAAATAAAATTTATTGTAGAGAAGTCACTGAATATCACTTATTCTTTAGTTAGCTTATAATTTCTAAAAACTGGAAAAACGAGATTCATCTAATTAATGAAAAGAAATGAATTTACATACTTAGATTTCTACATAATTAGCTATATGATATTCCACGTTTTAATCCTGACTTATTTGCCTAAGATATTATACCTATTCCATATAAGCTGAAATATTTTAGTGTACACGTAATTTTCTCATCTACTATTTAAGAAAGACATCTGATTTTTTGTGTGAGGATTCCCTACACCAATAAGCATCAAGTACATAATTAACTAGGTATGTTGGTCTTTCTGTCATGCTACACAAGACATTTATATGTATATAGAAGTTTCGAGACACACAGAAAACTGTCCCGAATTTGTATTAATTTTGAGGAACAAGACTCCAGTTACGTCATATTTTTCTTTCCCGAAAAAGGGAAGGGGGAAAGAAAAAAAAGGGAAGGGGGAAGAAAAAAGAGATGGGAGAAAGGGGGGTTTTTCCCATCTCTTTTGAAGAGATTTTCTTCCCCCCTTCCCTTTTTCGGGAAAGAAAAATATGACGTCACTGGAGTCTTGTTTCTCAAAATTAATACAAATTGGGGAATCTGTGTGTCAGTTTCGAAGTTGTTTCTCTCTTTTTCTTTTCTTTTTATGACCATTAAATATTTAAATCTGCTCTGAAACTCTCTTTGTCTGTTGGTCCATTTATGGTTTAGGTGCTTTGCTAATCATAGATGTAGCTATACTACGAAATTCACATTTCTATTAAATTCGTATTTGATTTTCATATTCTTAAATTTTCTGGATAAAACTGAAAAGTTTTTTTTAATTGGATATATTCGTTACTTCTAGTTCTTTTACAATTATTATCAATACATTTGACATTGAATTGGTCTTTTTTCAATAGAATATTGTTTATATTAATTAATATTTGAAAGAAACTACATTTTCTATAAAAAACGAGTAATTTTTTGTACGAATCAAATAATACATAGGGAGCAATGTACATTAAATACAAGCAAAAAATATAGATATTTTACCTATAAATGGCTACAGTGTAATATATTGTATAAGAAGGTAAAAGTGTATTTTTAGTAACGTATCAAAAATTCCCCATCTCTTATTTTTTCCAAAATAAAAATGGGGAGAATCGACTTTTACCTCTAGGGACTAGGGGATGAAGCCAGTATTAATATGAAATACTTATATCTAATATTTTACTTACATATTCTGTTAAGGCTTAGTATTAGTGTAATTACAAAACTGCAGACTTTAAGATTTATTAAATACAAGTGAAATAGTTTTTTTTAATGTATAAATTTGATTAATAAGAAAATAATTTGGTCTATTCTTTTGGTTGCAATGAAACAAGGCTTTGAGATCATTTATGGTTGGGTCTAAACAACTACTTTTGTTTTTCTTTGCTGTTTTCTGGGTTTATTCTAAAGAAGTTGTATCAACTTTTTTTTATAGCTAGCCGGTCCTTTTAGTAAGTAGTAGATGTAAAATTTTTCATAGAATTCAGATATGCAATCGGTTTTTTTGTAGACCTCTTATTTTTTAAGTAATTTAAGTTTTAAAAAAAAAAATTAAGTCGATTTTAAGGTACTAAAATGCAACAAAAAAAAGAAAGAAAATGGCCATTATGAACAAAAATAGTAAGATCTTTAATTTGACACCTTACTTTTTCAATTCTGTCAGGTAATTATTGAAAAAATCGATTTTTTTAAACCCACGAGAATAAAAACTTTGAACTAAATTTTATCATTTCACAAGTAAAAAAATATGGGTTCATATATACCTTTAGAATCAGAAAAATATTACGAATCCATTGTAAGCAAAATTGAAAAAAAAAGTTTACAATATAGTATATAAACTACAATAAAAGGAATTGTATGAAAATATCATATTATATTGTACAGGCAACGTCTTAACTCTTGAATTAGAGTATAAAAATGGGAAGGGGGTATAGAGGGGGTAAAGAGGGGGTAAAAAAGGGAAGACGATAGTGTTGCCAGAACAAAAAATACAATTGGCCATTTTTTTATGTTTTTATTTTTTTACTTTTTTTCAATTTTGCTTACAATGGATTCGTAATATTTTTCTGATTCTAAAGGTATATATAAACCCATGTTTTTTATGTCTGTTTGAGAAAATATTTAGGTCTAAAGTTTTTATTAAACCGAGGTTAAAAAAATAGATTTTTTCAATAATTACTCAACAGAATTTTAAAAGTAAGGTGTCAAATTAAAGATCTTACTATTTTTGTTCTTACTGGCCATTTTCTTCTTTTATTTTGTTGCGTTTTAGTACCTTAAAACCGACTTAATTATTTTTTTAAAAAACTTAAATTACTTAAAAAATAAGAGGTCTACAAAAAAACCGATTGCATATCTGAATTCTATGAAAATTTTTACATCTACTACTTACTAAAAGAACCGGCTAGCTATAAAAAAAAAAGTTGATACACCTTCTTTGGTATGAATGATACATGGAAGCCTAGCCAGGGAGGTAGGGGGCATGGGCTGTTTATTACACTTGTCCCCAAAGTTTTATAATAAAGTTTCCTTATTTGTTGGCTTAACAACATTAGTGACTTTATTGATTTTTCATTGGTTGGTTTTTGTCCAAACGTTTAACCACTTATTGTAATCTAAAAAAGAGGTTGTTTTTTTGTATCATCATTGGGGATGTACATCAATTTATCGGTCATAATCTTATCCCTTTAGATCCCTGAAGGCAGGCAGTGCTGCCAACATTTTAAGAAAGTGAAATTCATTATTCAATCCTCTCAAGAAAGGTGTCACATCACATCCGCATAATTTAATATTGCAATTTTTTAAGCGCTTTCACACAATGTACCTTATTGAGCACTAATACCCAAATCCCCCCCCCCCTTTCTTTTTGAAATAAATTGAAAAAGTGTGGTGGTAGTTATTTGAAAGTCCCTCTGCAGATTATGACGTCATACCATAGAATATTTAATGAGAGGCTAGTATACACTGTAATTGACCAATGGTAAAATTTATGTATAACGTCATAATCTGTGGAGGGACTTAATCATCTTCCATATATTGGGTATTGGGTCCCCTCAGTTGTAAGGCATAATAGAAGAACTTTTTTTAAGGGTGGGATTTAAAGCGCTCAATATGCACTTTGTGTGATAGTTCATTTTAATTTTTGAAACACACACAAATAAACTAGAAGGGTAGAAATAATAATTTGTGCTTTAATAATTATTTTAGATTAGACATTTTGCGAAATGGATGGCATACTCTAAAGTACAACATCATGTACTTACTTATATGTCAGAATATCACTGTATGCTCATTTTAATATTTGAGTTTAGGCTTTATTAATAGTATATGCAATTAGGGCGGGTCGATTTGCAAGCATTTTAGAATTTTCACATTAGTAGACATTGGCAAGGGTTACTGGGCCAATATAAAACCCTGTTAAACTTGAAAGGCGTTTTGTAACCAAAAAATAACGGACGCACGGGGGGTATAAAATGTGCCCGCCCCCTTATAAAACCAAAAATTAAAATGATTTTCAAATAACCTACCAAATAAACAGTTTTGACTAAATCAGCTGTTTTAGGTACTTAATGAGATCTTTTTCGAACTAGGAGCAATATTTATAAAAATAGTTTTTAGACTCGTAATCATCATTTAAATGCGGTCATTTTGATATGCAACATGCCTGTGTTTGAAGGAATTTCAATTTTTAGTTTTATAAGGGGGCGGGCACATTTTATACCCCCCGCGCGCCCGTGGTTTTTGGATTACAAAACCCAACTTGACTTCGGGTGGTAGTTAAACCTCATAAAGACATGTCTTTTTTCTATTTTTGTTTAAAAGCTGTTTTAAAACTAAATATTTTATCTTGCATATAAACTACAAATAATACATAATCTATTCCAAGTTCTCAACTCAGAGACTTATTTAATCCATTTCTACATAAATTTTAGCGTGCTTGCTTTGAGGGAACTAAAGGGATACGACAATGGACGATAAATTGATGTAAATCTCCAATGATTAACAAAATTAACGCTTCTGTAGATTAAAATTGGTTGTTGAAACGTTTAGTTTTTTGTAGTGCAACTACTCTATATCTATAGTATATATGTCAATCCGACTGCCTCCTAGACATTAAAAAAAGTTTATTGATGTCCTTAGCTTTCCATACAGCTAATCTTATGGGCAAACATCCTATAAATACATCCTATTTGGCAAAATTTGGTAAAAGAGCTAAATAAAAACATTGTAACTACATATAAATATAATATATAATAAATATAATAGCTTTAAACCTTTCCTGGACCTTTTAGAATCTTCACTGAAAAGAAGAACCTTATTGGTTCATCGGTTATTACCATATTGGTTCCCTCAGTACACACAGACAGTATGGTTTTCTTATTTTGGTGGTAATCTAAGTTTGCTTTGTTGATATTTAGGCAGAAGTTATGGCCAGGAAGAAAGGGGACAATTGACTGTTTTTAAAATATTCCCCTAAGTTTTTAATAACGTTTTCTTATTTGTTGACTTAAAAACTTTTATGCATTTTGATTAATTGTTTCATTAAGTTGAGTGTCCAACTATTAATTGTAACCTACAGAATGGGTAATTTTGCATATCATCATTGAGTATTACATAAATCTCTCGGCAGTTGTCTTATCCCTTTATATCCCTAAGTTATGGCTGAAAGTTTTGTATACCAGCAAACAATTTCTACATTCTTTAATTACTTGTAAGAAAGTTTAAGTGAGACTTTTACAAAAGTTTAACCTAGAAACCTAAGCATTACATATTTTTGGTTTTACCAAAATCATTTTTATTTATTAATAAAATCATGATTTTCAACTTTGATAATGTATATTGCTTCATTTGCATTTGTAAGACTATTGGCACTGTAGCTTTGTAGTAGTGCACAGAGTTACGATGATGAGAATTTAAGTTAACCCCATTCGTGTTGCTATCACAACATGTTGTCTCAAATTCTTCTCAATTCACGCAACCTCCCCCTAGTTTCGGTATAAGGATAGCTGTCTATAGTGCCCTATTAAAATAGGGATAGATGTTACCACTTTTGACGTGCCTATTCTATTGAGGTCATATCATACTCTATACCCCATATCTTATCTAGGAGGTTTCTTCCCTCCTTCTCTTTCTCTTTCCCTCTACTATGGCGTCAATAGAACATGTAAGCCAAACGTGTTGACATCTATCCCCATTTTGATAGGGCACTATAGACAGCTACATCATCCATTGCAATGATCCACGGGCACATGACCCGACTTATTTGCTTGTTTTTAATTTCAGTTATCATCCTGATTTCTTATTTATAAAAACTCTTCATGTATAAGAAAATGCTAAAATCAAACTCATTCCATAAATCATATTTTTAAATAAAAACATAATAGCCTTTTATAAAATACATAAAATACTTGGATATTGACTTTTAGTATTTTAAATCAAATTAAGAATTTCTTAAATGCCTATTTTCTAAACTGGTTGCTTTGCCCTAATAATGATTTTCGAAAAGTGATTTATACATTCGCTCAACCACTTTTGTGACTTACAAAAATTTGGGCCTTACGTGAAAACGCCCCTTAATGGGCGATTTGTCGTATTTTCAAAATGTCTTTTGATGTTATTTTAGGTTAGGTTAGGTTATATTGGGTTAGGTGATTGCCCCGCATGGTTAGGTTATTGGCCCCGCAGTGTTAGAGCCCTTCGCAGGGGCTAGAAATAGGAGAAAAGCTACTGTGAAAATACAAAGCAACGCCCCTTAAGGGGCGTTGCCACGAAAGGGACTAAACATCAAATTTTTATTGGTTGGTTCCAAAAATTTCAACAGTAATTGTTCTCGACTGAAGATTATGTTTATCATTATTGGGGATGTACATCAATCTTATCCCTTATATCCCTGGACTGTAGTGCCTAAATGCATCTTTTTACAGTGCTTAGACATTTGCTGCAAGAAATAGATACCAAAAATGTTTCAACAATATTGCAAAAAATTGTAACTTTTAGCAGCACAGAAATTTTTTTTTATCAAAATGACTTATTAGTGATTAGTCAGACGATGAAATAGACCTAGAAGGCAACTCTAAGAAATTTCGGTTCGTGGAAAGAAAACGAAGTAGCGGGCTTCGTCGTATTTTCACAGTAGCTTTTGGTAGGTTACTTTAGATAAGGTAAGGTTATGTTAGTTAATGCCCCGCAGGATTAGAGCCCCTCACAGGAGCTAGAAATAGGAGAAAAGCTACTATGAAAATACGACAAAACCCGCTACTTTGTTTTCTTTTCATGATCTAATATTTCTTGTCTAAAGGGTGTTGACAACCAACTCCTGAATAAATATGTAATAGAAGTATAATAAAGTATCATTGTATATAAAAATGATTTTTTTTCAAGTAAAATAATAGAGAGAGGGGGGTGTATTAAATAACTGTGCTGACTTTCAATTGGGTATTTGAATATCAACCAATAGCGTCGTAAATATTAATACAGCCAAGTTGATACAAATGAGTTGATTTATCACATGTGCTATTTTGCGTAGAGTTTCTGAATTCACTGAACATCCTAAATATATAGGCCTTAGTGTGAATCTTGATAAAAGACCTTAAAACATAGTAACACATATATTTGGAGAGTTTTGCTCCAGGGAGGGAGGAGACATCGGCCTGTTTATTACACTAGTCCCCAAAGTTTTATAATAACAATTCTTATTAGTTGGCTTAACAACTTTTTGGACTTTTATTAAATTTTGATTGGTTAATTCATTAGTTTAAGTGTCCAAACGTTTCAACCACTAATTTAATCTACAGAAGGGGTAGTTTTTTTAAATTATCATTGGGGATGTACATTAATTTATCAGGCCAATGTCTTTAGCGTTTAGATTTGACCATTCTGTATATAGTTTTTTTTTCATAATACTTAAGATCAAAGTTATGAATAAAATTTTGAGGAGAATTATTTTTTTTAATTGTTTAGAAAGACTTTGAATAATGAAATTAGACAACTTTTATATTTATCTGTCTATTTATATAATATAATTAAAACATAAATGTGGCAAAAATGTATATATTAGAGGAAAACTGTCAGTTTTTGAGTAATTTCATTTTTGTCTTTTTTATCTCAAATCAAAGATAATAAACAGCTGAACTGATTGAATTTATTGTAATGTTTCAGTGAAGCTTTTTACTAGTCTTAAGATGGCCTCAGTTTATTTTAATATGAAGAATAAAAATGAACCATCCCTGTAATTATATACTTTCGAAAACAAAATTTCAGTAATAAATTGAATATATGGGGAAGTAGTTTTTTTTCTATGACTAAACTGCAAGGTTTCCCAGGACCCAAAATAACAAAACCCTTTATTTTCAATTTATTTCAAAAATAAGCGGGGGGGGGGGGTTCTGTCGTCAACTAGGCATATTAAGGAAACCGCCGTAATGAATGAATACTTTTTCCACAATATATCCCCAGAAAGCTTTAGAAAACTATTCACAAGAATTTATTGCCTGAAAAATGCATAACACTACACATGGTGTTCACATCTTGTACTAAATCAAATTTATTTAGAAAAAATTTAAGATAAAGGTAACATTGTTATGGAAATTACACGGTATTGTTTGTTAAGCTTCATTTATTAATACATTATGATATATTAGTAAATTAAAAAAACAACGAAAAATTTGTCCAAAAGAAGAGCCACAATAACAAGATCAAAAAAATTAAAAATATAATAAAAATTATAAGAAACAATGTAGATATGTTTAATATTCTACAACAATCATGTTACTTACTTTAATAATAGCCTTTTTAGTTTAAAAAAAGTGAGAGAAAAAATTAGGGGGTAGGGTGGTACCCTCCGCCAGAATAATTTTAAAACATCCCTAGACCTATGAGAAGCTTCACTTAAAAAGAAAACTGTGTATCGGTTCAGCAGTTAGCGAGATCCTTCAATATAGATAAAAAAAACCTAACTTTATATAATAGGAATCGAAAGTTAATTGTATAAATGTGCTATAGAATAGCTTCATATTTGCGATATTTTTCTTGCTGCGCTACTTATAAACAGATTTTTCCTTGTTATGTTATTAGGCATTATCAGAAGCAGCCAAAATGTCGTCATACAATACAAATGACCAATGATAGGCCATTGTATATTTTACCATTGGTCAATTACAATGTATACTGGCCTATCATTGGTTATTTGTATTGTATGACGTCATCTTTTTATACAGGCACTATCAGCTGCTTCGCATTAAAATCTCATAAAACTTGTAGTGTGTGAAATAGAATCCTCCAATCATAGTTTAGGCATTTATTTGAACTAAGAGCATATTTATGCTAATACTTTCATTCATGAAATTATTTTCAAAACAAGGATGACGCCATTCATTAAAGTCTCAATGTAAACCATTTTAATCAGTTTATTTAAAAAAAAGTCTGAGGTACCAACTCTAATTATAAAAAGCAAAATTTAGCTATTTAAAAAAATTTAAATAATTTTATGTGTAAATATGTAAATTAAAATATAAAAATGATTGTTAATTATTTTATTTTTATACATACATCAAAAAATAATATAAAAATTACCAAACTAATTTTTATTCTTTTATATTATTTTTCATAAAATAAGAGGCATGGCCTCGCTTTTTAATTTAGTGGGAAAAGATAAGGATCAAAAGGAATAAGACAATGGTCGATAAAATTGATGTGCATCCCCAATGATGATACACAAAATTACCACTTCTGTAGATTGCAATTGTTGGTTGAAATATTTGAACACTCAACTTAAGGAACCAACCAACCAAAATTTACTAAAGTCCCCAAAGTAAATTGTAAAACTTTGGGGACTAGTGTAATAAACAGCCCATTGTCCCCCCTCTCTCTCTGTGTGGCCACGATGTTTAATTTAGTGGGGAAAAGGGAAACATTTAGGCTACTAAAAGCATTTTATGTTGAAAAACAAAAGCATAAATTAGACAAAGTTACTGCAGAAAAAGTAGCTTTTTGTAGAAAGATAGTTTTTTATTTAAGGAAGATGATTAAAGTCCCTCAACCGTTTATGACGTCATTTGATAGCATAGCCAATGATTATTATACACTGTAATTGACCAATGCAATGGTAAAATTTATGCTGGCCTCTCTTTGGTTATTTTATCGTATGACGTCATAATCTGTTGAGGGACTTTAATCATCTTCTTTTTAAAGCAGCAAAAAGTAATGACCTTTTGTATGATATTTATGTATTACAGTTTACTGTCCTTTTATTAAATTTCAAATTTTTTGTTAAGTGCATTAATTATCTCTGGTTGCATTTGAACCTGATAAAAGGTAAAAGTGGGAGGTAGGGTGTGCTAAAATTCCGTAAAGGTTTAAGTTTTAAGGCTTAAAAACAGTAGTAGAACGATGATATTAACTAAATATGTGTATTTCTTATTGAAAAGAACAACAACAAAAAATTTTAAGTTAACGTAAATTTTATCGTTCTATTACTGTTTTTAAGCCTTAAAACTCACACCCTTACGGAATTTTAGCACAACCTACCTCCCCCTTTGTATATCTCTTTTTAGTAGCGAAGCTACTCTGTAACTCACTATGTCTGTCCGTAACGATAAGGAGGAATATCATTCTTATTTAAACAAAAACTCATTTTTATGCTAAAATGTGGTTTAATTTTGGTTTTTAATTTTCTTTTTTTTCCCCGAGGTAGTCATTTTTTTCCCCGAGGTAAACTTTAAAATTTAAAACAAAAAAAATTTTCCAAATTAAATAGAAAAAATCTTTGAATTATTGGCCAATTTAAGTTCAAAGATTATTGAAATGACTACCTCGCGGAGAAAAAAAGAATATTTACATCCACTATTTAAGGGGTCGTATATGTGAGAATGTGATTTTACAGCTGATAATGAAGGTAGACAGCTGATTTTTTTCAATGAAGATTGCAATGAATCTAGTCTATACATTTTTATGTCCTCATGTCTGTCGTTTATGCTTTTTTTAAATGTTTCGCAGTTTTTCCATTTTCTCTCTTTCTGTCCTTCGTTATGAAATCTGAACATATGCTCTCAATCTCACTTTGTCCGTTTGTCCATTCCGTGATTTTTTTTTTCGTGCTTTGCTGCCATCCTTGTTTTATATCTAAGTTGAGTTAAGGACAGTTTGACATAAAGCAGGCCTTTGATAGACATTACATTATCAATCTAAAGAAATAAAGCTTCTGTAAAAAGAACAATATTTTATAGATAACTTTAGTATAAAAAATTTGATGCACATTTTATGGAAAAAAAAAAAATGAGGGAACTTTTAATGCAGTTTAGTATGGGTACAAAACTGCAATTTTGTCGTTTTTTCTTTCCTATATAAAGGAGGTAGGATGCCTATTTGTTTATTGTCCTTCCCTTAATAGGGAATCATTCTATAGGACCCACCAAGACAAATTAGGGGGGGGGGCTTTCAGTTGTTTGTTATTAATCAATAAACTATTTTATAAAGTAGTAAGCTTTTTTGTCAGTAGTTTTTAACTATTTTGGGGGAGAGTATCTTCACCCTCCCAAAAAGATTACTACCACCCAAAAAAAAAATTTTCACACTTTCTTTCTAATTGTAAATTGGGTGGGGGAGGGCGACTTCTAACCTTCTCACCAAAAGTGCCCTCACAGGCTTCTAGGGGCGTAGCCAATTGTATTTTATATTGAAATAAAAAAAACCTAGAAAAATGCTTAATTTTTTTTATAATATGTTGAAATAGTTTTTTAAAAACTACAAAAACTTTTTCATAGAAACACCTATTTAGAATTTATTATACTTATAATCCATAAACATTATCATTAAATGACTTTATTTTTCACAAAATGTAAGCCCTTTAAACTTTGCTAGTTGGGCTTTAAATCCTATATTAACAAGGATGACAACATCCATAAAAGCGAAGCTTTAACTTCAAACTGTAGAATGAACGAACATGAACACTTTTAGAGTGTCAAAACGAATCTTAATATATTTTTTGTTAACACTATGTGTAAAAACTCTCCAAATTATACCTAACTATTGCAGGAATCATAATCGAAAGTTTTCAATCGGGAAAAAATCAATTCTATGCTTCTAAAAGAAAACAGTAAAAGTGTCTAACTATGACGTCAGAAAAAATTAACAATTAACCAATGAGAAGCCAGTATTCACAATGGTAAAATATATAGCGGCCACTCATTGGTTAATTGTTAATTTTTTTCTGACGTCATAGTTAGACACTTTTACTGTTTTCCTTCTAAAAAGTTAAAGTAAGTTATATAATCAAAGAGGAAGCACTACCAAAAACAAAAGTACAAAAACAAGAACGATTATGTCCGGATTTGTCCACAGGTAGCGCAGCATTATAAGGCTACAAGGCTCTTTAGTCAGTTTGTTCATCCATTAGGCGGGAGGGGGGTAAAGGGAGGGAATGGGGAATATCGTTATTTCAGCCCGCTGCTAGTTTTACTTTATTATAGAACGTGTAAATCTAACAATAAATTAGCTGCGCTACTTATAAGGAATCGATTAAAATAAATAAAGAAACGATATACATAAATATATATAGTTAATAAAACTAGCGAGAGAGTGAGAGAAAATAGTACTAATCAATTATTCTAAAGAAAAAAATAAGCTGATACCCTAACACAGAAAAGTATTGGTGTTCTAAAATTTAAATAGATCAGTAGCTTCTCTATAATTAAATTTGTCCGTTTGTCCGTCCGCCAAGTCTTACTACTTTAAAGTATTCAAATATATACAGAAAAAAAATGTTTCTTCGCATAAAGTGAAACTTCTTGAACTTAAAGCCATTTTTACTTTTTCCAACGATAGTTTTTATTAGAAAAGCCCTTTTCAAGTACCTGCATAGCTTTTGGTCCTGTCTCTCTCTCTCTCTCTCTCTCTCTCTCTCTCTCTCTCTCTCTCTCTCTCTCTCTCTCTCTCTCTCTCTCTCTCTCTCTCTCTCTCTCTCTCTCTCTCTCTCTCATCTATAGGACATAATCGTCCTTGTCTATTCTAAAATAATTCTCTATCCCTAACACATCTTGACAAATTGGCAGAAAACATTAGGTAATATTAATCTCATGCTTTTTTCTCTTACTTTCTTCTTACTTGGTAGTACGTTGCAGGGAGGGAGGGGACATAGGGCTGTTTTTAACACCAGTCCCCAAGGTTTCATAATAATATTTTCTAATTTGTTGGCTTAACATCTTTGGGGACTTTCATTAAATTTGATTGGTTGGTTCATTAGATCCTTGGTACATTGCAGGGATTAGACAATATATATCAATTAATGTTCCTTCACAAAATTTTAAACATACAAATATTGGGATAAAGATAAAGGTGTAGATTTTAAAAAGCACTTGCTTTTTAACTAGAACAGATATTAAAGTATGGCTTCGAAACCGATTAATATCTGCTGAATTAGAACCGGTTCTCAGCCATATTGAAAAAGCATATATCGTTCGTATTATGGTCAAATTTCTATGAATATGGAAATGAATAATCATTATATTGATACCAGTTTTGTTAATCTGAAAATTTTTTCGTTTTCCTGGCTGCGGAAAGCTGTCTATAATAAGATGCGATAAATAGATCTTAGTTATAAGTATCAAAACAGAAAATTTAAAAAATAAATCAGATTAAAGAAAACCGTTGCAAAAAAATGATGATCTTCAATTTCAAACTAAATGTAATACAATTTATTTGCCTAATAAATTTCTCTTTAATATAAAATAAGAAATATTTACTTATAATAACAGCAAAGTTAACCTACCAACTACGTTTCAGTCAGTCTTATTCTGCATCTAATTTAGATATTTCCCCTTTAAAAATAATCTAAAGCATTTTCATCAATTTAAAAAATGTTTAATAATATTAGTTCTGTATTTAAAGTTTTTACATGAATATTTATTGTTTTTAATGTAAAATCAATTATGATTAATTAATAAAATTATATAATTATGCTTTCTCTGTTCAAATTGTTAAAACAATGAGACTGTCTGGTTATTGTCAGGGATCTAAAGGGATAAGACAATATCCGATAATTAATGTACATCACCCATGTTGATACACAAAATTACCCCTTCTGTAGATTACAATTAGTGGTTAAAACGCTTGAACACTCAACTGAATGAACTAACCAATAAACCCATGATTGTTAAGCCAACGATAAAGGAAACATTTTCATAAAATTTTGGGGACCAGAGCTAGATCTTTAAATCGTTTTAGAGGTGCGCTGAATCGGGGCGATTCAAAGGTGAACCGGAGGTGCGCTGATGGTGCCACAACTACTGCTATAAAACATGGATTTTTAAAAGGTTTTCGGCGCGGTGTTGCTAGATCACTGGCGACACTCAATAAAATATTGATCCACGCCAGTACAACTTTATTACTTAAGCCGTGTCAGTACCGTATTTTATATAAAATGCTGTGTCACTACGGTATTTTATATAAAACAATATATAATTTATTTTAAAAATAACTATAAAAATGTTTTCACGATAGTTTTGCAATAAAATATTAAAGTAATTAGAAAAAAATATTTATTTATTAAATAAATCACCCTGGATTGGCGCACCAATGGTATTTGCTGAGTACCATTGGCGCGCTGGTACCGCGCCACTGGCCGCGCCGATTCGCCCCATGCCATTTCGATTTAAAGATTGGTATTAATAATCTGATGCGCTGAAATGAATTGCCCCGGTTCAGCGCACCTATAAACAATTCAAAGATCCAGCTCAGTGTAATAAGCAGCCTAATGTCCCCTCCTTTCCTCCCTGGGACTGTCTAGTTATTGTTCTTATTTAATCTGCTAAATTAATAGGCCAAACTCCATGAAAAGAAAGGAAATAATGTTTGTGTATAAAATCATATAAAAAGCTAAAATGAAAAGAAATCCAAAACTGGTTGAGACACATAAATAAAAGTATCTTTATATAAAGTTCAGAGAAACAGGAATTTGCAATTTTGCAACTTACATTATTTTTCATGGAAGTTGTTTATAGACCTATAAAAAAATGAAGTTGTACAATACAAATGACCAATGACAGGCCAATAAACAGACTAAATTACCAATGGTAGGCCAGTATACATTTTGATTGACCAATGGTAGGAGAGTATGACGTCACTTTTTATAGTCACTGTAAAAAGCTATCATGCATAAATGTGATTGTCATTAAAAAAAGTACGCTTTTTCTACATTTCAGGAGACTAAACTTCAATTTTAATCCCTATAAACTTTTTCCTATATACATTGTAATTTATGAAGTGTGATATGCGACTAGGGATCATAGAATAATATGGAGAGAAACAGTGGCGTGCACAGCGATTAACCAGGGGGGGGGGAGTGAAAAAAAGGCGAAGAAATGCCTTCCCAATTTAAATTTTAAGAAGGTTGTTGACACTCCTCTACCGCACGCCAATGCACTGGATACAAGTATGATGAAATAGCAAAAAAATTAATAATTCTAAGGGTACCTATCACTTTTTTTATTTCCAACGAATTTGATTTTGCTGTTTTGCTGTTTTGCTGTAAAGGACAAAAGCGATGCTTTCCTATTAATAGGGACAGTCTGTATGTATTTCCATAATATATAGCTTTTATCATAAGCTTGTCATGATAATTCCTGTGACAGCTAGGTACAATTAAATTCGTGTAGCAACTGTTTTAGTTATTTATCGCATGGTATTAAAGACAGCTTTCCGCGGATATGAAAATGAAAAATTATGAGGTTAAAAATAGTTTTGTTAGCCCCGAGGGACCAAAGGACCGGGCTAACAAAACTAGCATTAATTTTATGATTTTTATTTTGAATTCGTTGAAAATTGTCTGTAATATGATGCAATACATAATTGTATAGTATTGCTCAGAACCGGTTTTAATTCAGCGGATATTAATCGGTTTCGAAAACAAACTGGAAAACCATTACCAGACTTTTCCATATTGAATGAGTTGCTACTTTGACATTTCATGTTTTTGATTGGCTGATCTTTGATTTTTATGGATTTTTACATTCTTGTTTTTGTAATAAGGTGAAAGAATATAAAACATTATAGTTAAGGAACTAATTAATTAAAAATATAATATTGTTAGGTGAAAGAATAATTCTAAGAACAATCAAATAATATTTTTAGTTTTTTTTTACAATAGTTAATGTGATGAAATAACTGTTTGAACTTCTTAAAAGCAAAGTTGTTCAAAATTTTAGATAAATAATCTTTGTTTTTCTTGTCATGATTAATATTATGCTGTAACTCCTAGGGGACAAAAATTGAACTTGAAATTTTCAAAGCTAATTTTCTCAAAAAAAACCTTGTTAGAATATTTTAAAAATTTTAGGATTTAATCTTGATTTAAATGTCTAAAACATTTTTTGTTTTCCATTTACACTTCAAGACAGATGTGGGCTGTACATCAATTTATCGACCATTGTCCTTTTATATCCCTGATAAGTATTGTAATTCTATTTTCAAACTTTCTATGATTATAAAATATAAAAGGACTGCACTGCATTTGTGTATCTGCCATTTGCCATAAATAAAGCTTAGTCTGAAATATTATCACATAAAACCAAGAAGGGGGAAAAGTATCTTGAAAACTTGTTGTGAAAGTACAATAAAATAAATAAAAAGCTGAAATGAACCAATTTTTTTTTAAATGAAATGGCTTTTATGTTCATTATTTTTGTTTAAATGTTCAAGAGTTCAAGAACGATGAAAACTGCAGAACTCCTGAAATAAATTATTTTACCAGAAAGATTTCACAAAATTGAATACAGTTTTAGGATGTAAAGAGTAGCTGCGCTCCTACACAGGATATTACAAGATTGCTTTTAAGTTTGATGCCTTTATGGGCCTATTAGTTGTATTTATGTCTGTGGACAAGATATTAATGTGCAAAAAGTTTTTCTCATATGAGGTGCAATAATGTAAACTTTGTTAGACAACATTAAAGAGTGATGGAATTACAGAATTTTTTGTTAGAAAAGAAGGTGTATCAACTTTTTTTTTATGGCTAGCTGGTTCTTTTAGTAAGTAGTAGATGTAAAATTTTTCATAGAATTCAGATATGCAATCGGTTTTTTTGTAGACCTCTTATTTTTTAAGTAATTTAAGTTTTTTAAAAAAATAATTAAGTCGGTTTTAAGGTACTAAAACGCAACAAAATAAAAGAAGAAAATGGCCAGTAAGAACAAAAATAGTAAGATCTTTAATTTGACACCTTACTTTTAAAATTCTGTTGAGTAATTATTGAAAAAATCTATTTTTTTAACCTCGGTTTAATAAAAACTTTAGACCTAAATATTTTCTCAAACAGACTAAAAAACATGGGTTCATATATACCTTTAGAATCAGAAAAATATTACGAATCCATTGTAAGCAAAATTGAAAAAAAGTAAAAAATTAAAAAAATATAAAAATGGCCAATTGTATTTTTTGTTCTGGCAACACTATCGTCTTCCCTTTTTTACCCCTCTTTACCCCCTCTATACCCCCTTACCATTTTTATACCCAATTCAAAAGTTAAGACGTTGCCTGTACAATATAATATGAAATTTTCATATAATTCCTTTTATTGTAGTTTATATACTATATTGTAAACTTTTTTTTTCAATTTTGCTTACAATGGATTCGTAATATTTTTCTGATTCTAAAGGTATATATGAACCCATATTTTTTTACTTGTGAAATGATAAAATTGAGTTCAAAGTTTTTATTCTCGTGGGTTTAAAAAAATCGATTTTTTCAATAATTACCTGACAGAATTGAAAAAGTAAGGTGTCAAATTAAAGATCTTACTATTTTTGTTCATAATGGCCATTTTCTTTCTTTTTTTTGTTGCATTTTAGTACCTTAAAATCGACTTAATTTTTTTTTTTTAAACTTAAATTACTTAAAAAATAAGAGGTCTACAAAAAAACCGATTGCATATCTGAATTCTATGAAAAATTTTACATCTACTACTTACTAAAAGGACCGGCTAGCTATAAAAAAAAAAGTTGATACAACTTCTTTCAATATTGTGAATCCTCAAATTTTTGCTTTCTCCTTGAACACCTCTTAAAAAGTAATATATTTCTTAACTTGAAGATAAAAAATCTTTCTTATTCTGAAGCACTAACCCTGTAACAATATTTTATAATGGTTTAAATTTAGTACCAAATTATCAGAATTTTTTTAACTAAAGAAATTGGTTTTAAAGGGACTGTGAACGTAAATTTTTCTCATCTTAATATCAAATCTTAACATTATCTCATTCATAATATCTCACAGATAGAGCAAAACGCGCTTTTGTTTGCTTAAAAAACGGCTTTTTCCGACGATTTTTATAAGGTACGGGGAAAGGAAGAAATTTTCCGTATTATATAAAATGTACATTAAATTGCTTTTTTCTCCCATTATAGCTAAAATTAAACTTTTTCACATAGTTCTAGACTTTTCCTAACAGTTAAGCTGACTTTTAACATAATCCTTGCTTTAATCCAATGTATAGTTACTTAGAAATTGATAAAATAAGCAATATTTTTTTATTGAAAACCAAATACAATAACAAAGCCAGAAACAGTTTTTTTATTAGTATCCAATTAACTTTAAATGGCTCATCTCTCGCCCACCTTTAATTACAAATTTGTAAATAATAAAGACGCAATATTTCTTTATAAACAGTCTGATAAAAGTGTAAACTAATTCTCCAAAGTGGGTTATTTATTGTTCAACACAATAAAAAAAGATATTATTATTTTATATAACCTATGAGATTCAACCCTTTGTAGACAGTGAGGTATTTTTTTGTCAATAATACGAATTTAAAATATGTCTTTATTACCTAATTACTACGTTATAAAAAAACGAATTGGCAATTTTATAGCATAAAATAAATCCTTAACAGTAAGTAAATTGTTTCAACTATATATGACAAGTTAAATATCCCTACAAACATTATAAGAAACAAAAACGTTCAGATTTTCCCTGTTTTTTCCTTTTTCCCTCTCAAAATACCATAAAATCAAGGCATTATTTCTGGATATTTTTGTGAATAGGATATTTTTTGTTGATCAGTGTAGTGAAATGTGCTTAGTAAATGTTAAGATTTGATAATCAGATGAGAAATTTTTACGTTCACACTCCCTTTAATCTATATTCTCTTATAAATAGGGAAAGTAAGAACAAAGTAATAAAGGGTTAACTTCAGCGTTAGTAGTAGTAGTAGTATTATTGGCAGTAATTTTAAAACGCTTATCAAAAGGTAAAAATTATGAACTTACAATAAATAAAAATTCTGCCAGTCATTCTTTGTAATTATGTTCTTGAAATTTAAATTTTACATTAATGAGTAAGTTTTTAATTTTCTTTTTTAACAGTTTTTAATTTCCTAAAAACAGGGATACAGTGATAATCAAATTATCTTTTTCTTTGACTTCTCTATGAGAATGGTTACTGAACATTGTAATTTATAAGTAGAGGGTAACCTACACATTTTTTGCTGACAAAAATTTTTTGGCTCATAATTATTTTTTCTGGGCAATATCCAAGGAATGGGTGAGTGATACTTTTCTTCAAATAGCAGAAATCCTACCCTAGACCAATATATATTTTCTGTTAATATAATGAAACAATCAGTCTAGCTGTTTATGAGATCTTATCAGACATTCTATTACTTTAGTAAAGGATAACAAGAAGCTCACACAAACAGTGGTTAATTCATTAAATAGGATATCATCATTTAATATTATCCAAACATATTTTAAAGAACGTGTCCTAACTTATGTGATTTTCTTTTTAAAGTAGCTAGTCGGTGCTTTTAGTAAGTAGTAGATGTAAAATGATCTATAGAATTTAGATTAAAGTAATTTAATTTTTATAATTAAGTTGGTTTTAAGGTACTAAAACGAAAAAAAAATTGCCATTATGAACAAAAACAGTAAGATCTTTAATATGACACCTTACTTTTTTTAATTCTGTTGAGTAATTAATGAAAAAATCTATTTTGTTGAACCTCATTGAATCAAAACTTTGAACTTTTGGAGCTCGTCACGAATGGGTTAAAAAATCACAAAAGTTAAGACACGTTCTTTAATTATCTTTCCAGATTTTTCTGTTTGTACATTTTTTAGTTTTATATTGTAAGCCTAATATTTTGCTTTATTGTTAAAGTTTTGTACCTTTTGTGTAAATGTCATACAAATATCATGTCTATTGCAATAACCAGACATAAAGGGATAAGATTATACTTCACAAAATTGGTATTAGTTAAGTAAGGTTTTTAAAGCTTTATTGTGAAGATGTTAGGTCTTCATTTTTTATATCAAAATATGTATATGCAGTAAATTAAAATATTTTCTTAATATTGTAACAATCTCATCCTATTCAGATAGAGAGAGAGGGGGGGGGGACAATGAGCTGTTTATTACACTAGTTCCCAAATTCTTATATTAATGTTATATTTGTTGACTCAATAACTTTTGGGACTTTTAGTCAATGTTGATTGGTTGGTTTATTAAGATGAGTGTCCAAACATTACAACCACTAATTGTAATCTACAGAATGGATAATTAGGTGTATAATCCTTGGGTAAGTACATCAATAAATTGGCCATTGTCCTATCCCTTTATGTCCCTGCATCCTATACTTTTTACTACACAGACAGATGTGTAGCTGCATGCGCAGCCACCAAGCCCTTCTATAAAGTACAAATCGTTCACTAATTTTGCTCATTTACTCATCACTCAATTCCTGAGACAATACATCTGTATACGATATACGAAAATATTATTTCCAATTCAACACTGACCTAATTTTTATCAAAATCTTACAAAATATGGAAAGGTGCATTCTGATATAGAAACTAATATTATTAAACAATACAGGGATTGACAAAGATGTAAAAAAAGCTTAGGTGTTCAAGCATTCAAGCGCAGTTACAACTTTTATTCATGATGATACTTTATTCAAGGCTTAGACCCTTTTACCTTTGCTACAATTAGGAGAAAAGTTAACCTGGGTAATGTCTAATTCTTAATTTAATATCCATTATCTTAATATAAGCTTCATTTTATTTTTGCAATTAAATCATTATTATGTACTGTACATGAAAAGTTAATCTGGGTAAAATCCAAAATTATTTAAGGAGCTACACTATTCTTATCAGTTCAATTAGCACAATATTTGTTCAATTTTAAGACATTAATTAAATTTAAGCCCCTTATCTTATCTTAATTTAATTTTCATCTTATTTTTGCAATTAAAAGAAGATGATTAAACTCCCTCCACAGATTATGACGTCATACGATAAAATAACCAATTAGAGGCCAGCATAAATTTTACCATTGGCCAATTACAGTGTATACTGGCCTCTCATTGGCTATTCTATCGTAAGACGTCATAATCTGTGGAGGGACTTTAATCATCCTCAATTGAATCATTATTATGTACCTTATATGAAATGTTAATCTGGGTAAAATCCAAAATTATTTGAGGAGCTTCACTACCCTAATTGCTTCAATTTGCAAAATATTTGTTATATTTTGAAGTATTAATTTAACTTAAACCCTTTATCTATTTTTGCAATCAAATTGTTATTTGCACATTACAAATGTTTACTTGAGAAGAATACTAATTTGATATCATATCCTTATATAAATGAGGCAGGGTGTTGATTTCTATATTTGTATTGAAAAATACTGCTGAACGAAGAACGAATTGTTTTTTTTCTGCTTCAATTTGTTTTTATAGGTCCCCAAATGATTTTTATTTATCCCCACTAACTACGAAAAAATCAACCCCTTTAGACTTGTCTTATTTTAAATTAAAATTCAAGTTGGTATAATGACTTAATTAAGTTTTTGGAGTTTTAAGGAGCGCAACCACTAGCAATTAGTGTAGGAGGGGTCAATAGCAAATCAATTTATAAATCCTCCGATCTTATCCTTTCGATAAACAAAAAACTCTTAATATATAATTTGAAAATTGAGGGAAGATAATTTTAACACACATCTCCTATCTCTGTCTATCTGGATTTAATAGATAAAAAATCAATAAAGGATTAATCTATATGTACTCTTCTTTATCAACAAATAGGAATACATTTTCTTTAAAATATTTTAGATATAATATTTGATATGTAAGTCTAGAGCTGGATCTTTAAATCATTTCAATGGTGCGCCAAATCGGGGTGAGCACAGCATTTTACGAAATGCCGCGCTGTGATTGGCTGAAATTCAGCGCACCCCGATTTGGCGTACCATTGAAATTATTTAAAGATCAAGCTTAGGTCAAATAACAATTACAAAAAGTATTTTTAGCCTTACTATTCAAATAATAATCACATTTCCCTCTATACAAACATACCATTTTATTTGTAAATTTAAATAGTTATTTATCCCTTCGTATTAAAGGCAGCTTTCTTCGGATATTGAAATAAAAAATTATAAGATAAAAATCAGTATTGTTGAAGGCCGGGGCAAAACAAAATGATATTAATTTTATGATTTTATTTTAATATTCTTGGAAAATTTCTGTAATACGATGCTACCCATGATTTTTCAATAAGGCTAGGAACCGGTTCTTATCCAGCGGATATTAATCAGTATCGAAGCCATACTGGAAAGTATGTTATAAGATAAAAATTGAAGACCAATTAAATGAAACCTAAAATTTTTTAAAAATTCTTTTTGTATTTTTATACTATTAGGGGGGATGAAAGGGGTGAAGATTAATACTGAAATATATATTTTAATCTATATGTCTATCCGTGTGTTTATTCTGCTCTTTCCTTGATTAATTTTCTATTAAATGTATATTAAAACTTATACAATATAAAATTTCAGCTGCTATATACATTTCTAATTATATTTTTTATAGCAGTAAATAGAGCTTAGCTACTCTACATATAATAATAGAAGCGCAGAAACTTCATACTTAGGTAAAGGCAATTGCGCTTTTCATGTAAAATATATTATGAACTTATTATTAGTTATATGATTAAATTTTGAGTTGAATGATTGTATTTTTGATATGCAGAAAAGGATGTTTGTGTGTCTGTGTGTGTGTTTGTGTGTTTATTTGTACCAAAGGATCTCGCTAACCGCTCAACCGATCGGGTTCTCCTTAACAGGGTAGCTTCTCATAGGTCCCGGGAAGGTTTATAACTATTTTCCTGGGGGGTGGGACACCCCCAACCCCCCCAAAAAATGAAAAATCCCCCCCCGTAGCCGCTAGTTCATGATAAAGAGAGGGGACATTGGGCTGTTTGTGTTTATTTACTAGTCCCCAATATTTTAGCTTGACAACTTTGGGGACTTTTATTGAATTTTAAATAGTTGGTTCAATAGGTTGAGTATCCAAATGTTTCAACTACTATTTATTTGTAATATACAGAATAGGTAATTTTGTGTATCATCATTGAAGATGTACAACAATTTATTGATCATTGTCTTATCCCTTTTGGATCCCCGGATAAATTAATCTTAAACCAATCTTTTTCTTAAATATGATTTCACACAATATGATTACGGGTTTAATACTAATTTATCCTCCGTTATACGATCCCTGACTATATAAATCCTGTTGCACAATTTGTTTTCATAATTATTCCTAGAAATTCTGGTGCCCTGAAAGGAGTAAAGCTACTCTTTCCAAACCACTCAGCTTTTCCGCCAATCACATTATCACTTTATCTGAAATATAAAAACAAGGATTATTATTAAGAAGAGCAGCAATAACTAGTAAGCTTGCAGCGTTATAGAATTTATATATGATAAGTCCATTAAATTTTGATGTACAAATTCTAATCAATAATGCAAAGTAGAATGATGTCTGTCTGTCTGTCTGTCTGTTAGCAGGTCTGTCCCTTAAGATCTCGATAACCACTGAAATGATTGGATTCTACTCTTAAGGGAATATACCTACTGGCCCTGTGGTGGTTTTAGGCTATTTTCTTGGGACAACCCCAACCCCCTCTAAAACAAAAAAATCCTACAGCAATTTTTTTAGGTTATCTATAGCTCTAATAAAAATTCTCTTAAGGAGGGTTGACTTCCCATTACCTCATAGGGCATTGTCTGTGGCATAAGATACTAACTTTAAAATGCCTAAGATTTTGGCAACTACTAGACCAATTAAGTTATCAATTTCAGACATGCTTCACATTGGTCGCGTGATGGTTTTAGACTATCAAATAAGTCAGGTTTCATGTTATTTTTCTGTCTTTCCCTGTTACTTCAACAAAAGTCCTTAGATGTAAGAGGCGCAGCCGCTAGTTATGTATAATAATATATGTATGATACATGTGGAAGTATTGAAAAGGTGAAAAAATGCAAAAAGTTATATTTGTACATTTTGATTTCAATATTTTTTTTAATGATAATATAGATAAGATATCTACAGTGTAAAATTTGAAGATTTGGACAAATCTTCTAGCAAATGAGAACTATATTTTCTGCCCATATCTTCTTCTTAGCGAGACCCTAGAAGCTAGGAGCACAACCACTAGTTTGTTAAAGAACACTGACGTCAGTCTATTTTAACTATGATTGTCCAAATGAAGGATTTATGGAGTTTCGCCTTTCAGACGCCCTCATTCTTGTTATCGTTATTCTAGAAATCAAATTTTTTAAATCAAATTTTCGCCTGTAAAATTATTTTCTTATTTTATGTTACTTTCCTTACGTGAATATAATCTTAATATCTGCAAGAAAATGACATTTTTGACATAAATGCTTGACTTACAAAATTGAATGAAAACAATAATGGCAAATGTGTATTTTGTCCGCTAATGTTTTTCGTGAATTTTTGTAGTTGAAAACAATGGATTTTTATAGAAAAGGTGCAACATTTAAAAAAAGAAGATTATTCGAAAAAAATTTGAAAAAATTAAATATATAAAAGTACAAACAACACTTTTAAAATTATCGGCAATTCATAAATAATTCAAACAATGCGAAGTTCTTTATTTTTTTGATGTTTTTAAAAAACAGTTTTGCGTATGTTATCTTTAGTGTAAAAGGATTAGATGATCTAATGTTTATTTAGCAGAAAGGATGTCACTCATAGAGTCTGTTTTAGCCCTAATAGTCAGGGAGGGAGGGGACATTAGACTGTTTATTATATTAGTCCCCAAAGTGTTCTAATAACGTTTTCTTATTCGTTTTCTCAACCATTTTAGGGACTTTTAATGAATTTTGATTGATTGGTTCATAAAGTTGATATTCCAAACGTTTGAACAACTAATTGTAATCTACAGTAGAGATAATTTTGTGTATCATCATTAGGGATGAACATCAATTTATCGGCAATTGTCTTATCCCTTTAGATCCCTGCTTAGCAGTCATCAATAATGACAATATTCAAGTAAGCGAATGTTAATATGATAAATTTCTTTTCATAGTAGTAAAAATGAAACAGTCTTTTTAAGTTTTAATATTAACAAAAAAAATCTCAATATAATCAAAAATAAAAGCCTGAAAATGAAAATATTATTTTGAATTTTTCTTTTAGATTAAAAATGCAGAGGAAAAATTGAAAATTAGTGAGATTTTACAAATTTATTTGAAACGCAAACATCTAATGATTCAAATAAAGAATATTCTATCCTATTCCTATTGTATGAAGTAGTAAGGATTTCTGTCTATAGCTTAAGATTTCGATCAGTATTGAACCGATTGAGTTTTCCTTTTTATGGAAACTTCACAAAGGACCTAAATGGGTTTATACTATTTTACTTTTAGATTGGAATGGTTTTAGCCCATTTTTTTCCCCTTTCCTACCCCTTCAAATAGAGCCTCTAAGTGCTAGAGGTACAGCCGCTGGTATAATTTAAAGCATATCCCAATATGGTAGCTGTCTATAGTGCCCTAGCAAAATGGGGATAGATGTCAGTGCTTTTGGCCTACCTATTCTAGTGACGTCAGGATCTACCCTGTACACTATCTCTTTTTAGGGTATTTCTTTCCCCTTCCCTTTCTATTTCCCTCTAATAAGAATAGGTAGGCCAAAATATGTGACATCTTTTCCCATTTTCTTAGGGCACTAAACACAGCTACAATAGTTACAACAGTTTGTAACTCCAATATCTCATATATATATTCAAATATATAACCTAATAGTATGATGCATCGTCTATATCAGATTATATGTATATGCAGCTCTAGATCTAGTAAAAGAAATATCTAGTTATTTATACAAAACAGTTTCAAATTGGTTCCTAGCAAATATTTCAAATTATAAAATGATAGTTACACTATTGTAAGTTAATTATTTCTTGACATATTTTGAAATTACATTATCATTTTATCATGGGTTTTGTTCCTTGTAAATACATTTTATGTATGTATTGTAAATAAATTATTAAATATAATAATATTTCGAATGATAATTTCTAGTTAAGTCGGACGTATGGATCAATGAACTACTTTTTTTTTGGAGGGGGGGGAGGGTAATTGGCTTATTTTGGCAAATTATTACTATAACCTCCCTACCCCGGCCCCCTTTCCTATCAAAATATTAAAACCATTTATGAAAATTTCCAAAGTGGGAGGGGGGGCAGCCAAATTCCTAATTTTAAAGCACTATTTGTTGACAGTTTTATAGAAACCTAATTGTTCTGATTAATATGAACCTGTCATATACATGGAAATTTAATCAAATGCATTAATTAATAGGAAAACTGGTATAATCCCTCTAATTGATGATTAGATAACAAAACCCACCCCTCCTTTTTACAATTTAAAAAAACAATAAAATTTCTTGCCTATGAAATCTTTCCTTATTGGACCAAAACAGAAAAATTCTCAAAAGTTTGTAGTCTTTTTCAAAAGAAGTGAAAAAATATGTACATCTCAAAAATACAACAATAAAAGAAAAAACAACGGGGAAAAAATAACCAACGATTTAAATTAAAACTATTTATGCTCTGAAATTTGGAAATGCCTAATTTATGGCAGTTTGATATTAGAAAGGCGTTTGATAACATAATAATTACTTAAACTCAGACATGGTCAAAAAATTTATTTACATTCCAAATGCTGATACACAAAATTATCCCTTCTGTAGATAAAAATTAGGGGTTGAAACGTTTGAACACTCAACTGAATTAACCAACCCATTAAAATTCGCTGAAGTCCCCAAAAATATTAAGCCAAAGAATTATTAAAGGTTATTATACAGCTTCTACCAACAATGAAATTAATTCGGAAAAAAATAACGAAACCTATACGGGGTTTTCAGCTGTCGTTGGAGGGGGGGGCAACACATCGTAAAATTGACGACCTCTCCATTTGCCCCCCAAATATTATTTGAGATATATTTTGCTTGTTGGTAAAATCTTATTCCTGGTTATTATAAAACTTTAGGGACTAATTTAATAAACAGCCCATTGTCCCCTCTCTCTCTGACTTAAACTAAATTTTATCATGAGGCTTGTTTAATGCAATGAAACAAGTTGACCACTAAAATCATTTTATCTGTCAAATTTAATATTAATTATGTTTCTATACAAAAGTTATGATTTATTACAGTTTATTGTTGTTTTTCTGTAGTTCATTCTATTCCTTTTTGCTTCGTTTCTTGGGAAAAAAATTGTTCTTGTTTGATAATAATTTCATTTTCAGTATGCATGCATACTTCAAAACCAATTGATATCCGGTGGATAAGAGACGGTTCTCAGCCACACTGAAAAATCAGGTATTGCAACGCATTGTATCCAGTTGTTAGCCCGTGCCTTCGGCATTTCTGGGCTAATAAAACTGGTTTAAATCTTATAATTGTACATTTTTATATCCCAGGAAATCTATAAATAACTTTTAATTAACTATTAATTTAGAGAGATACGAGGATATGTTTTTGCTTTTGTTCGTATTGGCTGCTTCTGTCCATACGTCCGTTTTGATTTTTTTTTCATCATAAATTGAATCAAATTAAAATTGCATTATTACTATTAATCCTTTAATGTGAACTGTTATGAAAGTAAAAACTGTAAAATTATATTGTTTTAATTTAATGCGATAACATACAGGGAGTAAGAGAGGAGACAATGTATCGAATCTTCAATTTTTAGGAGTCTCATACTTCGGGTACTGGCTTAAAGGGAATATGCAAGAATTTAGCAGGTTCTGACTGACTTTGGGTACTAGCGCATCAAATACAGCTAACTCAGTGTGTTAGTTTTGAATATAGCAGACGGATATATTTGTTATGAGATGGCAGGTTTTAACATTTTTTTCCAAAAAATATCATTTCATAGATAAAAACTTTATTGTGATATTTGTGTAATAAACAATCCAAGAACCCTTAAATTTATGGTGGCATTTAAACTTTAGGAATATTGGTTGAACGAGTTCCAGGGATATTTTTCTAGTAATTAATTACAGAGAATGGTTACGTCAGTCTGATGTACAATTAATATAATTTTCAAATTAATGGTTTTTTTCTTGGAACTCTTTTCTTATTTTATACTTTTCAAAATTTTATTAACACACCCTTTACAAATGTCTTCAAATTTTCTGGATAAATCTGGATTTCATGGCCTTTCTTTGAAAACTCCTAAATTGAATTAATTGCCCATTGACCCTCCCTTACTCCCTGGGTAACTTACAAATCTTAATTTTCCAAATTGCTTCGCTTTCAAGGATGTTGTCATTCTTGTATGTGTATAATTGAAAGTAAATAAAATAAATTTCGACAGCGAGTTTTTTCATTCAAGATAAACATAATACATTGTCTGACGTAATTCTAGAAAAAATGACGTAAATTTTTCAAAGTTACAAATTGAACGAGTTGTAGCCTTACATTTTGCTGTTAAAGACTTGCAGCCGTTTGGTGACTCTTAGCTTTACGAGTTTTTAGTTTTGAAGAAAAGTTTAATTTTATCAGAGAGAAAGGGGACAATGGGCTGTTTATTACATTTGTCCCCAAAGTTTTATAATAGCATTTTCTTATTCGTTGGCTTAATGGCGCTCTGGTGCCTTTTAATGAATTTTTATTGGTTGCTTTATTAAGTTGAGTGTTCAGGGGACATTGGGAAGTTTATTACACTAGTACCTAAAGTTTCATAATAGCTTTTTCTTCGTAGTTTGCTCAATAATTTTGAGAACTCTCATTAAATTTTTATTGGTTGGTTTATTAAGTTGAGTGTCACAACATTTTATCAACTAATTTTAATCTACAGAAGGGATAAATTTATGTAACATCATTAGGGATGTACATCATTTTATCGGCCATTGTCTTATCCCCTTAGATCCCTAACTAGAAATACAGATTCAGACTGAAATGAAGGATTTGTGGGGTGATTTGTTTGTCTAAATTTTAATACATATTTAAGGTTTAATGTTTGTTATGGCTAAAGTAGCTACTTTAAAGTAAACAATTTGAAGATATTTTCACAAATTTTAGAGTATTTTAACAATTTAAATCATGATTTTTGTCATTTAGAATCGAAGATACTCTATAACAGTTTTTCTTTTTAAAGAAGCAGCTCACAGTGCCTAATAAAAAGATGACGTCATACAATACAAATTACTAATGATAGGCCAGTATATATTGTAATTGACCAATGGTATAATGTATACCGGCCTATCATTGGTCATTTTTATTGTATGACGTCATTCTTTAATAGGCACTCTAAGCTGCTTCCGTCAAAAATCGTAATTTGAGGTATGTTAGAATTGTCCTGTTGACTTTAAACTTTGCTTAATAAATTTCTAAATAGATAGAACGAATTCATAAACAACCCCTTTCTACGTGTAATTTATGAAGGTCTAAGTTAAACAGACAGGATATTCACAAGGAGTAGGGACAATGGGCTGTTTATTACACCAGTCCCCAAAGTTTAATAACAACGTTTTCTTATTCGTTAATTAGTTGATTCATTTAGTTGAATATTCAAACGTTTTAACCACTTAATTTTAATCTACAGCAGGGGTAATTTTTTTTGTCATCATTGGGGATGTACATCAATTTATCGGCCATTGTCTTATCCCTTTAGATCCCTGCAGGATATTGGTGAAATTGAAGATAAAGACTAGATTTCTCATTTCTTAGTCTGGATATTACTTTCCAGTGTTTGCATCAGACAACATAATAGAAAAAAAAAATAGCAAAAACATAGTATGGGTGAATACCTTAAACACAATACTACGCACAGTTATGATTTTCAAACAAAAGTCGTGAAATCAATAGGGTTGCTTGTCTGCAATAATTAGGATTTCAAATTTGAATGGCTCTGTATTTTATTCTAAATACGATTTATCAACTCGCGACCATAGCTTATTATGTATCGCATCCGTTTGTCGTTCCACTCTCGGCCCAACACCGCGTCATAACTAAAGAGGTAAAACAGACCAGGGAGTAAGGGAGGGGACAATGGATCGAATATTCAATTTTTAGGAGTCTCAGACTTTGGGGACTGGCTTAAAGGGAATGTGCAAAAATTTAGCAGTTTCTGACTGAATTTGGGGACTTGCGCATGAAATGCCGCTACTCGTGATGTATGTTTTGAATATTGCAGACGGGGAGAAGGGATAAGGGAAGTGGGGGCAAGGGAAATAAACACTCGTTGTGTTAGTTTGGAATGTAGCAGACGGGGAGAAGGGAGAAGGGAGGTGGGGGCAAGGGGCAAGGGAAATAAACAGAATAAAAAAGGGGAAGTCATATTCTTGCTAGCAGCTGGCCGGGTCCAATAATCTTGTAATATAAAAATCACACAAAAAAACCTCAATATATTTCATCAAAAACAAGTTGTGATTTCACTTTACATGACGCTATGGAAATCTATTATTCAATTAACAATCCCTTTATAATTTCCTACAAATTTATTAGATTAAACTGGATTTCATGCCCTTTCTTTGATAACTCTTATATTGAATTAATTGCCCATTGTCCCCTCCCTTACTCCCTGAAAACAGACCCCACTCATTACCATGCACAGTTAGGACTTATAAGACAAAAGTCATGGATTCAAAGGTTAGGTTGTTGGAAGTTACTTATCCTAATATCTTTAAGTGTTAGAGTATAGGATCCCATTACAAACGGATGATTCTCTGGATTCTCTAGCTGATCACTTAATAATCAAAGGAGAATTCTGCCCTTACAAGGTAAGGTAAAAAAATACGATTCATATATTCAAAATAATTGTCTATTTAAAAACTTTTGGATGATATTTTTTTATGAAAACACCTAAATAGCAATTAAGATGATTTATTGGGCAACTTTGATTGCTAATATTGGCTGGGTGGCAGTAATAGTAAATTATACAAATAGTTTAACCCTTACAGATCGGGGGGGGGGGGCTCAAAGGGTCCCCCCCCCTCTAGTTTTTTCAATCTCATTTTTATTGTAGGTAAGTTGGAGAGCTGTAACTTCATGACTTTTTAAGTTTAGTAATTATACGTCGGCAAGAGTTGATTTTATTAAGATATCTGGTCTGTGTCGGTCGTGGTGTCCGGTCAAAGTCGGTTGGGTAGCAAAAAAAATTAGAAAAAATTCTAAATAAATCTTAATTTCTACATTATGACTTTTGTGTATAAGGTAGAAACCTAAAATTTTTTTGGTGAATACTTAGATATCAATGACCTTCTGAAAAAAGTGGTGTTATGACCGTTTGACCGCTCCCTGACCGACTTTATGACCGATTTTTGTCCGGCTTTTACTACAGACATAAATCATAAATATCGTGGCTTCTATTACAGCTAGAGACCTATAATTTTTTTTGGTAAATCCTTGAGCAATATTAAACAGATAAAATATTAATTTGCGCCGCCAACCACCGTTTTACCGCCGTAACCGCCGAAAATGGCGGTTTCCGTTATTTTCCGTTTTTCGGCGATGATCAGAAAAATATTTTTTTTGTTATGAAAAATAAAAGTTCGTCCTAAAATTTGGTCATCCTAGCTGCAAAATTGGCCGCTCTACAGTTGTTTTAAAATTTAGCGGCTGGCCGCTAAAAAGCGGCTAAGGAGCGGTCTGGCCGCTATGACAAGAAAAAGTAATTTTCTCTAAAAATACACATAAACCACCAGAAAAAAATTTTACGTCTTTATCTGTACCAGGAGCTGAGATAGAGGGGGGGGCTCTTTGAGCCCCCCCCCCCCCCGATCTATTAAGGTGGGAATTGGGGCCCGATCTGTAAGGGTTAATAGTTATTTCTCGCATCGTATTATAAACGGCTTTCCGCGGATACAGAATGTACAATTATAAGATTAAAACTAGTTTTTTTAGCCCCGAGGTGCCGAACGCACCGACTAAAAAAACTGGTTTTATTCTTGTGATTGTACATTTTTATATTCGTAGAAAGCTGGATATAATTCGATGCTAGACATAGTTTTTTCGTATGGATGAGAATCGGTTCCTATCCACCGGATTCGAATGAATACGAGAAAGTTAGAATAAAGTACTTTTTGCTAGAGAGAGAGAGGAGACAATGGACTGTTGATTACACCAGTCCCCAAAGTTTTATAATAATGTTTTCTGATTCATTGGCTTATCAAATTTGGGGACTTTAGTGAATTTTGATTGGTTAATTCATTAAGTTGAGTGTTTAAACGTTTCAACCACTTATTCTAAGGAGTAATTTAAGTATCATCCTTAGGGATGTATATAGATTTATTGGTCATTGTCTTATCCCTTTAGATCCCTGACTTTTTGCGGGTATCGTCATTAAGTAATAATCTTTCAAATTTGTTTGTGATTGATTGCGGTTGTCTAAAGCAAAGATACCCAAAACGGACATTAGGATTTTTATTAGGTTGTTGAAGATTTTAAAAAAGGATTTAAGTGTCTAAATATTTCATAAAATTTTATTAGAGTTTTATTCAATAACTGAGAAAAGCAAATACTTTTTCTACTAGAGTATTTTATCTATTTCTCTTTTTTACTATGAAATACTTTACTACATTCTTTTATATTAGTATAGCGTAAAAGCTGAAACAAAATGTACCTACTGATTTTTAAACTTCGTCTTTGAAATTATTAAATATTTTTTATGAGTTTTTATTTTTTTGGATGGGGGTTTGATTAGATTTGTTTATAGTACATCTGATAGATTTCTGTAAATCCCCAATGATGATACACAAAATTACCCCTTAACACTCACCTTAATGATCGAGCCAATCAAAATTCACTTAAGTCCCCAAAGTTATTAAGCCAACGAATTAGAAAACGTTATTATAAAACTTTGGGGACTAGTGTAATAAACATCTTATTGTCCCCTTTATCTCTAACTAAAACTATTTCTACAATTTTGGTGGGCAAAATGAATGAAAATATCCAAGGTTTAAAGATATGTCAACAAAATATTTGACAATTGCTAAAATTAACAAATAACTTAAATACTTGCTGATAAATCTTAATTAGATTTTTAAAACATTTGCCAAAATTTAATTTCCTGCTATTCACTTATGGTACGTATTTTATTGACCAATAATCTTATAGCAAGAACAATAAAATGTCTTTTCACTGAAATTTTCTCGGCTGCTGTTCTAAATAGTTGACTAATTTTTTTTGAAGATTTTCCTAAAGTTGCGCGTCTATTCTACAGCTCACTTTGTTTGTTTTTCCTTAAAAATGCTTACTTTACTAGGACACAATACAATCTGTCCCGATTTTGTATTACTTTTGCGGAACATGATTGCAGTTACGTCATATTTTTCTTTCCCGAAAAAGGGAAGGGGGAAGAAAATCTCTTCAAAAGAGATGGGGAAACCCCCCTTTTTCTCCCATCTCTTTTTTTCCCCCTTCCCTTTTTTTTCTTTCCCCCTTCCCTTTTTCGGGAAAGAAAAATATGACGTAACTGCAATCATGTTCCGCAAAAGTAATACAAAATCGGGACAGATTGTATTGTGTCCT
Source organism: Acartia tonsa (assembly GCF_053477335.1). Lineage (NCBI taxonomy): Eukaryota > Metazoa > Arthropoda > Copepoda > Calanoida > Acartiidae > Acartia > Acartia tonsa. The sequence continues at coordinate 7,933,919 of NC_137264.1, forward strand.
TTACTAGCAGGGAGCTAGGGAGGGGACAATAGATCGAATATTCAATTTTTAGGAGTCTCAAACTTTGTGTACTGGCTTAAAGGGAATGTGCAAGAATTTGCTGGTTCTGAGTGACTCTGAGTACTATTGCATCAAATGCCGCTAACTAGCTGAGTTAATTTTGAATAATAAGACAAGTATCAACATTGTGATATTTCTGTACTAAACAATCTAAGAACCCTTAAATCTAGGGTTATGGGGCTATGTTTGAACGGGTTCCAGGAACGATTTTTCTAGTAGTTAATTACAAAATGGTTACGTCAGTCTGATGTGCTTGTAATCTAATTTTCAAATGAATGTTTTTTTTCTTGGAACTTTTTTCTTATTTTATAGTTCTCTAAATTTTATTAACATACCCTTTACATTTTCCTTAAAATTTTCTGGATAAATCTGGATTTCATGGTCTTTCAGCGAAAACTCTTAAATTAAAATAATTGACCATTGTCCCCTTCTTTACTGCCTGCTTTAATAGGCTGCTTTTGTTTTAAATATTATAAAAATAATTTTTCATCTTATGGATGTTCTCATTCTTGTTTTGTTTATCTTAATATTATGTTTAACTGATTAAAACGTATCTTTCAAACTTGAGCAGCGAATAGGAAAGGAATAATTTGCTAATTCTTTGGCCTAACAACTTTGGGGACTTTAAATAATTTTAATTGGTTGGCTAATTACAATGAGTGTTCAAACGTTTTAACCACTAATTTTAATCTACAGATGGGTTAATTTTGTGTATCATCATTGGGGATGTACATCAATTTGTCGTCCATTGTCTTATCCCTTTAGATGCCTAATATAATTCTCCTTGTTTGCATTTTTTTCTTTCCAATATATTTCTCTGTTTTTCTACGACAAGTACATTACAGTACTTCAGGGAGGGCGAGAACAATGACGATAAAAATTATTACATACCCTAATATTCATCCTTACCAAGACAGAATTGCCGGGGATCTTAAGTGATAAGACAATGGCCGGTAATTTGATGTACAACCCCCAATGAACATGCACAATATTACCCCTTATGTAATTAGTGGTTGAAACGTTTGGACACCAAACTTAATGAAGCAACCAATAAAAATTTTATAGAAGTCCCTAAAGTTGTTGAATCAACGAATAAGAACACTTTGGGGACTAGTCCAATAAACAGCTCAAAATCTCCTCCCTAACTGCAAAATTGCACACCTAAAATTTTGGGATATGTTTAATTTATCGTCCACTGTCTTATCCCTGTGTGTCTCTAGTATCTGCATGAAAGGTTAAAAGATTATCTTGCTAAAACACTGCAAAGATACGGACTAATCATATACCAAACAAGGACAATTATATCCATAACTTGCCAACAAAATTTTACGTGTAAATATCAGTTCAGTGCATCCATAGAGTATGTTTAGGAATCTTATATTGTATAGATAATTTAAAGGCAATTTTCGTAAATAAATCACTAAATATGACATATTAATAGTTTTTTTATCTTTTAATTGAAGGTAACAAATAGCAAAATTTTAATTTGATTATAACGCACCTAAACAATAAAAAAAATAGAAAATAAGAATTGCATCATGATATGGTACAATTATTGATTTAAATAGCTGAATATATGTTCCCATCCTTGACGTAGCTTATATGTGTATTAAGCAGCAGAGATATACAGGGATAAGACAATGGCAGATAAATTGATGTTCATCCCAAATAATGATTTTAAAAAATAGCCCTTAGATTACAATCAGTGGTTGAAATTTTTTGACACTCAAATTAATCAACCAACCAATCAAATTCCTCAAAGTTTTTAAACCATGGAATAAGAAAACATTATTATAAAACTTTGGGGACTAGTGTAAAAAACAGCCAAATGTCTCTTCCGTCCCTGATTAAGCAGTGTTTCTTTTTCAGCACATCATTTGTAATAATTTGTCCTGTAGAAACATGGACAACATCCTTTCTAATGCAAGTGGACCCTCTACACTTTCACATTTTTATTTGTAATTTAAGCATGTTAAGCATTTCAAACTTTGCATGGTGATTACTGTAGTAGTTAGGTACGATTTAGAAAGCGTAGCAACTCTATAATCATTACCAGAATGTCCGTACGTCCATTTTAAACATGTTGATTTTCTACTTTTTTAACAACAAATTTTATGTGATCTAATTATCCGTTTGATCTGATTTTTGGTATATAGTTTCCTGTGACAACAAAGAACAATATTTTAAGCGAAGCAACTCTATAATCAAGCCCTAAAGATGTAAATATGTCCATAAACATTATCCTGTATCAAGCAGTTTTTCAACAAATTTACTTACAATTTTGCTTCGAATCTTATACTTTTATATTCTGATTATTCAGTTCAGACACTATACAAGTGTTAATGTCCGTTTGTCCTACCGTTTCAGTGCTTCGCTTTTATGGATGTTGTCATCCTTGTTTTATAATTTTTGAAAGAGAAGCTTTTCAATAATTGGGGACAAGCCGTCCGTCTCTCTGTAGGTAATGTGTATCTCTCGGTAATTTAGGCATGTTTGTATTGTCCTATCAATTTCAAACTTTGCATGGTGATTTAAGTAACAGTTAGGTACAATTTAGAAAGCGAAGCCACTCTATAATCGTTATTAGAATGTCCGTACGTCCATTTTAAACATGTTGATTTTCAATTTTTTTAACAACAAATTTTTATCAGATTAAATTATCCTATTGATCTGATTTTTTTTTAATACGGATTCCTAGGACAACAAAGTACAATATTTTAAGCGAAGTATGTTCATAAACATTATCCTGTATCTAACGTTTCAACAAATTTTATTTATAATTTTTCTTCGACTATTATATATGTATTTATATTCTGATTATTCAGTTCTGACACTATACAAGTGTTAATGTTTCAAAGGGGCACAATAAACCATGTTATTTTTCTTAACTTTATGCCACAATTCTTGGAATAATGATTTCTAGGCTGATTAGGCTATATGTTGTTAGCAAAGTATATAAAATTACATATCGAGAAAATGTTAATAAGTTGGAAAGGACTAGAAAGACTAGTACTCTTCGGGTAAGGGCCTTGCTAGAAGTTAGAAAAGAAGAATCATTTTTGAATAACTAAGAAATAAGGATTGTTGGGGGGGGGGGGGGATTGTTGCAATGTATAGGATAATCCGCAGAAATAATAGTAGCAACTCACATCTAACAAAACAATCGTTGTGGACAACATACAACGAAAAACGTTTTAGATAAAGCCTTCTTAAGTCATGTGAAGGAAACCAAGTTGTGGGTTTCGTTAGGTTAGGTGATTGCCCCGCAGGGGCTAGAAATAGGAGAAAAGCTACTGTGAAAATATGAGGAGCCCGCTACTTCGTTTCCTTCACATGACCCGCCGCCGCAGCTAAGCCTAACTTTGTGGTTTTAAAGAGAAATAAATTTAGGGGTAGGAATAAACGTCAGCTATAAACAAATTTTAATAAGATTCATTACTTGAGTTCTTTAAAGAAAAGATTTTCTGCAATTAGGGTCGGTCCATTACTTAGAGCTCTGATAGTTAATTAGACCTGTTAGAATTGTCCTAGTGATAATAACCTTGCAGGGTGGTTCATGTATCAATAAAGTATAACAAAGTTAGTATGTCTACATAAATATATCTATATTAGGGCAATTTAACGACATATTTTATCTAATATGTTGCTCCAAATTCTTTACTTTTCGTTTCTTGTTCGTTGGATTTGTTGAGATTCGCTTTTATGTATATTTTCATCCTTGTATTCGCAGTGTAAAGATATAAAACACATATACATACAATAATACAAAAAAAGTGAGATAGGGGACATTGTGCTGTTTATTTACTTGGCCTCAAAGTCGTATAGTAACTTCCTTTTTCGTTGGCCTAATAACTTAGGGGACATTCTTTAAGTTGAGTGTCCACTGTCCAGTCCAAACGTTTTAACCACTATTTAAAACTACAGAAAGGCGAATTTTGTGTATCAACATTGGGAAAGAACATCAATTTATCTGACTTTACCTTATCCCTTTAGATCCCTGAATGCATATGCAGAGTAATCAATACATTACAAGGGATTCTTTGTTCAAAACTATTCGTCCTGAAAATCTATAAAACTGTGTCATTTAGTATTTTCTATATTTGTATACATATATAATATTAGTATCATCTATTGATTTTTTACTCGCAATCTAATGGTTATTTATCGCACCGTATTAACAAACAGCTTTCCGTGGTAATTAAAATGAAAAATTATAAGATTTACACCAGTTTTGTTAGCTCCTACAAACCGAAGGCCCTGGCTGAGAGAACTGGTATTAATTTTATGATTTTATTTTGATAATCACCCCAAGAAAAAGAAATAACTTTTTCCATAAAACTGAAATTGAAAATGATCAGAACCCCAACCCCACTCCAAGTGCCCCTAGAGGCCTCTAGGGGGCGTAGCCGCTTTTACTCTATATTAAAACATCTAATCTGAAATATCTAATTTGTAGAATATTGGAAATGTAATGATTGAGGATTTAATTCTAATCAACTTCAATCCTTTCAGATTATTGGATATTCAATAGAAAATCAATAATTTAATCAAAAAGTTACTGAACATGATTAATTTCTTACAGTACAGCCTTCTGTCACTATAAGTTATTCCTTATAAAATATGTTATAACAATTTTGTACTTTTATTTAAATGTATTATTTATATGCAGTTTGACTAAAGTGTAGCGTTTGACACAAAAATTTATATTTCATTCAAACTAGATTTTTAGAAATTAAGGGAAAAAAATTATCAAATTAAAATTTATCTAAGTATTTATTAAAAACTAGTGGCTGTGCCTCTAGCATTTATGGGTATTTTAGGACTCAGGACCTTAATAACTCTTCTTTGAAACCGCAAGAAGTTCAAATGTAGGTGAGATTCTATATTCTATATTGGGTGATATATATTCTATTTTAATCTAAGGCTTTTACAGTATTACTTACGGATGAGACACTAAGATTTCCGCTCAATTATTTTACAGAGTTGCAGCTACACTATAGAATATGTCCGTCCATCCATAGGTTCAACTAGCTTAGTTCTGCAAAGGCAATTCAGACTCTTTCAATCCTTACAAATATTAAAGATTTGTATGCACTTATTATAATTTCACTCTAATTCTAAATTAAAAGAGATAATCTTTATCTTTGTTAAAAATAATAAGAAAAATGATTTTTTACAAAATATTTTCTTTTTTATTCCCAAAAAAATTATTTTTATTTTTAATTAATTGTAAAGGAGTAAATTGATTGTAAAAATTAAAATCTAAATAATAAAAGTAACTTTAAGTTATGAAACTGAGGGAAAACAAGGAAGACAACATCCATAAAAGCGAAGCTCTGAAACTATAGGACAAACGATCATTAACACTTGTAGAGTGTCAGAACTAAATAATTAACATATAAATGTATAAAAGTCGAAATAAATTGTAAGTAAATTTGTTGAAAAACAGCTTAAATACAGAATAATAAAAGAGGACATACTTATATTTTTTAGAATTGATTAAAGAGATGCTTCGCTTATAATATTGTACTTTGTTGTCCTAAAAATCAGTATTCCAAAAATCAGATAAATCGAATTATTCTATCACATAAAAATTTGTCTATTAAATAGTTAATAATCAACATGTTTAAATTGGACGTACGGACATTCTGGTAACGATTATAGAGTTGCTACACTTTACCTAACTACTACAGGAATCACCATGCAAAGTTTGAAATCGAAAGGACAATTGTAACATGCCTAAATTAACGTAAAAAGCTATTCGTTACAGACGTACGGACGGCCTATCCTAATTATAGAAAAGCTTCGCTTTTAAAAATACATAACAGGTGTGTGTAGTTGTTGTAAATAAATCACATCAAATGACATTATAAACTCGATCAAGAATTAATTCTAAGATTCTCTAACGTATGTTTCACTGAAAGAATCTTATTTACAACTATCATCTACTTTATTTTATTTACTCCGACACACAACTCAAAACTCCTCCGACACAGATTTTAACATTTCTCTGTCTCCGTTGTCTTTCTCTCTCTTTCTTTCTCTATATATATCACTCTCTATAGCTCTTTTTCCCTGTCTCTATCTCTTTTTCCGCCCTTTCTCTCTCTCCTTATTACTCTATGATTTACTCTCTTTTTAAAGTTTTTTCTCAAGTTCTCTATCTTTATATCTCTCTCTCTCTTCCCTTTCTCTCATTGTTTGATCTCTCTCCCTTTAGGTTACTGCTCTCTCTCTCACTCTCAGTTGCTCTGTACCTCTCTCTCTCTCTCTCTCAGTTGCTCTGTACCTCTCTTTCTTGCTACCTCTCTCTCTCTCTCTCTCTCTCTCTCTCTAACTGTTTTTATTACTCTCTTTGTCTCTCAAAGGCTAACAAAAGTTTAAAAGAAAAAATAAGATTCAAAACAATTAGTAAACCAATTTAACTCATAACTCATATTTATTTATTTAAAACTTATTTCGTTTAGCATTTATACATCAGAATATTTACTTTGCTTCTACAATTCTTTTTCAAGCCATTTCTTTTCTCTCTCTCTCTCTTAATCACTGCCTCTCTCTCTCTCTCTCTCTCTCTCTCTATCTATCTATCTATCTATCTATCTATCTCTCTCTCTCTATCTCTCTCTATCTCTCTCTCTCTCTCTCTCTCTCTCTCTCTCTCTTTCTCTCTTTCTCTTTCTCTTTCTCTCTCTCTCTCTCTCTCTCTCTCTATCTATCTATCTATCTATCTATCTATCTCTCTCTCTCTCTCTCTGTATTAATTTCTATATTAATTTCTGTATTAATCACTGCCTCTCTCTCTCTCTCTCTCTCTCTCTATCTATCTATCTATCTATCTATCTATCTATCTCTCTCTCTCTCTCTCTCTCTCTCTCTCTCTCTCTCTCTCTCTCTCTCTCTCTCTCTCTCTCTCTCTCTCTCTCTCTCTCTCTCTCTCTCTCTCTCTCTCTCTCTCTCTCTCTCTCTCTCTCTGTATTAATTTCTGTGAGAGAAAAGCGTATATTGTGTAAAAGTGTAGTTGCATTTTATTACGCATTCAGACTCGAGTTAGACTTGTGTAACAGCTGTATAAAGGAGGACAGCATAGACTGAAATTATGCTGTTATAGAATATCTTTGGAACTTTTCGCAATATTTGTATTTTATCGGAGGCTTGCTTCGCGTTAAAAGGAAATGTCCAGGGAGGGTGGTGACATTGGGCTGTTTATGACACTAGAAACATAGAGTTTTACAACTACGTTTTCTTATTCGTTGGCTCAACAATTATAGGGACATTTTAATAGAATCATGATTGGTTGGTTGATTAAGTTGACTGTCTAAACGTTTCAACCATTAATTTTAATCTAAGAAGGGGTAATTTTGTGCATCATCATTCGGGATGTAAATCAATTCAAGGCCATTGTCTTATATGGCTACTACCGGGGTAATTGAAATAAAAATTGGAGGTGATTTTTAAATTTTTTTTTGTTGGGGGGGGGGGCCCGGGGGTGATTGCGGGTGTCAAACCCCCCAAGAAAATAGCCTAAAACCACCACAGGACCAATAGGTTTATTCCCTAAAGAGTAGTATCCAACCGGTTCAGCAGTTACCGAGATCTTAAGCTTCAGACGGTGGGATAGACATCAGTCGATCTACTTTGTATTATAGATATAGAGATGATGGATAATCCCTCCCACACAAATATGTACCCCCCCCCCCACCAACAAAAAAAAAGTTTGGACATCCTATAAAAGATATATTGATGAATACAAACATATAGAAATATCTACAATACAAAGTAGAACGATGTCTATCTGACTGTCTGTTTGTTTGTTTGTATCGAAGGATCTCGCTAAGCGCTGCACCGATCGGGTTCTCCTAGCTTCTCATAGGTCCCAGGAAGTTTTATAACTATTTTCTTTTGGGGTGGGACATTCCCAACCCCCCCAAAAAAATGAAAAAAAAACACCCAAAATTTTTTGTTGTTTTTTTAAATTTTTCTTTCATCTCTAAAATACGAAAATTTAAGTTAATCAAACCTCTTGGGCAAAGCCCCTAGGGGCCTAGGACTAGGGGCGAAGGAACAAAGACCAGAGAGAAAGAGAGAGAGAAAGAGATATGAAAATGAATAAAAAAATTAAAAGTTAAACAAAATAAAGACAAGAAAAAAATGAGAATATAGTAAAATTTAAATTATTTAAAATACAAAATTAATGGACAATAATCTTTATTTATATTTTTTTGTATGTAAATTGTCAGGGATGGGAGGAGTTGACATTGGACTATAAATAAATTATACTTGTACCGGTCCTATGACAAACGCAGGAGTCCCAAATGCAGGAGTGGACAAACGCAGGAGTGGACACTTAACCTAACCTAACCTATTTTAGAACTTCTTATAGGTTTTTTTAATGCCACTGCGGGGGCTTATTTGTACATTCATATCTTAACCTAACCTAATCTGTATAGAAATACTTAATAAAATTAATATTTTAACACTCCTGCATTTGTCAACTCCTGTGTTTGGGACTACTGCGTTTGTCCTGGAACCCTTGTACCCAAAGTTTATAACCATACTTTCTTATCCGTAACAATAACTTAATCTTCAGAAAGAATAACTTTGTTTATTATAGCTGGGAATCTACACCAATTTATCCTTCATTGTCTTATTCCTTGAGCTCCGTGATAATTATAGGTAGGAAAAAGGGGATGTAGATTAGATTTATTGTCTTTGTCCTCTCCCTCTCTGCATAAAAGTAAAAGTAAGTATAAAGAAAGAGCAAAAAGTTGGCCTACAAATAAAAACCAAGATCAATTCACAAAAAGTTAAGTAAAAAATTTATTCAGGAATTTAGAGATTATGCATCTAAAAATAAGTTTTACAAAGTTTCTCAAAAGATCAGCCATATGAAGTCATAAAAATGAGGGATGAGAGGTGAAGTGGGAAAGGAATCTTCTACAAAAATGGATTTAGACGTATTTTTATGACGTTACACGGCTGATATTTTTAACACTTTGTAAAGCTACTTAAAAATTCATATCTCAGGGAAGCTGGGAAAAGTATCTCCTAAAAAAAGGGGGACAAAAGTTACAACGTTTGGCAAAACTATTTTGATTGACGCCATTAAAGAAGGAAATATAACGTCGAACAGTATACTTTGGCTAAAAACTTTTAATTTATCCCCTTTTATGGGGATACTTTTTCCCACTTAAATCTGAATAAATTGAGTTTTTATCTCGGGGCAATATTTCTTGAGAGGCTGAGCCAACAAGCGAAATAAATATGAAATGATATTTGGTGGGCATATAAAAAGGTGGCAAAAATCACGAAAAAAATATGCTGATATTACCAAATATTTTTCGAATTAATTCAGTTGTTGTTATCCTCCCTAAGAAAATTGAATCCTTCCCGGGACCTTCAAAAAGCTTAAAGGATAGACTCGATCACAGGAAATCACTCATCCTGTTACTTTCATATAAGGGTACAGGGCGAATATTAACTGCCTATTGGACAAAATTATTTGAAAAATCAACTCTACATATTTTTTAGCAGCTTTGGAAATTCTCCCAAAATGGACGGACAAACAGAAACTTGGACATACAGAGTAGCTTTGTTCCTAATAAAACGTAAATTGAATTTTGATATATATAAAAAAAGTCAATTGAATTGAAATTGCACTATCTTTAAAAAAAATCAAAAATAAGGGCTTGGCAGCCTTAGTCACAGCTACCATCAGCAGACACAATTTCCAAACAACTTTAAATCATCTATAAAACCTAGCTAGACTGGCGGCTTGGAGTAGCTACACCATACGGCAGCCAAACTCTGTGTTAACTACCCTCAGCTGCAGCCATATTAGGACACAGTTGCACTCTGCCGCTGAAATAAAATTTTAAATTCTGCACCCCTCTGTCTAAGCCACTCAACTGCAGCCGGCAATAGTAAACCTCAGCCGTAGTCACCAATGTCTTACTCGCAATATTGTATTCAGTAACAGCCGCGGCTGAAGGCGCGACTGCACTGCTGACCTTTGTCAAGAGTACTTCAAAAGTTTTAGAACTTTTTTTGAAGTTTTATTAGATTTTATGTAATTTTAAAAATGAAATAATAAAAGTTTATTCTGTGCAGAGAAATATTGTAAATGGTGCAGAGATTTTAGATAGATTAAAAATAAACATATAATAGCCGAAAACCATCCCGAGGCTTAAATATAAAATATATAGCCTAAAACCAACCCGGGACCTATGTGAAATTTATCTAAAATTAAGAACCCAATCAGTTCAGTTGTTATAGAAATCTTAAGCTTCAGACAAAAAACCTTACTGCTTTATATAATACTAGCGGATACGCCCCCTAAAAGCCTCTAGTGGCACTTTAAATGTTTTTTTTGTTGCGTTTAAGTTTCTACGATATGTTGCGTAGGAGTCTCTTTCTACGATACCTCGCAATGTTGCGTAGGAGTCTCTATATTTAAAATACAAATTTCGATATATATTGTTATTTCTCTTGAAAAGGTGGTGGTACCCTCCCCCAAAATAGTTATAAACCTTCACGGGACCTATGAGAAGCTACCCTGTTAAGGAGAACACTATCGGTTTAGCGGTTAGCGAGATCCTTCGGTACAAACACACAGACACGCAAACACACAAATAGAATAACAGACATCCTGTTACTTTAGTATAAAGGATTCACTTCTAGAGGGGATGGAGAAGGTAGGATTGTGTTTTAAAGATGTAAAATTGGTTCTAGGACAAACGCGGGAGTGACAAACGTAGAAGTTATTAAACGCAGGAGTGTCTAAATTATTAAGTTAATGAAGTATTTATACAAGTTAGGTGAGGTTGAGATATGAATATACAAATAATCCCCCCTTACAGTTGTTAGGCATTTTAAAAACCTATAAGATGATTTAGAATAGGTAAGGTTAAGTTAAGTGTCCACTCCGACGTTTGTCACTCCTTCGCTTGTACTGGAACCGTAAATTTCAGAAATTAAGGGAAGACGACACTAATAAAAAATTAAAATACATTGTTTTTAATCTGAAGACAAATTTCCATGTAATTTAAGTTTCAAATTTTATTATTAGTATCTACTAGAAGCTCGCGCCAGCCTCTATATGATTTGAAGGAAATTATTCCCCGAAAATAAAATTTATACAGAACTTTTTCTTCCAATATAAATATAAATACTCTTTTAACAAATTCAGTTAAAAAAAATATACTTTTTTAGAACCAAAGCTACTCTATAGATGTATGTGTCTGTCTGTCGGACTGTCCTTCTGTATCTATGTCGGTAATGTTCGGGGGTCTTTAATCATAAATAAAAATAATAAACTGATTTTTAGTACAAATAAAATTATCCCTTAACAATTGATTTACTTGGATCTTACAACAGAATTTTATTTTCTTTAAAAAGTGAACTCTGTAGAGGGCTAAAATATCTAAAAGATCTCCCTCATCCTCCCTTCCTACTAGATAAACGACCCGACCAATAAATGCGAGGGGAAATTGCAACCTAAATTGACGACAATTTTTCCCCTGTCATAATATCCATGTATATTCTACATCTATTGCCTAAACCCTTTATATTTAATCTTAAAATGACTTGATTGCATTAAGGAACAGTGTGACTATTATCTAAAAATAAAAGTTCTATAAAATATTTTTGTAATTGACAGGCACTTTAAAGAATAAGACAAACAAGTTTTTAGGAAAAACTATTAAAGCTCATCTGTAACTCATTTTATTCGTCTCTTATCTATCCTATCATAAAAGAAGTACTGTTTTTTTACTGCTTGAGTTCTGTCTTTTTGAGAAGCATTCTATTGTGCAGGTATCTAAAGGGATTAGACAATTGCCGATAAATTGAAATACATCCCCATTGATAATACACAACATTACCCTTCTGCAGACCACAATAAGTTGGGAAACTCAACTTAATAAACCAACTAATCAAAATTCAATGAAAGTCCCCAAATTTGTGAAGCTAACGAATAAGAAAACATTATTATAAAACTTTGGAGACTAGTGTCATAAACAGCCCATGGTCCCCTTCTTTCAAAACATTATAATTTTATATGTGTTTGATTCTAAATCACTTAAATTTTCCTGTGCATCTACTTTCAAATATTCTAATATATTGGATGTTGTCATCCTTGTTTTTAAAAGCGAAGCTTTTCTATAATTAGGGTCGGTCCGTCCGTCCGTCCGTCCGTACGTCCGTCCGTCCGTCCGAGATAGATAGCTTTTATTCGTTAATTTAGACATGTTAGAATTGTCCTATCGATTTCAAACTTTGCATGATGATTCCTGTAGTAGTTGGGTACGATTTAGAAAGCGTAGCAACTCTATAATCATTACCAGAATGTCCGTACGTCCATTTTAAACATGTTGATTTTTCTATTTTTTAACAACAAATTTTCAAGTGTTTTAATTATCCGTTTGATCTGATTTTTGGTATATTGATTCCTGGGACAACAAAGTACAATATTATAAGCGAAGCAACTCTATAATCAAGTCCAAAAATGTAAGTATGTCCATAAACATTATCCTGTTTTTAAGCAGTTTTTCAACAAATTTACCTACAATTTTGATTCGACATTTATACATTTATGTTCCGATTTTTCAGTTCAGATACTATACAAGTGTTAATGTCCGTTTGTCCTATCGTTTCAGTGCTTCGCTTTTATGGATGTTGTCATCCTTGTTTTTATACAAATCTACGGTTATATCATAACCTAATTGCTCAACATATATATAATTAAAACTTTTTTTAGAAGCGAAGACATTCTATATTATTTGTTCGTTTATCCGTTGGTAAAGCAATTTGGACAAAAAGTTATGACTATTAAGGAGGTCAACAATAAGAAACCAATGTATTTAAGATAAAAAAAAAATGGTGAAATTTAATACAGTACTTCTAAGGACATACATAGTATGTTGATATTGAAATACGGAAATTTGTATGAAAGTGGTTTCAAAAACATATGGATCAGTTAGGTTGTGTTTTCAAAGAAATCCCCAATTATTTGTATACTAGTAGCTGCGCTCCTAGCATCTAGGGCATGGTATTCAAAGTTTACTAAAGAGGCATAAGTATAGCCTAAAACCATCCGAAGACTTGAATCTGAAAATAGCCTAAAACTATCACAAGTCCTATGTGAAGATTACCTAAAACAGAGAACCCATTTGGTTAAGTTGTTATTGAGATCTTAAGCTTCAGACAAAAAACCCTTAATACTTTTTATAACACTAGCGGCTTCGCCCCTAGCCTCTAGGGGCTTCGCCCTATATAGTTTTGGGAAGTCAACCCTCCTTAATAGAAATATTCAAAAAAATATTCTTTGTTTAATTACTCTGTGGTAAAATTAAACCCAGGTTGTGCGCTTTATGCACAAAAATTTTAATTTGTACAAATTAAACCCAGGTTGTTTGCTGTATACACAAAAATTTCAATTCGTAAAAATTAGACCTAGGTTGTTCGCATACACAAAAATTAAATTTAAAAAAAAAGATTTTGATTTTTTTTTCAGGGGGGAGGATTCATGGGGGCTTCGCCCCATGTTGCAGTGGGGTTCCACAACCCCAATTACTGGTTTTTGTTTAAAAAATTTTTTTTTTAAAGTTTTGGAAGATTTTTTAAATTTTGGGGGGGTTGGGGTGTCCCACCCCCCAAGAAAATAGCTTAAAACCACCAGAGGACCAGTAGGTATATTCCCAGAAAGGTAGAGCCCAATTTGATCAGCAGTTACTGAGATTTTACAAAAAATGTAAAAAAAAATTTTGGGGGTTGGATTTTTTTTTTGGGGGGGGGGGTTGGGGGTGTCCCACCCCCCAAGAAAATAGCCTAAAACCACCACAGGACCAGTAGTTATATCCCTGAAGAGTAGAATCCGATTGGTTCAGTGGTTACCGAGATCTTAAGGGACAGACAGACAGACGGACAGACGGTCAGACGGACAGACGGACAGACATCAAGCTACTTTGTATTATAGATGATTTTTAAAAGTTGTAAGCCCTTTTATATATAGACGATAAAATTCTCAGTTCCTATAGAGACTAGAGCAATAAACGCTAATAATTGAATAAATCATCCTATAGTTTTTTTCTTGTTTAATTTTAAGGCTAAAACAGTCTTACATAAATGTTACATTTTTTTCTACAAAATATCTTATGTAATGAGTTTACAATAAAAGGTGTCCATTTGTAGATTTATTTTTAGCGAGCAAATAAAAGGATTTCCCTTTCAAGAGCCTTTTGATAATTTTAAAGTTTTAGACTACATGAAAAGATTTTAATTTTCTAAAGGTCAATAGCTCAATAAAAATACATATTATTCTGGGGCACATTGAATGGTTTTAGGCTATTTTTACTGACCTCCATCCCCTAGACGTTAAGGTCGCAGTAATTTAAAACATAGTCAGATATTTTTGTCTGTCCGTTTAGATCTCGTTAACTAATAAACTGAAAAATTTATCTATTTTGGGAAGTTTTACATTAGTCCAGGTTAGGTTCAAGGCTATTTTATTCATAAATTTAAGTGATTGGGTGGTTTTAGGCTTTTTTCTTTCTCCTCTCATACAAAACTCCTAATTTCTATGGGCACAATTGCAAGAAAAGAAAAATATATAAAGGAAATAAGAAACTCAACAAAAACAACTGTAAAATCATCTAATAAAAGTTAATTATCCTTTTTATTATGATTACACATTGTTATAATTAATATTATGTTGTGCTACATTACATTATTGTCTTTGTTTCATAAATCTAGAGAGAGACGGGTCAATGCAATGGGCAGTTTATTACACTAGTCCCCAAAATCTAATAATAAAGTTTTCATATTCGTTGGCGTAACAACTTTGGGGACTTTAGGGAACTTTAATTGGTTGAATTATTAAGTTGAGTGTTCAAACGTTTCCACCACTAATCTAATTTTCAGAAGGGATAATTTTGTGTATCATCATTGGGGATGTGTACATAAATCTATTGGCCATTGTCTTATCCCTTGAGATCCCTGAATAAATCCTTTGTTACAGGGACAGATATTTAGAATACTGTCGTCAGTGGCGTTGTCAGGGACGTATATTTCCTGTCGTCAGTGGCGTGCACAGGTTTTTGTCAGGGCATCTTTCTTACCACAGTTCTAAAGGGACACTTAACTTAATGAACCAACCAATCAAAATTCATTAAAGTCCCCAAAGTTGTTAAGCCAACGAATAATATAACGTTATTATAAAACTTTGGGGACTAGTGTACTAAACAGCCCAGTGGTGTGCACAATTATTTGCCATTTTATGTTACTAAGATTACCCCAAATTGGATGTAGGAGGTTGTATGCTTTAAAGGGGTGTAATATAGTCGTCAGAATGAGTGTTAAATTATCGTCAGGTGGGTTTCACATCAACAAAGTACAATATTATAAGCGAAGTCCTAAAAATGTAAGTATGTCCATAAACATTATTCTGTATCAAGCAGTTTTTCAACAAATTTACTAACAATTTTGCATCAACTCTTATACATTTATATTCTGATTATTCAGTTCTGGCACTATACAAGTGTTAATGTCCGTTTGTCCTACCCTTTCAGCGCTTCGCTTTAATAAATATTGTCATCCTTGTTTTATTTTAGTTTTAGCTGCACTACTTATGTGAATATACGGTCCCGCCATTGGTTAAAAGAAGGTTATTTTAAGGGATAACACAATGAACGATAAGTTGATCCTCAGTGATGATAAACATAATTTCCCCTCTTTTCATTAAATGTCTTGATGCTGATAGTTTGAGCTAACTAATCAAGATTTAATTAAAGTACTTAAAATTTAAAATAGTTTGGGTACCAGCATTAAGGGATATAAGTTTTCCGGAATGTTAATGTAGGGAGTAGATTTGAAATCTGCATCAAATTTTAAGGATTTTTTATAAAATTCGTTTTTTGTAAAATTCTTTATCTAAAAGCGAAAATACATTTTAAGTTAATTAATTTTGACCAATAGGATAGGTGGATTTTAAACTACCTGCGCTCTAATTGGTTGAATGATGTACGACATCCAATCAGAGCGCAGATTTTTTAAATCCACCAATCACGGATGCCAAAATTAATTAACTTAATTTGTATTTCCGCTTTTAGATAAAGAATTATACAAAAAACGAATTTTATAAAAAATCCTTAAAATTTGATGCAGATTTCAAATCTACTCCCTACATTACAATTCCGGAAAACTTATATCTCTTAACCAGCATATTTTATTGCTTAATGTCCCCTTTGTCCAAGATTAGTTCTTTCTTAGAACCAATTGAGACCATCACAGAGTATAATTTATAATTATCAAGACACAAAGAGTAACAAAAAACGTCTACATTGTACTTTAAGTATAAAGAGCAACAAAGAAAACCAGTATAACAAGGATGACAGCATCCATAAAAGCGAAGCTCTAAAACAGTAGGACAGACGAAAAATAGCACTTGTAGAGTGTCAGAATTGAATAATCAGAATATAATCTTTTTTTGGGAGGTTTGAGTAAGAATCTCGGCTTAACACAGCGTCATAACTAGAGACGTTATAATTGGTTCCTACATCGGAACTCATTACATTACACAGTTAGGACTTCCAGACAAAAGTTGTGCAATCAAAGGGTTGGTTGTCTGTTGGGTGTTTCTTAGCCTAATTACCCAAGGTGTATGGATAGAAAAAGAGAGATTGGCTCCACAATTAGTTATTCTTGGTTGTTGGACCTGAGCTGGATCTTTAAATCATTTTAGTGGTGAGCCAGATCGGGGTGAGCCAACTTTCCCACCATGAAAGCACAGCATTTTATGTAATGCCGCGCTGTGATTGGCTGAAATTCGGCTCACCCCGATCCGGCTCATCACTAAAATGATTTAAAGATCCAGCTCTGGCGTTAGAGTGTCATGAACAGCATCCTCGCCCGTATGAGGTAATTAATAGATAAGTTAATCTCTGTAGATAAAACAAGTGTCTTTACCTATGCTCTTTATTTAGCTCACTCTCAAACTTGCTGAGTAGATTAAAATACTTTTTTATTAAGTGATATACAGACCCACGATCATATAATAATGATAATGGTTGCTTATCGCATCGTATTATAGACAGCTTTCCGCGGATATTATATTGATTATAAACCGCCTTTGATAGCCTAGAGGGACCGAAGGCCCAGGCTAACAAAACTGCTATTAATCTTATGATTAATTTTCAATATTCGCCGAAAACTGTCTGTAATACGATGCCATACATGATTTTTCAGTATGGCTGAGAACCAGTTCTAAATCAGCGGATATTAATCGGTTTCGAGGCCATACTGGAAAAGTTATTTCTAGTTTGTAACCCAAATTTATGATGGAAATTAGCCCACACAGAAAAGGCAATTTAATTAACAAAGCAAACATTATTCATGTGAGAAAAAAAGGGAAAAATAAAATGTTAAAACTTTCTAATTTTCTGAAACTTTTCTATCAATAGACTTAACTTAGAATTAACAGAAATATAAAATAGTAAACAGATATATAGTAAAATAAGTAAACCCACTCTTTTTATCTAAATCATAGCCATAAATATGTTAAGGAACCCACGTATCGATCCATGTTGTATAATGAAAACTGGACTATAATAATGGATATAGAAACGTGGATATTTTGAGAGATTCTCGCATACCCTGATAAAATTGTTTTTCCTAGCTGGCTAATGTAACGATTCCCCCCCCCCCTCATGACTTTACCCCACCCCTTCCTCTGACCACGGAGTAATGTATTGACTAAAATATGAGGACTAAAATTTGTATAGTGATCCGGTTTCTGTACTCCAACATAGACTAATCCGTGGATACCCATCTCTTTATGTTGAAAAATACATCAATCATGTTTTTTTTTCTTGCTGTACGGTTTGTTGAAAACAAACTCTTGGAAATTGCAAGGATTTAAAGGGATGTGACAAGAAAAAGGGGGATAAATTGATATACAACTCCAATTACGATGACCATAATAACCCTTTCAGTAAAAATTATTTGTGTAAAAATAGAATGGACACTGATGGTCGTAAACCAATCAAGAATTGATAAAAGTAGGGTGTCGGAGCCGTTTAATTTTGATGCGGCTCCGGCTCCAGCTACGGCTCCTACCTTAAAATTAATATATCATTTTTGTTCATTATTGAATTTGATAAAATAAAATAATTTTGATTTTATTTGATTAAAGCTATATAAAAGTATAAGGATGTGTGTCTATTTGTTAAGTAACAATAGTTTTTCAGTTTATTATATGGAAATAGACCGTTGCCAAATTATAATATTACTTTAAAAAATCATTTTTAGCTAATTTGGAGACGGAGACGTTTTTATCGAAAAATACGGCTACGGCTCCACCAAAAATGTTGCTGCTCCCGGCTCCCGGCTCCGGCTCCAAAACACTGGATAAAAGTACCCAAAGTTGTTATGTTTTCCAATAATGTTGTGTTATGAAACTTTGGGTACCAGTGTAATTTATAGTCCTATGTTCCCTCCCTTCTTGTTTCTTTATTTTTCATAGAATTGGTCAGAGTTTTATTTAACCAATGAATTGCTTATATTTATTACATTAATAGGCCCAATTTTTTATTGATGGTTTGGTTCTATGATTCTCAGGGAAGCTCTTAATTTACCTTTTTGGCATTTATAAAAATGTTTAATAGTTATCAACCAGTTATGAATATAATGCCCTCATAAAGTTTTAGATAATGTACTTAGATTAAAATTGTTGACAACCTGTGAAGAAAATTCATGTTTTATATAGTGAATTTCCCATCGGAACGTAAATATATATCTGAATAAATCAACTTAAGGGTAAAATGGACAATGAATGAAGCTTTGCATAAAATTTTCTAACTTTTGGAAAGGTTAGAAGAGGAAATTAGTACCCAAAATAACATTCTTCCAACCTCCCCCGCCCCCCCATCCCCAACAATTTGATCTACCTTAGAATAAAAGGCAGAGATTTTAAGGATTAAGAGAATGGCCAATAGATTGAAGTATATTCCCAATTATGATACACAAAATTACACCTTCAGTAGATTACAAGTATTGGTTGAAACGCTTTAACACTAAGCTTAATAAACCAACCAATCAAATTCAATAAAAGTCCCCAAAGTTGTTGAGCCAACGAATAAGAATACATAATCATAAAATCATCCATTGTCCTATTACTGAATCCTGAATTCCTCTATAATGTTTCCCGATATTTTGTATGGTGTTTGCATTGGGTTGCACTATGTGAGGATATATTTCTAGAATAAAGGAAGATATATTTCAGTATGGCTTCCAAACCGATTAATATCCGGTGGATTAGAACCAGTTCTCAGCTATACTGAAAAATCATGTATAGCATCGTATACAGACAATTTTCCAAGACTATTAAAATAAAAATCATAAAATGAAAACTAGTCTAACAAACGGGTCTAACAAAACTGATTTATATCATATATCTTTTTATTTAATAACCGTGGAAAATTGAGAATATAATTTTATTTAATACTTATATTTGCGGGAACTTTTATTAAATGAAATCTTCCAATTTTTAACATGTACAAAAAGGCCTGCTTCATTGCAACAAGATCCATGACAGATCAAGTTTTCCAAATATTAAGTGTTTAAAACCCATAGTGCTCCAATAATCCATAATAAACTCTCATTGACCAGCACGATATGACCCATTATTTTACTGCATGAAGAATAAATTCTTTTTTTATTTCATGTTGCTATTTGAATTATATTGAAGTATTAAATATATATTTATTAAACAGAAAATTTAAAATTATAATAAAGTAAATAAAAGAAAACTTAGTTTTAAAATAATTTGATATTAGCGATACGTGGGTAATGCGGTCAGATATTGAACTAAAATTTAACAGTTAACTAAACATTATAACCCTTTCAGGACAATAATTTGAAATAAAAAAAAATATTTTAATGAAAGAGAGGCAAAATTATAAATACTTAAATACTTTAAACAGGGATAGGACAATAGAAGAAAAATATTAATATTCAATCTAGCTAATAGCGGGATAATTTTAGAACGCCACCTCTAGTATTATACATATATATATGGCTAAGCGGAAATTTTGAATTTTGAAAAGGTGATAACAACCATAAAACCGAAGCTTGAAAAATTATGATTGATGATTATTGTTAATCAAGCTAGGAATCTATATTACGAAAAGCTAGTGTTAAATCATTTAAAATGAGTGTAGAAAGCTAAAAGTTCATTTTGTTTTTATTGATCACCGGGATTTCTGGTTCTGATTAAACAGTTTCTATGCTTACAAAATTATTAGCAGCTGTGCTGAGCTATATATTTTTAGATGTCAGAAGAGCTGAAAATAGCCTTAAACCACTCTGGGACCTACATATGTGAAGCCTGCCTAAGTAGAAGAACTCATTTGGTTAATAACTTATCTCTATATTAAGCTAAAGACAAAAATAACGTTACCACTTTATATGATAGGATGCATAAGGTTTACAAGAATAATCATCCAAAGTTTGATATTGATCAGAGGATTCTAACATTTTCAAGAAAAAAATCTATGTAAACTTTAATAATTTTAAAAATATCAAATTTTTTACGTTTTGCAGATCCCAATTTGTCTAGCTGTAGGACAACAAACAGGTGAACTCCAGGTAAATTAAAGGATAGGACAAAGGACAAAAAAACCTTAATTATCCTTATATGAAAGTAACTGGATCTCTGTGTGCCTGTCTGTCTGAATGTCTTTACGATGGATCTCATGGTACCGTTATTGATCTCCTATACAGGTTAGCCTTCTCTTAGGTCATGGAAAGGTCTATAACTATTTTGGGGAAGGGTACCATCACCATTCCAAGATAAAAAACCCCTAGAAAAAAATGTAGCTTTTCTTTTAAAATCTTTGCGGGGTTTAAACAGGGGGGCTACCTTGTACCCAATTTTGCCCAACCTAATGTAAAACAACCCCCTTCCCCCTCCCTTAATTTTTCTGTGCACGACTATGCATTTAAAACCGCAATTGTTCCCTTCCTACCTATGTAAAGAGAGAGGTTACAATGGGCTGTTTATTACACTAGTCCCAAAAGTTTTCTTATTCGTTGACTTTACAACTTTGAGAAATTGATTTTCTATTGGCTGTTTCATTAAGTTGAGTTTTCAAACATTTCAACCACTAATTTTAATCTACAGAAGGGGTAATTTTGTGTATCATCATTGGGGAGGTACGTCAATTTATCGACCATTGTCTTATCCTTTAAGATCCCTGTGTAAACTTTGAGGAGTGTCTGTATGTAGGTTAACAACACAAAAACTTTAATGGTACACAAATCTACATTTTATATAACAACAACAACGATAACATCCGTTGGAAGCGAAGCTCTTTAATATTAAACATTGTATAATGTATCTAAAACAGCCAGATAAAGACAAACGCTCGGACAAACGGTTGTACAGAGTAGATGCTTTTTAGCATTTAGTTTGATAGTTGCATGACGGAAATATTTTTTAGATGAAGCTTTTCTATAATTAGGTTCTGTCCACCAGTATGTCCGTCCGTCCGTCCGGAACGGTTGACTCTTTCGATAATTTAGACATGTTATTATTGTCCTATCGATTTCAAACTTTGTATGCTGGTTTCTAAAAACAGTTAGGTACGATTAAGGAAGCGTAGCAACTCTATAATCGTTACTAGAAAGTCCGTACGTCCATTGGAAAAAGTTGCTTTTAAAACTTTTTAATAACAATTTTTTGTGTGATAGATTTATCACCACATTGAGAACACTGATTCCTATTACAACATGGTATTATTTATTTATTCGTCAAAATCTACGCTATTGCGTATTTGACAGAAGGATGAACAAAGTGAATTATAGAATAGTAACTTATAGGTCATAGTAATATGATGCTTATAACGGCTAATTTTCTCTTACAGACAGACGTACTAGCTGAAATGTGGAATATAGCGTAGCATTGCTACAAATTAAACACGAGTTTTTGTTTTCTTTTCATTTCGTCTGTGTCTTATAAGTCAAAATACGAAAAACAAGAACAAAAACAAACAGTCTAGCGATGTTTCACAAATCATAAAAAAACACATTAATGATTATATACTAAAGGCACTTATATAAGATTAAGAGAATGTATTTGTTTGTATTTATGTGTTTACCGATGGTTCTTGCTGACTGATGAACCGATATGGTTCTTCTTTACAGTGGATCTTCTTATATGTCATGTAAGGTCTATAACTAAAATATTGGGGGGAGGTTGTCACCACCCTTCCAAGAGAAATCGACCCTGGAAAAAAATGAATATTCGATAGAGAAAAAATAGTTTTTCATTTCAAAACTAAAATTGAAAGGGGGGTCGATGCCGCCCCCACCTCTCCCACCAGCACAACTCAAGTGTCCCCGAGAGGCCTCTAGGGGCGTATCTGCTAATAGCAAAGAAAAAAAGAAGTCTGAACAAAAAATCAGTAAAATTGCTTTGAAAGTAAATGCTTATTATGACTAAGGGAGAGAGAAGATCGACAATGGACAGTCTATTACACTGTTTAGTCCCCAAAGTTTTATAATAACGTTTTCTTATTTGTTAGCCTGACAACTTTGGGGAATTTAGGAAATTTTGATTGGTTGATTTCTTAAATTTAGTGTTCAAACGTTTCAACCACAAATTGTAATCTGTAGAAGGGGTATTTTTGTGTTTCATTATTGGGGATGTACATTGATTTATCTGCCATTTTCTTTTCCCTTTAGATCCCTATGATTATTTTTACTTTTAAAATATTCATATTCATAAATTACTAAAAGTTGGAGGAAAATTTGTTTTCTCTTGGTGCAAAATCTCCCCTTTGCAATGATTGTCTTTCAGTATATTTTTCAGTTGAATTGGCGTATAAATCATTTTTATGGCTTCTATTTCAATTGAGAAAGATCATAAAGTAAAGTGCGATATTCCTGTTAAACTTAAAGAAGATATTTGTATTGAAATTAGATTTAAACAATAGAGGGGAAAGCGGTAAAATAACTGTATGTCCCCAACCCGAGGATCCTGTGCACACTTTAAATTGGGTTTTTGAAAACCAACTAATAGCGTCGGGAATATTAACACAGCCAAGTAGCTACAAAAGAGCAGAAAGCAATTTGCTAGCAGAAGAAAAAGATCACCAAATGGAGGATCCAGGTAGCTGTCTATATTTAAAATTACATTATCTACAGCTACTTATGTTGATTATCTCAACATAATCTTTAATACAAAGTAGAACGATTTCTGTCTGTTTGTCTGTCCGTCTGTCCATCTGTCTTTTCGTTTGTCTGAAGCTTTAGATCTCAGTGACCGCTGAACTGATTGGGCTCTTCTCTTCAGTGCAGGGAATATATATACTGGGATACACACCAAAAAAGAAAAAATACCCACCTCTCCAAATTTTTTATAATATATCTAAATATTATCTATTGACTTAAAAATTATTTTATATAAGAGGTGGACTTCTTATTACCTCTTAATGCAAATCCCTTAGAAGCTAGGGGCGAAGCCACTAGTGATGATTATATGATAAAATATGAGGTAAAATAACAATTGTCATACCTGATATATAATGTTGATATAATATCAGCACAGAGGTTTTACAGGATTTAATTCATATCTTTGAGTAGGTTTAAACTATTACTGTGGATAAAAATATAACACTTTAATTAAAATATTTAGACAGCCTTATATTAAATGAAAGGATGTTTGTATCTGTCTGCTTGTATGTGTACTGTATACCAATAAGATCTCGCCAATTGCTCGGCCCATTAAGTATGTCTTTTCCAAGAATCTATATATGGAAGACGAAGAAAGTCCCTCAATGACGTCATAAAAATGAGGGATGAGGAGAGGAGGAGTAGGAAAGAAAACCACTAAAAAAGAGGTGGTCAATCCCTCGTTATTATGACGTGACTTGCTGATTTTTTGAGGGATTTTTTTCCGTCTTCCAATTCATGGTTTATCATTTAGGGGTAGGATAGCTCCAACCAACGAGAAAAATCTTTCCTGGTAAATTATAATTTTTTATAATCAAATCCATTACTCTAATGAGACGTAATTCAGAATATATCGGCCAAAAGTTTTTAAATTTATCCCCTTTTTTATAGGCATTACAAAGAGCTTCAACATTGGATTTTTCATATAATTTTTAGCAGAATTAAATGTTTTATGTCTCTCTCAGAAATTAGCGTAAATCGATGTCAAAACCAGTTAACATTTTCGCCAAAAATTAGAATCCAATCAATCCAGCGTGTTAGCGAGATCTTAAGGGACAGATAGGTGTAAATAATGAGATATTGTTCTTCTTTATTGCAAAACTGCTTAAATATATAGGATACTGTTTAAAGGACATACTTTATTTTTTAGGACTTTATTATATTGCTTATAACACTTTGCTTTGTTGTCCTAGTAATCAGTATCCAAAATTCAGATAAAGGATAATTATAACCAGGGTTCGGAAGCCGCGCCTCAGCCGCGCATAAGCCTCAGTTTTAAACCTGGTTGTGAGCAGAAAAAAAAATTTCAGAAAGAAGGATTGTCTGCTAAAGAGCAGTTTTATACATCCAGCTGAATTTTATAGTGATAAAATGAAGATTTCACTGAGGCTTACACGCGGCTTACGCGCGGCTTCCGAACCCTGATTATAACACTTGTTGCCAAAAAGGTTAAAAATCAACATCAACGTACGGACATTCTGGTAACGATAATAGAGATGCTACGCTTTCTAAATCGTACCTAACTGTTGTAGGAATCACAATGCAAAGTTTTAAATCGATAGGACGGACGGACCTACCCTTATTATATAAAAGCCATGCTTTTAATAATGTTTGTGATAACATGGAAGGGTAAGTGCATAATTATATTCAATGGCAATATCCCTCAAACTTACTTGTGGGCTACATGCCCCCCCCCCCTCCCATATTTTAACTCTTATTCAAAACATATTTTGTTCACAAATTTTTCCATGGATGTAAAGGTACAAGCCATAGACGATAAAATTAATTTACATTCCCAATGATGATACACAAAATTACTGTTTCTGTAGATTAAAATTAGTGGTTAAAACGTTTGAACACTCTACTTCATGACCCACAACCAACCAATCCAAATTCACCCCGAAGTTGATAAGCCAACGAATAAAAAAATTTTATTATAAACTTTGGGGACTCTGTTGTGGTCCAAGGATAGTTTGGGGGATATTGCGCATTGAATAGTATTACATTAGATAATCTTATTTGCAAACACTATACAAATAAATTGATGCATTATTCTAACAGGATGTACTTTATACATTACTAGCGGCTACGCCACTAGAGGCCTCTAGGGGCACTTGAGGATGGGAAAGTGGAATTTGATAACCCAAATTATTATTATAGATTTTAAAAGAAAAAGATTTGGGGGGGGGATTTTTTTTTGGGGGGGGGGCAATTTCTCTTGGTAGGGTGGTGGTACCCTCCCCCAAAATAGTTATAAACCTTCCCGGGACCTGAGAAGCTAACCTGTAAAGGAGAACCCGATAGGTTCAGCGGTTAGCGAGATCCTTCAGTACAGACAAACAGAAACACAGACAGACAAACAGACAGACATCCTGTTACTTTATTATAAGGATACATCTATAGATAGATAGAATAACAGATAGAAAGTTATCTACATTAACAAATAATTTCATTTTAAATTTGACTTTAGTTGTAAAATGAAAGCAAAACTTTTCTATAATTAGAGTCAGTTCGTTCATATTTTTTAATGTTATACTACGATCCCTATGATATAGATTTGTTAGTGCTGCGCTCCTCAACGACACAATTGTCGTCCTTGTTATTACTAAAGAGAATCTAATTTTAGAAATGCTGATTTGTTGAATAATTTTTGTAAGGAAATCCTAGTGCATTATGTACATAATAAGAGTGTTTAAATAAAACATAAGAAAAAAGATGATTTTATCCAGCAAAAATGTAATACAATAAGGACATTCTTGCCCATAAATTTGCTCAAAATCTTTAACAGATGGACAAATGACGGATTTGTCCTAGTTACAGAGAAGATTTACTACTAATCCTTATATAAAAAAAGTAGGATGTCTATCTATGCCAGTTTATACATATGTTTGTACCTAAAGATCACCATAATAGTTTTGTCCTATATAAATTGAAGCTTTTCATGAAGTTCCCATGAAATTATTATTAGGGATAGTATTAGAGAAACTCCACCTCCAAACGACCTTTATATCTTAAACAATCATTGAAGTTGTCCCTCAAAGTATATAGCTGTTGGTGAAATTCTTTATGGTGCCTAAAAAATATACGTCATATAATACAAATGACCAATGATAGGCCAACACACAGACAAAATTACCAATAGTAGGCCAGTATGGCGTCATTTTTTATAGGCACTATATAAAACTTCGCTGTAGTTAAATTTTTGACTTAATTGTGAAAATATACACACACACACAGAATAATGTAATGGTATTAGCTAAAGTGTATGGTTAACAAGTACATTCAATATGCAAATTTGCTGAGTACATATATATACACATTAAGGAATCTACAGGATTTACTCAGGTTCTAACACATAAACCGTCCAATAAAATAAATGGAAAATGCAAAAATAAAGGTCATCCAAATTAATCATTAAGCTTTCTTTTTGGCACTTTTACCAAAAAAAAGATTTAAATGAGCCTATAGGCATATCATATTGAAGATCAAATGACTAATGATTGGCCAATGTACATTGTAACTGACCAATGGTAAAATCTATACTGGCCTATTATTAGTATTGTCATTTGTATTGTATGACGTCATTTTTTATTAGGCACTATAAGGTGCTTCTATCATATTTTATTAATCTAAACCTTAAACGTTTGGAAATTTAAATAAAGGATATGTATAAAAAGATCCCTTTATCTTTTTTAGTATTATAAAAAACTTTTATTAAGCCACCCTCAATTCCTCTTCTAATTAAATTTTCAATTGTTGATAGAGGTATCATTCTTAATTCCTTTACTTAAAACATAGGCGTCCAAGGGGGGGGGGTAATGGGGCGATTACCCCCCCCCCCCCCAACCGATTTTGGGGGAGCCGTAGGCACCCCCAAAATTTTTTTCATTTTACCCCCCCCATTCAAAATTTATCCCTACCCTGGGGGTGCCGTAGGCACCCCCAACCATTTAGGGTGGGGTATTTACCCCCCCAAAATAAAAAATCTCTAATAAAAAAAATTTTTGCGCGCTTCGCGCGCATTTTTAATGCTATATATTTAATAAAATTTAAATTACCCCCCCAAAAATTTTACCCCGGGGGTAAATTTTGGGGGGGGTAAACTAAATTTACACCTGCCAACAGATTTCAGGGGGGGTAATTACCCCCCCCAAGCAAATTTTACCCCCGGGGTAAAAATTTTGGGGGGGGTAAAAAAAATTTGCGGCGCGCTTCGCGCGCCATTTTACCCCCCCCTAAAAAATTTTTACCCCCCCCAAAATAAAAAGCTTGGACGCCCCTGACTTAAAAATTTGTTCTTATACTAAAACCGGACCCAATCCCAAAGAACTTTAATATGAATACATGCATTGATAGGTAGATAGATAGTATGAATGAATGAATGAAATTACTTAAACCATCTTCTATAGATGCATGTTGTTAATTCATATTTACTGAATATATTTACATAATAGTTTATGTCGACTTTATGACATTACATAAAAGTGGTTATTTCTGACATATTTTCAAAATGATATTATTCAAAATTATTTACTTAAAATTATTTAAGTCGGCTATATTAATGCAGTGAGATAGGAAAAATTTGGGCTGCCTATTACACTAGTTCCCAAAGTTTTATAATTATGTTTTCTTATCCGTTGGCTTAACAACTTTGAGGACTTTTATAGAATTCCAATTGGTTGGTTCATTAACATGTGTGTCCAACATGTGTCCAAACGTGTCAACCACTAATTGTAATCTACAGTAGGTTATTTTTGTGTATAATCATTGGGGATGTACATCAATTTATCAGCCATCATTTAGGTTTTATCCCTTTCGATCACTGATATGGCCACAAATTACGTATATTACTAATTTAAAAGGTAAATTTATATTTTTGTTGTTAACTGCTTTGCTGAAGTCTTACTTACTACAATTAAGATTTTTATTTGAAGATGATTAAAGTCCCTCCACAGATTATGACGTCTTACGACAGAATAGCCAATGAGAGGCCAGTATACACTGTAATTGACCAATGGTAAAATTTATGCTGGCCTCTCATTGGTTATTCTATCGTATGACGTCATAATCTGTGGAGTAGCAAATAAGTTTTAGAAATCTTATTTGTTGATCAGTAACTTATATAAGATTTTTACTACTTTATATTGTAGGATAGGAGAAATCTGACTTTGTATAACAAACTAAATTGAGTATAACATTGTAAATAGTAAAAATGGAATTGATTACTATCAGGACTATAACACTTTTACATCCGGCAAAAGTACAGTAGATGTATTTTTCTCATGCTATAAATACATCCAACATGAACCCTTACCGACCAATAGAGTTTCATTAGTTTTTACAGGGGTTTAGCCTTTCATTTTAAACAGAGAGCATGACTCTTAATCTTAGGGTCGTGGGTTCGAGCACAGGCTTTGCTTCTTTGTGACGTCATCTTGTTTATCCTTAACTGAACTTCTTATGGTAGCAAAATTAAAATGATGACATATAACCTTGACATTTTAAATACATCAGCATTTTAATTTTATTGTAAATGTATAATGTAGTGAGGGAGGGGACACTGGACTTTATATTTCACTGGTACTCAAAGTTTTATAAGCACGTTATTTTATTCGTCGACTTCAAGACTATATGTATTCTAATAGATTTAACCTACAAAAGGAGTGACTTTGTTTATCATCATTGCAGGTATACACCAACATATCGTTGATTGTCTTATCCCTTAGGAACCCTGATTATACAATGTTACAAAGAAGCTATTTTTGTTGAGAAAGATTAGGTTTTTACTCGCAATTTATGTCAATGATCTTCTTTGTTCATAAAATTGATCAGATCCGGGATAAAGAGAAAAGTAATAAGAAATTCTTTCAATGCAGGGAACTAAAGGGATAAGACAATGGTCAATAAATTGATGTACATCCCCCAATGATGATACACAAAATTATCCCTCTGTAGATTACAATTAGTTATTAGATATTTGGACATTCAACTAAATGAACCAAACAAATAAAATTCTCTTTAAAAGTTCCCAAGGTTATTGTAAGAATTTGGGGACTAGTGTAATAAACGGCCCCATGTCCCCTTCCTCCCTGTTTTCAACGACACATGCAGAGAAAGGGTTGGTAACTTTGAATCTCGCTAACCTGTGATCCAATAGAGTTCACTATTATAAAGAATCTTCTAAAAATGTTCCGGGATGGTTCTTGGCTCTTTCATTTTCGTTTAGAGAAGGTTTTTTTTCAGGGTATTTACTGCAACCTCCCTCCGTTATCAATTACAGAGCTTAATTAGGCTTAAATAAATGTATCCAAAGTCATGTTTATAAAACTTTGGTTACCATTGTAATTTTAAATCAATGTCCTTCCTCCCTTAGTTTAACAATGTTTTGATATTTATCTTTAAAATGCTAAATATGTTTTACTAGAGGATACGCACTTGTTTTTTATTTAATTTTAAATATCTAATTTGATAAATGATTTGTCTATGTTAAGATCAGCTGTTTTTAAGTCATGTTTCTACGATACTGGCGCCGCCTTGCGGAAAAATTTAAATATTTATTGGCGATTTCTCTTGGGAGAATGGTGTTACCCTCCTCCAAAATAGTTATAAACCTTCCCAGGACCTAAGAGAAGCTACCTTGTCAAGGAGAACTATATAGGTTCAGTGGTTAGCAAGATCCTTCAGTACAGACAGATAGACATCCTGTTACTTTATTATAAGGATTTATTGTATCGTCCCTATATCCCAGTATAATAGTTGAATTGAATACAATTTCTGATTCGGCAAATATTTGAACAAAGAGGTCAGAAAAACTGAATTAAATGTTTTGTGTTAACAGGGACGATTCT
Source organism: Acartia tonsa (assembly GCF_053477335.1). NCBI lineage: Eukaryota > Metazoa > Arthropoda > Copepoda > Calanoida > Acartiidae > Acartia > Acartia tonsa. The sequence continues at coordinate 7,964,050 of NC_137264.1, forward strand.
ATTCATAGAAAAATAAATAGTTTTTCCAGTATGGCTTCAAAACCGATTAATATCCGTCGAATCCCCACTGATGATACTGAAAATCACCCATTCTGTAGATTACAATAAGTAGTTGGAACGTTTGGACACTCAACTTGGTGATCCAATCAATCAAAATTCAATAAAAGTCCTCAAAGTTGTTTAGCCAATGAATAGGAGAACGTTAATATAAAACTTTGGGGACTTAACCGTCGGTAAATAGCCATGTTATAGTCAACATTCACAGGAAACACATACAGACAGGCGAACGGACATCATTAATTATTGAGTAGCTATACAATAAGCAAGAGGTCAATAAGAGAGGATTAGGAGAATAACAAGGATGACAACATCCATAAGTAGCGAAGCACAAAAATTGTGGATGGGAATATGTAAAAGTAGATTTAAAGTGTATTTATTAAAATCAAGAGTAGATTTATTGGGAAAACACAAAACCTTGTTTTATTTTGTATGATGAAGACGGTTAAAGTAAATTACATACTAGATGCACATAACAATGGGAAAAAATATTTTGAAACTGTTAATGCAAAAAAGTTTTAAAATTAGACCAAAAATTCCAAAGATATGGGGAAATATGTCAAACATATAAAAATAGCCCAAAACCTGCTAAAAGGCAGTTTGGCCGCCATTGTTTCTTTTCTTAAAATGCCAGAAATTTAATTTTGATATCTTTAACTGAAAAAATTTCCAAAATCGGACCATAAACACCAAAGATATGGGGAAAAATGTGAAAAATATAAAAATAGCCAAAAACCTGCAAAAAGGCAGTCTGACCGTCATTGTTGTTTTCTTCAAATGACGGGAAATTTAATTTTGATATCTTTAACTGAAAAAATTTCGAAAATCGGACCATAAACACCAAAGATATGGGGAAAATTTGGAAAATATAAAAAATAGCCTAAAACCTGCTAAAAAGCAGTCCGACCGCCATTGGTGTTTTATAGTTAATTGTGCTCCTTGATGATGGGAATGTTGTCAAAAAATTTCAGAATTCTATCTTTTATAGGAGCCGAGAAAATCACGTTTCCCCCAATTCATTAATTACGGACGGACGGACAGACGGACGGACGGACAGACGGACAGACGGACGGACAGACGGACGGACGGACATTGTGAATTATAGAGTAGCTTCGCTACTAAAAAGAACAAATATTACGAAACAAAGAAATTTATAAATGAATACTTATGCTGTGCAGGGAGGGAGAGAACATTGGGCTGTTTATTACACTAGTCCCCATAGTTTTATATTGACGTTTTCTTATTCGTTAGTTTACAATTTTGGGGGCTTATCTTGAATTTTGATTGGTTGGTTCATTAAGTAGAATGGTTAAAATATTTTAACTACTAATCTACAGAAGAGGGTAATTTTGTGTATTATCAGTGGGGATGTATATCTATTAATCTTCCATTGACTTATCCCTTTAGAACCCTGATGCTCTTGTCAGGTTTAACAACCGAGGATAATAAAGGGATCAAAATCTTTACTTTTCTGTCCAAACATCTGGGATATTACAGACAATCAACTCTTTGATTGCTCGACCTTTGTGTGGAAGTCCTAACTGTGCATGGTAATGCAGGGAGTAAGGGAGGGGACAATGGATCGAATATTCAATTTTTAGGAGTCTCAGACTTTAGGTATTGGCTTAAAGGGAATTTGCAAGAATTTAGCAGGTTCTGACTGACTTTGAGTACTAGCGCATCAAATGCCGCTAACTCGTAACGTTAGTTTTGAATATAGCAGACGAGTATCAATAAATTTAATTTGTTATGAGATGGCTGGTTTGAATAATTTTTTTTTCAGGTTCCAGAGATGATTTTTCTAGTAATTAATTACTGAATGGTTACGTCAGTCTGTTGTGCTGGTAGTCTAATTTTTAAATTAATGCTTTTTTCTTGGAATTGTTTTCTCATTTTATAGTTTTCTACAGTTTATTAATACGCCCTTTTCTGGATAAATCTGGATTTTATGGTCTTTCAGCGAAAACTCTTAAATTGAATTAATTGCCCATTGTCCCCTACCTTACTCCCTGTATTTTGTGCAAAGGCATTCCCCATACTCTATTGGTGCCGACAGTAGTAGAAACAATTGTTACTCTCTTAGTAATGACGCTGTGTTTTAACCAATCACCTCTCTGACAAAAATGACCAAAAATCAGATAAATAGGATGATTATAACATACAAAAATTTGTCAAAAGAGTAAGAAATCAGCATATTTTAAATGGACGTACGGACTTTTTGGTAACAATTATACAGTTGATATGATTCCCGTTCCTAATTGTTATAAAAATCATCATGCTACGTTTAAAATCGATAGGACAATTCTAACCTGTGTAGATTACCGAAAAGAGATGACTGTACGGACGAACCTGTCCTAAAAAAGCTTCGCGTTGAAAAAAAACATGAATTCTATCTATAAGATATATATTTCGTCTGATTTTGTTTCATTTCGTTGAACATTTTGTTAATTAATATATAATAATACCTGTCATTGTGGAATGATAATATTAAAATAAATGGTAGCAATAGTTATTTTTTTTATGTTTGGATTGTCAGTTTAATTATAGGATTGTCATTTTCTTGTAATGAAGTTTTTAATATAAATTTTTCCTTGTATATTTACATTGTATTATATCCTAAAAATTAGTTTTGTGACAATTAAGATTTTACAATAATTACTCATGGAATCATTATTCCAATATGACTTCGAAACCGATTAGTAACCACTGGATTAGAATCGGTTCTCAAACAGACTGAAAAATCATGTACAGCATCGTATTACTAACAATTTTTCACGAATATTCATAAAAATCATAAAATTAATACCAGTTTTATTAGTTCGAGCCTTCTGAGCTTAAGGCTAATAAAACTAGTTTCAATCTTATAATTTTTCAATTTAATATCCGCGGAAACCTGTCTAAATAACTATTAAAATTGAAAGCTTATAATTAATTTTTTATGGGAGACTTGGGTTAAAAGTGCACAAACATACAGGATTCATATCAAATAAAATCGCGAACAGTTAAAAAATGTAAAATATTACAAGGAAAAATAAAATAAAGGCACTTCTTGCATTTAATACTTAATAATTCAACATTTAAATAAAACTGTAATTTTAAATAAATATAATTTGTTTGGAGTGATATAAAAACAAGTGAACCAATAATGATAGTGCAAATATTCAATTCCTAGGTTAAAGGGTGTGCCAAAAATGCAGACATTTTTAAAATTCTAATTGTGCGGCTTGTGTTACTAGCAGAAACATGTTACGCAGACCGTTAGAGCCGCTATGAACTCTAGTTTTGGGATATAAGAACGGTTCCTGTGCTACGTATAGTTAGGTAGCTACTTGGTAATATGTCCAGACTGACTTAAAACTTTACTTGCGAGTAAATTTTGGGACATTCTAGCACCTGGCTCATAAATTATTTGTAGTACCTGAACTGTTCTTATATTTCCAAAAACTAGAGTTTATAACATTTTCCCACAATTAACACAAGCCGCGCAATTTGAATTTTAAAAATGTCCGCATTTTTTACACACCCTTTAGGCAGCTGAAATATATTTCCTCAAAAGACAATAAATGTAATAAGTAAAGATGTATAACCCAGAAAACTACCTGGATCCAGTGTTGGGGAACCTTTTCGTCTGCCATCAAAGTGCTTTCTGCTCTTTTGTAGCGCCTTGGCTGTGTTAATAACCCGACATCATTGGTTAATATTCAATTGGGTCTTTTAATATCTACCAAGTACACAACCAAGCCGATACAAAAGAGCAGAAAATCAATTTGCAAGCAAAATAAAAAGATCCCCTCTACATTGAATCCAAGTAGTTTTCTGGGTTATACATCTACTAATAATTAATAATTTTATTGTCCAATTGTTTTGATTTAAAACCGGTTTTTAGCCACACTGCACTGAAAAGAATATGCATCGTATTATAGACTATTGTCCACGAACAATAAAAAAAAATCATATGATATCCTTCTGTTTGCCCGGGCCTTACACCCTTTTTCTTACAAAGAAAGGAGAAACGTATAAGCTGCCTTACTAAATGTGCTTCTTAGTTATCTAATTAATAATATATTATATAAAATATTCTATAGAAATATTCGCATCTTATAATCAAGATTTCAAACATAATAATTAAATACTAAAATGTTACAATATTTTATCACATATTTTTTCTTCTAAAAGAAATGCATAATTTAATTATGATACATTGTCATTTGTAGCTACATTGAAAAGAGTAGCTGCGCTACTAAAAAAAGCGTAGAAAGATAGATAGATAGAAAGTATAAATACAAAGTTAATATTTAAATGCAAGAAATCAAGGAAACTGTTTGCGAATAAGGGCTGAAAAAGGGGACTGTGCACCAACAAGAGCGAGTGATTTTAAGCACCTTTCAGCCAGGGATTTAACGGGATAAGACAATGGCTGATTAATTGTTTTACAACTCCAATAATAATGCACAAAATTATCCCTTCTGTAGATTAAAATTAGTAGTTGAAACGTTTGAACTAAACGAACTAACTAATCAAAATCCACTGAAGTCCCCAAAGTTATTAAGCCAACGAATTAGAAAACTTTATTATAAAAAATGGGTAATAAAAAGTCCATTATCCCCTCTCTCTCTTTCTCTCTCTGCCTTCCAGAAGTGATATAAGTAATTTTTTAGTTGATATACTTCGTTTCCATTATAAAGAACTAAATAAATGAAAAAAGACAAGGTCTGTCATGGTCTTGACAAAAAATGTTGAAAATGAATAACGAGTTGAGGTTATATATTATCGAATGCTTTGACACAAAAGTTTACTTTTTCGATGAAAACTGTAAATCTACTTATAAATATGTGGTAAATTGTAATAATTAATTAAAACATTTTCATTAATGTACGTTAGCATTTTATAGCATTTGATGTTTTTGGGCTTTGAACTCAACAAAACATTTGATGATATATCGTCAAAAATCGTTTAACATTTCAGAGTTTTTTTCATATAAAACCATGGTAAAACTGATTTTTTAGTCGATATAACTAAATTAAACAGAAACCTAATACATTCACAAAAAAAACTGTTCAAATTCATTGCTGTAAGGTGCTAAAAATCACGTGCTCTCGTTCGTGCATAGTCCCTTTGATTAGTTCAGGCAATAAATTAAATCTTTAAGTAGTAAATTGTTGAAATCAATAGATTTTTTAAAATTCTGACCTCTCTTTCGTGAACAGCTACCTTGTAAAAAGCTAGGTAATAAAGAATCATATTCTGACAATTAAGAAATAGACGAGGTTTACAAGAACCACAGAACAAATAGGATAAAGAAGAATTTTAGAATTTCAATAAACTAGTTAAAAATTATAGATGTCCAAAATATATAAATATTTCCCGCCATCTTTGTCCATTATACAAAAAATGAATATCTTTCACATGTGAGTTTCTAATAATCAATTTTTTGTCGTTTTTGGTCAGAAAGAGGGTCATTATTTTCGCGTATTTTCAGTAAAGTTGTGTGTTGCCATTTAGTCAACGACACTTAATGAGTTAAACTGTTCATAATTATGACAATTTCATGAATATTAAAAATCACATGTGTAAAATGAATAACCATGTTGAAAATTTCCCTCCTTTTAGAAACTTAAAAAGAGCATAGGTAGTTTTTAGTAATTTTTCATCCATCTCAATTTCGACTAAGTTTATTGAAATTATGACAAAATTTAACAGATCATATATAAGCACAGTAGCATCTAATAGTAAGGGGTGTATATATTCTGCATGGGATCCAGGGGAGGGGGTGAGGAATAAAAAATATGTAGGAGGGGTAAAAAAAATGAGTAAAATATAGAATAATGAAAACATTTTTCCATTTCTTTCCCCTCCTTGGGGGAAAAACTAGGGGAGGAAATGAAATATTTAGTAGGCGGGTAAAAAAAGAATCAGTTGAAGAATATACACCCCTGGTAGCATCTCATAGTAGGTAGATTATAAGCAGGATTCTTACACATGCAAAATAATATTACATTTTTCCCCCATCAAAAAAATAATGTATGAAGGGTGTTTTAAGAGAAATTTCTTTTACAAAAACTTAATTATTCATAGAAAAAAAATAATCATTTGAAAACCTTTGTAAAGCCTGTTATATAAAATCTAAATATTTAAAAATGACCATTTCAAAAATATGCCTTAAAACCGGTTTTTTTTTTTCATGCATAATTAAGTTTTTTTAAAGAAATTTCTCTTGTAGGTGTATGTTATTAGAAATTTATGTTTATTTAACAAAACAAAAAAACATTATTTTATCCTGTGTAAGATACGTAGAAAATGACTATATAAAAATTGTAAATTTGGTTGTTCTATAGAAGAGCACAAAAGCAATTACTGAACAGGTTATAAAACGACTCTTTCAAAAAATGCCACCTTTGAAGAAAATAATCAAATATCTTATTTCATTTATCCTAATAGGTATAAAGATTTAAGAATAAAAGCAAGTAAATTTTTGATTATTATAAAAGAAAGATTAAAAAAAGAAATTAGGTAATTTAAAAGCACACACGTAAAAGCGAAAAGGGCATTTCAAAAAGTGACATTTTTGGAAAGGCAAGTTTAGGTTCAATAAACAGTGAAAAAGAGAAAAAAAAGAAAAAGTCAATCAAGCATTTGACCAACTGTTGCCGAACCCAAACTCGCTGTCGCTATCTGAGCCGCGCTCCTCATTCACTTCGGGAATGGCGGCGGCGGCGGGCGGCTTGCCCACCGGCGTCGTCGGCGCACTCCGCGACAACCCGAAGTCAATGGTGCGCTTGCTTTTGCGCTTTTTGATGGGCGCAAACTTGGGCGGCGGCATTTTTTGCGAGTCTTTGTCCTGCCATCTGGGGTTGTTGTGACTGCTAGAGTTGTGGCTGCTACTACTGTTGCTGCTGCTGTTAAAATAATTGTTGAAAGCTTCGGTCGTCTTTTTTACCTGAAAAAATTTAAATTTGGTTCAATAATCATTACGAAAGTAAAACAATTAGGAGTAAGAAAGTATTACACTAGTCCCCAAAGATTTATAATAACATAATCTTATAATCCAATCGTTCAAACCACTTATTGCAATCTACAGAAGGGGTAATTTGGTGTTTTCTCATGGTGGATGTACATCAATTCATTTTTAGATCCCTGAAGTAGGGGTATTTTTAAAAAGGGCGAAGTATACTGCGAAGGATCCTTTTAAGCTCAAATTCAACCCAATCATACTTTCTCATCCTCTAATTATTACTAAAGATTTCCCGGGAATAGTCCTTTTCGTGGCAACGCCCCTTATTGGGCGATTCGTCGTATTTTTAAAATGGCTTTTTATAGGTTATTTTAGGTTAGGTTAGGTGATATTGGGTTAGGTGATTGCCCCAGCGGGTTAGGCAATTGGCCCCGCAGGGTTAGGGCCCCTCGCAGCTCAGGGGCTAGAAATAGGAGAAAACCTACTGTGAAAAATACGAAGAATCGCCACTTTAATGTGCGTTGCAACGAAAGGGACTATACCCGATTTCCCAATCACAAAATAGGTTTTCGCATAAATTGAGGTACTAAAAACCATTAGTAATATGAAAATATTTTAAGGGAACGCAGATAGATCTAAAATTGCTCTGATTCTTTCATTTCTATTTTGTGCTTGAATTCTACCAAAATATAAATGAATTAAAAAAAACAATTAAAACAAAAATAAAAAATACCTTGACTGAAATGGAGCCAAATCTGAGCATTCCTCCGCTCTGATTCTTCTCTAACCGATTCGTTCTTGTTCGTCGTCTGTCTTTTAATTGTCTAAAAAAATAATAAAAATTATAGTGTGATTCTTCTTTTAAGCATGTGAAAATGTTATGGATGTGACCCATAAACCTAACCACAGCTTAAATGCCTGATTTCAATAAATATCCAACTTAAATTCAACATAATGAATGAAACCTCAAAATAAGGTCTGTATTAAAATTCATCAAATCTTAGTTGTGCTGTTGATAAACACAGAGAGAGGGGGGACTATGTGCTGTTTATTACACTAGTCCCTAAAGTTTTATAATAACGTTTTCTTATTCGTTGGCTTATAAACTTTGGGGACTTTCGTAAATTTTTATTGGTTGGATAATTAAATTAAGTTAAGTGTTCAAACGTTTTTACCACTAATTTTAATCTTTTGAAGGAATAATTTTGTGTATCATATTTTGGGATGTACATACATCAATTTAGCGTCCATTGTGTTATTCCTTTGATCCCTGTTAATAATCACGTGATTGTTACCTGAATGTATCACTGCTTAATGAGAAAGTGCTGGAGTTGGCATCCGCCTGTGTCACATACTGTCGAGCTCGTTTTCCAGAATTATCCCTGCAATAGTCATAATATGGCATCGTATTATAGACAGCTTTCCGCGGTCAAAAAAATGAAAACGCGTGTCGAGGCCCGGGCTAAGAAAACTGGTTTTAATTTAATGTTATTTTATTTTAATATTCGTGGAACATTGTCTGTAACACGATACTCCACATAATTCTTCAGTATGGCTGAGAACCGGTTCTAATCCAGTAGATATTAATAGGTTTCTAAGCCATACTGGAAAAAAATATTGATTGATCTTTAATAATGATTCTTAACATCAGAGGAAATTTAGGCATTATCATAAATGGCTAGCAATTGTGGCAGCCTGAATCAAACCGCACCATACCATAGACTTTAAAATACCCACTGCACATATGTCCCCAGAGAACCCAGAGAAATATTTGTATAATTACCTTGGATCGGAAGGAGGGGACTATGGGCTGTTGTTAAGATACAAAAGTCCCCAAAGTTTTATAATAACGTTTTCCTATTCGTTTACCTGGCGATTTTTGTGAATTTTGATTGGTTTAATAATTAAGTGTTCAAAAGCTTAACCATAAATTATAATCTACAAAAGGAGTAATTATGTGTATTATCATTTGGGATGTACAACATTGATTTATTGGCTATTGTCTTATTACTTTAGATCCCTGAAAATTACCTAATATTAGCATCAGCATGGTATGCCCCGACCAGAAGATCAAATACGTCCTGGTGTCCGTGTTGAGCGGCCAGGTGCAGGGCTGTGTACCCTCCGTGAGACCTGAAATAATATTTAAGCATTAGTTTAAATCAGAGAGAGAGAGAGAGGACAATGGGCTTTTTATTTCCCAAAGTTTTTTAATTACATTTTCTTATTCGTTGGCTTTGGAGACTTGATTAGTTAAGTTAGTGTTCAAACGTTTCACTACTAATTTTAATCTACAGAAGGGTTAATTTTGCGTATCATCATTTGTAACGTACATAAATTTATCGTCCATTGTCTTATCCCTTTATATCCCTAGTTTTTGTTCTTATTTTCAGGTGATGATTTGTTGCTTTAATTCTGCAACAAACGAATGTAAAACAAGTTAATAACAATATTCTATTTCTAAGTATCCTATTATATAAAGTAAAAATAACATGTTTAATTAAACTGTGTTGATCACTCTATGCTATCCTTATACTAAAGTAACAGGATGTCTGTGTGTCTATGTATCTGTGTGTCTGTACCGAAGGATCTCGCTAACCGCTGAACCGATTGGGTTCTCCTTAACAGGGTAGATTGTCATATGTCCCGGGAAGGTTTTTAACTATTTTGGGAGAGGGTACCACCACCCTCCCAGGAGAAATCACAATAAAATCGAGAAAAAAATTGAAATATTTCCGCCGCATAGTGTCGCTAGAGTAGTCTCGCTAGCGTGGTCGCGCTGCGTAGACGCATGAATTTAAAAATTGATAATATAGACAAGTTATTTCTCAAATTAGATATTTAAAATGAAAAAAAAACATTTAAAGGCCACTAGAGGCCTCTAGGGGCGTATCCGCTAGTATTATATAAAGTAGTAAGCCTTTTGTCTGTAGCGCGAAGGATCTCCCTAACCGCTGAACCGATATGGTCCCACTTTATAGAGAAGCTTCTTATAGGTTCCAGGCAGGGATGGCAAAATAAAAACCACGTGGTTTTAATCAAGTGGTTTAAACCAAAAAAATAAGCTAAAAAAACCAAAAAAACCAAGGTGGGATGGTTTAAATGGTTTTTTTTAATACAAAGGCCTATCTTTCCAGTTATATCCTTATAATAAAGTAACAGGATGTTTGTATGTGTGTTTGTATGTTTGTACCAAAGGATCTCGCTAACCGCTGAACCGATTGGGTTCTCCTTAACAGGGTAGCTTCTCATAGGTCCCGGGAAGGTTTATAACTATTTTCTTTGGGGGTGGGACACCCCCAACCCCCCCTCCGAAAAAAATTTTTAAAAACTTTTTAACTAAATTTAAAAATGAGGGGGGCAGGCAACCCCCCCCCAAAAAAAAAAAAAAATGTTGGCCCCCCCCCCCAAAAAAAATAATTTTTTTTTACTTTTTCTTACAAAATATAAAATAAAAAATTCAATTATTAAATTCGACTCTCTCCTCCTCAAGTGCCCCTAGAGGTCTCTAGGGGCCTAGCCGCTAGTCTTTTTATAATGTAAAAAATATAGTCAAAAACATAAATACCTAATTAAAAATTCTTTTAATAGTTTAAATCTTTATACTAAAGGGGTAGTTTCACGAAATGCATTTGAACTTAATTTAGTGAACCGCATATTTTTTCTTAGTTAATGGGGTAAACTACATTTAAATAGCATATATTTGAAATAAATTCAATTTTCTACCACGTAGTTTTTAAAACATCAAGACCTGAAAATTGTCTTTTTGTGATATATGCAATTTAAAAAGACGATTTTCAAGTCTTGATATTTCAAAAACTATGTGGTAGAAAATTAAAATTTTTTCAAATATATGCCATATAAATGTAGTTTAACCATTTAACCAGGATAAAATATGCGGTTCACTAAATTAAGTTCAAATGCATTTCGTGAAACTACCCCTTTATATTAAATTAGAATACTTTAATTTGGATATTATTAAAAAAAACAAAAAAAATATTTAAAAAAAAACAAAAAAACCTGGTTTTTATTAATAAAAACCAATAAAAACCGGTTTAAACCAAAAAAACCACACTGATTTGATCTTTTTTAAAAAAACCTGTTTTTTTCCCATCTCTGGTTCCAGGATGGTTTTAGGCTATTACAACTTTTTAAAAAGTCTGGGTATGGTTTTATGCTATTTTTGTGACCTTCCATATTCCTTCTGTATAGAGCCCCTAGATACTAGGGCGCAACCGCTAATCTTTATAATCTCTGTCTGTAACGAAGGATCTCGCTAACCGTTGAAACAATATGGCTCTCCTTTACAGTGTGCGTTCTCATAGGACCTGGGAAGGTTTATAACTATTTTGGGGGAGGTTACCACCACCCTCCAAAGAGAAATCACCGAAAATCCAAAAATATATATATTTTGCACCGCCTAGCGTAGACTTTTTGATAACAGCTGATCTTAACATAGGTTGAAAAGAATAGTTATTTCTCGCATCGTATTATAAAACGGCTTTCCGCGGATATAGAATGTACAATTATGAGATTAAAACTAGTTTTTTTAGCCCCGGGGTGCCGAAGCCACCGGCTAAAAAAACTGGTTTTAATCTTATGATTGTACATTTCTATATTCGTAGAAAGCTGGATATAATACGATGCTAGACATAGTTTTTTTTCGTATTGATGAGAACCGGTTCCTTTCCACCGGATTCGAATGAATACGAGAAAACATTTTACTCTATTAAAAAAGACTTACTTGACGTTGACTTGAGCTTTGAATGTGCCGGCAATAAGTTTGACCAGATCATTATTTCCATGCTTGGCAGCCCAGTGCAGAGCTGTGTAACCTAAACAAAATATCTCCTTAACTAAAAGTAACGGGATGTGTGTTTGTCTATGTATTTGTGTCGAAACATCTCGATAACCGCTTATCCGATATAGCTCTCTTTTTCAGTAAAAATCTTATCCTTGGAAGGTTTTCAATATTTTTTTAAGGGGGTGGGGGGGGGGGGGTGAGAGTATCTAACAGAAATAGCTTAGTAATCTTTCCCCATTAAAAAAAAAATACTTTTTCTTTTAAACTAAAATTTAAGGTGGTGGGTAAACCTTCTAGCCACCCCTTTATCATAAATATTTTAGAAAATCATTTTGAATTGTTAGGTTAGGAGAGGTGAACAATAGGCTGCTAATGGAATTTGTTGGCCTTGTTAAAGGACATTACAAATCAAAAATAAATGTTTATGAACCTATCGGGAATAAGATATAACCAACAAGCAAAATAAACTGAAAAATAAAATTAATGAGAACTAAAAGGTCTGCACTAAAAGAAGCCCCAAAAACCTTAGGTAAATACTTTTTTTTCTTAAAAATTATTTCAATTGTTTGCAAGCAGGAATAAGGTATAACCAACAAGCGAAATTAATCTAAAATAATATTTGGGGGACAAATGGAGAGGTCGTCAATTTTACGATGTGTTGCCCCCCAACGACAGCTGAAAAAACACCTATTAGTTTCGTTAATTTTTTTCTCGAATTAATTTCATTGTTGGAATAAGCTGGTTTGCTACAGTTTTTAAAAACAAAGCTTTTCTATAATTAGGGTCGGTTCGTCCGTCCGTCAGTACGTAACGGATAGCTCTTTTCGTTAATTTAGGCATGTTAGAATTGTCCCATCAATTTCAAACTTTGCATGATGAATTGATTCCTATAGGAGTTAGGTACGAGTTAGAAAGCGAAGCAACTCTATAATCGTTACCAGAAAGTCCGTATGTCTATTTTAAACATGTTGCATTTAAACTTTTTTAACATAAAATTTTTATGTGATAAAATTATCCGATTGGTCTGATTTTGGAATACTGATTCCTAGGACAACAAAGTACATTGCTGTAAGAATCTCTATAATCAAGTCCTAAAAATATATAAGTATGTTCTTAAATAATATCCTGTATTTAAGCAGTTTTTCATCAGATTTACAATCAATTTTGTTTCGTTCGACTTTAATACATCATATTCTAATTATTTAGTTCTAACACTATACAAGTGTTAATATTCGTTTGTCCTACCGTTTCAGAGCTTCGCTTTTATGGATGTTGTCATCCTTGTTGAGGCTGTATTCTATATATCCTACCTGATGTAAGATCTCTGTGTCTCACCAACTTGGGATTTTCAGATAACATCTTAGCAACTGTTTGATAATCACCTAAACCAAATTAAAGTTAAAACTACAACGTAACCTACTTAAAGGTCAACTAGAAGAGAATTGAAATAAAGAGGGTAATTTTTTCGCGTAATTCCGTAAAGTTGAATGTTGGGTTTTAGTCGAATGCTTTTATTTAGTCAATCTGTTCTTACGTATGAACCATTACATATAAATATACATTTGGTTATAATTAAGAACACTTTGATTTAATAAGAGTATTTGACTACAACCCAAAATCCAACTTTACGGAAAATACGCAAAAAAATAGGTAAGATTATTACTAATTAAGCTCGTTTACAAATACTTAACATCTTTCCTTATCCGTTGTGCCTTTGTTTCTGTTTATGATTATAGAGTTGCATCGCTATTCCAAACTAATACAGGAAGCATAATGCCAAGTTTGAAATATATAGGACAATTCAAACATGCCTAATTTAACGATAAAAGCTATCAGTTACAGACTTACGGACCAATTCTCAATATAGAAAAGCTTCACTGTTCAAATACTTTTGTGTTTAAATTTTAAAACATGATAATAAAAACTATACCTTTAGCTGCCATGATCATAAATGACTTGATTGTAGGATCCAAGGTGGTAATGCTCGACGTATCCGGCAGAGAGTCCTCTTCCCCACCGCCCCGGGTGCTATGGTTCGAGCCTCGTCGTGACATCATACCCATCTCTATAGCCCGCGAGTTCCGCCGTTTAACAATGCTGGCCAGCTTATTAGTGCTGCCCGTTAACGAGACGTCACTGGCCATACGGTTGAATGTTTTAGTTCTTTCACGGACACTTATCACTTCCTCAGAGAGGTTGTCAACACTTTGTGAAGCTTCCAGCCGATAATTTTCTTTGTTTTCATCAAAATTATTCACAGATGATGTGGCCGTAAGGTTACCATACGATTTTGATAAAGACCCTGCAGATTTTTGATTAGATAACATGGTTTCATCCGGCCTAGAGCCGGATGAATGATGTAGCGGCCGGGCGGCCGGTGGTTTTGTATCTCTTGCCGCAACTGGTGGTAGTCCTAGATCAGGCGGATCTACATCAAGGCGAGTGGGCCGTTCTGGTGGCGGGGGCAAGCCATGCATACTACTGGCTAAACTATGCAGACTGGTTGTAGAATTTCGGCGGGGATCCAAACTTGGGACTGGCGGCGGGGCGGCGCTAGGGCGAGAACCAGGCCGCGGCGGCAACGCTGAATTTTGCCGACTTACACCGGAGCTGGGAATGGGTGGAAGGGCTCGGGGCGGCAGCCCCAATTCAGGCGGTGGAGGGCGGTAGGGAGGTGGCTCAATTTTACCGGTTGATGAGGCTAAACTGCCCCGACGTTCTCCCGCCGATTGTTCTAATGATGTTACAGAAGATCTGGAGGGCGGTAGGGCAGGCGGCAGTCCCAAGCCGCCGTCCAAATACCGGGAAGACGGAATTGAAGGTTGTGGTGGACTGATTCTAGCCGGCGGCGAAGTAGCATAGCTGCTAGCAGCGGGTAAGGTTGACTGCGGGGAGCTAGAGTAACCCTGTGGGGACCCAGTGTATCCCTGCAGGGTGCCAGGGGACCCGCTGTATCCCTGCAGGGTATTTGGTAGACCAGAATTGCTCATTGTACGGGTATATAGTTGGCTTCTTTTCGAGGCATCTTGAAAAAAAGAAATATTTTAATACATGGAGAGTAAAGCAGCAAAAACAAAAAAAAATATTTTAGATTAAAATTAACAGTACCTACAGAAAATATTATGATATAATCAATGTATTAATAGAAAAATTGACTTTTTAAACATGTAATCCCACTTAGTACGGAGGAAGCATGCGTAGATTAGGTATGTATTATTGCTTTAATCACTGACGGACAGACGGAGAAATCCTATAAATAGAACAGCTACGCTTCTATTATTATTACTAACCAGAGAGAGAAGGGACAATGGGCTGTTTATTACACTAGTCCACAAAGTTTTACAATAACGTTTTCATATTCGTTGCCTTAACAAATTTAGGGACTTTTACTAAATTTTGATTGGTTGGTATATCAAGCAGGGGTGTATATTCTGCACAAGATTTACTTTTTTCCCCCTGCTACAAAAATTTTTATTTCCCCCCCCCCCCCTAGTTTTTTCTCACCAAGAAGGGGGGAAAATGGAAAAATATTTAATGAACTCTATATTTTATTTATTTCATCCCTCCTACCACACATTTTTTTAGTTTTTTCCACCAAGGAAGGGGGGGGGGAAATGGAAATTTTTTTTCAGTTTTCTTACTTTTTACATTTTTTTCCCCTCCAACCACTTATTTTTTATTCCCCCCCCCCCCTGAGCAGGGGATCCCATGTAGAATATACACCCCTGATATCAAGTTGAGTATTCAAAAGTTTTTAAGCACTAATTTTAATCTACAGAAGGGGTATTTTTGTGTGTCATCATTAGGGATGTACGTCAATTTATTAGCCATTCTCTTTTCCCTTTAGTTCCATGATTACTAACTCACAATACCTGGATAGACAGGTTGGTAGGGTGTGTGAGGTGAGCTGGCACTCCTTCCAGGACCAGATGGACCCGCAGGGTAAGGCTGCTGGCCTCCAGGTGGAGCAGGATAAGGTGGGGTAGTTTGTGGCCCACCTGGGTACGAGGAACCTAAACAAATAATTGTCAATCTTAAAACAACTTACAAAATGAATGTACTCTTTCGATAGATGAAATTAGTTTCTTGGTTTCTGCCAATCTGCATTCTTGCTTCAAGTAGTATATTATTTTAATTTATGCCAATAAAGATAGTTTCTTTAAGATAAAAAGTTACACATCTTTCTTATGCCTACCTAGCAGAAAATTTTCTTTGTGCAAAATATATAAAAAAAAAATATAGTTTCAAGGCGTCTAAACACCTTTAATCAAATTTAAAAATATAAATTTCCTTACCTGGGCCTAATCCGGGTGACAAGGAGCCAGCTTGGGATGGTATGTGAGATCCCCCGCTACTATGAGAGGTTGTACTCGTTATTGAATACCTATAATAAGAAAATATAACTATAAAGGTTTTTAGAAAGATTAATTGAAGATCTTTTTTTTCATAACGTATTTGACAACAATAAATTAACAATGACAGTGTTTTTTATAGTGAAGTAAAGATTTGTATTTGATTTGGTTGTCTAAAAATGTTTTAAGGAAGCTATACTTACACATTTTTGCAGTTATGTTTTTTTAAATTACCACGATACTTGGGTTAAGAGATTTGTACATTAAGAAATCACCTTCCCTTCTATATGTACTTTAATTGTCCCATTGAGTGAGAAAGGAGACAATGGGCTATTTATTACACTAGACCCAAAAGTTTTATGATAACGTTTTCTTATTTTTTGACTTTTAAAAGTTTTGTTTATGATGTGTCAAAACGTTTGAACCACTACTTGTAATCTAACGAAAGGGGAAATTTGTGTATTATCATTGGAGAATTTATTTACTTATCCCTTTAGACCCCTGAAATAATGTGTTACCTAGAATTAGCAGAATAATGCGGGGAGAACATATTAGGATTATAATCAGAATCAGCTGCAACCGGCGGCGAGCTCACTGAATTGTGCCGGTCATAGGAAGGTCGGCCGCCGGGACCTACACCGCCCATCGTAAGGTCGGGCCGACTGTTTTGACGCTCAGGTAGGTACGGCGGGGTTTGATTGATTGATTGTCTGCTGTCCATTCGTTGTAACCTAAAGTTTTTATATTTTGGTTTAAAAGATTTTAATATATATTTATTTCATGTTATTAGTGTAAAAATTAACAAGGATGACAATATCCTTAAGTAGAAAAGAAAAAAAATTGGACGTAAATAAGGACAAGTGATTTGAAGGCAGATTTTTAATTG
This sequence comes from Acartia tonsa, assembly GCF_053477335.1. NCBI lineage: Eukaryota > Metazoa > Arthropoda > Copepoda > Calanoida > Acartiidae > Acartia > Acartia tonsa. The sequence goes on from NC_137264.1 coordinate 7,981,101, forward strand.
AAAGTAGATTTTAACCACAACCACCCCTTCTGCACGCCTCTGGTGTAAATGTTGTCTTGGTGTATATGATGAAACCAGTGAGGGATGGTGACATTGGAATGTTTGTTGCACTAGTACTCAATATTTCAAATTAGTTGGCTTGATAACTTTGGGAACTTTAAAAGAATTACGATTGATTGGTTCATTAAATAAGTGTCCATTCGTTTCAACCACTAGGTAATTGTAATATACAAACGGGGTAATTTTGTGTATCATCTTTGGAGATGTACATCAATATATCGCCAATTGTCTTATCCCTTTAGATTCCTGATATGATTAACAACTGTTATTTAACAAACCTGGGATCATGGTTGATATTATTTGGTGGATTGTTGGCAGGACTATTGTTGTACCTCAGATCTTTTACAGAGCTTCTATTGGTGGCCTCGTAGCGCAGATCTTGCCGTGAATCAGACCTGCAACATAAAATTATTAAATAAATCATGCACAATTAGCCCGGGATCTATAGGGATAGGACAATGGCTTATAAATTAGTTGACATCCCCAATGATGATACACACCCTACCAATCTGTCTATCCAGGTATTGTGCGTTACTAATCAGGGAACTATAGGGAAAAGAGAATGGCCGACAAATTGATGTACACAAAATTACCCCTCCTGTAGCGTAAGATTAGTGGCTGAAATAAATAAAAAAATGAAGAAAAATACGTTGTTTTACTGTATAAAACTTATATGATATAATATTCTAAATTTAAAAAGCAAAATAAAAATACCTATAGTTTCAACTTCAAAAGGATTGGGTTTTAATTTAATTGTGTTCATATCTATCCCTTTGTCTATTAATAATCTACAACAAATTTTTAACTTAGGTATAAGGTGGGGGGAGGGGGTGGTTAATGCAACCATCTCGTAATCAATGATTTAATGGCACTTAGAATCCAATTTTTTTTTACGAAACATTGCATGAGTAATCCTTGGTAGGTCTATTTTCCCTAAACTGAACAAAAAGTTGGAAAAGTAACTGCTAACAGCCCAGCCGTTTTTTGGTTATTTTTAGGGCCAATCTGTCATAAATTACGTAGAAATCAACTTTTTGAATCATATTTTTGCTTTAAATCATGTGAAATTTTACCAAACACTATTTTGTAAAGGGGGGGGGGGGGGGGGCGAAAGTGACACTTTTTGAAACCAAAACTAAAAGTCAAAGGAACTCAACTAAAAAAAGAGTTACAGGTCTGACATTTTGCATTGCAGTTGGTGCATTATTTGCCAAATGTACCACTTTTCTGCACTACCTCTCCGATTTTGTTAATAATCTATATTTTGGTCCGTTGGGTCATTCAAGGATGCTGGATGGCCAAAAAAAAGTTTCAGAGTCCCTGGATGTCTAGATATCTAAATAAAAGTATTTAAGAGGGATCTTGATAAATCAACGTTTTCTTACCACAAATGCCCATTACAACCTCCGGAACGGCAAAATCGTAAAAAATTCCGCCTTTGGCGGTGAATAACGGCAAAACGGTTCGGTTTTTGCGGTTTTTGCATTAAAAACAAATGATGTGTCTTGAAAAGTTCTACAAAAATGAAGAATAGTCTATGGCCTTAAAACGACTCCTTCCCCCCAAAAATGGGCAAAAACCATCATTTTTCAAAAACATGCACAGGGTGTCCCAAAAGTGTAAAATATTGTAAAATAGGCAAATATTATTGTTATTAGTCAAAATCTGTATCTATATGACAGTTTTAAGTAACTTAAAAATAGAAAAAAAATTTAAAAAAAAACAAAAATTTTTTTTCTCTTTTTTTGAAAATACAGGGTGTCCAAAAAATATGAAAATATTAATCTGGTCAGAAAACACTATGGCCAAACATACTAAGACACATATTAGAGTAATTTGAAAAAAATAGCCAATTTGGACCAAGTTTTAGCTCTACAGACGCAAAAATCACATTTACAGGGTGTCCCAAAGTGAAATTTGACAACCTTATAGTCCCGGGTGGTCCAAACCGTTATATGCCACATATGCACACAGATAAAAAACAGGATTTAAGCCAAAAAAAATGATTTTTTTCGGACAGGTATTTTGGGTATTACGCTAGATATCCAAAATACACTTTTTGTTGGACACCCTGAAAAATTAGAGTTTTGGCCAAAATAGCATTATGTGCGATTTTTACATGAATAAGCAATCATTTTGGTGTATAAAATGTATAGATTGGATGTAAGATTGATGAAATAATTAATTTTTAAAATGAAAAAATGGGTGTTTTTTACATTTTTGTTACCTACCTTCATAGATAGCTAGATATCTAGACATCCAGGGACTCTGAAACTTTTTTTTGGCCATCCAGCATCCTTGAATGACCCAACGGACCAAAATATAGAGTATTAACAAAATCGGAGAGGTAGTGCAGAAAAGTGGTACATTTGGCAAATAATGCACCAGTTGCTTTATAGGGGTACAATATGGAACTGTGAAAAAACGGCGGCGCAACCGCCTAAAACCGCCGAGAAAAGGCAAAAAAAAATTCGGCGGTTTTCGGCGGCGCAACCGCCTAAAACCGCCGAGAAAAGGCAAAAAAAAATTCGGCGGTTTTCGGCGGTTGCGCCGCAGTTCCTTCACAGTTCCATATTGTACCCCTATGAAGCAACTGCCATGCAAAATCTCAGACCTGTAACTCTTTTTTTAGTTAAGTTCCTTTGTTGACTTTTAGTTTTGGTTACAAAAAGTGTCACTTTCGCCCCCCCCCCCTTTCTAGTACCAGCAACTAACGGCTAGAACCGTTTGAAAACATTTTGGAGCGGCAAAGAGTATTATGTGGAGATAGGTTTCATGATGAATTTGCTCTGAAAATACTTAACCAAAAAATGGCTAAACGGCTAAGCCGCCAGCCGTTAGCCGTTAATTTTCCAACTTTTTATTCAACTTGGGGAAAATAGACCTATCAAGGAAAGGAATACTCATGCCAAGTTTCGTAATGAAATTTGGATTTTAAGTGCCATTTAATCATTGATTACGAGATGGTTACATTACCCCCCCCCCCCTTTTGAAAATTACCTAATACTGTTATTGTTATATTGAGGATGGATGGAGGAAGGCTGTGGTTGCCCGCCTGGATAACCATTATACCTGCAAAAAAAATACATTCTTTAAATCATTTAAATTAACTACTTGAAATTGACCTTACTTTTCTTATCAAAAGCGCATCTACTCTATAGGTAGGTAATGTATTTCACTCTTTCACTGTATAATATACTAGCAGTTTTATAATCACGTTTTATTATACGTTGGCTTCACAACTTAGGGGACATCAATGAATTTTGATTGATTGTTTCATTAAACTGAGTGTTCAAACGTTTCAACCACTAATTTTAATCTACAGAATTTTGTGTATCATCATTGTCTTATCTTATTTAGATCCATAGTAAATAAAGACTTGTTGTGACTTGTAGAACAACTTTGTTCTAAAGCAACAACAACTACAATACCTGGAGCTTGACTGTTGTGACGGTTGTTGTTGTTGTTGAGCAAAGTTGTTGTAATTTGTTGTTGAAGAATGATTGTTTTGAATACTGTTGGTTCCGTTACTGTAACCAGATCCACCACCAGATACTGAATTTCGTTGTGAGGTTCCTAAAAATAAAAGGATATAAGATTCATTGTCTGTCTATTTATCAATTCCTCTCAACTGATGACTATATGTCTAATAGTCTATCATAGGCGAACAGAGACAAGTTTGATGTTGGTGTTCCCAGGAGTTATTTGGTGGACGCGACAGCTATCTATTTATTCATAAAACTGTCAACTTTACAAATATATCTATCCATTTTTATCTATGTCTAATTCTATCCATCAACATAAAAATCTAGTCAAAATCTATTTATCTACTTCAGTATTTAATTCATTTTTGAGGAAAAAATCACGTTTTTCAAAAAATTCCAAGATTTAGTTGCGAGATCCAAGAAAAGCATCAAGCTTTCATAAGCGACGATAATGTCTTGAAAAAAAGTTATTAGAAGTATGTTTTTTTTAGGTAGAAGAAAAAATGACCGGAATTCCCCCAATTAGTTTTTTTTACCTCTAGCGAAGAATCTCGGTAACCGCTGAACCGATTAGGGTCTCCTTTACTATATACCTTTGTATAGGGCCTGGGAAGGTTTATAAATATATTGGGGAGGATAACACTACCCTACGAAGAAAAATTATGCCTAGAAAAAAAAGTGGGGAGGGATCTAACTATTCTATTTACAATCAAATGCCCCTAATAAGGGGCGTAACTCATCTACTCATCTGTGTAAAAAAAATGACCCTTATACTATCCATCTATAATCCTAATATCTATCTATTCTAATGCATACCTGTATTATATTGACCAGAGCTAGGGTAAGAAGGTTGCTGATATCCTCCTCCTCGAGAAGAGGGAGGCGCTTGATAACCAGTTTGATTACTGTAATTCATTTTAATGTTTTATTTTCGAAAGGGGTAGTTTCACGAAAGGCATTTGAACTTAATTTAGTGAACCGCTTATTTTTTGCTAGTTAATGGGTAAAACTATATTTATATGGCATATATTTGAAAGAATTTCAATTTTCTACCATGTAGTTTTGAAAATATCAAGACTTGAAAATCTTTCTTTTTGTGATATATGCAATTTAAAAAGACGATTTTCAAGTAGGTATATGTTTTAAAAACTACGTGGTAGAAAATTGAAATTCTTTCGAATATATACCATATAAATATAGTTTAACCCATTCACTAGCAAAAAATATGCGGTTCGCTAAATTAAGCTCAAATGCATTTCGATAAAGTGATCCCTAATGTTGATATAAAAAATTATCCTTTCTGCAGATTACAATTAGTGGTTGAAATGTTTGGACACATAACTAAATGAACCAACCAATCAAAAATTTAAGAAAAGTCCCCAAGGTTGTTAAGCCAACGAATAAGAAAACCTTATTATAAGACTTTGGGGACTAGTGTAATAAACAGCCCAATATCCACTTCCTCCCTGGAAAAAGTTCCTACTAAAGAAAATATATTTTACATGATAGAATAGCAAAGAAAACAAAACAATTCTTAGGAATGCTGCCCTTGAAATATATTTAAGTTATGATATAAAAAAAATAAATAAATTCCTATTGTTGTATGTCTGTGTTGGAGGGGCAGGAGGCAACGAAGCCGGTTGACGTCCCAGGGTTCGGGACGGGGGGTTGAACCCAGCCATAACTTCGTCCAACAAGGAGGGGGAGGAGCTGCGCCCACCACTCCCGCTGTTTGTATGATATGAAGAGGAAGGGGGGGATATCAAGCTGGATGGAGTGTTTAGTGATGAGGGACCATTTGTATACGATGGAGGGCTTGTTATATAACCTAAAAGTAAAGAGTAATTTTAGATATTATATTATCAAGATTAAAAAATTCCATAAATTTCTTTGATTATTTATTTGAAGGAATAAGTTTTTCCTGGCTGGTAATGTTTCCTGGGGATTGCTGATAAAAATCTGGAAACCACTTAAATACAGAGTGATGTATCCTGAACTATTTGTATTTCCTGGAGATAGCTGATGACCTCCTGGAGAGCTACTCTACCCACTTGAAGAGCATGGCATGTAGCCTGACCTAGCTGTATTACCTGGAGATTGCTGATGACCTCCAGAAGAACTGCTGTATCCACTTGAAGGACTGTGCATGTAGCCTGTCCTATCTGTATTACCTGGAGATTGCTGATGACCCCCTGAAGAACTGCTGTACCCACTCGAAGGACTGGGCATGTAGCCTGACATAGCTGTATTACCTGGAGATTGCTGATGACCTCCAGAAGAACTGCTGTACCCACTTGAAGGGCTGGGCATGTAGCCTGACCGCTCATACATTTTCTCTGGATTGTTTGTGTAAAACTCCTGAAATTATATTTGAAAATTAATTTTAAGCAAAAGGTATCTTGGTCACAACAGATTTATTTGAAGTTATTGTCGCATTGATTTTGTTATCATATAGTTCAATTATAGGGGATGGTTTAGTAAATGATTCCATACATATAAAAACCGAATTTTCATAACTTCCTAATTTTCAAAGGCATCCTTGTTTCTTGTATTTAAAATTGATTTTCCTTATAGATGGGAAGAATCCTATTTCTGTAAGTAATAAATTGTAATCCAATACCTACTATTTCTGCTTGTTAAGTTTATGATCAGAAACTAATGTTATGTTGTATTGTTTAGAAGATAAATGTTTAATTTTACTACTTTCATCAGTATCACCTTTTCAATTCTTTTGTTAGATCAAATTCAAATAAGTTTACTAAATGATTTTTCAAAATTCATCGACTAAAAACATTTAACGGCTCCATAGTAGCTGAATATCCACGAATTTTCCAAAAGTAGCTGAGTATCCACGCATATTTCCCAAGAGTAGTTGAATATCCACACTTTTCCCCTATGGTAGATGAATATCCACAATAGTTTCCTATTTGTATTTTCAAAGGCAAATATTTTCTACATCTCTTGTCCATTATAAATATGAAATTACGTACATGACTTCAGTCAGGCTTCAAATTTTGGGTTTTGGGTGTATCCGTGGCAGGCTTTCAGCAGTTAAAGCGGTGTATTTCTTTAATATTTTTTGACTGGAGGAAAATAAAGCTGAAACATCTCAAAAGACTGCAATTTTTTTGTCAGCCAAAAGCAAGGGTGCGAATGGACATTGAACTGAAAATAATACTGGTACCCAAACTTTGATTATATAAATAACACGTTCTCTCATTCGTTGGCTTAAAAACTAAACTCTTAATTGGTTGATTCAAACCACCAGCATGTAAAATGTAAATGTCTAAACTCTTAGGCAATAATTTTAACCTACATAGGGGTAATTTTTTCTGTCATAATTGGGGATTTAAATCAATTTATCGTCCATTGTCTTATCCCTTAATATCCCCGGTCGGAGCCAGTGAGTTACAAATTAGGGATCTAAAGGGATAAGAAGATGGCCGATAAATTGATTTACATCCCCAACAATAATACACGAATTTACTACATCTGTAGATTACAGGTAGTGGTTGAAACGTTTGGACACTCAACCAATCAAAACTCAAAAAAAGTCCCCAAAGTAATTAAGCCTACTAATAAGAAAACGTCATTATAAAACTTTGGGGCCTAGTGTAATAAACATCCCATTGTCCCCTCCCTCTCTGAACTAAAATAGTACAAACCTGTTGATATTGGGGACTGAGAATTTGCGCCTTGGTGTCATTTGTATAATATTCAGGAAAATATTTCTTCTTCAGAACTAAATACTTCTCCCCGTCCTCTTGTCTGATTGTTGCAAGGTTGTTCACAAAATCCTAAAAATAAATATTTTGTTGCAAGGTTGTTCACTAAATCCTAAAAATAAATATTTTGTTGCAAGGTTGTTCACAAAATCCTAAAAATAAATATTTTGTTGCAAGGTTGTTCACAAAATCCTAAAAATAAACATTTTGTTGCAAGGTTGTTCACAAAATTCTAAAAATAACTATTTTAATTGAGATAATATCTATTTTTTTTGGTATAGATAGATTTTTTCATATCAATAGGTAGTCAAAATTATAAAAAAAATATGTATGAAATTGTCTGATTGTTGCACGGTTGTTTACAAAATCCTAAATATAAATATTTTAATTGAGATTATATATATTTTGTTTAGTCTATATAGATTATTTGGATCAAATTAAGCAGAACATGCCAATATTTCATTAAGTAAGGCAGAGTATGCCAATATTTTATCAAATAAAGCAGCAAAAAATAAAATACGATGATTTTAACTTGGGTATGTGCTAAAAAGAATCTTAAGCTTCTCTAGTATCAAAAGTTTTTGTGGGTATATTACAAAAATAGACGAATTTATCTTAAAATATAAAACTAATATTCCTTTGAAATCTCCTAATCTTCGAAGGCCCGGGCTAACAAAACTTGTACTAATTTCATGATTTTTATTTAATGGAAAATTGTCTCTAATAGAATGATATAAATGATTTTTTCAGTATGGCTAAGAATCAGTTCTAATCCAGAGGATAATAATCGGTTTCAAAGCCATAGTGGAAAAGGCATTCTCTGTGATGAATATTATTTATTTTCAAGATTTTAGCACTTACTCGTTAAGTTTTCATTTATTGTAATACTTGGTAAACTCTGATATAAAATGTATGAAACGCAAATTATATATTTTTTATTGTGTTATGCATGCATTCATTTAATGTATGAACAAGGATTACAACATCCCCAATAGCTAAGCATATAAAAAAAGACGAACATCAAAACTTAAGAGGAAAAGTTTCTTATTTGAAACAAGGATGGCAACATCCATAAAAGCAAAGCTCTTAAAGAATGTAATACAAAATTAAATGAAAAACAAGAATGATAGTATTTTTAAAGGAGCAGCAACTTAAAATTTAGTACTTCTAACAAAACTTTAAGTGACGAAATGAGGTCTCTGTTATTAGCTTACATTTTAGCAGTGCAGCTAATCTATAAATAGGGTATATCCTAGGGATTTAAAGGGATTAGACAACGACCGATAAATTGATGAACATACACAATGTGGATACACAAAATAATTCCTTCTGTAGATTACAATTAGTGGTTAAAACATTTTGGACACTGAACTCATATGAACCAACCAATCAATATTCAAGAAAAGTCCTCAAGGTTGTCAGCCAACGAATAAGAAACGCTATTCTAAAGAACAAAAGAACTGACACGGGCTATTATGATAGAATAGTTAAACTAGTAAAACAGAAATTTTATTAAGACACTTATTGAACAAACAATAAACATGTAGCTAACTGTTTTATTCAAATATATTCTTACTCATATATACATAAAAAATATTATCAAGCAAAACAACCAAAATAATTTGCAGTAGGGCTTATTCCATGATTACAACTAGATTATCCAACTCAGAAATATCAAAACAAAAAAAATACAGTTTTCAAAAATAAAGACTTGAAAACCATACTTTTGTTATGTAACTTATACTTACAAGGCCCCAGTTTTAGAGACTTTTTGTTTATTTAACAAAACAAGAATGACAACATCCTTTAAAACTAAAAGCGAACCACAGATAGACAAACTTTAGTAAATGCCAAACGTTCATGGAAGAAGAAATATCAGCTATTTATCTTTAATAGCAGTTGATAAACAAAGTTTCCCATTTAACTTGCTCAAAAAAAGTCAGACAAGATCTAAAGGGATTAGACAATGACCGATAAATTGATGCACTTCCCCAATAATGATACACAAAATTAACCCCTTTGGTAGATTAAAATTAGTGGTTGAAACGTTTGAACAGTCAACTTAATTAACCAACCAATCAAAATTCTCTAAAGTCCTCAATGTTGTTAAGCCAACGAATAAGAAAATGTTATTATAAAACTTTGGGGACTAGTGGAATAAACAGCCCATTGTCCCCTCTCTCTCTGATACAAACACTACTTTGTTAAAATACAAATAGGGAAAATCTAATATTATGTTAAGTAGGTAGGTAGCTACATTGTTATAACATAAATTTTCTTTATTAAAGCAATAAAATTGAATAAAACACTTGATTTACATCAATTTATTTTATTTCCCTTTGTTTGCTGAATCTGTTATGCAGCTACTCGTTAGTTTATTATACCTGTCTGTCCGTACGTCCTCCTGGATTATACCTATAAGTAAAATTGCTGAAAACCTGATGAAATAACTAACAAATATGTTATAGTTAGTAGCATTAAAACTTAAAAGCCAAAGGAATCTAAAGGGACAAGACAATGGCTGATAAATTGTTGTACAACCCCAAAATTACACAAAATTACCATTTCTGTAGATAACAGCTAGTGGTTGAAACGATTGAACACTTAACTTAATGAACCATCAAATCAAAACTCTTTATAGTCCCCAAAGTTGTTAATCTGATGAATAAGAAAGTTTTTATCAAACTTTGGGAACTAGTATAATTAATAGCGCAATGTTTTTGGCACCTTTTTCATTACAATCGGAGCTTAGTTGGTTAAAAAACAGCGGCTTCACATTGAAAAGTTTAAAAACCTCGCTGAATTCCCATGTTTTAATCAAAATACTCCCCTTTCCTCTATTTTATCATGGCATTTTCATTATCTTTTAATGAAAAGTAATCAAATATTACCTCATACTTTTAGCATTGAATCGCAAAATTATTTTCCTATTTGTGTACATTGGTCTTAGTTTTGTCCAGTAAGACCTGAGAAATGGCAATTTAGACTTGGACAATTTTTCTAAAGTTTCGTATTTGTCCTGGGCAAAATTTAAGCTGTTTATGGTTTTATAGCAATAAATGTCAGGGATCTAAAGGGATAAGACAATGGCTGATAAATTGATGTACATCCTCAATGATGATACTCAAAATTAACCCCTTTTGTAGATTAAAATTAGTGGTTAAACGTTTGGAGACTCTTTGGAAACTTTATGAGCCAACCAACCAAAATTCATTAAAGTCCCCAAAGTTTGTAAAGCCGACGAAGAAGAATACGTATTACAACACTTTGGGGACTGGAGTAATAAACACCCCAAGGTCCCCCTCTTCCTGAATATAAATGGTGGCCATATCCACATATGGGTAGAATAACAATTAGTTTAGGGACGCAGCCATAATCTTTAAATCGAGTATTATCAATTGTAATTTGACCTTATATTAAATAATGTAAATTTGTTATAAATAGATATACAGTATCATAGCAATGACAATGCATTTATTGATAAAAAAAAACTAACAATCACTATTTAGCATTTTTAGTCAAAACATTCGTTTTTATTGCTTTTTACAAATCATACTTTAATTCTTTGCCTGGTTTAATTCTTTACCTAGTTGCTGTGCCCCTATCATCTAGGGGATGCTGCATACTGCGATAACTTAAACCATCCATCCAAATTTAAAAATAAATATTCTATAACTATCCAAGACCTTTGTGAAGCTTCCATATAATAGAGGATTAAATCGGTGCAGTTGTTAGCAAGATCCAGACGGGCAACAGAAAAACCTTACAACGTTTGGTATATAATAGAATTAAGAAAAACAAAAACCATTAGGTACCTTAAATAATAATTTTTTAAATAAAATGTCATAATCAATGATTTATTGACAAAACCAGCCAAACGTTAAATGTTGAAAGCTTGTTGTCGCTTTGTTACTTATGGACATAGTTGTCCTAGTTAGGTGCTATTTCAGGGAACTAAAGGGATAAGAAAATGGCCGATAAATTGATGTGCAACCCCAATGATGATACACAAAATTACCCTTTTTTTGTAGATTGGGTACAACCAATCAAATTCAATATTGTCCCCAAAGTTGTTATCTCTACGAATAAGCAAACGTTATTATAAAACTTTGGGGACTAGTGTAATAATCAGCCCAATGTCCCCTCCCTCCCTGGTTATTTCATAATATTTAAGTATGAACAGTAACACCTACCTACTTTGAAATGATCATTTTACACCACTGAAAATAAAGTTGCATAATATTTTGCAACGATTGTCTATAAACAGATATTTTTTAATAGAAAAACAGTTCACTTAGAAGGCTGAATGATGGGAAAGGGTGAAAATCCACTGTTATTTTTGCCATACGCGACTTTAGAAAGTTTTCTTTACAAATCAAAGTTTTATTAGGAACAGGGTAAAGTGGAAAAGTCGGGTATAGTCTCTTTTGTGACAACGCCTCTTAAGGGGCGTTTCGTTGTATTTTCACATTAGTTTTTATTGTTTTTTTTAGGTTAGGTTAAGTTGGCTCAGGCAATTGGCCCCGCAGCAGAGGATAGAATTAGGGGGAAAGCTACTGTGAAAATACGACAAACCGCCCCTTAAGAGGCGTTGCCACGAAAGGGACTATACCCGAAAAGTTTACTGAAAAACAAGGATGATAATGGCCATTAGTAGCACAGCATGAAAACTAATAAAAGCAAAAGCTATTCAAAAGTAACTAGGTACTAAAAAGCAATTTTTTTATATTTTTAAATTGAATGTTTTTCGTACCACCATCCAAAGTAGTTCTAATAGAAAATTTAAAAAAACGATGCATTTATGTAAATTAATAAGAAACGTACAATAAAATGAGCTTTTAACACTCTAGTAACTTTAATCTATTAGGAATAAGTATATGCGCTGATGTGTAAGTGTTTGGATTAACTGGCCAATATTTCAATAAACTAAGCTTGAAAACTATAGAGTTATATTAGAGACTTATATATTTAAAGGAATAATTTAAAAGAATATATTAAAATGTGTCCCAATTGATAGGTAGCTTTTGATGAAATTCTCATTTACACTGATTATTTAAGATATAACAAAAATCTTCTAACATTTTTAGATTAAAATTATCGGTGAAAAAGTTTAGACACTGTTGATTTGTACCAACCAATCAGATTTAATATGTTATAAAATATGTTACGAATAAAAGCACATTTTTGTAAAACTTTGGGTACCAGTACTTTGGGTCAGACAATGCGAGTTAAATAAAAAATCTTGGGCTTTTTATTCTACTAGTCCTCAAAGTTTTAAAATAATGTTTTCTTAATCGTTGGCTTTTCAACTTTAGGGACTGTATTTAATTTTGATTGGTTGCTTCGTCAAGTTGAGTGTCCAAATGTTTCAACCACTTATTGTAATCTACAAAAGGGTTAATTTTGTGTATCATCATTGGGAATGTACATCAATATATTGTCTTATCCCTTTAGATCCCTGAAAAATAAAGTCTACTAGTAATTTTTCTTTTGTTTTGAAAAGAAGTAACTTGATCTATGACAAGACGGACACACAAACGTAGTCATATAACTCATACATATATCCTTCATAACATTCGATAATAATCAGGGATCTAAAGGGATAAGACAATGGTAGATAAATTGATTTACATCTCCAATGATCATACACAAAATTAACCTTTAGATTAAAAACCCTAAACTTAATGAATCAAGGATAACAAAGTCCCCAAAGTTGTTAAGCCAACGAATAAGAAAACGATGTTGTAATACTTTGGAGACTAGTGTAATAAACAGCCCATTGTCCTCTCTCACGCTGGCCCATTTGAAACATTGGCTAATTTGATAAGCTTTGCTCTCATTAAAAATGCCATCCTTGTATAAAATATTAAAATACTAGTTACTTGTTGTGTTTTATCTGTAATTTAAAGGTATTTAAGAACAGCTATTAATGATTTAATCTAAAAGGCTTTTAAGAATGCAATAAGAGAAAATATTTCGCTAAGGGTAAGGAATAGTTATTCATCACATCGTATTATAGACAGCTTTCCGCAGGTATTAAAATAAAAATTATAGGATTTGCACCAGTTTGGTCAGTCTAAGTTGTAGAAGGCCCGGGCTAACAAAACTGGTATAACTTTCATGATTATAGTTTTAATATTTTTCGGTTTGGAAGCCATACTGGAAATAGTTAGATTATATTCATAAGTAGATCGAGGTCTGAATGTCTATCTATTAAGGCAAAGGATATCAGTGGGGTTATGCTTTACATGATATCTTCCTACCGCTCCCATCATGGTTTTAAGCTATTTTTTCTAATGAAACCTTTGAAATCAAAAGTATAAAAAACAGTCATTACCGATGTAAAAATGTTTTGCTTTATGTAATGACTAGCGGCTACGCCTTTAGTGGCACTTTAAGTGTTGATTTTTTTGTTCAAGTCTCTACGATACTTCTATGTTGCGTTCAATTCTCTTAAATATTTAATTTTTTCCGATTTTTTTTATTTCTCTTGGGAGGGTGGTGGTACCCTCCCCCCAAAAAGTTATAAACCTTCCCGGGACATATGAGAAGAAGCTACCCTGTTAAGGATAATCCGATCGGTTCAGCCGTTAGCGAGATCCTTCGGTACAGACAGACAGACACACACACAGACAAACACACATCCTGTTGCTTTATTTTTCTGTTCCTTTTTTTCGAGATATATACATTATACAATACATATCATTACCCTTTACGTATTAGCTTAATAATACAAAAATCCAGTTTACTTTTCAACTTAGCAAAACATTAACTGACTAGGTACTTAACAGTTGCATAAATATTGATACAATTTGACAGCAGCTAGTTTTTTAATTACTTTTTGCAATTTATAAAAAAAATACATCCACCCTGATTATTATCTTCAATAGGTAGCAGAGCAGGTATTATTATTCTTAAATAAAAATACGAGAAAAAAAATCTCCAGGAGACTTCTACGCAACAAAAAGAGGTATCGTAGGAGACTTGAACCAAAAAAACCAAACATTTAAAGTGCCACTAGAAGCCTCTAGGGGCGTAGCCGCTAGTTCTTAAATAAAAGTAACAGGATGTCTTTCAGTCCATCTGTCTGTTTGTACCCATGGATCTCGCTAACCGCTTATGCAATATAGTTCTCCTTTACAATATAACTTCTTATAGGTCCTGAAAAGATTTGAAACTATTTTTGGGGAGGGTAACACCAACCCCCCAAGAGAAATCACACCTAGAAAAAAATGACAAGCCCGAAAAAAAATTTCCTTTTAAAAACAAATTAAAATTGAGGGGGGGGGGGGAGACTTTTAGTAGGTATCATTTAACTAAATCTAAAATAAGCACCAAAAATACATTTTTGTGCTCTACTGGAGTTGTGGTGATATTTTTTTTTGATATGGCGATTAGAGTTTATTAAAATATTAATATTTTAAACCTACAAACAATCCATATTCTTAAAAAGATATAATATTCTATAATAATACTCCAAAATGAAATGATGCAAGAATGATATTTACAACGCTTGGGTAGTTCAAACTTAATCTGGATTAAACCTAACTTATTGTTAATATACGAGGTGTTCCAAAAATACTGCATTTTCTAGTTCTGCTAACAAAAAAAGAGGATAAAAATACATAAAATTCATTTTAAACCATGCACCTATCAAACGATAGTGCGACCTCATTTTTAGGGATTTATTATACATAGGTACTTTTTTATTTGTGGAACAACTGCCATTTTTTTTTTGAAGGAATACTTCATAAACAAACTGTAGAGCCTTTCTCCCTTACAATTTGAAAAATTAACTTTTTTAGGAAGCTAAGCATGGGTTGCGCCTGTTTAACTATGGATCAATGCAAATTCCCTACAATTGCAAGCAGTAAGCACTTTTTATTAAGGTAGGTACTATTTTGGGTCAAATAAAAAATATTAAGGACTATTTGTGAAGAAAAGGGCATGGGTTGTGCCTGTTTATGGGTCAATACAAATTCCCTACAATTGCAAGCATTACGTACTTTTTATTTGAGTATAACGCGGTCAAAAATAGGAAGAACCGGATGTGAAGAAAAAGGCATTGGTTGCGCCTGTTTATGGGTCAATGAAAATCCCCTACAATTTCAGCAATAGGTACTAATTTTTGTCAAAAACGGAATGATGTTGATAGTTATTTATCGCATCGTATTAAAGACAGCTTTCCGTGGATACTAAAATGAAAAATTATAAGCTAAACTAACAAAACTGGCATTAATCTTATATATCTTTAATTTAATGTTCGTGAGAACCAGTTTAAATCCAGCGGATATTAAACGGTTTCGAAGCCATTCTGAAAAAAAGCTAATCCTACCTTAAATTGTACCCTGGCCTCCTCTCTGCACGACGGATCTGTTAGCCACCGCCGAAAACTTTTCACCAAATCATGATTAGTAATCCGCCCGCCGTTCGCCAGCATCAGCTGCCGCACAGCCTCCTGCGAAAATTCAGTTGGCGGTAGAGCCGCCATGTTTTTTTTTATAACTTTTTTTGTTACTTGTTTGTCTGTCTTATTCTTGATTTTTGTTTTCTGTTTGTGTTGAACATGTTACTGTTTTTATTTAACTATGGCATTTTCATTATTGATATTTTTCTCTTCAGTGTTATTTTAAGCATTTTCATTCTGAAAAAAAAAATTTATCCAGAATCATAATATTATAGGTAAGGTATTTTGTTTAGATCTCGATGTCCCGAGCAGGTTTTTGTAAATTTTTTAGATTAAATGATATCTATAAAGAAACACAAAAACGGCTTTTAAAATAAAGTAAAATTAGCGGTTGCTCCCCTAGGGACTCTCTCAAAGGGTTTGGATGAAGACAGAAAAATGGCCAAAACCATCAAAGACTTAAAAAATTGCTAAATCCATCCTAGGACCTATAGTGAAGCTTTCCTGAAGATCTGAAGTTATTGAAATCTTGAGCTACAGACACAAAACCTTCTTACTTTATATAATAGGATAATATTTTGTTTAGAACGGACTCAACAAAAGCTAAGGTGTCTTCAAATATATATTGTTTATTTGCATGTTTTTGTTGATACATAAAACTTATAAAAATGACATGAAATGTAAATTATTAGTTAAACTTGACACTAGGTTCTAAAATAAGATATTAATTAAAAGAAAAAGTAAGAGATTGATTTTAAAGAAATAAGTAAAATTAGGCAGTGTCATTTAGCTAGCTGCGTATTTAAATTAGAAAATTGGTAGTAAGTTTTATTAATATTTGATTATTCATGTTGAAAACTGTTAATTTTCAATTCTTTTCAAAACAAAAAATGACAATGAAAGGGGAAAATCTAAATGAACCCTATAAACTTACTTTAATTAAACATTTTTTTTCTAGTTTTATTTTTTTCTCTAAAAATCACTGTTCAAAATTCGGATTAACATTCACTGAAATTAACTTCAATGTAATTATAAAAATTCACTATTTCAAAACATAAGCTTTGCAAGAAATTCTCCACTGTATTTAACATTTGCATATAAAATTATAGCAGTATATATTAAAACTGGTAACACAAATAAATATTTGAAAATAGCACTTCAAAGTTTTCTTTCTATTGCAAAACCAACAAACACAAACATTTTTTCACAAATTTCACTATATTAACAAAAGGAAGTTATATTTGAATTAATGCAAAAATAAAATTGAAATAAAGGACATTATAATGGATTTAATGTTAAGGAAGTGATCTTATATATTTATGCTGAATGGAATGGAAAGGTATTATTGAATGTGTTGTTATGTTTGTGTGTATGTTTGGTTAGATAGTCCCCCCTATGCGCACTTGCTTGCGCGCCAGGGGTCGCCATATGCGCGCATTTTTAAATCATTACTTTGCGCATTTCTTACAAAATTTTTTTACCAACTCATTTTTTTATATTTTTGATAATACAAAATTATGGGTTATTATACAACATATGTTTTACACAAAAATGCTGTAAACTAAGGCGGTACACTGTGAATACGGTGTTTTAAGTCAATCCCTTATATCCTTCCCCTCCTTTACTCTCCCCCACCTCCTAAATCAGAGTAACCTTTGAATTTTACCTGATTTTTCACTGTGTGTGTGTGAGTTCTGGTTTTGTGCTTGGAGTGCGCATGCGCGGTGTATATCCTGTGCTTATAAGCGCACATCACTTGGTAGAAGATAAGGATAAGATTGAACAATAACATGCAAACTGAAACAATTCTCAGAAGTGTTATCATCCAAAAAGGCTGAATTACTATAGGGAAGTATATAGCTATCATTTTTACTGTGCCTGTTCTCTGTTTCTCTATACGAATACATAGGCAATACTATAGAGGAAGGGAGGGGACATTGGGAGGTTTATAACACTAGTTCCCAAATTGGATAAGTTTTAACGTTTTCTTATGCGTTATCTAATAAATTTGGGGACAGATTTATTGAATTTTGGTTGGTTTGTTCAATAATTTGAGTGTCCATTCGTTTCAACCACTAATTGTAATCCATGAAGGGGAAATTTTGTGTAGCATCATTAAGGATGTACATCATTTATCGGCCATTTTCTTATCCCTTTAGATCCCTGACAAATCGGCTTTAGTTTATCAAATATATTATATACCAGTAATAGTAGCGACACCAGTAAAATAAAAGAGACAAAAATTTGCTTGCTTGAATAAACACCAACATTATATATGATTATTACAGTTTTATATGAATCAGTTAGTAAGACTGGTGGTTACCAGGAATCTAAAGGGATAAGACAATGGCCAATAAATTATTGTACATCCCCAATGATGATACACAAAGTCAACCCTTCTGTAGACTACAATTAGTGGTTGAAACGTTTGGACACTAAACTTAATAAACCAACCAATCAAAAATTAATAAAAGTCCCCAAAGTTGTTGGGCAACAAAAGAATAAGTTATAAAAAAACGTTGGGGACTAATGTAATAAACAGCCCCATGTCCCCTTCCCGGATTAATTTATCTCCTTAGCTTTCTCTACCCAATAATTATCACCAAAGACAAAATTTCACACGCAAGAATTAAGGAGGAAAAACAATTTCTCGTCTCTTGGCCTATCCCTTCTAACCCTGAGTTGTAAAGAAAGATATTAATAATATGTTAGCCCCTCCCAAGCAACCATGGTTTAATAATTTCTAATATACCGGTATTCTCAGGGATACAGGGACACAACAATGAAAGATAAATTATTCTTACCCACTCACATAAAATCAGAATAGATATATTCTCCAGGTAGGGAGAGGTCATTGGGCTGATTATTATACTAGTCTCCAAAATTTTAGTTAACGTTTTCTTGTTCGTTGGCTTAAAAACTTTGAGGACTTTTAATATATTTGAATGGTAGGTTCATTTTCCTAGTCAAGTGTCCAAACGTTTCAACCACTAAATGTAAGCTACATAAAGGGTAATTTTGTGTATCATCATTGGTGATATACATCAATTTATCGGCCATTGTCACATTCCTTTAGATCTCTGATATGATGTATTTTTCAATAAATTCTATATTAATGATTCTCAGTACCAATAGTAACCTTCTCTGAAAACTGAAGTACTCTATTAATTGCAATCTATCTATCTATCCCTATAGCTGGTATTGTTTAAATCTTGTAGAGCTAGGGAGGGTGGGAAAAAGTCAAAATAACTTTAATATCGTTCATGTTGTACAGAACAAGATTTATACAGTAAAGACAAGTGGTATAATAAACAAGGATGACAACATCAATAAGAATCAAGGCACTGGTTAGAGCTAGGGAGAGAGGACAATAAGCTGTTTATTATACTAGTTCCCAAAGTTTTATTATAATGTTTTCTTATTCGTTGGCTTATAAAACTTTAGAGACTTAAGTGAATTTTGATTGGTTGGCTCATCAAATTGAGTGTTAGAGCTAGAGAGAAAGGACAATGGGCTGTTTATTAATAATATAATAATAATAATGTTTGTTTATTTGGTGCTGCCAGGTACCCCCTAGCTTAGGAGATAGCACATACAATACTCTAAATTGCTGCTATCTATTGACAATTTAGAGTTTACATTATAATGTTCAGTCTCATACAAAAATAATATAATATATACTAAGTTTAATTATTAACTAAATATAAATTGGTGGAATAAAAGGAAAATTTTTTAGGATATGCACCAGGAGCTACAGGAGTACTATCTTGACCAAAAAGGGGATAGTGTATTTGATTCCTGGAGCCCCTTTTTTAGGAGGACGAAAAGAAAAAAAAGAATATAAAACAAATTAATTGTAAAAAGGGAAAATTAAAACTTTAATTTAGTTAAATTGAGTTGTGGGGATGGTAAAAAAAAGAAAAACACAAATAAACATTTATATTATGTAAGAGAAATCAGTAAATAATAAGAAAGATGGAGAAAAAAAAATAGATGAAGGAATTTAGAGAAAAGTAAAACAAAATAAATCAAATATAAAAAATAATAAGATGGATCATTGTTGTATATAAGTTTAATACCATATTTTAAGTTTTAAAATATCATTGAAGATTAGTAAGTAGAGATTTTATTTAAAAAGAATTTTATTTAAAAAGAAAGGAGGAAGAAAAAAAAAACATAAAAAGGAAAAAAAAGCAATACTTCAAGCCTATGTCATTGTATTATTTTCCAAAAAAAACAGAAAATTTCTCAATTCAAAATAATATCTTTTTATAGAATGCCACTTTGACTTTTGCCCTATATTCAACCCTCCCCTCCCCGCCAAAAAAGACAACCCCCCCCCCTCCTTAAAAAAATCACCACTAGTTCCCAAAGTTTTATTATAATGTTATCTTATTAGTTGGCTTCTAAAACTTTGGAGACTAGTTGGCTCATTTAGTTAAGTGTTCAATCATTTCAATCACTAATTTTAATCTGCAAAAGAGGAAATTTTGAGTATCATAATTTGGGATATAAATCAATTAAACGGCCATTGTCTTATCCTTTTAGATCCCTGTCTGTAAGATTTATCATTCTGTACAATTTTCACACACTATTATTGACCATTAGATTTTAATATAATAATGTTTACATGATTTCACATGTAGAAAATAGTTCATAGCAGGGATAGGATAATGATCAATAAATTGATGTACATCCCCAATAATGATACACATAATTACCCCTTCTGTAGGTAGTTCAATTATTAGGACACTCAACTTAAACCAACCAATAAAAATGCAATTAAAGTTGCCAAAGTTGTTAAGTCAACGAATAAGAAAACGTTAATATAAAACTTTTGGAACTAGTGTAATAAACAGCCTATTGTCCCTTCTCTTCCTGAGGAAATAATTCATAGATAAATTAAGAAAAACAAGGATGATACCATCCATAGAAACGAAGCTTAACAAGTCAAAAATAATATTTGACATTATTTAGAAAAAAAGCAAAACTTCGAATAAATCTATCCGCAAATTGCTTAAATACAGGATGTTTAATAAAGACTTACATATTCTACGAATTGATTGTAGAAAAACTTCGCTTATAATCAGTGCATAATTGTCGTAGGAATGATATTTTAAATAAAATTAATTATTAGTTCAGGAATGTCAAATACAAAATTGTCAAATATCTGATGGATAAATCATTATTATATTTTTTATTTTCATAGTACAAAGGTTTTGAAAATGCGATTAAATAATATCAAAACTAGGAATGGGGTTTAGCCAACAAGCGAAATAAATCTAAAAAAAATATTTGAGGGGCAGATGAAAAGGTCGTCAATTCATGATGAAAATCACGTACAGGTTTCGTGATTTTTATCGAAATAATTTCATTGTTGGTATAAGCTGTATGAAGACTAAACAGAAAAAAAATCATTGAAATGCCAAATAGTAAATACATATGAAATCTTTCTTTTTTTCACTTGCATTGCCCTAACCCTGCGGGGCATTCCATTGCCAATCATACTTTATAATAATAATGCGAAACATTTTTTACTAATCTGAAATTAAGCACAAGAATATATGGGGGGGGGGGGGGTAGTTGAATGAAAAAATAAAACATCAGTGGATACTTTTAACCAGAAAAGTTTTTGAACACATATCAAAGATATGGGGAAATAATTAAGTCAGCAAAAATCTACTTGAAGCCTCATCTACACTACAGACACAAAAATCCTACAGAAAGATAGAAAATCTAATTTAACTAAGGGGATAAAGAATGGAAAAAATAAGCAGGGGAGGAAAACGAATCTTGTGCAGAATATACACTAAGAGATATAAGTTTTCCGGAATTTTAATGTAGGGAGTAGATTTGAAATCTGCATCAAATTTTAAGGATTTTTTATAAAATTCGTTTTTTGTAAAATTCTTTATCTAAATCACCGAGTGGCATTGGCGGTTTAAATCGGGGTGATTTATTTAATAAATAAATATTTTTTTTTTATTAGGTACTTTAATATTTTATTGCAAAACTATCGTGAAAACATTTCAGGGGTGTATATTCTACATGGGATCCCCTGCTCAGGGGGGGGGAAAAAAAATAAAAAATAAGTGGTTGGAGGGAAAAAAAATGTAAAAATCAAGAAAACTGAAAACATTTTTTCCATTTCCCCCCCCCTCCTTGGTGAAAAAACCAAAAAAATGTGTGGTAGGAGGGATAAAATAAATAAAATTAAGAGTTCTTTAAATATTTTTCCATTTTCCCCCCTTCTTGGTGAGAAAAAACTAGGGGGGGAAAAAAATAAAAAATTTTGTAGCAGGGGAAAAAAAATAAATCTTGTGCAGAATATACACCCCTGAAACATTTTTATAGTTATTTTTAAAATAAATTATATATTAATGTTTTATATAAAATACTATACTGACATGGTATTTTATATAAAATACCTTACTGACACTGCTTAAGTAATAAAGTTGTACTGGCGCGGATCGATATTTTAGTGAGTGCGCAAGCGATTTAACAACACCGCACCGAAAATCTTTTAAAAATAAGGTGCGCTGTGGCTTACCACCAGCGCGCCTACGGTTCACCTCTGAATCGCCCCGATTCAGCGCGGCATAAAAACGATTTAAAGATCAAGCTCAGAGCTCAGATTTTTTAAATCCACCAATCACAGATGCCAAAATTAATTAACTTAATTTGTATTTCCGCTTTTAGATAAAGAATTATACAAAAAACGAATTTTTTAAAAAATCCTTAAAATTTGATGCAGATTTCAAATCTACTCCCTACATTACAATTCTGGAAAACTTATATCTCTTAATATACACCCCTGAGCTGGATCTTTAAATCATTTTAGTGGTGAGCCAGATCGGGGTGAGCAGAATTTCAGCCAATCATAGCGCGGCATTTCATAAAATGCTGTGCTCTCATTGGTGGAAAGTTGGCTCACCCCGATCTGGCTCACCACTAAAATGATTTAAAGATCCAGCTCTGCTTAATTTGCTCTACAATTTTCTAAGAATCTTAGTTTTAGTATCACCAGCCATGTATGTTATATGCATTTTGGGAAGAATTTCTAGGAAAATTGACCTCGGAAAAGAACCAATCCTTTTAACAGGCTTGGGCCGAAACAAATTTTAATATTAAAGATATTAATGAATTAGTGTCATTTATGACCTGACAAGTTAAACCTTAAAATATTTTAAGTGTTCATACATTCTTGCTAAACAAATTTCACTATGTGTTAAATCCCACACAGTGCATTCGAAGGTCCTTTGACTTTTGTGTCAGAACCTAAATTTAGACATAATGCATTTCATTACCCTATATTAGGTAACTTCATTTCACTTTTCAATAAAATCTAAAATGCAGCGGTTTTTCAGAAAATTAGATTTGAAAATTTCAAGTTCAATTTTCACCCACTAGGAGTTACTGCATAACCATGACAAGAAAAGCAAAGATTATTTATTTAAAATTTTGAACAACTTTGCTTTTATAAAGTTCTTCATAAAACCATTTCTGAAGTGAGTTAATTAATGGTCATTTTTATCAATTGCTTTGCTAAGGTCACGGGAATTCAGCCTTAAATAAATCATATATAGAGAGGTTTTATGACAGACTTTATAAAAGCAAAGTTGTTCAAAAGTTTAAATAAATAATCTTTGCTTTTCTTGTCATGATTAAGCGGTAACTCCTAGTGGGTGAAATTTGATCTTGAAATTTTCAAATCTAATTTTCTCAAAAACCGCTGCATTTTAGATTTTAATGAAAAGTGAAATGAAGTTACCTAACCTAGGGTAACCAAATGCACTAAGTCCCAGTTTAGGTTCTGACACAAAAGTCAAAGCACCTTCATTTGCACTGTGCCCAGGGATCTACAGGAATAAGACAATGGCCGATAAATTGATGTACATCCCCAATAATGATACACAAAATTACCCCTTCTGTAGATTACAATTAGTGGTTGAAACATGTTACGCTAATCTTCATGAACCAACCAAAATTCAATAAAAGTCCCCAAAGTTAATAAGCCAACGATTAAGAAAAAAATGTCATTGTAAAATTTTGGGGACAAGAATAATTTCTCCTCCCTACCTCTCTTACTTCATGTATCACCCCTTACACCACACCAAAACGGTTTGTGGCTCCGCTACAAGTGGTGGAGACAGGGAGGGAACATTGGGCTGTTTATTACACTAGTCCCCAAAGTTTTATAATAACGTTTAATTATTCGATGGCTTAACAAACAATCTCGGGAATATTCATTGAATTTTGATTTGTTGGTTCATTAACTTGAATATCAGGACGTCTCAATCACCAGAAAGGGTAATTTTATGTATCATCATTGGGGATGTACATAACTTTGTCGGCCATTGTATTATCCCTGTAGATCCTCCCCTGAATCATAAATAAAAATTATGGAACATAAGATCAAGCCGTTTGCGAGATAATTTGTACGTAATTATCCTTGCCTGTTTTAATTTAATTTGTGAAAACTCCTTAATAAAATCATGTAAATTATTAGGAAGCCATAAAACCTAATTGTCTAAATAATTAACACAATTAACAAAATAAAATTCAACCCTGGCAAATTTAATTGTAATAATAAAATAATCCTTTATTCCATAACTAGCGGCTACGCCCCTAGAGGCCTCTAAATGTTAGTTTTTAATTTCAAATATGTAAATATTGTTAATGTTATAATGTTGAATTTACAGAAATATCCTAATATGATAGTTGAAAAACTTTGTTTTATTAGAAATTCTCTTCAGAATATAATAGTTTTTTTTTATGGCATCGTAATATAAACAGCTTTCCGCGGATATAAAGATATACAATTATAAGATTTAAACCAGTTTTGTTAGCCCCGAGATGACCAAGGCAGAGGCTAACAAAACTGGTTTTAATATTACGATTGTACATTTTTACATTCTTAGAAAACTGGATATCATACGATACAATGCACGATATTTCAATTTGGATTAGAACGTACCGGTTCTAATCCAGCGGATATTAATTGGTTTGAAGACCACACTGGAAAAGTAAAGGGTAAACTTAAGTTTTAGGCAATAAAATTAAAATATTACGAAAGCATTTTATTTCATACTCTGAAAAAAATTTTGTATGATTAATATTAAACATATGAGTAACACTTAAATAATAAATGAAAATATTTTTTTTTTCAATATTTATTTTTATTCGGCAGGTATCTTTTGTAAAATAATTCAAATAATCTAATAGATTAACAAATGTTTATTTTTTTCCAGTATGGATTCGAAACCGATTAATATCCGCAGGATTAGAACCAGTTCTCAGCCATACTGAAAAATCATGTATCGTATCGTATAAAAGACAATTTTCTACGAATAGTAAAATGAAAAATCATTAATACTAGTTTTGGTAGCCCGGGCCTTCTGGCCATAAGGGTTAACAAAACCGAAATTTATACGATGCGATAAATAACCAATCTCCAATCTCCAATTAACGCATTAATTTTTGGCATTATATAGCAGCTACAACCGCCAAACAGCGGCCGCATAATCCAGAAGAATCCGAAGCAGTTAGCCGCCGACATCTTTCACAAGGCTCAAGGTTGGATTTATTTAACTCTATTGTTATGTTATCCTAAAAAATAATATCATTAATATTTTTAAAATTAAATCAGCGAAAATAATTCGGGGGGAAATCACGAAACCTATAGGTAATTTTCTGCTGTCGTTGGGAGAAACACATAGTAAAATTGACGACTTTTTTATCTGCCCCCCAAATATCATATTAGATTTATTACGCTTGTTGGCTATACCTTATGCCTGTTAATAAATTTTTCTTTAAGATAGATGATAATTCATTTAGTTTAAGTTGATTATTAAAAGCGAAGCTTTTCTATAATTAGGGTCGGTCCGTACGTCCGCACATCCGTCCGTCCGAGATAGATAGCTTTTATTCGTTAATTTAGGCATGTTAGAATAGTCCTATCGATTTCAAACTTTGCATGGTGATTCCTGTAGTAGTTAGGTACGATTTAGAAAGCGTAGCAACTCTATAATCATTACCAGAATGTCCATTTAAAACATGTTGATTTTTCTACTTTTTTAAAAACAAATTTTTATGTGATCTACCTAATTATCCGTTTTATCTGATTTTTGGTATATTGATTCCTAGGACAACAAAGAACAATATTTAAGCGAAGCAACTCTATAATCAAGTCTTAAAAATGTAAGTACGTCCATAAACATTATCCTGTATCAAGCAGTTTTTCAACAAATTTACTTACAATTTTGCTTCGAAACTTATACTTTTATATACTGATTATTCAGTTCAGACAGTATACAAGTGTTAATGTCCGTTTGTCCTACCGTTTCAGTGCTTCGCTTTTATGGATGTTGTCATCCTTGTTCTATTATGATGGATCCATCGCCCAAAAAGATTTAGTTTTTAGTGTAAAGAAGTGAAAGATTTTAAGAAGTAGTTTTTTTTTAATAATTTACAAACTTATCATCCCCTCACCTAAAATATGCACACTTGAAGGACCAAATATTAAGTTTCCTTAAGCTTGTGGAGCAAGCCGTTTCCGAGATCTTTCAGTTCATACATATCAAAAAAGTAAATGATCTAGCTACCTCAGTATATAGAAATAAAATATTCGAATAGAGATTAAAAATATACCTGGCTATTTAATTGAAAGTTGACAGAAAGTACACCAAGTACTTCAGCTACCTCGATTGTTGAAATAGACTCAAGGGTTTTCAATTTATCCTCGTTCATCTATTAAACAGAAACACAATCAATATAATAAAGTAAAAGGATCTCTATTTGTCTGTCTGTCTGTACCGAAGGATCTCGCTAACCCCTGAACCGATATGGTTATCCTTTAAAGTGTATCTTCTCATAGGCTAGGTCCTAGGAAGGATTATAGCTATTTGGGTATCGGGTAGTACCAACCTCCCAAGAGAAATCGCCGCAAAAAATATCAAAGCGCCACCTAGCGGATATTTTTGGTTAACAGCTGATCTAAACAGATTGAGAAGAAAACATTTACTCGTATTCATTCGAATCCGGTGGATAGGAACCGGTTCTTATCCATACGAAAAAACTATTTAAAGGATCGTATCATATCCAGCTTTCTACGAATATAGAAATGTACAATCATAAGATTAAAACCAGTTTTTTAGCTGGTTCCTTCGGCACCTCGGGGCTAAAAAACTAGTTTTAATATCATAATTGTACTTTCTATATCCGCGGAAAGCCATTTATAATGCGATGCGAGAAATAACTATTAAATACGTCGTCGTACACCGTTACTATGACTGATTATAACAATCATACAGTTATTACCTTTATAACTGCATTGTGTTCTAAAGGTTTTTGAGTTTCTTTATTGATAATTCCTCGTAATTCTTCCAATAGCGTCAAACTAAGAAAAAAAAACTTTTATTAGATAGGCAAGTATTTTACTTTTCAAATAGTCAAAAATAAGAGATAAGGGCTTGGAAATTATGGCTTATTTGATAATATATCAATATACTAGCGGCTACGCCCCTAGAGGCCTCTAGGGGCATTTGAGGAGGAGAGAGTCGAATTTAATAATTCAATTTCTTATTTTAGATTTTAAAAGAAAAAGTAAAAAAAAATTTACGTTTGATGTTTGTTTTTCGTTGAACTCTCTTTCTAAAATTGAGAAATTTAAAAAAAATTTAATTTCTCTAGGGAGGGTGGTGGTACCCTCCCCCAAAATAGTTATAAACCTTCCCGGGACATATGAGAATCTACCCTGTTAAGGAGAACCCGATCGGTTCAACGGTTAGCGAGATCCTTCGGTACAAACAGACACACAAACACACAGACAAACAGACATCCTGTTACTTTATTATAAAGGATGTAAATATTTCGTGAATTAGTCTGCTAGAAATTCCAGTTGCACAGATTATTGTATTCCATTGCCTATCTAGGTATATGACTGTTATCAGCAAAAGCTCAAATTACTGGATTGTGCATGCAACCACCAAGGCTGTTGTGCTTAATATGCATGTTTGCATATGCGTACTGTGCGTAGGTAAACATTCTAAATTTTCGCACTAATTAATAAATAGATTAAATTTTTATATGAATTTATTAGTGGATGCTTTATAGACATTCAATTGGAGTTTATTTTTATTAATATTAATCAAATGGTTTTTTGCTTACGGGATTAATAGTTATTTATTGCATCGTATTATAGACAGCTTTCCGCTTTTAAAATGAAAAATTATAAGATTAAAACCAGTTTTGTAAACCGCGAGGGGCCGAAGGCTGGGGTAACAAAACTGGTTAAAATATTATGCTTTTATTTTAATAGGATGCTATACAAGACTTTTCAGTAATGCTTAGAACCGGTTCTAATCAAGCGGATATTAGTCGGTTTTGAAGTCATGCTGGAAAATTTTTACCTTTCTTCAAGTTGATTATTTTTCCAAGTTTGTTTTGAAAACCAGCCTTGCTTTGTAGGACTTTCTAAACACTCAACTAAACATAACGCAAGATTTTTTTATTTACTAGTATTTCTTAAAACTTGACAAAGGGGGACATTTATTGCGCGAATTTTCCATAGAGGTATGTGTTTCAAGACTTTAAAACAGGAGTATGTCTCTAAATAACACATAGAAAGATTATGTAGATTTAAAGACATTAAAAGCGATTTTTAGGGGGTGAAAGTTACAGTATAATAAAATCAAAAACCTGTATTAGCAGCTTCTTCGCTCAAATGAGGCAGAATTGGGGATAAACATCCTAACAATGCCTACAAAAACACGAATATCGGTAATTTATTGAGTTTAAGACTAACTAAGGTAAATAATTAAAATATAAAACAAAGTACGTCGGCCTTTCAGAAGATCTTGGTAACAGCTGTACCGATTGGACTCTTCTCTTTAGGATAATATTGCTACTGGTCCTGAGGTGGTTTTAGGCTATTTCCTTGGGGAGTGTGACATCTCCCCCCCCCCCCCTCCAAAAAAAAACGGAAAGGTATTAAAGCATAGATAATCTTCATTTTGGATTAATTCATAAACGGGGGAAAATGCATCGGATTGTTAGGTATCTTTTACATAAAAAAATTAACCTGTGTGAATAAATGAATGGCTGATAGGCCAGATTTTCTTGATACAGATCCCTCTGGGTCACAATAAAGTCTAATAAAATTAAAATATTAAGGTCATTTCAAACTTATTTTTTACATCATATGTTATTTTTGAGATTTGTAAAATAGTCTAAACCAGAAAAAATTCAGAAACCTAACTCAAAAAATGCCAGTGCATGCAAAATGCCTAATTAGCTGAACTGCCAACAGGACATACAAAAAATCCATTTTTCCGCATGCAGTTACAGAATGCTAGAAGACGTACAGATAAAGTTAGTTATAGAGTAGCTGCGCTACGTATAACAGACCAGTGAAGGGCTTATTGTACCCAGGTTTCTACGGGGATAACAAGACAATGGCCGATAAATTGATGTACATACATCCAAAATGATGATACATAAAATTACCCCTTCTATAGATTAAGATTTGTAGTTGAAACATTTTAAAACTCAACTTAATGAACTAACCAGTCAAAATTCATTAAAAGTACCCAAAGTTGTGAAGCTAACCAATAAAAAACTTTGGGGACTAGAGTGATAAACAGCCCAATGTCCCCTCTCTCCCTGTATTGTACCTGTCTTTGACAAGATGGAAATGCGTGGCAGAAACCTCAGCAGCCAAGGCCAACACAGCCAGACATACTTTGTTGTACTCACGGCTTTTGTAAAATAGTGAACATTTATCCTATATAATAATTTTTGATTATATTTGCTGTTGTCTTATGTCTCATACCTATATTTTTTTAGACAAAATGAATTAAAAATGATTGCTAAAATCGAAATATACCTTCATGTCTTAGAATAGTGTATTTTTTAAAAAATAGGTTGAAAAAAACAGGTACTAACTTAAAAAAAAATCCTATATAATATTAAATACTCTATACTAAGATATATCAGTCTGGCAAAATCACTATTATTCTTTGAAAGACCTTAAACCGAACAGAAAATTGCTTTAAAGCAATATATTTTTCTTCGGGAATCTTAAGGGATAAGACAATGGAAGATAAATTGATTTACATTGTACATCTCCAATTACAAGCAAAATAATCCCTTTTGTAGTTTAATATTTTCGGTTGTAAGACACTTCTAGTTTGAACCAATAAAAAAGGACCCAATTTTTTTGAGCAAACCAATATAATTTATAAAACTTTGGGTACCAGTGTAATAGGAAAAATTCATCAAGAAGGACAAAAAATATCCGCATTTCATGTTTTCTTAAAACACCTATTAATGTGAAAAATGCACTACTACCTGAAAAATTTTAAGTTTATGTAGCAATATTTTATCCAAAAGTAACATTTCTTCATATTTCAAATTTTCTTCTGTTGTGTGGTTGCTTAACATTCCCAAACAAAATCTGAATAAAATGAAAAGTTCTTTTTTTTGCCTATAGTGAATTTAAGACATGTCAACACAAAATAGATCATCACAAATATTATTTCAAACCTAGGTAACAATAGACATAATTTATCTACATAATACATCTGACCCCAGTATTCGCTAAACCTAAACAGGGAAGAAATTTTTAAACGGAAAAATTTATCCAAGAAACGCCTTTTCCTCAGAAATGCGACAACAGGGGTGTATATTCTGCACAAGATTTTTTTTTTCCCCTGCTACAAAATTTTTTATTTTCCTTCCCCTCCCTAGTTTTTTCTCACCAAGTAGGGGGAAAATGGAAAAATACTTAAAGAACTCTATATTTTATTTATTTTATCCCTCCTACCACACATTTTTAAAAGTTTTTTTTTCACCAAGGAGGGGGAGGAAATGGAAAAAATGTTTTCAGTTTTCTTAATTTTTACATTTTTTTCCCCTCCAACCACTTATTTTTATTCCCCCCCCCCCCCCCTGAGCAGGGGATCCCATGTAGAATATACACCCCTGTGCGACAATTTATAGCTCACCCAAATGCGAACGAAAGAACGTAATGAAAAAAATTATGCCCTTACAAAACGACATGTCTGGAATATACCTTCCTATTAGCTATACCTATTACCTATAGATTATTTCTATTCATTTAACAAATGGTCAGAGGTGTATATTCTACATGGGATCCCCTGTTCAGGGGGGGGGGGGGGGAAATAAAAAATAAGTGTTTGGAGGGGAAAAAATGTAAAAATTAAGAAAACTGAAAACATTTTTTCCATTTCCCCCCCCTCCTTGGTGAAAAAAAACTAAAACGATGGGTGGTAGGAGGGATAAAATAAATAAAATATAGAGTTCTTTAAATATTTTTCCCTTTTCCCCCCTACTTGGTGAGAAAAAACTAGGGGGGGGTGGGAAATAAAAAATTTTGTAGCAGGGGGAAAAAAAAATAGCAGAATATACACCCCTGCAAATGGTAACAATTAAGAGCTCATTTACTTATCTTCAACTAAACTTCATTAAAAACTAAACTAATTCTTACTTTAAAGAATTTCTGATTTTATTGACTTCAAGTTGAGAAGCAGCTAGGATATTATCCCCAACTAGAACAGAACTGCCACTGGAAGCGTGCAGACCAACCCACCATCTAAATAGATGGATAGATAAGATAGAAAGTTGAGTTCTACACCAGTGCCTGAAAACACTGACACCCCCTCTCTGCAAATAAAGGGAGGGGGCGGAAGTGACACAAACTAAAAGTCAAAGGAACACAACTAAATAAAGAGTTACATTTCCCTTCAACATTTGTTTTTGCCTTTTCTCACTAAATTCGACAATTTGCAATCATCTGAGATAAACTTTTCATTCCCTTTTATTTTCTTTTGACACTTGAAATATTTTAAACATGTCCATATTAAAATCGCAAGTGTCAAGTGGAAATATATTGACCGGCATTATACTTCTAGTAAAACTTTTCTTCTCTTCTACTGCATTAGCAGCCTTCCACTTTTCTATCGCTCCTTATATTTGCATTTGGCGAGAAAAGACAAAACAAAAATCGGCGGGAAACGGCGATTTTCGGCGGGAGCGGCGGTTCCGCCGCCGTTTCTTCACAGTTCTATATTTTACCTCTTTAAAGCAACTCCCATGTCAAATCTCAGAGCTGTAACACTAAATTTAGTTGAGTTCCTTTGACTTTTAGTTTCAAAAAGTGTCACTTCCGCCTCCCCCCTTTAAAATAGGAAGGGTGTGGTTCTGTCACTTTGAGAGAAACCGCCGAAAATTATGGATAGAAGCGATTAATCAAACCTTTCATCAAGTGTTTTAAGTAAAAGATAAAAAAAGTTTCAGAGCTTTGAAAAGAACATTTTCTTGTTTATTTTGAAACTTTTAATAGTTATATCTTAATAGTTAATATTTTATTGAATCTGATACATTTCAGATAAATATGTGACACTGTAATTGCTAGGAGAGTTAATATCATAAGTAGGGATGGCCATCCGTCAAATTTTTGGACCGGATTCGGATTCTTACAAGAATCCGTCAAAAAAATGGCGGATTCTCGCGGATTCCGGATTCTAGCCATATTTTTAAAGGCTTTTTAAAATAAATTAAAAAAAAAGATTTAAAAAGATATTATAAATAATAAGCATGATAATCTTTGCCTTCAAAAAGGGAGAGTTGAAAGAAAAAACTCAAGACGCTAATTTTAGCCTACCAATTAAGAATCCGAATCCGCTATTTATAAACGGATTCCGGATTCAGATTCCAAAATTGGCCAAAAATTGGGCGGATTCCGGATTCGGATTGCCAACCCTAATCATAAGAAAAAGGAACAAAATATCACCAATTGTTAAGTTCGAAGTCATCAAAACAAAAACTAATTTAAATTACCTTAAAACGTCAACACCTTTGGCGGGTTTAGATTTAGTACCCTCAACTACATCTTGGGGGTCCACTACATTTCCAATAGATTTTGACATCTAGATAGATAGACTTTTAAAATGAAAAAACAGATAGAGTCCCTTTCCTGACAAAGCCGATTTTGATAGGTTATTTTAGGTGAATGCCCCGCAGGGTTAGGCAATTGGCCCCCCAGGGTTCGAGCGCCCCGCATTGACTAGAAATAGGAGAAAATCTACTGTGAAAATACGACGAAACTATACCTACCAAAAAAATATAATAATTTAACATATTTAGAAAAATGGAATGTACCTGTTAGTTTAAAAATAATACAGGTTACATTTTGCGAAGTTTGACTTAAAAATGGCATTTAATATGGTATTCTTGTAATATATAATGGTGTAAAATCTATAATGTGTTTTTGCTTTAATTATGGAATAAAATTGACAAAGTTTAAGCGTTTCACAGCTGATTTTAGTTTGTGTAGGGATGTAGGTGTTGATAACATTGACTCAAAGTGTTGTAAGGGATTTACCTTTGCAATAAAGCAGCTGCTCTACTATATACGTAACATACACTGACCTTATTTCCTTTTTCATCAAGTGTGAAGCCATGAACAAATATTTCCTTGTAAGGAGCTTTGTCCGTGAGTGCTACACTAGTCAATAGCGAAGTGTAAAACCAACCTAAATTAGACACAGTATAACTATTTATCACAGTTTTCCGCGGATTGTAAAATAAAAATAAAATAAGAGTAAATTAGCTATGCATTCTATTTTGCACCTAACTGTTAGGAATCATCTTACAAAGTTTGAAATCGATAAGACAATTCTAACATGGTTAAAAAAGAGCTAAATGTTACGGACGGACGGACCAATCCTAATTATAGAAAAGCTACGCTTTTAAAATGTCTATCTGACTCACTTTATGTTAAACTATCAATATTTGACCTACCAGAAAATTGATCTAGACCCTCCAGGTAAACATCAGCCTGTCTGCCCAGAACAGCTGACCAAGATATTCCACTGTCAAACCAGATATCAAGAATATCATTTCCAAGTCTAAACAATTATTTTTTTCAGAAAAGAATTATGTATTTTTTTTGCACATGCGGCAGAACTAAATATTTTACTTTTCGAATCCCATATAATTCAATTGTTTTTGCTTTTATTGTTTGCAAAGATTTTTAAAAAATTGCCTAAAACCACTCCAAGACTTAAATCTAAAATCAAAAATCCCTGATCATCCCGGGACCAAAGTGAAGCTATTTAAGCCATCTTAAGCAATAGACAAATATCTATCTTCATATAGTATTATAAAGGCTTTCAATGTAAAAAGGACCAAGGACTTCAAAAAATTTGGTTTCTATTTGTGGTAAAATAAGAATCAAACCTGTACTCTGTTGGATTATAACTTGTCCCCTTTAATATTTCATCCATTTCTGAAACAAACATTGTACCTATCAATTTATTGTAAAATGGATTCATGAATATTGAATAACGATATTTTAATCATATCAAGGTAGTGAATCAAGACATGTAGGGAGGAGACATTGAGCTGTTTATTACACAAGTCCCTTACGTTTTATAATAACGTTTTCTTATTCGTTGTCTCAACAAATTTGGAGACTTTCCTCAAATTTTTATTTTGTGGTTGAGTGTCCAAACGTTTCAACCAATAATTGTTTTCTACCGAAGTGGTAATATTGTTTGGGGTTTTTAATCAATTTATCGGCCACTGTCTTATCCCTTTAAATCCCTATTTATTTAATAACAGTGGTTGAGTCAACCTTTAATTTTACCCTCGTAATAAAGTAACTGGATCTGTGTGTTTGTCTGTCTGAACCGATATGGTTCTCCTTTACAATGTAGCTTCTAATAGGTTCGCATATCTATTTTGTGAGAGCAAAGGTGGTGAAAACCTCACTGAAACATTTTTTATCTAAAAATATTGTACCTTAATACTTTGTTAACATTGTAAGTAAAGACTTACCTAAAGTCCACCAGAACCCGGTACCATGTGATTCAACGAGATCTAAATATCGTTCCACTAACTCATCACTTATCACAGCCTCTTCAGTTCTTAACAAAGTAGAAAAAACAAAATTAGTTTTTTTTATATTATATTTTTGGCGCAATTCAAACATCGCCTGGTAAAACTATTTTCTTTTAAATATCTTTTGGAAGGGAGGGGACATTAGGCTGTTTATTACACTAGTCCCCTAAGAAACTTTTCTTAATCGTTGGCTTAACAACTATGGGGACTGTAATTAATTTGATTGGTTGGTTCATTAAGTTAAGTGTGTCAACGTGAAGTAGTAATTTTGTGTATCATCATTTTAGATTTACATCAATTTATTGGCCATGTCTTATCTCTGGTTTTCATACTAAATGAAAATATTTTAAGGTTTCCATAATATACTCAAAGTCCCTTAACTCGTTAAATGGAATTCATGGGACAAACCATAAACAAAAATTTTTTTATAGAAAAAAACTTACTTAATATTATAAATAACAGGTATCTTGGTTCCCCAAACTCTTTGCCTTGAAATGCACCAATATGGTCGGTTTTCTACAACACTCTGAAAAAATAATCTCAATTTCTTGGGTAGGTAAACATTAACAATCAACATAGAAAGGGATAATTGCATTAAGTGCATTAAAAAGTTTGATTGCAAGCACAAGTTACAAGATACCATCTAACATATATAATTTTGTATTACAATAAATAACAATCAATTAGGCCCCACTTAAATTCATCTTGCAGTTTTTGTAAAAACAGGACAGTCATTTATGTTGCTTATATCCAAACAATATGATTTTCAAGTCTGGATTTTATAAAACTACCAGGTAAAATTAAAATGCTTTCAAATATATGTCCTAGATTTAGTTTTAACTATTGAACAGAAAAAAATATGCTGTTAACTAAATTCAAGTTTAAATGCACTTCGTGCAACTACCCCTTAACAAATAATGCATTTATCATATTATGCGAACAACGAATACGGACATATTTACATTTAAATACTTGATCATAGAGAAGCTTTGCATATAACATTAAAATACTAGAGGGAGAAAGGGTTAAATAACTGTATCTCCACTTCACAATGATCTTGTGCCGACTATCAATTGGGTCTTTGAAAATCAATTAATGGTAATGGGACTATCAACACAGCCAAGTAGCAGAAAATGATTTGCTAGCAGACGAAAAAGGTCATTGGAAAAATGGGAGATGTAGTTATCTGTTCTGTTATATAGATATGTTTTTATAACATTCTGCCAATAGTCCTAGGAATCCATATTCCAACAATTAAGTGAATAGTATATCATAAAATATTTGTTTATAATTGTTAAATTTACCATGGTTAAAATTGACATATATACTTTTTGGTAGAGAGTTGCTACGCTTTCTAAATTCTACCTAAATGTTACAGGAATTATCATAACATACTTAACATAAATAGGACATTTCTAACATGCCTCAGTTAACCATAAGAGGTATTCGACTCTAAATGTAGATAAGCCTTTCTTTAAAAAAAATCTATTTACTTCTTTTCTATGCACATATGTTATTAAAATATCAGCCTGCCTAACTAACCTTCAGAGTAGTTTTAGCAGTTGGTGGATGAATAGTGACATCATCGACAGCTTTTAAAGCGGCTGGCTTCAATATGTCAGTGTTGATAAACCATTGCTTAGATGCTCGAAGGAAAACTGGTTTCTTTGTTCTATTCAAAATGGAGGATTTATTCAAATATTTATTTTTAGTGATATTTTTACATATCTTTTGGTTGTGTATCATGATATTTTACTTTTAGATTTATTAGTTACATGATTAACATTCTAAATCTTAGGTATTCTTTTTGCCAGAAAGTTGATGGGCGGAAGTTTTAAAACAAAAAAATACAACAGGAATTATCGATTTTCATTGTGTTCCTTTCAATCAGGGTTGGCAAAAAATCGGCTTTTTCTAGAAAAGTCCGCGGACTTTAAAAAGAAAAAATAAGAAGTTTCTTCAGAAAAAGCAGTAATTTAGGACATTTTTGGAGGCAAAACAGCATTTTTTTCAAGGTGGACTTTTGCTATGGATTTTTGTTAGTGATTAAAACCTAAAAAAAAACTAAGTGGTTTGATTTGCCCTGGAATTTTCCTGCCAATAAATAACATTACCACCTTCCTCTTTTTAATATCAAATCATCACGAAACCATCCAAAACGTTTTCAAAAGGTCTAGCCGCTAGTTGCTGGTACTAGGAATATAAAAAAAATTTTTTGTATCATTTCACATGATTTAAAGCAAAAATATGTTTCAAAAGTTGATTCCTACATAATTTATGGCAGATTTGCCCTAAAAATAGCCAAAAATCAGCTAAACGGCCGTTAGCCGTTACTTTTTCAGCTTTTTGTTCGATTTAGGGAAAACAGACCTACCAAGGATTACTTATGCAAAGTTTTAGTTCATAATTCGAATTCCAAGTGCCATATGCTCACTGATTACGAGTGTCATGTACACTAATGTATGTACACTTTCAGGCCATCAAATCACCGGAGAAGAACAACGGGTTGCCTGCGGCTCACTACGGCAGACGTTCTAATTTCGCGGTTGCAAATAGCAAATAAAGATTTTCATTTTTCAGACCGCTTAATTATAATGTCTGCCGGCTCTTTAGAGAACTAAGCTGTCCAGATTTAACAACCAGGTACAGCTTAATTCTCTATATAATACACTTACACTAACCTTGCCCTCCTGTCACTAATACAAATAATGTACACTGGGGGGAGAATAGGATATAGTTAGGCCAGGTGAAGTTAGGTTTCAACCACCTCGCCAATGTTATAACATATTCTTATCTAGGTATTTCAATCAAGATCTCCACATAATACTTCCAGAACCAATAAATGCACTGCCCGCCTCTCTGGAGACCCTAACCGTTACTCCCGTCCCGCCAGCCGTGCACCCCTTGGATAACCTCTGGAGATTCTTGTGGTAAATTTGATCAGCCCTGCTTTGCAGACACAGGTAGATTATCTTTGCTATAGCTGCTCTATAACTATCCTGTCTGTAAGTCTCATACCTCTCGGGGGATACAGCATCCTTCCCAGACAACGAGATGGTTGCATTACCCCCCCCCCCCTTATATAAGTTTACATTTTAATAAATCCTTTCCTCCAATCATAGGGGTAGCTATGAATATATTCGTTCTCTAGCATGATGTCATCCGCCAATAATTCCATTATTCTTTTATTACCATCACCTAGGTAAAATCATATACAAGTTATATAATAAGTGAGGAGGGAGTTTATTACCATATGACATAGGTTAAAATTTATTGATTATCCTAGTGTTAAGAATTTATAACTGTATAACTAGATTATTCCTTGTACTCAGGGATCTAAAGGTATAAGACAATGGCCGATAAATTGATGTACAAATCCCCAATGATGATACACAACATTACCCTTTCTGTAAATAAAAATTAGTGGCTGAAACGTTCGAGCACAATGAATCAACCAATCATAATTCACTGAATCCCCCAAAGTTGTTAAGCCAACGAATAAGAAAACGTTATTATAAAACTTTGGGAACTAGTGTCATAACCAACCCATTGTCCCCTCTCTCTAGACATGAAATAAGTATGCGTTTAATACAAAACAAATTTCCTTAGTAACATTTCGGTTATTTGAACTGAATTTAGTGGGATTTGAGAAAATAGAGCGTTTCCACTAACCTTGAATATTAAGACCAGCAAGTCCATGTTGAACAGAATCAAGATAACAACCATCCTCATCAACAAGACACTCTGTACTAAGGTTGTGGGACATACCAATCCTAGACAAAATATTAATAAACATTTGTTCATTAAAGGGTTTGTGACTGACACCTGTGTTCGCATCCAGTTTCTCTCGTCATGACATGGTTTATTACTTGGATATTACACCAGATACTCTAATAAAGTGAAACTTGTAGCGACCTCACCCATCCCCTCCCCTCCTACTGGATGAAATACATATTTCATACTATATATCTATCTATCTATATGTGTGTACCTGAAATCATCCTGACCTTGAGCTGGAGCTGTGTGTACCAGTCCTGTGCCACTAGTCATAACAACATGGTTTTCATACTATCTATCTATCATCTGAGTGCACCTGAAATCATCCTGTCCATGTGCTGGAGCTGTGTGTACCAGTCCTGTGCCACTAGTCATAACAACATGGTCTCCATGTAAACAAGGACGAGATGCTCCAGGATCCAGTGGATGAACATACTCACAGCCAGATAATTCAGTCCCTAATCATTTCAAAATAAAAACTTATGTACAAAATCATAAAATTTTGAATGGGTATTAATTTTTAAAATCTTTGCGCACATGCTTCTGAAACCTGTTGAAAAGTGATTGATTGATTGCTGAGCAGAAATTCAGGCCTTAAACTTATAGAGATTTACGCACATATCATGATAATTTTTTCTATGGAAGTCAATATAAACCTAATATTGTTTTAAAAGAAGTTGTATCAACTTTTTTGCTTTTTATTTATGATAGCTAGCCGGTTCTTTCAGTAAGTAGTAGATGTAAAATTTTTCATAGAATTCAGATATGCAATCGGTTTTTTTGTAGACCTCTTATTTTTTAAGTAATTTAAGTTTAAAAAAAAAATAATTAAGTCGGTTTTAAGGTACTAAAACGCAACAAAATAAAAGAAGAAAATAGCCAGTATGAACAAAAATAGTAAGATCTTTAATTTGACACCTTACTTTTAAAATTCTGTTGAGTAATTGTTGAAAAAATCTATTTTTTTAACCTCGGTTTAATCAAAACATTAAACCTAAATATTTTCTCATACAGACATAAAAAATATGGGTTCATATATACCATTAGAATGAGAAAAATAATATGAATCGATTCTAAGCAAAATTGAAAAAGTTTTAAAAAATTGTAATAAAAAATAGAAAAAATAAAAAGTTTATTTTAAGAATTGTAACTACTAAACTAGCCAATCACAAATCGCAAAAATTGACGAATCGGGAAGCTTAACCTATAAAACTAACCTATAGAATTGCCAGAAAAAAAGGAGAACGTTCATACAATATATACAATAGATACTACAATAAATATAGTGATATTAAAGAACATGTAAAGAATGAAAAATTATGAACAAATATGCATCAGTCTGTTTATAAACTTCAAAACAATGCAGTTAAAAATACATTATTGTTTCTTGTGTTTAAAAAATATCTGCTACATTGCATTGTCTTTTGTTTAGGTTTTGTTCAGGTTTGGTTCAAGCTAACCCTTTAAAGCCGAAAATTATGATTCTTAAAATAAACTTATTTTTTTTATTTAAGTTTTATAAAACTTTTTCAATTTTGCTTAGAATAGATTCGTAATATTTTTCTGATTCTAAAGGTATATATGTACCCATGTTTTTTATGTCTGTTTGAGAAAATATTTAGGTCTAAAGTTTTTATTAAACCGAGGTTAAAAAAATAGATTTTTTCAATAATTACTCAACAGAATTTTAAAAGTAAGGTGTCAAATTAAAGATCTTACTATTTTTGTTCATACTGGCCATTTTCTTCTTTTATTTTGTTGCGTTTTAGTACCTTAAAACCGACTTAATTATTTTTTAAAAAAACTTAAATTACTTTAAAAATAAGAGGTCTACAAAAAAACCGATTGCATATCTGAATTCTATGAAAAATTTTACATCTACTACTTACTGAAAGAACCGGCTAGCTATCTTAAATAAAAAGCAAAAAAGTTGATACAACTTCTTTAGTGGCAAGTAAAATTTGTTATTTTTAACTGAGTTTATAGGTTTTTTTTTAATTCAGCATTTTTTAAACTTAAAGCCACTGGCCCAGATAGTAAATTTTTTTAAAATTTCAAAAGATTCATAAGTTTTCATAAAAATCCACCCTTTTTAGCCTACTTGGTTCTAGAAATCTTTTGATGATTGCATTATGAACACCCGTAATGTGCAGTAATAAATACACAGTTACACCATTGATAACAAACCTGATAAAGATGAAACTACAGTAGCATTTGGAAGGGCAGACTTAATTTTATCATCATTAAATAGTTTGTTAGCAACTATGTAGAGATCATTTTCATGTTCTACTATTAGATAATCTTCTTTCTCATTGTAACATATTGCCTAGGTATAGTATTTATATTTGTAATCACTTGTCAAGCAGATTAACGTATATAAAAATAAAAAAAAAAGATTACTAATATGTTGAGTTGATTAAAATCCTGTTTGGCCATAACTATTACCATTTTTCAATTAAGCATTCACGTTTCCTTTCAGTTAGATTCTACTATTTGATACCTAAAATTTGGCAAATGACGAAGAAAGTGGTGTAGATTTAATTCATTGCAATTAGCAGGTTACTGGTCCCACTATCTGATTTAGAGTAGAGTTGCTTAAAAAGGATAAAAGGGCACAACCTCTCTCTACCCCCTACTCTTATAGTCGAACCATACCTCTCCATTTGTTAATAGAAAATTGTAAATTCATGGTAAATAATACTAATGTTTCAATAATCAATTTAGTTAATCCATTATTTTTATCAAAGATTACAAATATAAATTTCCTTATTGGCAAGTAAACTCCAAGGTGTAGTTGTCCAAATCAGCGCAAAAACATTTCTGCCATCAAAATCTTTCAATTTATCCGACAATTTAATCAATTTGAACCTAACATAAATAGACGTGCTTTTATGATTTGGATTATACTCTAACTCAGCTTCGGCTAGGGCTGTTCTTGATGAAGGAGACCAGAAAACTGGCATATAATTTTGAAATACAAGCTTTTTCTTAAATAGTTCATTGAATATTTCAATCTGTCTTTTCACATATGGTTTATCCAGAGTTTTGTAAATGTTATTCCAATCTGTAAGAATGCCCCACTTGCAAAATTGTTCTTTTTGAGTGTTGACAGCACTCAATGCAAATTTTTCTGCAATTTCGCGGATTTTAATTGGATCTAACTTTTTATCGCCTTTTACAGCTTTTAATTCAATGGGAAGGCCGTGGCAGTCCCATCCTGCTATATAGTTCACTTTTCTGCATTGGCTGCATTCAAATCTGGTATGAAAAATTAATAGTCAACTTTTTAAAATTAACATATTTTCTAGTATGGCTTTAAAACCGATTAATATCCGCTAGATTAAAACCGGTTGTAAGTCATCCTGAATAATCATATACAGCATCGTATTACAAACAATTTTCCACGAATATTAAAATAAAAATCAAGGGGGTGTATATTCTACACAAGTTCTGGTTTTTTTAAGCAAGGAAGGGGAAAAAATTGCAAAGCTTTTTATTTATTTATATTATCCCCCCTCCCAACATTATTTTAGTTTTTTTACCAAGGAGGGGAGAAAATGGAATAAAATGTTTTCATTTCTCTTATATTTTTCCCCCAACAACATATTCCGCCCCCCCCCCCCCGCCCCCCTTTAGCAGGGTCAATTTTGCAGAATATACATTATACACCCCTGTAAAAATCATAAAATTAAAACCAGTTTTGTTAGACCAGCACTTCAGCCACTCTGGGCTAACAAAACAGGTTTAAATCTGATAATCTTTCATATTAATATCTGCGGAAAGCTGTCTATAATATGATTTGATAAATAACTATTATATTAATCTTTCCTTATTGTGATATCCTTTAAAATTTTGTTCATGGCATGACCAATGTGAGGCGAACCGTTAGCATAAGGTGGACCATCGTGTAAAAAGAATTCCGGACCTTTCCTGTTTGATGTATTGTTTAATTATGTGCTTTAAATCAGGGATCTAAAGGGATAAGAAAATGGCCGTTAAATTGATGTATTTCCCCCAAGAAAATTCAGAAAAATTAGTATACAAATAGTGGTTGAGACGTTTCGACACTTAACTCACTGAATCAAAAGTCCCCGAAGTTGCTAAACCGAACCATTATAATCTTTTTAGAACTACTGTAATAAACAGCCCAATGTCCCCCCCCCCCCCTCCCTGACTACAAATCCAGGAAGGGAAAGAAGAATGGAGTCTAAATCAATCTACAATATACGCAGAACAAAAACAAAAGCATACTTTTGCAAATAACATTTGGAAGAAAAATATTTGTTTACATACCTCAATGTTTAAATACTCTTAGTTTAAGTTTTAAAAAATCTGCAAAAGTAATATTTTTAATTAAGTAACAGGCTCTCTGTGTGTGTCTCTTTGCAGCGAAG
This sequence comes from Acartia tonsa, assembly GCF_053477335.1. Classification (NCBI taxonomy): domain Eukaryota; kingdom Metazoa; phylum Arthropoda; class Copepoda; order Calanoida; family Acartiidae; genus Acartia; species Acartia tonsa. Next base: position 8,023,873 of record NC_137264.1, read on the forward strand.
CTTTTCGCTAATCGCTCTCCTTTACAGTGAAGCTTCTCATAGGTCAATGACTGTATTTTGAGGGAGGGTACCAACCTCACAAGAGAAATCGCTTAAAAATCATGTTCAACGAAACTAGCGGCCTATTAGACATTTTTTAACAGCTGATTATAACATTAATTTAAAAGAAACCGTATTACGTTATGTTAGAGGCCTCTAGGGGCGCAGTATTAAATAAAACAATACAATGCCTATTTTGTCTCTGCCAAGCATATTGGTGAGAGAGCCTGCACTCCTCTGCTATTTGCTTGTCCCTGTCAACTCGTTTCTTTCCTTCCAATTTCACTGGAAAATTACTGCTTGGCAGAAAAAGTGTCTGCGAATACTTTTTAGACACTGACTTTTTATTAAATAATAAAATGCTTGTTTGAAAAGTCCTTTTTTGGTGAAAATTAATGTTAATACTCACTGATTTTTGCCACAATGGCAGTAAGGGAAACATTGCTTAAAAATCTGAAACTATAAAAAAATAATTTGTAAATTTAATCATCTAGATCCTCATTATCACTGTCATCAGAGACGTCGCTGCGCTCATCATCAAATTCATCAAACTCGAAATCATTCTTTGCGTATTTTTCAGTGTACTCTTGCAGTTTATCCTTGATAGCCTCCTGGTTCTCATTCTCTGGGTTTTCACTGTCTGAATATACATTATTATACATTAAATAAGACGTTCAGGGGTAAAGAATGGCCACTTGGGGCTAACAAAACTGGTTTTAGTTTTACAATTTTATATTTTAATGTCAGAGGAAAGCTTTTTATGATACGATGCAAAAGATAAATATTACACATTTTATTTTATTTCAAGTCAATGTCCTTATGATTGAATGTGAACTACAAAATAAAATGACATTTATCGCATCATATTAACAGCTTTCCGCGGATATAAAAATGTACAATCATAAGATTAAAACCAGCTTTGTTAGATCCGATATGCCGAAGGCACGGACTAACAAAACTGATTTTAAATTTTATTATTATAATTGTTATTTGATTATTACTGCTTACAGGTTTACTGGCCCAAGACCCTTCTACAGGTGCTGCCCACCAAATCATCATGAAATCTTATTTTATCATTATGTGCTATTATTGATTATTGCTAATTTATCTATGTTCTGTCAATAAAATAAGATTGACATTTTATCATGTGTTTGTCTATGATTTTATCATTGCAGAATCCTTTGGGGTTTTAAATATGTTCTTACATCTATTTCAGTATCTCCACAATGCCTAGAATATGAGAGAGTTTATGCAGCGCAGCTGCCTTACAATTGCGTAGGTACGCACATTTCCAAATTACCCGTTTCCGGTTATTTTAACAATAGTAGCAGCGCTACAATTGAAAAATATAAGGATTTTCAAGACAAGATCTACGGTAAACTTCCACAATGCATAAACTCTGTTCATTAGGCAAAAATTTCCAAAGATTAAACCCGTAGAGGTTGGTGATACACATTTATATTGTCAAAATTCAAGGAATACTGAAATAAATGAAAATGTTAAGCCCGTAGCTGGCTGGTGTCTGATAAATAATAATCTGTGTGATTATATGATATAAATCTTAGGCTAATATCAGCCGGTGTCGAAAATAATTGTTAGGCTCGTAGCAGCCGGTGTATTTTCATTAAGAAATTAATTTCCAAAATTTGTTAGGCTCGTAGCAGCCGGTGATATTGTAATAGAAATATATGTTATATATAATTAATATATGCTTATGTTTTTGAATACAAATAAACACAATAACCAGTAATAAAATAAATACTTAATTTGTGTGTTATTTCATTGTCATTTTTTTTTAAAGGAAAATATATCCAAAAGTAGCGTCATTACAAAACATTAAAATCTCCAAAAATTACCTAAAAAGCTAACCTTTAATGGGTAGGTTAAATCCTCGCCACATTAAAGAGAAGAATAATTTACAAAACACAACTTTTCGCTTCAATTATAAAGCAAAGAAAAGTACAAAAGCCAAAGAAATATACAATTTTCATAAGGCTAAGTTTTCCGAAAATCACGAAACCTCATTGGTTCAAAATTTTCAAATTCACGAAACCTCATTGGATTCCATAAAAATGTCAGAAGTAAGGGTAACAACAGAAGCTCCTAAGCTTTCTGATTACTCATTACATGCGGATTACAAAGACAATGTGACATTATGGGACATGATCACAGACATTCCCAAAACAAAAAGAGGGGCGATTCTATTAGCGGGTATAAAAAACACTCATGAGCACTTTGGAGAAAACATCCAGAGGCAATTATTTCAAAAATATAGACCCGATGAAATAGGCGCCGCAGAGGATTCTGTACAAAAGATCCTAGAATTTCTTGACGGACACATTGGCAAACCCTCTAAACATCTTAAATTCCAATGTCTGAGAGAAATAGTAGAGTATAAAAGAACGGCCGGACAAGAATTTGCAGAATATGCAAAACACTTTGAATACTTAGTTTCCAAAGCCGAAAATGCAGGGTTGACAACTCTTTCTAGCGATATTAAAGCAGGGTTTCTAATGAATAATGCAAATTTATCTGTGCAACAAATAGAACTACTAAACTCGGTAGTTGACTTATCCGATGATAAAAAGCTATATGATAATGTCAAAACAAAAATGTTTGATATGTTAACAAATGTCTTTGGGCTAAAAAATGAAAATAGCTCCGACAAATTATCAGACGCTTTTATGGCTCAACACGAAGAAGCCTTCCTTTCTTCGCCACGCGTATCAGCATCCGAGGAGACCCAAGGAGAGAGTGCTGGCGCCATTGCCGCTACCGCTGCCGATAGCAATGACAAAGGAGTGGGCGTCCGACGAGTACATGGTGAGGCTCTTAAAGAGCAGGGGGTTATTTAGGGGGAGGAGAACCCGTAGCACATCGAGGCGTGCGCCACCTAGGAGACAGTCCCATAGGACCATCAGCAGGGAACGAGCGGACTCGCTTGTGAGCGGTGCCAGACCTAATGGCGGCCGCAGCCCCAACTCAAATGGGTGCCTGGAGAGACTGCTACATCAGGTGCAGAGAGGTGGGAGAGCCCGGGACCCGTACGTCAGGGAGAGAGAGTGCAGCAGGGTCACCACCAGGATTTCTGCATTGTAATGTGCGCCCCCTAGCATCTTTAGGGTTAATCTTTTCCCCTTGATCATTGTAATTTTGGGCATAGTTGTTTGGGAGAAGTGTCAGGAGGTAGTTAACCTCCGTGTCGAGGTCGAGACGCTAAAGCTCCAACTCGAGATCCAGAAGGACAGACAGGAGGGAGAACAGGAATTAGAACTCAACAAATTACGTTTAGAGAACAAGAAGCTGCGTGAGACTGAGAGGTGGCAGGATGCAGCTTATGATAAGCTTGCACGTGTCAGGGACGCGCTACACTGTGACAATAAGGCCTTGGAGGAAGAGATGGAAAATCTCCGTTTGTCCAAGAAAGAGCGCCGCCAGAAAAAGAAGGAGAAGAAAAGCCGCAAATGAAAATGGAAGTAATATTTGATTATTACTGCTTACAGGTTTACTGGCCCAAGACCCTTCTACAGGTGCTGCCCACCAAATCATCATGAAATCTTAATTCATCATTATGTGCTATTATTGATTATTGCTAATTTATCTATGTTCTATCAATAAAATAAGATTGACATTTTATCATGTGTTTGTCTATGATTTTATCATTGCAGAATCCTTTGGGGTTTTAAATATGTTCTTACATCTATTTCAGTATCTCCACAATGCCTAGAATATGAGAGAGTTTATGCAGCGCAGCTGCCTTACAATTGCGTAGGTACGCACATTTCCAAATTACCCGTTTCCGGTTATTTTAACAATTGTACATTTTTATATTCGAAGCAGGGGTGTATATTCTACATGGAATTCCCGGCTCAGGGGGGGGGGGGGGGGAATTAAAAACTAAAGTGGTTGGAGGGAAAAAAAATGTAAAAATTAAGAAAACTGAAAACATTTTTTCCATTTCCCCCCTTTCCTTGGTGAAAAAAAAACTAAAAAATGTGTGGTAGGAGGGAAAAAATAAATAAAATATAGAGTTCTTTATATATTTTTCCATTTTCCCCCCTACTTGGTGAGAAAAAACTAGGGGGGGAAAAAAATATAAAAAATTTGTCGCCGGGGAAAAAAAATAAATCTTGTGCAGAATATACACCCCTGATTCGAAGAAAATATAACGATACGTTACATGATTATTCAGTATGGCTTAGAACCGGTTCTAATCCAGCGGATACTAATCGGTTTCGAAGCCATACTGGGAAAAACTTACCAAGCTTTAATTTTTCCATATATCTCAGTAAAGTTCTTCTTTTTCTTTCAGGCAAACGTTTCAACTCTGATTTGAATTCTGCATCTTTCCTATAATAAGATATACAGGGCGACCACTCCAAAACAAAAAAAATATAGTATTTTTATAGTATATTTTTTTAATCCATATAGTATATTTTTTAAAACTCATATAGTATGATATAGTATCGGACTTAGAATTATTAAGTAATACATAGTATATACATCATCAATAATAACTCAAAGCATAGCTGTTATCAAAGCAATTTCACATATAAGGGGCTTACTCTATGATTATTAGGCTAGGTATAAATGTGAGACTATAGGTTATTTAGGATAAAAGTTTACTTTTGGTTAGTATTTCACATATATTTAATCATTTTTTGGATAGATCTCAGGTTCAGGTGCTGCAGGCTATCTGGAAGGTGGTTTCTGGACAAGTAAAAAAATTTAAATTTCTGTTTGAAGAGTTAGAGATTAACTTATAAAACAAAATATGCATCTATTTGGATGTTATTAACATAGATAGATTAACATAGATAAAGAAAAAATTAAAATAGGCCTCCAAGTTCTGGTCTTGCAGGCCTCCAGGTCCACTCTGGACAGGTTAGATATTTTTTTATTTGAAGAGTTAGAGGCCAACTAATAAAACAGAATATGCATCTTTTTGAATGCTATTAAATAAAAATATCTGAAGAAAAAATTTAAATTGTTCTCCAAGTTTTGGTCCTGTAGGCCTCCATGTCCACTCTGGACAGGTAAAAAATTCAAATTTCTTATTTGAAGAGTTAGAGGTCAACTTATAAAAAAGAATATGCATCTTTTTGGATTAACATAACATAACTGGAGAAAAAAATTTAAATCGACCTCTAAGTTCTGGTCCTGCAGACTATGGACAGGTAAAAATCAAACTTCCCTCAATTGAACATTTAATGGTATATTTGTTAAACAAAATGAGCTTATATTTGGATGTTCTTTATATATTTGAAGAAAAAAATAAAATTGGCCTTCAGGTTTAGGACCTGCAGGCCTCCAGGTGGACTCTGCACACGAATAAAATAAAATTTTAAATTTAAGGAGTTAGAGGTTTATTAAACAACATAAGCATCTTTATAGATGCTATTTATATATTTAAAGAAAAAATGACAACCGACCTCCAGGTTTTGATGCTGCAGGCCTCCAGGTGGACTCTGGACAGGTAAAAATAAAAATTTCTTATTTATGTAGTTAGAGGTTAGTTTATAAAACACCATAAGCATCTTTTTAGATGTTATTTACATATCTAAAGAAAAAATACAATTGACCTCCAGTTCCAGATGCTCTAGGCTTCCATGTAGACTCTGTCCAGAGAAAACCTGGAGACCTGAACTTGAACTCTTCAAATAAGAAATTTGAGTCTTTTACCTGTTCTGAATGAACCTGAACTTGGATCCCTATATGTTATTGTTAATATTATCCAAGTAATGCATATTACTATATATAAAGTGACCTCTAACTCTTCACATAAAAATTTTATTGTTTATCTGTTCAGAGTGGACCTAAAGGCCTGCAGGACCTGAACTTGGAGGCCGATTTATATAATTTCTTCAGATATGTTAATAAGATCCAAAACAAATACATATTCTGTTTTATAAGTTGACCTCTAACTCTTAAAATAAGAAATTTGATTTTTTACCTGTCCAGAGTGGACCTGGAGGCCTGCAGGGCTTGACCCTGGGGGCTAATTTTCAATTTTTTTCAGATATGTTAATAACATCCAAAAAGATGCCTATTCTGTTTTATAGGTTGACCTCTAACTCTTCAAAAAAAATTTGAATTTATACCAGTCCAGAGTGTTAATTGTTAATAAAATTCTGAAAGATGCATATTCTGTTTAATAAGTTGATCTCTAAATTTAACAATTTTTTTACCTGTCCAGAAACCACATTTTAGCCTGCAGCACCTGAACCTGGAAACTTATCAAAAAAAAATTATTAAATATAAGTGAACTACTACCCAAAAGTAAACTTTTATCCTAAATAAACCTAGTCTCACATTGATACCTAGCCTAATAATCCCGGAGTAAGCGAAAGTGGTAAAACTTCCCCCTCACCCTTAAGTTAATTCTATAAAAAATAAATGATATTTAAATCATAATCACAAACAAAAACATATTTTAAAGGATTTTCTTCGTCTCTTTTTTACTGTACCTAGAGCTTTATGCATTTGTCGTATCACAGTATCTTTTGAGCCCCCCGCAGGGGCTAGAAATGGAGAAGACCTACTGTGAAAATAAGACAAAACGCTCCTTAAGAGGCGTTGTCACAAAACTGACAATATTCGTTCTTTGTTATATAAATGTAATGTTATATAGTATATATAGTTAATTTTTGTCAAGTAAAGGTAATGATATATAGTATATATAGTAAATTTTGGTCATATAGTATGATATAGTATCCAAATTCATCCTATATAGTATAAATAGTATATATAGTATGCAGTGTTCGCCCTGGATATATCAAATTAAAACAAGGATAATAAATGGCAGTATCTATAACAGCGAAGCTCAACAAAGCAGACGGACAAACAAGCATAGCAAAATATAGGGCTGTTTTCAAAAGCAAAGCTTTTCTATTATTAGGGTCGGTCCGTACGTCCGTCTGGAACGGATAGCTTTATTTAGGCATGTGAGAATTGTCCTATCGATTTCAAACTTTGCATGGTGATTCTGGTAGTAGGTATGTATAATTTAGAAAGCGTAGCAACTCTATAATCGCTACCAGAATGTCCGTACTTCCATTTTAAACATGTTGATTTATAACTTTTTAAACAAAATTTTTATGTGTTACAAATATTCGATTGATCTGATTTTTGAAATACTGATACCTAGGACAACAAAGAACGATGTTATAAGCGAAGCATCTCAATAATCAAGACCTAAATATGTAAGCATGTCCATAAACATTATTTTGTATTTAAGCAGCTTTTGAGCTAATTTCAGGGGTGTATATTCTACATGGGATCCCCGGATCAGGGGGGGGGGGGGAAATAATAAATAAGTGGTTGGAGAGAAAAAAATGTATAAATTAAGAAAACTGAAAACATTTTTTCCATTTCCTTCCCTCTTTGGTGAAAAAAAACTAAAAAAATGTGTGGTAGGAGGGAAAAAATAAATAAAATATAGAGTTCTTTAAATATTTTTCCATTTCCCCCCTACTTGGTGAGAAAAAACTAGGGCGGGGGGGGGGGGGATGAAAAAAATTGTCGCTGGGGAAAAAAAATAAATCTTGTGCAGAATATACACCCCTGACTAATTTACTTACAATTTTGTTACGACTTTATACATTTATATTCTGATAATTTAGTTATGACACTCTACAAATGATGATATTCTTTTGTACTACAGTTTCAGAGCTTCACTTTTATGGATGTTTTTACCCTTGTTTTATCAATAAAGAAAAAGAATATATTATGACTAACTTTGCTAATTCTGAATCTGATGGCGGAGGAAGGTTGACAAACTCAGACTGGCTATCTCCACACTTGGAACATCTCTTAGACTTTTCTACGCAGGGAATACAACGAGTGTGGTAGGCATATTTCACTGCTTTTTCCTGAACAAATATTCAGAGTTAGTTAATTTTACAACAATTTTTCGCTCCGCAATGACTCTTATTTGTCTGATTTTTGTGTCGGTAGGTTTTTGCTGATTTTTCAAATATTTTTGTGTTTATGGTCCGATTTAAATTTTTTTCTGGATAATAGTTTCAGCTGATTTTTTTATTCTTTTTTTTTCCCATTTCTCCCTTCCCCCCTACATATATTCAACCCCCCCCCTTAGCAGGGGATCCTATTTAGAATATACACCGCCGCTGTAATTTATATTTACCTTACAATCTAAACAAGTAGCTGGCCTTGTTAAGGTTTTATATTTGCCAAATTGTATCTTCCATTCTATTACTTGGGTACACTTGGGACAACAGTTTATAACCTAAACACATTTATTACATTATTATAAGGGAGGGAGAGGACATTGGGCTGTTTATTACACTAGTCCATAAAGTTTTATAATAACGTTTTATTTCAACTTAGTTAGATTAACAACTTAGGGGACTTTTATTGAATTTTGTTTTTTTTGTAGGTAAGTTGTAAGTAAGATTCTAGTCAAATGCGCTTATTAAGTCAAAAAGTTTTTAAATATACGTTGAATTATACTATGCATTTGGTCAATAATAAGAACAGTTAAACTTAATAATCGCATTTGACAGGAAGCTCACAATTTTACGGAATATTGCGAAAGCTACTGTTCCCCTGATTGTACAAACGTTTTCACTACTAATTGTAATCTACAGAAGGTCTAATTTTATGTGTCATCATTAGAAAGGTTCATCAATTTGCAAAGATTTTATGATATGACTTTTAAATAGAAAAAAATTAAGATAAACGGCACAATGAAACAAAAAAAAGAATTTAGAAAAAAGTTAGTTAGTAGCATAGGCATCAATTCGACTAAAACAATATATGGGGAATGGGTTAAATAACTATGTCCCCAATCTCTGCCTACTTTCAATAGGATCTTTAAATATCAACCAATAGCAACGTAAATATTACCACAGCCAAGTCGCTACGAAAGACTGCAAACTATTGAGCCTAACTCAAAATTAGGGTTGGGCCGGATATCCGGCAATATAATCTTTTATATTATACTGCAAAATTCCTACTTTTAAATTTTAAATGGCTGTAATTTTCTTATTTTTATTTTATAAACCAACCGGATATCCGGTATCCGGACAAAAAGATATCCAGCCCAACCTTACTCAAAATATACATCACCTGCATAGCCGCTAACATTTTTGCTTTAGGGTCTGTCCTCCATTTATCAAACTTATATGCTTCCCTGTTCTGATACTTTTGACCAGGTTTACCCCTAGACTTATTCATTATTAAAAATCTGAAATTAACAAAATTTGAGGGTTGATACAAAAAAAATATACATTACTCAAGCATAACGAAAAAAATTATTCCTCCTCTATTTTCTTCTTTTTAAGCTTTTTCTTGACAACTTCGTTTTTCTTAAATTGGTTGCCGATTTTATCTTTCTTTGCGGGTTTACTGATTTTGGACGATTTCATTTTTCTTTCGATTAACGGCTTTTCTGAATTTTCTGGATTTTGGATTTCTTTTCTTTTCGGGATACCGGTTCCTTTTGCTTTCTTTTTCTTCTTCAAAGCCTAAAAATGATTTAGCTATTTATATTTTTACTAGCAGATAGAGGCCTCTACAGGCATTTTATGAGGGGGGCATTTAGAGTTAAAAGAAAAAGTAAAATAAAAATTAATTTGGTTTTTTTGGGAGGGGGGGGGGGGGGGGGATTTTTTTTCTAGGGGCGATTTCTCTTGGGAAGGAGGTGGTACCTTCTTTCAAAATAGTTATAAACTAAACCAGGACCAATATCGGGCTTACCCCAACTGTGCCAAAGTATCGCATTCAAGTTGGCGTAAACACCCTAATGACTCTTTTTTTGTATTTCGGCGCTTACACAATAAGAACCTTTTAAAGCAATTATAAATCCACCCGTCCCACGCCCTTCTTTATTATCAAATCTAATTAAAATTATTACTTTAGGTTACATTATGTTAGGATATAGTGGGTACTAGGTAGCCCCGAAGGTTGAAAACACTGCATGCATAGACGACGCAGGGGTTGGACATAAGAAAAAAAAACTACTTTCCCCCCTTATCCTGTTGTATGAGGTAGTAAGGCTTTTTTTGTCTGTAGCTTAATATTTCGATAACTACTGAACCGATTAGCTTCTCCATTTTATGGAAGCTTCTTATAGATCCCTGAATGGTTTTAGGCTATTCAATTTTATATCTAAGTTTGGTTTTAGGCTAGTTACCAACTTTCCATACTCCTTTGAATACAGAGCTCATAGATGCTAGGAGCGCAGCTCAGTCGCTAGTTTTGAATACAATTTAAAATTAAGGGTATTTAAAACCTACCTCAATCTTGGCTTTTTTCTCGTTTTCTTTTGCTATTTCATTTTTAACTCTCATAGACACTGGTTGGCGGTTTGGTGCTTTGTTTTTCAATTTTTTCTTTGCATCCCTAAACAAAATCGTGAAATTCCTGGCGTGATTTTACAAAAGCAAAAAGAATACTTTATGTATTTGAATGAGAAAGTGGACAATGGGCTGATATGACACTAGTCCCGAAAGTTTTATAATTATGATTTCTTATTCGATGGTATTTTTGGGGTAATTTTATTGAATTTTTATAGGCTGGTTTATTTAGTTGAGTGTCCACACATTTTAACCACTAATTGTAATATATAGAAGGAATAGTTAAGTGTATCATTATCGGCCATTGTCTTATCTTTTTAGATCCCTGATCTATATATATAAGAAATCATAATGTGTATATAGTATTACTTACTTTGATGCCTTCAGCTTGAGAATGAAGTCAGGTACATCACATCCAGAATTTTTCATTACCTGAAATTAAAATCACTGATTCAGGGAAGTTTAGATATTTATCGCAACGAATTATAGACAGCCTTCCGCGGACATTTGATGAAAATTTTAAGAATGAAACAAGTTTTGTTAGAACCGAGGGGCTAAAGGCACGAGCTAACAAAATTGGTATTAATTTTATGATTTTTATTCTTATTTTTATAAAAAAAAAAATGTCTGTAATACGATGCTATACATGATTTTTTTAGTATGGCTAAGGACCGGTTTACAAAATATGTATAAGTAATAAGAGATATAAGTTTTCCGGAATTTTAATGTAGGGAGTAGATTTGAAATCTGCATCAAATTTTAAGGATTTTTTATAAAATTTGTTTTTTGTAAAATTCTTTATCTAAAAGCGAAAATACATTTTAAGTTAATTAATTTTGACCAATAGGATAGGTGGATTTTAAACTACCTGCGCTCTAATTGGTTGAATGATGAACGACATCCAATCAGAGCGCAGATTTTTAAAATCCACCAATCACGGATGCCAAAATTAATTAACTTAATTTGTATTTCCGCTTTTAGATAAAGAATTATACAAAAAACGAATTTTATAAAAAATCCTTAAAATGTGATGCAGATTTCAAATCTACTCCCTACATTACAATTCCGGAAAACTTATATCTCTTAATAAGTAAGGCACAAATACAAATAAATAAAATCATAGAGGGACAAACTGACAAAGCGAGCAAAAAAACAAATATTCAATCGTCATAAAACACCATCGTTTTTGATGTCCCGAGGGACATACAAATGACGAGAAAGCAATAAACAAAAATTGAATTACTAGAAGAAGTGAAAACTATTAGTAGGCAGGGATCTAAAGGGATGAGACAATGGCTGATAAATTAATGTACATCTTCAATGAGATATACAAAATTAGCCCATTTGTTGATTACAATTGGCGATAAAACGTTTGGACACTCCACTTAATGAACCAGGCAATTAAAATTCAATAGAAGTTTTTTAGCCAACGAATAAGAAAACGTTATTATAAAACATTGGGGACTAGTGTAATAAACACTAAACAGCACATTGTCCCCAATCTCTCTGCATAAAAAGTCCAAGATGTAAATGTAACTAACCTGAGCAATACTCCTGAGCAAAGGTTTATCCTCTTCTGTGAAATAAGTAATAGCTTTGCCCGGCCTCCCTGCACGACCTGTTCGGCCAATTCGGTGAATATAACTCACCTAAAATTAAAGATTTCATTGTAGGGATCCAAAGGGATAAGACAATGGACGATAAATATATGTACTTCGGCAGATTACAATTAGTGGTTGAAACTAGGGTTGGCAATCCAAATCCGGAATCCGCCCAATTTTTAGCGAATTTTGGAATCCGAATCCGAACCTGGAATCCGTTTTTAATAGCGGATTCGGATTCATAATTGGTAGGCGTCTTGAGATTTTTCTTTCAACTCCGCCTCTATATATAATATCTTTTAAAATCTGGTTCGATTCTTGTAAGAACACCAAGAACATTAATTTTTAGGTCATATGTAGCACTTAAATTTTTAATTAAAAAAAAAGCCTTTTAAAATATTGCTAGAATCCGGAATCCGCCTTTTTTTAGGACAGATTCTTTAGTTGAAACGTTTGTACATTTTTGTTAATAAATCAACCTGTCAAAAAATATTGAAGTCCCTAAAGTTGTTAAGGTAACGAAAAAGAAAACATAGTTATAAACATTGAGATAGTGTTACAAACAGCCTAATGTCCTCGAAGTCCCTGAAAGGACCATAAAATTACGTTTTCTGTTGATTACAGTTATTGATTTGTAAGCCCACAAATTAGAGAACATAATTATAAAACTTTGGGGATAAGTTAGTATGATTTACAATACCGTGTCTGCATATTAGTAACGTGTCGGCTTGCTGTCAGGTAGAGTCTTTACCACACCGCGTCATACTAGAGACGTAAAAAAATGGAACATCCTGCTGTTTTGTCAGGCGCGTGACACAAATAGTAAGAGTAGGGGGAATACCTTGACCAACAAACAGGAGCAACTCATTACCATGCACAGCTATAACTTTCAGACATAGGTCGTGCAATCTAAGGGTTGTTTGTCTTTACGGCGAATGGACGCTTTACACCAAAATTGTTTGTTTCAAGGTGCGCGGAGAGGTCTAGAACCCAAAGCGACAACAAGTCCCCTAGAGATCATCATATATTGTTGCTACTAGGAATACTTACAGCAGAAGGTGGGAAGTCATAGTTGACGACGAGACTGACCCCTTTGAAGTCAATACCTCTACCCATCAGTTCTGTACAGATCAACACCCAAATTCCTCCAGATCTAAACAGAATATTTGAGATGAAAAGTTGATAATTACTAGAAAGTGAGAGGTCTTAAGGAATAAGGCAATGGGGAATAAATTAATGAACATTGCACATCCCCATTGGTGTTAAACAAAATCATCCCTTCCATAGATCAAAATTGTTGGTTATAAGGTTTTGACACTATCATTTTTGTTACTAACCAATCACAATTCAATAAAAGTACCCAAAGTATCAGAGCCTGTATTTCAAGTCTTTGGGTACCAGCGTAATTTACAGTCCCATATCCCCTCACTCCCAGGGAAAGTGTAGTTTTCACAAGAGAGAAAAATTATATAGAAATCCATAGAGATAAATGGAATTAAGACAAAATTATTCAAAGATAAGAATTAATAGTGTGAACAAAAATGTTTTAAAAATATTTTACAAGTTACCTGAATGCTCTGACAGTATTTTCTCTCTGTAATTGAGAGCGGTCAGAGTGTATAACATCTACATGGATACCTAAATTTACATAATTTATAATTCAAACAAGAATAGTTTTCATGAAAACTGAGGACTTTTTGAACTGAAATCATAAGGTTTTTGTCTTTTTAAGGATGACCGACAGCAAATGTATAAAGCAGATCCGTAGAAATATTAGGAATCATGACTAGAAATTTCAGCTGTCTATCTAAAATTATAATAGCAATTGAGAAAATGACAGTTCTCCTACAATAAATAAGTAAACGCCTTTCTACATTTAGGCAATGTCCAACAATAAAATAAAAGAATAAATGAGGAATAAGCTTAGGACAGGACTCTGTCGCCAATTTCATTGTATTGTGTCTTTGAAACCAGCCACGATAGTCGGAATTATAGACACAATCGAGTCCCTACAAAAGAAACAAAAAGCTATTAGCTAGCAGACGAAAAAGGTCTCTGCCTTGGGGCAGATAGTTATCAGGTTTATAAATCTATACTCCAACTGTAATGGAAAACAATGATCCTTAATGGGGAGTTTACATCATTTTATGTTGCAAAAAGAAAAGAAAAAGAAAATAATTACCATCATATAATAGTTCTCTAAACAATTCCTGAGCTCTCTCCTTGGACTGGACAAATACTAGAACAGGCGGAGTTATGCCTTTCTGCACCAGTTCTCTGAAAATAAACAAATCTTACATCAGATTAATATCAAATACCCAATAACAATTCTTAACAGGGCAGTTACTTTAGAAACCCGCGACCCGTGGCTCAAAACATAGCGCATCCACTCGTCTGGCCGGATACCAGATATTCGGTCGGATAACTGGCCAACGACGGATATCTGGCAAATTATCGGATATCCGGTTTCCAAATATTTGCAATATTTGATATCAGGCCGGATATTTAACCGGATATCCGGCTTAACCCTAGTCATAACTAAAGACGTTAAAAATGATTCCTACTGCTGGTAAGTCAGGTGCGCGACATGAATAGTTATAGTAGGGTGAATGCCAAGGCCAATAAACAGGCGCAGTTAAGACGTGAAATCAAAATGTTGGTTGTCAGTTGGATGTTACTTAACCTATTATCTTTATATTGCATCCCATTACAAGCGGACAATTTTCTGGATTCTCTAGATTATCACTTAAAAATCGAAAGAGGATCCTGCACTTACGAGGTAAGGAAAATGATCTTTTTAATCTAATTTGAGTTATTTTATTTCTTTAAATATAAATAATATGCCTATCTTCAGATTTAAAGAAAAAAATAAGATTTAAGAATTCCTGACCTGAATGCCACAAGCTTTCCATATTCACTTCCACAGTATTGTAGCTTCTGTTCAATTGTGTCTGTAGCTGCCTGTAGGGCGCCCACTCGGACACTTACAGCATTATCAAAACTAAAAATAAAATCCTATAAAATAAAGTAGTAAGTTTTGTCCGTAGCAAAGGATCTCGTTAACCGCTGAACCTATATGGTGACAAGAAATCAGTTCCCTATAAAATGATTTCTTTATTATTACAGATGGCGAGTCCTGGTACGAGGTTCTACCATATCGAGAGCCCACATTTTATTATTGTAATTTATATTAAATATATGATCATGTCAATTATCCTCGTCTATGAAAATATATGACTTAACAATTGATCCTTGTTATCATTGCAGATATTCAGTGTTCATAATAGTTAAGGCTTTGAAGTTTGATCTGTACAATCTATTTTCAGTATAGCTATAAAAATGAGAGTGTACAGCTACCGTACGTGTGTGTGTAGACAGGCCACGTGTCATTAGGTACTATTACTAAAGTTACCTGTTTTATTGGCCCTTGGCCAATTTTATCAATGCTAGCATGAGCGTAGCTTAATTTTTTTTCAAAAAACAAGAGATCTACGGCCACTGGCAGTCAACACACATAAGTACAAGTAGTACACATCTCAGGACAGCATTTATAATTGCAAATTTAGCCTTCCAAGGCAGTGTAAAGAATCTAAATCCTGCAAGGTGGATTCTATAAAGCTATAGTGTAAGAAAATAGGAAACTAACAACCGCGCAAGGTTGGTTCTATAAAGCTTAGCCTTCATAAATCATACTATTCAAAGTAAAGGATTTTAAAGGAAGGTGGTGTATATTGCTTTAATCAAACGAAGCTTTAACGGTGAGACAAAATGGCACAGGCAACAGAGTTAAAGATAGGATTGGAGATTCCAAGATTGAACGACTTCGACAGTTATGACGCATATAAAGACGTTGTAGAGCTATGGAAAGTCACAACAGACCATCCAAAGAAAAAGCTCGGTGCATATCTTGTAACAGGGTTGCCAAATAAAAGTAAAGCGTTTGGAAATAACATCCAAGAGGGATTATTTGCCAAGCATAGACCCTCAGAACTCGCTAATGACGAGTCGGGGTATGATAAAGTAATAAAATACCTGGATAGTATTTTAAGCAAAACTCCATTATCACAAAGTATTGAGGCCTTTGCAAAGGTACATTTTTTTAGGCGTAAATCTGGTCAAAAGATTGCGGAGTATATACGGGAGTTTGACATCGCGTGTAATAAATGCAAAAATAAAAATGTAGCCATAGATCAAACACAAAAGACTTTCATCCTGTTGCTCGGTGCATCCCTTGAGAATCATCAGTACGAGATGCTCAAGGGATACATGGACGACTGTGATGAAAGTGAGATCTATGAAAAGGTAAAAGAAAGAATGATGTTTGTTCTCACAAATTCATTAGGTGAAGTATGCGGCCAAGGTAAGGTTGAGTCCCAGCCGCTGGACGAAGCTTTTTTTACAGAACATGAAGAAGCCTTTGCTGCTTGGCAAGCAAAGAAAAACCAATACAAAGGTAAGCAAGGACAATCGTATCCAAGTAGCAATAGATATAATAACAATCATTCCAATGGTTTTCAAAACTATAAAGGCAATTCTAGCAATAATAATAATAATAACTCAAAGTACAAAAATGATAGTGATCAAAACCCAAAAGATAAAATGGGGAGAGTGTTAAAATGTAGAGAGTGTGGGTCATACAAACACTTACAAAAACAATGTCCCTATTACAAGAAAAGGAAGGGAGATCAGCAAGCATACATGATGCAAGGGGAAACTTCCGACAGGGGCTCAGTAACGGAAGGGGAGAGCGACGAATATGAAGACGCTCAGGACAACGTACAAAAAGTTCTTTTTACAAATGATAAAGCAGAATTAAGCAGATTCACCGCAGAATCGCTTAACTGTGCCGCACTTGATACGTGCTGTACAAGTTCCGTAAGTGGGGATAAATGGATGCAAATTTATCTCAAGGCTATTCCTAAGCATTTACAAAAGAAAATTAAAGGTCCTTTCTCAACCGGCACGGAATTTACATTTGGTAATAATCAGTCCTTAAAATCAGGAAAAGCTTATACAATTCCGATTGTAGTTGCAGGTGATATTCATGAAATCACTGTAGACATTATCCCAAGTGATATTCCATTGCTACTCTCCAAGTCTCACATGAAGCAGTTAGGTATTGCGTTAGACATGGCTAATGATACTGCCACTGCTAATGGTAAACCTCTCAAGGTTAACACAACATCGGCCGGACATTTCATTGTAAACCTACTTGGTGAAAATGATAATGATGACACCATTCTACTTGCCGAATGTATGAATATAGACTTGACTGAAGAGTCTATTGATAAAGTACACAAACTTCTTGATAAGCTGCATAAGCAACTAGGGCACAGGCCCCGCAAGGTTTTTATAGATTTTTTAAAATCCGCTGATCAATTCAATGATTCCTTTTTACCCATTATTGATAAGATTATAGATGGTTGTGAAGGTTGCCTCCTGCGCAAAAGGAGCCCTGACAGACCAGCAGTAGCATTGAATCCTGCTAATGATTTCAATGATATTGTTGCTATGGATCTTAAAATATTCCACGGTAAATACATACTATACATGGTTGATTGTTTTACTAGATACACTCTAGGCACTGTAATCCCGTCCAAGGAGCCACAGGTAGTGATCAAAGCTATTATCAGGCTTTGGATCAGAATCTTTGGCAAGCCCAAACAATTTTGGTTTGACAATGGTGGAGAATTTAGTAACACCATGATGATGGAGGTGTGCAGCAAGCTTGATATTAAGATACACACAACAGGGAGTTCAAGTCCCTGGCAGAATGGATATGGTGAGAAACATCACTATGTTGTTGACACTATTCTGGAGCAGAATCTGAGAGACTATCCAGAACTTGGTCTAGAAACCAGCTTAGCCTGGGCATGCTATGCCAAGAATATCCTTTCTAACATATATGGCTTTTCTCCATATGAGCTTGTTTTTGGAAGAAAACCTCACATGATTGATATCCTAGAGGCTCCTCCTACAGCTCAAGAAGTCCGCACCCATTGTCAAGTGTTTGAGGAAAACATGAATGCTATGATAGCAGCTAAAGCAGCCTTTATAAAGGCACAGAACTGTGAGAAGCTAAAACTAGCTCTCAGATCAAAGATCAGAACTGTTGATCACATTTATCATCCTGGTGACTATGTATATTATCGCCGTGAGAAGGATGACAGATGGCTTGGTCCAGGTAAAGTCATGTGGCAAGATAACAAAGTTATCATGGTCAGACACGGCGGCTACTGTACAAGAGTCAGCGCCAACAGACTCTTACCTGTCAAGGAAGAGCTTAGAAGGAAGATTGAAGCTGGTGAGATTGCTGGAGCAGACATTGAAAGGGAAGCACTAAATCCCAACGATGACAGCAACAATCAAGCTGTCACCAATGACACTGCCAGAATCACAAGACAAAACAACATTGTCCAAAATGTTGAAGTTGACAATGATGTCCCAGTGGACAATGATACCACTAAAAATCAGCAAAACCCAACTGCTGAACACTCAGCAGCTGACAACAACGCTGATCAAGATATTCTAAATCAAGCTGATGATCATGAAATCTTTCATGAGGCCCAAAATGAGTCAACTACAAGTAATGACCAGCAACCACAAACACTGAGAAAAGAAGCAAGCAAAACAAAAGCTGCCAAAGCCAAGAATCAAGCAAACACTCTTGTATTTAAAACACAAGAAAAAGTGCTGCTAAAAATCAATGATGAATGGAAACCAGCTCTAATCATGAACAGAGCAGGCAAAGCCACCTGTAAAGCCAGCAATACTTGGTACAATGTTGAACTTGACTCTGGAGAAAAATTCTCAACTGACATGGCTCAGCAAGAGTTCAAGAGGATCAACGAAGAGCATCAGATAATGCTCACTATCAGCCAAGAACTCCTGGCAGTGCTAGTCCCACAAGACAGGCACAAATCTGATGAATGTATGCAAGCTAAATACAATGAGCTAGAAAAGCTGAAAGAATTCAACACATACAAAGTTGTTGAAGACAAAGGTCAGGAAAGGATTACAACCACCTGGGTCCTTACTGAAAAAGGCACAGAAACAAGAGCTAGGTTGACAGCTAGAGGTTTCCAAGAAACAGAGGATATTCCCAAAGACTCGCCAACACTACACAAATCATCACTAAGACTTGTGTTAACACTAGCTACAGCTTTAGGATGGATGATCCAAACAACTGACATTCGTTCAGCCTTCCTACAAGGCAATGATCTTGATAGAATTGTTTATGTTAAACCTCCCAAAGAAGCCAACATGAATGGTTTCTTATGGTTACTGAACAAGTGCCTATATGGCTTGAAAGATGCCAGCAAACAATGGTATGGCAAGGTTGAAAACAGGCTCTTAAAGCTCGGTTTTAAGAAATCTGTTGATGACTATGGTCTATTCTATCTGGTCAAAGATGGAGTTTTACAAGGCATCATAGGCCTACATGTGGATGATTTTATTCACGCTGGTACAGATTTTTTTAACAAAGTCATTATGCCCAAAGTACTGTCAATTTTCAAAGTTGGCAAGTCAGAACAAAGCATTTTTATGTATACCGGTTTTCAATTAAACCAAGAAAGAAATGCTATCACTCTTGACCAAAAAGCATACGTTGAAAGAGTCAAGATTCCAACCATTGAGGCCAAAAGGTTAACAGAACTTGATAGTGAACTAACAGAAGAAGAGCTTACCACTCTGAGACAAATGGTTGGCTCTCTTAACTGGACAGTCAGGAGTACAAGACCTGATCTAGCCTTCGAGCTGATTAATCTCTCCACAAAATTCAAAGGTGGAAAAGTAGCAGATCTCAAAGCAGCCAAGAAAACACTACTCAGGCTGAAAGATGAAGCTTGTGTTAAGCTGCCAAGCATAAAGTTAGAGACAGCTGAACTGTTTCTATACACAGATGCTTCACATGGCAATCTAAACGAAGCTAAAGATAGCACTGGAGCCTATATCATTTTTTTGGTAGATCCAGCTGCAGGCAAAGCTGCTGCTCTTGATTGGAAATCTAACAAAATCAAGAGAGTTGTCAACTCCACCCTAGGAGCTGAAGCACTTAGCTTATACAATGGTTTAGATGCTGCAATTGCTACTAGAAAGTTGCTACAAGACATGACTGGTGGTAAGTATGAGTTTAAACTCAGGGCCATTATAGACAACAAGGACACCTACGATGCCATTCACTCCAGCACAAATGTAGGAGAAAGGCGTCTCCGTCGAGAAATAGCTGCCATTCAACAATGCCTAAAAGATGGAGAAGTCAACAGCATCATTTGGGTGAAAGGAGAACATCAGTTAAGTGATGTTCTTACCAAGAAAGGAGCAGATGGAAACAAACTGCTAACTGTATTACAGACAGGTTTCATAAGCTCCGAGAGCTTGCAAGTCATTAGACGCAGCTACTAAACTTTTCAAAGTTTAGAAATAACAAATTTTGTAAATAAATCAATTTATCATATCGTTCTATTCAATTATTATGTGCATTAAAAGATAAGAATATAATACCACAATATTATAATATTACTCCCAAATATCCTTACACCAAAGTCGTCATACTAAAAAGCGGCAGAAAGTTTTAGACGCGGCATTCCCCGGTCTCTGCGCTCACTCCATGAGCCGCACGTTTAGTTCATTTTTAATTTCTGATTGGTCAACACGATACACACAAATTTACTTTAAAACAAAAATATGTGCTATTCATCAGTTCGTTTACGTTCTACAATCCCTACAAAGCTTTTTATCAGCCATTCCAAGCCTACAAACGTAAGTTTTATTTTTAAAATTACTCAATATTTTCAAAATTTCAATAGTAATTTTTTTCTCAAAAAACGCGTACTCAAACATTTTGATAAGGAAAAACGATTATGTCCAAAAATTTTCGTTTTCTCTCTTATTTTTCTTACTAGAAAAATCACAACACAAAGTGACAAATGAAATTTTACAAATAATGCTAGTTTATAATTGTTTATTATGTGCTTCGCAAGTTTTTTTTTGATTATATCATCTCCAAAATTTCATCGTATTTCTTTATGAACATGAAATAGAGCATTTCATACAAAAATGCGTGTTTATAAAAATATAATTAAAGTTTTTCAAAAACTCAGGTCTCTTTACATAGATATTTAAAGAAATAGTTCTTCAAAAATAATTATATCTGTTCAATGATAAACGACGTCGTTTTCTTTATATAAAAAGAAAAGAAAAATTAATATTTAAAAACCCGAACTTTATAAATGTTTTCTTTGTGCTCAAACAAAAGTTTTTTTTACTGCCAAGTTTAAGTTTCATCTCTAGAAAACGCTTATTCGAAATATCACAAATTTTTTTCGCCTATCTTTCTACAAAAGTTCTCAAATAGCTATCTAAACTTGATTTCTTTCTCTCTAGAATTTTTATACAAACATCTAAAACCTACAAATTTTTTAGATGTCTGAGGACAAGTCAGCAGCCCCGTCTGGAGAAGCCCCACAGGACTCAATGCAGATTGAACCATATCTGCCCGAGTTATATGTGGTTGCGGACATGCCTCGCCCAGCGGAAAGTGTGCTTGAAGAGAAGCATGGTGTCACCTGGTACAACCTGGGAGGTTGCACTCTAGCCGAGCTTGAAACCCGCATCAGCCTGCTCTTGGACTCCACCACCCCTGTCCACGTAGTTTCAGTGGCGCACCAACAACACTTGGTTGACAACTTGTCGGAGGAGGTCTTCCAAACGGTGATCAACATGCACGAGAAGGCTGTAAAAAGCCAAATCCACAAGTTTAGCTGCGGCAGTTGTGTTTTCACACCAGATCTCTATGCCCACTGGCAAGAGTTTGCCCTGTTCAACAAGAAGCTTCGCCAGCTAGCGATAGACTACTCAACACAGCCCCTGTACTGCCACAAACCGTTGCTGGAGCGCCAGCGGAACCACTCCGTCATGTGCGTGAACCCCACGTTATACGTGGAGTTCCTGGCAGGCTCCAGCATGGGGCTTACCCTCACCCGTGACGGCCAGAAGAAGTTTGTCAGTCCTATAGTGAAACATTTGATGATAGGCATGAAGTGCACAAATCCCCTGGTAGCCCGCAACGACCCGGCGTCCCTAACCCCAACGCCTCCTGGATGCACAGTCAAATTTCTCAGGTCGCAGTCTGTCGTGGAGTATATGAGAAACTGTGGGCTTTTTGTTGCCACCAACCCGAAGAAAGGCGCCAGATCCCTGTCCAGGCCAAGAGTGTCAGAGCCGAAGCGCCGCCGTCACCTCCCAGAGCCACCAGCACGCCGTCCCCCTGCTGTCCTTCCTCCAGGTATGATCCCTGTGAGAGTTTCAAGCAGCTCCGGCAGCGGCAGTGGAGTGAGCAGTGGTGAGCCGCGAGCATCCGGCAGCAGCAGATCCTCGAGGTCCAGTGCTGAATCCATGCCATCCGGCAGTGGCAGGTATTCCCGAGCCAGCGGCAGCTCTCTGTCATCAGCAGGTGCCCGTTCCAGCAGTGAGTCGAGCACAGCTGCGATTGCGGTGGAGAGGCGGGCGAATGATCTGCTGGATACCATCTTCCTGAATGCCCTCAACGACCCCAGCAGCGAGGACAACCCTGCAAGCATGTCAGGTGATCAAACGGAACGTTTTCACGCCATGTGGAACGCTTACGGCCGTTTGGCAACGCAGAACTTCGCACAGAAGAATGAGATCCGCGAGCTTAACCTGCAGTTGATCGAGCTTCAGCGTTTTAAACTTAAAACGTTGAATCAAAAGCCGGTAAAACTGGAGAAGGAATTAGATTCCTACAAATACCATCTGTCCAGGTCCGAGCACGAGGTGCGCATGGTTAGGAAGCAGTTGTCCACGGAGAAGAGCGAGTGCAACAGAATCATCCAGGATTATTATGACATGCGCCAGGCCCGTGATGATCTCAAGAAAGAGCTGGACGAGCTTCGTGACAGCCGTGCAGAGTTGGCCCGTCTCTACGATAACCTGGTGGAGGACACCAACGAGAAATCCACGGAGAAAAAGAAAAAGAAGGGTAAAGCCAGAAAACAAGAAAACTAGAGAAATAGTATTAGTGACAAGAAATCAGTTCCCTATAAAATGATTTCTTTATTATTACAGATGGCGAGTCCTGGTACGAGGTTCTACCATATCGAGAGCCCACATTTTATTATTGTAATTTATATTAAATATATGATCATGTCAATTATCCTCGTCTATGAAAATATATGACTTAACAATTGATCCTTGTTATCATTGCAGATATTCAGTGTTCATAATAGTTAAGGCTTTGAAGTTTGATCTGTACAATCTATTTTCAGTATAGCTATAAAAATGAGAGTGTACAGCTACCGTACGTGTGTGTGTAGACAGGCCACGTGTCATTAGGTACTATTACTAAAGTTACCTGTTTTATTGGCCCTTGGCCAATTTTATCATATGGTTCTCCTTTACAGTTAATCTTCTTATACATAGGTACAAGTAAGGTTCTTAACTATTTTGTGGGAGGTTATATCTACCCTCCCAATAAATAATGATCCTCCCCTTAAAAAAAAAAAATTCTTATTTGAACACAAATTGAAATTGGGGGTGGATTGACTTTTCCCCTTCCCTTTAAGTGCCCCTAGAGGCTTCTTATTAAGTTTCTTATTGAACTAAATATCAATATAAGTTACCAAACAATTTTGATTTTTATACATAATTGTTCCTTAATAAAACCAAAGGTTGATTTTTTAGGATTATAATTCCTCGAATATATTGAAACAAACAAGGATGACAACATCCATAAAAGCAAACTTCTGAAATGGTAGGACAAACGAACATTAACACTTGATTAAAAAACCAAAATGGAAGTACGGACTTTATGGTAACGATTATAAAGCTACTACGCTTACTAAATTGTACCTAACTGTTAAAGAAATCATCATGCAAATTTTAATATCAATAGGATAATTCTGAAATGTCTAAATTAACTAAAAGAACTAACTGAGAGACGTTCGGACCCTAATCATATGTAGAAAAGCTTCGCTTTCAACAAAAAAAAGCTCACTTTAACTTGCACCAATCCTTTACTTCTTCTCCCAAAGTAGCAGAAAACATTCCACGCCTGAAATATATCAAAATTAGAAGACTTAGATTTTTCCAGATAGAGGAATAACCAACAAGCACAATAAATATAAGTAGCGTTTAACAGACAACCAACTCTTTGATTGCCCGCCTTTTGTCTGTAAGTCCTAACTATACATAGAAATGAATTATAGCTGTTTGAAAGCCAAGGAATTCCCCCTACTCTTCCTATTGTAATTATTAAATGTAGGTATAGTTATTTATCGTATTGAATTGTTGAAACATTTCCGAGGACATAAAAAAAATTATAAGATTAAAACTGGTATTATTATAATGATTTTAAATTTTTTATTCGTACAAAATCAAATTTTATACATGATTTTTCAGGCTGAGAACCGGTTCCAATCCAGCGGATATTAATCGGAGTCATGCTGGAACCCGAAACAAAGCAGCTGCCCTATCATTTCATGCCGTGGGTTATAATAAATGCAAGGAGGAGGGTGGGGACATAGGGCTGTTTAAGACAATATTCCCCAATTCTTTGGCTTAACAACCACTGGGACAACCACTAATTGTAAACTACGGGAGGGTAAATTTTATGTGTCTCTATTGGGGATGTTTATCAATTTATCGGCCATAGTCTTATCCCTTTAGATCCCTGTAATAAATGCCTACTTGATATTAGGTCCACTGCATGCTTTGTATATGGTGGCTAACTGCTCCCTGAAACCTGTATCTCCAGCCTTAATAATAAATATATCAAATTTTTGACTAATTGTTTGTTTTATATTTAGAAGGAATCCAGTCAAATCACCCCACGAAGACTGAGAGAAGGCTTCCATAACAAGGCCAAAGTTTAGTAATTTAAAATATGTTAAAGTAAATTCACGCAACCTATTTCTTCACCATAGAGAAAAAAAATATGTATCGGAAATAATGCTAATTACTTACAAAACTTAAATTTATATTAAATTGTAATTGTTTAATGCAAAAGCCATTTTTATTTTCAAATTCATTTTTAGCAAAGAATGTTTAATTTTGTAAAAATAATATGAAATATTATCCAATCTATGTATGTGATTAATCTATGACGCGCAAGCGTTCAAATCTCTATATTCGTTGTATCAGTCTAACGTCAGCCATCTTAATATAAGCAAGGAAAAATAGTCTATCTAAAAGTTTAAAGAAAATTGTTATTTTTTGGTACAAAATACACATTTAAATCAATTCAAAGCATTTATAAAATTAATTTGAGCTTTTTACCTCCAAGTTTATTAGTTTTTAACAACTTATTTTGTTTCTTTTAAGCAAAAATTGGTTAAATTTACTATCGTTAAAACTGTATTATATATATATGTAAAAAGTGATAAAGAAACCTATATCTACATCAAATAATATGGGCTAATCCATTTCAGAAAGTGCTAACGAGTGAAAAAGTTCTCAAAATGTAATAATAAATTGTCTCTGCTGAGATACAAGGTAAAACAAATATTAAAAATAGTCAATTCATTCACCCAGCGAAGCCGTATATGCAAAGATTTCATTTAAACCAAAGTTGAAGATATAAATCTATTGAGTTCACTGCCCCTATCTAATTGTAAAGAACCAATAAATGAGTACCGTAACGGCCTCCAAGTTAACTTTAAAAGCATTGTAGTCCATTAAAAGTTTGGGCTTAATTTGATATTATTAAGGCCTGGAATTAGCTGAGCCTGTTGAGAGTGGATCTGCCCTCTTTTTATCTCTAGTGGAGAAGCTTGTTGGTGCCCCTCGTGACGGATCAGAGGGAAAGCTTGAGCACAAAGAACCATAGGTAAAATGTTGTTGATTGAATAACTACCTAATGAAATTTGGAATCAAAGTTATAGTGTAGATTGCTGCCTATCCAAATATCACCTAATTATGGTTTTTCGTTGCAGGATTCACCAAGTGGAACAAAGAACTTGGAACCAATAGCGAAAAAGGAGATCCTTCGCTAAAATTAAGGTACAGAATACTCACCTTTATATTAATTCCTTCAAATTAATTAGAAAGCCTCAAAGTCAAAGCTTAAAAACACAGAGTTACCCTTGATTATCTATAAATGGTGCTCCTTCTAACATAAAGTATATGATTGATGTTTTTAGACTGAAATTCTGCCACTGTAACACCGATTCATATGGAGTTATCCTCAAATCTGGCTTGTGGTCTGAAGTATTAAGTCCTTGACTGCCGTGGAATTGTTCTGTATTGATTGCTGCTGTGGATATTTGCTGGTGGTTATGTTGATGAGATGATCTGATAAGCCTGTAGTTCTGGAAATTATTAAGTGGAAAGAGCTGGATTCGAGAAGTAAGTTTTACATTCTTTGACTAATGAACCATTGGATTGTTTTATTGAAATGCACTATTCTGAAAAGCCCGAAATCAAAATAAAAGACTTTTAAAAGAAACTAAGAAAGCAATGCAATTTTTAGTATTTTAACTCTGTATTATACTTTATTGTTCTATTTGTAGTTCATTTATAACAACCTAATTCTGTGATTTTATTTTAGGTTATTTAAAACCGCTGTATTCTACCTGAATAAACGAGTATTGAAAGCTTCATTGATTGTTTTAATGGCAGTTGTTCATTCTGGGACACCTGCCGCACTGCTACATCTCTAACTAGTGGGTTGTAGTACAGTTTTAAACAAGAGTTCGCTACCCAGAGCAACCTATGAGCTACACGAGCCCCAGAGACGCCTCCTCATCGCCGCCGGAATTCCATGGTTACCGCAGTTCGAGTATAGCACGAGCTGAGGGAGTGTACGAGGAGACAGACTCCAGAGTAAACGATTTGATCAACGGGATCAGGGACAGAAGATCATATACTGACCAACGCCACCAGAACGATGTTGATAGAGACACGAATTGGAGTTATGGAGACCTGAGTGTGGCTGGTATTCAACAGCTGCGAACCTCCACAGAGCAATCAGTGTTTAGAAACGACAGTTTGGCAACGGTGTTTAGTCAGCATCACAACCTTCGAAGAACCAGTGAATGTCAGTGCCCGCCAGGACAAGCCTGTGACTGCGAGGTGTTTGCGACTGGTGACGAGGAACGGCCGGAGTCACGTGTAAGTCAAGCAACTGTTGTAGCGGCGTGTGACCCAACACAGCCGTTGGTGCCACCAAGGACGCCAACCCCGCCGCCAAGAGTGCCGACACCGCCGGTTAGAGTGCCGACATCGCCAGCTAGAGAGCCGCCACCGCCGGTACAGCTGCAGGCAGGCCTGCAACCTTTGCCGCCGCCGGAGCAGCAACAGCCGCCGCCGAAAGCCAGTGATAAACGCCGCAGTAAAATGGCAAAGGCTCAAATAAAGAAACATATTGATGTTATTGAAAGAGTGACTTTCACCTGGGACAATAATCTGGTGTTTATAAACCCAGCTCATGTCCCAACAGCCCAGGCTGAAACAATAAACAGTGAAGTTCATACATTAGTGAATGAATTATCAAATGCTGTAGTGTTTTTCAAAAGCAACCCTTGTGATGAGTTCACCGAGGATGACAGTATCAATTCAAGCGAATGTCTGGCACACTTAAACGGCCTCAGGAAGCAACTGTGGGAAGCCCAGGAGTTAAGGAGGAAGGAGGATGCAAGGATACAGCCGCCCCAGCCGCCGCCGCCATCTGAGAGTGCCGCCGCGGTAAATCAGGCGTCCTCTGTACACCGGCAACGCTTAGATTATGGTTTGAAGAATTTGAGTGACAACACTATGTATGTGACCAGCGCATACAAACAGTTGATGAAGTTAAAGACGAGGGCCACCAACGAGATCAAAGGAGGGGAAACCTTGTTCAGGCAGGCTTCGGAGCAACACAGAGACTTCCAAAAGAAGATAAGTGACCTGTTAAAGTGTGCAACGAGTTGCGGAGATTGCAGTGCCGTAGAGATGTTGGACGAAGCTGAGCAGAGCTGCATAAATGCCCAACGAATGGCCAGAGCCCACCTTGATGTGCTGTATGACGAAGCTGGACTTGCGCCTGGAACTAACGATGCTGGTGTCAACAAGGTCAAGCTCAAACCTCCCACTTTTAGTGGTGAGTCGGGCCACGGCAACCTTGATTTTTACAGCTTCCAAACACAGATGGAGCTATTCTTTGAGACAATGGGTGGATTCAACGAGCACGAGAAATACCTAAAGCTTAAATTTGAATGCGTGGTTGGTATCGCAAAGGACTGTATCCTCAACCTAGAGACGTACAAGGAAGCCATGGATCACCTGAAGGTAGTGTACGGCAAGCCTGAACTGTTATTTTCCGCGAAATCAAGCGAAATCAAAGCCTGTGGATCCTGCCCGGATAACTTGTTTGAAAAACGCAGCTGGCTGATAAAAGTTGAGCAGAAGCTTGTAGCACTCACCAAGCTAGCTACACAACATAAGATCCTGGATATGTATGAGTCGTCACCGGTATTGGCTGTCCTGTCAGGTGCGTTGTTGAAAGATGACCTCATTGAATTTCACAAGATTCTGTTGGCTGAGAAAAGAACTGACCCTGGTACCAGACAGACCAAGTCTATGATGATCAAGACCCTGACACAATTTCTGCAGACCATGTTGTGGGAGGTCACGGCTAAAATAGATATCATGGTGACGTCTGGCACACGTTACTATGACAGCAGCAAGTCAAGGAAACAAGTCACATCCAAGTACAGTGTGATGCCAGCAGATTGTGAGTTGAGCAGTGATGGTGAAGGAGTTGTTAATACGGCCGCCCAAGCTATTGAAAGTTCCGCCGGTTCCGCAAAAAGCTACGTTACCGCTGAAGCAAGTTCAGCTGGTGCCGATCCGGCTGCGGCCAACAACGGGTCCGTGTCCCACGCCAACAACAAGGAAAAGAAGAAGGCTAAAGATAAAGACAAGAAGACAAGTGGCGATGCTGCTGCCGCCATTATGATGAACAAGAGCAGACAGGCGAAACAGGTTAAGTGTAGATTGTGCCCAGGTTCACATACATCCCTGGCGTATTGTGAAGTGTTCCAAGAAACTCGTGTCAAGAGAAGGTTCGGTAGGACGGTGAAAGCAGAGGCATGCTACAGATGTCTGAGATTAGATGCCAAGTTTGACATGAAGAATAGGGAGGCCTGGTTCAAAGAACACGAACCGTACTGTGACAGCAAGTGGATCTGCAATGAAGGAACCTGTAAGGACAAGCCAGATGTGTGGAAGAACCATATCGCCATCTGCACCTATCACCTGGAAGCCAACATGGAGAAGGAGGCAGAGTTTAAACGTTCCCTGGACGAGAAGCTGCTACCAACCGATGTCAGGTTTTTCTTTGCCAGTTATCATGCTTTGCCCGACAAAGGTGACAGAGATGTATATGCGAGTTTCGCCGCCAGCGGCGGCCGAGGTAAAGTTGATGACGTCATAGTGGAGCCAAGTATACAGAACCAGCCCATATACATGTTGCAATATGTAAAAGGAACCAACGGTGAGAAGCTGCTCCTGTTTTACGACAACGGTTGCTATGGAGCCTGCCTGAGCACACGGGCATGTGCGTCGTTGGATACAGAGACGCAGCGGCCTGGCCCCACCGCCCTTGAGGTAGCTGGCGGCCAGAGGGTTGAGATCCCCTATGGCATTGAACGTTTCTGGCTACCGATGGTAAGTGAAGATGGTAAAAGACGGGTTGCGACCATTGAAGGCCTGCAAATGGACAAAGTTAGCACACGTTTCCCAGAGTGGCCGCTGAAACAGGTATGGGAAGAACTTAATGCCGTCTTTACTAAGAGCCATCCTGCCGCAAAGATGCCGACAACTGAACCTGAAATTGGAGGACAGCCGGTTGATATCATGATTGGCATTCAATACAACTTATATTACCCACAGGTGGTACTTACCTTACCAGGTGGACTCTGCATTATGAAATCCAGGTTGGCTGGATATGGAGGCCACAACGGGATATTAGCTGGACCACATGAAGTTTGGAAAGATGTTATGAGCCGCGCTCATCTGATGGGACCTGCTGCATTTTTAACTGCAGAGTTTAAAGCATATAGATATCAGAGAGACTGTTTGTTTTCCAACAATGGGATGATTCATGAAAGTGCCACAACCATTGATCACCATCATGAGGTATGTTCGCATTATGCTGGAGCCGAGAACCCCTTAATGGATGAGGATGATGTGTTTGTCCACCACGTTTTTGCCGCCGGACCAAGTAAGATGCTCAAGGAATACCAGATGATAGACCAGATAGGTGCAGATATGTCATACCGTTGTGTCAAGTGCCGCGTCTGTTCCGAGTGCAAGAAAGGTGAGCGAGTGGAGAAAGAATCATTGTTGGAAGAACGTGAACAACATGATATAGAGCAAAGTGTCAGCTATGATGCCGAGCAGAGGAGGTTATTTGCTTACCTGCCATTTACTGAGAATCCTGAATCAGCTTTGGCAGATAATACCTACGTTGCCGAAAAGATATTGGGCACTCAGGTCAAGTTAGCCAACAAGAGTGAAGTTGCCAGAGAGGAGATCCTGCGGAGTTTTAACAAGTTGGCGGATAATGGGTTTGTAGCACCATTAGCGGCGCTGCCGCCAGAGGAACAGGTGGAGGCCAGAAAAGCTGGATATGTGATTCCGTGGCGCATTGTCCATAACAGCCACAGTATATCTACCCCGGTTCGGCTTGTGTTTGACGGCAGTTCCAAGACCAAGACAGGCAAGAGCCTAAATGACATATTATGTAAGGGAAGTAACCAGCTGGCTAATTTGTTGCACTTGTTGATTGGATTCAGATGCGGAGGGGCTGCCCTTAGCGCCGACATCCGGATGGCATACAATTCCGTGTTCTTGCAGCCGCAGCATTATAGATATCACAAGTTCCTGTGGATTGATGGATTGTCCCTGCTTGGAGCAGTCATTGTTTACGTGGTCAGAACAATTATTTATGGGATCAAGAGTTCAGGAAACCAAACCATCCACGGTTTTAAGATGGTTGCGGACATAGCTGAAGCCAAACAACCAGAGCTTCGGATTGGAGCAGCTGTGATCCGAACGAAAGACTACATGGATGATATTGTTTCTGCCCACCGTGATGAGAAGACACGCGACTTAGCAGGAGAGCAGCTGGTAAAGGTATTAGAAATGGGCCAGCAGTCGGTCAAAGCGGTCACGAGGAGTGGTCACGACCCGGATGAACAAGTGTCTGTAGATGGAGAAAGTGTTGGGCTCGTTGGGTATTGTTGGCAGCCGAAGGAAGACACAATATCCCTCGAGGTGAAACCTTTGTTCCTGGGCAAAAAGAAGCGAGGTAAAGTGCCAGAAGAAGTGACCGGTGACCTGAAGGAAGCGCTGCGGGTCATGTTCACAAAAAGGATTCTGTTGGGCAAAACCATGGAGTGCTGGGACCCTCTCGGGTTAGTGTCACCGAGGTCCAATAAACTAAAAATTGACATGTGTTCCATCTGTTCACTGGGGACAGAGTGGGACGAGATCCTGCCGGACAACTACCTAGACACTTGGGTGGAAAATTTGATGATGGTCCAGCAACTAAGGAACATACGATTCACACGTAGTGTGTTCTGTAACCCTGTGGATGTAGAGCATGGGGTTGAATTGATTGTGTCTACAGATGCAAGTCAGGTGCTAGCTGGTAGCGTCGTCCACGCAAGAATGAAGTTGTTGTCAGGCGGGTTTGTAACCAGAATGGTGGCGTCCAAGTCAAAGCTGACCACCAAACTAACCATCCCCAAAGCTGAGATGACAGCATGTGCCATGGGATGTGTATTGGCTCACCTAGTTAAACTTAATTTTGAGAATTATGTCAAGAAGATCACCTATGTTACAGATTCAATGGTTGCGCTATACTGGATCCACTGTGATACACGACCACTGCAGACTGGCATCCGCAACCTGGCGATTGAGGTAAGGCGATTCTGTGACGTGACGAGTTGGCGCCACGTTGAGTCAGCACAGAACATAGCTGATATATTGACTAGACCTGATGGATCCCCAGAGATTGGGCCTGGATCGGAGTGGCAGGATGGAAAGGCTTGGATGAGCAGGCCAGAGTCAGAGTGGCCAACGAGAAGTATTGATGAGATTACCCTTGACCAGGACACGAAAGTTGCGGCGCTGAAGGAGATGAGGAACAAAGAAAGCCGTGGGCTGGTGCTGGCTAATTTTTCGGCGAGGATGGTTGAGAGGTACGAGTTTTCACATTACTTGGTTAACCCGAGTAAGGTCCCGTGGGATAGGTATGTCCGGCTGATTGCTGTATGTTTGAAGATTGTTGATATTTGGCGGCGGAGGAGCAGCAACAAGTTTAGTGTTGTGTCTGGCACTGTGTTGGTGGATGTTGATGAGCATGTTTTGAAGAGAGCGGAAAAATATGTTTTTAGCAAGACTACGGCAGAGGTAACTAAATTCAACAGTCGAGACAAGTTAAAAAGCATTGGCACAGTTAAGGATGGCATTATGTACCACCATGGGAGGATCTTACCGGGAGGCAACGATGCATTGGCGGAAAATATGCTGGATCTAGAGAAGTTGGCCTTTGCCAAGCCTGTGCTGGACAGGTACAGTCCGGTGGCGTACAGTATCATGCGTCACTGCCATGAGAATGTGACGCACCATGGAGGATCCATTGCAACATTGAGAAGGAGCAGAGAACACGCCTTTATCTTAGAGGGCAACTCTTTGGCGATTGAGGTAAAAAAGAACTGTTTCTTTTGTCGGCGATACAAGGCCAAGGAGATAGAGAGAGAGTTTGGTGCTGTAGACCCGTGCCGGTTGAAGATAGCGCCGGCATACACAACTTGTATGATTGACTTGTTTGGGCCTGTAGAAGGAAGATGCAGTTATGGCACACATAGATTTCCGATGAAATTGTGGGCGGCGGTGTACAAGTGTCCGGCGACGCTGGCTGTGGCGGCGTATAGTATGACTGGGTATGACACAGAAAGTTTTTTGTTAACCCTTACCCGCCACATTAATCGGTATGGCATCCCATGTCTAGTCAAGATAGATAATGGCACCCAGCTAGTGAGAGCTTTCGAGACAGCTGACATATGTGTAGCCAGTGTGCAGAACCTGTTGAACCAGGAGAAGGGCGCCAAATTAACGGTTGAGCTTGCTCCCGTTAAGAGTTCGAATTACCAAGGAGTGGTAGAGAGGTCGATACGGTCCATCAAGGAGATTCTCAATGTGGCGTTCAAGGGGCTGAAGTTCACGCCGTTGGAGTTTGAGACAGCGTTGTCGTTCTGTTGTAACGATTTGAACTCGATGCCTTTGTGTTTAGGATCGAGGTATCAGAACATTGATCAACTGGATTTGATAACTCCATCCAGGTTATTGTTGGGCAGGAATAATAACAGAGCACCTGGGGGCCAGTTAACGGTGGAAAGGCCTGGCAAGATGTTGGAAGCCATGGAGGATGTGGAAAGATCCTGGTGGGAAGCGTGGAAAGAGTTGAAAGTTGGTGAGTATGTACCAAAGCCCAAGAAGTGGAGTAAAAATGTTGGAGAGGTTGGGGCAGGAGACATAGTCCTGTTCCGTAGAGATGGCAGTAGCCCCCTAGGTACGTGTATATGGAGGATTGGCAGAGCCAGAGAAGTGCACATATCTAGGGATGGGCACGTACGAGAGGTGACGATAGAGTATAGAAACCACGGGGAGAAGGATATGAGGACAACCAAGCGAGCGGTGAGAGGCCTGGCGGTGGTGCACCAGGAGCACGAGTTAGAGCTTGGAGGACAGCTGGCGGAGGCAGATGTTGAGGCAGTCCATCTCCAATGGGTCCGTAAGTACAGCACATAGTTCTATCCTTTCTCTCAATCTTTCAATTTATCATGTTTTCAAATTTTCAAACTCTCAATCTATCAATTTATCAATCTATTAAATTGTAAAATCACGCGACAAGTGCTCCGTGACCAAAGTAAAACATAAGACAATTGCTCTGTGTTATTAATTAAACAATGCCAAATTTTATCAAAGTTTTAGTAAAGTACAAAGTTTTACCTGATTTTAAAATTATGTAATGTTCAATTAAAACTACAGCTCAAAGTAAAAGTTCAAATTTTATTTTCTGTCAAAGTTCAAAGTTCAAAGTTAAAACTATAGTTCAAAGTAAAAGTTCAAAAATTTTATTTTCTGTCAAAGTTAAAAGTTCAAAGTTAAAACTACAGTTCAAAGTAAAAGTTCAAAGATTTATTTCTGTCAAAGTTCAAAGTAAAAGTTCAAAGATTTATTTCTGTCAAAGTTCAAAGTAAAAGTTCAAAGATTTATTTCTGTCAAAGTTCAAAGTAAAAGTTCAAATAATATTTGTCAAAGTTCAAAGTTCAAAGTTCAAACTGGTTCTGTGAGCTCCGTAAGGGCCGGAACTGAAGACACCTGGGATGATTTTCGTGGATTTTTTGCCTGGGGGAGTGTTTTATATTTAGAAGGAATCCAGTCAAATCACCCCACGAAGACTGAGAGAAGGCTTCCATAACAAGGCCAAAGTTTAGTAATTTAAAATATGTTAAAGTAAATTCACGCAACCTATTTCTTCACCATAGAGAAAAAAAATATGTATCGGAAATAATGCTAATTACTTACAAAACTTAAATTTATATTAAATTGTAATTGTTTAATGCAAAAGCCATTTTTATTTTCAAATTCATTTTTAGCAAAGAATGTTTAATTTTGTAAAAATAATATGAAATATTATCCAATCTATGTATGTGATTAATCTATGACGCGCAAGCGTTCAAATCTCTATATTCGTTGTATCAGTCTAACGTCAGCCATCTTAATATAAGCAAGGAAAAATAGTCTATCTAAAAGTTTAAAGAAAATTGTTATTTTTTGGTACAAAATACACATTTAAATCAATTCAAAGCATTTATAAAATTAATTTGAGCTTTTTACCTCCAAGTTTATTAGTTTTTAACAACTTATTTTGTTTCTTTTAAGCAAAAATTGGTTAAATTTACTATCGTTAAAACTGTATTATATATATATGTAAAAAGTGATAAAGAAACCTATATCTACATCAAATAATATGGGCTAATCCATTTCAGAAAGTGCTAACGAGTGAAAAAGTTCTCAAAATGTAATAATAAATTGTCTCTGCTGAGATACAAGGTAAAACAAATATTAAAAATAGTCAATTCATTCACCCAGCGAAGCCGTATATGCAAAGATTTCATTTAAACCAAAGTTGAAGATATAAATCTATTGAGTTCACTGCCCCTATCTAATTGTAAAGAACCAATAAATGAGTACCGTAACGGCCTCCAAGTTAACTTTAAAAGCATTGTAGTCCATTAAAAGTTTGGGCTTAATTTGATATTATTAAGGCCTGGAATTAGCTGAGCCTGTTGAGAGTGGATCTGCCCTCTTTTTATCTCTAGTGGAGAAGCTTGTTGGTGCCCCTCGTGACGGATCAGAGGGAAAGCTTGAGCACAAAGAACCATAGGTAAAATGTTGTTGATTGAATAACTACCTAATGAAATTTGGAATCAAAGTTATAGTGTAGATTGCTGCCTATCCAAATATCACCTAATTATGGTTTTTCGTTGCAGGATTCACCAAGTGGAACAAAGAACTTGGAACCAATAGCGAAAAAGGAGATCCTTCGCTAAAATTAAGGTACAGAATACTCACCTTTATATTAATTCCTTCAAATTAATTAGAAAGCCTCAAAGTCAAAGCTTAAAAACACAGAGTTACCCTTGATTATCTATAAATGGTGCTCCTTCTAACATAAAGTATATGATTGATGTTTTTAGACTGAAATTCTGCCACTGTAACACCGATTCATATGGAGTTATCCTCAAATCTGGCTTGTGGTCTGAAGTATTAAGTCCTTGACTGCCGTGGAATTGTTCTGTATTGATTGCTGCTGTGGATATTTGCTGGTGGTTATGTTGATGAGATGATCTGATAAGCCTGTAGTTCTGGAAATTATTAAGTGGAAAGAGCTGGATTCGAGAAGTAAGTTTTACATTCTTTGACTAATGAACCATTGGATTGTTTTATTGAAATGCACTATTCTGAAAAGCCCGAAATCAAAATAAAAGACTTTTAAAAGAAACTAAGAAAGCAATGCAATTTTTAGTATTTTAACTCTGTATTATACTTTATTGTTCTATTTGTAGTTCATTTATAACAACCTAATTCTGTGATTTTATTTTAGGTTGTTTAAAACCGCTGTATTCTACCTGAATAAACGAGTATTGAAAGCTTCATTGATTGTTTTAATGGCAGTTGTTCATTCTGGGACACCTGCCGCACTGCTACATCTCTAACTAGTGGGTTGTAGTACATTGTTGAAAAAATAACAAAAGTTTTGTATGTTTGGCAATTTTACTTTTATTTACCCCCCTTCTCCCTTAAAACTATCATCTTTAATATCTTTTTATTCGAGAACCTAGGGTTCATCCACAGTTTTTATTAAAAGATTATTTTTTTTTTTTAAATTTTCAGCTGGAACTTGTTACCTCAAAACTTTGAGTATTTTAATTGAATTTTAATTAGTTGGTTCCTTACTTTTAGTGAAAAAACATTTAAACCAATAATTATATTCTATACTTCTATTCTGTCTTATCCCTTAAGATCCCTAAATTTACCTCAAATAGTTTATCAGCTTCGTCGACCACCAGCCATTCAACTTTCTCCAGATTTATCAAGGGAGGGTCGTGTGCTAGCATGTACACCAATCTAAAAAAGGATGCAGTCTAATAAATTGCCATTTCTCGCGGTCGTACGCCGTCATGCTCAGTGTTGGAAGGGTGACGCACAATTCAGATCTCAGTTTTCGCCTTTTGATTTACGTGTTTTCTCTATAAGATAAAAACGGTAAGTGCAAGATTATTTAATTCATTATAATATAATTATTAATTTTTCTCAAATCGTGAAAAAGATCAGAAATGTGCGTCACCCTTCTAACACTGCGTATGACCGCGTACGTTCGCGAAAAATGGCAATTTATTAGACTCCACCCTAAAAAGGGTCGTTGCCGTTTCCACAACTTGCACAACTACAGTGGATGTCACAGGATGCATTTATGGCATATTAAAAGGTTTAGATGTAATTTTGACAAGAACTATATGTATAATTGACAATTTTTGATGTTTAAATGTCTGTGCTAGTCCTAGATTTAATATTTATGGCAGTTACTTTCTAGTATGTCTGCATTTTTGGTGGAGGTTTTTAAGTATGTCTGCATTTTTGGTGGAAGTTTTTACATTTTGATAAACTGCAGGTTGTAGAAACGCCATTTACTCATTTAAACACAAGGACGATTATGTCCAATATCAGTAAGTAAAACAAAATATATCTTTTATATATTTTTTCTATAATTAGGGTCGGTCCGTCCGTCCGTAAAGATTAGCTCCTTTCATTGATTTAGACATGTAGTAAGGGGGGGGGGGGAAGTTTGTACACTTATAGGAAATGAAATTCAGTATCAAAGTTTGGGAGGGACGTGTGGGCTTGTTTTTAAAGTTATCAACCTAATTCTTTTTGTAAAATCTCTTATATGACTGGATGTACACGGAAAACTTTGAAAATTGAATTTTGGTACTTTCCTTCAAGAGGCTAGTGGAGCAAAAGACCCCCCAAAACACTAAAAATATGAGTTCTGAGCTTATTTTTAGAGATATCAACCTAATTTTTTAAATGAAAACTTTTTAAAAATAACTGAACTTAGTAACCATTACACATTTCATTTTGGGACTTTCCTTCTAGGGGCTTGTGAAGCAAGAGACCCCCCAAAACTAAGAGAAGGAGTTCTGAGCTTATTTTTGAAGATATCAACCTGATTTTTTTCAAAGAAAACTTTTTAAAAATAACTGAACTAAGTAACTAATACACATTTCATTTTGGGACTTTCCTTCTAGGGGCTTGTGGAGCAAGAGACCCCCCAAAACTAAGAACAGGAGTTCTGAGCTTATTTTTGGAGATATCAACCTGATTTTTTTCAATGAAAACTTTTTAAAAGTAACTGAACTTAGTAACCATTACACATTTCATTTTGGGACTTTCCTTCTAGGGGCTTGTGGAGCAAGAGACCCCCCAAAACTAAGAGAAGGAGTTCTGAGCTTATTTTTAAAGATATCAACCTGATTTTTTTCAAAGAAAACTTTTTAAAAATAACTGAACTAAGTAACTAATACACATTTCATTTTGGGACTTTCCTTCTAGGGGCTTGTGGAGCAAGAGACCCCCCAAAACTAAGAACAGGAGTTCTGAGCTTATTTTTGGAGATATCAACCTGATTTTTTTCAATGAAAACTGTTTAAAAGTAACTGAACTTAGTAACCATTACACATTTCATTTTGGGACTTTCCTTCTAGGGGCTTGTGGAGCAAGAGACCCCCCAAAACTAAGAGAAGGAGTTCTGAGCTTATTTTTGAAGATATCAACCTGATTTTTTTCAAAGAAAACTTTTTAAAAATAACTAAACTAAGTAACAAATACACATTTCATTTTGGGACATTCCTTCTAGGGGCTTGTGGAGCAAGAGATCCCCCAAAACTAAGAACAGGAGTTCTGAGCTTATTTTTGAAGATATCAACCTGATTTTTTTCAATGAAAACTTTTTAAATGTAACTGAACTTAGTAACCATTACACATTTCATTTTGGGACTTTCCTTCTAGAGTCTTGTAGAGCAAGAGATCCCCCAAAACTAAAAATAGGAGTTCTGAGCTTATTTTGAAGATATCAACCTGATTTTTTTAAAGAAAACTTTTTAAAAATAACTGAACTAAGTAACCATTACACATTTCATTTTTGGACTTTCCTTCTAAGGGCCTTGTGGAGCAAATGACCCCCCAAAACTAAAAATAGAAGTTCTGAGCTTATTTTTGAAGATATCAACCTGATTTTTTTAAAGAAAACTTTTTAAAAATAACTGATCTAAGTGACCATAACACATTTCGTTTTTGGACTTTCCTTCTAACGGCTTGTGGAGCAAAAGACCCCCCAAAACTAAAAATAGGAGTTCTGAGCTTATTTTTAAAGATATCATCCTGAATTTTTTAAAAGAAAACTTTTTAAAATTAACTGATCTAAGTGACCAGAACACATTTCATTTTGGGACTTTCCTTCTAAGGGCTTGTGGAGCAAAAGACCCCCAAAACTAAAAATAGGAGTTTTAAGCTTATTTCTAAAGATATCAACCTGATTTTTTAAAGGAACTTTTTTTAAAATAACCGAACTAAGTAACCTTTACAGATTTAATTTTGGGACTTTCTTTCTAGGGGCTAGTAAAGCAAAAGACCCCTGAAAACCATAAATATTAGTTCTGAGCTTATTTTTAAAGATATTAGGTAAGCTGATTTATTAAGGAAAACTTTTTTCATTTAACTGAACTACGTAGCCACAACAGATTTGCTAAAAATCAGGTTGATATCTTTAAAAATAAGCTCAGAACTCATATTTTTAGTGTTTAGGGGATCTTTTGCTCCACAAGCTGCTAGGAGGAAAGTCCCAAAATGAAATGGTTACTTAGTACGGTTCTGTCTAAAAAAATTTTCTTTAAAAAATCAGGTTGACTAAGTAACCATTACACATTTCATTTTGGGTCTTTCCTACTGGGAGCTGGTTGGGCAAAAGACCTCCAAAACACTGAAAATATGAGTTCTGAGCTTATTTTTAAAGATATCAATAATGTAGTGGTAATCAAGAGTGTGTAATGGTTACTTAGTTCAGTTATTTTAAAAAGTTTTCTCATAAAAATTCAGGTTGATATCTTTAAAAAAAACTCAGAACTAATATTTTTAGTTTTGGGGAGTCTTTTGCTCCACAAGCCTCTGGAAGGAGCGTCCCAAAATGAAATGTGTAACAGTTAGGTACTTAGTTCAATTACATTAAAAAAGTTTTCTTTGAAAAAATAAGGTTGATATCTATAAAAAAAAAGCTATGAACTCATATTTTCAGTGTTTTGGGGGGTCTCTTGCTCCACAATCCCCTAAAAAGAAAGTTCTAAAATGAAATGTGTTATGGTCACTTAGATCAGTTATTTTATAAAAGTTTTCTATAAAAAAATTAGGTTGATATCTTCAAAAATAAGCTCAGAACTCCTGTTCTTAGTTTTGGGGGATCTCTTGCTCCACAAGCCCCTAGAAGAAAAGTCCTAAAATGAAATGTGTAATGGTTACTTAGGTAGTTCAGTTATTTTAAAAAAGTTTTCTTTAAAAAAATCAGGTTGATATCTTCAAAAATAAGCTCAGAACTCCTGTTCTTAGTTTTGGGGGGTCTCTTGCTCCACAAGCCCCTAGAAGGAAAGTCCCAAAATAAAATGTGTAATAGTTACTTAGTTCAGTTATTTTAAAAAAGTTTTCTTTTCAAAAAAAATCAGGTTGATATCTTCAAAATAAGCTTAGAACTCCTTTTCTTAGTTTTTGGGGGTCTCTTGCTCCACAAGCCCCTAGAAGGAAAGTCCCAAAATGAAATGTGTAATGGTTACTAAGTTCAGTTATTTTAAAAAAGTTTTCTTTGAAAAAAATCAGGTTGATATCTTCAAAAATAAGCTCAGAACTCCTTTTCTTAGTTTTGGGGGGTCTCTTGCTCCACAAGCCCCAACAAGGAAAGTCCCAAAATGAAATGTGTAGTAGTTACTTAGTTCAGTTATTTTAAAAAAGTTTTCTTTGAAAAAAATCTGGTTGATATCTTCAAAAATAAGCTCAGAACTCCTTTTCTTAGTTTTGGGGGGTCTCTTGCTCCACAAGCCCCTAGAAGGAAAGTCCCAAAATGAAATGTGTAATGGTTACTAAGTTCAGTTATTTTAAAAAAGTTTTCTTTGAAAAAAATCAGGTTGATATCTCTAAAAATAAGCTCAGAACTCCTTTTCTTAGTTTTGGGGGGTCTCTTGCTCCACAAGCCCCAACAAGGAAAGTCCCAAAATGAAATGTGTAGTAGTTACTTAGTTCAGTTATTTTAAAAAAGTTTTCTTTGAAAAAATCTGGTTGATATCTTCAAAAATAAGCTCAGAACTCCTTTTCTTAGTTTTGGGGGGTCTCTTGCTCCACAAGCCCCTAGAAGGAAAGTCCCAAAATGAAATGTGTAATGGTTACTAAGTTCAGTTATTTTTAAAAAGTTTACATTTAAAAAATTAGGTTGATATCTCCAAAAATAAGCTCAGAAGTCATATTTTTAGTGTTTTGGGGGGTCTTTTGCTCCACTGGCCCCTTGAAGGAAAGTACCAAAATTCAATTTTCAAAGTTTTCCGTGTACATCCAGTCATATAAGAGATTTTACAAAAAGAATTAGGTTGATAGCTTTAAAAACAAGCCCACACGTCCCTCCCAAACTTTGATACTGAATTTCATTTCCTATAAGTGTACAAACTTCCCCCCCCCCCTTGTCCTATCAACTTCAAACTTTGTATGATGATACCTGCCACAGCTGGGAACGATTTTGAGTAGCAATCCTATAATCGTTACCAGAAAGTCCGTGTAAGTCCAAAACATTTTTATTCTAAATTTTTTGACATAACCTTTTTATATGATATATAATTATCCTATATATGTGATTTTTAATACTGATTCCTAGTACAACAAAGTACCTACAATATTATAAACATCCCCATAAAATGAAGTCCTAAAAATGTAAGTATGTAATGTATTTTAAGTAAACAGTTTTGCAACTTAAAATTTTGTAAAGACTTATACATTTATATTCTTCTTAGTCAGTTCTGACACTCTTCAAGTGTTAATATTAGTATGTCCTACCATTTCAGAGGTTCGCTTTTATGGATGTTGTCATCCTTGTTTATATCAAATATATATGAATTTTGTCCTACCTGTTTGGTGGAGAAATTAGAATATCATGCCTAGCTACCACAAGCTTTTTGGTTTCTTTCGCCTACAACACACAATCAAAATTACTAAAATTGTCTCCAACAGTTTGGTATAATCTTCAGGTAGGGAGGGGATATTTGACTATTTATCACACGTAACACTAGTCCCCAAAGTCTTACAATAACATTATCTTATTCGTTGTACAATCAACTAAATGAACCAACCAATCAAAATTCAATAAAGGTCCCCAAGGTTGTTTAGTCAACGAATAAGAAAACGTTATCAAAGAGTCTTTGGGAACTAGTGCAATATGCAGCTCAATGTCCCCTCCCTTCCTGTAAAAAAAATACAGCTAAAATCGAAATTGACAAAAACACACCCACTTTTTGTCAAAAACACAGTAGCTTTATTTTTGCTGGTGTTAAAATTGGCAGCACCCCGACCATTATACCTTGCTGAGTGAATGAGGTCTTAATCCAGTACCCTGACAAAATTTCCAAAATTCTCGTTCTATTTGAATTGCCAACTCTAAAATTAAAACAAGATTAGTTTCCTTAAGAAAAAACAGTAACAAACCGTTTTCACTCCACAGGGGGAGCATAGGCCGCTGACAATTTGTCAGTGTTTCTGTAACAATGTGGCTTTTTTTATGGATATTGGATAGGGTTGTCAGCCCTAAGCCCTATGATTGCGGTGTAAAGCGTCCATTTTTCCATCAGACAACCAACCCTTTGATTGCACGACCTTTGTCTGAGAAGTCCTAACTAAGCATGGTAGTGAGTTGCGCATGTTTTAGGGCCAAGGCATTTCCCATACTCGTAACTATTTATGTCGCGCACCTGACATAGCAGCAGTAGGAACCATTTTTAACGTCTTTAGTTATGACGCGGTGTCGGACCGAGATTCGAACCTATCACCTTCCCGACGACGAGCGGATGCGCTACGTGTTGAGCCACAGTCGCGGTTGTTCCTTACAAACATATGCATTTTAAATTAAAAAGTTACTGGTTTTGCGTACAAAATTACAAAACCCAGTTAAAGGTAAAGTATTTTTTTGAGAAAAATTTGAATTGGATAGACACACATACATCCTAATACTTTAGCATGAACCAATTTAACGGCTCTGAAGGCCTAGTTCTAGATTTATCGTATTATAGACAGATTTAATAGCCCCGAAGGCCTGGGCTAACATAACTTATTAATTAATTAATTAATCTTGGGATTTTTATTTCAACATTCGTGGGAAATTGAATGTAATACGATGCAATACATGATTTTTCAGTATGGCTGTTATTAAAGGGTTTCGAAACCATAGTAAAAATATTTTAGATTGATTTTTTTTTTAATTACCTTTAGTAGGAACTAATACAAGAGCTCTATAACCCCCGTTCTTGGGAGCTTTCAACGAATGCAGCAAAGGAATAACAAAAGCTGCTGTTTTGCCGGAACCTTAAATTAACACATTCAACAACCGAAATCAATAAACTAAGTTAAGAATAAGCCAGAACAGAAAAATTAATTTAATTTTGAGTTAAAAAAACTCAACTAACTATAATCTCTCTATAACTATCGCCAACAGTTTTGATTTTATATTCATTCCTGCAAAATGAAGCTTACGAAGAACAGAACAAAATAGTTTAAAGGACCACCCTCAACGTCACAAAAAATGTTTTTTGATATTATAGCTCCCATAGGGCCTATATGAAAAGACCATTTTACCATACAATTTGGGGTCGGAGATTCCGAATCTGGCGTCCATTTGTATGTAGCTAACCTCCTTCATGCCGAAAAATGGCGCCAAAAATGACTACCCTTCGAAAAATCCGCGAATGCCAATTTTAGCAAAATAAAAATCTACCAAATTATTTTGATCATAAGATAGATAGATAGTTAGATTTAAATGAATATAATTAATTTTTTTCTTTCTTAAACGTTGAGAGAGAGAGAATGAGGAAAGGAGATAGAAAGAAAGACAAAAGGAGATAATTATAAATGGAGAGAAAGAAAAGTTTTTTTTGGATAAAATGTATAATATAATATATAAAGATAGAGAGAGAAAGGGAAAGAAAAGGAAAGAGACAGAGAGAGAAAAAAAGGGGAAAGAGAGAGAGAGAGAGAGAGAGAAAAAAAAGGGGAAGAAAGAAAGAAGGAAGGAGAGAGAGAAAAGGAGAAAGAAAGAGAGAGGAGAGAGAAAAGAGAAAGAAAGACTAAGAGAGAGAGCGGGAGAGAGAGAGAGAGAGAGATAAAAGGAGAAAGAGGGAGAGAGAGAGTAAGAGAAAAATAGATAAAGAAACAGAGTGAGAGAGAGAAGGAGAGAGAGAGAGAGAGAGAGAGAGAGAGAGAGAGAGAGAGATAGACACTGCGAATTTTAAAAGAAAAAAAGTTGACCCTAAAAATTTCACCTTAAAGAGATACTTTTCTAATAGTTTATAGTCCACTAAGTTGTAAGTAGTAAGAATTAAAATCCATTAAGTCCCTTCTAACAAGATATTGGCAACTTTTTGCACACATTTTCGCAAACGGCAATTATTTCCTTTATTTGAAGTTTTGGTTAATAACATATTCATAAAAGTTTTTTGTAATAATCATTTAAGATCCATTGTTGAGAAAAAATAACTGAAAAAATGTGTTTCCATGCAAAATAAGCTTAAAATTTAATGATTTTAAAAATTTGCGATTTATTGGTAAAAAAGAATATTTTTTGCTTTTTGATAGCCTGAATATGTTTAATTTTGTTTTTTATATAATCTATTCTTTGAAAAGACATGCATATTCTTTTAGATTTGAAAAAAATTGAAAAAATAAAAAATCCGAATTAATCAAAATTAATCTATAGCCTTTAAAACATACTTTTGATATTTTAAACCTATATAATCAATAAAATCAATGAAAAATAAAATAGTTTTATAAAACAAACTTTTGGAAAAGGTTTAAGATAACTTCATAAAATTAGCATTTAAGTAGGATATTTTTCTTGTCTATTTTAAAAATGCAATTTAAACATAGTTAACGAATATTTTATTAGCAAGAATAGTAATAAAATATTTCAATAACTACTTAAACCTTTTTGTGGCTATGTTATTTATTTAAACAGAAAATCTATTTTGTCAGAATTATAAAAATAATGAAGTATTTTCAATCAAGCTTGCAAAATAAACGT
Source organism: Acartia tonsa (assembly GCF_053477335.1). NCBI lineage: Eukaryota > Metazoa > Arthropoda > Copepoda > Calanoida > Acartiidae > Acartia > Acartia tonsa. Next base: position 8,068,779 of record NC_137264.1, read on the forward strand.
AATTTTATCAAACTTCCTCACAGTTTATAGAAGATAATGTTTTAAAATATTAATTATCAAAATAAAATCTTTAATTTACAATGTTTAAAACACCTAAAAGTAAATTCCAAGCAAAATTAGATTTATCTCTAGATTTAGAGTAGCTGCGCTACTTAAAAAAACATCTAGTATTAAAACCTATCAGCTGATCAAATTTCAATAGTCATAAATTGGTGGTTTACAGATATCTAAACATATATGTCATACAGATTTATTTTTAAGATGGAATGTAAAGCATATTATGCAAGATGCCATTAATTCAAATTTTAAACAAAATTTTCTTCATTAATTCATTAACAAAAAATAATGTTATAAATTTAAACTCACAAAGAGACTATTGTGTATTTTAATGATATGTTCTTTCTGCAATTTTAATCAAAACAAACTTTTTCGCTCATTCAAGTCAGGGATGATTTTAGCACCAAAAAAATAAAACAAATTGAAATACTTTTGATTTAATTTGATATTATCGTACAATATATTTTTTATATATATAATTTAAGAAATATATTCATAAAATATTTACCTGTCATAAAGACGACATATAAAAACAACATTCTTATAAGGAAATTAAAATCTAAATTCAAAATTTTCAAATTCATTTTATGCTTAAGAAGGGACGAGAAGGATTTGAATCTCAACATTAACTTGTTATTCTGCTTGTATATTTATCATATTTGTTTACAGTTTATTGGTAAAGTGTGGTAATACTTTATTTCGAGTCTATGCCATTGTGTAGAGAGGGAGAGAAGAAGAGAAATAGAGAGAGATAGAATGAAAGTGAGAGGAATAGAATGAAAGAGAGAGAGAGCGAATGAGAGAAAAAAAGAAAGTGAAAGAAAAAGATGAGGTAAGAAACACATAGAGAGATAGTATAGGAGAGAGATAGGGAGAGAGGGAGCGAGAGAGAAAGAGTGAGAGACAGAGAGAGATAGAAAGAGAGCGAGTAAAGGAGAAAGAAAGATAAGGAAAGAGAAAAAGAGATAAGGAGAGAGAGAGAGAGAGAGAGAGAGAGAGAGAGAGAGAGAAGGAGAGAGAGAGAAAAAGAGAGAAAGAGAGAGAGAGAGAAAAAGAGAGAGAGAGAGAGAAAAAGAGAGAGAGAGAGAAGGAGAGAGAGAGAGCAGATGAGAAAGAGAGAAAAAATAATACATAAAGTGAGAGAGAAAGAGAGAGAGAGAGTAAGAGAGATAAAGAAAAGAGAGAGAGAGAGAGAAAGAGACAGAGAGATAATGCGATGGAGAGAAAAAGAATATTAGAGAGAGAGAGAGAGAGAGAAAGAGATAATACTAGGGAGAGAAAGAGAATAAGGAAAACGTAACAAAAAGATCAAATAAAAGGGATCTAAAGGGATAAGACAATGGCTAATACATTGAAATACATTCCCAATGATGATAAACTTCTGAAGATTACAATTAGTGGTTGTAACTGTTGCATGCAGATAACTATCCTATTAATCTGATTTTTGAATAATGATGTCTATGACAACAAAGTACAATATCATAAGCGAGGAAACTTTATAAGTCCTAAAATTTAATTTAAGTATTTACGCAATTTTGGAACAAAAATAAGGACAATTTTGTTTACAAGTTCTAACACTCTACAAGGGTTAATGGTTGTCTGTCCTTACTTCTGATTTTAGAGCTGCACTTTTAGGAATGTCATACTTTTTAGTAGCGAAGCTACTCTATAATTCATTTTGTCCGTCAGTCCGTCCGTCTCTAACGCTATGGGGGAAATGGGATTTACTCAGCTCCTATAAAAGATAGAAAGCTGAATTTTTTTTGACAACATTCCCATCATTAAGGAGCACAATTAACTATCAAACATCAATGGCGGTCGGACGGCTTTTAGCAGGTTTTAGGCTATTTTTTTATTTTCCGCATTTTTCCTCATATCTTTGGTGTTTATGGTCCGATTTTCAAAATTTTTTCAGTTAGATATATCAAAAATAAATTTTCCGTCGTTTGGAGAACCAACAATGACGGCCAGACTGCCTTTTTGCGGGTTTTTGGCTATTTTTATATTTTTTACATTTTTCCCCATAACTTTGGTGTTTATGGTCCGATTTTCAAACTTTTTTCAGATAAAGATATCAAAATTAAATTTCCCATCATTTGAAGAAAACAACAATGACGGTCAGACTGCCTTTTTGCAGGTTTTTGGCTATTTTTATATTTTTTACATTTTCCCCCATATCTTTGGTGTTTATGGACTGATTTTCAAGATTTTTTTTCAGTTAAAGATATCAAAATTAAATTTCCGGTCATTTGAAGAAATCAACAATGACGGTCAGACTGCCTTTTTGCAGGTTTTTGGCTATTTTTTTGTATTTTTTACATTTTCCCCCATATCTTTAGTGTTTATTAATCGATTTTAAAAATTCTTTAAGTTAAAGATATCAAAATTAAATTTCCCGTCGTTTGAAGAAAACAACATTGACCGTCAGTCCAATCCACGAAATTTTGTGCTTCGCTACTTATGGATGTTGTCATCCTTGTTAGAAGCGAAGTCACTCTATAATTCACTTTGTTTGTCCGTCATTCCGTCCGTCCGTCAGTCCGTCAGTCCATAACGCTATAGGGGAAACATGATTTTCTTGGCTCCTATTCAAGATGGACAGCTAAAATTTTTAGTGAAGATTCCTATGACATATGCCCATCTATTCTATACATTGTTTTGTCCACTTGTCTATTACATTATACATATTTTCACCAAGTTTTATTAAGATTTGTTTATTAATTCGGGTGCCAGATCGATTTCTAGATTTTTAGTTTTTCTTGAATTTCTCTTTTCCTATTCATGATTAACTCAAGTTATACACAGAAAAATATCACTGAATTGACAAACAGACAAAGTGAGTTATGGGGCAGTTGTTGAGTTCTTTAAAAATTAAAAAATAAAAGTAAATCACGAAACCTTAAAAAATAATGTTTGCTTTGAAGCATGACCGACAGACAGACGGACAAAACAATGTATTAATTAGATGTGCATATGCTATTAAAATCTTCACTTAAAATTTTAGATGTCTATCATCAATAGCAGCAGAGAAAATTTTATTTCCCATGGCGTTAAGGAATGACGGACAGAAAAAGTTGACATTCTACAGATATACAATTTCAAGAGTTTATATTTACTTAAAGATAACACCATTTTTTTTTAAGCGAAGCTACTCTACAATTCCAAATGTCTGTCCGTCCGTCTGTCTGTCCATCCGACATGAAGTGATTTTCTCGGCTTTTCAAGATTTTGTTTGTGCTTGGCTACTTATTAATATTGTCATCCTTGTTACTAAGTAGATCCTGAACCTGGATATATTATTATATTACTTGTAATCACCAGATCGCTAAATATTTTTTTCTTATACGAAACTTCCAACCCAATGAAAAAAATAAGATATAGTTCATTAATTTATGTCAATAGTAGGTAGGTTAAATTAAGCAATATTTTTGTCCTATTAAAAAAAACACCCAGTAAACACATCTTAACCGATATGGTTCTACTTTACATTGTAGCTTCTCATAACTATTGGAAAGGTTTATAACAATTTTGGGGGAGGGAACATCACCCTCAGAAGAGAAATTGCCACTAGAATAAATGACTCCCCCCCCGATTTTTTTAAAATTATTCTATTAAAAACTTAATTTATAACAGGGGGTGATCGACTTCAATCCTCCATCCACCTCAAGTGCCCCCAGATGCATAGGGGCGTAGTCGCTAGTATTTTCTATTATCTAAGTAGTAAGGTTATTTGTCTGTAGCAAAGGATCTCGCTAACCGCTGAACCGATATGGTTCTTCTTTACAGTGATGCTTCTTATATGTCCAAGGAGTGTTTATAACCATTTTGGGGTGATTATCTACACCCTCCCAAGAGAAATAGTTTCTAGGAAAAATGATAACCCCCCGAAAAATTATATTTTTTACTTTGTCTGAAGTGACTAACTTTAAAATTACTGTTCTGTATGGATTGTACTTTACAGGGAAGCTTATAAATATCTTTGGGTAGTTTTAGGCTATTTTCCCTTCCTTCTACCAGAGGTTGGGGTTGAAGCAACTTGTAGTAGTAATTAGTAGTAATTATAATATCAACTTATTTATTTAAACCTTTTCAAGGATTTCTGTAGTTATGGATACAGTTTGATATAAATACGGGAATAAAATTTAAATGTTTCTCTCGCGCGCTGGCTAGTATACTATAATCTCAATCACCTTCTATGACATTACCTCATCCCTTTCCATGACCATGGAGGAAGGTATTGACTTATTTCTGAGGACTATATATTAGCAACCTAAATTGACGACAAAATTCCTCTGTCACAATAGACACGTATTCTATATCCATTTCTGTAGCAGATAGGCAGCATTGATAAGACAATGGAATACATTGATGTACAACGTATCTATGTATGCAGAAAGTCACAATAGTGTTTAAACCTACGAATGAGTGACTCTCAAACTTTGTGGATCTTAAGGGATAATTTAAGACATTAGGTCATAAATAGATATACCCCCCCCCCCTCCCCAATTACTAAACATATAATTTCCCTGTCGGTAGATTAAAATTTATTTGATTCAAAAGTTTGGACTGTAATAGTTTGGTTTTAATCAATCATAATTTATAACAGTACCTAAAGCTTCTGTGCCAACGAACAAGATAATTATTTAAAAGAACTTTTGGTACCAGTAAATTTTCAGCCGTATGTCTCCTCCCTTCCTAGCTGTCACTTTACAATGCCCCACATTTTGTTAAGCATTTATGGATGTTATCATCCTTGTTCATTAAATATTTTACATGAGTTGATTCTCAATATATTTTAATTCCCAGAACGTATGAGAAGATACTCTGTAAAGGAGAACCATAATGGTTCAGTGTTTAGCAAGATCCTTCGGTACAGACAGACAAACAGACAGACAAACATACAGACAAACAGATAGACAAAAAAACAGACAGACAAACATTTAGACAAACAAGACAGACAAACTTTATTATAAGGGGATTACACGTAAGGTCTTCTATTCTATCACAAAATATCTTTTCTTTCTCTCACTTTATAATTACACCCCTCTTTCTTTCTTGCTTTCTATCTCCTTTTCTCCCTCTTTCTCTTTTTATCTATCTAACACATTTCTCACTTTTTATCTATCTCACTCTCTATTTCTCTCTCTCCTCTCTCTATCTCACTCTTTCTTTCTCTCTCTCTCTCTCTCTTTCTCTCTCTCTCTCTCTCTCTCTCTCTCTCTCTCTCTCTCTTTCCTTCTCACTATTTATCTCTGCTTCTCACTCTCTCTTTCTTTCTTTCTCTAATTCTCTCTTGGTCTCTCTCTCCCTCTCTCTCTCTCTTTCTTCTTTTCTCTCTCTCTCGTATTCTCTCTCTCTTCTCTCTCTCTCTTTCTCTCTGTCTCTCTATCTCGCTTTCTCTCTCTCCTTCTCTCTGTCTCTCCTTCTTTCTTTCTCTCTCTCTCCTTCTCTCTGTCTCTCCTTCTTTCTTTCTCTCTCTCTCCTTCTCTCTGTCTCTCTCTCTCTGTCTTTCTTTATCCTTTTTTCTCTCTCTCTTTCTCTCTGTCTTTCTTTCTCCTTTTCTCTCTCTCTCTCTCTATCTATCTCTTTCTTTCCTTCTCCTTTTCTCTCTCTCTCTCTCCCTTTTTCTTTCCCCTTTTCTCTCTTACTCTTTCTTTCTCCTTTTCTCTCTCTCTCTCTTCTTCTCTCTGTCTCTCTGTCTCTCCTTCTCTCTGTCTTTCTTTCTCCTTTTCTCTCTCTCTCCCTCTTTCTCCTTTTCTCTCTCTCTCCCTCTTTCTCCTTTTCTCTCTCTATCTTTGTCTTTCTTTCTCCTTTTCTCTCTCCCTCTCTCTCATTCTTTCTTTCCCCTTTTCTCTCTCTGTCTTATCCAAAAAAAACTTTTCTTTCTCTCCCTTTATAATTATCTCCTTTTGTCTTTCTTTCTATCTCTTTTCCTCATTCTCTCTCTCTCAACGTTTAAGAAAGAAAAAAATTAATTATATTCATTTAAATCTAACTATCTATCTTATGATCAAAATAATTTGGTAGATTTTTATTTTGCTAAAATTGTCATTCGCGGATTTTTCGAAGGGTAGTCAACTTTGGCGCCATTTTTCGGCATGAAGGAGGTTAGCTACATACAAATGGACGCCAGATTCGGAATCTCCGACCCCAAATTGTATGGAAAAATGGTCTTTAATTTTTCATATAGGCCCTATGGGAGCTATAATATCAAAAACCGTTTTTTGTGACGTTGAGGGTGGTCCTTTTAAAAATATTTTTGAGAATAGTTAGATGATTTTTATTTTAATATTTATGGAAAATTGTCTGTTATACGATGCTTTACATCAATTTTAGTTTGGCTGAGAGCCGGTTCTTATCCAGCAGATTTTAATCGGTTTCGAAGCCATGATGGAAAAAACATTTCAATTGAGTTACTAAAATTATTGAGATACATAGCCATTGAATTAAAACTTATATTTACCTGTCGGGGCACGTGCTAGAACCTCGCGGTCCTGTAGCATCAAGGGAATGGTCTGCATTTGAATTGGAGTAGGGCGGGGGTAGGTGATGTTGTTGAACATTGTCTCACCAACACCATAGTTGTCAACCAACTAAAATCAACATTTAATGTCAGTGATGAATCAATGTATAAAAATATATACTTCTGTATTAGGTTCTTATTACCAAGGAGAAGAATTAAATTTAAGGGTTCCAGAACAAACGCAGGAGTGTTAAAAAATTTAATTAATTATGCATTTCTCTACAGGTTAGGTTAAGGTATAAATAATAATATACAAATAAGTGTCCATTCCGACGTTTGTCATTCCTGCGTTACTTTTAGTGTTAAAGTTTGGGGAGAGGGTAATTAGTTACATAACGTTAGGGACGTCCAAGCATATTTTGGAGAATTATAAAGGCTTGAATATTTTCTACTGGAGAAGCCTGTTCTTTTTAATGTAGTCTAGCAGTGCATCCTTGTTTACCTGCTTCCATTCAGAGATGGGAGAGGGTATGTCAGTTCCTTGTACAACTATCTTGTTCACATTTCTAAAAAACATTTTAACAAGGATGATATCAGCAATAAGCAGCGTAGCACAAGAAATTCATGGATCGAAATATGAATTAGCATATCCCCTTTGCAGTTATTTATATCACGATCTCATTCGCAGCAAAATCTGGCTTAAAATTGCAGTGTATACTAAAAAAATTTGTAACATCAAACCTCAAAATGGCCAAATAAGAACATTAGCAAAAAAGCAAACATGCTAAAGATCGTCAGAATCAAGCAGATTTTCAACTACTTTGTTTATGTGATTATGTTGATACAAGGATCTTAAGGGATAAGAAAATGGCCGATAAATTTATGTACATCCCCAATGATAAAACAACAAATTACTCCTTTTGTAGATTACAACTGGTGGTCGAAACGTTTGGACACTCATCTCAATGAATCAACCAATCAAAAATCAATAAAAGTTGTGAAGAAAACGAATGGGTAAACGTTTTTATAAAACTTTGGGGACTAGTGTAATAAACACAATGTCCCCTCCCTACCTGAAACGGTTAATTTTCTCCTGCATTAATTCTTTAACTTGCTCTTTTTCTGACTTTTGTTGTGACTTTTTCTTTTTCTTTACATTTATCTCCTTTATATTTCCTAAAAAGAACATTTTAATCATTGCCTCTATTTGTCCATTATGTACGTCCAACTGAAAGTCACAATAAGCAGGCTATTAAAAATGATGATGGCGAAGAAAGGATTAATTCAAAGCAAAAATTAAGGTAGCACTTTAAAGATCTAATGAAAGTACTTAATACTTGGTCTAACTATTATATGGGGGAGGTCCGCTAAGATCTCGTTAACAGCTAAAAGTTTATTAATGATCTGAAAAAGGTTTTAGGTTATATCAGGGGGAGTTGCTACCCATCCCATAACATATCTCTCACCCCTAAAAACTTTCCTTTATGATTATCCTAATACCTATATTATTATCCTTATACTAAAGTAACAGGATGTCTGTGTGTTTGTGTGTTTGTCTGTTTGTATGTTTGTACCGAAGGATCTCGCTAACCGCTGAACCGATCGGGTTCTCCTTAACAGGGTAGCTTCTCATAGGTCCCGGGAAGGTTTATAACTATTTTCTTGGGGGGTGGGACACCCCCAACCCCCCAAAAAAATTAAACCCCCCCCCCCAAAAAAAAAGAATTATTTTTTTATTTAAAATTTAAAAATTTTTTTTGGGGGGGGATAAATTCAACTCTCTCCTCCTCAAGTGCCCCTAGAGGCGTAGCCGCTAGTTCTAATATAAAGAAACAAGTTTTTTTTGGTCTGAAAAAGCAATTTATTTTTTGTCTGTCCAGTAAAATCAAACCATTTATAAATCATTATCAATAATACAAAGTAGAACGATGTATGTCTGTCTGTTTGTCTGTCTGTTTGTAGCGAAACCGCTGAACCGATCGGGTTCTCCATTACAGGGTAGCTTCTCATATCGAAAAGGTTTATAACTATTTTCTTGGGGGGTGGAACACCCCGAGCCCCCACAAAAAAAGAAAAATTTCCCCCCAAAAAAAGTTTTTTTTCCTTTTTATGACTAAAATTAAAATAGTGGGGTCAACTACCCCTCCCCCCCCCAAAAAAAAAATTTAAATTTTTATTTTAAATCTAAATACGAAAAATTGGTTTGATAAAACCTATTGGGGCAAAGCCCCTAGAGACTAGGGGCGAAGCCGCTAGTATGTCCAAAATATGGTACCTAATATGTTAATATCTCCTTCTGCATCATTATTTGTGTCCTCGTGTTTTCTTTTCCTAGCAAGCACTTCTTCTTTAACCTTAAGTAAAGAGTATTCCAATATGGCTTTGAAACCGATTAATATCCGCTGGATTAGAACCGGTTCTCATCACCACGGGGAGGCTAACAAAAATGGTTTTAATAATTTAATTCTTCATTTTAATATCCGCGGAAAGTTGTCTATAATACAATGCGACAAATAACAAATATCAACAGGATCATTAAGGGAGAGAAATAAACGGAAAAGAACGTGGGTTTCTTGCTACGCCTCCTATAATGTTACGTTGATACAAACACAATTTTTGTGCTGGCTAAGCCACAAACCTAAATGTTTCAATGTTAAGGAAAGAAAACGAGCACCCCTCCTGGTCAACTATTCATCTGTACCTGTAATCCTGCCTGTACCATGAAGATGTTATAGTAAAATTATTTTATATATTTTCTTTCTTTCTGTTTAAATTACAAAAAATATTAAGCAAAATTTTAAAACTTATCAAACCATTTCAGAAAGATAATTCAATTTTTAACTCCGTGTAGCCACCTCATGTTCCATAGCTGGCTCAAGACCAAGGAGGAAAATGAAAAGTAAGCTTTCTTATAAAAAAATTGTAATACAAAATTTCCTTAATTTTTAATTCAATTGAACAATTATCAAATTTTGTTATTAATTTAGAATGTGACTGCCATATGAAAGATTGTGTAGCTGCATTAAATTAATCTATCTTATTGCAAGAAGTGCTTGGTTGCATAAGAATCAAGGTAACTACCTATAGTACCTACCTAAAAGAACATTTATAAACTTTTTAATAATTTGTTACTGTGTCCTTAAAATGAAATCAATATTTAGACTACAAGCTGTGTACCTGAAAAGCTGGTCAAATAATTGTTAACTGTGTACCTATTAGGTAATAATCAAATAAAAATGTATTTTTTTATCATTAATTTTATATCCTTAAAATCTTAGCCTAAACATATTATTCAATTTAGATGTTTGTTGTGCTGTACCTGATATTTTTGTTGGCATAGCAGCCTTCTTACCCTTCTCTGGTAAATATTTAATAAAGAAAAATTCAAATTCAAATACCCAGAGATAGTTAAATTTTAATAAAATAAAAAAGAAAAAAAATATTTAATTTTTTTAAAATTCTGTTTTTTTAATAACTGCATGCTCTTTTCCTTTTTAGTCATTACGAGCGCAGTGTGTTTGAGTAAAATTACCAACCCAGGCAACTTAATATACCCCCAGAGGTAAAAATATTATTGTATATGCATTTTATGTTTTAAGCTCCAAGTTTATTCCATAGTGTAATACTTTACAAATTTATTTTATCATCTATTCTTTTAAAGGGGGGGGGGGCGAAAGTGACACTTTTTGAAACCAAAACTAAAAGTCAAAGGAACTCAACTAAAAAAAAGAGTTACAGGTCTGAGATTTTGCATGGCAGTTGCTTTATAGGGGTACAATATGGAACTGTGAAGAAACGGCGGCGCAACCGCCGAAAACCGGCGAGAAAAGGCAAAAAAAACTTCGGCGGGAAACGGCGGTTTTCGGCGGTTGCGCCGCCGTTTCTTCACAGTTCCATATTGTACCCCTATAAAGCAACTGCCATGCAAAATCTCAGACCTGTAACTCTTTTTATAGTTGAGTTCCTTTGTTGACTTTTAGTTTTGGTTTCAAAAAGTGTCACTTTCGCCCCCCCCCCTTTTTATATTTTAATTTTTATATTATCCTTTTACAAAACATAAATTCTTTTTTAGTTTTGTGAAAGCATAGCTGAGATGTTCTTCTTCTATTTCAAAGTTAAAATGCTGTCCACAGACTATGTTAACCATGCCTGTTCCTTGTCCATCTGAGCTGCCTGCTGAAGCAGGGCGGATGCAACCCTCCTACAAATTCCCAGGTTGCACAATTTTACAGCCGTAAGCATTCGAAAGAAGAGTAACACGTTTTTTATATCAATCAAAACAAGGATGACAACATCCATAAGTAGCGAAGCATAAACAATTAAATAAGAATTTAGATATTAGTTGACAAAAGCATGTATATTAGGAAAAAATCACGAAACCTTTTCAACATTTGTTTTTAATTTCTTAATATTTATTTATATTTCAGTACTATGACTAACAGACTGACGGTCAAAGTAAATTACATACTGGATGCTCAGAACAACGGGAAATTTAATTTTGATATTTTTAACTGCAAAAATTAAAAAAAAACGGACCATAAACACCAAAGATATGAAGAAAAATGTGAAAAATATAAAAATAGCCAAAAACCTGCAAAAAGGCAGTCTGACCGCCATTGATGTGTTCATGAAACGAAAGGAAATTTAATTTTGATATCTATAACTGAAAAACTTTGGAAATTGGGCCATAAACACCAAAGGTATGGAGAAAAATGTGAAAAATACATAATAGCCTAAAACCTGCTTAAAGGCAGTCTGACCGTCATAGTTGTTTTCTTGAAACGACAGGAAATTTAATTTTGATTCTATAACTAAAATAATTTTGGAAATCGGACCATAAACACCAAAGATATGGAGAAAAATGTGAAAAATACAAAAATAGCCTAAAACCTGCTAAAAAGCGGTCCTACCGCCATTGATGTTTTATAGTTAATTGTGCTCCTTGATAATGGAAATGTTGTCAAAAAATTTCAGCCTTTTATCTTTTATAGGAGCCGAGAAAATCACGTTTCCCCCAAACTAAGACGGACAGACGGACATTTCAAATTATAGAGTAGCTTCGCTACTAAAAATCAATCTGTCTAAATTAAACAAAAACTTTACTATTAACCTGATTTAAAGTTGGAAGTTCTACTCTATCTTTAACCGGTTCCGCTTCCTTCTTCTTCACTGAATAAAAATATTTATAAAATTTTGTTGTTTAGGAAAACAGAAATTTAAATATACACAAATTAACAAGAAATCCGTCAGAAATAAATTTAGACATGGAGAAGATATCCTCAAGATCTGTGTCAGTCTGTCTGTTTAGCTTCTACAGTTTAGCTTCTACAGGCCTCTAGGGCTAGTAAAGTTTTTAATTAGTCCGGCTGTTCTCTAAATTCTCTAAATACTGACAGGGATCTGAAGAGATAATACAATGATTTTTATTCCCAATGTTCTTAGCTAAATTAACCCCCTCTGTCAAGGACGTCCAAGGGGAGGGGGGTAAAGTGGTGAATACCCCCTCCCCTCAAATGAATTTGAGGTGCCGTAGGCACCCCGAAATTTTTTTCCATTTTACCCTCAACATTTAAAATTTACCCCTACCCAGTAGGTATTTACCACCCCCTTCAAAAAAAAATAAATAATCCCTAACAAAAAAATTAGCGCGCATTTTTCTTACTAAATATTTCATAATTAGGTAGGTACTTTTTACATTATTTAATTACCCCCAAAAAAATTTTACCCCGGGGGTAAATTTAGGAGGGGTATAAAAAAATTTCCCCTGCCATCAGATTTCAGGGGAGGTAATTACCCCCCCGAGGTAAAAATTTTGGGGGTTGGGGGGGTAAAAAAAATGCGGCGCGCTTCGCGCGCCATTTTACCCCCCCCCCCAAATAAAAAAGCTTGGACGCCCCTGCCCTCTGTATATTACATTTATTGGTTTGAACACTCAACTTAATAAACCAACCAATCACAATTGAATAAAAGTCGCCAGAGTTATGAAGCCAACGAATAAGAAAACGCTATTAAAAAAAATTGGGGGGCCAGTGTAATAAACAGCCCAATATCCCCTCCCTGCCTGAAATACTGACCTAAACCAAATCTTTCTGCGTCTGCTATGTTCTTCTTAGTATCAAAATGTACAACCGTCGTCAGCTTACGAAATATGGCGTTCATCTTTACAGTCTAAACTTATCTGAAATTCTAATAACATTTAACATATTATAGAGTATAGAAATTAAATAACAAAATTTCCATCTTACTGTTCGTAGACCACAATAACAAATTTGCAAAGAATTAGACAAATAACTATAACAAGTAACAACAATAATATTTCTTCATCAATAAGGCAATAGACAGTAAATTGATGTACTGTAAACCCAATATGATGATAAACAAAATTACCCCTTCTGTAGAATAAAAATATTTGTTATTAAGTTTAGAAACTGCTAGTTTACAAAAACCAATCAAGAGTTAAGTAAAGTAGACAATTTTTTGAGGCAACGAATTAGAGCACGTCTTCAACTTTGGGATCCGTTACAATTTAATGTCCAAAGTCCCCCCCTCTTGCAATAATAATCTTAACATTGTTTTCTATAGTATTTTCATAAAAAAATAACATAAAATTTATTTTCTAAATCTGGTTCTTTTTAAAATATAATATATTTTGTATCACATATAACATTTACAGGTAACATATAATTGACCAGAAAAGTAAAAAATACTAGTGGCTGCGCTCTACGGTTTTTTCCCAAATTGTGGGAGGAATAGGAGCAGTTCCCGTAGACGTTCAAGCTTTTTTTGAAGGGGAAAAATATGTGGGAAGGGATAAATTAATAAAATAAAGAGTACTAAACACATTGATTTATCCATGCCCCCCCCCCCCCTAAAGGGGAATGAAAATAAAATAAATCTTTTGCAGTATATAGATATACCCCTCATGAGTAGTTACCAAGTTAGGAAGGGGGGGGGGGGGGAAGGGTTGGAGGTAAACACCCAAACATCCGCATACCCCACCCTTTGGACGTATATGATTCCCATAACAATTTTTTCTTATATCCTATGGTTAAAGACAGAGTATTATGGGTCTTTTTAAATTATGGTATTTGCTGAAAAATTGCAAATACATATTGGTCTCTCGGAAACACACAGACAGACATCTGTTTTAGTATAACTAATCACTCTCTTCAATTCTTTGGTCTCTCTTTAGCATATAAAGGGTGTGCAAAAAATGCGGACATTTTTAAAATTGAAATTGCGCGGCTTGTGTTAATAGTAGAAAAATACTACACATACCGTTAGAACCACTAAGAAGTCTATTTTTAGGAAATATAAAAACGATTCCTGTGCTACGCATGGTTTAGGAGCTATGTGTAAAAATATCCTAACTGCCTTAAAACTTTACTTGCGAGTAAATTTTGGGACATTTTCCCATCTGGCTCCTAGATTATTTGTAGCACAGGAACCGTTCTTATATTTCCCAAAAATACAGTTCATATCGGTTCTAACGGTATGCGTAACATTTTTCTACTATTAACACAAGCCGCGCAATTTGAAATTAAAAAATGTAGGCATCTCTTTTTGCTAAATATCTTCTCTAATTTTCAATTATATTTTAAAATTTACTCGCAAGTCAAGTTTTACATCAGTTGGGACATTTTAACACGTAGCTCCGTAACTATACGTAGCAGAGGAATCGTTCTTATATTTCAATTTCAAAAATGTCCGCGTTATTTTTTGCACACCCTTAAAGTATATTTTATTTCATGAGAATTGCGAACGTCTAATTTTTGACGGTAAAAAGTTAAAAGGGTTAGGGAAAAAATTAAACCTACAAAAATTTTTTTAGATTCAAAAAGTACTATCAGTTTTATAGAGAAAAAAAGGAGCCCATGCATTTTGAACTAATCTACAGCCCTTCTTTCCTCAATTTTTTCCTAATAGATTTGAAAAACTAATATCACTTAAATTACTCATCAGTTATGGACTTAACAATTTTTGACTATTTCATAACAAACACAACAAGAATATTATTGGAATTTTTTAAAAATAGACACTATATTCCAGTATGGCTTTGAATCCGATAAACATCCGCTGGATTAGAACAGATTCTCAGCCGTAGTGAAAAATTATGAATGGCATTGTATTACAGATTATTTCCTACGAAAATTAAAATAAAGATCATAAAATTAATACCAGTTTTGTTAACACAGGACTCCGGCCTTTTGGGGCTCACAAAACTGATGTAAATTTTTATTTTAATATCCGCGGGAAACTGTCTATTATGCGATGCGATAAATAACTATTCAAGTCTTTTCTTGGACGGAAAAACATAACAAATGCTAATAAATACACATTTATATATAACAATTTATAAAATATCTAACATTAACAATAAGGTTTAGTGAAATGTACCTAAATATATATTTTCTTTAAAGTTTGGCATCATTTATAAGCTTAAAGGGTTAGTTCCATGAAAGAGATTTAAAATAATCTTTATATTGAATGAGAAACAACAACGAAGTTCTTATGTATGTTTAATGTTCTGTAATTTTTAAAATTTTGAATTAATCAGTCGTATTACAATCTTGGAAGTAAATAATGCATTAATATTTCTTTTCCAGTAGGGCTTCAAAACCGATTTATAACCCCTCAATTAGAACCGGTTTTAAGCCATACTGAAAAATCATGTATAGCATCGTATTGATGACATTTATTTATGAATATTAAGATTAAATAATAAGACTAATGTCAGTTTTGTTAACCAGGCCCATCGGGATTACCAAAACTGTTTTTAATCTCAAATTTTTTCTTTTTATTTTGCGCGGAAGCTGTCTATAATACGAAGCAATCAATAACTATTTTAAAATGTAACTCACATATACTTAGTTGTAACTTAGTTGTTGAATAAATGATTTAAAGAAAACTAAACTACAAGAACTTTTTTTTTATCTAATTCGTTTAGAACCTTTCCTGGAACCACCCTTATAAAGTTGTTTGCTATCTTAATGTTTTGAAAGGAGATTCGATGACAATATTTCCATAGAGAATTAATAATATTAGTATAATTAAAATTCTTTTTAACGATAAAATGACCAGATAGTCTTCTTAACAATTAGCATCTAAAATTATCAACATTCATTTGTATTTTTACTTGCTTTTACATTTATTTTATAGTCATTTAACTTCTAACAGGCTTAAACTAAAGAAAAACATATCAGAATACATCAACGGATTAAGTTTTTCTCTCTTCTTTTTGTAAAATAGACCATTGGATCAGGAATAATTTAGTCAGAGAATAAGTCAGGTCGTTAAGCTCATGTCTTAAGTATCTTATATGTACTGTACATCGAGACAAAAATAAGGAGAAACTTCTTATTTCAGTATGACTTCGAAACCGATTATTATCCGCTGGATTAGAACCGGTTCTCAGCAATACTAAAAACATCTATATCATCGTATTTCAGCCAATTTTTCACAAATATTAAATTAAAAACTATAAAGTAAATGGCTAAATGGTTTAAATCTTATAATTTTTCATATTAATATCCGCGGCAAGCTTTCTATGCGATGCGATAAATAACTTTTTCTCCACATCTAAACTTTTAAATTTTAATAATTTAAATTCTTAAACGACTTATCTCGACGATTTTTTCTCCTCTCTCATTAAGCAAAGTAAAGCTTCAGCTCTTCCTCTGTTGATATATTAAATAGATTTTCTTCTTCCTTTCCACTAAAATAATAATAGGAATGTTACAATATTATATGCAACTTTAATTTTGGACTTTTAATCTTCCTAAAATAGAAAGAATTTTTGTCTGAAGAGATTTCGGAAACTACTGAATCGATTAATTTCTCCATTATAGAGAAGCTTCACAAAGATGTTTGGACTTTGGCTAGTTTTTCTAAAAAGTATGGAGGTATCTTCCCTGAAAAAAATTGAAAAAAAAATTTCTAAGAGGATAACGCCCATTTTTGTTTAGCATTCAACGCATAGAGAAACAGTACATATATGTAGAGAATATGAAAAGGACAGGACAGGCAGACAGCGCCACTGAGAATGATAAACTAAAATCAATAAAAAATAAGAAATTGATTAAAGCAACCAGAAAAAAAGTAAAAAAGGTATTACCTCTTCCTAGCCTCAAAAGCCTTGTCTATAAAAGTATGTTCAATTTTTCTAAGATGGTCGGTTTGTATGCACGCCCCTGCGTGATGCACCCACAGTTCGTGCTTCCGTACTAATATAATCATCATTTTATACATTTAGATTTAGAAGATTTTTTTGCAGTATGGCAACGAAACCAAGGGGGGGGGGAAGTTCTGACACATTTGCGTAAACGGTGAGTATAGGCTTTATCTTTGGACTGAAAGGATAGGTTATTAGGGATAAAATCATTCTTATATGATGAATTTCCCCCAGATTTAAGATTTTTTGGATAGGCCTCCAGGTTCCGGAGCTCCAGGCCTCCAGGTGGTCTCTGTACAGGTAAAAATGAAAAAAAAAAAATTTTTTTAAAGTTACAAATCAACTTATAAAACAAAATATGCATGTTTTTTCTTCAAATATGTGAATAATATTAAAAATGCATATTTTGTTTTATAAGTTGACCTGTAACTTTAAAAAAAAATTTTTTTTTTTCATTTTTACCTTTACAGAGACCACCTGGAGGCCTGGAGCTCCGGAACCAGGAGGCCTATCCAAAAAATCTTAAATCTGGGGGAAATTCATCATATAAGAATGATTTTATCCCTAATAACCTATCCTCTCAGTCCAAAGATAAAGCCTATACTCACCGTTTACGCAAATGTGTCAGAACTTCCCCCCCCCCTTGATAGCCTTTGGATTAGAACCGGTTCTCAGCCATTAAAACTGGTTTTAATCATACAATTTTATATCTTATTATCCACGGAAAGCTGTCTTTTATACGATGCGATAAATAACTATTAACAAAATGTATGTATTCCTTGTGCCAATGGAGAACTGGAACTAGTAGCTTGAGTCAGTGGCAGGCTCATGCGGAAACTGAATGGCTTAAAAATGCTCCTGAAAAATTAATTTGCTAAATAATCTAAGAATTATATTTCAAGTAAAGCTAGCAACTAAAGGCAAACTAAATAAGATGTCGACTATCTGCAGCCTAGCCAAAATGTCAAAAAATGGAAACAACAGCCACCTTTGTTAGATTGTAATGGAACAGTCATAGAAAACGCCCTGAAAATGAACGGCTTCCTAGATCTCAAATCTTTTTGACCCATCATTACTCTTACAGCCAAGAAAGGTTTCAGTTTGTTTGTTACAATTTAATAAATTTTGCGGATTATAAAAACAAGAAAAAATGTCTATGTCTTCTTCACCAAAAAAATCATTTTCAATCTAATTTTTAATCTTCTTAATTCAAAAAGAAAAGCTTAAACTTACTTGTTAGGACTAGGAGTAGCTGTAAACCAATGATAATGATTCACATTATCTAAATAAAATAGTTAGAGATTTTTGTAATGCTAGAAGAAGCCAGAGGTCTAAAGGGAAACGACAATGGCCAATAAATTGATGATGATACACAAAATTACACCTTCTGTAGATTAAATTAGTGGATGAAACATTTGGACACTAAACCAAATGAAGCAACCAATAAAATTTAGTCCCCAAAGATATGAAACCATCGGATAAGAAAACGTTATTATAAAACTTTGGAGACCAGTGTAATAAACAGCCCCTTTCCTGAGAAGCAGATACGCCCCTAGAGGCTTCAAAATGGTACTTGACGGAAGAGGGAGGTTCTTAAAATATTCATACCTGATCTTTTGCCCATAATAGAGACTTGACTACCAGCTGTTGGAAAGTTACCACTAAACAAATTTAGGTTAGTTAGGTAAGAGTAAAGTGTTAAAGGGATAGTTGCATGAAGTGCATTTTATAAAAATAATTTCAATTATAAGTTAAAAGTATGCCACCAAACAAATATAATATATAATTTGGTATTACAATAAATAACAAACAAATATATATCACTAAATAAGTAGTCATGCTGTTTTTGTGAAAATAAGCCAGCTTTATAAATTGCATTTATCAGAATATATAAGAATAAGATTTTCAAGTATTGATATTTTTAAAACTACATGGTAGATAATTGAAATTCTTTCAAACATATGAATTAGTTTAAACATTTGAAAAGTTAAAAATATGCAATTCACTAAGTCAAGTTTACATGCTTTTATTACATTTTTGGTTATATTTTCATGTACAACACTCTAAAATCCAGCAATTTTATGGAATTTTAAAACCCTTTGATAAATAGCTTTTAACAAGGGTAATGCTGTTGATAAAAAGAAATGAAGAAAACGACATATTTACAATATTTGGATAAAAATTTTAAGTTACTAGTAATACGATAAAAATAAGGAATTTTATTTAATGATGGTAAATCTAAAGCCTAAAGGAATTAGTGTACATTTAATAAAATGTTATTTCTATTATTTTAATGTTCACAGAGCAAATATTGATACCTGGGTCTGTTAATGCCGCTTGGTTCATCTCTCAGAACATCCATCATGGAGGACACTGTAAAATTTTTGTCAGAGGCTCCAGATTCCAACAGCTTTCTACCACAACTAAATCTAAAATAAGTAGATATTTATTACTATTTATTAATAGTAATTAGTGGTTGAATCGTTTGAGCACTCAAAATTCAATAGATTTCCCCAAAATTATTAATCCAACGACAGGGGGTGTATATTTTCAAATTTGACCCTGCAAAGGGGGGGGGGGGGTAAAAAAATAAGTGGTTGGGGGAAAAAAATGTAAAAATTAAAGAGAACTGAAAGCATTTTTTCCCATTTTTCTCACCTTTTTGGTGAAAAAAAAACTAAAAGAATATGTGGGAGGGGGGATAATATGAATAAAATAAAGAGTTTTAAAAATATTTTTCCATTTTATTTCCTTCCTTGCTAGAAAAAACTAGGAGGGAAAAAAAATTAAAAATTTTGCAGCAGGAGAAAAAAATGAATTTTGTGCAGAATATACACCCCTGTCCAACGAATAATAGGACTTTATTTGGACTTTGGGGACTAGTGCAATAAACAGCCCAATGTCCCTCCCTCCCTGCGTTTTCCTGTCAATGTTTATTATATTTACCTGGAACCTGGATCCGTAAGGTCTCCAGCAGTTGCTCCTATGACCTCGCACCAGTTGAATTCAGATTCTCCATCCCACCATCCTGAATTTTTGGCCCTAGGAAAAACAAAAATAGATTAACACCAGGGATCTAAAAGGATAAGACAATGGTTGTTAAATTGATGTAGATTGTACATCCGCAATGATGATACACAAAACTACCTATTCTGTCGATTAAGAATTATGATACGTTTCGACACTCAACTGAATTAACCTTACCTATCAAAATTCAAGTTTTTAAGCCAAACATTTTTATAAAACTTTGGGGACAGGTGTAATAAACAGCTAAAATAAATTCCTACAAACCTTGTTTTAAGCTCCGGATGGCATAGATCAATCTTGTTGGTAATGCTCATACAATTTGAAATATTTCTGACCCCTGTGGTCACAAGTTCGGCTACCCACAACCTCTCTGCTGTTTCAACCACCCATGCCTCCTAAAATTATTTTGTTGTTGACTTTACAAAGGGAAAGATTTTTAATGTGCTTCATCCTAGAATTAACTAAAATGTTTAAATTGATGAACATCCCCAAGGATGATACACAAAATTACCCCTTCTGTAGGTTACAATTTGTGGATAAAACGTTTAGACACTGAAATAAATGAACCAGCCAATCAATTTCATTAAAATTCCCCAAGGTTGTTAAGTCAACGAATAAAAAAACGTTAATATAAAACTTTGGGGACTATTGTAATAATAAGCCCATTGTCCCCTTCCCATCTGAGTAACATTACCTTTTCATCCGCTATAAGAAAAGAATTGTGGTAGGAGAAGTCTGAAATGATATTTGAGCACTGACCACCCTGATCAATATACAAATTGGCCAACAATAGTGAAATCTTTTAATTTAAGATTGGGTATTCTTTTGTGTTTTTTGTGAATTATGGCGTGAATTGACAGTTTTCGGCGGTTACACTTCTTCTGTTTATTAACAGTTAACAATAAAGCAACTGCTAAACTATTTTTTTGGTTTAGTTAACACCCTCGTTTCCCCTTCAGGTTATATATTTTTTTATCAGCCAAATAGATTGGTTGCACTACTAAAAAACCTAACAAAATTGTGACTCCGTTACAAAAACTTTAATGAATGTTGATTATTTTGTTGACTACGTAGTAGTATATGTTTGTATATTTCCCTGTCCATATTTCTCTAGAAGATTTGTGATAACATCCACTGCTTCTCTGGCAGTTGAACTTCTTTCTAAACCAAGCCTGTAAAATAATAGGATGTGTGTAATTTATGTTAACATAGGTCTATTTATGATTGACTTAAGGAAAAGCTGTTACTATATTCATAACTAATGCATTAATTAATTAAAAATCTGTAGGATTTTTTTCAAAATATGGGCTTTCGTTAAGATAGATTGATTAATCATATAAGAGAGTTTACAAAAAGAATTAGGTTGATAACTATAAAAACAAGCCCAAACGGCCAGTTCAAAATTTGATACTGAATTTTCATTTCCTATAACTGTACAGTGTACAAACTCCCCCCGCCCCCCCCCCCCCCCCTCTTACAAAATGTCCCGATTTATGTGCCGCACCCTGTAATTGGATAAGGATCTGATTTTTTTCTTTTTAAATTATTCATAGATGTATCTCATTCTTATACAAGAAGAAATTAGCGGAAGAACAGATCAGGCATTTAAAGGGATAAGACAATGGCTGAATGATGTACTACCCCGATGATGATACACAAAATTACCTTTTCAGAAGATAAAAATTAGTGGTTGAAACGTTTGAACACTCAATTAAAATTCACCAATGTCCCAAAAGTTGGTAAGCCAAGGAATAAGAAAAGGTTTATATAAAACTTTGGGTACTAAATAATAAATAGCACATTGTCTCCTCACTCTCTCTGAGAACAGATACCTACCTAAGAAGGTCCATTCCCAGAAGCCTGGGTATTAAATCCTCTGAACCGTTTGATAATCTATTCCATACAGCTTCATTGCCTAAAAAAGATTTAAAAATAGAATTCTAGTTGAACCTTGAAAGTTCATTAAGTCTTCATTAGTTTGAAGACTTAAAAATTCGTACTCTTATGATATATGATACTGTAGAATGTGTCTTATTTTTACAATAATGTCATATAAATTTAGAATGATTATGAAGATGATAATTTAAGAAGAGAGCTAACCCTGCGGGATACTTTTTAGTTCTTACCTATAACTACACCGTGTTCGTTTGCTCCCATTTCAGCTCCCCACATCCATTCGGGTTTGCTCAGAATAACTGAACAGAAAAAAATTGTATGGATGGTTTTTTAAAATTCGTAACATCTAAATCAGATTTTTTTTCAATCTTTTTCAACACTATAGGAATATTTTGTTTGTTTGGAAGCGCAGGTATTCTATATCTGATGTGTGTCTGTTTTGTACATTTACATAATAAACTCTAACATAAAAGTCTTTTGACAATGCATGACTGTAACTAGTTTTAACTTACGTTAGAATTCTAGGTTGTAACATTTTTACTAGATATTTCCTAAAAATGGATCTTGGACAAAGTAGCTTCAGACAAAGTAGCTTCGGACAAAGTAGCTTCGGACAAAGTAGCTTCGGACAAAGTAGCTTCAGGACAAAGTAGCTTCAGGACATTTACTTAAGAAAAGTAGCTTCCTAAGAAAAATAGTCTCCAATATGGCCGCAGCGTTCGGCCCCCTGGCCTGCCTAGCCGCGGGCGCTCGGCTCCCTAGCCTTTAACCTAACCTAACCCAACCTATGTTAGCCTCAGAACATTTATTTTAGAAAAATATCATCAACTGATAATACATAGGTGGTTTAGAATTTCGTGGATTTTGCAAGAAGTGGTTGATAGATTTTTACAATTTTTAATATTATTTTTACAAATTTTTGGTTAGGTTAGGTTAGGTTATAGGCTAGAGGGCCGAGCGCCCGCGGCTAGGCAGGCCAGGGGGCCGAGCGCTGCGGCTATGATCTTTATTAACAGTGGAGGCTACTTCCCATAAGAGGCTACTTTGTCCTGAAGCTACTTTGTCCGAAGCTACTTTGTCTGAAGCTACTTTGTCCGAAGCTACTTTGTCCGAAGCTACTTTGTCCAAGATCCCTAAAAATACTGAAGGCTATTTAATAAATTTAAAATATGTTTCTATCATATTTTTTTTGCCAATCTAAAGCACAATCAAATCACCTGCGTGTGTAGATTCAACTTGGTCTATTTCAATATATGTGCATTTTAATTTCTCCTGCTCTGTATATTGTTGTCTAGGGTAGTACACTACTTCTTGTATCTCTCCACATGGTCTAGACAGATATAATATTTTAATTTCTCCTGCTCTGTATATTGTTGTCTAGGGTAGTACACTACTTCTTGTATCTCTCCACATGGTCTAGACATATATAATATTTTAATTTCTCCTGCTCTGTATATTGTTGTCTAGGGTAGTACACTACTTCTTGTATCTCTCCACATGGTCTAGACATATATAATATTTTAATTTCTCCTGCTCTGTATATTGTTGTCTAGGGTAGTACACTACTTCTTGTATCTCTCCACATGGTCTAGACATATATAATATTTTAATTTCTCCTGCTCTGTATATTGTTGTCTAGGGTAGTACACTACTTCTTGTATCTCTCCACATGGTCTAGTAAAAGAAAAATCTTGGAATATATTTGGCGTGCAGAGTTTGAAAGGTGGGTGGGGTTAAAGTAGGCCTACAAAACTTCACGCTTATAAGCTTCAACATAACAAGGTTTTCTAGTTTACACGATTCTTTTAACAACTGAATTTTTGGAGAATAGTTATTAGTTATTTATCACATCGTGCTATTGACAGCTTTACGCGGGTAGAAAAATTTTAAGATTAGTAAACCCATACTTTCGGTCCCTAGTGGCTAACAAAACTGGTAGGTATTAATTTTATTATTGTTATTTAACTTGGGAAATTGTCTATAATTAATACGATACATGATTTTTAAATATAGAGCAGAACTGTGGTGGATTCTTAAAAAACTTTTGCCCCACTAAAATTAGTGTAGCTACATTGTAAAGAAGAACCATATCGGTTAAGCAGTTAGCGAGATTAAACTTGCAATAATTACTCCTTACTATTAATTAAGGGGGGGGGGGGGGAAGTTTTGACACATTTGCGTAAACAGGGAGTATAGGCTTTATCTTTGGACTGAGAGGATAGGTTATTAGGGATAAAATCATTCTTATATGATGAATTTTCCCAAGTTTTAAGATTTTTTTTGGATAGGCCTCCAGGTCCTCTCTGTACAGGTAAAAATTAAAAAAATAATTTTTTTTTTTAAGAGTTAGAAGTCAACCTATGAAACAAAAATATGCATATTTTTTAATGTTATTCACATATTTGAAGAAAAAAACGCATATTTTGTTTCATAAGTTGACTTCTAACTCTTCAAAAAAAAATTTTTTTTTTCATTTTTACCTGTACAGAGAGGACCTGGAGGCCTGGAGCTCCGGAACCTGGAGGCCTATCCAAAAAATCTTAAAACTTGGGAAAATTCATCATATAAGAATGATTTTATCCCTAATAACCTATACTCTCAGCCCAAAGATAAAGCCTATACTCCCTGTTTACGCAAATGTGTCAAAACTTCCCCCCCCCCTTATTGCATCAAAATATATAACAGGTATCAAAAGCTTTAGTTTCAACATCTATATAAATTCAAATAGGGGAAAGGTATAAAAGATTTCTACACGTAACGTATCCTTGAATATTAGGGATCTGACCTCAACTAAATGAACCAACAAATCAAAATTCATTAAAAGTCCCAAAGGTTTAAAGAATAAAAAAAAAGTTATTATGAGACTTTTAGGACTAGTGTTTTAAACAGCCCATTATCTCCTTCCTCACTGCCTAAATATAGTACCAGGGGTGTATATTCTACATGGGATCCCCTGCTCAGAGGGGGGGGGAATAAAAAATAATTGGTTGGAGGGGGAAAAATGTAAAAATTAAGAAAACTGAAAAAAAAAATTCTATTTCCCCCCCATACTTGGTGAAAAAAACTTAAAAAAATGTGTGGTAGGAAGGATAAAATAAAGAGTTCTTAAAATATTTTTCCATTTCCCCCCTACTTGGTGAGAAAAAACTAGGGGGGAAGAAATATAAAAAATTTTGTAGCAGGGAAAAAAAAAATCTTGTGCAGAATATACACCCCTGTATAGTACCTATCAGAATTCTTTCCAAATATAATTTCTCCCGTGGTAGTTTGATCCCCGCACACTACAAAGGTATCACAGCTAACCAAGGACATTTCTGACATCTGAAAAGAACATGGCACTCAAATAAACAAAAACAACATTTGAAATTTTTCTTTTCTTTAATAATTTGAAAACAAGAATGAATCATATGTGAAACACATCATGTAAATAAAATATAACAAATTTCTTTTAACTGTAATACAAAATAATTGAGAAAATAATCTGTTCTCATTCCCTAAAGGATTTTAATAAATAAAATTTCTTGATACAAAAATTAATAAATGTAGTAGAGATCTCTAATGCAGCAAATCCTTTAATGAACTACCAAGAATTATTTTCTCACCCTATACAAATAACAATTTAAACTTTTATAAATTGAAATGAAAACATTTAAACTTTAGGTAATTAAGATAAGATTAATAATATTTACTTCAAAATTGATCTTAAACTCAAAAATAAAGAAAAATACATTAAGAAATATTTCAAAATAGACTTTTCATCAATGCATTATAAGCAGGTAGGAAGTAAAATAAAAATAATTAATATTACATATTGTAGACTTTATTTCTTACTTAAAATTATACTTTCAATTTAGTTAAACATCAGTATTAATTTTTTTTCTTCTGAATATAAGAAAGAAAAGAAATGATTAACTCTTTAAATACAAAAAAATAATGAACTTTGCTTTTAAATTAAATATCTTGTAGGTAGAAACTTAAACTGTAGGTAGATTTTGACAACTTTTTATAATCAAAAGTTGATAGGTAACAACCAGAAGCTCTTTATAGTGCCTATAAGAAAAAATGACGTCATACAATACAAATGACCAAATGATAGGTCGATAAACAGACTAAATTACCACCGGCAGGCCAGTATAAATTTTAATTGAAAATTGGTAGGCCAGTGTGACGTCATTTTTTATATGCACTTTGAAAAGCTTATATCAACTTGAGGAGTTTTTATCTGCTGTCCAATTCTTTGGAGATGACCTCAGTGAAGGACAACTTTCTGGTGCGTCCAGTCTTGGTCTGACTTGTGAAGGAAAGGTTGGTGGAGGAGCAGTTACTCAGCTTCCGTTCCCGGCGCTTGCGAGCAGCTTCACTCTTCTCAACTTCATCTGGAATTAAAAGTTGATAAATCATAATATCTATATATATTAATGCATCAAATAAAGTAAATATTTTTGTTAAATAAAACAAATTGAAATAAGCCATACCTTTAAATTCATCTTCGCATTCTCCATCTGTTTCTGAGACATAATCCTTCAACCCTGAGATAATAAATGCTAAAAACTTTTTTTAATGAAATTAAATTCACAACAAAGTTCAGCAATTCATGTATAATAATAAATGAATATTATCTCCTTAATCCACGAAGGACTAAGAAAGTTGAAGAGTAAATTTATTGGTCATCAAATACTTATCAAAAATAACATTATTGCGTCTCTTAAGCAGTCAAGACAATAATCCTATCAATTCAGATATCTCATTTGCGCATGACCTACCAACGGACCAAATTATACGCTGGGAAAGAAATTAAGCAGTCAAGACAATAATCCTATCAATTCAGATATCTCATTTGCGCAATACCTACCAACGGACCAAATTATACGCTGGGAAAGAAATCCAAGGTCTGGGTATATTGACTAATTTTTATAATTTCAATTATGAAAAAAAATTAAGAGGATTGAGAGGGAAAGAATTATAAATCCGACATTCAAATCTTTACCTTCGTATTTCTTAAACAAGGGTTCAATAAGATGCTTTGTTTTTGGCAACATGTACGGATCGTACGGAAAATGATCGTCCAGAAGCAAAGGCTTGGCCGTACTTCCCTGTGAAGCAAGGCCAATTACTGGTAGGGTTATCCTTTAAATTGCGTAGTATTGCATTACATGTTCTGGATTAATACATATGAGGCGTCACGAATTTTTTTAAAGTTACTACATCAAACACAGATTCGAATGAAGTTTACTAGATGTTGTTGAATAATACCAGTAAGTAATACCTGTAACTGTTGATGGGAAAGGCATTTCCGGTATGGCTTTGAAACTGATTATTATCCGCTGGATTAGAACAGGTTCTAAGCCATAATGAAAAATCGTATATCTTATCTTAACCTTTTTTATACTACACGTCACATTTGAGTGCCTCTTTATTATGCAAATGACACAATTGAGGCAAATAAGGGGGGGGGGGGGTAATGCAACCATCTCGTAATCAATGATTAAATGGCACTTAGAATTCGAATTTCGATCTGAAATTTTGCATGAATAATCCTTGGTAGGTCTATTTTCCCTAAATCGAACAAAAAGTTGTTAAAGTAACGGCTAACGGCTGGCTGCTTGGCCTTTTTGCTATTTTTGGGCTATCTTAAGAGAAAATTAATCACGAAACCTATCTCCACATAATACTTTTTGTCGCTCAAAAACCTTATCAAACGGTTCTAGCCGGTAGCTGTTGGTACTAGAAATTTAGAAAATGGTTATTGCTATTAATTAACATGAATTAACCCAAAAATATGTTTTAAAAAGTTAATTCCTACGTGATTAATGACGAATTTGCCCTGAAAATAGGCAAAAAACGGCTAAACGACTGAGCCGCCAGCCGTTACTTTTCCAATTTTTGTTCGATTTAGGGAAAATAGACCTACCAAGAATTACTCAAGAAAAATTTTAGATCGAAATTCGAATTCTAGGTGACATTTAATCATTGATTACGAGATAGTTGCATAAACCCCCCCCCCCCCCTTTAAAAAAATGTTAAATGCCAATATAATGCAATATCTTGTTTCCTTGCGTTTCTCTGAATGATATTATCACAGTATGCCACTTGATAGAATGCCATAGTCTTGCTAAATACCTGCAAAATGATATTTAAATATAACAAAAATCGTACTCATGAAAACTGATGCATTACAATGCTAATAAATCAGGAATCTGAAGGGATAAGAGAATGCCCGATAAATTGATGTACACAAAATTACCCCCCCCCCCCCTGCAGATAACAATTTGTCGTTAAAACGTTTGGACACTCAACTAAGTCTCCAAAGTTGTAAACCCAACAAATGAGAAAACGTTATTTCAAAACTTTGGGAACTTGTGCAATAAACTGCCCATTGTCCTCTCTCTTTCTGCTAATAGATAGTTCAATTATCTTGGGTCCAACGCGGTTTCAACGCCGTTTCTTCACAGATCCACAATGTTTTTAATCAATTTCACAAATTCTTAAGTATATGCTTTGTGGTTAATAAAATATCCGATAGGCGTCTCTATTACCTGGACTACAGATTTGTTCATAGCTCTCAGTGGGTTCAGGGGGTGGATGATTAAGCTGTTCACATCCAACTCTCGCAAAAAGGAGACATCATCGTGCTAAAAGATAAGAATATTAATAAAAAAAAAAGATTTTCCTTTCAGACACAACATCCATAAATCCTCTTGTACCTTGTTGTTCTAGGAATCATTGTTCCAGTGTCAACAATCAGCATGTTTTAAATTGACGTACGGACTTTCTGTTAATTATAGACATGCTAAGCTGAGCTTTCTACTAAACAGTACTTAACTTTTAAAGGAAACTTGTACCTAAAGTTTGTTACATATAGGACAATTCTGACATGCCTATGTCAGCGATAAATTAAAGTTATTTATAACATCGCAGGTTTCTGTGGATATTAAAA
This sequence comes from Acartia tonsa, assembly GCF_053477335.1. Lineage (NCBI taxonomy): Eukaryota > Metazoa > Arthropoda > Copepoda > Calanoida > Acartiidae > Acartia > Acartia tonsa. The sequence goes on from NC_137264.1 coordinate 8,097,330, forward strand.
TGAAAAATATAAAATTAAAACCAGTTTTGTTAAGACACGAAAGTCCGAAGGCCCAGATTAACAAAACTGGTATTAATTTTATGATTTTTATTTCAATATATTTATATCTAATACGACGGTATTATTGACTTTCCAGTATGGCTGGGAACCGGTTCTAATCCAGTGGATATTAATCAGTTTCGAAGCCCTACTGGAAAAATATTACCTCAACTAGATCTGTGTGTCTGAAAGCGACGATGTGGAAGGCAGACTGGCAGGCAGAATAGAATGGTCCGTGCACTTTCAAATTTGACGACATAAAATCACAGGTGGAACTGGAAGCATAGTCATGTTGTATTTCTTGTATTTAGGCGATACTAATCGATATAGATTTACCAGTAACACTTAAGTTGACAGGGTGTATATTCAGGGATCTAAAGGGATAAGACAATAGCCATTAAATTAAATATGAACTACAAAGGTACCCCTTCTGTAGATTACAATTAGTACTTGAAACGTTTGGACGCTACACAGTACTCATTGATCAAACCAATCAAAATTAAGTAAAGTTAAGCCATGGAATAAGAAAACGATACTGTGAAAAAAAACAGCCTATTGTTCCCTCCCTTCCTAAAAAGCTATACACAGAATAAGGAAATACAACGCGCATGCCTAGAGTCAAGAGCTGTATACTTGTGCAGCCAATCAAATAATTTCTTCAACCATTTCTTCAACAACTTGGCATCAACCAACTGGGACCGACAAATAAATCCAGAAAAATGTGAAATGGCCGCCTGTCTGATCATGCTGGCCTGAGTCGGGGTTCTGAAGATCTCCCAGGTAAGCGACAGAAACTCTTTTACATATTCTCTCTTTTGATTGACCAAATAAAAGATGAGATATTGAGTGTTGTGAAGCTCGCAGGAAAGAAGAATATGGGTGGTGAACAATTTGAAAAGGATCTGAACCACAGACTGAGCTTTTTCTGATGAAAATACAATCTTTGCATCAGTTTTATCCTTGTTTTTAGAAGATTTTTCATCGATTTCATTTGAAGATTTTTCTACAACGAAACATTTTTCATTAACAAAATCAAAGAGCGCCTCCATACAATCATCCATTTTCTTGCATTGAACAAGGTCAATCTCGTCCATGGCAGGTGTGCTTGTTGATGTATCTTCTTCCTAAAATAATAAGCTGAAGTTAAAGACAGTGTAAAAGGAAGTATGCTTCCTTAGAATTCACAATGTCTGTCTGTCCGTCAAATCGACAGTCAAGCTTTACTGCTATGTTGGGTTTACTCGGCTAATATTTAAGATAGAAAGCTGAAACTTCTTGTCAACATTCCAATCATTATGAAGCATAAATAACTATCAAAAACATCCATGTCGATCGGAATGCTTTTTAGCCGGTTTTTGGCTATTTTTCCAGGCTCATAGTTACCTCATCAGAAGAGCTATCACTGTCTGTATCACTATCACTGTTACTGTCAGAGCTATCGTCCACATTCTCCTCCCCGGCACTGGTATCCTAAATAAATCATAATTTGAAGGAGAGTTGGACTAATTTAACGTCCATCGACTTTTTCATATCCTAGTACCCCTTGAGTTTTAGATAGTTATATCAAAAAAAAAAGTAAATCCTTATATACAGGATAACAGGATCTCTATCTGTCTGTACCAAAGGATCTTACTAACCGCTGAACCGATAAGGTTCTCCTTTACAGTGTAACTTCTCATAGGTCCTGGGAGGGATTTTATCTATAGTCGGGAAGGATACCACCACCACTAAATTTTTTTTCCCATATACTAAATACTTTTTATTTCACTGTTTTTTATTGAAACTAACCCCCTCCCCCCTCAAAAAAATAGTATTTCTTTCTTTTTTAAACTAAAAAACCAGGAGGGTCGAATTCAACCCCCCATCACCTCAAGGGCCCCCGAGAGGGTAGCCGCTAGTAATAAAGAAAATAATAAATTCCATTTTATGTCGGCCATTCTATCAAGCAAAAAACTAGAACTACCTAAAATGAACTATTAAAATGAAAAAAAAATATTAGTACCTCGCTAGATCTAGTGTTGTCATCGTTTCCATTTAACTTATCGTCTGCTTTACCATTCTGTTGCTGGGGATTCCCTTTCTTCCCAGCAGATTCTTTCCGCTGTTGCTGGTTGTAAAATTGAAATAAATGGTTCTTGGGAATGCTCGCATCAAGCCTAGTTTTTATAACATGTTTACATGAAGCTATCTATAATACTAAGTAGCTTGATGTCTGTCTGTCCGTCCGTCTGAAGCTTAAGATCTTGGTAACCACTGAACCGATCAGATTCTACTCTTCAGGGAATATACCTACTGGTCCTGTGGTGGTTTTAGGCTATTTTCTTGGGGGGTGGGACACCCCCAACCCCCCAAAAAATAAAAAGTCCACCATTTTTTTTTGCAGATTTCCTTGGTCCTTTTTTATGCAGAAGATTTCCTTGGTCCTTTTACGAATTTCGCCTAATTTTTTTTTGATCACCTCTTGGGGCAAAGCCCCTAGAGGCTAGGGGCGAATCCGCTAGTTTATTTAAATGAAGTTAATTTAAATTGACGCATTAAAAAACTATTTTCCATGCAAACTTAAAGGTGCTGTTATTTGTTCCGTTTTATTTACTTACTGTCAGGGACAAGGGAATGATACTCTGACAAACAATACAAAAGGAAAATTTCCCCACAACCCCCATCCCCTTTTCATCCACTTTTTACCCACCCCTCTTCACTTACGTTAGAGAAAAAAATATACTTCCATTTACTTTAAAAGGTTTCGTGATTTTTTGTAGAGTTGATTGTTACAATGCTACCCATGACTTACAATTCTTACTGCGAAAAAAGAAATTCTTTGATAATGTCAATTCATTACATTTCCAAGAAAGAATATGAAAACCTTTTAAGACTTTTAAAAAAAACTGTTATTGTGATTAATATTCTATTAATTGTACTGAGAATTATAAATCTTTACTGCAAAATTCAACAATCAATTTTCGAATGAAATAAACATTAAATTATGAGTAATAAACGTTCAGAAATACAAAAAAGGAAAGTTGCTGCGCTGCTAGTATGGACAGCTCTGCATTGCAAACATGTTTACCCAATGATGCTCTCAAAAGCAATCTGAAGAATATCTTCGCCAGCATCTGATAAATAACCGTACAGGCTAAGAATGCCGCGTAGATAATTAACAAATTTTGGCGCGCTTTCAGCCACTCCCTGGTGATAAAAATAATCTAAATAAGTATTAAAGCTAAAATTAAGTTATTTTAACATAACCCAAGATCTTGAAAATCAAGGTATCTAAGACCCGAAGTCAGTGGACAAAACTTTTTTTTTGGGAGGGGAGGGGAATGCGTGCTTTTATGAGAATAGAATGTTTTTTTCTACCTGCATGGAGTATAATCAAGGAAAATCTGAACAAAATACTTTTGTAACGACACATTAGTGACATCGAGCAGGGATCTTAAGGGATAAGACAATGGCCGATAAAAAATCCCAATTATGAAGTCAAAATTAAATATAGTCCCCAAAAGTGCGAATCCAACTAATAAGAAAACGCTATCCTAAATTTTGGAGACTAGTGTAATAAACAGCCCATTGACCCATCCCTCCATGCATCCTACCGCTTTTATCTTAAAAAAATGTTGTTTTTAGTTGTTATTAGATTATATTTGCCTTATAGTAAGGAAAGTTGAGACCTATCTGTCTCAACAGCTCTGTCTTCTCATTCGGTCTAGTCTTCAGCAACACTTTCACAAAATTATTTATATTCTTCTGCGCATTTATAACTTCATTATCAACATTTTTAATGGTGGACACAACCATAGTTGTTTCCGCATTAAATTCTGTCCTATTCGCGTCATTTATATTGGTGATGACGGTCAGCTGTTTGAGCATGGATTTGTACACGTCTTTATTGTAGAATGGATGGTAAATCAACAGGGCAATGAAGAATTTATTGAATGCTTTGCTGATTTCTGAAGGGTGGTGGGCCCAGGGCAGCTTCGTCATTTCATCCATTAAATCTATGAGAAAAAAATAAGTTTTGGCATAAAAATAATTAATTTCCCCTTTAAAGAAAACCACTTATTATCAAATAGAACAAAATGATTTAAAAATCCTTTACACAATAAGGCGGAAAATATAAACAGCTGTACGTACCTGCATGGGAAAGATCCAAGTACTCCAAATTTTCCCTCAACTTATCCAAGGCTACGATAAGACCTTTACCAGTGTTGAACACAATACCAGAAATTAAATTTCCTAGACTGGCAGCCGACACTGGCTCAGATAAAAAAGCCTCCACGTATTCTTCAATAGTTCGCTTTCTCACACTCAAAAATTTACCAGAATTTTCAGACCTTAAAACAAATAAATAATCTATACAAATCTAAGAGCACGTTGCTTAAGTTACACTCTTACTTAAGTACTTAAATAAAAGACACTTATCTATAAATAACATTTCCAGCATAAGGATAATGGAGTGTCAAAATCTCCATCAAATTGAAAGGGCCTAGCATCCACTTTTATTAACACCTCAAGAAATACATTCTATAGGAAAACCCTGTGCACGCCACTGAATCAAGATATGTCCCTTTTCTTAAATTAGTTTTAATAATAAATGGTATAAAAACATAACTTACTTTTTAGTAGACTTTCCCAAGAACATTGCAGCAGTCGACGAGCTTGAATTGAGCTTCTTTAATTCTCCCTTTGTTAGCCTTCCTGGAGATTTAATTGAACTATCACCAGTTACATTTAATCTTACAGATTTGTTGACGCTTAGATTCAGTCCGTTTGGGGTGGACACATTCAGCGACGATCTTGAAAGAAATCCACTTGAAGGGGTGGATTTTAAGCCACTATTATTTGGTGTTAATTTAGTGCCGCCTGTTTTGAGGACACTTTTTAATAGAGGTGTACTGGTTGAATTAGTTCTTATGGGAGATGGTTTAACCTTGAGGACAGGAGAACTGCCGCTGTTTGGACCAGAGCCGCCAGAAAGTTTGGAAGCAGTTGAGCTGCGCAGGCCCGAGTCGGGGGTGTCGCCATTTTTGGGAGTGCTCTTATTTTTAGGGGTATCCAATGATTTGGAAGATGTTTTGGCAGGGTGCGGCGTGCTTGAAAATTTTGGCGTTCCCAGAGATTTGGCACGTTTAGCTTCGGGCTCCTCAGGAGAATTGCCTATATAATATTTGTTTGTTTGAATTACATTATGATATAAACATCAATAATAATATGGTTAGACTCGTAATGATAAACGCATAGGTAGCAAAGTTAGAAAAGTTTTTTTAGTATCAAAGCCACTCCATAATTCACTGTCTGTTAGTCCGTCATTCAGTCTGTAACCTTATCGGAAATTTATTTACTGCTATTTATATTTTTTTAATTTCAGTACAGATTACTATGACCTGTAACTGACTGTTTTCTTGAGAGGTATCTTGATTTTATAGTTTGTTTTTTTTTTGGGGGGGGGGGCATTTTCTCTCTATTTCCTTTATAAGTTTACATTACAACTGAACATCTGCTCTATACCTGGATTTATCTGCTTGTCTATCCAAGTTTTTTTGATGTTTATAAAAATAAATCATAACCTGAAAGCTGACGTTTTCTCTTGTTTTCAGGCATTTTGGTAATCACCTAACTTGCAAATATATCAGTGATTTACTGTATAGGTAGAGATCAAACAATAAGAATGACTTAAGTCAGATATATATTCCACTACTTGTCACTATATGTATACACTAATAAGGACTAACTGTTAATGTTTAACAAGTTTTTATATATTTATATCACTTGAGATTTATATTTTCACTGGGCTTTTGTTTCCTCCGGGTTTGGAACCTGTTTCTCAGCGGGAGTTCCTAACACGGTTTTATCAACCTAAAATTATATTAACTTATAGACAATTTTTAGAAACAAGTATTTTTCTTACTTATTAAGAATACTAGCGGCTCCGCCCCTAGCATCTAAGAACTTTTAGTGTAGGTAAAAAAAGGGGGGAGGGGCACAAAAATAGTTTAAAACCATTCAAAGGCTAAATCTAAAAATTGAATGGCCTGAATCCATCCCGGGACATATATGACGCTTCGCTAAAAAGGAGACCTCAACCAGTTCATACAAAAATCCTAAGCCTCTGGATTTTATTTAGGTTCAAAGACTATTTAATTTAAAAGATTATAAAGTATACGGCTTCTTTAGATTTTTTTGTTTATACGGTAAAACTGAAGGATTTCCCATGGATATGAAGGGATAAGACAATTGCCGATGAATTGATTCAAATTCCCAATGATAATTCACAAAATTACCCATTCTGAAGTTTATAATTACTAATTGAAACGTTTGGACACTTACCTTAATAAATTAACCGATCAAAATTCAATAAAATACCCAAAAGTTGTTGAGGTAACGAATAAGAAAACGTTATCAGTAAACTATGGGGACTAGTATATCAAACAGTACCCTTTCCCCCTATAATAAAACAATTTCGTACCTCGTTTAAATTGATATTTTGTTTCTTGATTGCTTCTCTTACACAATCTCTGTAGACAACAAACAGGGGAGCACACATATCATCATTTGTATCACCTACATAAAAGAGTAAATGTACCTATTTATGTACAACCCCAATGAATGATGATACACAAAATTACTCATTCATTGGATTAGAATTAGTGATCGAAACGTTTGAACACTATATTTAATGATCAAACCAATTAAAATTTAATAAAATTCACCAAAGTTTTTAAAGACAAGATTAAGAAAACGTTACTTCAAAACATTGGGGACTAGTGGAATAAACAGTCAATATCCCCTCCCACCCTGGTAAATGTAGCTTATAAGTGTTTTGATAAGATACGACGGATAAAATTTTCTTTACTAATATATACAGCCGAATAATTTCATATCCGTTAATAATTATAGAATAACTTTCCGTTTATGATATAATACAAAAGTCTTGAAATAATGCATATAATGTTTCAGTTCAAAGCATTGACCAGTTTAAGGTGGATTTTATTGAGTAATTTAAGTAAAAAGTTGTAGACATGTGTTTTAAAATATAATGTATCACAAAATCACAAAATGTGTTCCTTAAAAATATTTGAATTGTATCATAAAACTAGTTGCTTCGCCCATAGCATCTAGGGGATGTTGGGTGAGGAAAAAAAATATCCTAAAACGACACAGACACTTGTAGAGCGCTCGAGCTTCCCTGATAAATACAACTAATTCGTGTCATTATTTTCAAAGATCTTTAGCTTAAGACAAAAATAAAACCTTATTACTTTATATTATAGGATTTCAAGGTTATAGAAATACGATATATGAAAGCATGATGTAAAATTGAAACCTTTTAAAAATTTCTCGGTGAACCAAAGATTGAAGCAAGAATCATACTTTGCCTTCAGTTCGTTACACTCAGGATCCAAGCTATTCATTGTCAAAAACAATCCACTTTCTCTGAAAATAAATGGAGGCTCATTTAATTAAAGTTGTGTGATTCCGTAATAACACGTTTAGAAAATTCTAGACAAAAATAATTCCCCTTATACGTACACATAATTAACTATAATGAATATTATTAATTTACTGTTCAATGCGTTTCATGTTACGGGATCTCTAATTAAATAGCTTTTATAATGGTTTATCATATAATAACGGAACCGTCACAAAAAAAAGCGTATTTTTAATTTAAGTATGTTCTCATCACGATATGTCATATCACTTGGTTGAAATTGAGCCTTGTATAAATAAAAAAAATTACAAAAAATGCAAATTTTAGCGTTAAAATAAAAAAAATATAATGACCGTCTTTAAAGTACAATATTTTTAACGCATTCTTATTGTAAAGATTAAGGATTTTTCAAATAAAATAGAATAAAAACTCACCATCATGTATTCCACTTACACTTTCCTCGACCACGTTCAAAGTATTATTACGTGCTTAGAAACAGAGTTGCCATAGTAATTTATATCTTGGAAATCCATATTTTTTATTTACTCTAATTAATTTCTTTGTTAAAAGATAACTAAAAACAATTCTTCAATTTTTGATAGAATTCATAGAACAATATTATTTTTTGAATGTCTATTGTACAAAAAGATTATAATAAAAAGATATATTAATTACAAATTTAAAATCTGGTAACCCAGTTTGCGCATTTGCCGCGAAGACGAATAAAAATCATGGTTACCAAACTTTAATAAATTAATTTTTAAAATTGATATTTCTGAGAAATTCGCTTGTATATCCTTTCTTATTCAATTTGAATACGCTTTTAGTTCTAAAATATCAAAATAAAATTTTAAAATAAGCTATTTTTAATGATAAATTTTCTTATATAAAAAATTAATAAATGAAATTTTCTCAGTAAATTTGGCATCCTTATGTTTTTATTATGAACCTGGAATTTTCTTTTCCATTTGAAAAATTCCAAATAAAACCTCACATTATTTCTTCATAGCTATATTTTTCAAAATTTGCTTTGGAATGTGTCCAACCTCGCGTTCAATAATTGTCTGAAGCACGTCGAAATAAAACGAGGAAAGGCTCGGAACGAATATCTGATCCTATTATAAACAACCTGCAAGTTTCGAGAATGGAAATTTTAAAATTTAAAGGAACAGAATAAGTTCTTTGCCTCTACTTATATCTTATTTCGAAAAATGAAAAAACTGTATTTATCTTGCCTCGAATACACGTATTCGTAAAATCTTATCGAACAAATTCTTATAATTGAACGTCTATTTCGTGCAATTTAATCGCTAATTTTATCGATTTTTTACGAAAAACGTGCCCTAATTGTGAATCTTTGATTTATCTGATTTACATTACCCCGCTGTTTCGAAAAATTTTTATCCCTGGTTCTATGCTTTTCTGTTTCCATATATTTTGAAATTTCTTGGCGAAAGAATACCCAAACTGTTTGCGTCGAATTCGCCGGTTGGAAGAAAGAAATATTGCGACAATATGCGAATTTCGTGTTTGACTCGATATAATTCGAACTATTTTCAAGATGTTCGGTGATGCAAAACAAATGAACTATTTCGGGAAATCCTCTGAATCTTCGATATCGAGTTTAACGTAACAATAAGTTGTATGATCGATGTTTTGAACGTAAAATTCGTCGCTTATTAGCGAAAATCCGTAAGAAACCATAAAACTATATCCCGAAATTGTTGATCTTTGTTCGAATTTTCGGTCATGCTTGAAAAACGATTAAAAATAATGTAACAAAACCATTGCTTTTAACAAGTATATTCAACAATTTTCATAACATGAAAAACAACTTCTATGATAAAATATATAATGATAACTATCAAATATTAAATAAATGCTGTGATAATGTGTTTTGCACTGGTATAAGAAACATTTGAAACGCTTACTGATTGAATTACTGTAACCGAAGACTTATATGTCGGATATCACAAAGAATTTTCGTGTATATAAAAGACTTTTGCCAAATATGACTATCAAATATTAAATAAAATCTGTGATACTGTATTTTGGCACTGGTATAACATTTGAAACGCTTACTGATTGAATTACTATAACCGAAGACTTATATTTCGGATATCACAAAGAATTTTCGTGTATATAAAAAACTTTTGTCAAATATAAAAATGACTATCAAATATTAAATAAAATCTGTGATACTGTATTTTGGCACTGGTATAATAAAAACACTTGAAACGCTTACTGATTGAATTACTATAACCGAAGATTTATATTTCGGATGTCATAAAGAATTTTCGTGTATATAAAAGATTTTTGTCAAAGAATGAATTTTCGTGGTTCAAGTTGTTTTAATCCAAGAAAAAGTGTGGTGAAAAAACATGAAAAAATCATTGTACTAATATCGAAGTGATCTTAAAAATATGATCCGTGATCCTGATATTAAATTCTTATAAATTAATTATTTAAACGAAATCCTATGATTTTTTGTTTTTTAGAAAAATTCTCACACTTTCCCTTGGAAATCTCAACTATCAATGTAGTCAAAAGGTCATAAATAATACTTTAAAAAATTGAGACTAATATGTTGAACACTGGTAATAAACTTAATTACCCATATTAAATTTGGACCTGAAGGTCTCATTGTCCCTTGTGAAATGGGCATTTACAATCTCGTCGTCGACGAATTTTGGCTGCTGCCTGCCGCCCGTGAACGGCGAATTTATCACGATGTTATGGAACAGGCCCGGTTTGGTTGGTTGGCCGTTCATCGCCGGTAGGAAAGAAAATCGTTTTTGGGTTGTTGGAATTGGACGACTTTGTGGCCGCTGTACTGTGATATCTCTATGCCTTCGTTGGGGCGAATGAACGACAATTTTGGGAATGGCGGTCGGATGTCGAGAACAATTATTTTTGCACCAATCACGTTGCGCTCCGTTGTCCCTGTAGATAGGTTGACCGGACTCTCGCGCAAAGTTTGTTACATAAGGATTATCTTGCATGGTGATACATCTCGACAATGCCATTTGATACGGCTCCGTCATCTGGCGGTACATTCTCGACATTTCGACCGACCGCCATTTGCCCTTGTCGCGCAGGGCTTCGTCCGATAGGCCAGCGTCGCAAGCGGCAGAAACTCCTGCCATCTTGCAACTTTTTCGGCCTACCGGACCGAAGTACCCTGCTTGACGACAAATGTTCTTGATATCATTCAATAATGTGTTGAGGCTCAGCATATACTTGCCGTCTGAGACAGTTTGTTTCCCGGTTGGAGTCCATACTACACTCGATCTGCAGAACAAATAATTCTCATCCAACACGCCTTCGCCCATAAAACTGAAGCCACATCGTTGATAATATTTGTTTATCAGCAGCACAGGACACGTCTCTCCTCCTTCAGCTACGAGTAGATTTTGCACTCCATCATGTTCTTGGTCGTTTTTGCGCTTTGGATAGATGACGCGCAAAACATCCACCCCGCCGATCATGTCCTTGCTTATATGACACGCGCGGACTTGCTCTAAATCGGCGAGGCGCGTAAAGGTATGGAATTGCAAAATTATGGCTACTGCTGCTCTGAAGATTGGTAATGGGATCTCCCAGATGTTTCTGTAGCCGTAGGCGATGCGTTGCATTATTGTTGTGAGGGTCGCTTTGGGTATGGGAGTAGCCTTCTTAATAGGTGCGCGCTCGATCGCGGCGCGCCTGGTGGCTCCTTCTAGGAGCCGCGATACTTGCTCAGAGAATTCTGTGACCGGCTTGCCTATGATATAGGACCAAGCTTTCAGTGATCCGTTCACCTGAAAAAATAAAAAACGTATTCTTTATTTGTTCATGGGTTGTTAACATACTGCTCCGAATTTTACCTAGATTTGTCAATAATACGATATTGCTTGCCATTATATATTTTCGTGGCTATCCACTGTTAACTTAAGGTTCAATTTGAACCTAAATTTATGAGTAATAAGGTAATGATTGCTATGTTTATGTTACGAGAGAATATCTGGACATTTCAAACGGAAAGACGAACCATCTTTTATTTAGTTTGGAAAGCCAGAAACATAAACTTTGACAAATCTGATGCCTAGTTGATAATGAATTTGAACGTGATATAATCCTGATGCAAATTACGTCAAAATCATAAAAGGAGGATCTTATGTGTAAATAATTTAATATTGGCCTTGAATCCTAATGGTAGATATCTAACAACCTGAAACGCATTTCAATTTTTTATTTGAAAAAACTTACTTGTTTTAAAAAGGAATACGGCTTTTGGATATTTTCCACGTGGTGTATGAAATCCTTCAGAATCCTCTCAGTGAACGTGGTCGCTGGTAGATTCCTCTTTCTCAGGTATGCCATGTAGACTTCGACTACATGAGAATGCACACTAGTGGTAGACTGCGCTCTTGCGGAGGAATACAGGAGAGCGTCACGGTTCTTCTCTGGTGATAGGTTTAAAGCTCTGGCCGCCTTCATGAGCCTCAGCGCCGGCCTGTGTGAGATTCCGGCGGGTAAACTTTCACCAACTAAACAAAGTTTAAAACAATTAAACTGGGGAAATGAAATGTTTTCAATCTTATCGCGTGTGACCCTCATGTTCCCTGAGACATGGATGATTTAAAGCCGTTAATTTAAACGATTAAATATGATGTTACAATCATTGACTACTAGGAAAAAAGACGCTAATGCCACAAAGACTCTACCCCGTCTATCCTGGATCTAACTACACTGACTATACTTGCCTCTCATAGGTCTCTGTTGTCCTCTAGCACGAAACCCGGCATCATATCTGGCTCGGCCCATTTTAACAAAATCTGTGAGGGTACGTCCGGTAATACTCTAGGAAAATGGTCTGAAATGGGTATAATAAGTTAGAGTTTCTTTAAGAAAGATGTTTATAACAAATAATTTATAAACTTATCAAATTTTGTAAAATAAAAATTTTGGAAAAGATGTGCCTAAAGAATGAAACAATTTCTTCAAACCCAACCTATCACATCCCATTGCTTTTTATGTGGCTTTAACAAATTAAATTTTCTGATATCACAGACTAGAATAATTTTCAATAAGCGTATTGTTCCGAAAAAGGAAATGGTCTAAATTGATAAATCTGACAAACATATAAAAAACAAACGGTCGATACTATATACTTTATCATAAAATGCGTTTTTAGGTAAAATTCTTTGTACAATTTAATGTGTGGACTAAAACACAACCTGAGATCTTAAAAAACGAATTTTTTACTTCCTTTTAGCGTCGGCCAAAAAGGCTAAAAAACATATTTGAAAAATCAGTTGGACAATTACTATTTTGTCCGAATACAAAAAACATAAAAATACATATAACATTTTGTGTGGAAAGAATATATTCCAGATATACCGGCCTCATGATAAATGTCATCAATAAATGTGTTAAATTATAGAATTTTTCTATAAAGGCTTTTTAAGCAACCAAAAAATCTAATTTGGAATCTACGTTATAATATTAATCTTAGATTACAGATAAGGAGGATCAGGTATTACGATCATACAATCTTCCCACACAGATAATAATAAATTGCAATATCATAATAAATGACTAACAACATAATATTTGGCATATTTAGGTTTTGATTAAAAAAGCAATCATGGAGAAATTGCATGCCCCTTTAAACATACAATCAGATGCCTCAGATGAAAACTCTGTCTTAAAAACAAAAATTCTTTTTATAAAAGATCTGAACCTACCTACCTCCATGAATTGTGACCAATAACAGGCAGATTGCCAAAATGGTACTACAAAAACAATAGTGGCTGCTGATAAGCTTAAAACCTTATGCAATACTGGTATGATACATTTTATGGGGGGGCATACAAACATAACTTGATCACTATTCAACTGCTGTATGAAAAAGTCCGTTCCAGCAGCCGCTTTATCTGGCAGCTTAGAAAAATACAAAGGGCATTTAGAATTTGTGGCACTTGCCATTAGGTCTATGACGGGTTTAACTTTGAACTGTCTGCATATTAAGTCATAATCCTCCATTTTGAAACCCCATTCGTCCGTATTTGTCACCTTTGAACCTTCGTCCGCAATTTTGAGAAGGAGTGTACTGCGTCTCTGCCATACGGGCAGGAGGTTTATGTCATATCTCAATTGGGCTAATTTGATGTCAATGACATGGCGCTGGAGAATCTCTACCCTGGATCCGCGGTTTAATATGCTTACCATTCCCCGATTGTCACTGCACCAGGCTACGGTTTTATGCCTGTTTTGCTCCAGGAAAGCCTCCTGTTGGAACATCTTGGAGACGGCCAGCAGTTCTCTTAAAGTACTGGACTGTTGGATTTCTGACATCTCAAATGGGAATTCCTTGACTATGCGCAGCTGTTCCGCTTCATAAACAAAAGCCCTGGAATCGCTCGAATCAGAAACCATAACGGATTCCAGTCGAGCAATTTCCAGGGGATCAACTGCCTCTAGAAGCACTGCCTGTTTCGCTGGTTGAATGATGTTGATAGTGACATTGCAGCGATTCACAGGTTGCCCGTTGAAACTAAAACAAAAAGATTTTTATTGGTTACTACAGCAATGTTAAAGGGACTGTGAACGAGAATTTTTCTCATCTTAATATCAAATCTTAACATTATCTCATTCATAATATCTCACAGATAGAGCAAAACGCGCTTTTGTTTGCTTAAAAAACGGCTTTTTCCGCCGATTTTTATAAGGTACGGGGAAAGGAAGAAATTTTCCGTATTATATAAAATGTGCATTAAATTGCTTTTTTCTCTCATTATAGCTAAAATTAAACTTTTTCGCATAGTTCTTGACTTTTCCTAACCGTTAAGCTATCTGTAGATGTAAATTATTCATTAAAATATGAACCAGGCACAGAGAAATTGATGAAATAAGTCATGTTCTTTTTGGAAATTCAAATCAGGCATTAAAATTACATAACAAAATTGACACCACAAATTTACTGTGACACATATATTAACTCTTTTCTAGGTTCGGAATAGGTTAGTCTAGTATTTCCACTCTTCCCTTTTTTCATTACTTCCCCTCCATTATTTTGAAGCAGAAAATATAAACAGCTGATTGGAAAATTACATAAATTTAAATAAACATCACGTTTGTTTATGAAAGATTTTCAATGTAGGCAAAACTAGTAATATAGTAGAGCGTTCAACGTACATAGTTATCATATTAATTGCGCCGTGATTTTTACGTCTATGCCATTCCCGAGGTTTTAATTGGCACAAATTTAGGCATTCAAATTTACTTAATATCATGTGGGGTAAAATTGTATGCATATCCAACTGGTTTTTATCCAGATGAATTTCAGTTGGACGTGGTTTTTATATTGTTAGTACACTAATGCTACCAGCGCCAACATAATACATATTACATAATTTTCAGACAAAATGCAGAAATTACTCGGATATGTTGACTATTTCAGCTTCTTCGCTAGTTAAGCTTTAAGTAAGGAATAGTTTTTTCTTTCATCGTATTATAAACCGCTTTCCGCGGATATAGAATGTACAATTATAAGATCAAAACCAGTTTTTTTTGCCCCGAGGTGCCGAATGCACCGACTAAAAAAATTGTTTTAATCTTATGGTTGTACATTTTTATATTCGTAGAAAGCTGGATATAATTGATGCTAGACATAGTTTTCTCGTATGGATGAGAACCGGTTCCTATCCGCCGGATTTGAATAAATATGAGAAATAATATTATTTTGTTAACTGCTCTAGAGATGGCGGCCGCGGGGGAGGGGGGGGAGGGGGGTAAAGCAACCATCTTGTAATCAATGTGTAAATGGCACTTAGAATTCGAATTTCGTTACTTTTTCAACTTTTTGTTCAATTTAGGGAAAATTACCTACCAAGGATTACTCATGCAGAATTTCAGATAGAAATTCGAATTCTATGTGCCATTTATACATTGATTACGAGATGGCTGCATAACCCCCCCCCCCCCTTAAATAACATTAAAAGATAGGGCATTTGACGAGTTCTTAATACTTATTTTTTTTAATCATGGAAAGAAAATGAAGTTTCGGGTTTCGTCGTATATTCATAATAGCCGTCCTCTTATTTCTAGCCCCAGCGGGGCATATTTTCTAACCCTGTGGGACAATCATTATCACATATTTAACCTAACCTAAAATAACCTTTCAAAACCTATTGTGAAAATACGATGAAACTTCGTTTTCTTTCCTTGATCCATTTTTTGAAGGGGGAAGAGATTACCTCCTTTCCTATCCCCTATTTCAGCAACTTTAATGGTGAGGGCGTTCTCCCCCCCCCCCCCTTACCCTTACCTCACGTGATTGATTAATTTAAGAAATACTTTTGTTTTAAAAAAAAACTCTCTAAGGGCTGGGGAGGGGGGGGATAGGGACTCATTAGGGAGTAAGTAATTAAATTCATCCTTTAACCATCAATTAAATTGTCTAAATATTTAGAACTGTGAATAGAAGGTGCCAGTCAAGAATTATGATTGTTTCCCCGAAATTTGCTTCGTGGCAGCTTCGTAACTCTTACAGGTAATTTTGTTTTAATAGAGAGAATTAAATAGGGATGATCTTCGAGTAACACATTTTATTGGCTGGTAAGAAAATTGAAAATTAGTTAGTTTATATGCTGTTTAAAGTGACATTATCTAACTATAAGTTTGGCTCAAAATGTTTTTTATCTCACTCAAAATGGAGATTTTAATCAGTTCTGTTGTTAGTAAAAGGAAGATCGAAAAAATTGTTGTCTGTGTGTTCAGCAAAGAATCTTGCTAACCAATGAACCAATATGGTTCTTCTTTATAGTGGAGCTTTTGTATCAAAGTTCCATTGAAGGTAAATAACTATTTTGAGAGAGGGCACTTCCACCCTTACAAGAGAAACATAATAAACGACCTCACCCAACCTAAATATTTTTATGAAAAAAAGTATGGCTTCGAAACCAAATAATCTCCACTAGATTAGAAATTATGTATAGCAACGTATTATTATAGACAATTTTCCACAAATATTACAATAAAAATCATAAGATTAATTTTAGTATTATTAACTCAACAAAACTAACTAAGTTTTTATTTTAATATCGACGGAAAACTATATATAATACGATGCAGTAAATAAATATTCTTTTTAAAATTTTGGACTTCTCCTTTCCTTCCTCAAATGCATTTAGAGGCCTCTAGATGAAAAAAATATTCAAATCAATAATTTTTTTTTGTTTAAATGTTGATTTCTTGGGACTTCCCCTTATTCTAATCAAATAATTGTTTTTGCATTTTATTTTTTACTAGCGGCTTTGCCCCTAGCCTCTAGGGGCTTTGCCTCAAGAGGTATAATTACATCTTTTATTACCTGGAGAGCCCCCACTCCACCACTATTTTAAATAATTAAAAGAAAAAATTGGTGGAGGGATTTTTTGTTTTGGGGGGTTAGGGGTGTCCCACCCCCTAAGAAAATAGCCTAAAACCACCCCAGGACCAGTAGGTATATTCCCTGAAGAGTAGAATCCGATCGATTAAGTAGTTATCGAGATCTTAAGGGACAGACAGACAGACGGACGGACAGACATCATTCTACTTTGTATTATAGATATTGAGTTCTAAACTTTTATTAGACTTTTACACGACCATGGCTCAACAAGCAGCGCATCCGCCCGTCGTACGGAAGGTGATAGGTTCGAATCTCTTCCCGACACCGCGACATGACAAGATGCTAAAAATGTTTCCTACTGCTACTATGTCAGATGCACAACATTAATAGTTAGAGTAGGGGGATTGCCTTGGCCCAAAAACAGCAAAGCCTATTACCATGCACAGTTAGGTTGTGCAATCAAAGGGTTTTGTCTGATGTACATATGTTACTAAACCTAATATCCTTGGGTGTATTGCATCCCATTAACGGAGATGATACTCTGGATTCTCTAAATGATCACTTATACATCGAAGGATAATCCCGCCTTTACGAAATAAGTAGTAGACATATAAGTAGCTTCACTAGAGGGGTGGATAATTATTTCTAAGGGCGATTTCTCTAAGGATGGTTGTAGTAAAAAAAGTTATCTAAGCAAGATTCTTCAGTACATAGACACAGACATACAGCCTGTTACTTTTTTAATGGAATTTACATAAACATGACAAAAATATTTTCTTTGAATCAAAACTATCGGCAGTTAACCATTTTTTTTTGGGGGGGAGGGGGCCCAAATTTCAATTAAGTTGTACAAATTTAAAAATAAAAAAATGAGAATGTGGGAGGGTGGAAGGTACAGTACAGTACCCATGAGAAGCTACATTGTAATGTACAGGGGTACCATATAGGTTCAGCGGATAGCAATATTTTTCTGCGAAGACATACGCACACATATGTACACATACAGACATTCTGTTACTTTTATAGATTTCTAAAAATGAGACAAAAATAAAGGCAATTGCCCTCATATCGCTTATAAACCGCGAACAAAGTTTTGAGAGTAAAATTTATTTTTAATTCTTACTTATAGATAATTAAAGGAGAATGTCCACTAAAATGGTTTGGGCAGGAGGTGGGGTGGGGGGGTGGGGTGTGGTTACTCGAGAACTCTTAGAGCTAGAGTGAGGTAATTTTGGATTTAAACTTCTCTAGGGCCAAAGTTACTTTCAAGAATATCGGTATCCGCTGCTCCCGCTGAAAACCGCCGAAAACGGCGATTTTTGGCAGGAGTGGCGTTCACCGATATTCTTAAAAGTAACTTTGTCCCTACAGAAGCTTTAATCCGAAATTAGCTCACTCAAGCTATACGGGTTCTCGAGTAAAATATAAACTACAGATACAAAAATGTTCTTTATTAATTTTTATTTTATTTTTCAGGTGTTAAAGAAATTCGTCGAGAATGCAAGAAAACCTGAATATCAAATAAACAAAGATTTCTTGATCTGTTTGTATTTTTTAAAAATGTGAATGTATTAACTAGTTCTAGTTAAATTTTAAATATAAACATTCTTAAAGGATAGACTTTTTTAATAGCGAAGCTTTTCTATAATTAGGGTCGGTCCGCACGTCTGTCCCGAACGGATAACTTTTTTGTTAATTTAGACATGTTAGAATTCCTATCGATTTCAAACTTTGCATTGTGATTCCTGTAGTAGTTAGGTACGATTTTGAAAGCGTAGCAACTCTATAATGATTATCAGAATGTCTGTAGGTCTATTTTAAACATGTTGATTTTTTTACTTATTTAATAACAATTTTTTATCTGTTTTAATTATCCGATTGATCTGATTTTTTTGTATAGTGATTCCTGGTATAACAAAGTACAATATTATAAGCTAAGCAACTCTATAATCAAGTCGTAAAAATGTAAGTATGTCCACAAACATTATCCTGTATCAAGCTGTTATTCAACAAATTTACTTACAATTTTACATTTCTATTCTGAATATCCAGTTCTGACACTATACAGGTGTTAATTTCCATTTGTCCTACCGTTTCAGTGCTTCGCTTTTATGGATGTTGTCATCCTTGTTTTCATAATATTTACTATTACAAGGGTTAGCTTTTTAGTAGCGATGCTTCTATAAACTATAATAAAAAAATATGTCAGAGGAAAACTAAAAATGGAGATTAAAATTTGGCTAGAATTGTTTTTCTCGGTTTCTATTAAATATCAGGGACAGATAGAAATGTGTTTTGGTTAGTTGTTAAAAGCAAAGCTTTTTTATTTTTAGGGTCAGTTCGCCCGTCCGTCTGTAATGGTTAGCTCGTTAATTTAAACAGGTTATAATTGTCCTATCGATTTCAAACTTTGCATGATGATTCTTAAAACAGTCAGATAAAACTTTGAAAGCACATCAACTCTAATCGTTGCCAGAAAAAACCGCAGGTCCATTTGAAACGTGCTGATTTTTTACTTTTTTGATAACAAATTCAAAGTTAAAATTATATAATTTTAAAATACTGATTTCTATTACAACAAAGTACAATGATAAAAGCGAATCATAACAATTACTTACATTTTAGTTAGACTTATGCATGAATATTATGCTTATTCAGTTCTGACACTGTTATTGTGTTATTGATGGTCTGTTCTACATTTCAGAGCTTCACCTTATAGATTTTATCATCCTTGTTTATATATTAACCTAGAGATCATTTTAGGGTGCAAGGTTGCTTTATATTGATATTAAACTTGTTTAGACCTTAAGTTTTAGAATATTTTCTAAGCTTTTATAATAAATAAGAGCTCATTTCGTTAATTTTAACATGATAGAATTACTCTATTAATTTCAAATTATGAGTCCTAAAATAGTAAGGTACGATTTAAAAAGCGTAGCAACTCGAAATTCGTCACCTGAATGTATGTATGTCCATTAAAACATATTAATTATTAACCTTTTTTGACAAAACTTATGTATGTCACAAGAAGGTATAATGTTATAAGCGAAGCATCTCTATAAATAAGTCCTAAAAATGTAAGTATGTCCTTTACTTAAGCAATTTTTAAACAATTTTTTGGTGGCGGCGGAAAACACCAGTAGATGGCAGAAGCGGTACTGCCGCCATTTTCTATTCAAATATTTTTTACTGACTATACTAACCTAAAAACTCAAAAGATTTTGTTTCAATATCTTTAAAAGCACAGGAGAAGCACTGAATTTAAGATATTCCTTGATAACAGAGAATTTGAAAAAAAATAACATGGTCTCATATGTTTCCAAATTGCCTAATTCGGCGAGAAATGCAATAACAAATTTTTTGACGACGACAGAAGATGGCAGTGAACGGCATTTTTTTAAGTTAGATACCAAAACTTGGGGTAATTGGAGACACAACCAAAAAGATTTTACCCAATTATCTCTAAAACTAAGGGAGTAGCACCCAAAATAAAATTGCTGGTATGTCGTGTGACTAGTCACTAATTCTACCCCCCTCCCTCAACTTAAAATTTTGATTAGACGTTAATTATTTATATTCTGTTCTGACACTCTGTTAATGTTAATCCTACCAATTCAGAGCTTGGCTTTTATGGATGTTGTCATCCTTGTTTCATTTCAAACGGGCGCTAGTTTTCATAAAAACTAGGTAGTCATTTTAGTTACTTTTTTTTACCTTTTTGAAGCATTTTGTGGTTACGTGTCGGGTTATTATTAGTATTTGATTTTATTTTTTAGCGAAGCTTCTCTATAATTCTCTGTTAGTCAGTCCATATTGCTATGGGGTATTTGTGTTCATCTTGGCTGCTACTGGAGATAGACAGGTGACATTTTCAGTAAAGATTCCAATGGCACAAGTTTTGTCATGCTCATAAAGATGTTATTACATTTTTTAATTTTTTACTTTGCTACTTATAGATGGTGTCATCCTTATTTTCAACATCTAATAATTTCGAAGTTAGATATGTTAAATCTTATCTAACAAATTAAACTCGATGGATTTATAGAATGTATGGATCAAGAAATTCTTTTCTAAAATATACTTTATTAATAGATATAATTTTATAAATAAATTGATGTATATTATTAATAGTCGCTTCGCCTCTAGGGGGCTTTGCCCCAAGAGATTTGATCAAACCAATTTTACGTAATTTAGATTTTAAACCGCTGAACCGATCGGGTTCTCCTTAACAGGGTAGATTCTCATGGTTCCCGGGAAGGTTTATAACTATTTTGGGGGAGGGTACCACCACCCTCCCAAGAGAAATGACAAAAAAATCGAAAATTTTTGTTAAATACGGGAGACTTCAACGTAAAATAAAGAGGTATCGTACTAAAGAATTATCGTAGCAAACAAAAACATTTAAAGTGCCACTAGAGGCCTCTAGGGGCGTAGCCGCTAGTCTATAATACAAAGTCTGTCTGTTTGTTTGTAGCGAAGGATCTCGCTAACTGCTGAACCAATCGGGTTCTCCTTTACAGGGTAGCTTCTCATAGGACTCGGGAATGTTTATGACTATTTTCTTGGGGGTTGGGACACTCCCAACCCCACCAAAAAAAAATTTCTTTTTAAAACAAACTAAAATAGTGGGGTCGACCACCCCCCCCCCCCCCCCCCGACAAAGAATTTTTTTTATTAAATTTTTCTTTTAAATCTAAAATACAAAAAATTGGTTTGATCAAACGTCTTGGGGCAAAGCCCCTAGAGGCTAGGAATGAAGCCGCTAGTACATACATATATAACAGTTTTACAAAAAATAAAATGCAAACAAGGTCCATAATTACAGCTGTCTTTCATAATATTTAAAGGAGTCATTCCATGATATTCTAGGTAAAATTAAAAGAAAGATATAATCCATGGAAATTTTATGAAATTAGATCTTTTCATAAAGTGTATTTAACAAATATTTAGATTGGAAATATTTCTATTGTTTCTGGACTTTAATAATTTTATTATCGAAATATTTACTAGAAAGAGGACTGTACTTATATACCTGTACAAATACATTGCAAGAAGCAAACAAAGTGATGTTAGTTAAATGAATGAAAAAAAAATGTGGACTGGACTAATGTTTTATGAAAATAATATAAACGAATATAAATACATATATAACAAAAACATCACAAAATATAGGCTTGTATTAGTAACTGTAGTTTCAAATTATTTTTAAAAACGAAACTCTTCTACAATAAAATGGTAAGTCCGATTGTTTATTTAGGCATGTTAAAATAGTCATAAAGTTGTCATAATAATATCTGTTTATGACCTCAAGGGGTCTTGGTGTCGCTTCGGTTTCTATACCTCTCATGCACCTTTAATACTCTGCGTCATAAATGAGGTGTGAAGGCTAGTAAAACCTAACTGTGCATGGTAATGAGTTGCGCCTGTTTTGGGCCAAGGCATTCCCCCTACTCTAACTATTTATTTCGCGCACCAGACATAGCAGCAGTAGGAACCATTTTTAACGTCTTTAACTATGAAGGGATTTTAAGCTGAGAATATAACCTTTTACCTCTCTGACGATGAGTGTATGTGTTAAGTATTGCGCCACGGTCACGGGTAATTAGATATCTGTTACTGTTAGGTATGTTTTAGAATGCGTAGCAACTCTATAATCATCACCAGCAGCTTTATAGGTCTATTAGCTTTTATGGTTGTTGTCATGCTTTTTTCATAAATGTAACTAAATGTATATATTAAAAAGAAGCTTTAAAATTACTGCCTCTTGTTCGTGAAAAGTCCACTTTTAGTCATATATGTGGATTTAATGACAACAGAAAAAAAAACTTCCCAATAGCGGAGGCGTGCAATCGTATTTGATACCAAGAAATGTAAGCTGAATAAGTTTGTGTTTCAGAAGTAACACTAATAACTTCCCCCTCGAGTTGTCATCATTGAACAGAAAAAAGTACTAATATAAAATTGAGATTGTTATAATTGAACCATTGAACATGTTTCTTATTAACTGATTTTGAATCATCAGCTTCAGTTTGTCTAGATATCACTGTCCACGTCGTCTAAACAAAAAAATATTTTATTAGATAAATGTTTGGAGACAATGTAAATGTAAAGTTTGGGCTGATTTAATTTTGAAGGCCAACATGTATTTAATTCAAAAGTTTATCTACTCCTTAATTATTCTTTTTTAAAGCGAAGCTTTTCCATAATTAGGGTCGGTCAGTCCGTCCGTCCATCTGTCAGTCAGTCAGTCTGTCCTGAACGGATAGCTTTTTTCGTTAATTTAGGCATGTTAGAATTTTCTATTGATTTCAAACTTTGCATGATGATTCCTGTAGTAGATAGGTACGATTTAGTAAGCGTAGCAACTCTATAGTCATTACCAGAATGTCCGTACGTCCATTTAAAAATGTTGATTTCTTACTTTTTCATAAAAATTTTTTTATGTAATAAAATCATCCGATTGATCTGATTTTTGGATTACTGATTCCTATTACAATAAGGTACAATATTTTGATATCTATAATCAAGTCTTAAAAATGTCAGTATGTCCTTAAATAAACAGAATTCTTTACTTAAAAAGTTATGTGACATATTTTAGTATAATTTTGTCAAAACTTATATATTAAAATTTTTGTATATTCAGTTCTTACACTCTACAAGAGATAATGTTTGTCTGCCATACCGTTTCATAGCTTCGCTTTTATGGATGTTGTCATCCTTGTTTCAATAAAATCACAGGCTTGCTTGTTTCCCACCACTTGGCAAAATTAAGTGGGGTGGATACACCCCACGAAATGTAAAAAAATTGCGCAATTCGCAATTTTTCAATTCAAGGACACTTGTTTGATTTTCGAGTGGATGGATGGACATATTGGGGGGGGGGGGGGCCTGGGCCACCCCCTTGACACTAAAAATACACCAGTTTGTTGTCTGTTATACAGCCTCATCGATTTATGTATAAGACGGAGTCAAATTTTCAATTGCGCTTCACGAACCCCTTGGTAAAACCCTGTGCACGCCAATAATTAAAAGGTGATGTTAATTCATTTTAAACATGATCCTTTTATAATAAACTAACATGATGATTGTTTGTTTGTCTGCGCCAAAAGAGCTCGCTAACCGCTGAACCGATTAGTTTCTCCTTAACAGGGTAGCTTCTTATAGTTTCTGGGAAGGTTTATAAGTATTTTTGGGGAGAGTACCACTAGCGGACGTGCTTTTACTTTCAGCTAAATCTGTATCAAATATTTACCTTTCACAAATTGAAGAAATACGGAGGTGGTTCAACTTAGATGTTATCATATTTTTAATTTCTGAAAATTTAATAAATAAAATTAAACAAATTATAGCACATTTGATAGGCAAAAGTAAGGGGCATACCTTTAATAATAAAAAGGTAAAACCAAATATCACGAATAGATAAGTATGATTTACGACAAATATTGTGTAAATAGGTGTAAAATTATCAAAATGATTAATGTGTACAGTACATATTTACATTTTAAGACTTAATTTCAGAGATGATTCGCTTATACCCTTATGTCTAATTATCCAAGAAATCAAAATTCAAAGTGAAAAGAATAAATATATTATCCTTACATGAAATTAGTAGGATGTCTTATCTGTTTGACTAAGGATCTTGTTAACCTCTAAACCGATATGGTTATACTTTACAATGTAGCTTTGATCTTATATATCCTGGGAAGGTTTATAACTATTGGTACGTTAGGAGGTTACAAACACCCTGTGAAGATAAACTGCCCTGAGGAAAATAATTATTTCTTTTGAAAATCAAAATCATAGATTGGGGGAAGGTTGATTTCCCCATCCCACCTCATGTGCCTATCAAGGCTCCAGGGGCGTAGCTGCTAGTCTGTAATGTAAAGTATTAAGTTTATTTTGGTTTAAGCAAAAGTTATTGCTGGTCTGTGTGGGTTATGCTTTATTTCGCCTATGCAGACTAGGCACACAGCTATAAGTACGTACAACATAATCTCATCATAAAACATAAAAAATCACCATAATTTAAGTGGACTTAACTTAATTCAAGGAATGATCATATTAGAATTGCTACGCTTAATCAATTAAAAATATGAAACAAACTCGGAAATATATGAAATTTTTTTTTTCCAATCTTAGATTTTACTGATACAAAATAATAACAAAAAACAGCTGTTGTAAATTCTTCCTTAGAGGAAGATGGACAAAATATTAGTCGTAATTTTTAACCCATACCCAAATGAGTATTTGTAAAAAACATATATAATTATTATTTTTTTTCAAACTATTTTGCGATAAATATAATTACAACATTATAAGACTATCAAAAAAGACTTTTTTTGTTTTAAACTATGATAAGTAACTAAAATGAAAAACGGAAAAAATACCCAGGAGTCATTTGTCCAATCATTAAATTCATGTAAGGAACGAGATGGCAGTGCTATCCTAAACCAGACATTATACAGATAATTTCCATTTTAAAATACTTCATTTTTTGACAATTACACAGTAACACAGTAGTAAAATAAAAATTCGATATAACATAACTAATTAGACACTGTCAGGAAAACTTTTAAACTATATTTTACATCCAAAATGTTATTGAAAATAGATTTAAACAGTAAAAATGTAGTCTCAGCTGCTCAAAAAAATTTTCTTCCCTTCCCCAACAAGGTTTTTCCGGGTTTAAAAAGTCAATATTTTCTTATACAAGGAACTTTCAGATAATTTTTTTATCTAATGTTGTTTCAAAAACACTCTTCTATACATATATTAACAGAAAATTTCTGGTTCACACTCCCTTTAAATTTACTACAGTAATGTTAAAATATTTTCTTTCTGAGGTGATAGTAACAAAATTTATAGATTGAAAAAGTGTAAAAAACTTATGGCTTAATAACTTGAAAAATATTTTGAACCCCGAAACTACTAGTTTCCGTCAATTAAAACTTATGTACACACCTTATTAAGAAAGTCTGGAGCATGTCGAACTCTTGGAGCATTCTAGCGTTAATGACAAGTGATCCCTTCCATCCCTTTTCTTGGACAGTCTGTCCTAGTGTCTGCTGACATGCTCTTGTGACAACCCTCATTACGTTTCCGTGGGAACTGATCAAGTGGCAACACACGCCAAGGATGTGAGCGAGTTCCTTGGCGTGTATGAATCCCGTTTTATTGAACTTTGACACCGCTTTGTTGATATCATTTGTTAAAATGATTATTTTCATTTGTGGGGCACTTATCCTCATTGAAATAGAGTTGATGTTAAAACCCAGATAACAGAGAACGGTAGTAGGACCAACGCATTTTAAAATGTTGAGCTCCCACCCTGTGCATTCAAAAATAAACTTGATGAACTTTAAGCTGGCTGTCCCTTTTATCTTGGATAATGCGCAGTTGATAGAGTCATCCACGAAGGTCGAAATGTCGACACCTCGTGAATGACAATATCTCCTGATCGGTAAGATGAGGGAATTCATGATGAAAGTTGCTGGACCTAATAAAAATAATTCTAAAAATTGTTGTGACGAAAAAAGAATGAACCCATAAGGGTTTTTTTCGAAAAAATAAACTGTATAAAACCAAAGGAAAAACGGTAAACATTTTGCGTTTTGATTCGCCGAAATTCAGGGTTCTTAAGCCGCAAAAAGATATATGTGACAATAGATTTTGCAACATTTCATTATGCTCTTTAAGTATCCCCTCGTCGAAAAATATACAAAAAATGTAAAATATGTAAAGAATTCCTACCTGTTCCAAATGGCAGAGTTAAGCATTCATAAAATTCGCGGACACCAGAAGGATTTACAACTGCGAATCCAAATAAGCTGCGGAACTGGGGATGGATCCGTAAGTGGCAATACATACTCGTGATATCTAAAACTGACATCCAACAGCCAGGTGTAACTCTGGGTAAAACCGCGCCGATATCCTCCATCTTCATTTTAACTTTTCTCAAGCAATCGTTGAGTGTCCTGGACAAGTCGACACACTGGCGCAACTTAAGATTCCCTTCACCGTCGAGTTTTTGTGCGACGGTGATGGGGTTAACAAAGTAGGGTTTATGATTAACTTTTGCCACTATGCGATCTTTAATCCACTTATCAGTTTTCGTATATACAAACTGAATATTTTGTAAAGCGCTTAGGTTATTTCTAAGGTCAGTTGCCTCTGGCAACTTTGTCACTATGTCCGGCTTGTAACCGTTATGTAGTAAGTCTAAAACTGAATCGTTTGCCTGGAGGACTTTATCGTAAAACATGATTGCTCGAGGATCATGTATTCCCCCCGAGACAAGACCAAACCCCTTCGAGCTGAGTTCATTTATCTGGTTGTCGATAAAGTCAGCAAAATCCTGATCAGATATGTCACTTAAGGATTTTACTAAAGAGTCACTGAGAGTAATGTTTAATTTAGGATTAAAAGCGTCAGTATGAATTTCACCGTCGATATCAAAGTTCTTGCTGTCCTGGTCAAAGGTTGGGCTTTGGCTGTCTTTGGTCGTGTCTTGAAAGAAAATTTCTGACTTATCGAGCTCCTGGAACTTAGTGGGCGACTGCGGAGCAGAGGAAGCCGTAAGTGTCGGGCTCGATGCCTCGCCCTATTCTTTCTTTTTCGGGGCATTGCATTGGGAGGCTCTGTGTCCTTGCTTCTGGCTGAAAAATATAGGCCAACGATAAAATCAGAAATATTATTGTATGCCTAGTATGGAAACAAAACATGAGAATCAATACAGAACTTTCACTCAAAATTGCTTGTGAAGATAATTCTATAATGAAAACGCAATAAAGCGGCAAAAACAAAATATTTGTAAACAACGTAGATCAATAGAACGGCCAATGTGAAAAAAGTTTTTTTTTTTTTTTTTTGAAGGATAACTGCCAAAAACTAATATATATATTTCTTTCTATGGACTATAAAAAGAAATTATAAAACATTACTCACCAATTGTGGCATATGCCTGTAAAACGTTTTGCGGCTGGCCTCTGATTAGCCTCGCGTTCCCTCTCTCTCCTGCGCTTCTCACCCTCCTCGTGCTCCTTGCGGAGATTATTGAGTCGGGTGAGGCGCTCACCATGGAGGACCTCACGGTTATCGTTACAGGCGAATCTAAAATATGTATTTGTGACAATTGACTTATAGTTGAATATTGGAACTCATGGAAAGGGAAATTCCCATATTTGACACTGCAATGGCTATGCTATAAAAGATCTAGGAGCATGACCAGCAACTTCGCTTCCTTTCTATCGTTTAATGAAAAACAGCCGATATGCTGACTGCTCAGTATTTAAAAGAGATGTCGAGGCTCTTGTAGAAATAACAAAAACTTACTTGACTATAACTGAGGGGGAGTTTGTAAACGCCAAGCTTGAGTACAGAGACATGAATTTCAACAGTTCCACAGCCATTAATGCGAACTCCATAGCCCGATGGATGGAACCGTGTGCCTCTGGGGGTAAATGCGTGTTGTATAACTCTCTAACCGCGTCCTATTATAAAATAAGAAATTTTTTACCTATAGGTCTCATAAAAAATTGACTACTATGTGAAGGAAACGTTAAAATGTCCCGTGGAGTTTTAAATAAATTAGTAAAAACTGTGTGATTTTAAAAGGTTTATCAAAAAACAACTTGATCTTTTATATGCTGAAATAAATTTTGAAAAAAGTTATGTAAATTTTACCTCGACGTTGTTCTGTACCGACAATATGTCTAATCCAACTTTCTGCATGAGTTTTAAATAACTGGAGTCACGGCAGCTTTACCCAGCCTTGATTGTTGGATTACGGCATAATGTGCGAGACAGAACGACGGCGGCTTAGCTTTCGTGAGAATGCCCCCAATTAATCTCCTGCTAGGTAGCGCCACAATTGGCCATCCATCGGGGAATGGAGTGGCCTGAGCATAGTTCTGTGGTAAGGCCATTTGTGCGGCCGGTCTCTGGAGCTGCTGGCTTGAAACGGCAACGCCGCTGGTCGAGGGCTGGGGGGAGTTTGTGGCTTGTTGCCTGCTGCCAGCCTGGTTCCTGTTTTCTGCCAACATCCGGATGACATCAATGAGAACGTTGTTTGGAACTTGGTTTGGGTGTGTATCCGGTGCCTGTGGCCTGTCCGTCGCTGAACCTCTGCTTTGGGCTTGACTTCTTGGCGGGATAAAAGGCTGAGCCAAACTTGTGGGAACTCTAGCCGTCTCCTCAGATCTGTGCCGTGCGCGACCATTGGGAGCACTGCTCTGTGGCCTGGCTCCTGCAGCCCCAGGGAAACTCGGGGGTGCATGAATGCTGACATGGTGAAAGTTTTGAGAGGGTTGGGGAACGGGTCCAGAGCGGCCAAGTGGAACATGTTGAGGATGGGGTTGAGCTGTCCTGTACTGTTCCTGTTGCTGCCCATAACGCTCCCTTTCCTGTTGAATGTACGACGCTGGAGCTGGAATGAGGGGTGTAGAGGCTCTTGAAGGCCTAGGCCCGAAAGGGGCACCGTCGGCCACCATTGCCAACAACTCAGCTGGGTCTCTCTCATTTCCCACATTCATGCGGTCAGCCTCCGCTATTTCATCTATAAAAGGGGGCTGCTGTGACACATGTGGTGATATGTGCGGTGGAGCAGGGTGACTGTTGTGACTGCTGTCGCTGTCATCGTTGCTGGCCGAGTCCTGACCGTCGTCATTATCTCCCGCTAAAAATATAAAATTTGTTTGAGCAAAAAATAAACCTTTGAAGATCGCAATTTGATGCGAAAAATTTTCTAGTGGTAGGAAAAACATAACTAAAATGGTGCTAGGAAAACAAATATAAATCTAAAAAACAAAAAATGAAGAGGTCGGCAATTATACAATGTGTTGTCCCCTAAAAACGGTTGCAAAATGTACATGGGTTATGTGATTTTCTTTCAAATTAAATTTGTTATTGGTGTGCGTTGACTGAAAACCAACAGTAAATAAAAACTAGAAATATGCAATCAAATATCGTCACGTAAATTATACTCCTTAATTTATTCAGATTTCTTATTATTATCATTCCTGTTCTTTATTTTCTTTTGCAAATGTTTAGGCACTGCCGTAAATTCTAAAAGAATAACAATACTTCCGCGGCTAATTAATCACTATGCTTACCTGGAGAAACAGGCTCGAAACCGTTTTCCTCATCAAACACTGGGAGGTCTTGGACGATATCGCCAATATCGGGCAGCTGCACATCATCCTCAGCGTCAGCCATATTAAAGAAAACGGCAAAAATTAAAGCTTGTGAAAAGGAAAAATCTGAAAATATATAAATTCATTAAAAATCGAATGAAAGAAAATCTAAATTTGTGGAAAAATTCTTGCAAAAATAAAGAGAAGTAGCATTGTAAATCTATAAACTTAAAATTGGAAATTGGATAAAACCAAGCGTAGAAAAAGAACTAAAATGTGCGTGAAAATACGTATGGAAATCAAAGACTTGCGGCGAATGAAATATTAAATAAAAATTTTATTTTTCAAAAGATTTACAAAAGAAAAACTTCTCATTAATTATCAAAATGTTTTTATCGGCGGAAAAGATATAAGGAAAAGTTTATATAAAATACTTCGTGGAAATAAGAATGAAAAAAGAAGTTAAAAAGGGGATGGGAGGGTGGGTGAAAAAATATTATTAAGCTTAAAATCCATATCACAAGCGAAAAGTTTAAATAAATACGTTCAAACTCTTTTAGGTTTTCTTTCACTGTTATGTTTAGATGTTGCTCGTTCCGTGGTTAAAATAAGAATGATTGAATATACGGGCTTTCCTTTAGCCCCCTCTCTCCCTCGTGGTATACTATAATTGTACCGGTCCGACTAAATTCCGTCTACCGCAATTGTAAACTTGAACTTGGCCCGTACCGCCTTCATAGAGTGCTCCTCTATTATTCAAAATGGCCCCTGCCGTTATTCTTGCCTGCCGATGGGGCCCAATTTACAAATATTTCAAAATTAATCCGTAAGAGGTCCTCCCAGTTACGTCACGTCTCTCTACTGCCACCTAGCGGCTGTAGCTGACAACTATTAATTTTATAGGCATCCGTCTGCTAGCTACGAGCTTTCACACGTCTCTCTACTGCCACCTAGCGGCCGTAGCTGACAATTTAATTCTATATGCATTTGTCTGCTAGCTCTATGAGCTTTCTCTCTTATTAATATCAGGTCAGACAATTCCCAATGAATTTTAACAAAATTCACCCTAAGATCTCAAAAGCTGGTTGTTTATAATCGTCTGTACGCGAAATTCTAATCCTCCCCTGTCCACGTTTTCTTTCGACGCTCTGAGCCGCTTATTGAACTGCTCCTAGAGACACATTTAAGCAAATTTATAGAAAAATCCTACCATATTCCGCAACAAATATCAATTTTCTTTTCCATTTGAAAAATTCCAAATAAAACCTCACATTATTTCTTCATAGCTATATTTTTCAAAATTTGCTTTGGAATGTGTCCAACCTCGCGTTCAATAATTGTCTGAAGCACGTCGAAATAAAACGAGGAAAGGCTCGGAACGAATATCTGATCCTATTATAAACAACCTGCAAGTTTCGAGAATGGAAATTTTAAAATTTAAAGGAACAGAATAAGTTCTTTGCCTCTACTTATATCTTATTTCGAAAAATGAAAAAACTGTATTTATCTTGCCTCGAATACACGTATTCGTAAAATCTTATCGAACAAATTCTTATAATTGAACGTCTATTTCGTGCAATTTAATCGCTAATTTTATCGATTTTTTACGAAAAACGTGCCCTAATTGTGAATCTTTGATTTATCTGATTTACATTACCAAACTCAAAAACAAATAAACTTTAAAATATAATCACCATTCTCGAAACTTTTATAGAAAAGGGAAATTTTTTCACTTTTATTACATTTCATATGTGTTAAAAACTTGTTATCTAAACTTCGCTTGATTCCTTAGTATTAATATGAAAAAATATTATTAAGCTTAAAATCCATATCACAAGCGAAAAGTTTAAATAAATACGTTCAAACTCTTTTAGGTTTTCTTTCACTGTTATGTTTAGATGTTGCTCGTTCCGTGGTTAAAATAAGAATGATTGAATATACGGGCTTTCCTTTAGCCCCCTCTCTCCCTCGTGGTATACTATAATTGTACCGGTCCGACTAAATTCCGTCTACCGCAATTGTAAACTTGAACTTGGCCCGTACCGCCTTCATAGAGTGCTCCTCTATTATTCAAAATGGCCCCTGCCGTTATTCTTGCCTGCCGATGGGGCCCAATTTACAAATATTTCAAAATTAATCCGTAAGAGGTCCTCCCAGTTACGTCACGTCTCTCTACTGCCACCTAGCGGCTGTAGCTGACAACTATTAATTTTATAGGCATCCGTCTGCTAGCTACGAGCTTTCACACGTCTCTCTACTGCCACCTAGCGGCCGTAGCTGACAATTTAATTCTATATGCATTTGTCTGCTAGCTCTATGAGCTTTCTCTCTTATTAATATCAGGTCAGACAATTCCCAATGAATTTTAACAAAATTCACCCTAAGATCTCAAAAGCTGGTTGTTTATAATCGTCTGTACGCGAAATTCTAATCCTCCCCTGTCCACGTTTTCTTTCGACGCTCTGAGCCGCTTATTGAACTGCTCCTAGAGACACATTTAAGCAAATTTATAGAAAAATCCTACCATATTCCGCAACAAATATCAATCAAATTTCAAAAGAGAAACTGAAAAAATATTAAAAGAATGATGTTTTGTCATAAATTTACTAGCATCTAGGAAAAAAAAACAAAAAATATATTAAGATTATTAACAACCTAAAACCGTCCTGGGACCTTTATGAAGCTTCTCTAAAATGTAGAACTCAATCCGGATCAGTAACCACCGAAATCTGATTCTGCAGACAAAACATTTTACCACTTTTTTTTATAATAGGAAATTTATTCCTAGACCCATGTTTACATTATATACCTACTTAATTTGTGAAATTTTTATGTAGATTGAAAAAATTGAGGGGGATTTTTTTGTTTCTTTTTTTAAGGGGGAT
Organism: Acartia tonsa; assembly: GCF_053477335.1. Lineage (NCBI taxonomy): Eukaryota > Metazoa > Arthropoda > Copepoda > Calanoida > Acartiidae > Acartia > Acartia tonsa. The sequence continues at coordinate 8,130,183 of NC_137264.1, forward strand.
TGGGGATGTTCCACCCCCAGGAAAATTTCTTAAAACCACAACAGGCCGGACCAGTAGATATATTCCCTAAAGGGGAGAATCCAATCGGTTCAGTGGTTACCGAGATCTAAAGCTTTCAGACGGACAGACATCAAGCTACTTTGTATTACAGATAAATCGCGCGATTATCTAACCTTAATTGTTTATAGTATTAATAAGCAAAGTAGTTTTGAAATCATTCGAAATGGATTAGTTCCAAGGTTCGAGTCTCTACATATTCATCGTAGATACAGAATATGTTGTAAACTTTTATTCTTTATTTTAGAAGAAAATGCTAACAATGTTCATTTTTACAATTTCACTATTACACATAAAGTGATCGGAATGAGTAAACTGGAGAAATTTATTGAACACAAACACGAAAATCTTGATTAAGAAATTAAATAGTCAGACTAAATGGGTGCACATAGAACAAAAACATATTCTAGAAAACATAAAATTAAACAGGTGTATTTCTTAAAGATTCGTAAGCATATATCAGATATCAATCCTTGGTATAAAGAATGCTACCCCTAACTTAACACCCAACCAGAAGAAGGATATTGTGCGCAAAGTATCTGAGAGAAATTTTTCCATCAAAAAATTTTGCAAGAAATATGGAATATCGTCGCTTATCATCAGAGATTGGGTTAAAGAGGCAAACAAAAAAGATTGTTGCCCCAACCTTTACACCCCGACAGAAGGAGGGTATTGTGCGCAAAGTATCAGAAGAACATTATCCCATCAACCAACTTGGCAAGGAGTATGGAATATCACCGCATATCATCAGAGATTGGGTCAGAAAGGCAGGAAAATTACTTCCGACCAGGTATAGGAAGATTCTGCCCGCAAATAGAACAGTTCAAGCCTTGAATATTGCGACCGGTGTTGTTACTTCACAGGCGAGTGGGACAGCAGCCAGAAATTATGGGGAAACCAATGAGTCCAATAAAAAAGGTAATCATAATAGGAAAAGAAAAGAAAGGGAAAATAATGAAATAGGAGAAGAAAGGAGAAAAACTATGCAATCTATTTTCCCTAATGTTATGCTTTTTGTTATCTTAGATACTTTTTTCTGTTTAAAATTAGATTTCCTTTATTCCCTGTTATAACAATCTTATAATTTCCCATCGTAAAATAAGTTTAAATATTAAAAAAATTCTTAACGCTTCGCCGTAAGAAATTCAGCTTAGCTGGAAAAAACCTACACCCCTTTTATTAGCACAAACATTAAATTCAGGAAGTTTACCAGGAAACATTAAAGTAAAAGAAGGGATAATTATGGTTTTATTGGGATTAATATTCAGAAAATGTTACATGTCTTAAAATTAGTTATATTTTTTGTTTCAGATCTACCAAAACCCCAAATAAAAGTATCTGAAGCAGAAGATAGACCTCCCCCTCCTCCTTTTCTGAAAGTTATTAATTTAGAAAAGCTCATGACATCAAATAGTGCTGCAAATTTAAATACACAAGATAATGATAATACTGAGCTTAATAGTTCAATTGAAGAGATTGCTGATGATATCTGTACTCCACTTTCTAAAGTTTTAAGAAAAACAAAGAAAACGAATGATTATATTAAACCTGTTACTTCACCAATGATTCCTACTCAAACTTTTGATTGTCATTTGTGTCAAGAAACTTTTTCAGGTGTAGAAGACTTTATAATTCACCAACGATTCCACGACAATGAAAAGTCACCAAAGATTCATACTCAATCTTTTGTTTGTCATTTGTGTCAAGAAATTTTTTCATACGAAGGAGACCTTGTAATTCACCAACGACTCCATGACAATGAAAATCCATTTAAATGTGATGTTTGTAAAGCTACTTTTGCTTCAAAAGGACTGTATACTAGCCACAAAATTACACATTTGATGAATAAAACAGAGCTAGTATGTTCTTTATGCCCCCTTAGATTTGTTGATGAAAAGAGCTTAAAAATGCATGCCAAAGAAGAACATAATAAATGTAGATTTTGTAAAAGAAACTTTGATACTCCGTATGCTTTGTTAATGCATTTATCGAGACATGATTATTGTTTTTTATGCAATAAAATTTTCAAAAACTTAGTATCTCATAACCAGAAAAAACATGTAGATACCAATTTATCACAGATACCAATATGGCAACAGCAAGAAATATTAAAAAGGTATTTTAATAAAGTATTAATCATTGAACCAAAGAGTAAAGGAAAAGATTCCAAAGAATCTGAGCCGAAGCCAGGGAAGGAACCAGCGAAAATCTGCCTAAAATGTAATTCTGAATTAGATGAAAGGCATATATGTATGAATGAAGCTAATTTAAGATGTTTTAAATGTGATGTCAAGTTCCATAACAAATCTGCATTTATTTTGCATAAAAGAAAACATTTTTATCTTTATAAAAGAAAATTTTGCAATAACTGTAAAAAATATATGCGCAAGGATGGATTAATTAATCACAAATGCTCTAAGGTTACCAAAGAAACTAATACAAAATCAACAACAACCACTGAAAATAATGAACAATCAGATGATATTGATGATCCCCAAAAAGAATCAAATGACCAATCAAATGTGAGTGATGATTTGGACAATATTATATTATTATCACCAGAATATGTAAAAATGATGATGGAATGTAAAGGATTTGTTCCACCCCCAACTCCCATGTTTTTTGACACTAGTGATATATACTACAACACATAACCCGCGACCATGCCGCATCCGCTCGAAATATGAAACAACTCTCTTATTAGAAATATGTTTTCTTGTATTAAATTTTTGTTGAATCAATTTCATAGGATCATTGCTTGTATATTACTACCATGCATATAAACAAGTTTTAACATTATCAATACCTTTCTGCATTTAAAAGACTTTTTCACGTCTGCATTCTAGAATTTGAGTCCCAATTATAGGTATTTTTCATCATAAATTGGTACATTTAAGCCAAAAATTATTCTTACCATTCATTCATCACATTCCTGCAAAAGATACCAAACTAATAATTTATTTACTTATTATTAAACTGAATGTCTTTATTTGATTTTCGTAATTTTTTGCAATCACATTTACTCTTAGATTATTTACAACGCGACATTTTTGTAATTGTTTAAATTATTTATATTTAAATTTATAATACTCCATTGTATTTATGGATTAAACTGTTTTTAACCTATTTTTTTATCATTTATAAAAAATATACTATGACACTAGTAGAATCAGACTGCAGAGCCCAAATTTGAATTAAGTCCCCAATAAACTTTTTTGGGGGGATTTAAAAATTAATTTTATATGTTGCTGTGATCATTTTGACCGAAGCAAAAGCTTTTTTTTACTTCGGGTAATATTGTGGCTTACAGAACATTTTTATATAATTCACTTTATATTGATACAATAAAAAAACATTACTCTGTTCATTGGAAATAATTTTTTTTTCCAAAACAATTAATTTCATTGAAAAATCTAACATTTACAATAAAACAAATAATTCTGAAATCTAACCAATAAGAAGCCTTGTTTTATATAATTCTTTACAATTCAAAAAAAGAATGTTTTCACAAAGTGACTTATTTCCAATGTAGTTAAATATTTTTTATTTAGTAAAATGAAAAGAATGAAAACCGTACACATAAAAGATACATACTTTTTAAAATTATTTTAAAAGATAAGTTTGAATAATCTTATTTTATAACACATTTGTATAGGTGACAAAAATAAATTTGTTGTATTGCATAAACATTTGTTGTCATTTAACCCTTTACAGCCATTTTTTATGTTTTTAAAATAAGTGAGAGAACACAAACATGTTAATGTTAATTCGTTGATATATTATGAAGAATTAACTTTTTAGTGAATTTTTATAGTAAAATCATAAGGCCTAATTTTACTCTATACCAGAATACAATATTTATGAAGCAAAACACTCTAAAACCTACGAATTTTACCCAAATAAAAAAAAGACCTTTTGCTCGGATCAAAATGATCACGGCAACAGTAAAAATTAATATTTAAATCCCCCCAAAAAAGTTTATTGGGGACTTAATTCAAATTTAGGCTCTGCAGTCTCATTCTACTGGTGTCATAGTATAATTTTTATATACGTTTTAAAAATAGGTTAAAAACAGTTTAAGAAAACGAAAGTATTACTCACTTTTTGATCATATTCTTTGTTATTTGTCGTTCAATCAATCCACTTACAATTTTTATTTAATGTCCCTAAAACTTTGTTAAGTTCTTCCTCATAGTTGATCTGTTGTATTTTACACTGTATTTAATATTTAATAATCTATTTTAATTCACACTAATTATCATTTTGTATTGTTTCAGTAAAAAAAATGCATAGTTCATATTTTTTATGACCAATTTTAGGAAAATGGAAGGTAAATATAACTTTTGATTTAAAGTTATTTTTCTTAACATATTTAGTTGTAAAATTATTGATTGAACAAAAAGTAAATATTTTATAAAAGTTCACAAAAAGGACAGGTATTAAAGCAGTCTTATGATTGCAATTTGAATGTAAAGTGGAGAAGTGGTTTGGTCAGATTTGTGTAAACAATAGGGATAGACTCAAGGAGGTAGGGACAGAGAGGGAGAGGATATTGGGCTGTTAATTATATTAGTCTCCAAAGTGTTATAAAAACATTTTCTTACTCGTTGGCTTAATATCTTTGGGGACTTTTATTAAATTTTAATTGGTTGGTTCATTAAGTTGGGTGTCCTTACGTTTCAACCACTAATTTTTGTATCACCATTGGGAATCTACATCAATTTATTAGCCTTTGTCTTATCCTTTTAGATCCCTGATTATTACTTTTTAGTGATGGTAGAGGAAGAGTTGGACAAGCCAGGCCTTGAGACAGCAGGACCACCCAAACCATTGGCCATTAGTGGCAATACAAGACAACAGTTTGATGGGTGGAAGGATCAAGTCTGCGCCTATCTTTACAATCAGGCACAGTTCATGCTAATTCTTTTCCTTGTTTAATGAATAGGAATTGTAACGCGTCCTTAGGTTTTATTCCGCAGGCGTGAGATTATACTAAACAGAATAATCATTTATCAAATTGTATTATAGAAAGCTTTCAGGCTGTTATTAAAATGAAAATTTATAGAATTAAAATCAGTTTTATTAGCCCCGAGGAGAGGATAGCCCGGACTAACAAAACTGTCATTAATTTTATGTTTTTTTTTATTTTAATATTCGTGGAAAACTGTTTATGTCTAGGCCCAAATAGGCAGATTTTACTTTTATTATAGAAAAGAAACGTTCAACTGTTGTTTTGTTATCTAATGGTTATATGGGTGTATTTTTTCTAAAGACTCTAACCTTGAGGGGTTACCCAGTAAGTACCCAATAAAACCTAAATCAATCTAACCTGTAAAGTATTAGACAAACTAAAACCTACCCCTTCTCCCTTTTTTCAGTTTATTTCAAAAATAAGAAGGGGTTGTCAGTGCTTAACAAGATACATGGTGCGAAAGCACCTATTTATTACTTTGTCCTTAAAGCTTCATAAGTAAACATAAACGATATGCCTGTACTAAAAAAATTATTATGAATGCAAATGATTTACAGGAAAGCTCTGATCTATTTCTGCCTGGTGGATTATATTCAACATGGCTGCCCATAGCAGAATCTAAAGGAAAATAGATTTTCTATTGTTTGTTTGTATTTTTATTTTTTTATCATGGAAAGAAAAGGAAATAGCTGGTTTCGTCGTATTTTCACAGTTGCTTTTCTCCTATTTTTAGCCTTTGCGGGGAGCTCTAACCCTGCGTGTCAATCATTAACATTTAACTAAACTAAAATAACTCAAAAGCTATTGTGAAAATACAACGAAACCCACTGCTGTAACCAGCAACTGAAATAATTCGAAAAAAATAGTTGGAAAGATTTCGTGATTCATAGGGAGCAAAGAATTGTATTAAAGACGATTTTTTGATCTGCCCCCCATTATTATTTTAAATTTATTTCGCTGATTGGCTATACCTTATTCCTGCATTCAAGGCAAATTAAAATCTATTAATTTCTAACAGGAAAAACTCGAATACCTACCATTCACCCTGACGATCCGGAAAATTTAACAAACAAAACTGACAATGATATTCATACTGAAACTGACATGGCAAATAACTCTACTACAACTGACAACCTTATTGTAAAAAGAAATGCTCAACTGACCTCCTTCCTGAAAAGTATTTGTGACCTGACGAGTAGCCTGGTTCATAATGCAGTCACAACTTGCAGTACAAGTTTTGATATGATTATTGACATTTTGCTGGATTTTCATGGATTAAAACGAAAACCAAGCATTTTTGATGTTAGTGATGTTCAATACTCTGGAAAGGAAGATTTTAATACCTTTTATGTTAAATTCAGGCAAGGATTGGTGGATAAGTAAATTAGCCTAAAATCGTGTAGAAAATCACTTCAAAATTTAAGAAAAGATCCAAGTAAATTTTCACCGTAGCATTTAATGAAGTGTTCAATGGCTTTCAGTTTGGTTAGTTATACTTAAAACATGATTTTTTAAAACCAAAATAGGTTATTAAATTCTTTTCATTTATGTAAAAAAGATTTTATTACCCATATCGTTTTAAAGGCGAAGGTTTTCTATAATTAGGGTCGGTCTTTCCGTAACGGTTAGCTCTTTTAGTTAATTTAGACATTTAAGAATTGTAAAACTTTGCTTGATGATTCCTATAACTGTCAAGTACAATTTAGAATTTGTAGGATCTCTATCAAGAGACTTATTCATTTATATTCTGCTTATTCAGTTCTGACACTCTAAAGGTTTTAATGTTCGTTTGTGGTTTCAGAACTTCGCTTATATAGATGTTGGTATCCTTGTTCTTTTCATATTTATTCCTTAAGCATTTGGCTAGCATTACAGAGAAATGTTTTTTTTATAAAGTCCTTGTTGTGAAATAAAAAATTAAGAAAGCAATATAGAAAAATTACGTATTTACTTACAGGGAGGGGACTTTGAGCTGTTTATGACACTAGTTCCAAAGTTTTATAATAACGTTTCTTATTCGTTGGCTCAGCATCTTTGGGGTCTTTAAATGAATTTGATTGGATGTCCAAACGTTTCAACTACTAATTGCATTCTAAAGAGGGGATAATTTTGTGCATCATCATTGGGGATCTACATCAATTTATCAGCCATTGTATTATCCCTTTATATCCCTGATTTACTTATCCTTCAATCTGATGCATATAGATCTGTGGTATGCAACAATTTAAGAAAGCAAGGAGACAATATTGATTTCTACAGTACAGATAGAGAACTAAACAGGGAGGGAGAGGACATTGGACTCTTAATTACACTAGTACCCAAAGTTTATTAATCATGTTTTCTTATTAAAAATTCTGGGGACTTTTGAATAGGTAGCTAATTCATAATGTTGAGTGTCCAAATTTTTCAACCTACAGAAGGGGCAAATTCATTTATCATCAATGGGTATATACATCAATTTATTGTCCATTTTCTTATCCCTTAAGATCTCTGGAGCTAAGTATGGATGAGATATTATCCCCAACCTTCGAAGAAATTATTGTTTTGTGGTGCCTTGAAAAGATTGACACCCGCCTGCCAAGACAAGTTAAGAAGGCTTTTGGTGAACGTGTCGTAGGAAATGTTACCCTTAAAGATTTGCAAAAAGAAATATTTCAATATCTACCAGTTCTTGTCGAGAAGAACAACAAAATTTCTAAAGAAGAAGAAAATTTTATTCCTGACATTGATTTTGAGGCAAGTCAATGGATTTGGGAATATGATAATTGGTGATAAATTAATATTTTCCCGAATTATATTTGGCATTTAAGGAGGATGTGCTTAAGGACCATTTGGGCAGGGGGGGGGGGGGGGTTTACTCGAGAACCCTTAGAGCTAGAGGGAGCTAATTTTGGATTTAAGCTTCTATAGGCCAAAGTTACTTTTAAAATTATCGTCGACCCCCCAATTTTTTTTATTGCATTTCTCGCCGAATTAGGCAATTTGGAATCATTTGAGACCATGTTATTTTTTTCAAAAATTTTTCGCCTTACAAGCAACCCTGCGGGGGGGACTTTTTTCAAATTCTCGTTCATGAAGGTATATCTTAAATACAGTATGCTACTCTCTTAGTTTTAGAGATAATTGGATGAAATCTTTTTGATTGTGTCACTAAGGGGGGGGGGGGGGAGTTTGTACAGTTGCAACCCTGCGGGGGGGACTTAGTCATTTTTTTCAAATTCTCGTTTATGAAGGTATATCTTAAATACAGTATGCTACTCTCTTAGTTTTAAAGATAATTGGATGAAATCTTTTTGATTGTGTCACTAATTACTCCAAGTTTTGGTATCTTTAAAAAAAACGGCGGCGGGACCGCCGCTCCCGCCGTCCGCCGCCGTTTTCCGCCGCCACCAAAAAATAAATTTTTTATTGCATTTCTCGCCGAATTAGGAATCATTTGAGACCATGTTATTTTTTCAAAAATTTTTCCCCTAACAAGCAACCCTGCGGGGGGGACTTAGTCATTTTTTTCAAATTCTCGTTCATGAAGGTATATCTTAAATACAGTATGCTACTCTCTTAGTTTTAGAGATAATTGGATGAAATCTTTTTGATTGTGTCACTAAGGGGGGGGGGGAAGTTTGTACAGTACAGTTATAGGAAATGAAATTCAGTATAAAAGTTTGGGAGGGCCGTGTGGGCTTGTTTTTATAGTTATCAACCTAATTCTTTTTGTAGGCTCTCCTATATGACTGGATGTACACATAAAACTTTGAAAATTGAATTTCCGCACTTTCCTTCTGGGGGCTTGTGGAGCACAAAAACCCCCCAAATGCTAAAAATATGAGTTCTGAGCTTATTTTTAAAGATATCAACCTGATTTTTTTTAAATAATACTTTTTTAACATAACTGAATCAACGAACCATTACAGATTTCATTTTGGGACTTTCCTTCTAGGAGCTTGTGGAGCAAAAGACCCCCAAAAACTAAAAATATGCATTCTGACCTTATTTGTAAAGATATCAACCTGATATTTTTGAAATGATACTTTTTTAATATAACTGAATCAACGAACCATTACAGATTTCATTTTGGGACTTTCCTTCTTAGGGCTTGTGGAGCACAAAAACCCCCCAAACACTAAAAGTATGAGTTCTGAGCTTATTTTTTAAGATACCAACCTGATTTGTTTAAAATAATACTTTTTTAACATAACTGAATCAACGAACCATTATAGATTTCATTTTGGGACTTTCCTTCTAGGGGCTTGTGGAGCAAAAGACTCCCAAAAACACTAAAAATATGAGTTCTGATCTTATTTTTAAAGATATCAACCTGATTTTTTTTATGGAAACTTTTTTAACTTAACCAAACTAAGGAACCATTACAGATTTAATTTTAGGACTTTCCTTCTAAGGGCTTGTGAAGCAAAAGACCCCCAAAAACACTAAAAATATGAGTTCTGAGCTTATTTTTAAAGATATCAACCTGATTTTTAAAGGAATCTTTTTGAACATAAACCAAACTAGAGAACCATTACAGATTTCATTTTGGGACTCTCCTTCTAGGGGCTTTTGGAGCAAAAGAACCACAAAACACTAAAAATAGTTCTGAGCTTAATTTTAAAGTCATCAACCTGATTTTTTAAAAATAATACTTCTTTAACATAACCAAACTAAGAAACCATTACAGATTTCATTTTCAGACTTTCCTTCTAGGGTCTACAGGAGCAAAAGACCCCTAAAACACTAAAAATGGGACTTTCCTTCTAGGGGCTTCTGGAGCAAAAGAACCACAAAACACTAAAATTATTAGTTCTGACCTTATTTTTAAAGATATCAACCTGATTTCTTTTAAGAACACTTTTTTAACATAACCAAAGTTGGTAACTTTTATAGATTTCATTTAGGGACTATCCTTCTAGAAGCTAGTGGGGCAAAAGACCCCCAAAAAGTATTATTTTAAAAAAATCAGGTTAATATATTTAAAAATAAGCTCAAAACTCATACTTTTAGTGTTTTGGGGGGTCTTTTGCTCCACAAATCACAAGAATGAAAGTCCCAAAATGTAATGGTTCGTTGATTCGGTTATGTTAAAAAAGTATTATTTTAAAAAATCAGGTTGATATCTTTAAAAATAAGCTCATAACTCATATTTTTAGTGTTTTCTGGGGTCTTTTGCTCCACTAGACCCTAAAAGGAAAGTAAAAAATGAAATCTGTAATGGTTCCTTAATTCAGTTATGTTAGGAAAGTTTTCTTTAAAAAAAATCAGGTTGACATCTTTAAAATAAGCTCAGAACTCATATTTTTAGTGGTTTTGGGATCTTTTGCTCCACAAGCCCCTAGAAGGAAAGTCCCAAAATTAAATCTGTAATGGTTTGTTGATTCGGTTATGTTAAAAAAGTATTATTAAAAAAATCAGGTTGATATCTTTAAAAATAAGCTTAGAACTCTTATTTTTAGTGTTTTGGGGGTCTTTTACTCCACAAGCCCCTAGAAGGAAAGTCCCAAATGAAATCTGTAATGGTTTGTTGATTAGGTTATGTTAAAAAAGTATTATTTTAAAAATCAGGTTGACATATTTTAAAATAAGCTTAGAACTCATATTTTTAGTGTTTGGGGGGTTTTTGTGCTCCACAAACCCCAAGAAGGAAAGTCCCAAAATGAAATCTGTAATGGTTCGTTGATTCAGTTATGTTAAAAAAGTATTATTTTAAAAGAATCAGGTTGATATCTTTAAAAATAAGCTCAGAACTCATATTTTTAGCGTTTGAGGGGTTTTTGTGCTCCACAAGCCCCAAGAAGGAAAGTGCCGAAATTCAATTTTCAAAGTTTTATGTGTACATCCAGTCATATAAGAGACTTTACAAAAAGAATTAGGTTGATAACTATAAAAACAAGCACACACGGCCCTCCCAAACTTTTACACTGAATTTCATTTCCTATAACTGTACAAACTTCCCCCCCCCCTTACTTCAAGTTTGGGTATCTTTAAAAAAAAAAAAAACGGCGGCGGGACCGCCGCTCCCGCCGTCCGCCACCAAAAAAATTTTTTTTATTGCATTTCTTGCCGAATTGGGCAATTAGGAATCATTTGAGACCATGTTATTTTTTTCAAAACGGAAAACGGCGGCGGACGGCGGGAGCGGCGGTCCCGCCGCCGTTTTTTTTTTAAAGATACCAAAACTTGGGGTAATAAGTGACACAATCAAAAAGATTTCATCCAATTATCTCTAAAACTAAGGGAGTAGCATACTGTATTTAAGATATACCTTTATAAACGAGAATTTGAAAAAAATGTCCCCCCCGCAGGGTTGGTTGTAAGGGGAAAAATTTTTGAAAAAAAAAACATGAACTCAAATGATTCCAAATTGCCTAATTCGGCGAGAAATATAATAAAAAAAATTTTTTGGAGGCGGCGGGAGCGGCGGTCCCGCCGCCGTTTTTTTTAAAGATACCAATAGTTGGGGTAATTAGTGACCCAGCCCAAAAGATTTCATCCAATTATCTCTAAAACTAAGAGAGTAGCATACTGTATTTAAGATATACCTTCATAAACGAGAATTTGAAAAAAATGTCCCCCCCGCAGGGTTGCTTGTTAGGGGAAAATTTTTTGAAAAAATAACATGGTCTCAAATGATTCCAAATTGCCTAATTCGGCGAGAAATGCAATAAAAATTTCTTTTTTGGTGGCGGCGGAAAACGGCGGCGGACGGCGGGAGCGGCGGTCCCGCCGCCGTTTTTTTTTAAAGATACCAAAACTTGGGGTAATTAGTGACACAATCAAAAAGATTTCATCCAACTATCTTTAAAACTAAGAGAGTAGCATACTGTATTTAAGATATACCTTCATAAACGAGAATTTGAAAAAAATGACTAAGTCCCCCCGCAGGGTTGCTTGTAAGGCGAAAAATTTTTGAAAAAAATAACATGGTCTCAAATGATTCCAAATTGCCTAATTCGGCGAGAAATGCAATAAAAAAAATTTTGGGGGGTCGACGATAATTTTAAAAGTAACTTTGGCCCCATAGAAGCTTAAATCCAAAATTAGCTCCCTCTAGCTCTAAGGGTTCTCGAGTAAACCCCCCCTCCTGCCCAAATGGTCCTTAAGCACATCCTCCTTTTTTGTGGTGGTTTAATATTTTTAGAAATGGGTGGGGGGGGGGGGTAGTCTATATGATTGTCATTGTCCATTCTATTTGATCAACGATTCAAATATACATAAACTAGCGGAAACGCTACTAAAAGGCCTCTAGGGGCACTAAAGGAGGGATGTAAAAATTCGCCCACCCCACTCCCTAAATTTAAATTTCAAGAGAAAAAGTAACAAAATTTGGGGGGTTGTCATTTTTTCTTGAGGCGATATTGTTGGGATGGTGAAATAGTTAAAAACATTCTCAGGATCTATGAGAAGCTACATTGTAAAGGAGAACGGTTTAGCGGTCACAGACAGACACACACTCACAGAGACGTCCTGTTACTTTTATAAAAGTTTAAATGTAAAGGATAATTATTAAATAATTTTACATATTTTGAAATCAAGTATTATTACTGTGTATTTCTTGCTTTTCGTATTTCATCCTTAATCTTATTTTAGACTTAGATACATCTATAATACAAAGTAGAACGATGTCTGTCTGTCCGTCTGTCCGTCTGTCTGTCTGTCCCTTAAGATCTCGGTAACCACTGAACCGATCGGATTCTACTCTTCAGGGTATATACCTATTGGTCCTGTGGTGGTTTTAAGCTATTTTCTTGGGGGGTGGGACACCCCAAACCCCCCAAAAACAAAAAATCCCCCCCCCCCATTTTTTTTTTTTTTTTTTTTGCTTGGTCCTTTAACGAATTTCGCCTTAATTTTTTTTATCACCTCTTGGGGCAAAGCCCCTAGAGGCTAGGGGCGAAGCCGCTAGTTATTTAAATAAAGTATTGTCCTTCAAATCATTTATTGGCTAAATTAATAGATCTTAATACCTATACTTTGTTATTAGGTAAATACAGAGATTAAAGAGGAATTTGTTCTTCAGCCTGATGAAATTCTTGAATCAAAGGAACATTTGACTTATTAATGAATATTAAATAAAAATTACATTCCTAATTGATATTTTAATTTTTTAGTTTTAAAAAGAACTTAATGAAAAGGCAGATTGCCAAGTTAAAACACAGTTTAAAAAATGATTTAATTAGAAAAATAATTTTAAGGCAATGATTGATGGAAAACAAAATATTTTTTTGCTATATCATGCACGTGATTGAGATAAAGTAGGGGGGGGAAGGGAAATTTGGCTATTTATTACACTAGTCCACAAAGTTTAATAGGTAATAAAGTTTTCTGTTGGCTTAACAACTTTAAGGTATTTTATTGAATTTTGATTGGTTGGTTCATTAAGTTAAGTATCTTAATGTTTCAACCACTAATTGTAATCTACAGAATGGGTAATTTTGTATATTATCATTGGAGATTTATATTTAATTATCGGCCATTGTCTTATCCTTTTAGATTCCTGTGTGAAAAGTCAAATGTACAGGAAAAGGCTGACATTGATGACCTAGATGACGAGGATTTTGTCCCTGAAGATGGATTAGTTGATGAAAATGGAGAGGATGGTGCTATTAATAATGGAGAAAGTGGAACATTTCATTGTGATGTATGTAATAAATCTTTTACAACTTCCCTGAAATTTTACTATCATAAGAGAAACCATAGGTATCATTTGTTAAACTTTTGTTGTTGATTCTTTAGGTAATGTTTGATTACAACAGAATTCAATTATACCTTTATATTATACCGGCGGCTACTCCCCTAGAGGCCTCTTAAGTTAATCCCCCCAACATTCAATTGTAGTTTAGAAAAGAAAAAGTTAAAGAAAATTTTGGGGGCTCATTTTTTTTCTAGAGGATATTTCTCTTGGGAGGGTGTTGTACCCTTCCAAAATCGTTATAAACTTTCTCAGGAACCATAAGAAGCTAAAAGAGAACCATAACGGTTCAGTGGTCAGTGAAATCCTTTGGTACACACACACACAGACAGAGATCCTTTTACTTTATTATAAGGATTATCAACAAGTAGATAAGTGGATAAATAATAAAAAAAAATATTATAGTATACACTATACACAATATTGTCTGATTAGGTAATCGGTTCATAGTAATTTGCTGCCTAATTATCCTTATACTAAAGTAACAGGATGTTTGTCTGTTTGTTTGTCTGTGTGTCTGTACCGAAGGATCTCGCTAACCGCTGAACCGATCGGGTTCTCCTTAACATGGTAGATTCAGAAAGGTCCCGGGAAGGTTTTTAACTATTTTGGGGGAGGGTACCACCACCCTCCCAAGAGAAATAATAAAACATCTAAATTTTTCTTTACGTTCTCAATTTTAAACAGATAGTTCAACGCATATTTAAAGTGCCACTAGAGGCCTCTAGGGACGTAGCCGCTAGTTTTTAAATGAATCATAACTAATAAATTCCTATGACCAAAAACTGGTTTTAAACCGACAAAATTATTTAATGTTTTAGGCCAAAGAAATTGGAGCCATCCAAATGTGAGAAATGTAACAAAAGTTTCAATACCAAGAGTCAACTTATCCAGCACAGAAGTAAATTTCACAAAGTTGAACAAAAGTGTCAAATCTGTGAAGAAATTTTCATCAATAAAATTAAGTTTTATCAACATATTAAGGCAAGGATAAAAAGTGATGAATAAAATAATTAGTGTTTGAGAAGGTTATAAATAGGGCTATAAGAAAGGTCATACCGTTATATAAGTAAAAAAATGTTGAAACTTACATACCTAGGTATATGTACCTAGAACAAGGTAGGAAGGGGACATCGGGCTGGATGCTATGTTGGTCATGTCTACGCCGTGCATCCACCTCTACTACAGCAGCAACACCATCAGCAGCAGCAGCAGAGCCAAGAACCAACGCACACAATCTCCCACCCTTCAAGAGAGATCATCAACATCAAAACCGGTTTTTCACTAAATCCGACAATGAGGCACATTCCTCAGCTAAACAGAGTTTTTAATTTGGTTGACAAAGAATAGGACAACACCAGCATGTCTTATTCGGCTCCTATTAATCAGAGCTGGCATTGAACAAAACCCAGGTCCTACTTGGTTCTGCTCACTATGCAACAAACAACTTTCACCAGTTTCTGTCGAATGTTCCATCTGCTTAAAATGGCTCCATGTCAAATGCTCCGGCCTTAAATCATCAAATGAACGGAGAAAATACAAGACCTGGACTGGACCATGCTGCACAGGATTCACCCACACCAAATCCTCACCCCCTCCCCCTAAACTTTCACCCCCAAAATCTTCACCCCCAAAATCTTCACCCCCAAAATTTTCACCCCCTAAAAGATCTCAAAAACCCCCAAATAGGCGGAATCCCCCCCGCCCCCCTTCTTCCCCCCCCAACCCCCGCCCCAACATACTCCCCAACAGAGGATACAACACTCAAGTATTGCAATGGAATATAAATGGCATCCAGAATAAACTCGATGAACTTCTTCACCATATGGAGAATAGCAAGATCCTCATCGCTGCAATACAAGAAACGAAGCTTACACGTCTTTCAAAAGAGAGGAAAACACCCAACTACACATTTGTTAGACAAGATCGTGGTAGAGACAAAGGAGGAGGGCTAGCTTTCTTAATTCACAAAGAAGTTAGTTTTAACCTTGAGAAAACACCTGCGAGACTTGCCCAAGACCCACACTTGGAATCTATGACCATCTCCATACCAAGCAAGGACTCACCACTCTACATTAGAAATGTGTACATTCCTCCACAAAGTAGCTGCGCAAGCGGCTACGCCCCCCCTCTCAACGACCTTTTCACAGGCCTTGGTGACTCCTACTATATTCTTGGAGATATGAATGCCCATAACATTATTTGGCATTCTGACGCCACCAACGACACTAGAGGGGAAGAACTGGCTGACGCTGTATCCAATCAAGACGCTGCCATCATAAATCTTGATATGCCCACCAGAGTCACCAGTACAGCATCAACTGCTCCTGATGTAAGCATAGCTTCTTCTAATCTTATTCCTGTTACAAATTGGAAAGTCGAGAACAAGATGAGCTCCGACCACCAGCCCATCACTATAAGTCTGACAGCTGAACTTACTAAATCTAACTCCAAACACCAAACCTTCATAAATTTCTCCAAAGCTGACTGGCCTAAATTCACCTCCTTCACTGAAAGCATTTTCTCTAAAGCAAGACCAGTCAGAGATGTCCACAAAGCTGAAAAATTCTTCCGCAAAACCCTCCAAAAAGCTTCCAAAAAATACATTCCTGCAGGCAGAATCCCTCAGACATTTAATGCCCTACCTACAGAAGCTGCTAGACTTATAAACCAGCGTGATGAAATCAAGAAAGCTAATCCAGCTGACAACAGATTGTCTGATTTAAACAAACAAATCAACAAGACAATAAACGAACACCGTAAAAAGAAATGGATTGAACACCTTTCCACTTGTCAGCCCGGTTCCAAGAAACTCTGGACGACCATCAAGAGTCTTGGCAACCAGCCTCAACAACCCAGCAACCAAGGTATTAGCTTCAACAATAAAATCTATTCCCACGCTAAGAAGATTGCTGACCAATTTAACAGGCAATATACACCAGAATCCAAGAAGAAACCTAACCAAGCTCTGCGACGAACTTTAAGATCCCTGAAAAAGAAATCTAAACATCAACAGATTATCTTCACTCCAGAGCAGACGTTAGCAGCAATCAAGAAGGCCAAGAATTCTAAAGCTCTTGGCCCGGATGATCTTTCACCTGTCACCTTAAAACATCTTGGACCGAATGCCATCAATTTTCTTACCGAGATTTTTAACAAATGCATGAAAGATTCAATCATCCCAAGCATCTGGAAAACGGCCAAGATCATTCCTCTACTGAAACCTGGCAAACAATCCAACCTCGGACCGAGCTACAGACCAGTATCACTACTGTCTCCAGCCATCAAGATCCTTGAAGCTCTGCTCCTCCCATATGTCACGGAGGCCGTCCAACTTGCCGACCACCAACATGGTTTCAGGAAAGGAAGATCCACATGTACTGCTCTATATTCCATCATAGACCACGTACATAAAGGACTAAACAGGAAGAAACCATCACATAGAACCGTGTCAGTTGCCATAGACCTGTCCAGGGCATTTGACACAGTTGACCACCAGCTCCTTCTTGATGATATAAACCAGCTCCATCTCAACGACTACATCAAGAGGTTTCTATGTGCATATCTCAGAGGCAGGCAGACCTATGTTGTGTTTAGAAACTCTAGATGCAAATATAGGAAGGTAAAACAGGGTGTACCGCAAGGTGGCGTCCTGTCTCCAGTCCTGTTTAATCTCTACATGGCCTCCATGCCGCAACCTCCAGGGGACATAAAACTTGTCTCCTACGCAGATGACAGCAACATACTTAATTCTGGCCCGGTAATTGAACCAATTGTCAAAGAGCTCAACTCTTATCTTAATGTCCTGGACACCTGGTTCAAGAGCCGCAACTTGTTTATCTCTCCATCCAAGTCCTCAGCCACAGTTTTTACAACCTTCTCCAATGAAGTTAGTATGGAACTAGGAGTTGAAATTGCTGGAGAGAAAGTTCCAACAGTGAAGAAACCAAAAATCCTTGGGATCACTTTCGATGGCCTCCTCTCCTTCAGAGAACACACCAAGAACCTTAAATCCAACATACAGTCACGAAACAACATCCTCAAAGCCCTGACTGGTACATCTTGGGGGAAGGAGAAGGAAGTCATTGTCAACACTTACAAGGCAACAGGACAATCCCTACTCAACTACTGTTGCCCAATCTGGACACCTGCCCTTAGTAAAACCTCCTGGGAAGACCTCCAGACAGCACAGAATACTGCTCTCAGAGTAGCCACAGGCTGTCACATGATGTCAGACACTGACCACCTTCACTCAGAAACTAAGGTAATGCAGGTGCGCCAACATTGTGAAATGTTGAGCAAACAGTTTCTACTTGCAACGCAGAAATCGGGACACCCGAACAAGGTGGACCTAAATTCTCCCCCACCACCCAGGCAGATGAAACAAACCTTAAAGTCAAAATTTGGCAAGGAAGTCAAGAATATTTCTAGACCTAACCTGCCAGAGGCTGACTACAAGTCCAGGCTGAAAGTCATTCACACTAAATCCGTGAAGGACCTAATCAGCAGCACCACCAACAAGGTCTTAAATGCCCGCCCACCAGAGATCAGTAAAACTGAACGCGACCTCCCCAGAGCCACCAGATCAACTCTGGCACAACTGAGATCTGGATACAGTACTTATCTTAATAGTTACAAGGCCCGCATAGATAAGACTGGTTCCACAGTGGATAAATGCCCCAACTGTGACAGTTCCCACACAACATCACATTTATTCAACTGTCGACAAAACCCAACCAGCCTCACATCCAAGGATTTGTGGAAAAACCCGGTGAAAACTGCCAGATTTCTGAATCTGGCAACAGATGTTGATGATCACGGATAGAAGGGTCAGGGCTAAAAGAAGAAGACATCGGGCTGTTTATCATACTAGTTCCCAAAGTTTTATAGTAACTTATTTGTTAGCTTAACAACTTCGGCGACTTTTATGAATTTTGATTGGTTGGTTCATTTAGTAGAGTGTCCAAACAGTTCAACCACTAATTGTAATCTACAGAAAGAGTAATTTGTGTATCATCATTGGGGATGTACATCAATTTATCGCTAATTGTCTAATCCCATTAGATAACTGTTAAAATTACTTTTTTCTTGAAATGTAGGAACATAAAGAGAAAGGAGAGATACAAGACAAGAAGAAGGTGCACACATGTGGTATATGTGATAAAACATTTGACGACAAGAAGAAATTGATTCTGCACAGAAGTCAGAATCATAAAATTGAGCAGAATTGTCATATTTGTGATGTTACATTAACTAATAAGGTAAGCTTATTATTTCTAGTTCATTTAAAAGATTTTCTTTATACCTATAGGTAAAATTCATGATTGACTTTTCTAAAATTTAAATGATAAAAATGAGTTAAGACCAAAATATCAAGTTTGACCATAATTGCATGTTTAGTAAACAATGATAGTAAATAGTACACTTTCTTGCGGTTTTCACACTAAAAAGGTCATAATCTTATATTGTTTTATCCATAGCTGACAGCGAGCCAATTGGACGTTAGCTGCTGTCATCAAATTATAATACATAGCTTAATAGTTTATTTGTTTCTTCTAGAAATGTACATAATTCTATTACCTACCCCTCCCAATTTTCTGTTTTAAAAATACTTTGTCTGTCATCATCAGTGTATCCAGTGAGGGGTTTCTTACAATGGTTCCCAAAATCTTATGTTGTTTTATTCATAGCTGACAGCGAGCCATTTGGACGTTAGCTGCTGTCAATACATAGCTTAATAGTTTTTTTTTCTTCTAGAAATGTACATAATTCTATTTCCTACCTATTTCTCTGTCATTATTAGTAGGTATATTGAGCTGTTTCTTGCAATATGGTCCCCAATGTCTTATAGTAACGTTTTTTTTCTATTCGTTGCCTCAATGACTTTAAGGACTTAATTGAATTTTTATTGCTTATTTCATTAAGTTCAGTGTGCAAACTTTTCAAATTTTGTGTATTATCATTGGGGATATTCATAAATTTATTGGCTATTGTCTTATCTCTTTAGCTCCCTGATTTCCTACTCTTCCCAATTTTCTGTCTGTCATCATCAGTAGGTATATTTTATTCCAGGTAAAATTTTATCGGCATATGAAGGAGCATGAAGAAAGTGGAGAAATGGAAGATGGATCTGAAGCTATACTCTGCAGGGAGGGGGATAGCCATTCTGATTATGGGGTCAGGGTTCACCCTTGCATATCAGAGAGAGAGCGAGAGGGGACATTGTGCTGTTTATGACACTAGTACCCAAAGTTTTACAATTACGTTTCTTATTCGTTTGCTTAACAACTTAGGGGACTTATACTGAATTTTGATTGGTTTGATTATTAAGTTGAGTGTTAAAACGTTTCTACCACTAATTTTAATCTAGAGAAGGAATAATTTTGTGTGTTATCATTGGGGATATACATTAATTTATCAGCCATTGTCTTATCCCTTTAGATCCCCGGTTAACATTGATGGTAATACTACAACTAAGTACAAATTAAATAGCACTGGCATTAATGCTTATTAAAAAAGTTCTTAAATCTTTATCTTTACACTAGCGGATACGACGCCCCTAGAGGCCTCTAGGGGCACTTGAGGTAATAGGAATTAAATCCCAAAACTTATTTTTAAATTAAAACTTTTTTGTGGAGGAGGGGAGGAAGTGGGGGGTTTGACATCCCCTTACCCCATTTTTTATTTTTAAGTTTTTAATTAAAATTTATCGATCGGTGTAGCGGTTAGCGAGATCACTCGGTACAGACAAACAAACCTGTTACTTTATTATAAGGATTATTTGTGTCAGAATGTTTGTCCCTATTCCATGTTACCTGTAGAACTTGTTGGAAAACCTGTTTTAGTAAACAAGAATTTGAGCAACATTCCAAAACACACGAGGAAAAGAAAAAGAAGAAGAAAGGATAGTTTCCATTATTGACATGTACCTTTAATTTTCTGAAAAGCACTACAAATTGATAAAGGTTGCCTGCAAGAAATACACTGCTCTAACTTCCACAAGTTGACCCACTACATCATACTTTTTTGTTATTGAAGCTGAGTGCTGGAAAACTTTTAAAATTTTCATCGACCTAAAATGTCATTTTAACATGCCTATAACTTTTTTGTTATTGAAGCTAAATGCTTCAAATTTTGGGTATTGAGTCAACTGGTGGCAATCTTTCAGCAGTTAAAGCTGTGGATTTCTTGCACGCTTCCTTTAAATTCTCAAGATTTATTCTAGTAAACTGGAACTGTTGATTATACTATTTCTTAGAGAAGGTAGGGGGGGGGGGGTGTATCCTTAACAAAATAACCTAAAACTTGCAAAGGATCAATACAAAGCTTCTGTAATATAAAACTATGAACCTAAAACAACTACTCTAAGACTTAAATTGCAGAGGAAAAATAGCCTTAAACCATCCAATTACTATAATAAAGCTTTCCTATAAAAATTAGAGAACTCAATCGATTCGGTTGTCAGCGATACCTTAACGGACAAACAAATAGAATCTATCTACTTTATATACAGTGGGATGCTTTCAAAGTGAATTTTTTCGTACACAATTTCCCTCGTTCTTCTGGTGGGAGCCGGGTAAGAGATAGACCCTAAGTCTAAGTACACTAGCTCACCATAGAAACCTTAACATCAAAGATTGGTCTACTGTATCTCTCCTGGTGCCTCGGCAAAGTCAAAACTTGGATCTAGCGTTTGGTCACCTTAAAAGCATCCCACTGTAATAGGATAGATCAATAGATGATAATGGAATCTATTATAAAACAGACCCCGACTATGAAGTGGATGAAAATGAGGAAAATTCTCGCGATTCCAAGTCTGACATTAACAAGCCATTTGAATGTGATGTATGCTATAAAACTTACTCAACCTCTGTGAAACTGCACTACCACAAAAGAACGCATAAACCCAAAAAGTTTGAAATATCTGTGTGTGAACACTGCAATGAAAGTTTTCCAACCAAAAAGCATTTAATTGCACATCGAAGTAAATTTCATAAGGTAAGGATTTCTGGACATATTTTTAAAAAAGGCAACAAAAATATGATGTTCACAATTAGCAAAGTTGTAAAAATCAAATCTTTAAATATTTGATTTTATCCTTAAATTAAAACAGCCCCTCTCCCCCTCAAGTGCCCAAAGAGCTTTAAATGCGTAGCTGCTAGTTGCATATAAAGGCATATCAAGCTTATCTACATGGTTGCATTTAATTGCGTTTTTTTTTCATTTACAATTTTCTATATATTATTCAAATCGTTTCCTTCTGTATTTCAAGGAACCTGGACTATATCTTATGTTAGAATATAGAAAACAGATTTTAAAACAGATATGACTTGATTCTACCCTCATCATATTTTCAAAAATAGTAATTCTATTTTTTCCCTTTTACACTTTGGGTACTTTTAATGAATTTGCATTGTAGTGTCATAACTTTTCAACCAATATATTTGTCAAATGTCCAGTTTTGTTGCTTCCTTTATTCCAGGGACGAGGTATAGGACATCTGATTTCCAGGGAAGGATTAATTTTATACCTCAGATACAATCCACTTTCAGTCATTAGATACAGTCTCAATCTGATGTAGATATCCTCTTCTCATCTTTACCAGGAAGCTTTACCATAGTCTTCTGCAATAGGCATTGAACAATTGGTAGAAAAAGAATACACTCAGGTAGTTGATATACGTTGGCTTAGCTGATTGGCTTGCCAGGACTTGATCAATAAACTGCAAAGAAAAATAACAAGATTAATTTTCTTGAAAGTTTATGCATTTGGTAGCAAGTTTAAAGATCATTCCATAAAAAAAATATTCTTTTAATTGCAAATTATAAATGTTTTAAATATATGAAAATATGGTGCTACAAAAAACACAATAAATTATGGTGCTACAAAATATAACCCGGAGTTTACTAGCAAATTTTATAAATTAAATACAAATATAATGACTTTTACCTAGTCAGGGATTGCAGATTTCTTAAATAGGAGCTTTTTCATCATCACACTTTGCAAGTTGAACTTTTAAATCTTAAAAGGAAATAAACTTGGTAAGTAAAAAAACAACATTATTTTCTTTCTTTTTCAAAAATCTTTAAAATGATAAATTTTCATTCAATATTAAATAATCATTGTACCTTACTCAAAAACCACTATTGTTTTCGGGCTTTTGCAGGTATACAGATAGAACAAGATGATTCCAGATACAATCAGGTACAACTAAAAGATTTAAATATTCTTTATTAACTATAACTTTTAATTGTCTTTCTATTTTTTGAAATATCTTGAATCTTTTTTATATTGCATATTAACGGCAATTTTGATAATACATAAATTAACAAAAAATGTATAATAATCAAACAAACCTCAGAATTCCTTTAAATGTCCTCTAAGGGCTCAAATGTTACAGGTAACAGGAAAACTTCATTTTCTAAATACAATATAATCTTTTCAATTTTCTGTTTTTTATAAAGTAAACTTTTTTAACAATGATTTTAAACAAATATTGAAATTGAGTTATGACCATTTTGGTCCTGCTTTAATGCTAAAATTACTTTTTCTTTTTAAATATTTACATAATATGAAATAAATACTTACAACTTCCGTGGCCTGGCTAAGCAGCTCCTCTTTGCTATCCACAGCGGGAGGATATATGCCGGCAAGTTCA
This sequence comes from Acartia tonsa, assembly GCF_053477335.1. Classification (NCBI taxonomy): domain Eukaryota; kingdom Metazoa; phylum Arthropoda; class Copepoda; order Calanoida; family Acartiidae; genus Acartia; species Acartia tonsa. The sequence continues at coordinate 8,153,550 of NC_137264.1, forward strand.
CGGAATCCAGGTAATGTCTTTAAAGTCTGAAAATAGTAGCCATTATTGTCTTTTCTAGCTAATTATGAATTTCAAACGATAAAAACATGTACTTTACTAATTTTGGATCCATCTTCTGGAGTTGTTTCAAAAGTTGGAGGTAGCAGGTAATTTTCTCCACACCTAAAACAGCATCAGTTGGACATTTGACACTGCCGGGCGGAAGAAAAATTACCTGCAACCTCACTCCGGGTTTAACTATTGGCAGAACTTGAGGGATAGTCTAGTGATGACACACCCTCTTGCTATGCATTTACAAACATAAATATTTTTATTTATTTGATATTTTTTTGAAATTACTTTTTGTACTTCAAGAATAATATTAAGATAAAACTGGTTTTATAAAATTAGGATAAAACTGAATGAATGTTTTTTATAGAATAAAACTTCGGCAAATAAAAGTGTTTTTACACATAAAAATAACATAAAATTCACATGTTTATTAACGTTTATTTATCACCTTTGTACAAGTACATTAAATCTGCTCTCTTGGCTGCTTGGTTTAAGATCTCTGGAAGTGTCAGCTCGTCCTCAGTGACAATGATTGCAATGTTGCGGACAGGACGGCGGGTCTGGCGGGTGCCTGCCTCATTGGCATTCTTGTACTCAACCATAACTGAACGAATGACTCCATCCTTGCTGGTAAACACCTCAGAAATTATCCCAAGCTTAAAATTTTGATTTCCGACAAACTTCTCCCCCTCTGACTTGCAGAAAACAATGACATCTCCAACTTTAGGTTGCTGCGTCGTCTTGTCAAATCTAGCGGCTTTTGGGATGTAGTCAGCAATCTTCTCAGTAGTCCAAACCTTCCACCATGACTCATAGACTTGGTCTAATTGAGCCAATAGTTTTGTCGGTTTATCTACACACACAGGGGAATTTAAGCTTCTATTACTTGCTCTGCCAAACATTAATCTGCTGGGGGTGATCAAATCAATGTGATCAAGCTCGCTGGTTTTAGACCCAATACAAATAGGCAGATTATTTAACTCGTTACATACAAATGACAGAGCAGTTTCATAGGCCAAAATACTCAGTTTAACTCCACCAAATGTCAAGAAAAACAGCTTTTTAACTTCAGCAATAGATCTCTCAACAACACCTTGATAATTTGAACCACCTGTTGGTCCAACCTGATACTTGATTCCAATGGTATGCTTACCATTCAATGTTCTGGTCAACCTGGTCACATTTAACTCCATCCTGTTACACGCTGACTTTAACTGGCTACCTGGATCAATGTAGATCATGTCTGGAACACAGTGGTTGTGGCAGAATCTTGAAAAACACTGTAAGAAAGCCTCTGTTGAATAATCTTGCATAATGTGAGTGGCTAGGGCACCAGATCCAGGGTCACGGAAAATGGCCGCCCAAACTTTAACAGATGAACGGTGGTTATGCTCACATCTGGCAATAAATGGTCAGCAGAGATCCACTTGGGTGTTAAAAAAGGGTGGTGCTACAGTTATCCTATTTTCATGAACAGGACCCATTTTTACCTCCAACAGTCCGGCCTTTCTTTTTACACACAGCTGGCATCCTAGTCTGATTTCCTTTGCCAGATTTCTACCTCCAATAATGAAGGCAATATATCTGGACTCAAGGAGGGTGTGTTGAGTCCCTCTATGGTTGACAAGATTTTCATGGACATGTTTCATAATTGCATATGAAATTGGGCTGTACCTGTCCAATACAGGTCTAACAAATGTGGCCGCAGGTCTGGGAAAACATTTTCAGGATCCAAAATATTCTGTCCATCAAGAATTCTGCCAGTGTAGTAAATAATTCCGTCCCTTTCAACAGTGCCAGAAATGTCCTTTGACTTAGTGAACTTCTTTACTTCAGCAGTTCCGATACGGAAAAAGTAGTCTTCAGCAGCTTTAATTTCCACAGAACTCAAACGATCCTTCATATTGACATTATTTGGTAGTTTTCCACTTATATCCTTTGACTTGCTTAAGAGCCACAAACCAAATCTTTTTAAATAACAGCATCCTTGTATTGTCCTCCACCAACCATAACGATTAGGGTCAATAACATACTTGCCATATTCATATCTAGCGGTCAACTCATCCTGCAGGCTAACATTAACAGAAATAGACTTAATTTCTTTTCCAACCTGTTCTTTATCTTCCTTAGTCAGTTGGATACTCTGAACCTTTTTAATTGGCCAGTCATCAGGACTCAGGTACATCCATTCCTTTCCTCTTTGCCAGGCAGATTCTGGACCAATGTCTTCAATTGTTACTCCTGGACGGGTTCCAGTATCAGCCACATTTAACGCAGTTTCAACATGATACCACTGGTCCCTGGAACTGAACCTCAGGATTTCAACAACAGCATTTCTTACACCAATGGACATTGGGCGGCTATCTTGATTTAGCCAGGAAAGTACAACAGAGCTGTCGCTAACAAAATATGTGTTATTAATCTTGCCTCTGTAGTTATTTATAATGACCTTGGATAATACAGCCCCCATGACGGCAGCCTTTAACTCAGCACGTGGGATGGTTGAACCTGTGATAATCTTGGATTTGCCAGCAATTAGTTTAACAGTAACCTCGCCATCCGTTGATATGTGTCTTGCATGGCCACAAGCAATAGCTATATCCTTACTTGCATCAACACTAATAATCAAATCAACACTATCTTTACCAGCAGCCGAACAGGGAAACTTTATCTTCGGCAGCTGTTGCATCAATTCCAAGTTCTTAACCCACTTGTCCAGGTACTTATCAGGTAAACCATCATCCCATCCTACTTGTAAGTCGATTATTTCTCTGTAGTCAAGCTTAAAGTTTCCAGTAACAGGGGAAACTAAACCCAAAGGATCAAAGCTGCGAGCAATGAGGGACAGAATAGTCCTTTTAGTGAAGTATCTACGAAGTGCTTCCTTAAGGTCTCCACTAACAGGGTCAGGTCTTTTTCCACGCTTACACTTGCCAAAATACAAAGGCTTTTCTTCAAGAGACAGGACATCTTCCTCTGGTGCCCAGGTATAGCCAAGGATTGAAACATTTACACCATCTGAAGAGACTTTTTCATCAGGTTTTTGTCCAGACAAGACAAAACTTTTAACTTCCATATTGGCAAGGTCCAAGGTAAAATTGATACCATTAATAACTTCTACTCTATCCTCAATGGTATCCATAGCATCATTGGCATCATCCACATAACACTTTTCTATCAGCACCTCAGCTCCTAGTGTATATTCAGGATGATTTAGTTTACAATAATTGGCAACTTGTGTAATACCTTCAGTTGTTTGGTTGCCGGAACTAATTACACCATAAATAATGGTTAGCATACATCTTTCCTCCACTGGTTTACTCGGGTCAAGTTCATCAATCCAAAGATATTTATGCCATCTGTAACTCTTTGGGTCAAGTTTTATCTGATTGTATGCCATTTTAATATCGCAGCAGAAAGCATACACACCACTCCTGAAGTTCACCAAGAGATTAAGGATTTTTTCCAATCTGTTACTGCCCTTAGCCAGACAGTTATTAAGACTTTTGCCGGTGGTAGAGTTGCTGGATGCATCAAAGACTGTTCTTACGGGTGTGCTTAAACTGCCTTCCTTGTGAACAGTTCGCCAGGGCAGATAATAACAGCCTTTATTCTTTTCCATTTCAAGTTGTATTTCTGGCGGTAGTTCTGACACTCTACAGGAATAACCATTTTCAACCAACTTATTGTGTGACTTTAGAACCTCTTGCCTTTTTTCAGGATTTCCCTGTAATTGTTTCATTTGACTTTTTAGGATAGCCAAAGCAACATGATGATTTTCTCCTAGCTCAACATCAGGGTCACAAATGAATGGAAGTGTACCAACGACCTTTTTTTCCTCAGGTGCAAATTTGACAGATTGACTGATTATCTCATCCTCCCTCTCCTCTTTTAGGCTCTGATGCTCCAGTTGGTTGCCCTTCTTACAGGTAGGGCAGCCTCTGCAGTTAATACATCTATAGGGGGCTTCTGTTCCAACACCTTCCAGCTCAAAGTATCGTCTTTCCATCATTTTAGCATGATTTATTGAATGTTGCGTTTCTGTCAGTCCAGCCGTATCTTCAACAACATCCATATCTTTTGTTGGCATATCAACACTCCAGTCCAGAGATGACCACAATGCACGTTTATGGCTCTGATAGGCTCTTAATTCACAGGTTAAAAATGCTGCTGACCCCATAAAATTGGCAGCATGGGCAGCTAGTCTCCAGGCTTCATGGGGACCGCCAAGGATTCCACGGTGACCACCCATCCCGGCAAACTTGCTTTCATACAGACATAAACCACTGGGCAGAGTAGCAACCACAGTAGGGAACAAATAATTATATTTTGACCCAAGTAACAAGTCTACTTCAGAACCACCAACAGATTTAGGTACAGTTGGCAATTTGACAGTGTGTCCATAAGCTTTAACAATGTCATTATAGGCCTCAGTTAACTCCCAGACTGGGAACTGGGTGGTGACATGATCCATTTGTATACCACTGATGGTGGCTCTTTTGTCAGTCCCGGCCATTGGTAGCTCAAATTGCCGGTCACCATATTCTAAGTATATTGACTTTCCTCCAGCGACATTTAAAGTTGTAGGTCCAGGCCTAATCTCCCTAGTGTCCATCAGATTAACAGCTCTCGTGCTCAAACAGGCAGATCCGCAACCACTGTCATAAAAAAGTAGTATAGTTGGACCTCCTTTTGTTATCTCTAACTCTTGACACATAAATATACCAGGGTTTTCAACATCTGGGATAACATTTGCAGGTAGGTCTGTTGCCGTCACCTGACTTCCAATGTCAGGTAATGTTGTGTATGTGTCAACAAACAGAAGGTTATCGCCGGGAAGCCTGCTGCTATCAATAGAGGCCTTGAAGTTATCAAGCCTCTTTTTGTTGGTATTACGATGATAACTACAACACAAAATATGCCTTTGCCTTCTATGGTGGACTTTACCACAATTATCCAAATTGCAAAAGTCGTCTGTTCGACAGTCGTTGGCATGCCTGTCCCACCATAACTGCAGATCATTTAAATCAACATTACTGTCCATTCGAAGGCATCTATGGCAAACTTTTTTGGAGGTGGCCAACTTTGCCCTCTCCTTTATAGGCCTGTCCAAGAAATTTTTGCAAAAATACAGGTGGGTATGGATGCCGTCACATTCCCCACACACAACATCAATTGGTGGATAGCCGTCGCCCGTCTGTTGGAGTTGTGGGGTTTTTTGCTTATCTTCTTTTCCATAACTTTTCTCCCGTGTCTTTTGTCAGTTGGTTTGTTTCCGGCGCCCACAGAGAGGACAGTTTCCTTCTCCTTTTTATTTTCCTTCCATTGCTTTTCCACCTTCTTAGTTTTATCTTCACCAGGCAGAGAAATTGCGGGCATGGACAATTGCCAACTAATGTCACTAACTTGTTCAGTAAGAAAAGTGATACATTCATCAAAACATTTGTGTTCATCCATGAGACCCATTCCAGATTTAAATTTTTGGTATCGCCGTCCCAACTCTATCTGGCGCTCGCGGTTTAACAGCTGTTGGACCAATGTGTGAATGTCACTTTTTGTATATAAGTAGCTTGTGACGTCATTATTCTCGGCAAATTTCTCAACCTCTAGCAGCTTGGCTTGAACCTTATATAACCAATCTGCTTGTTTTGTCCTCTCATAATCTTTGTAAGGACATCTGCCGAAATGGAAAAACTCATCCTTGTATTTGTTAAAGATCATGGGAATGTTTCCATACCTTTCTGATAACTTGTCCCAACATTTTTCAATAGTTGTTTCTTGCAGACAAATGGCGGCAGGGAGTCCCTTTAAACATTTTTTCTTCAAAAATTCCAAACGGTCAGAGTTGGTAAGGTCAGGGATAGAACCAACGTAGATTATAAATTGTTGCTTGAAGGTGAAATAATCTAACCCCTTTTCTCCACTGAATTCCGGGACGGTCAGGGACTGGGCCTTATGTTTACTGGTGACACACTTTGTTTTTAGCCCAAAACTTAGCTCTGCTTCTTTTACATAGTCGTGTGTTTGCAAGTATTGTTTATCAAGACTATTTTTAGTTTCTTGAAGCATTGTAGCCGTTTCAACTTCATCAAGCTCCATGGCATCAACAATTTGTGTGTCAAGCCTCTTAAATAACTCCAAAGTCTCTTTCTGTAACTCTTCAAAATCGTACAGCATCTCCATCAAGTGTGCGTCCGATTCAGGGATCCTGTTTGTAATGGCATAGAGTAGCTCCTCCACATTTCCAGCACGCGGGACGTCTGTGGTTTTGGTGGCCTCAAGTCTCATTAATTTTACTTGCCGTGTAGCATCATTCATTTTGTTTGGATTGACAGGATAAACCCTAATCCCTGTTGGAAGATTTCCAGGGGCGGCGGCTGCTGGTGCAATAGCTGGCGGCGGCGCGGCTGCGGCCTCACGTTCAGTTATACTTCTTTCATAAAGGTGGTCGCAAAGTTTAGTGACCAACGTCCGTATATCACTTAGCAGCGTTGTTGCGGAACCGGCCTTCTCAACAAGGTTTCTATCCTCGGGCGGGTTGGTTTCAAAATGAGCTCGGACGTCACTAAGCAGACTTGCTGATAAATTTAAATCTTCTACAGCACGGTCTAGGACGGTGGTTTTATACTTGAAAGAATCATTTCCTTTCTCTTGATGGTTTTCAAAAAGGATTTGGGCTTTACAGAGGGACGCAAGTGCCTGTTTTACTTCCCCTTCATAAACCATATTGGGGGTTTTTACACGGACGGTGTGGCTAATTTCAAATTGTCTATTATCTGAGCTAAGTATTGTTTCTTCAACACTATTATCCCATTGTAGGGTGTCCCCACTGCTTTCACTAACGTCAGAACGCGTGGGGGTGCTGGCGGCAGAAAGGGGGCCCGACGGTGAACTGGCGGCAGACAGAGAACCAATAGGAGCTCTGGCGGCAGAAAGGGGGCGCGACGTGGAATTGGCGGCAGATAGGTGACCAATAGGAGCTCTAGCGGCAGAAAGGGGACGTAACGTGGAATTGGCGGCAGACAAGGGACCAATAGGAACGTTGGCGGCAGGTAGGGGGCCAGTGGGAGAACGGGCTAAACTTCTCCGTGATGTAAAGGGGGACGCCGGCAAGTCAGACTCAAAATTAGCGCGCGTTGAAACTGGCGGCCTTGGTGTAGTGTGGTTTACAGGATGGGCTCTGTCTCGGCGCAATGGGGGCAAGTTATCCAGCCCAGGGTCTGTGAGTCCAGAGCTTCTCAGGTTCATGGAATTGTCTACTTAATCATGCGGACTTATGGAAAATTAGAGTTATGCCGCTTAAGATCCTTAAAACTGCCAATGTCTCAATCTCAAGTTAGGGCCCACAAGGTTTAACGTCTGCATTTTGCCCGACGGGCGGTAGCCATATATCGGGCTACCGCATGAGACTAGTGGGTTGGCGCTTTTACGGCCGTTTTTATTGAGCAAGAAAAAGTTCAACTATAAAACAATATATATAATATATAATAGTGCAAATTAGTGTGATGTGCTAGCAACCCCGCGAGGGACGGCTAGTTCGGCTTTAGCTTCGCAGCTGCTGCCAGGTGGGGCTCCCAGGCAGGTCCACCTTCAGTCCTCCAGGTTAAAACGTGGCTGTTAGACTCTTCAAGCTATAATTGACCGAGCTTGGAACCATAGTTTATTGATTGTCAAATGTCCAGTTTTGTTGCTTCCTTTATTCCAGGGACGAGGTATAGGACATCTGATTTCCAGGGAAGGATTAATTTTATACCTCAGATACAATCCACTTTCAGTCATTAGATACAGTCTCAATCTGATGTAGATATCCTCTTCTCATCTTTACCAGGAAGCTTTACCATAGTCTTCTGCAATAGGCATTGAACAATTGGTAGAAAAAGAATACACTCAGGTAGTTGATATACGTTGGCTTAGCTGATTGGCTTGCCAGGACTTGATCAATAAACTGCAAAGAAAAATAACAAGATTAATTTTCTTGAAAGTTTATGCATTTGGTAGCAAGTTTAAAGATCATTCCATAAAAAAAAATATTCTTTTAATTGCAAATTATAAATGTTTTAAATATATGAAAATATGGTGCTACAAAAAACACAATAAATTATGGTGCTACAAAATATAACCCGGAGTTTACTAGCAAATTTTATAAATTAAATACAAATATAATGACTTTTACCTAGTCAGGGATTGCAGATTTCTTAAATAGGAGCTTTTTCATCATCACACTTTGCAAGTTGAACTTTTAAATCTTAAAAGGAAATAAACTTGGTAAGTAAAAAAAACAACATTATTTTCTTTCTTTTTCAAAAATCTTTAAAATGATAAATTTTCATTCAATATTAAATAATCATTGTACCTTACTCAAAAACCACTATTGTTTTCGGGCTTTTGCAGGTATACAGATAGAACAAGATGATTCCAGATACAATCAGGTACAACTAAAAGATTTAAATATTCTTTATTAACTATAACTTTTAATTGTCTTTCTATTTTTTGAAATATCTTGAATCTTTTTTATATTGCATATTAACGGCAATTTTGATAATACATAAATTAACAAAAAATGTATAATAATCAAACAAACCTCAGAATTCCTTTAAATGTCCTCTAAGGGCTCAAATGTTACAGGTAACAGGAAAACTTCATTTTCTAAATACAATATAATCTTTTCAATTTTCTGTTTTTTATAAAGTAAACTTTTTTAACAATGATTTTAAACAAATATTGAAATTGAGTTATGACCATTTTGGTCCTGCTTTAATGCTAAAATTACTTTTTCTTTTTAAATATTTACATAATATGAAATAAATACTTACAACTTCCGTGGCCTGGCTAAGCAGCTCCTCTTTGCTATCCACAGCGGGAGGATATATGCCGGCAAGTTCACGGAATCCAGGTAATGTCTTTAAAGTCTGAAATTAGTAGCCATTATTGTCTTTTCTAGCTAATTATGAATTTCAAACGATAAAAACATGTACTTTACTAATTCTGGATCCATCTTCTGGAGTTGTTTCAAAAGTTGGAGGTAGCAGGTAATTTTCTCCACACCTAAAACAGCATCAGTTGGACATTTGACAATATTAAATCTGTATATAGAGAATATTTTTTTCCATCATCCTAATCCTCCATTGTCTTATCCCTGAAGATCCCTGATAATAATACCAATAATTTTAGGTGGAGCAGCAATGTGAGGTCTGTTTCATGAGTTTTATGAACAAGATCAAATATTGGCAACATATGAGAGAGCATAAGGAAAAATTCAATTAAAATCCATGAACGATGGAAAGAAGGGGTTGTAGATTAGTTAAAGGAACCCTGCAAGAAATACACCGCTTTAACTGTTGAAAGACTGTCACACGTAGACCCAATACCCCATATCTAAAGCCTTCAGCTTCAATAAAAAAAAATTATAGGCGTTTCAAATGGCGCTCATGATAGAAATTTTACTGATAAATTATGTCGATTATTGGGTCTACTTGTGACAGTCTTTCAGCAGTTAGAGCGGTGTATTTCTTGCGGGTTTCCTTTAAGCTCTCCATTCTATGTTTAAACTTAGTTACTTCTTTTTAAACCATTAGGTATGCAACACTTTTTTGATTTTTTTATTTCATTTAAAAATCATGGTTTCTAGTTCTACTATGCCAGATTCGAGATATTTGTATTTAGAGTAGGAGGAAATTCTTTGGTAAAAATAGGATAAATTTATTACTAAATTAAAGGTCGTTCAATCATTTTGTAGGTTGTTTGGCTGCGTAATCATCAGGGTGGGAGGGTACATTTATTACACTAGTCCCCAAAGTTTTATATAACTTTGGGGACTTTTATTGAATTTCATAGGTTGGTTCATGAAGTTAATAATTGTAATCTAAAGAAAGTGTATATTGTGTAGCATCCTTCGGGTTGTACATCAATTTATAGGCCATTGTCTTATCCCTTAAGATCCTTGTATTTCATCCTTGAAGTAAGGTTATCCAAATTATGCATTTTATTGATTGAATGTTGGATAAACAGGAGAAAGGAGAGTTAAAACCCAGTGGAGAAGAATATATTTGTGAGATATGCAACAAATCATTTGACCAAAAGAAGAAATTGAACCAACACATGAGTACAAATCACAGGAAGGCGCAACTTTTTTGGTTTTAATTAAAAGCATAAAGTTTAGAAACTAAATATTTCCATACAGCATTGTATTGTACCTAATAATTTTTGCCGTTTAGTAGAATTTATTTTTCCTCATACTTAGATTTTGATTAATAAAATTGAGCCATCTATTTATAGAATTGACCAAAGTTGTGAAGTTTGTTCCTCTGTATTTTCAAATAAAATAAAGTTTTACCAACATATGCAGGTAAGACGACTTTCTATCCATTCATCTCTCGAAGTGTTTACTCTTGCTTTCTATCTCTCGACTTTTTATACATCTATCCCTGTAACAGAACCTTACAGGAAGGTTTTAGGCCATTTTTAAAAAGATTTATGCCTCAAGATGATTTCAGACAATTTTTTGGCTCCTCACCCCTTTGAATAAAGAATTTCTAGATGTTAGGGGCGTAGTCGCTTGTCTGTTTATATAATAGACAAATGAATTCCAGCTATCTACCTTCCTCCTAAACTTGTAATGACTTGAATTCCTCTAACGCCCTACTAATAGGTAGCCTTTAATAGTAGGACACCTGTCATACAATTACCCAGTACAAGGTTGGATAATAATCAGTTTCATAATAAGGTCTGACTATGATATCTGATTATTAATCCAATACTCATATCAATACATTCCCTACTTCTTATGGTAGGTAGTATCTCATCCCTTTACATGAGACAATAACAATTTCTATGCTACCTATATAAACATTAAAGTAAAGAAATAAAAGGGCATGATTAAAATAACTGTATGTCCCCACCCCGTAGACACTGTGTCGACTTCCAATTGGGTCTTAGAATATCAGCCAATAGCGTCGCAAACATTAACACAGCTAAGTCGCTACAAAAGAGCAGAAAGTAATATTTTAGCAGACAAAAAAAGGTCCCAAACACTGGATCCAGGTAGTTATCTAGATTACATTTGTTATAGGAACATGAAGAGAAAGGAGAGGGAAATGTAAGCGCCCACCTGTGCCTAGTCTGTTGGAGGACACAGACTAGCAAAGACAGGCATGAAGAACATATGGTCAGATATCATAGGGATAGTGATAAAACTAAGGTAAAACAAAGAGTAGATAATTTTTGTTTACAGGGGTGTATATTCTGCGCAAGATTTTCCCACGACTGCAAAATATTTCCACCTCACCCCTCAGGTTTTTTCCCCAAAAATGAAAAAAATGTTTTCAGTACTATTTTTACCCCTCCCCCATATATTACAAGTTTTTTTCCCAAGGAGGAGAAAAAATGAAAAAAATTTTTTCACTGCTATTTTTTTTCCCCCACATATTTTTATATTTTTTTAGCAGGGGATTCCATGCAGAATGTATACCTACCTATCCCTGTTTATTCATTTGTTCGGGAAAATTAACTAATGAGAAAGACAAAAAATGAAGTTAAAAAACAAATAAAACTCTTAATTTGAAAAAAAGCAACTAGAAAACTATCTCTATTTCTTTAACAATACAAAGCATTTTTGGTCGTTGTTATGGAGGTGATTGGTTCGAATCTCGGCCCAAATCGATCCATAACTAGAGACGTTATAGAAGTAGAAGAGGGAATGCCTTGGGCTAAAGCAGGCGCAACTCTGCTCATTACATTTCCAAAGTTAAGACAAAGGTAGTGCAATCAAATGGTTAATTGTCTGCAATAGTAATGCTATAGGACCTACTATAAGTCTGGACCTAAGTTGTTATCAACCGTCTCCAGAGGTATTAATAAGTTAGGTATTTAATGAGAGAGAGGAGGGACAATAGGCTGTTTAATAGTTTATTACACTAGTCCCAAAAGTTATAAAAATAACGTTTTCTTATTCTTTGACTTGACAACTTTGGGGACTTTAGTGAATTTTGATTGGTTGATCCATGAAGTTGATTGTCCAAACATTTCAACCTTTAATTGTAATCTAAAGAATAGGGAATGTTGATAATCACCATTGGGGATGTACATCAATTTATCGGCCATTGTTTTATCCCTTTAGATCCCTGAAATTTTCATTTCATTTATGTTTGTGTATTTAGGAAATGGTGCAAGGAGCGAAGCTTGCTCTAGAAAATGGAGGTGGAAATCCTGACAGTGCCTTACTTAATCCAGCTCTTAAGGAATGTTTGTACATTAAAACAACATGTATATCATTACGTATTTCTAGTTGTAGAAGAAAAAAATATGGAATGTATGGCACAGGTTTTATGCTTTATGAAAATCCTTTTGGGATGAAATTGAATCACAGAATAAGGAATTGATAGTCTATTAACTACCAGACATAATTCAAAAATTTAATTTCAATTATTAAACTACTAGCGACTACACCAGTAGAGGCCTCTAGGGGCATGTAAAATGTTTTCTTTTCAATCTCTGTTAAGATCAGCTGATTACCAAAAAATACTCTTCCTTAAAATAATAATAAACCTTCCCAATGCCACACATTTAAAAAAACCATATCGGTTATGCGGTTAGCAAGATCCTCTGGTGCAGGCAGACATCCTGATACTTTTTAAAAATTCCAATTTTTGGTATTTCTATAGGCATATTGTTGTATTGTATAAAACTCCAATCTGCACCTAGGATGATGTGGAGGATGTTAAATTTGAATCCAATGGAGTCAACGGGGATCCAGAAAATAAGGTATGATATTTTTTTTTTTGGGGGGGGGTCATCTCTGAGATCTAAAGGGATAAGACATTGGCCTATAAATTGATGAACATCCCCAATTATTTGATCACTGAATTTAATTAAACAAGCAATCAAAATTCTCTTAATTCCCAAAGTTGTTAAGCTAACGAATAAGAAAACGTTATTATAGAACTTTTGGGATTATTGTAATAAACATCCCATTATCCCCTCTCTCTCTGGGATCAACATCATCAAATTGTCATCTATTGCAAATTTTTGTCTATGTGCAAATTTTATTTAAAATCGTTAAGGATATTTAATGGTTATGTTTATAAGCTTTGATTTAATTTGGATTTTTAGCATATTTTAGCAAATTGTTGTCAATTCTAACTAAATAAGAATCATTAAAAATCAAATTAATTTATTTGAGATAAGAATTCTTAGGGCTTCCCCCAAAGTTTTAATAAAACACATTTTCGTGCTCTATCTAGTGTTTTACGTAAGGTCAGGTAAAGTTCAGTATCCTGGGAGAGTTATGGTTGCTAATTTCTGACAAGAAATAATAATAAAACTATTTTATAGCTTTTAAAGGGGTAGTTTCACGAAAGGCCTTTAAACTTAATTTAGTGAACCGCATATTTTTTCCTGATTAATTTGTTAAACTACATTTATATGGCATATGTTCGAAAGAATTTAAATTTTCTATCACGTAGTTTTTAAAATATCAAGACTTGAAAATCGTCTTTTTATATTGCATATATCACAAAAAGATTTGATTTGATTGATTTGATTTGATTGTTATAATTCCATGCGGACCAAGAGGTCCATTAAAGGAATATCATATTGTCTCAGGAATCAAGTGTCTATTAACAAAATTTTTAACTTTTCAAAGCGTCATTTTCACTGGATTCAAGCATCAATTGTAAGTGTTTTTAGTTTTTCTTTAAATTGTTTAACATTTTCACACATTTTCACTTCTGTTGGTAGAGAGTTCCAAAAGTTGATTATTCTGTTAGAGAAAAAGTTTTTTCTCAGTTCTGTTCTTGATTTTTGTGTTTTAAGATTGTATTGACAGGAAGATAAACGGGTAACTCTGTTATTTTGATCAACTAGATGAAACCATGTATTTTTATCAACGTCGGAAAATCCTCTAATGATCTTAAATGCAAGGGTGAGATCTGCCTTTATTCGTCTGACTCTCAATGTTTCTAGGTTAAGCTTTTTAAGCTTTTCTTCATAGGTCAATCCTTCTAATCCCTGGACGAGGTTGACAGCCTTTTTTTGCACATTTTCAAGTTTGTCAATATCAGCTAAATTAGATGGATTCCAGGCAGGTGAGGCATACTCTAAGTGGCAACGAACATATTGTTTATAAATGTTAACAAATGTTTTATGGTCTCTGTATAAAAATGATTTCTGTACCTGATACAGTGCATGTATACCTCTGTTGGCAGCTAATTTACACTGTTCGCTGGGCTTCAAGTCTGGAGAAATGTAAACACCTAGGTCTCGTTCTAAACATGTTTCCTTGAGAGATGTGTCAGACATTTTGTAACTAAATTTTGGATTATTATTCCCAAAATGGATTACAGAGCACTTTTCAACATTAAATGACATACCCCATTTTTTGGACCAGCAAAGGAGGTTGTCTAGGCAGAGTTGGAGGTCTTCGGCGTCTTTTAGGTCTAGTATTTTGGTACAAACTTTGGTATCATCAGCGAATTTGTTAACTAGTTGTCTGTTAATACAAAAATCAATGTCATTGATGAATATAATAAAGGCAACTGGTCCTAGAACTGACCCTTGAGGGACTCCAGATAAAACTGCTATCCAATCTGAAAATTGTCCATTAATCACTGTTCTTTGTTTTCTGTCTGTTAACCAGTCCCCAATCCATTTTAATAAACAACCTTCTATTCCATGAGCTTTCAGTTTGATGAGGAGTTTGTTTATGGGTACTTTATCGAATGCCTTTGAAAAATCAAGGTAGATAGCATCAACACTGTTTCCTTCATCTACAGTTTTTGAAACATATTCAAAAAATTCTAAAAGGTTTGTTACAGTTGACTTGTTCCTGATAAAACCATGTTGTGTTGATTTCAAAAGAAGGTTCGTTAAAAGATGATCCACAATATTATCTTTAATAATAGCCTCGAGAATTTTGCATGGGATGGATGTCAGTGATATTGGTCTGTAATTCTCAACATTTCCTTTAGAGCCTTTTTTGTGGATTGGGGTGACATTTGCTAGCTTCCAGTCGCTAGGAACTTTGCCTGTTCTTATAGAATTATCATAGATTATCGCCAATCCTAAAGATAAGCTATTAACATGGCTTTGAAGTAGTTTGACAGAGATACCATCAGGACCAGGGGAAGAATTAACTTTCAGCTTTTTTATCTTTTCAATAATTTTGCTTTGTGTTATAACAACAGTTTCAAGTTTGATATTGCTAGAGATATGACAGTTTGGGGCTGGTTCATTTGTTTCTTTTGTAAAAACTGTTCCAAAATATTGATTAAGGAGGTTGGCCATTTTTTTGTTATCAGTGATTGTTTCTCCATTTTTCTTAATGGGACCGACTGGAAATTTGATTTTAGTTTTGCTTCTTATATAGGCATGAAATTTTTTGACATTTGAACCATTAGCAGAGAGTTTTTTTTCATAATTTTTTTTTGCTTTTCTAACTGCATTTTTGCACTTTTTTTCGGCTAATCTTAGTCTGTTTACATTATCTTCAGATCTATTAGTTTTGACAAGTTTAAAAAGTCTTTTTTTGTAATTTATAAGATTCTTAACCTTTTTGTCCATCCAAACACAGTTATTTTGTCTGCTTCTTTTTTTCTTGGGCACATACTTGTCAACTCCTTCGTTGATTATTTGTTTAAAACACAGCCATTGGGATTCTACATCTTTTCCAGAAAGACAATTGTTCCAATTAACATTATCAAAATGCTTCTGGAGACCTTCAGTATCACAGTTCTGCCAGTCTGGAAACAAGGTTTCATTTTCAGATACTTTTGCTTTGTATAACATTTCTACCTCAATTATACAATGATCACTGTTGCCTAGATTGCCCAGACTTTCCACCGAGATAATGTTTTCAGGGTCATTAGTAAGAAGAAGATCTAAAGTGTTACCTTTAACATGTGTTGGGAAATCGATCATTTGTTCCAGTCCTTTGTTGGCAAAGGTTTCAAAAAAAGGTGAGGATTTTCTGTCGCAGGTTCCATTCGTCCAGTTGATGCCAGGTAGGTTGAAATCTCCAATCAGAGTTGAGTTATCAGACACATCATTTATCAATTCTAAAAGCAGCTCATTATTGGTTTCTTTGGAATTTGGAGATCTATATATAACTGTAAAGGTATGATTTTTATCACTTGAACTCTCCTTAGATAAAACTTTAAATTGACAAAATTGAATAAAATTTTTGTTAACTGGAACAGGTTCTATTACAATGCCAGGTTTGGAGTAAACAAGAATACCTCCTCCAATACCATTTACTGTGTCCTTTCTGTCAATACGAAGTTCCTGTTCTAAATTGTAGCCAGTAATTTTAAGGGTAGAATTATTGATTGTTTCATTGAGCCATGTTTCACATATAAAAACAAGATCAGGGTCACGTTCACTTAATAAAAGTTCAAGATCACATAGTTTAGATATTAGACTTCTTGCGTTAAGATAAATATATTTTAATGTTTCTAATTCTTCTTTTTTACATGGTCCTGGGGGCTTTGAGACTCTGTCCTGTCCCTTTTCCGAAGGTTTGGTGTGGTTTGATCCTCGTCCAGGTTGAGGGTTTGGATTTGGGAGACAGGGGGGAAGTCCTCCTCGTCCACCTCCTCCTCCTCGCTGGTCTCCTCCTCTCCGTTCATTGGAAGTATCACTGAGCTGTTCATGAATCCTTGTGTGGTGGTGGTTTGTTCTGTATCTTGGCGGGGAATTTCTCTCTGACTGGCTATCTGTCCTCCCCTCCCCCTGCCTCGTCCACGTCCTCTTCCCCGACCTCTTCCTCTGCCCCTTGGCCCTAGGGGTGGAGCAACATTTTCTGGCTTCTGTTTCCGTGATTTTATTAGCGTTTTTTCGCCTTTCATGCCCACCAGCCTCCATTCCCAGTTTAAACTTTCCTCCATTTCCATGTTTTCATTCAATTCCATGGCCTTTTCTCTAAGTTTTTTTTCTTCATCTCTTTGTAAAGGTGTGAGATCAGGTATGATACTGACGTTGGATTCCATTTCAGCTAGTTTGTAAGCATTTGAGAGAACTTTGTTTCTTCTATCTGTGCTTCGAAAACCAACTAAAAGTGGTCTAGTGCTCATATCTTCACTATTGTTGCTTTTTAGTCTGAAGACAAACTTGATATCATTACTGGTACATGGACATTGAATTGATTTAAAAAGTTGAATTGCTTGTACAATGTCCCATTCCTTTTTTTCAAAACCAGTGTCAAGGGTATTTGGTGGTTCTTCAAACTGGTGTAGGATTACATTATATTCTTTCTTTTTCCTCTCCTTTAACTCCTCACTGAACTTTGCTACGCTGTTATTAACAATCACGTCCTTGTCAATATTCTCAACTTTTTTATTTAAGCTTGTAATACTGTTTTTGTTATCAGCAATAGCATTTGTATTTTTAGTTATCCTCTCGTCCAGTAGTTGTTGATTGCGGTTTAGTGCTTGTATCTGTTTTTGAAGTTTCATTGATAAAGTGCGACAACGTTCACAGGTCCATGTCATGCCAGGCTGTTCAGCTAATGCCTTTAGGTGTTGCACACTAACTTTAACACATTTTGGATGTGCCCAGAGTTCGCAAAAATTACATTGGATTCCTCCCGTCTTTCTGGCAACAGTTTCATTGCACACTAGGCAGGGATCTTTTACTTTTTCCGCTGCCATCCTAATACAAGTTAAAGTACTCTTTTTTTCCCCTAAGACGAAGGTTTACTAAAAACCTTATAAGGGTGGCCCTGCAAAGGTGTCCTTGAAAAATTGAGTACAACAAAATCACATTTAATTTCAAATCACAATATAAGAAACACTAAAGCATCCTTTTTTTGTTTTTATTTTTTTTTTGTTTTTTTTATGGTTTTTTTTAGTTTTTTTTGTTTTTTTTTGTTTTTTTTGTTTTTCTTTTGTTTTTTTTTTTGTTTTTTTTTTGTTTGTTTTTTTG
This sequence comes from Acartia tonsa, assembly GCF_053477335.1. Taxonomy (NCBI): domain Eukaryota; kingdom Metazoa; phylum Arthropoda; class Copepoda; order Calanoida; family Acartiidae; genus Acartia; species Acartia tonsa. The sequence continues at coordinate 8,171,514 of NC_137264.1, forward strand.
TTGTTTTTTTTGTTGTTTTTTTTTGGGTTTTTTTTTTAGGTTTTTTCTTTTTCTTTTCTTTTCCTTTTCTTTTTTTTTATCTTTTTTTTTATGGATGCACAAACATATACAAAATAATCTCAAAGCTATTTAGGTATCAATACAAAGTATAAAAAGAAAATTCAATTTAAAAATGTTGGTTATCAAATATTTGTTATCAAGTTTTAAAGGTTATCAGTTTAGGTATTAAGTTTTTCAAAATAAGGATATCTGAGCTATCCAGAGGGCTCCCGGGCTATTAAAGCTTCCCAGACGCTTTCACATAACTTTTAAAATTAAATAATGTCTTTGTGGCACCAGGCTGTATAGCCTCCTGGCTCAACGCATCACAAATTTGCCAACAGAACAAAAATGTGTATCACTCAGCTAATCTAATCTGAACCTCTCATTTTTGCCTGGCCCATACATTTTAATCACAAGGTAAAATAGCACTTTTTATCAGGTTCGGGGCTTACGGCTTCTGAAAAATGGAGAGGCTTGATCCACCTCTCTCTCTTAGTGAAGTGAATCAAGCAAATTTAGCTTGGTCAGTTTAGATTTTCAAGTCTTTATATTTTCAAAACTACGTGGTAGAAAATTGAAATTCTTTTAAATATATGCCATATAAATATAGTAAAACCCATTAACTAGCAAAAAATATGCGGTTCACTAAATTAAGTTCCAATGCATTTCGTGAAACTACCCCTTTATATTAGACAGGGGTGTATTGCATATTCTGCACAAGATTCATTTTTTTCCTCGGTTGCAAAATATTTCATTTCCACCCCCCCCCCCCTAATTTTTCCCAAAAAAATGGATAAATGTTGTCAGTACTCTTTATTTTCTTCATTTTTTAACTCCTCCCCCATATTTTTCTTGTTTTTTATTTCTTCATGAAGGAAAAAAATGGAAAAAATGTATCACTGCAGGGGATCCTATGCAGAAAATACCTATACCCCTGATATTGGATTAATTCTAGGAGAGTGTGCATATGTGTGACACATGTGGGAAAGAATTATCAAATATCCGAGCCTTATCTAAGCACAAGAAATGGCATGATGACCAGGAGAACACAACTTGCTCAAAGTGTGGAGTCCAGTTTGATGATAAAATTTCTTACAGGCAGACAATTATGTATAGTTTTAAATTATGCATATTTTAATTGTAGGCCATTTAAAATATCTTTATTTTCACGCAATTTTGTAAATTAATTGAAACTTTTTATACCTAACTTTTATTTCTGAGGGGATTCTAGTGTATTTATCAACATTCTCTTGTCTCTTTTTTTATAATTTGTTTGAGGGGACCATTTACTGTATAAATCTTCTCCCTCAATTTTTAAACTGATTTGTTATTAGTTGGCTTAAAAATCTTGGAGAATGAGGTTTGATCAGGATTGGATGGTACAAAGTAACATTCTTCAACTTCCTCCAATAATTTGATAAAGAAATGATTTTGTTTATTGTATCTGGGGGTTAGAGGAGGATTAATTTATTCTCATACAGATACAATGGTCTAATATCTGGCTATAATAAAAGTTGTCGTTCTTGTTTTAAAAAAATATTTTAGAAAATCTTTTTATTTTTCTGATGCATATTTGTTGACACCAGATCCCACATGAGAACTCACAGAACAGATAATCCTCAGCAGAAAAATTTTACCTGTGAAAACTGTGGACAGTCCTTTGTGTCTAGGTATAGTTATCTTTTTGCCAGCTTTTCGCGTAAATTAAAATGAAAAATTTCAAGGTTATAACCAGTTCTGTTAGCCCTGAGTGACAGGAGGCTTAGGGTGGGTCGATTTTGGACATTTTTTCTGACATTTTGGACCCAAGCGGGGATCTGCAATTGATTTTTAAGAATATAATACACCTCTGGACGATTTAAAATTTATCCTAAGTTCCTAAGTCTTAAAACCGCTGACGACCAGACATTCAATTGTATAGCTATTTGTCAATGGATGTCAAAAATTTATTGAATCAGAACTATGGCTTCATGGTGCTCCCAGGAAAGGCATTGATGAGTAAATCAGGAACTTTTGACCATTTAAAAAAATCTTCTTCCTAGCCTGAGAAAAACTTAAAAAACCTCTACAAATTGGACAATTCTCAATAAACCTTTAAAAATGATGGTTTTTTAGTCATTTCTAAGGCTAGGAACGAGATATTTTAAAACGGACAAAAGTTCCTGACAAGGACGTCCAAAGGGGGGGGGGGGGTGAAGGGGTGATTACCCCCCTAAACGAATTTTTTATTAATGAAATACACTTTTAAGTGGTCGCATTCTAAATATAAATTTTTTAAAATTCTTTTTCGGTCAGAAATTTTTAAAGTTAGTTTTATCTGTTGCACATTCCCTCTTGGTCTAATTTCGATATGAATCCGCCCTAAGGCCCATACTAAGCGAACAGGTATTAATTTTATGATATTTATTTTAATATCTGTGGAAAATTGTCTGTAATACGATGCCTTCAATAACTATTGTTCCACATTAAGGGGAACCATGCTTCACCTCAGTGTTCATGTTAAACAATAAACCCCTCATCACACACACTTCATAATTTTAGGTTTAGCCTGCGCAAGCACAACAAAATCCACGAAGGAGGAAAGCTGCGCTGTGAAACTTGCCACCGATCTTTCTACTTTGAAAAGGACATGAACTCGCACGTGTGCAAACACTTTGCCTGCGAGATTTGCGCCATGAAATTTATTCGCGCCAAAAATTTAACCCTCCACAAACGAATGCACGCGGGTGAAATGATATTGCAGTGTGACATGTGCGAGGGGCTGTTTGATACGAAGCGCAAGCTGAATGACCACCGGCGAGCCATCCATATTCTAGGTAGGGTTGGGCCGAATTTCTGGCCATTTTCATTATCCGGCTGGATACCGGATATTAAAACCACCCGGCCGGATATCCGGCAATGTAATCTTTTATATTATACAACAAAAATCCCTGTTAACAAACATTCACAAAAATTATTTCTTAAGTTTTTAGTAGGTACTATATAACAAAAAGTAATAAATAATTAATATTACAGAATGACGGGCTTAATTTTTAAGTTTTTTTTCATATAATAAAACATAATTTTATGAATAAAACTCTAATATCCCAATATCCGGTTACCCGACCGGATATCTGGTTTTAGAAATCATCCGGTATCTGGCCAAATATTTATCCGGCCCAACCCCAATTTTTAGGCAAGAAATACAAGTGTGACGTATGCCCGAAAGCATTTATCGGGAAAACCCTCCTGGAGAAGCACAAACGAAGTCATACGGGCGAACGGCCGTATAAATGTTCAACGTGTGGCGCGGGTTTTACACAAAAAGAGAATCTGAACACACACTTTTTGTTGCATACAAAAGAGAATCCATTTCCATGTGTCGGATGTAATACGGGATTTAGGACTTCTGGTGAACTGAAGAGACACAGAGAAAAGATGATGTGCGGTTTTGATCAAAGTGATTTGTTTAAAAATAAATAAAATATTTTTTAAAAAGATAATGATTTGAAGGCAAAGTTTCTTTTGAAACATTTTTCAAATGTTTTTTTTGTGGTTAACTTTAACTTTAACTTTAGTGCCATATTGATATAATTAAGTGGTATAAAATTATTTAGGTCACATTTTATGCATTTTATGCATTTTACTTAATATTACATATTTTTTTAAAAATATTAATTTACTTTTTATAGATGCTTTCATTTTTATGCATTTTTATAATAAATAATCATCATAATATTATTTTTCTTTTATGCTAATAGAAATATTTTGTTTAAAATATAACAGTTTTATTGTCTATAAGCAGCGTAATGGAGCCGGAGCCTGGAGCCGTGGAGCCGCCATATTTTGCTGGAGCCGGAGCCGTTATTTTCGTTCAAAAACGGCTCCGGCTCCGGGTTAGCTAAAAAAGGGATCTTTTACTAATTATAATTTGGTAACTCTGTTGTGTCGTTAAGTTTTTTATTAAGTTTTTCAAGTCCATTTTTATTAAAAATTGAACTTTTAAAACCTTTAAAAGTCAAAAATAGACTTGGCAAAAAAATATGTTGAGTTTTCCTTGATTTTAGGGTGGTGCCGGAGCCTTTACTTTTAGAGGCGGCTCCGCGGAGCCGGAACCGGAGCCGCACCAAAATCAAACGGCTTCGCAACGCTGTCTATAAGGATAGTTACTTCCAAGAGTAGCGCAGTGACAATACTGGCTCTTTACCTGGAATCACCTTACTTGTCTAAATCTAGGATAATTCAAAATTTAAAACTGACAACCAGACAGAGACTAGGCTGTTTATTACACTAGTCCCAAAGTTTAACAATGACATTTTCATATTCGTTGGCTAACAACTTTGGAAACTTAAATTGATTTTTATTGGTTTAATTATTATTATGTGTGTCCAAACGTTTCAACCACTAATTGCAATCTACAGAAGGTGTAATTTTGTGAGCATCATTGGGGATGTACAATGTACATCAATTTATCGGCCGTTGTCTTATCCCTTTAGATTCCTGAGAAACAACTCAACACACTAAATCACTAGAATATAGCCCAATTAATCACTTGAAAGTATTGCATTGATTCAAACATTTGGTCTGATATTGAAGAAATTGTAAAATCTGGACGATTTTCAGGCTGGCCACAAACATACTATTTCCACTATTTTTGCATACTATGCAAACTATTCCAAAAAAATATGCTATTTCCACTATTGTCCAAAATTGCATACTATTTCCACTATTTCTTTGGATTTCAGATAAATCTTCAATTTTTAGGTAACTAAAACAAACTGATTTTTTTGATCATGAAAAGAAAGCCAAGTAGCAGGTTTCATCGCATTTTCACAGTATCTTTTCTCCTATTTCTAGTCCCTGCGGGGGGCTCTAACCCTGCGGGGCAATCATTAACACTTACCTAACCTAAATGCCTATCTATGCTACTGTGAAAATGCGGCAAACTCGCTACTTTGTTTTCAATTTTTTTTTAGAAATGTTTCCAGAAGAAAGTAGTCTTTCAGTTCAGATTGTTGTACCTTTATTGAAAGTTATTGGTATTTCTACATTCAATGTAAAGATTTCTCCTTTTAAATTTCAATATCATTGAGGAGTACTTTTATTATTAAATGATCCTACAGGTTACTGAGGTTTATGATTAACTCCTAACAAACTAATATAAATATAATGTGTTTCTCTATGTCATTAGAAAGATCCTCTCATTTTGTTGTAAAATATTTATTATTTGAACTTTTATTATTATTATTTATTAAACCATTTAGGAGGGGATATTTACCCCCCCAAAATAAAAAATCTCTAATAAAAAAATTTTTTGCGCACTTCGCGCGCATTTTTAATACTATATATTTAACAAAATTTAAATTACCCCCCCCAAAAATTTTACCCCGGGGGTAAATTTTGGGAGGGGTAAACTAAATTTACCCCTGCCAACAGATTTCAGAGGGGGTAATTACCCCCCCCCCAAGCAAATTTTACCCCCGGGGTAAAAATTTTGGGGGGGGTAAAAAAAATTTGCGGCGCGCTTCGCGCGCCATTTTACCCCCCCCTTCAAAAATTTTTAACCCCCCCAAAATAAAAAGCTTGACGCCCCTGTCAGAAACTTTACCTTTATTTATTATTATTTATTATTATATTTGAACTTTCAATTTTTTTATATAATATTTCTTTTTAAAATCACGATATGAATTATGACACTGTGCACAACAAAATTATTTTACTAGTCCAAAATTTTTAATAGTCAATAAACAACTTATTTTTTTACTAATTCTTAGCTCATTTTTTTTTATTTTTTTTCAGAATAGAATGTTGGTGTTTGTTACTATGTTTTTCAATCTAATAAGACAAGAAAGTAATGGTTTCCTGATAGCTAACCAACATTTTAAGGCCCTATAGTGTTTTAAATGCTTGCTATTTCATACTATTTTGTTTAAAATGCATACTATTTCATACTATTTTTAAAAAATTTACATACTATTGCATACTATTTTTTAAAATTTTACATACTATTGCATACTATTTACTTTTTTTTTGCATACTATTTTATGCTATTTTGAAAAAAAGTCTGTGGCCACCCTGGATTTTGTAAAATTTTTATAATTAATTTTTCGCTTTTAGAGAAGCTACACTTCCTAAATAGGGATGTTTTATATTGTCATAATTTTGTAGAATGATAATAATAAAAATAATTAGTTTTTTCTAACAAAAGAATCTAAAATTACCCTATATGAAAATAAAAAGGAGTAAATAGGGGAACGCCCAACAATTACATCATGTATGTATGTAAAAAAAGAACGTGTCCTAACTTTTGTGATTTTTAAAAAGAATAGCTAGTCAGTGCTTTTAGTAAGTAGTAGATGTAAAATGATACATAGAATTTAGATATGCAATAGGTTTTTTTTGTAGAACTCTTAGTTTTATTTTGAAAACTAAGTTGGTTTTGAGGTACTAAAACGCAACAAAAAAAGAAGAAAATTGCCATTATGAACAAAAATTCTACAATCTTTAATTTGACACCTTACTTTTTTAATGCTGTTGAGTATTTTTTTTTTGAAAATCTATTAGGCCACGTTCTTTGGGAGAAATTTTGAAAAAAACATTGTTGAACAGGCTTGACATAGATTGGAAACTTTAAATACCAAACGAATGTCCGAACATTAGTAAATATATACAAAGTACTATATATCCTAGAATAAAGTTGTTGATGGAAAAATTTTGAGATTTTAAGTCTACGAATAAGAGAACATGTTGTTTTAATAAAAACTTAAATAACCAGCACATTTTCAATTTCACTTTTGAAAATAGAAAAGGAAAGCGACGAGTTGATTAAAAAGCCATTCATATTATTTTCATTAATTGATGGATATCATTTTTTTCTATTAACGATTTCTCTAGAAGCCTGGATCGAGTTAACCTCCCCCAAAATAGTTCTTTCTTGGACTTATAGAACCTTAACGAGATCCTTTCTCTTGCACACACACACAGACATCCTGTTAATTTTATAGGATAAAACCAATTAAAATATTTGTGATTCTCTTATCCCATCGCCGAATCCTAAATTTTTATCATTTGATGGTTCCTAGTTTTACTTCTTACCCTCTTGAGAGTATAAACAAAGTAAAATGAAGTGTATCTACACTCTTTATGAAATAAGTAGCAGGGATCTAAATTCTGATAAATTGATATACATCCCAAATGATGATAAACAAAACTAACCCCATCTGTAGATTACAATAAGTGGTTAAAACATTTGGACACTTAACTTAATGAACCAACCAATGAAAATTCAATAAAAGTCCCCAAGGTTGTGAAGCCAACGAATCAGACTAATAATATTTTAAGACTTTAGGGACTAGTGTAATATACAGCCCAATGTCTCCTCCCTCCCAGAACAAGTAGGCTATAAGAAACCCCCCAAACCATAATGTAACATCCCAAAATCCTTTTCTTAGCCTGTCAAATAATTTAACTAATAAATTATTCTTCCAAATTTTTGTGTCATTTTTCATTCAGAGAAAAAGGAATTGTTAAAAAAAATTATCTTAAAAATTGTAAAAAAAAATGTTTACCAGTTAATCAAGATCTAAGAATACTGGGCTCCTAACCAAGAATTTCTTTTTTTTATTTGATTATTGTAAGAAAAAATCTAATATCACAAAAAAAATATTTATATTTTAGCATATCATTAAAATTCTTTTGGTCTTTAAACTTTTAAATATTGTACATTTAGGTACTTTTTACATTTACTTAGCGGCTGCGCTTCTAGCCTTTTGGAGCTATGTATTTGAAGGAGCAAGAAAATAGCCTAAAATCAAATTTAGATAGAAGATTTAAATAGCCAAAAACCACCCAGAGAACTGTAAGAAGCTTCCATAAAATGGAGAATCTGTTCAGTAGTTATTTAAACTTAATAAAAATTCTACTTTATACCTAAAATGATTTAAATTTTTTATTAAAAAATCTAAACATATAGCAAATTTTTAATATCATTCTATAATCCCTTGACCCCATAATTTTGATACAAATTTTTTCGACCACAGGCAAAGGAGCGTAGCGGCGTCTTTGATCCCGGTATGACATTCAGGTTTTATTCTGATTATTAAAATGGGCGGAGTTGTGGTGTTTCCTTAGTTGTGCATATAGATTCAAAACAACAGAGCAACTTATTTTATCTATTCAGTGATTTGATTAGACAATGGTCGATAAAATAATGTACATCCCCAATGATGATACACATAATTACCCCTTCTTTAGATTACAATAAGTAGTTGAAACGTTCGGTCACTCAACGTAATGAACCAACCAAACAAAATTCAATAAAAGTCCAGAAGGTTGTTAACCCAACGAATAAGAAAACGTTAATTAACATTAAATTAATTAAACAGCCCAATGCCCCCCCCCCCTCCTTTTATTTGATCGCTATTTCTATCTGATTTATTTATTTTGCAGGAACGACACACACAAAAAAGGAAAAAAATGTAATTATTTGTGATGACGGGTAATAAAAATCTGAAATATAAATGACGCAAATGACGCAAATTCTGACGCAAATTCTGACGTTTATCTAAAAATGCAACATATAAAAATAGCTATTAAAACAATTTTCAAGCATAACTTTTATCTTATTAGGATAACAATTAAATAAGAAAAATATTTTTACCATATGAAATTACGATCAAACACCTAATTGAAAAAAAATGCAAGACATAGCTTTTATTTTAAGAAAGACTAGGGGCAACGGACGCCCCCAAGAAGCCTCTAGGTGTTCTTAAGGTGGGAGGGGGATAAGTCAACCGCCCTTCTACTTTTTAATTTAAGTTTTGATAAGAAATATTCAGAAAAAAAATTTGGGGGTGTGATTTTAAATTGGGAGGGTGGAGATACGCTCTCCCAAAATAGTTAAAAACCTTCCCTGTACCTAAAAAAAAGCTTAGTTGCAAAGGAAAACCAAACAGATGTCATTTTTTAACAATTTTATATAAAAAAACATTGGCGCACTTGTATAAACACCTTATCGCTAGCAAGTTTTGGAATATATAATCCAGAACCATCCAGTTCAAAGGGAATGGAGAAAGAGAGGGGGTGAATCTATCCGAAAATAGTTATGATCGAGATCTTCCTTTATCATTATTTGTATGTAGGGGGGAGGGAAATATTAAAAAATTTAGAAAAATGGATAAATATTGTGAAAAAAAAATTGTAAAACAGGGAAGACAAAAAAAAGTGGGTATAGTCCTTTCCACGACATCCCTCCATAAGGGGCGATTTGTCGTATTTTGAAAATGGCTTTTTATAGGTTATTTTAGGTTAGGTTAGGTTATATTGGGTTAGGTGATTGCCCCCCAGGGTTAGGTAATTGGCCCCGCAGGGTTAGAGCCCCCCGCAGGGGCTAGAAATAGGAGAAAACTTACTGTGAAAAATACGAAGAATCGCCCCTTATGGAGGGATGTCGTGGAAAGGACTATACCCAAAAAAGTAGTTTTTAGCAGGAAGAGGAGGAGAACATTGGGCTTTTTATTACACTAGTCCCCAAAGTTTTATAAAAAGGTATTGTTGGCTTAAAAGCTTTGGGGACTTTATTAAATTTTTAATGGTTGGTTATTAAGTTGAGTATTCAAACTTTTCAACCAATAATTGTAATCTACACAAGGGGTTATTTTGTTATCATCATTGGGGATGTACAATACGTATATTTATCGGCCATTGTATTATCCCTTTACATCCCTGCGTTTTTAGCCTGTGCATGCATCGGGAATACTCAAACCCTTACTTAACCTAATCTAAGAATCATTACTATTACACAACTTATTAAACAATTAAGAAAACTAGGTACCTTTTTATCATTATAATAAAGTAACAGGATGTTTGTTTGATTAGCACTTTTAAAACTTATTAAGTCATGAGATCTTAAGCAGTTTTGTCCAAGGGGGAGGGTAAAGGGGTGGATAAAGTTTACCCCCCCACAAAAAAAAAAAAATAATTTTCAATTTTTTACCCCACCCAAATAAAGAAGCATGGACGTTCTTGATCTTTAGAATGCATTTTTAATGACACAATGCAAATGCGAGAAAATTTTTATTTTACTCATTGATTCGACTTTAAGAATACATCTACCTGTGGTCTGTTTATATTTGATTAAAGAGGAATAATTTAATTTTTAAAAGCGAAGCTTTTCTATAATTAGGGTCGGTCCGTCTGTATGTTCGGAACGGATAGCCCTTTTTGTCAATTTAGGCATGTTAGAGTTGTCCTGTCGATTTCAAACTTGGCATGGTGATTCCTGTGGTAGTTAGGAAAAATTTAGAAAGTGTTGAAACTCTATAATCATTACCAGAATGTCCGTACGTCTATTTTAAACATGTCGATTTTTAACTTTTTTAACAACAAATTAGTAATGTGATATTATTATCCGATTGATTTGATTTTTGGAATACTGATTCCTAGGACAACAAAGTACATTATTTTAAGCGAAGCATCCCTATAATAAAGTCCTAAAATGTAATTATGTCCCTAAACATTATCCTGTATTTCAGCAGTTTTAACAAATTTACTTACAATTTTTTTCGACTTTTATACTTTTATATTCTGATTAATCAGTTCTGACATTCTACAAGTGTTAATATTCGTTTGTCTTACCGTTTTAGAGCTTCGCTTTTATGGATGTTGTCATCCTTGTTATAATGGGGTGAGACTGGGGGGGGGGAGGGAAATATCTCACAATTAGAAATATCAACATCAATATAACAACATCCATAAGTAGCGAAGCACAAAAAAATTGTGGATGGGAATACATACAAGTAGAATGAAAGAGTATTTGTTAAAATAAAGAATAAATTTATTGGAGAAGTAAACACAAAACCTGATTGCTTTTTTATGATGACTGACGGTCAAAGTAAATTACATACTGGATTCGCAGATAGGAATAGTGCCAAAAAGTTTCAGACTTCTATCTTTTATAGAAGCCGATAAAATCGCGTTTTCCCCAAAACGTTTCAGACATACGGACATTTCAAATTATACAGTAGCTTCGCTACTAAAAAGCCAAATAAACATATAGTTTTAAGTTGTAAAACACATTTTAAATAAAAATTTGCCTACATCTTAGATTACGATTTTAATCTTTTATTGCGCGGCGTGTTAGTTTTTTCATTTGCTAGATAAGGAAGGATTAAAATATTATCATAATATTAGTTTTCTTTGTGCTATCACTTACACATTTTAGATCACTTTATCAAATCATGAAGACTGCAGTTATTACTACAGCACAAGCCCAGGGAGAGAGAGGGACAGTGAGCTGTTTAGTGTTTATTACACTAGTCCTCAAAGTTTTATAATAACGTTTTTTTATTCGTTGATTTTTTTGGTTGGTTTATTTGGGGTGTTCAAACATTTAAACACAAATTATTATCTAGAGCAAAGGTAATTTTGTGTATAATCATTAGGGATGTACATCAATTTATTGGCCTTTGTCTCATCCCTTTAGATCCCTGGCATAAGCCGCCTTTTTTGTTGCTGAACTCATATCATTAAATATAACTAAACACTTTTGACAAGCTATTGCTCATCTTAGAATAAATATATAAATATAGATGTATAACCCAGACAACTACCTGGTTCCAGTGTTGGGGATCTTTTTTGTCTGCTACAAAATGTTTTTTTCTTTTTTAGCGATAGAGCCCATGGGGTAGGGATATTTAGTTATTTAAACCTTTCCCCCTCTATTGTTTTACTCTAGTCTTCTTGGCGAATTTAAAACACTATGGAAAAGAAAAATGTATATGTGGTTGTGATAGCACATCATAGTTCTAAGTAATGGGAATCTCTCAACTTTTATAATATGAACAAAATACCTTTTGGGACAGTTCTTAGATTTTCATGTCCATCCATCTTATTTATTTGTTGTTAAACTGATTTCTTTGTACGAAATGTGATTTAATCGGCTGTAATATGAGATAGGAGTCTGAAAGTTTTATCTTAAATTTACCTTATTTATTCTTCAGCTTACTTTGACCCTTCATCTTTTATCAAGTTCTTGTTTGTACACATTGGCTTCGTTACTATACTCTTGGATGTTGTTAATCTTGTTTTTAAAATCAAAGCTTTTCTATAATTAATCCGTCCGTCCGTCCGAGACGGATAGCTTTTTTCGTTAATTTAGGCATGCTAGAATTGTCCTATCGATTTCAGACTTTGCATGGGGATTCCTGTAGTAGTTAGGTACGATTGAGAAAGCGTAGCAACTCTTTGATTGTTACCAGAATGTCCGTACGTCCATTTTAACATGTTAATTTTTCTACTTTTTTAACAAAATTTTTTTTACGTGATATAATTATCCGATTGATCTGAATTTTGGTATATTGATTCCTGGGACAACAAAGTACAATATTATAAGCGAAGCAACTCTATAATCAAGTCCTAAAAATTTAAGTATGTCCATAAACATTATTCTGTATCAAGCAGTTTTTCAACAAATTTACTTATAATTTTGCTTTGACTCTTATACATTTATATTCTGATTATTCAGTTCTGACACTATACAAGAGATAATATCCGTTTGTCCTACCGTCTCAGTGCTTCGCTTTTATGGATGTTGTCATCCTTGTTTTTTAAACTTCCTTATATCTTAACCTAAAAAAAATACTTTTATATTCCTATGTCCCCTCCCTCCCTAAAAATTGTAGTCCATATATAGACCAAAGCAAACATACAATTGTCATCTGTGGGATGTAGGATTAAATAAAGTGTGCACACAAAAACGCACAAAAAAACTACTTTTAATAATACACAAGACAAGGACAAATGTGTCTATTTGAAGCGAAGCAACATTAACTAATTGTGTAGTAAATAACGTCACGTCTTACTCAGCGTGACGTGCAAAAACTATAAGTATAGAGTAGCTGCGCTACTTCTAAAGACAATTTGTTATGCTATCAATAAATTTTTGCGGGTTAGTAAAAACCCAATTAAATACCACCGCCATTTTCATTATGAGCATAATCAACCTTTTTAAGCCTGGCAAAAAACAGACGGTTGTCTACGACAGATTTACAAAAAGGAAAAACTTTTATCTATATGTTTAAATTAAAATTATTACCAGCTAACAACTTTTTTGTTATAAAGTTTCACATTCAGACGTAGAGGCTTTCCATGATTATAGAGTAATAGCCTTTCTCGTATTCATTTGAATCCAGTGGATAGGAACCAGTTCTCATGAATACGAAAAAACTATGTCTAGCATCGTATTATATCCAGTTTTCTACGAATATAGAAATGTACAATCATAAGATTAAAACTAGTTTTTTTAGCCGGTGCCTTCGGCACCACGGGGCTAAAAAAACTAGTTTTAATCTTATAATTGTACATTCTATATCCGCGGAAAGCCGTTTATAATACGATACGAGAAATAACTATTCCAGTATCTCTTAGATCCCGATTAAAATCCGGTGAATTAGAACCGGTTCTCAGCCATAATGAAAAATTAAGTATTGTATTATACCCAGTTTTCTACAGATATAAAAACTGGTTTTAATTTATAAATGTACATTTTTATATCCGCGGAAAGCTGTTTATAATAAGATGCGATTGATAACTATGCTACTAATTAATATGATTGTATTCATTCTTAAATTCTGATTGGGTTTATCGCAACAAAAAAACTTATTTTCTAATCCCGTAAGGAATTTAAGTCGTAGCATATTTGGGATATAATATTTGCCTAGAAATGGACACTATGATTAAAATACAGAGCCCGACAGACAACCAACCATTGGATTCAGTGAGGTAGGGGACATTGGCCTTTTTATTTCACTAGTACCCAAAGTGTTGTAATAGCGTTTTCTTATTCGTTGATATAACAACTTTGGGGAACCTTTATTGGATTGTGTTTGGTTGGTTCGTTAAGTTCAGTGTCCAAACGTTTCAACCACTTATTGTAATCTATTTTGTGTATAATTATTGGGATGTACATCAATTTATTAGCCATTGTCTTATCCCTTTAGATCCTTGCATTTGATTGCACGTGTCCTATGTGAAAGTTTGAACTGTAAATTGGTAATGCACCAGGCGAAGCTCTTTATAGTGCCTATAAAAAATGACATATGTACAATAAAAATTACCAATGATAGGCTAATAAAAGACTAAATTAACAATGGCAGGCCAGTATACATTTTAATTGACCAATGTTAGGCCATTATGAAGTCCTTTTTTTTTAGGCACTATAAAAAGCTTCGTACCAAGCATTTCCGTAGTCTCACTATTTATATTATGAGCCCGGCATAGCAGCAGCAGACAATTATAATTAAGTTGCATGGCATGTACATTGTACATATCTTGGTTTATTTTTAGTTTATTTTTGAAGGAAGGGAGGGGACAATAACTTGAATTGTTTTTCTTTCCAATAATGGTCAGCTTCCAAAAGCAGAATCTCACACCTAGTGGCTTTTGGTAATAGTAGCTTATTGTCCATATTCCCCCCCACAAAAAAAAATTGAAATGATACATAATTTTTCATTGTGGCTTAGAACCGGTTCTTTCCAAAATATATATTATTTCTTCTAAGCCGTACTGGATAAAAATGTAACCTACCCTTTTTGACCCATAACCTGTAAGTTTTTAATGCTAAATTCTTTCTTTTTATCATACATAAATCTCATAAAATATTTATTACCCACCCTTTAAGAATCTTAACAATAGAGTATCTTTAGATAATTCTTTTCCAGAGAGAGAGGAAAAAATAAGATGTTTTTTTTACACTAGTCCCCAAAGTTTTATAATAGTGTTTTTTATTTGATGGCTTAACAATTTTGGGAAGTTTTACTAAAATTGGGGGTAAAAATTGAAAATTGCAAAAATTGAACCCTCCCTCCTCTGTAAAATATTGGGAAATAAATAAAAACCGTTCTCTCCGAAAGTTTTTAGAGATTTTGCTAATGATTAGTCTATGGTCACAAACTCTCATATAGAAAACGTATATAACAAATTCTAACAAATAAAATTCACTAAGGCATTGAATAAAAGAGTTGAACATGGAAAGATATTAGTCCTGGTTTTAACCCATTTTTATGCTTTGAAACCGATTAATATCCGCTGGATTAGAACGGGTTCTCAGCCATACTGAAATATTATGTATAGCATCATCTTACAGACAATTTCCCACGAATATTAAAATAAAAATCATAAGATTAAAATCAGTTTTGTTAGCCATGGTCTTTGGCCCCTTGGGGATTAACAGCACTGGTTTTAGTCTTATAGTTTTTCATTTTAATATCCGCGGAAAGCTGTCTATGATAAGATTATTATGTATTTTCGTTAATCCAACCGTACGCAAGAAAGTACACCAGCTGTAACTTTTTACCTGTCTTTATTCAAGTTTTTCTACATTTTTTTCCTGTTTTGCTGAGCTTCTTACGGACATAATTATCTTTGTAGCGAATATGCATACCTGCACCTGTATATACTAAATATTTCCATGCCCTTTTCAATAGAATACATTATTTGTCGGCGAAATTCTTTGGGTGTTTACGCAGTACTGCATGTAAATATTCATACATTTTGCAAAAACGTGCTATGATGATAAGATTATAAACTTTGCCATGGAGGTGAGCATTTGACAATGGAAAAATTATACTGGCCTTACAAAGAAGTCTGAATTCGCTCTAAAAAAAAAAGAATAGTAAAGCAGCATAATTTACATGACTGCACTGTATGAACAACATTTCTATTCTTCAGTTATCTTTTTGAATCCTATACCACGACACAATTCGCACATGTACCTTCGCTTTTGCATGCTGAAACTTTCGGACAATGAAATAATTAACATCTATAATAGATGCTTCGGCCTTAACCTCCTTGGACTGTATGTGTATATATACCAATGGATAGGTAAGGGGTTTATCATGCATTTAAATAATTTTTATAAGGGGAGGAAGAAGTCTTTATGGGTTTTATACCTCTAGGAAGTGGGGAGACGTAGCAAACTTGATGTCCAAACTTTTTTCTTTGGGTGTGGGGGGGGGGGAGAATTGCTAAATAATGAAAGTTAATTTCTCATTTCACCCCCCTGAAAAGATTTTTTCCCATATGGGGGAAGGCGGGTAATATTGGGATTCACCCCAGCCAAGAATGCCTCCCACCTCCTATAAAAAACGTTAAACATAAATAGCTTGGAAGTTACTTGGGGTAGAAATGAACATTTCCAAATATTTCATAGCTTGAATTGTCCAAAATTATCTCCCTTAAAATTATTGTTACAACGCCCATGTGAAACTTTATTTATTGCCAAGACTTTTCCTTTCATTCTACACATTTAAATTTTATATACACTAGCAACTATGGGCACCTAGCATCTAGGGGCTCCGTATTAAAATGGACAAAGGGGACAGAAAAAAAAGCTTAAACCATCCAAATTAGTAAATCTATCAATAAAACAGCCTAAAACCATCCAAGTACCCATGTAAAGCGTCCTGAAAAAGAATAACTCAATCAGTTCAGTAGTTTTAGATATTTTAAGCTTCAGACAAAAGGATGTTATCTTGACAAAAAAAACAGAGTTAGCTAGAGATAAGAATACTTCATAAGTAAACTAACTAAAATCTTTTCTAAAAATTCAAATTTTCATTAGGTTAGCATATATTTGTGACTCCCTTTAATATTTATTAAATTTTCTAAAAGTGAAGCTATTTTATCCTTACATAAATGTAATAGGATGTATATCTGTCTATATGTGTGTCTGTCTGTAAAACTGAAGGATCCATCTCGCTAACCGATATGGTTTTCCTTTACAATGTAGCTTCTCATAGGTCCTGGGAAGGATTAAAACTATTTTTAGGTAGGGTACCAACATCCTCTAAAGAGAAATCATTCCCAGAAAAAATTATCACCACCAAAGAAAAAAGAAAACGAAGTAATGGGTTTCGTCGTATTTTCACAGTAGCTACTTTATTTTGGGTTCTCAATTTTAGGAAATCTTGACCTAGGATAGGTTATTTAATTTTTAGATTAAAGTATTTGATTGGTTCCACAAGATTTTCTGTAGTCCATTAAATTCAGTGCTCCTGGATGTTAATGGCTCAGCCGTTAGTAATTAACAACAAGGATGACAACATCCATAAGTAGCGAAGCAGAAAAGTTTGAACAGTATAAAAATAGCCTAAAACCTGCTAAAAAGGCAGTCTGGTTGTCATGGTTGTTTTCTTCAAAAGACGGGAAGTTTAATTTTGATATCTATAATTGAAAAAATTTTGAAAATCGGACCATAAACACTGAAGATATGGAGAAAATGTGAAAAATATAAAAATAGCCTAAAACCTGCTAAAAAGACAGTCAGGCCTTCATGATTGTTTTCTTTAAACGACGGGAAATTTAATTTTGATATCTATAACTGAAAAAATTTTGAAAATCGGTCCATAAACACTGAATGAATGGAGAAAAATGTGAAAATATGAAAAAATGTGAAAAATAAAAAAATAGCCTAAAACTTGCAAAAAAGACAGTCAGGCCTTCATGGTTGCTTTCTTTAAACGACGGGAAATTTAATTTTGATATCTGTAACTGAAAAAATTTTGAAAATCGGTCCATAAACACTGAAGATATGGAGAAAAATATAAAAATAGCCTAAAACCTGCTAAAAAGCGGTCTGACCGCAAATGATGTTTTATAGTTAATTGTGCTCCTTAATGATAGGAATGTTGTCAAAAAATTTCAGCATTCTATCTTTTATAGGAGCTGAGTAAATCCCATTTCCCCCATAGCGTTACGGACTGACGGACGGACGGACTGACAAAGTGAATTATAGAGTAGCTTCGCTACTAAAAATACGCATAAGATTTAATGTTTGCTTGTAGTCATAGGTTTTAAATATTTCTGTCAAGGCGTAAAAGCCCTTCATAATTCCTTACGTATGGGACTCAGCTTCTGATGGCATGATATAAAATATCATTGTTTATATATTTATAATAAAAATTATTTTTCTGTTTTGCATGTTTACATTATTTAAAAGTATTACCAAATAACAACTTTATCATTATTTAAAAAAACTACTAATAACAAAAGATTTTTATCTTCAATTTTGTTGAAATTTAAAATTTTTGTATATTTCATATTTTTATCATAACATCTAGCGGCAAATTTAAAAACTACATATCAGTGAAAGTATAATAGTGTAATATAGTCAGGGATTAGACAAAAGCCAATAAATTGATTTACATCCCCAATGATAATACACAAAATTACCTCTTCTGTAGATTACAATTAGTGGTTGAAACATTTGAACTAACTCAACTAAATGAACTAACCAATCAAATTTCAATAAAAGTCCAAAAAGTTGTTAAACCAACGAATAAGAAAACGTTATTATAAAACTTTGCAGACTAGTGTAATAAACAGCCCAAAGAATCCATCTTATCTTTATAAACGCGAAGATTTTCTATTATTAGGATCGGTCCGTACGTCCGTCCGGAATGGTAAGATATTTTCGTTAATTTGGACAGGTTAGAATTGTCTTATCGGTTTCAAACTTTGCATTTTGATTCCTTTAACAGTAAGGTACGATTTAGAAAGCAACTCAAAATTGTTATCAGAATGTCGGTACGTCCATTCATAATATTTAACTTTTTTGACAATAATTTTTAGTGTGATGTATATTCATCTGTTTTTTGGAATACTGAATCCTCGAACAACAAAGTACAATTTTAGTATGTACTTAACAGTAACCATTTTATTTACAATTATGTTTATACATTTATATTCTGCTTATTAAGTTCTGACACTTTACAAGTAATGTTCGTTTATCCTACCTTTTCATTTTGAAGCTTCGCTTTAATGGATGTTGTTATCCTTGCTTATTTAATATAAGAAGTTTTACTACTATCTAAGAAAGATAAGGATAAAAATAAGGAAAATCATATGATTTATAATGTAAAAACTTTATAAAATTTTTTAAAAAAATTTCTTTTAAGATTTAGTGTTACATAAAGCAGTAAGTTTTTTTTGTGTTTGTTAGATAAATCTCTCTAAATACTCAAATAATTGAGAATTTAAGATGGCACCGAATAGGTCCAACAATGGTTTTAGGTTATTTTTCTTAAATTAAGTCTTTGGATGGGTTAAGGTAATGGATCAACTGCAGTTCACGGTAAAATATTCCTGGTAACGAATATTTCCAAAAATCTATGAATTTTAAAGGCTGCTAGCTGCCAAACGACTGAACGTACAGATCATACCCGCACACCATTTTAAGCGGCATAAGAAGGTCTACAAATAATCTGGAATAGCCAAGATCCAATGATGCACAGGGAAGGCTTGACTGAAGAAAAAACGCGTAAAATAGGTTTTTTTTCGCGCATTTCTCTGCACTGCTAGATAACTATGCATTAGTGATTTATGGCTATTCCAGATTAATTGTAGGCCTTCTTAGACCGCTTAAAACAGTGGGCGTTTGGCAGCTAGCAGCCTTTAAAATTCATAGATTTTTGAAAATATTCGTTACCAGGAATATTTTACCGTGAACTGCAGTTGATCCAAGGTAACTTCTATAAAAAATCACTATCCCTTTAAAAGGACTCTCCACAGAAAAATCAACTTTGGATTTTTGAAAATCTAACCTGAAATTATTATTCTCTGTTCAATTTTAGGCATTTTTGTTTTTGTGGCATCGCGATCGAAGCCCTTTGAAATTTTTTACCTCCTTTAAGTGAATCCTCCCGCCATTTAATTTGTGCTGCTTTAGTGATTTTTAGCTTCTATTTTTGCCGCCGTTGCCGCATTCATCGCCCTTCTCCGCCGCTACTCCACTGTACGTCGCTTTTTAATACATGCTCCCCTCTCCCTTGTTCAGAAATTAAATGGAGGCTGGGGGTGTTGTGTATAGCGACGTACGCAATGTATAGCGGAGTAGCGGCGGAGAAGGGCGATGAATGCGGCAACTGCGGCAAAAGATGGTTATATTTGGCGGAGGCGAACACAAAATGGAGGCGGCAGGATTGTCCAGTCAAGGAAGAGGATAAATTGTAGAGCGGCCGGTTGCAATGGAGCAAATGTTCTTTAGCGGCAAACATATATTGAGTGGAGGAAAGTGTAGTATATATTATTATAGCGGCAGTACAAATAGGCGGCGGACAAAATTTTCAAAGGGCTTCGATCGCGATGCCACAAAAACAAAAAATGCCTAAAATTGAACAGAGAATAATAGTTTCAGGTTAGATTTTCAAAAATCCAAAGTTGATTTTTCTGTGGAGAGTCCTTTTAAATGCTAGGGGCGCATCTGCTAGTTTTTTAATATTAAAACAAAACCAAAAAACTAAATTTGTTAGTATAGGGCAGGTGCGCCAAAATTACTGCATTTTTTAGTTTAAAGTGTTTATTTAAAATAACTAAACTATAAAGTCTTAAATAGTAAAAATGTGAATACAATATATTTACATAATTTTTGGTCATATATTCATGGACATAAATTAAAACATTAAACATAAATTTAAGGTACCACAAAAATCTGTTGTATTAGTAACTTTATACATCTGATTATTTTTATGGCTGTTCAAAATATTGAGTTAAAAAGTATCAACAGCCAAATATGTATTTTAAATAACCTCAAAAAGTCGGTTACAAATCTAACCCTAATTATATCAAGCATTTTTCGGTTGCCGCAATTATACTTAAAAATTTCATTTAGATATTTTCAGTATGGCTTCGAAAACGATTAATATCCGCTGGATTAAAAAAGGTTCTAGGACTTCCTGAAAAATCATGTATCGTATTATAGCTAGTTTTCTACGAATAATAAAATGAAAATCATAACATTAATACTAGTTTTATTAGCCCGTACCTTCAGCCCCTCGGGTCTAAAAAAACTGATTTTCATGCCTAAATTCTTATTTTAACTTCCGCGAAAAGCTGTATATAATACAAGGTAAATAAATATTAGGCTGTATTCTAAAACTCTAAACATTATTAAAATCATTTAGACCTGAGCTATTAAATATAGTAATTTTACTCCAAGTGTTATTTAGAATAAAAAACAATGAATTGTTAAAAGTGACAACAATTTTGATCTATAATTTTAGATTTTAAGTGATAATAGTTATTTCTCGCATCGTATTATAAACGGCTTTCCGCGGATATAGAATGTACAATTATAAGTTTAAAACCAGTTTTTTAGCCCCGAGGTGCTGAAGGCACCGGCTAAAAAACTGGTTTTAATCTTATGATTGTACATTTTTATATTCGTAGAAAGCTAGCTATAATACGATGCTAGACATAGTTTTTTCGTATGGATGATAACCGGTTCCTATCCACCGGATTCGAATGAATACGAGAAAAAATACAATTGCACTCGGAGAGGGATAGATATTTATTAAAACAAATATCCAGGGATCTAAAGGGATAAGACAAAGGCCGATAAATTGATGTACAATGTACATCCCAAATATTAACTACAAATTATAATTAGTGGTTGAAATGTTTGGACACTCAACTTAAAAAACCAACCAGTCAAAATTCAAAGTCTCCAAGGTTGTTAGGCTAAAACTTTGGGGACACCCCTAGCTCTCTGCAAATATCTCATTATCCTGTAAGCTGAGATGTGTATGTCCAATAAGAGCTCTAAAACTACTATTTTACAAGGTCTATAATATTATATTTGAATTATCATGTTGGTCCTTAGCTGGTACTTGGCTATTTTAAAGGGATTTTGTTATTTAAAAGAATCACTAACTCTCAATGAAAAAGTTAGATTCTCATTTAATGAATGATTATAAACAGTAGACATTTTTTCTCGTTCGTCGGTCTGTCTGTCTGTTTGTCCGTCTGTCCGTCTGTCCGTTCGCAGTTTGTCTAAGCTGAAGATCTCGGTAACCGCTGAACATACAGGGCTCTACTTTTCGAGGATCATTCCTACTGGTCCTGTGGTGGTCTTAATCTTTTTTTCGGGGGGTGGGACATTTGTTTAAATTGTTTCCTTCTTATTTTTTTGAAATCTTGTCTTCATTTCAAAATTGTCCAAGCTCCACCCTAATAATTGACCGAACTCCAGGGATCTCAAGGGATAAGACAATTGATAAATTGACGTACATCCCCTATGATGATACACAAAATTACTCTTTCTGTAGATTACAGGTTAAAACGTTCAGACACTTAGGTTAATGATTCAACCAATTAAAATCCATTAAAAGTCCCTAAAGTTGTTGCCAACGAATAAGAAAACGTTCTTTTGGAACTATTGGGACTAGTGTAATAAACAGCCCATTGTTCCCTCTCTCTCTCTGATCGAGCAAACTTCCATGGACTAAATCCAAGTATTCTAAAAATACAAATATCCTGTGAGGGGCCGGGGAGGGGGGCATTTGACTGAAAATTGCACTGTGGCCAGAAGTTTCATTACAACAATATATTATTCGTTGGCTACAAAACTTTGTATCTTTTGAATTCTAATTGGTTGCATTCAAAACTAGTAGAGTTCAAATTTTTCAACCAATAATATAAATCTATAGAAGGGGTAATTTTGTTTATCATTATTTGGGATGAACATCAATTTATCGTCTATTGTCTTATCCCACAAGATCCCTGACAAATATCAGCCTCCATGTTGTGTATATGGTTGCCCATAATCAAGAAGGGAGGGGACATAGGGCCGTTTATTTCACTAGTCCCCAAAGTCTTATAATAACGTTTTCTCTTTCGTTAGCTGAACAACATTGAGGAATTTCATTGAATTTTGATTGGTTGATTCATTTAGTTAAGTGTCCGAGTGTTTCAACCACTTATTGTAATCTATATGTAGAAGGGGTGATTTTGTGTATCATCATTAGGGATTTACATCAATATAGCGTCCATTGTCTTATCCCTTAAGATCCTTACGATATGAAAATATGTGTGCACATAATTCTTACATACAATAGGGAGGGGGGGGTATGTTATGTTCTCTAAAAGCATAAGAAATTTCTTTGTCTAAAAAACGGCCACTCTATGTATCAAAAATGGTATTTAATACAAGACAAGACACCTGTACTCGCTAGAAAAAAGTAGTGATTGGGTAATTTTATAATACAACAAACATTTAAAATAGCTAAATATCGATAATATATAACACAATTTTTTTTATAATTGTAGAAATACTAATAAGCATAGAATTTCAATAGAAATAATAAACAATTAGGGGTAATTTTGTGTATTATCATTGGCGATGTACATCAATTATCGGCCATTGTCTTATCCCTCTAGATTCTTGTTTTTTTTTGTGCATCTTTTAGGAACACCTAAAAAGATTTAGCAGGTGCCCTCTATCTATCATTTTCATTGTTATTATCATGTTTTAATTTTAATACAACTAAAATTTAAAAATCTAGAAATAAATTTTCAATTTCTTCACATTTCTTACAAAAAAGGATACGCCCCTAGACGCCTCCAGGGGCGTATGTGAATGGAGGATATATCTCCCCCCCCCTCGTTTTAAAAAAAGTGAAAAAAATAGCCTAAAACCTGCGCAGGTCAAACTCAAAATCTTGAAGTAATCAGTACAGCCCTATGTTATATTTTACTGGACACACACTTACATACATCCACTTACTTTATTATCTTGAAACTACTTTTGACAAGCTTTGTACTTTTTTACAATATTTTTTATGTAAGTTGTCATCCTTGTTCACTAATATTTGCAAGGGATCTAATGGGATAAGACATTGGCCGATAAATTGATAGTGCAATAAACAGCCCAATGTCTACTCCCTCCCTGCATATTCGCTCTAGGTCGATTGGGAGATTCTAAGAATGGATATAGAATACGTGGATATTATGACAGGGTATTATTTATTTTGTCGTCAATAAAGGTTGCTAATATAGTCCTCATATATTGGTCAATACATTCCTTCCTGGTCAACGGAGGGGATGGCGTAAAGTCATGATATGGGTGGATGGGGGCATCGTTATATTAGCCAGCTGAGAGAAACATTTTATGAGGGTATGCAAGAATCTATCACAATATCCACATATACTATATCCAATATTCTGCATGACCTTGTATATGGGTCAGCTGAATTTGAATTCCCGAATGTGTACACAGTATCCTTGGTGTTTCCTCATCCTAACTCAATATATACTACTAGCTAAAAAAGCTTCAAAATTAAAAAGAATCTAAATTTAAATTTGAATGTATATGTATAAATCGTTTATACATTCAAATTTAGATATTTTTTGGAAGTTTGATGTTTTTTAGCTAGTAGTAATATTGAGATATGATGAGGAAACACCGAGGAAACTGTGTACACATTCGGCAATTCAAATTCAACTGATCTGTATATGTTATTTGTTCCCATATTCCTATCTCAAGTTATCGTGCATGCTTAATGTATTAGAAATGAATTATCATATTAGCTTTAAGCACTTCTTTAAGTCAATTAAAGTCTCTACCTTTATATTATTCTTATTTAAATTAAGTTCTCAATAACTACTAAACCGAAAGGGTCCTCTATTTTAAGCTTTACATAGGTCCTATGATTGTTTTAGGCTATTTAATTTCCAGATTTAAGTTTCAGGGTGGTTTTAAACTATTCTTACAATAACATAATAAAAATTACCATAGTATACGAAATTGTGTTCTATGATAGAATTTTGTTCTTGTTATTTATTCATTTGTTGTGAATAAAGATTTCCACAGGGCCAAGTACCATTAACCCTGGCAGGGATATTACAATGGCAGATAAATTGATGTACATCCCAAATGGTAATACACAAAATTGCCCCTTCTGTAGGTTACAAATAGTGGTTGAAACGTTTAAACACTTTGCTTAATGAACCCTCCAATCAAAATTCAACAAAGTCCAACAAAGTTTTCAAGCAAACAAATAAGAAAACAAGGATGACAACATCCATAAATGGAAGGACAAACGAACATTAACACTTGTAGAGTGTAAGAACTGAATAAACTGAATATTAATGAATATGTCCATTGTCTATGCAAAATTATAAGTAAATTTGATGCAAAACATGTTATAAATACATGTTACTAAATACATGTTACTGTTTAAGGACATACTGACGTATTTAGGACTTGATTATAGAGATGCTTCGCTTATAACGGTATACCTTGTTGTAATAGGAATCAGTATTTAAAAAATCAGATGAATAGGATGATTTAAACATTCAAAAATTTGTTGTCAAAAAAGTAAAAATCAGCCTGTTTTAAATGGACATACGGACTTTCTGGTAACGATAATAGAGTTGCTGCGCATTCTAAGTCGTACCTAACTGTTATAGGAATCAGCATGCAAAGTATAAAATCGATAGGACAATTCTAACCTGTTTAAATTAATGAAAAATGCTAACTGTAACGGACGGACGGACAGACGGACGGACCAACCCTAATCATAGAAAAGCTTCGCTTTTAAAAATATTATAAGACTTTGGGGACTAGTGTAATAAACAGTCCAATGCCCACTCCCTCCATGACATACCATTAACCCTGTCAGGGATATTTCAATGGCAGAAACGCCTATACTCATCAATAAAGGACCCCTCTCTCATATCCCAAATAAAAAGCTTGGACGTCATTGAATCAACGCAACAAAGTATAAAAGCACTTTAACGAATTTAATATTTTTTATATATCTTCTTGGATATTCTAAAATAAGCTACACTTTCTTTAAAATTTTCATATGTTTAAATTTAAAATCATATGTTTCCCTAAGGATTGAAAGTCGTCCAGTTAAAGTAGATAAGGAAAAAAGGGCTTAGTCCTAATATTAGTAAGTTTTTTTGTTTGAATCTTAAGATCTCACTAACTACTAAACCGATTGAGTTCCTTTTTTGGGATACAGAACCCTTAGAGGCTAGGGGCATGACCGCTATTTTTTTTACTATTTTATTTAAAGCAAAGAAAGTTTTCACTACTAATATGACTAAAGATAGATTTAAAGCAGTACTAATTTACAAAAAAAACGTTTTTTAATGATTTTAAAAAATGATAATATTTTTAAAAGAAAATATCACTTTGTTCCTGGTTCTAATGGTATAGGTCAAGTTAACAATACATCTCATTAAACCCATATCAAACACCATATTAATTCCATAATAAAGGGGTAGGGAACAATTTTAGAAAATCTAATAAATGCCAGGGATCTAAAGGGATAAGACAATTGCCACTAAATAAATGCACAACATCCCTAATATTCAATATAAAAATATTTATGGGAAGACCTTTCTTATTTTTGTTTTTAGAATAATTGCTTCTGTCCTAAACAATATAGATAGATAGATATTAATTTGAAGTATTGTTATCAAATTTCAAAGAAAAAGACTTAAATTATAAAAATATCGAAAACGTGAAAGGAAGGGAGGGGATATTGGACTGTAAATTACACAGGTACACAAAGTTCTTAATTAGTTTAATTATCAAATAGCTGTATCAAAGTTTCAACTAATAATTTTTATCTACCTAGGGGTAATTTGTTTATCATCATTTTGGCTGAACATCAAGTTATCAGCCATTGTCTTATTTCTTTAGATCCCTGGAAGGACCCTACTATAAAAACATTTTATTCTGATTTAATATGAAATATTTTTCCCTGCTTAAAGACACAATTGTACTTGTTTTTCATACTTATCCCTAGCTCCGTACCTGACCAGGGATCTAAGGGGATAAGACAAGGGTAGATAAATTGATGTACATCCCAAATGATAATACACAAAATTACCCCTTTTGTAAATTACAATTACAACCAATCAAAAGTCAATAAAAGTCCCCAAATATGTTAAGCCAACGAATAAGAAAACATTATCATAAAACTTTGGGGACTTGTGTAATAAATAGCCCATTGTTTTCTCCCTCCCTGGTACCTGACCCCTAATATTAAAATTGACGTGCCAACCAACAAAAGATTTAATAAGGAGGAGCTACAAAATCATTTTTCATGGAGAAAAAGATAAAAGTCCTAAAAAAGATTATAATGTTAAGGAGGGAGGAAACATTGGAATGCTTAATACACTAGTCCCCAAAGTTTAATATTAACGTTTTCTTTTTCGTTAGCTTAGCAATGTTGGAGGCTCTTAGTGAATTTTGATAGTTTGTTTTATTAAGTTGAGGGTCCAAACATTTCAACTATTAATAGTAATCTACAGAAGGGGTAACTTTGTGTATCTTCACTAGGGATGTTCATCAAATTATAGTCCATTGTCTTATCCCTTTAGATCCCTAATTTAATTCATCCATATAAAATCTTTTGTTATTTTGTAACACCCCACCTATATTTAATTTTAACCAATTACCCTACTTGGCACGATATTGAGTATTATTATAGCTGATATTTAAGAAATATTTTGACGCAATTTTAATAAGGTTAACCCTTGTATATAGGGATGTAAAGGGACAGGACAATGGCCGATGTACATCCCCATTGATTATACACATAATTTATGTACATTACAATCAGTGGTTGAAGCATTTAGACACTCAACTTAATAAACCAACCAATCTCGAAATTGACTAAAAGTCCCCATAATTTTTTAGCCAACGTTAAAGAAAACTAAACTTTAAGGACTAGTGTAATAAACAGCTCAATGTCCCCTCCCTCACTGTGTGTAGCTACATTTCTCATACTAATAGCGTCGCCCTTAGTTTGTAAATGACAGACCTTCTTGAAAGAATTGTAGAGTAGCTGCAATTTAATTTTATCTATCCTATTATATAAAGTAGTAAGCGTTTTTGTCTGTCCCGAAGGATCTCGCTAACCGCTGAACCGATATTGTTCTCCTTTACAGTGAAGCTTCTTATAGGTCCTGGGAAGGTTTTAACCTATTTTTTGGGTGGGTGTCTTCACCCCCTTCCCCCCTTCAAAAAAATATTTTTTTTTACCTATTCTTTTGAGATTTAAAATGGGATGAGGTCGACTTTTTCCCCTCCTACCTGAAGTGCCCCTAGAGGCTTCTAGGGGGCGTAGCCGCTAGTCTTTATAATAAAGTAAAAGGATCTCTGTCTGTTGCTTCTCATAGGTCCTGGAAAGGTTTATAGCTATTTTAAAGGAGGATACAACCACCCTCCATAGAAAAATATTAGCGAAAAAATACTTTTTGGTAACCAGCTGATCTTAACATAATTGAAAAGAAAAAAAAACTTTTTACGTGCCCCTAAAGGCCTCTAGGGCCGGTATAGACGCTAGTAAATAATATTGTGATTATTATCTTGATATACAATAACTTTAAACAAGGATGACAACATCAATAAAAGCGTAGTCAATCAACTCAGACACACTAGTCCCCGAAGTTTGATCATAACGATTTCTTTTTCGTTTGCTAAACAACATTGGGGCCTTTTATTGAATTTTGATTTATTTAATTGAGTGTCATAACGTTATAGGCAATAATTAAAATCTACAGAAGTGGGAATTTGTGTTTTATCATTGGAGATGTATATAAATTTATCGGCCATTGTCTTATCCCTTAAGATCCCTAACTCGAAATAATGGGCAATTATTCTGAAACTGATTCACATACACATACACACACACACATACTCACACACACACATACACACACACACACACACACACACACACACACACACATGTGATAATTAGTTTTAAATCTAATCAAATTATTAATAAATATTAATATTGTATTATGGAAATCCCAAGAATAGATAGATATGTAAAGTGAAGCTTTTTATAGTGACTACAAAAAATGACGTCATGCTGGCCTATCATTGGTCAATTAAATGTATACTTGCCTGCTATGGGTAATTTAGTTTTGGTATTGGCCTTTCATTGGTCATTTTTATTCTATGACATCATTTTTATTGGCACCATAAAGAGCTTGTTGTAAAGCAGTGGCGTGCCCATAGGTTTGCCAGGTCCAAAATTTTGACACCCCGCTGATCCCAAAATCGAGGTGCGAGGGTTGAATTAGGGTTGTAATTTTATGTCTGGGGGTGAATACAACCCCCCTCAACCGTTTACTAGATCAACGTACTTAAAAATCTGTAAAAAGACGTACTGACATTCTCTACTTAAAGAGTTACTACAATACAATCAAATATGGTTATACTGTTCTATTGAAATGCTTTTAAAAATTTGGAATATGACTTTTGCCTTTATCTCTAAATATATAGATACATGTAATCTAGGGATCTAAAAGGATAAGACAATGGCCGATAAAATGAAGTACATGCCAATGATGTACACACAATCACCCCTCGAGTGGTTAGTTAGTGGTTTAAACATTTGGACACTCTATTTAATAAAGTTACAAATGATTAACAAAGTTACAAATCATTAAAAGTCCCCAAAGTTGTGAAGCCAAGGAATATGAAAATGTTACTATAAAACTTGGGGGACTAGTGTAATAAACAGCTTAATGTCCCCTTCCTCCCTGAACCTTATTACACATAATGGGTGTGAGAATATCTATTATTTGGAACAAAGACTTGATTGCCTATTCTCTAATTAAAATTGGTTTAGGGTTAGATTCTATTATATTTGATATCAGTGGTCTTCGCCCCTAGACTCTAGGGGCTGTGCCCCAAGTGGTATAATTACATCTGCTATTACCTACCCAGCGGAAAAAATGGATCTTTTTGTTTTTGGGGAGTTGGGGGTGTCCCACCCCCCAAGAAAATAGCCTAAAACCACCATAGAATCAGTAGGTTTATTCAATGAATAGTAGAATCCGATCGGTTCAGTGGTTACTGATATCTTAAGGGACGAACGGACGGACAGACGGACGGACAGACATCAAGCTACTTTGTATTATAGATATCATCGGTTACGCCCCTAGTCAGTAGGGATCCTTTCATCTGAAGGAGGTAGAGAAATAGCTTTTCCAGGTTTGCTTCGAAACTGACTAAAATCCGCTGGATTATAACCGGTGCTCAGTCATACTGAAAAATTATGTATAGCATCGTATTACAGACAATTTTTCACAAATATTAAGATAAAAATCATAAATACCAGTTTTGTAAGCACGCGCCTTCGGTCGCTTGGGACTGAGAAAACTGGCTTTAGTTTTCATTTTAATATCCGCGGAAAGCTGTATATAATAAGATGCGATAAATAACTAATAACATCCAACGACTACATAGATTAGATAGCCTTCAACAAGCCTGGGACCTATGTGAAACTTCCCTGTTATCCCAAAACAATAGAGTCAACGGTTAGTACTATCTAGAAAATCTTACTATTTTGCTTTCCTACCTTCCCTCAAGTGCTCCTCGAGACCTCTAGGGGTGTAGCCGCTAGTTTTGAATAAAGCCTTTAAAATTGAAAAACATTACCCAAAAAGAATATGATTTATTAATAGTTATTTATTAGGGAGGGTTGATTTTGGACATTTTTTTTCTGAGGCCAAAGCGGGGATTTGCAAATGATTTGTATGAGTATAATACACCTCTGGATGATTTAAAATTAATCCTAAGTCTTAAAACCGCTGACGACCAGACATTCAATTGTATAGCTATTTGTAAATGGGAGTAAAAAATTTATTGAATCAGAACTATGGCTTCATGGTGCTCCCAGGAAAGGCATTGAGGAGTAGAATCAGGAACTTTTGACCGTTTAAAAAATCTCGTTCCTAGCCTGAGAAAATCTAAAAACCTCTACAAATTGGACAATTCTCAATAAAATGTGTTTTTTTTAGTGATTTCTAAGGCTAGGAACGAGATATTTTGAAACGGACAAAAGTTCCTGATTCAGCTCCTCAAGGCCTTTCCAGGGAGCACCATGAAGCAATAGTTCTGATTCAAAAAATTTTTGAATGTCATCTTTGCATATTAATTCTTTTAAATATATTTTTTAGTGGTCGCGTTCTAAAACTCAATTTTTTAAAGTTTTTTTCGGTCAGAAATGTTTTAAAGGTTAATTTTATCTGTTGCATATCCCCTCTTTGTCTAATTCCGATATGAACCCGTCCTATTATTTATCGCATCATATTATAGACAGCTTTCCGCGGATGTTTTAATGTAGAAAAAATAAAAACATTTATTTTAGCCCTGAAGAGCCGAAGGCATAGGTTAACAAAAATGGTCATTTTATGATTTTTATTTTGATATTTGTAGAAAACTGGCTATATACGATGTTACACATGGCGAGAACCGGTTTTAATCCAGCGAATATTAATCGGTTTCGAAGCCCATTAAACTAAGCAACACTAATTATAGAGTAGCTTATCTACAAGTATATTTCTTTTCAATATTGTTTAAAATCTGATAAATTAGTTAAAATTTATTTGTTGAAAATTTCTTAAATTTCTATTATTGCAATAATGGTGTGAGACTTGTATGCCCTAATCAATCCTTCCTATTATCATTCTTTCCTCTCCAATACGATTTTATCTATTGCTTATTATCTTTTTTTCTATTTTGTTGTCTTACTTATATGGCTTGTATGAAAACAATGTGTAAATACACATTACTGCATACTTCCTACTTTTTAGGAAACTGCCATTTGGGAAGAAAGATTTTTTTTATAAATTAACCATTTCAATAAAATTTGACTGTATATATAAATGTATATAATACTCATTTAATTCATTTATTATTGTTGTTTTTTTCTATGTATGTACACCCAAGAATAATAAATCTAATCTAATATTCGTTATTCGTGCCTAAATAAGCCTTGCAATGAAATAGTAGAATAGAAAATTCATGCAATTATTCTCAGAATCAAAGTAGTGGCGAGAAATTATAATTTAAGCTTAGAAATGTTAAATTGCGATGCTTCTGTACAAAAATATCATTACTAGTGGTTGCACCACAAGCCTCTAGGGGCTTCAAAGCAAGAGGTAGTGTGCAACTCTTTAACCCAAACTTATTTTGGTTCAGATAAAAAATTAGGGGGAAGGGGTATTTTTCTTGTGGGATATGATGTTCATCAGCCTAAAACCAAAGCCTAAAATGTGAATAACTTTTCTGAAAAGAGATTAGTTTAGCCATTTTCAAGATCTAAGCAGACATTCAGAGAGACATCCTGTTACTTTAGTATATACTAGCGGCTACGCCCCTAGAGGCCTCTAGGGGCACTTAAGGAGGGGGGAGTCGAATTTGATAAAAAGTAAAAAAAAAATATTTTGGGGGGTGGAAATCTTTTTTTTGGGGGGGGGAGTGCCCCCCATTATTTTTAATTTTAGTTAAAAGATTTAAAAAAAAAAAATTTTTTGGGGGGGTATTTTTCATTTTTGGGGGGGTTGGGGGTGTCCCACCCCCCAAAGAAAATAGTTATAAACCTTCCCGGGACCTATGAGAAGCTACCCTGTTAAGGAGAACCCGATCGGTTCAGCGGTTAGCGAGATCCTTCGGTACAGATAGACACACAGATACACAAACATCCTGTTACTTTAGTATAAGGATATATATTCTATTCTTACTCAAGGTCTCATCCTTGTTTAAAATACCTTTAAATGGTTCAGTATGTAAATACTGAATTTATCATATTTTCACTTCTAAATTATAGATTTCTTTGTAGCTATTCAAATTGATGAAAAGCAGGAAGGACCCAATGGGCTGTCTATTACACTAGTCCCCAGAGTTCTTAATTACGTTTTTTTATTCACTAATTAATAACTTTGAGGACTTTTAAAGAATTTTGATTTGTTGATTCATTAAGTTAAATGTCCAAACGTTTCGACTAAAAATTGTAATCTATGCAAAAAAGAGAACTTTGTGCATTATTATTGAGGATGTACATCAATTTATCTGCCATTGTCTTATCCCTTTAGATCCCTGGATAAAAAATATAAAATCAAAGGAGATAATAGCAGCAAATAACATCGTAAATATTTGCAAAAAGCAATTTGATAGCGGACGAAAAAAGGTCCCAATGACAGGGACCGGGTAGTTGTCTGTGTTATACATCTATTAGTTCTACCTTGAATTTAATCTCACTTTATTAGTTTCCATTGCGTAGGGTAGCAATTTCATATATGAAACAATATATTATAATGGTAAATCAATTTGGACCTAGAAAAAGTAGGCCACATAAATATAATATATATGGATCATGGAAAGAAAACGAAGCATTGTGTTTTGTCGTATTTTCACAGTATTTTTCTCCTATTTCTAGCCCTTGCGGGCAATCATTAACATTTACCTAACCTAACCTATAGAAAATCTACTGTGAAAATACGACGAAACCGTTAAGTCGTTTTCTTCCAATGGTCCATATGTATTTTTCTTAACTTTATTCGTCTGTTTGTTACTTAAGATATCTAAACGGCTGTTGAAACATTTTATTCGAGACTATCGGGAGGGGGGAGGGGGTGAGGGTTATCAACCCTTTAACATTTAATTTTAATATTTAGTTAAAAAAAGAAAAAGTAAACAAAGGGTCGAAGATATATTTTCCATGGGCGCTTTTATTAATATTTATAACCTTCCCTACCCAGGTTCTACGAAATACCACAAAATTTCACCCTTTTTACCGGAAAAGTGGTAAAGCTGGTCAAGCTGGTAAAATTTACCAGTTTCGTGGTAAATTTTACCAGCAAAAATTTTAGCCAAAAAATTAGTAAAATTTTACCATTTTTTTTGTAAAATTTGACGAAACAAAAAACCCCGTTTTTTGTGTTTTAAATTAAAAACAGCTCTTCATAATCAGTTGTAGTACTTTAAAATAATGACTTCTATACAATGAAGCCTAAATTTAAAATTTTTTTTTTTTTTTAATTTTACCACATTTGGAAGTTTTACCAAAAATGTGGTCAATTTTACAACTCTATTTTTCAGGTTAAGTCCGAATTTTCGGACTTAGACAAAAAAACGCAATTTGGTCAATTTTTACCAAAAAGTTGGTAAAATTTGACAAGGTATTTTTTTAGGCTAAGTCCAGATTTTTGGACTCTGACAAAAAAAATGAACTTGGTAAAATTTGACCAACTTTTTGGTAAAAATTGACAAGGTAAATTTTTAGGCTAAGTCCAGATTTTTGGACTTTGACAAAAAAAAACACTTGGTAAAATTTGACCAACTTTTTGGTAAAAATTGACAAGGTAAATTTTTAGGCTAAGTCCAGATTTTTGGACTTTGACAAAAAAAAAACTTGGTAAAATTTGACCAACTTTTTGGTAAAAATTTTTACTTTTTATTGAATTTTTTCGCATAAAAGAAGCTAACTTTTTTTTAAAACCTTGAAAATTATTTCATCATTTCTTTTAAAACATCCTCCCGCATCGTCAAAAATATATCAAATTTAATATTTACTTATTAGAGCTAGCTTCATACGAATTAAAATTAAAAGAAAAAAAATCCAGGTGTGTGTGTACGCAGATGTGCCGTGTGCATTTGAATTTATCGATTTTTCATCTTTAATATAAATATAAGCTTTCGTATATTCCCCTGAATGTTTCTAAAAGAAAGACAGAGATTTCGAATTATAGATCATTTCGCTACAAAACTTATATTTTTAAGTTTTGAAATTTATGGCACCTCTGTGCGCGCATGCGCACTATTGATAAGCTTATGATTATTTGAATATAGAGTGCCAAAAATAATTATTAGTTTTGATTCAATTTAATCAAATATTTTGAATCAAGAAGTAAATTACTACTCAATTTTCTCTAAATATTTAAATTTGTAGAATTTACAATTTGTTTGGAAGATTTTTTTTAAGCAAGATGTTTAAAAATGTGGCAAAATTGTGGAACAACAATGTTTCATGATTTCTATATTTATGTTGTCTTTGCCAACCGGAAATACCACCGAGATGGGTTTTTAAAAGATGAATGCCACATTTTTTTGGTGTTTTTTAGACATTGATTGATTGAACGTTGACGATAGAATTTCAAACAGAGTATATAACATAACAATACTGAATTTTAAATTATTTTTTTAGCAATTTTTCTAATGTCTAACACAGCTCTAAAAAGATGCATTAATTAATATGCAGCAAAAATGGATTGAAGATAATCTTTTTTTTTCTATGAAGGCCGTACCATCAAAAGCGAAATAATTAAATAAATCATTGTATACTCTTTTAGATTTCGCGAATGTCGCGCTTGTTATTCATAGCGTAAAAAATGTCGAAAAAACGCGGCATTATCTTTTAAGAACCCGGCCGGAAATAGATTCATATATGGTTAACAACTATATATATTTAAATATTTTTTTTTAATATTGAATGCACTATATTTTTTTATATTCTATCGAATATATTTTATATGTCATTACAAAACTATATTACATTCAATATTAACATTAAAAAAAAAAAACATCAATTTAAACTTTCGTAACCCTGTAATTGGTTATTGGCTTCAGAAGTTCAGTTCTACATAAACCACGGTCCACGCTTGAGCTAGCATCACCAGCATGGCTCTGCCTAGGCTTATAATTAGAAAGGCCAGGGTATTATTATTGGTTGAAAAGTTTGTACATTATTATTACAGGTATTGTGTCTTTAAAGGGACTGTGAACGTAAATTTTTCTCATCTTAATATCAAATCTTAACATTATCTCATTCATAATATCTCACAGATAGAGCAAAACGCGCTTTTGTTTGCTTAAAAAACGGCTTTTTCCGACGATTTTTATAAGGTACAGGGAAAGGAAGAAATTTTCCGTATTATATAAAATGTCCATTAAATTGATTTTTTGGTATTATCCTCTTAGAAATTTTTTTTTCAATATTGAAAATTTGATTACCCCCCCCCCCCCCCCCCCCTACAGCGAACTATGAACTCTGGCCGCAGCGCTCGGCTCCCTAGCCTGCCTAGCCGCAGCGCTCGGCCCCCTTGCCTGCCTAGCCGCAGCGCTCGGCCCACTTGCCTGCCTAGCCGCAGCGCTCGGCTCCCTAGCCTAAAACCTAACCTAACCTAAAATAGTTGTTCGTCGGTAGTGGGGGGGGGGGGGGGGGGGTACAAAATTGAAAAAAATTGAAAAAAAAATTTCTAAGAGGATAACGCCGATTTAATAATAAAAAAGGATATTATTATTTTAATTAACCTATGAGATTCAACCCTTTGTAGACAGTGAGGTATTTTTTTTGTCAATAATACGAATTTAAAATATGTCTTTATTACCTAACTACTACGTTATAAAAAAACTAATTGGCAATTTTATAGCATAAAATAAATCCTTAACAGTAAGTAAATTGTTTCAACTATATATGACAAGTTAAATATCCCTACAAACATTATAAGAATCAAAAACGTTCAGATTTTCCCTGTTTTTTCCTTTTTCCCTCTCAAAATACCATAAAATCAAGGCATTATTTCTGGATATTTTTGTTAATAGGACGTTTTTGGTTGATCAGTGTAGTGAAATGTGCTTAGTAAATGTTAAGATTTGATAATCAGATGAGAAATTTTTACGTTCACACTCCCTTTAATGGCTTTTCACATGTCTTATTTTATAAAGTAGGAAGGCTTTTTTTTGTCTGAAGCTTAAGATCTCGGAATTTCACCTTGCATAGAGCATTCGTAAAATGTACTGGGGTGCCCTTTCTTTACTGTTTAGTTTTAATAAGAATTAAAAAAAAAACAATATTAGGGTTACTTTTCCTAGGAGTGAGAATATATATATATAGTTATAAACATTCCCTGATCTTATGAGAAGCTAATTGAATAGGAGAACCATACAGATCGATCCAGCGGTTTGTAAGCTCAGCATTGTTAATTTTTAAAACATGCATTTTTAAACTCTCTTTACAAACTAGAATGGAAGAAAATAAAACCAAACAAATCAAATACATATAAGACCGATCTTTATTTATCCATCTTTCTTTATTACTTTAAATATATAATATTTATTTCCATATTTTTATTCTGTTCTTTACTTAGGAATGATAACTTTTTAACCTAACCAAAATATTCAGGGTCTGCTGTATTCCGGGCTGTTCCTGTACCACCTGGCGTCGTATGAGAGCGGCGGCGAGGCGCTGGTGTCCTGCGGCATGTTGGAGTCACTCCTTAAGGTCATACAGTTGGCCAGCAGTGAATTGGAACACATTACTTTTGTTACTAGGTATGTTTTTCATGGTTTGATATACAAGTATTACACTGAAAGCTAGGTAAAAAAACAAGGTTGACATCATCCATAATGTATATCATAGAAATAAAGAAAAATACGCACAATTTATAAAAATAAGTTTCTTTGTCTTTTAAAGCATGACCGACGGACGTAGTAAATTATATACTGGTTTCTCGCCGTCTGTCTTGAAAAGGATCGCATGTTAAAGATTGCATCACATATTGATTTTAATCTTATATTGTATAACACAAACTTTGCTTAAATAAAAATAAAATCCTATAACGTAGCCCTATACTATTGAAAATAGTTAAATATAACAAAACATATTATTAATATCAATCTATCTGATTATTTAGGACGTACCCAAGCCTGGTTTGACCTGCCTACCCACGCGGGCTGCCTTGCTAAAATCTTCTAACAACCTATCTCTATTTAGGATGTACCCAAGCCTGGTTTGACCTGCCTACCCAAGCGGGCTGCCTTGCTAAAATCTATGCTCAACTTCTTAAAGAAGGCTATTCAGGAATGGGTTATTAAATGATTTAAGACGAAGTAAAATATTGTTTAAGTTTAAAAAAAGATTGTACTAAAATAATTTACGTTTCTGTAGACACAACGGGAAACATGGTTCTTATGGGATAGGACAAAAGACGAAGTATTGAAATTAAATCAAGATTTACCTAATAAAAATTAGGTACTCAAAGTTTTTGAGTTGACGAATAAGTAAACTTGTTTCTGAAACTTTGGATACCATTATGATATTTACACCATATTTTACCCTCCCTGCCTGGGGTTTAGGTCTAAATTTATCTAATATTAGTACTTGTTTGGGACAGGGATCTAAAGGGACAAGACAATGGCGGATAAATTGATGTACATCAGCAATGATGATACACAAAATTACCCCTTCTGTGGAGTATAATTAGTTGTTGAAAGCTTTAGACACTTAACTTGATTAATCAACCATTCAAAATTCAATAAAAGTCCCTAGAGTTGTAAAAGCAACGAAGAAGAAAATAAAGCTTTGGGGACTAGTGTAATAAACAGTCCACTTCCTTCCTTCATTTAATCCTCCATAACTTAGGACCCCGCGTTCAGCGACTGCATACGCCACGTGTTGGAGGGAAGTTTGCCCAACAGTTTGAAGCATATATTCAGTAAAGCCGAGTACTATGGCCCCAGCCTGTTCTTGTTAGCCACGGATGTTGTTACTGCTTATGTTTTCCAGGTAAGCTTTCCCTTTATTTTTTCTCGTTCTGCGTTTTCAAAGATGTTTAGTTAGATAAGTTTGCTGATTTTTTTGCCACGTGTCAAGATGCCTGTAGGAAATGAATGAGGGGGGAGAGGGGGAGTCGAACCTACACACTTTTATTTTTGCTTTCAAAAGAAAATTTTAGGTGTGAGAGTAAGGGGGGGGGGGAAGTTCTGACACATTTGCGTAAACAGCGAGTATAGGCTTTATCTTTGGGACGGACGGACAGACAGACAGACATCGTTCTACTTTGTATTATAGATTAGATATTTAGTAGGGAGGGATGGGACATTGGGCTGTAAATTACACTAGCCCCCAAAGTTTTCAAATAACATTTTCTTATTCTTTGGCCTAACAACCTTGGGTACTTTTATTGATTTTTTATTGGTTGGTTCATTAAGTTGAGTGTCCTAACATTTCAATCACTTATTGTAATCTACAGAATGGGTAACGATGTGTATCATCATTAGAGATGAACATCAATTTATCAGCCATTGTCTTATCCCTTTATATCCCTGTAATTATCTAATTAACTAATGAGCAATTTTATTCCAGGTTGAATATCATGGTTATACGAGGGAATGGGGCCGGTGCCCAGCAATTCCAGGAGGTTGCGCAACAGTTTTCGGCCAGAGCAGTAGAATCAAGAACACTTGTGTGTTTGGCGGCGCACCCAAGGGTCCTCAGCTGCGCGACATTGAGAACGGCTGCTGATTTATTAGAATTATTATTTTATGTTCAAGTTAAATAAATATAAAAATACAACAAAAAATTTTATAATTTTTTCTATTTTTAAAAACGAAGCTTCTCTATAATTAGGGTCAGTCGTTTTTTACTACTTTCTCACGATTTTTACCACCCGATTTTACCACAATTTTTGGTCAATTTTACCCGATTTCCGGTAAAATTTTACCAATTTAGGACAAAAATATTACCAGGTGTTGAACAGTTTTACCACTTTTTCGGTAAAATCTTACAGAAATTTGCGGTAAGATTTTACCAAAAAAGTGGTAAAAATTGGTCAAAATCTGGTATAAATTTGCGTCCTAAAATGGTAATATTTTACCGGAAATCTGGTAAAATTTTACCGATAATTGTGGTAAAAAAAGCTGGTAAAAAGCGTGAGAAAATACCACAAAAAGTGTTTTTACCACGGTTACGGTAAAATTTTACCACCTTTTAAAACGTAAAGGCTGGTAAAATTTTACCGTAAAAGTGGTAAAAACTAGGTTTTTTTTATGGTATTAATTAAGTCCTGGGTAGACATATAAGAAGCTTTGCTGTAAAGGAGAACCATGTCGGTCTAGCAGTAAGTGATATCCTTAGTTAAACAGAGAAAGACTTATAGACATTCTATTGCTTTTATATCAGAATCTAAAATCACGCAACCTTTCAGAATAAATAGGAGCAAAATTTTTCATTCAGTGTATTTGAATTGAGATTACAATGAATTGAAATACCCCCAAATATGATAAACTTAGTTGTCCCTTCTGCTTATTATTGGTGGAATAGTTTGGTCACTGAATGTTAGCACGGACAAATCTGAATTTTTAAAAGCACTTTTGTTATAGTAACAGGATGTCTGTTTGTACCTAAGGATCTCGTTTATAACTATTTTGGGGGAGGGTACCACCACCCACCCAAGAGAAATAAAGAAAAATCGAAATTGTTTTTGCGTTTCTCGATTTTACATAGAGATTCCAACACAACATATACGTCAACCTAATACAGATATATTTTAAATATAAAAAAAGCATTTGAAGTGCCACTAGAGGCCTCTAGGGGGCGTAGACGCTAGTGAAACTTAAGCTACCACACTAGTTTAATTTAAAATCCAATGTCCTCTCCAACATTGGATTTATTTGGAATCTTTGAACTAGAATTTGTAGAAATTTCTAAGAGAACAGCACGAAATTTTTGTTGAGTAGCTTCGCTGCAAAAATAGAAAACAACAACTTATTTTCTTTCATATAACATTTATTCTTTATAATATAAACTGAAATAAACACAAATTAAGTACATTATAATAATTATTCTATAATAATAAGTTCTGCAAAAATTTAGTTCAATTACAATATAGATAAGGATTCATATTAATAAATATGGGATAGGACAGACAGTAATTTAAGCTTAGTTTTTAGTTTAAGTTTCAAAGGCTTTGAAAAATTATTTTTTGACCCCCAAAGAACATTCAATTTGTTTGTCTGTCCTAATATACTTATTACAGTATGGTTTCGGAACCGATTAATATTCGCTGGATTATAATCGGTTGTCAGCCATACTGAAAAATCATGTAAAGCATCTTACTACGGACAATTTTCAGCGAATATTAGAACAAAATTCTTAATATTAATACCAATTTTGTTAGCCCGGACCATCGCCCCCTCGGGGTTAACAAAACTGTTTTTAATATCATAATTTTTCATTTTAATATCCACGGAAAGCTGGCTATAGTACGATGCGATAAATAACTATTATTTTATAATAAAACTTATCTGTATCTATAATTACTATATAATCTTTATGTATATAAATCAAAGAGAACAGATTATTTTACACGAGGAATCTTTTTGAAATATTATAGCCATGCAGTTTGAATTATTGTTATTTTTATGCCGTAAAAAGATACTCCATAATTATGGTTTATGAAAATAAAAAAAAACACAAAAAATGCATGGAGTTTTTGGAACACAGTAATAGTGTCTGACTGATTATGACGTAACAAAAAAAAATTAGCCAATGAGAGGCCGTTATTGACCAATGGTAAAATTTATAGTGGCCTCTCATTGGCTAATTTTTTTTGTTACGTCATAATCAGTCAGACACTATTACTGTGTTCAGTTTTTGAATAGCTTTAAAGTAACAATTAAATAGATGTTTCAATATGTTTTTTTGTCTTTGGATATGTTAAACATTACATAATCATTTTAAAATGATCTACTAAGAAATAAGATTTCACCACCAAAAATTGTTATAAATTTTATTAAATGTACAAATATCACAGAAGCATACAAAAATCCCGGGACTAGAAGCCATCTATTGGCTTAAAAAAAGCTAAATCAGTGTCTAAAAAATTACTTTTAGTACATTACAATTAAAGACATATTGAGTAAATGTAAAATTGCATTACAAAAAAATGCTTTATTTTTTTCAAGTAATGTTACATGAAGCCCCTTATTGCAGTATTTTTATTTAAGTGTATGATACAAAATAATGAAAACAAAAATTTTATTGATATATAAAAATAAACATAGTTTACATAATATAATAATATTGCTAGACCCTTTGTTCATTCATTTTGGGAAGAAAATAGAAATTTAGAGATCTCAATTTTGAACATAAGTTTTAATTTTATGTTTGATTTGATTTTTTTTTCAGCTGCCAACTACTAAACTTTTTTCAGTCTTGCTTATTAATTTTTAAGATTTTTCTAAATAAATATAAGCATTTTTTTGCTAAAAACTAATTTTCTCAAAAGCAGCAATAGGTATTAATTTTGTATTACATAGTAAGTGTATTTTTTGAGGTCACTAAATTATTTTTGGAAGCCAACATATCATTGAAATGCTAACGGCATTTTTGATAACTTTTACACAGAAAGTATCACAAAGCCTTATTTTATTTATTTCTAGTTTTATTTTGATGATATAGTTTAGAGATTAATAGAGTTCTTTTTCTTATATTACCTTGTCATAGATATCACTTGTTACAAGGTTTAAATTGTCTTTTTTACACTCAGTAAAAAACATTCTAATATCTCACATAAAAATCCGCCATTATGAAACAGCTGATTTTGTATAGCAGTCCGCCATTTAATATGTACTATATCAGCTGTTTTATAAAAAAAAATCCGCCATTTTCAAAAATGTCTCGGTTCAGTTATCTTTAAACTGTGGTAACGGCGGGTAGAATTGATCGTTCCGCCTCTTCACAGGCCCTCTGCGACCTAAGCAGCTCCTCGCGCCTGCTTATGTATATTCTGAAGGTATGGAGGACCTGATCCCCCAACTCTCTGGACAGAATGTCCTCCACCTTGACCTGGCGCTTGTTGGATCTGTCACGTAGCAAATGTGCTTCTTCTAACTGGTGGCTCAGCTTGTCTCTTTTACGCCTAAAAAAGATCCGATATAAAAACTTATCACAAATAGTTTTAAAAATACGATTGGTGAAGCCCTTTATACTATTACTGACAAAAAGACCAATTATAGCCATATACACAGACTAGATTACCAATGGCAGGCCAGTATACATTTTAATTGACCAATAATTGGCCAGTATGGCGTCATTTTTTATAGACACTATGAAAACAGCATGATTGGCTGCTTAACCTAAAAATCCAACTTTTTATCAATTGAATCTGAAGACAAAAAATGACCTAAATCCAAAAGTGTAATAACTATACAATTTAAAA
Source organism: Acartia tonsa (assembly GCF_053477335.1). Lineage (NCBI taxonomy): Eukaryota > Metazoa > Arthropoda > Copepoda > Calanoida > Acartiidae > Acartia > Acartia tonsa. The sequence goes on from NC_137264.1 coordinate 8,214,126, forward strand.
CTAATATTTTAACACCAAATATAATAGATTTCTTTCCAAGATTTCATGATGAACCTAAATTTCTACAAAAATCACATCATCTGTTTTTACATGTAAAATTGTGAGCTTTTTCTTGGTTAAATTCACGCGCCCCTATCATTTTAGATGAGAAAAGAACGAGAGGAAACTATGAGATGGTGTTCCTTCAAAACCACAAAATTAAAATCACGTGCGGACTTTCTGGTAGAGATTATGGAGGTGCTACGCTTTCTAAATCGTACCAAACTGTTATAGGAATCAAATGCAAAGTTTAAAATTGGTAAGACAATTCTAACATGTCTGAATTAACGAAAAGAGATAACCGTTAAACAAAAAAAGCTAACCGTTACGGACGGACCAACCAAAATTATAGAAAATATTCTCTTTTTAAAACTATGAATTTTGCTGTTTTGTGAAAATAGTTTAAAAATAAGGGAAGGGCATCCCATGATTTTTTAATCGGGGAAAGTCCAAGGGGGGGGGGGGAGTAGGGGTTTTCCTGATCAAATATGGAAAACTTGTATCAAATAGCCATAGGCCAAATAATGTCAAAAACAGTATAATTTTACTTTGTATGCCCATAGTCTATATAAATATGTAGGTTCCAGGAAAGTAAAAAAAAGAGGGAGGGGGAGTTTTATTGAAATAAATGGTTTAAAGGTAAAATTAATAAATGGGGGGTGGAGAGGGGAGGCTACCTTGTTATTAAAATGAAAGTATCTTAAATTATGCCTTATTGCCATATATCTGCTTTAAAAATATTAAATTCTTGGGGGGTAAAGCCAATAACGTCTAAATTTACACTTCTTTGACAATCCCTAAAAATTACAAGCTACTTTAAATCAAATTAAGATTTAAGATTTTCGTAGAAAATTAATCTTTCACGCTCCTATCCCTGAAGATATTATGTCAAATTGAATAATAAGATTATGAGACGATGCATAGAATTATGTTAGAATTATTATGTGATGTTTGTTTTTGCAAATTAATTAGAATTATTAGATTAGTGTCTAAATATATAAATATTCATGTAACTATAAGGCTTTACATATTAACAATGATAATAATATTATAAAAATTAAGAATTTTGCAATTAGTGATAGCAATCATTGATCTAAAGGAATAAGACAATGGGCGATAAATTGATGTTCATCCCCAAATATTGTACACAAAATTAACCCTCCTGTAGATTACAATTCGTGGTTGAAACGTTTGGATACTAAACTTAATAAACCACCAATTAAAATTCAATAAGGGTCCCCAAAGTTTTAAAGCGAACGAATATGAAAATTGCTCTCTTCCAAAGTCAGTTGCACGCCACCTTTTTTTCTAGATTGTATTAAATTTTTAGCAACCTTAATTTTATCTTTCTCTTATCATTAGTATAGTAAAATTAATCACTAGTCCCCAAAGTTTTATAATAATGTTTTCTTATTCGTTTGCTTCAAAACTATGGGGATTTTTATTGAATTTTTATTGGTTAATTCATTAAGTTCAAACGTTCAATCTACAAAAGGGGTAATTTTGTGCATCATCTTTTGGGATGTACATCAATTTATCGGCCATTGTCTTATCCCTATAGATCCCTGAAAATTAATGTAGGTCTGTAATGGCCTTTATCTAAATAAATGTCTGAGTATATGCTACCTTTTTTAGATAAAAATATTGCACTATCGGGACAATAAAAATCTTTGATAGGATCTTAAAAGGACGAAAAATGAATGTTGATTTTTCTACTTTTATCTTTAGTATTTTAATATTGCAAATGGTCTTATCTTTGACAGGGTTCTAAAGGGATAATGCACCGATGATGATGCACAAAATTTTCCCTTTTGAAGATTATGATTAGTGGTTGAAACGTTTGGACACACAACTTAATAAAGCAACCAATCAAATGCAATAGCATTCCCAAAAGTTGTTGAGTTAACGAGAAAGAAAACGTTATCATAAAACTTTGGGGACAGTCCAATGTCCCCTTCCTCCCTGTATCTTTGATCCTTATATAATACTTTCTTCCATTCATTGGTAGTGCTTGTAAAGGGAGATTTATTCCAAAAAGAACATCACAAATTATATATACAATACAATATAAATATACTAGCGGCTGCGCCCCCAGCATCTAGGGGCTCTATATTCGAGGGTATATGGAAGTGCAGAAAAATAACCTACTACCATACATACCTAGACTTCTTTGTAAAAACAAAATAGCCAAAAACCATCTCAGGACCTTTAATAAGCTTTACAGCAAAGGAGAACCATGTTGGTTTAGTGTTTAGCGAGATCCTTCGCTACAGACAAAAAAGTTTACTACTTTATGTGATAGGATAGGATTTAGCGATTTTTGTAAATTCAAATTCATATTATTTTTTCCCTAAAGTATTTTTAATAGAATAGTTTTCTTTTTTCTTTTACATGGTAAGTTTGACCTAAAGTTGAGACCGTTTGTCTATCTGGCATGTCTGTCTGCTTGTGTGTGTGTGTGTGTATAATATCCTCCAGGGAGGGAGGGGACATTGGGCTGTTTCTTACACTAGTCCCCAAATTTTTCTTTTTCGTTGCCTCAACAACTTTGGAGACTTTTAGTGCATTCTGATTGGTTGGTTCCTTAAGTTAAGTGTCCTAACGTTTCAACCACGAAAGGGTACTTTTGTGTACCATCATTGAGGATGAAAATGAATTTATCTGCCATTGTCTTATCCCTTTATATCCCTGAATATCCTGCCTCGTGATATTCATGCCTATAAAGATTAGGTGGAGCAATCGAGTTAACAACCTACTTAACCCTCTCCAGACGAAATGGTCGAGTCAAATTTCAGAAACCTATAGTCGATTATGTAAAAAAGAAAGAATTTTCAATTTAAACCACATAGAAGTTAATATTGTCGAACCAGCTAGTTTTATTAAAAGTAAAACCTAACTTACATTTTTATTTCTAAAAGAAATTGTAAAGTCGCCCGCAGAGGGGTAAACCATAAACCATTTATAGAAGCCATAGCATTAGATTTACTTAACTTTTTTAGGCCTTTATTGGCCGTATAAAAGTTTGGTAAGGTTCAAAACTAGTTTCTAACTAATTTCATAGACATAATTTTCATACTATAAAATCTTTTATTTAATTTTGAGATGTTCAAGTATTCATTCAGACGTCTTTTTATGTTTAATTGATTAAAACCACTAAACATCTTTCACAAACTTTATGAAAATTTGAGAAATTCAACTGATTGAATAATTACATATTAGAATTAAATTCGTTCTCCGTCTGGAAGCTTCTCTATAACTAGGATATGTTAGGATTTCTTTTTTAATGTTCAGGGAAGGAAGTGGAAATTGGGCTATTTATTACACTAGTCCCCATAGTTTCATGCTTTTCTTGTTCGTTGGCATAGCAGCTTTGGGAACTTGATAAATTTTAATTTGTTTGAGTGTCCAAACGTTTCAATAACTAATTGTAATCTACAAAAGGGGTAATTTTATGTATAATCATTGGGGATATACCGGCTATTGTTTTGCCCTCACAAATCACATTTTTGTTATTTTGCTGCAGCTGCGATGTTTATGAAGTTATGGTCATAATTTTCCTTGTTTTTGAGCTTTCTTTTTAATCTAGATACCATATGCTAAGCAGGCTTTCATTTAAATATTATTTCTAACAGTAAAAAATATTTTATAACGAACATTGATTAATTTTCAAATGAATAATAATAATATACATCAAGTTAGGATAAAACCATCCTACATTTTCCCACCAAAACTTAAATGCGCTTTATGTAAATTTAGTCTTAAAAATCTACCGATTTTCAATTTAAAAAAAATGTAGCATTCAATTTTGGTGCTATGTAAATTGTTTTACAAAATACCTTTCCCTGTCTGCATATTCGTAGCTGTTATATTACCTAAATTTTGAGATAAGCTTCTAAAAATGACAGCATAATATCTGCTTCCCCTTGCAGTCAGAGTTTTCTAGCGGGTGATTTTTACATTACAGTTAAAATATGTGGAAGCTTTTTATAGTGCCTATAATTAAATGACGGCATTGGTCCATTATATGTATACTGGCCTGCCATTGGTAAATTGGTCTGTGTATTGGCCTATTATTTGTCATTTGTAATGTTATTTTTATAGGCACTATAAACAGCTTCAATATGTAAGTTACTTGCAGTCAGTTTGTTACAAAAGAATAATATGATCAAATTGAAACTTGGTACAAAACGGCATGGTAAAATTCAAAAGTGTTATATCAAGCTTAGAATCTGTGTTTTTATAACTAGATTCGTTATTCAATTTTTTATTTGTTGCTTTATAAAAACATCTTGCCTTCTTAATACCAAGTATTATATGCCTATGTCTGAGAGAAAAGCAGGGCCGAATTTTTTTTGGCAATAAAACAAGCATGTTAATTTTTATTTTCCCCATATATTTTTACAAATAGACGTACAGACAGGCCCCTTATAATAAAGCAGTTAGACTACTATTGAATACAGGTATCTAAAGGGATAAACAATGGCCGATAAATTGATGTACATTCCCAATGATGATACACAAAATTAACCCTTCTGTAGATTATGATTAGTTGTTAAAACGTTTGATGACTTTATTTATTGAACCATCCAATTAAAATTCAATGAAAGTTACCAAAAGTGTTAGGCCAACGAATTATAATAAAACTTTGGGGACCAGTGCAATAAAAAACCCAATGTCCCCTCCCAACCTGATTGAATACACATGGATGTTTTAAAAAACGAAATAATGAAAAAATTGCATGTAACATGTAGGTTAAAATGTATACAATTTAAAATTTAGAAATATATGTGTGTGGTCAAGTCTTAAATTTTTGTTTACTAACAAATTATATAAATACATGTTAAAAATGAATAAAAAACCGTTATTTTTATGTCTAGAAATCTATGGACTTTTAAACTTTAAAGTACATATTCTTATTTTTAATTTTATATATTAAAGTATCAAGATGTCTGTTTGTGTGCTCTTCTCTCTCTAATTGTACTAGAGCTTTGTATTGGTCTTGTAATATTTTAGGCTATATTATGCGGTAGGGTAGGTTAATCTCCCCCCCCCCAAAAAAAAATCTCTAAAATTGGAATCTTAATTTCTAGTTTTAAAACAAAGGATTTTATGAAGTTTCTTAATATAAAACCATAAAAATAGCCTTTATGGTCATCTAAAAACCTCACAATAAAGCGTTTGATGTTCATTCAATTCCACATTCAACAATTGCCGATAAATTGATGTACATCTCAATTATAATACACAAAATTACCTTTTCTGTAGATTAAAATTCTTTGTCAAAAGTTAGAACACTCATCTCAATGAATCAACCAATCAAATTTTTATAAAAGCAACGAATAAGAAAACCTTATTATAAAACTTTGGGGACTAGTGTAATAAACACCCCATTGTCCCCTCTCTCTCTGGCATAATATTGTATTGTAGCAAATAAAGAAGGTTGTGCTTCCTAATGAACGTAAAGCAAAAAAGAAAGAAGATTGTGCATTTCATTTTTAAATAATGTTATACACATGCGGAATTGAATGCACACCAAACCGTTTCCCCTTTTTATCTTTTCTACTTAATGACGGGTCAAATGGTGGATAATTTTGAACTGTATTCCAAATTAAGGCATAAAATGTGGTATATTAATTGTTTTCAATAGGGATTTTACTTAGGAAATAAATATTACAAGTATAAGCGGGGATCTAAAGGGATAAGACAATGGCTAATAAATTAATGTACATTCCCAATGATGATAAAAAAATTACCCCTTTTGTAGATTACAATAAGTACACCCAATTTAATGAACCAACCAAAATTTAATAACAGTGCCCAAAATTGTTAAGCCAATGAATATGAAAACGTTTTGAAAAACTTTGTGGATTTGTGTAATAAACAGCCCAATGTCCCCTGGGTAGCTCGTACAATATTTGGGTAACGAAAAGGTTTTTGACCATTTTATATAAATATAAATTCTTTGGTATTGAGGCTACATTATATGTAATTAGAATAAAGAAAACTATGAAACTTCAAAAATTCTATTCTCCAAAAGACACACCAATAAACTTTCAACTGTCTAGATAGGACATGATTATTTTCCCTGGACACCTACTTAAATTTATAGCTGTTAAAACAAGTGTGCATTCACTTCCGCAAATGAATCAATTATGCAACTATCAAAACCGCATAACTGCCCCATTACCTATGCAACATTATATTAGAGAAAGAGGGGGGACAATAGGCTGTTTATTACAATAGTCTCCAAAGCTTTATAATAACGTTTTCTTATTTGTTGGCTTTACAACTTTTGAGATTTTAGTGAATTTTATTTGGTTGATTCATTAAGTTAAGTGTTCAAATATTTCAACCACTAATTTTAATTTATAGAATGGATAATTTTGTGAATCATCAATATTCATTTTGTGACAATATTAAGAAATGATCGCACACCGCCGAAACATGTATTTCTTTTCTTTTTGGTAACATAGGGGATGTAGAAATTAAGTATCAATTAATAAAAGGTGACATTCTTAAAAGAAATTTAAAATTGTAATAAAGAAAAGAAATTTTAACAATATTTGCAAAGCTTTTTAAAGTTTTTAAGTAGTCATACTTGCCTACCATTGGTTAAAATGTGTAGTGGTCTGCTATTGGTAATTTAGTCTGTTCATTGGCCTATCATTGGTTGTTTGTATTATATGACGTCATTTTTATAGGCACTACCGAGCTTCAATGTTTGCATCTTAAATATTAATATAAAAATTACCTAATGGCCTCCTTCTCCCAGTCTGTAAGGTTGCCACACGCCAGCTCTTCCTCTGCCCTCTCCAGCCTGGAGGACAAGGACAGAAGCAGCAGGACAACTTTCTCCATCTCCTCCAGGTACACGCCATACTTCTCCAGGTCACGGCCGGTCAGACAGGACTCCAGCCGTTTCTGTATATCCATCCCGATCTGCTCATTTTCTACAATCTCCTTGATCAGCCGTTCTTTTTGTTCTTTAACTGTGGCTAACTGCCGTTGGACGCCATTTTCTATGGAGGTTTGATATTGGTAACCATTACCCTGTTCACATTCGCCAAGACCTTCATCAGTACCCGCGCAATTTTCATCCTCTTCAAGCTCGTCAAATTCCTCAAGCTTCATGGAACAGCTGCTGACTATTGAGCTGCTGCGCTTATCACTGCTCCGACTGCCGCCGCCGTGGCCGTTGGAGTTGAACAGCTCTTCGAGTTTGGCAGAACTGTTGGAGACAATGCTGCTGCTTCGCACACTGGAGGATCCAGACCTGGCGCCAGAACTACCTGGACCTCCAACACAGCCATTCCACGAGCCTAGACTGCTGAGACCGCTATCGCTACGGCTGTGCGGCTCTGGTGGCAGCTGTGAAGCGGAATGACTTTTGACAGCTGCCGTTGAGGTTGAAAGAACATTGGTTAAACTCATCACAGCCGAGGGACTTGATAGTAGATTGGCTTCGGTTAAACGTGTAATCACCGGTGTTGTTGAGTCGTGTGACTTTGAGTCGTACTGCAGGGGTACCTGCTGGGATCTTTGTGGCTGTTGTTGGCCCACAGGACTACTAGATAGTGAGGCACCGGGTGATAAATTAGACGATGATGTTGTATTCGGCGAGGTATTCGCCGCAGTTGCAAAATAGCTTGAATTGTCCATGACGATGAAATTATCTGCATTGGGCGATCCAATTTTTGAGATTTTTTGGCGGGGTTTTGGCGGCAGTGGGGGAGGTGATCCCTCGTCGTCGCCATTTGCTACTGGTGACGGGTTATTTGGTGGCGATGACATTATTAAAGGACTTGGTGAATTAGCAGAAACAGCGGGTTTTCTTGACCTATCCGCCATTAATTCAGGATCCTTGAACGGGGATCTTTTCACGGGGGGCGGGGTGGCGGTAATAAGCCTGCTCGTAGAATTATTTCCGGAAAATTTCTTGGTCAATTCTTCGACCCGGCTGCCTGCAACAGCAACCGGCGGCTTTTCGGCTGACAATTTGTGGCTGCTGCTTGCTGGCGGCTGCTGACTATTGCTTAATTTATTATTGACTGGGTTGCTTTCGCTGGTGGAAGTGGTCTGTGACAGGTCGATCTTGAGGTTGGGTGATTCCAGGTAAGTGGGGTTGTGCCAGGAAATAGCTGTACCTGTGTAAAAAAAAAATACAATTAATAGTCATAGAACTAAGCCCGCAGCCATTAAGAGAGGGCGAAGAAGGTCAGAAAAATAGCCTAAAACCACCCAAAGACATTTATAAAGCTTCCCTTAAAAGCAAAATCAATTCGGACCATCACTTTATTAATCTTAAGCTTTAGACAAAAAAAAACCCACTACTTTATATTAGAGGATATTTGTAAAATTCATCTTTTATTATGTTCTTAAATCCTTGTAAAAATATACATTTTTAATTTTCATCCATTGGTATGTAAATTTAAATACCTGAAGTATAAGACAGCTTATGTCTTTGCACGGGGGGCTCCGCCACATCATTGCAGGTCATCTCCAGCGGGACAGACATGTTATTCTCCGCCCTGTACGCCTCCCGCCGCCTTTGGCGTATCAACTCCGCCTCTTCTTTTGTTAGTGTGACCGACACGCTACGTCCACCGTTTTTACCGTGAAACTTTTGCCAGCCGGCTGCACCTGAATTACAGAAATATAAATATTTGTTCGTTTTAGCAGGAAGGAAGGGGACAATGGGCTATTTATTACAGTAGTCCTCAAACTTTCATCATCGTCTCCTTGTTCGTTGGCATACCATATTATATTGAGTTTTGATTGGTTGGTTCATTTAGTGTTTGTTCAGACGGTTTAACCACAAATTGTAATCTACAGACGGTGTAATTTTGTGTATCATCCTTGGGGATTTACATCAATTTATTGGCCATTGTCTTATCACATAAGATCCCTGTCTCTGTTAAAAATTGGAAATATTGATAATAGATGAAAAAATTGCCATAGAAAACATTTCAAATTTACCTTTAGCTGCATTTCTGGAGGGGGATGACTGATCCATGTCCTGCAGGTCTTCAACTCCAGAAAAGGATTGCTGGATACCTGGAGCAGACATTTGCATGCCAGGATAGTTGGTCTGTCCTTCAGTTCTGAAATGAAGAATAGTTATTTATTGGTTCGTATTATAAACAGCTTTTCGAAGATATTAAAGTAAAAAAAAAAAATTTATGATTTTTTTAAATTTTCGTGGAAAATTGTCTGCAATACGATGCTATACATGATTTTTCAGTATGGCTGAGAAACGGTTCTAATCCAGAGGATATTAATCGGTTTCGAAGCCATACCTACTGGAAAATAAAAGTTAACATGAAAATTACCTATGGTTTTTCATCCTTGTTTTTCATAAGTAAAAGTATAATTATTGGTTTGTACTGAATTATAATATTCTTGCTTAATTCATTCATACATCTTAACAACATAACAACAATATCCATATAAGTAAAATGTTTTCAAATGTAGATGTGTTTAAGGTATAGGGATAAATGGATAATTAAATTGTGATAAAATTTATAAGCTTAAATGGCAAGGGAGAGGGGGGACAATGGGCTGTTTATTACACTTATCCCCAAAATTTCTTACAACTTTTGGGACTTAAGTGAATTTTTATTGGTTGGTTCATGAAGTTGAGTGTTCAAACGTTTCAACCACTAATTTTACGCTACAGAAGGTGTAATATATGTCTACTTACAAGATAAAACATGTTTTTAAAAAGACTTTCATAGTTATCCTTTTATATATTTTTATAAATGCGAAGAGGAAAAGTTGTAGAACGAAAATAATGCTTTCATATGTCCAAATTTGTTTATCATATAATACTGATTGACACATGATAATTCAAAAGAAAAATAACAGTAAAATTACACCAAGGTTTTAGTCTTTAGTCAGCTGTTATATTAAGGTTTAAGTATTTAGGAATCTGCATAAAGAGGGCTTTATCTACATATTAGATGTTCCCGCATTTAAGATTATAAATTAATTAAACTACTTCACACAAATAAATTCAAACCTGGAACCTCTAGGAGCACTTAAGGTGGATGGGGGGGGGGGGATCTTACCCCACCAACCACTATTCTTAAAAAGTTTTAAAAAGAAAAATAATTTTTTTTTTTTGGGGGGGGGGGTCATTATATACTTGGAGGTTAAAGATACCATCCACAAAAGTTCAAAAGACCTATGAGAAGCTACCCTGTAAAGGAGAACCATATTGGTTCAGTGGTTAGCGAGATCATTTGGTAAAAACAAACAAACAGACAGACAAAAATACACCCTGTAACTTTATAATTGCTTAAGCATTTGCTGTTATTATTTTTTATTTTTTTATTTTACTGATTGAATAAACACTATTATTTATCTACATATTGTATACATGCTATGCACCTGGACTAAGCTCCCTCCCTTATCCATAAAAACCCCACATATGTATTTAAGGGGGTGGGGGGGGGGGGGGGGGGGGTTAGTATTGATAAAAATAAGAAGAGAACCATATGTGGATAAACAGGAAGGGAGGGGTTTACTAAAAATATTAGAACAGGGTAGACCTTAATTTTAGTTCGGTGTTTTGTGATGAGTTCTAGAGTCCCCAAATATTTTTTCCTTTCAATTTATCTTCTTAAAACCTATCCCTGCGACGACGTTGATATTAGATGATAGGTAGATAAAGGTCAAAGACATCAAATGCACAGGGAACCAGGGATAGTACAATGAAATATAATTAACTAAACCTCACCAATCTAATGGTTTCCCTAACTATACGTTTTATTGAATTACTATATATTCATGGGGATACAATTAATTTATTTTTCATTGGCTTTTCACTATATCCCTGACATGTATAATAGCCATGATAAATAATATAATCAATAAAAAATAATAAATAAACTGTTTTTCAACAAAATGTTTTGTAATGTAAACGGTCGATTAATTTCTATCATAATACAGTTAGGGAGTTGAATCCATTTTTATAGAAGCAGAAATATAATCTATGATTATGGTTTGAACCCTCTAAAACTGTAATCTACCCTTCCACTTTCCCCTCTCTTGGTGAAGATATCTTCAACGCCGATACGATTTTTGAAATATAAGATTCCACTTTTGTCTCTCTTGTTGAAGATATCTTCACCAAGAGAGGCAAAAGTGAAATCTTAAATTTCAAAAATCGTATCGGCGTTGAAGATATCTTCACCAAGAGAGGGGGAAGTGGAATCTTACATTTCAAAAATCGTATCGGCGTTGAAGATATCTTTACCAAGAGAAGGGAAAGTAGAATCTTACATTTCAAAAATCGTATCGGCGTTGAAGATATCTTCACCAAGAGAGGGGAAAGTGGAAAGGTAGATTACAGTTTTAGAGGGTTCAAACCATAATCATAGATTATATTTCTGCTTCTATAAAAATGGATTCAACTCCCTAACTGTAATATTTGATTGGAGCCACGTTGAAATTCTTGTACGTTCGTCTGTCTGTAATAAAACGTACTTGTTGTTTATTGACTTTTTCAGTTTATCACTTGAAGTGACATCACTTTATTTTAACTATTAGTAATAGGATCTTAATTATTATCACTGTTTTTATCAAACAAAAATATTTCACTAAAAATTCGCCAAAAAAATTAGGTAGAAGAACTTAATTTATATGTTTTTAAAGCTATTTCTTATGAGTTTAGATGTTTAAAAATGCTTTAAAATTTTATATCTTTGCAAAGAGATAAAATTATTGCGATAAGCTTAATAAAAATTGATAAGTAATAAAATGATTTTTGGTCATATAATGCTATTTAGAATTAGATAAAAAGTGAGTTTTTAAAATAAAATTAAATACAATTTTTAATAATTGAACTAAATTTGCTGATATGGAAATTCACGAAAAAATTATTATCTTTCTATAAAATAACGAACTTTTTTCACTAATTAAACATTACTCATGATTTTAATGACAGTTTTTTATTAAGGAATTTTATACGTCTCTGTCCATAGGAGTCAGGTAGTTAAAAGCAGGGAGTAAGGGACACTGGTCCCCAAAGTTTTATAAAAAAGTTTTTCTATTCGTAGGCTCAACAACTTTAAGGGCAATACTGAATTTTAATTGGTTGAACCACATGCTTCAACCATTAATTATAATCTTTAGAAAGGGTAATTTTGTGTACCATCATTGGGGATGTATAGCAATTCATTGACGGTTTGTCTTATCCCTTTAGATCCCTGAGTTCAAAATCTATATTTGAAACAAAAAAACAAGTATGATAATATCCACAAAAATAATACTTTTTAATCAAGTTTATCTTTTTAGTTAAGTCATTTTAAACATATTATGTTTTTTGGTACCTAAATGAAATATTAAAATACATGTTCCAAGTTGCTACGCCCCAAACATCTAGAGGCACTAAAGGGTTATAGATGGGGCAAAACTAGCCTAAAACCATCACAAACATAATAATAAACTTAATAGCATTTCTGTTGTGCATTAACTCTTAATTAATTACTAATAAAGTAGATTGTTGAGTATCATTGCTACAATTAAACAGATGTTTAAATTTAAGCCTTTAACTGTACTTTATTCACTAAATATATATTACTAGTCCTTACTACTTTTTCAAACATTTCATTTAAAATACAAGCGCCTTTTTTCCCTAGCCTATGTGGACATTTCCCCTTCAGAAGAGCTTGTAAAATAGCCTAAACCCACCCTAAAATTGAAATTTTCCTAAACCAATTAATGAGGTAAATTTTGAAAGCTAAAAATCTCCTTAAAATCCACTTATTGTTTTAAGGTTTAAGGACATTAAAAATTATTTTCTTGCATTGAACCTAATCTTTGATTTCAATTCACAATCATAATAATAACTAACATTTAAATAAAAAAAAAATAATTTCAAAATTAATTTTCACTTGATCATTAAAGGTAGAAAAAAATTCACATGTATATTCTTTCTAGTCTAGCTTAATACTATAAGACTATACTCTCTCCCTCTCTCTCTCTCTCTCTCTCTATCTCCCTCTTTTTCCTCTATCTCTCTTTCTCTCTCTCTAAAAGTATCAGCCTGCATAATCATAGAAATTTGAAACTTTATACAGCAAAATCATTCACAGCTAACTTTTTTTTATTGAAATAAACTAATAAGCTTTAAAAAGTAGCTCAAGAAAAGTAAAAAATATACATTTGTTTAATAACCTTCATTTTTATTTAAATTATTTTTGAGCATTGAGAAAAATACTTTTGATAAGTAAATTTCTAGTAAGTTTTCTTATAATATCTTTTTAAAAGCATTTTTTTTTATAAAGTGTCAAGAAACTAAATTTCCTGATAATGTATTATAAACTCTGAATAAGTGGATTTTTTCCTACTGTGTTTAACCTAGGCGGACATATGAAAACTTAAGCTTTTTAATACATTGCAAAATTGTTGCAAAAAACAGTAAATTATTGACATCAAGGACGATCATATCCAATAGTTTAGAAGCATCAACATATATTTTTAATATCAAGGATGACAACATTAGTAAAAACGAAGCTTTGAAGCGGTAGGACAAACAAACATTAACACTTGTAGAGTGTCAGAACTGAATAAGCAGAATACAATGAATAAATATCAATAAAACTGTAAGTAAATTTGTTGCATAACAGCTTAAATAAAAATACTGTTTAAGGACATACTTACATTATTAGGACGTATAAAGTGGTTGTGATGTTATTTACCATGAAAAAATAACAATTTTGCTAAGAATAAAAAAAGCTTAATTGTTTGGACTATTTGAAAGGTGATTCACTAGTGTTTAATTACTTGTTACAATTTTTAGGATTCATCAAAAAAAATTTATTAAAGTGTTATAGATATATCAAAATATTGATTTATTTTTGATCATTATAAAAAAGGTTTTTCCTTTAATTTTAGATAAATTAACAAAGTAATTCTAAAGCAATACTATATGGGGGGTATAAAAGTATTAGAGAGACAGAAAATTTAAAGGAAATTGCATTTAAAGGAATTCAATAAGAATGAGACCAAATAATGAGTAATCATTGTTTAATTATAACTGAAAAATGTATCAAATTTATTAAATTCCCCAAATATTTGATGGTATTTCAATATAATGAAAGAAATACAACATCCTTCTATGTTAAATCTTAACCCAGTAGGTTTCAAACCATCACCCCCCCCCCCTCCCCCTCCATTGTCCTGATAATATTATATTATGTCCGAAATTTCTATTTATTTTAATTGTTAATAGCAGCAAGGTTTGTCGAAGGGTTTAAATTTATGTCTTAACAAAACTGTGAATTTAAAAAAATCTTTTGATATAAATAAGATAAAAACTTTTTAAAACATCAATTGAAACTTTCAATTCTATAAAGGCATTTTTTTTAGCTGTTTAAAACAAAATTGGCGAGTTTTAAAAAACACTTTTGGGGGATTTAAATGCGGCCACCCTGCTATTAGAACTATAGTTATGATGAACCAATGTATAATATTGGATTCAAATGACTTTTATATGAAAGTTTTTCACTAAAATTTCAAGACAGGACAGCATGTTATTGTACTGTGGTAATACTTTGCAAGAATGGCATAGGATTTCACCCTTTACCAGGGAGGGAGGAGATAATGGGCTGTTTATTACACTAGTCCCCAGAGTTTTAAATCAACATTTTTGTTTATATGATAACCAACGATTTTGGGGACTTTTATTGAATTAAGATTGGTTCATTCAGTTGAGTGTCTAAACCTTTTAACCACTAATTGTAATCTGCAGAAGGGGTAATTTTGTGCATTATTTACATAAATTTATTAGCCATTGGCTTATCCCTTTAAATCACAGTCTTTTATAAAGTGTTAAATCAAGCCAGGCGTGACCAATCTAGATGGTAATTGAAAAATTTTGGTTCAACCCAGGAACTGGGAGATAGGACAATGAAATCTGCAAAAGTACAAGTATAAATTCTCAAAAACTATGTTTCTAAAGTCTAGATGGGATTAAATTAATTTATATTTGGGTATTTTTTAGGTATTTTCAGCTTTTGCAACGGCCAACCCAGGTTGTGGAAGTACATTATCATGTATTAAGTGGGAATAAATGTAATAATATTTTTTTGTATGCTTATGTTGAAATATAAATCTACCTATCCTTATATCTCAGGGTACAACCTTAATTTTGGTTTTACTCTTATTTTCATTTCCCCTAATTTTTAGGAAAATTCATGGAAGGAGGGGACATTGGGCTGTTATTTTCACTAGTCCCAAAAGTTTATATATAACAACTTTGGGGACTTTTATTAAATTTTTATTGGTTCATTGAATTGAGTCACTGAACGAATCAACCCCTAATTGTAATCTACAGAAGGGGTAATTTTGTGTATCATCATTGGGGATGTACATCAAATTATCTGCCATTGTCCCCTGGATGTTTCAGCTTAAATCCTTGATTGCTCTGTTCACAAAAAAAATAAAACTCTTACCTTCTATAGCTTGTCATACGCTTTAAAGTTCCATTTGAGGGTGGAGGCGGGAAAAACGGCTCTGGGGAATGAGATCGCGTCCTGGTATGACTAACAACGGCGGGAACCACGGTTGGCGGCTCATACAGTGGGGGCGGCGAACTTGTGGGGGCTGGGGGAGGCGGAGGGGAGGGTGAATCACACACAGGACTAGGAGAACGGTTGGGGGACGGGCTGACTGACCGATAACTGGGGTTGTTTATGATCATAGGGGGGAAACCGGTTTTTAAGGAAGTGGCAATAACAGCCGCCGCCGGTTTTGGCGGGGTAGGTTTTTGGTGTTGATATGCGGGTGGGGGTGACTGCATGGTGGCGGGCGATTGCAGGCCGCGCGGGGGCCGTTGCGGCTGCGCCACTTGCGGCTCGGGTGACTGCTTGTTTCGTGGGGGTGTTGAGAGTAGGACAGGGAGAGTCGAGTTCGATTCCCGACCAGGATAATTGCTAACCTGAAAAAGATATATTTTTACTGCCATAAAAAAAATAAACTACATTTTTTATCAGGCCAAAAAATACGTCATATCAAGTGAGATAAAAAGTTGCGAAACTGTATAGTAAACAAATAAACATAGATAATGATATATATTTTTAGTAAACTTTAGTCACCAAACTTCCAAATTAATAATCTTATGTGATTAGTCATTAAATAAATATTTTTCAATAATTAAAGATTAATGCGTTGTCGTTTTAAAAAGTTTATCAATATTTGAAAATAAATTATGAAAGGACATAGACAGATTACTTGAACGACAAAATTAAATAAAATTTGATTTTTGATAACATTTTTGTAGCATTGAAAATAAATATTGGAGGGGGGGGGGGGGAGGGGTGTTTTTAATACTAACTCTATCCTTGTGGGGCCTAAACCAGGCTGGACAATCTGTTCCCAATACAACCCAACCTAAAGAAGATTTTTTGGGGGGTAGGGGGGGCTCTATCTCAACTCGGTACTTTGAGGGATATACAGCCAATATTTTTCCACTTATTTTAAAAGAAAACCTTTGTCTTGAGGTGCTAAAAATTAATTTACCTGACAAGACAGTTTACTGACAACCCTTGGTGACTCTTGTGCAGTATATCTAGCACTACTAGCGCCCCCCACATAACTTCCATTATTTTGTATGGGCGTAGCCGTCTTACTGCGTGATATATAATCCTTGTTTATTATTCTTTCACTTGTAAACACTTGGCTGCTGTTAGCAGTGCTGCACGAATCAAAATAATCCTTCCTTCCAAATTGTTGTTTTGATTCCAATATTTGCCTCCCGGACATCTTTACTGTTGTTGATGTCAACATTTCTTCATTTACAAAATTATCATTAATAATATTTGGTTTGTCACTAATTCTTAATGTTTCACAGTTTGAATTATCCCAAAAGGAATCATCACTAAAAGAATCAATGCACGCATCTAGGTCTAGGAAAAAGCTGGTGTTGGTGATGTTATTGATATCAGAGCAGAAATCTTTGATGAAACTGCCGTAGCTACCGCGCCTCACGGGGACTTGCGCCTGACTGGTTGATTTGGGTGGACGTTCGGGGGCAGGCATGTGTGAGGCACGGACGGGCGGGGTCAGCTCCGAGTCATCAACTGTGACGGTGGCGGGTGGGGTCATGCCGGCACTCGGCAGCTCGGTCATCTTCCTGACCGGTGACGTCATCAAATCTTCCTCTTCCCGTCTGTTGGATTGTATGGGGAATGGGGAAGGGGAGGGGTTGTTTGAAGGGATGGGGTAAGGGGAGGAGGTGCTAGAGGAGCGGGGGGATGATATAGAGGAGACAAGATTAGTGACTACTGTTGAAAATGGGGGTGCAGAAGATTTTGACCTTCTCTGGGAAGCATTGGGGGAGGAGGTTAACAGGGGAATGGGGAAAGGGGCAGGAGTCGGCAATTTTTCTCTCTGCTGAACTGGGAGAGCTTGGGTGGAGGGAAGGGTTTGTTGGGAGCAGTTTGACATATTTAGAGAGATCATGTGAGAGAGCTGGGAGGAGGGAGAGGGGGAATTTCCACTGGTTGGGGCAAGGGAGGGGCAAGTCTTCATACTCTGGGGGGCAGGGGAGGAACAGTTTTTCATTCCATTCTTCTTCTTTGACTTTGAGGTAAAATCTGAATTAAAATTACAGGATTAATTTAATTTGTCATAGAAAACAGCAGAAAAAAATAATTAAAAGAAAAGCAAATTATGTTAATTAAGAATTCTGCTGTAGTCAGTTACATAGAACAATTCTTTTGAGGGAAGCAAAACATAGAAAATATGAATACTAGAATAGTTATTTATCACATCGTATTAAAGACAGCTTTCCATGGATTTTAAAAAGGAAAATTATAACATTAAAACCAAATTTATTGGACCCGGGGGGCTAAAGGCCCGGGCAAACAAGATTTGTGTCCATTTTATAATTTTTATTATAATATTCGCGGAAAATTGTCTGTAATCTTATGCTATACATGATTTTTCAGTGTGGCTGAAAACCAGTTCTATTCCACCTGATATTAATTGGTTTCGCAGCCATACTGGATTTATTAAGATTTTTTAGGTTTAAAAAATATATAATTAGTTGTTTTGTAAGAAAACATAGTACAGGATTAAAACGTCAAGAAATGTTTAGCAGATGACATTTTTAACCTTTTTGAAACAATTTGACATGCATTGTAGAAAGTATTAAAATACAAAAAGAGCAATTCAGTTCATAGGAAGCAAAGCATCACTGGTTAAAAGAATAACAACTCACAACATGCTGAGTTTTGCTTTTTTGACAACAAATTTTTATCTGATTACTTCTCCTATTCATCTGATTTTTGGAATACTGATTCCTATTATAACAAGGTACAATGTTATAAGCTAAGCATCTCTATAATCAAGTAATATTAAAGTATAAAGTATAATCATATTTGCAATAAACTTACTTACAATTTTTTTTGAACCTGTACATGTATAGTTTAGTTTAGTTTAGTTTAGTTTAGTTCAGAGAGTCGGGCTGAGAACACGCATTTTGCAAGCTCTCCCCGCCCTACCCCATGTGTTAAGCTCAGTTCTACCTTCCCCCTCTCTCTCAACTAGTTCCCCTCTCCCCACTGCCCGTGGTCACTCCGCAGTTGGAGGAAAGGGAAGACACTGTAGCCAGAGGGCACCTCGTATTTAGGCCTGGCAATGTGTATGTGTTAACGTATCGGTCAATTGTTAACACAAAAAGTGAAAATAAAACATTAATGAATTAAAAAATCTAAATTTATGTGTAACCTAATCGCTTTAATTTAATTTAATGAACAATTTATAGTGAAAACACTCTCTAAATCTTTTGATAATTTATCGGTCTGGCAACATTTTACCGGCGCAAAGTACTCCCGACAAATAAGCTCTCCCATTGGCTAACATTTTTTCGCGTCCCACTATTGGTCAGCTGACACACACTCACTCAGCACCCTCGGATCCGCCATCTTCACTTCATCATGGCCTGTAGTACGTGTGACAACCCAGAATATTGGTCAAAATTTAAAACAAATTTGGACGCCGCTTTGGATGTTAAGTTTAAAGAATATGATGCGAATATAGCCAAGGTAAGGGATGAGCTTATTCATAGTACTTTTGCCAGTCATAAAACCGAAATAAACGATATTAAATTGAGAGTCTCAGATTTAAATGTTAAAATACAATCTATCGAAGGCATTGAAAATTTCGTCGATGCTAAATCTGTTGCAAGTGAACAAAAAGCGATTAGGACCACGATTACACAACAAAAAGACTATTTAAACTCTGTCGAATCGTCGAGAGAAAATTTCGTAAAATTTCAACTTCTACAAAACTCGATAAGAGAGCAAAGATGTCGCGATTGGAGTTGTAGAATAGTGAACTTTCAGCAGCCATGGAGCCGTGAAAATATCACTGAGTTTATAATATTCAGAAACATTATAAGGCCCACCCTTGAAGCCGCCGTTAAACGAGGGGAATTAGAATATATCCCCTCACATTTTTGTGATATCGTTGAGCGTGCTCATATGCTCCCATATACAAAGGGCCAGATCCCCGTTTTTATCTTTCGTTTTATGTCTAGATCCTACCTCGACGCGTGGATGAACAATAAGAAGGCTGTGCTTGACCGTTACAACGCCGAGATCAAGAGGTTCAACCCCAGGAATAACGCGTCACCGGTCCCGTTCTTTCCCAACAGATTAGTCCAGGCGAAACAAGATATGTCAGACCTCAATAGGAAAACCATGACCTTTGTATATGCCACCAACCAGATTTCGAGGGCCAAAGTCGCTGGCCAATATGTTCAATTCCAACTCAAGAACGGCAGCCGCTGGATACGCTGCCTTAACCCGTTCGGCAAAGACCTGAAGGAAATGGCTCAACCCATACCTGGAAGCGAAGATTTTTTTCTGTCTGAGGCACCGCCAATCCTTCGTTTCAACAAGCTAACGCCTGAGGAAAGGAAAACATTCTTCTCGAACCAGGCTGATTTAACAGAAGATGACTTCCCAAGGCAGTTTAGTACAATTACTGCCCACCCAGCCAGCACGATTCAACATAATTTAACGTCTGCCCCTGCCCCAGTTCTTGAGGACCTGGCCGTGTTTCCTCCCATAGTTTCTGCTGCAAGTAGTGCCGCAACTGCAACCGCCGCAACCGCCGCACCTAGTGCCGCACATGCCGCCGTTGCACCAGCTGCACAGTCAGTACCTGCCGCCGCCGTATCCGCCGCCGCCGCTGCCGAAGAATTCACTGCCGCACCTGCCGCCGCGCTCACCGCCGCACCTGCCGCCGTGACCGCCGCCATATCTACATCTACTGCCGCACTTGCCGCCGCGTCTGCCGCCGTACCTGCAGCATCTATTGCCGCACCTACCGCCGCACACGCCGCCGCACTTGCCGCCACGTCTGCCGCCGCATCTGCCGCATCTACCGCATCTGCATTTGCCGTTGACTCAGCACCTTCTGATCCTGTTGCCACGAGGGCATTTACCGTTGACTCAGCACCTTCTGATCCTGTTGCCACGAGGGCCAAAGCTAGAGAAAGCAAGAAAGCAACAAAGGCGGTAATCTCAACATGAAGTTAAGTATCTTGTACAGCGGAAAAAGGTACCTAACTAAAAACATTCAGCATAGTTATTATTTTCGGAACGATTTGAATATTTTGAGTTAATCCTGATCCATATGACGTGGACTTTATAGTAATAATAATAATATTATATATACATTACTTAAATTTGCTAAAGCGTCTATGTCGCATATTAATCTTAAAACTATGATCTCATTCATACCTCTGTCTTCTTTTCTTTTTTTTTCTGCTGATTAGCATATAAAATATATGGAACTTGTATGAAAATGAGTAGGGGGAACTAAACTAGCTTTTAAATGTGTTGCCACCCCCAACACACACATAAACTAAACGCAATCAGAATAAACATAGTAAATATAGTAATTTTTTTCGTTTCAACGATAATATTTTGTATATTAACTATCTTTATTTGTCCATTAATATCTACTGTGTTTCAGATGTCCATACTTGACGTTAAAACGATTCCTCCTGCGGTGCTCCTGGACCAGCTCTACTATGACAAACCTCCCTAATGAACAAATTAACCAGGATAACGGTAACTTAAACGATAACATTGGTCTAAATCTTATGAATCCGATTTACGGCGACTACTTTAATGACTTCGAAAATGAATTTGGAATAAATTGTGTTTTTTCAAGTGAACAAGGTATCGTACAAAAACTGAAAACATTCAATGAAAACCTTCTCAATATTTTTAGTATTAATTGTCAGTCATTACATTCTAAATATAATGATATTGTCTCCACTGTAGACTTCTTCAGACAACATGATATCCACTTAAATGTTCTGTGCTTTCAAGAATTATGGCTAAATAAGGATGTAAATATGGATTGCTATGGAATTAATAATTATGATTGGCACGTTAAACTCCGATCAAATAACAGGGGGGGAGGGGTGGGTATTCTAGTAAGCAAATATTATAAAGTAGATAAACTATTTGATAAGTTCTCATTTAAAGAAAATATCCTTGAATCTATTTGCTTAAAAATTTCCTACAATGGTCTAAAGTTTTGTTTATTAAATTGCTACCGCCCACCCAATCAAAGCAATGCTGAAATCGAGGAATTTTTTGAACTTTTTTTAGACTTGATTGATAGAATAGCAGCATTAAATATACCATACTTCATTGTGGGAGATTTCAATTTTGACCTTTTTAAAATAAGTAATATAAACAGCAATTCCATGAGAATTATTGAGTCTTTTTCTTTTAACGGTATAATAAATACTGTTACCAGAGCCACTAGAGTTACTAGAACCACTGCAACCCTTCTTGATTTGTTCGGGGTAGGTAACTTTATTCAAAACCTAATGTCATCTTTTGTTTTAACTTCAAAAATTTCCGATCACTTGCCAATTATTAATTCATTCCGAATAGACAAAGTAAATAAACCCAAACTTCCAGATTTCTTTGAAAAAAGAGAATTGAATGATGAAAACTTTGATGCCTTAAACTATGCACTCTACCACACTAACTGGAATCACGTTTTAAGTCAGGACAACACAAACATAGCTTACGATAACTTTATTTCAACCTTTTTGAGACTTTATAATGAAAAGTGTCCAGTTAGAAAAAAACGAAAAAACAAACGTACCCAGCCCCAGCAGCCTTTCATGTCAGATTACTTATTGCGTTGTAGATTGCATAGAGATATTTTGTACAGCAACTTTTTAAAAGATAAAACAATTGAAAATGAAAGTATTTACAATGTCTATAGGAATAATTACAATAGGCAAGTGAGAAGAGCAAAGATTGACTATTATAGAAAACAAATAAGAGATGCAAATGGGGATGGGAAAAAACTTTGGAAAACTCTTAAGGAAGTCATTGGGTTTAATAAGTCTTCCCCTGAGTGCACATACCTTCAAGTAGGCCCTAACAAAATTGAAAATGACCAAGAAATAGCTAACGAATTTAATCGTTATTTTAGTCAAATTGGGTCTTCCCTAAGGCCTGAAATTCCTTCCACCCCCAAAAATTTCTTTGAATACTTACCACCCCCATGTCAAAACTCCCTCTTCTTTGAACCATTGTACCCCTTCAAAGTTATTAATATTATTCGTAGCATCAAACCTAAGCGTTCCACAGACATCAATGATGTCTCGATGTATGTTCTGTCTCGCTGTGCTGATACCATTGCCACTCCCCTAACACATGTTTATAATTTATCACTTCAAAATGGCACTTTTCCTGAAAAAATGAAAACTTCCAAAATAGTTGTCCTTCACAAATCAGGTTCACTCAGCGAGGCAGATAATCATCGAGGCATTAGTCTCATTGATAACTTTTCCAAACCCATTGAAAAATATGTCTGTGATACGCTGGTTAAGTTTTTAGAGGATAGGTCTTTTTTTAGCAATCGCCAGTTTGGCTTCATGAAAGGGATCTCAACCTTTCACAATGTACTGAACTTAAGCACAATGATCACCCAAGCACTCAGTCGAAACGCTTCCTGCATGGCCATATTTTTGGACATAAGGAAGTGTTTCGACATGATAAATAGGGACATCCTTTTTAGCAAACTGGAGAATTCAGGGATAAGGGGGGTTGCACTCGAGTGGTTCCGTAGTTACTATGCAAATAGGAAGCAGCGTGTATTTTTTAAGGGCCTTTTCTCCTCTACTATTGAATTCATTATCATTGGCGTACTTCAGGGGTCAGTCCTGGGACCAATTCTTTTTTTGATTTTTATCAATGACCTAGTTTCATGCAGTGAAGAGATCCTAATTAATCTCTTTGCTGATGACGCAGTGGGCTTCATTGAAAAGCAGAATATTATTCAATTAATCAACCTTGCAAGGGAGCTTGTCCCCAGACTGACCCAATGGTACAATGCCAATAAGCTTCTCATACACCCCCGCAAGACCAAATGTATGGTCTTTTCCTCCCCCCGAGAGATACTCACCCCCGCTGAGCTCGCTGCTAAAACCAACTTCGAAGTTTATGTAAACATGAACAATCACAATGAAAATGATGAGTCAAAAATCACTAAGTTGGATCTTGTGAGCGGTACCAACGAGGGTAGTATCAAACACTTAGGAATTCAATTAGACGAGAAAATGAAGTTTTCTTATCATCTTGAAAAAGTCTATAGCAAAGTGTCAAAAATAATTTATAGTATGAAAGTAATGCGTCATTTGTTGGACAAGAAACACCTAAAGCTACTCTATACGTCTTACATTAAGTCGAATATCGAATATTGTTGTCTCCTGTTCACTGCCTGCCCTATGTATCTGTTAGCACCAATAATTAAGCTACAAAAGCAAGCCATTAGAATAATTGAAAACTTGCCAAGCAGAGCTCACACAGCTGAATTTTTTAAATCTAATGGCATACTTCCATTCAACCTATTAATTGAATTCAATGTTTGTAAATTCATGCACGCCTATAAATCAGGCATTTTTCCCAAAATCTTTGATAACACTTGGAACTTTGTTCAAGACAGACATACGTATGGCACAAGGAACAGGAACAACTTTGCTTACGAACCGGGCACCAATAGAAACTTTCTCCTGCACGCCCCTCTTAACTCTTTCCCAACTATTTTTAACAACCTTCCACTTGAAATTAAACTAATTGATAATAAAAATGTTTTCAAGCAAAAATGTTTTACTTATTACCTAAATAAGATTGAGTTTTAAAATGCAAATATTTTTTTTTCTTTCTTTTACTCAACAAATGCTTTACTAATGTTAAACTCTGTTCTTTTGAAATCTTGAATTTGAATTTTTGTTTTAACTAAGTTTCTATCCGTACTTTTTAGTATTTTTTAGCCCTCGACTTTCTGTAAGCATTAAACTACTTTGTTAAAATTCAATAAAACAGCATTTCCTTAACCTCAAATCACACCGAATAGGTTCCGTAGGAACCGACACACATACCCAAGTATAGAGTAGCTTGGCATAGTTTGTTTTTTATCCATTTTACTGTTTTACATTTTACATTTGACTTTATATTATTTTATCCAGTAGCTAAAGAATCGCGCAACCTCTATCTATATAATAAAAAATAACAAAGTTTTGGTTGAATTTTGGCCGAAAATATATTTATTTATTTAAATTTAGATATCGAAATTTATTATGATGACTATCGCAGACTGGTTAAGCTCATGAATAGTGGGCATAGCCATCTACTCGTCGTAGTCGCTGGAGTCGTCGACGCCGTCTGGTTCCTGATGGAGTAGCTCCTCCAGAAGGTCCTGCTGGACGGTGACCAGGCGGTCCATTGTGGCGATGGCGTCCATGTTGGCCTGGAAGGAACGGGCGTACGTGGGCATTACTGATATTAACCTCACGACTAACCCATAGTTGGAATACATCATGCGGAGGACTCCCTCATCGATGGCATCGTTGCGGAATCTCCGCCACATCAGCATGTCGCCCTCGTGCACAACGCCCATCAACCTGCGCTTGACCATAAACCAGAGGTCCAGACAGCGCCTGTCTACCCCCGGAAATGGGAGTAGATCAGGCACTGCCGCGAGGTTTAGCAGCTGCTGGACGCCGTGCACGGGTACAGGATCATCGACTTCATCGCTAGAATTGAGCATAGCGATGAGCTCCTGCACCTGATCATGGAGGGGAACATTTTCCTCACCTCCAGCCTCCTCCGGAATTTCCGGCGCCCCGTCTGGTATAGCACCTTGGCCTTGTCCTACTTCTTCTTCTTGATCTGACATCTTGGAAACAATTGAACCTTGACCTTACCTACCCCATATTTATACCCCCTTTGTGTTTTAATACCATGCATTATGCAATCTTTAATTCAAATTATTAATTAGTAATAACACTTTCCCTACTTCCGTTTCCCGCGCAATTTTCCCCTATGCTTCACAACCAATTGTTTCCCCCCCGCCCTTTTTTCTTTATTCTGCTGTGCTATACCAGGAAACCACTCTTCCCCCCACCCCATATTTCCACCCCATATTTCCTCTCCCCACCCCCCCCCCCTATGCACATACCAAACGATAAGCGCCGCTCTGTCTGTCTGGCTGGTAGCCACGACCGCGCACAAACCATTCACCACGCCCCATTTTCTTCTCTTCGTTTTCCCCCCCCTCCTCCCCTATACCTTTTCAATTCCTTGATTTCTCTCCCTTAATAAACTAGTCTCTCACTTCATCAACCTATATTTTTTATCCTTATTTTTTGATGCTAATACAAAATTATTCCATAGCAACATATTAACATATTAACAGACATCCTATTGCTTTATACATCTTTCAAATAATAAAATAAAAGTTCATAGCAAGATATCCAGGATTTATTAATTAAAACAAATCGATGAATTTATGGTACATTTTAAAATTATATTTTTTTAAATTTTCAAATTCTTTTTCAAATCTTCAAATTTTAACAGTATTATTTCTCACAAAACAGTTTTTTTTAATAGCCATATCAGACACATCTTGTAACGATTTTGCAGCTTTTTTCTGTTGATTATTGTTGATTTTTGTGGATGTTTTGCGGACGTTTTCGCGAATATTTTTGCGGATATCTTGTATATGAAGTCGCAGAGAACTTGACCATAACCGGTCCTGACCGGTAATGGCCACTTTCTGGAGCTAAAGCTGGAGACAGGCCCCCTCCTGTGCAGTTATCCGCTGAGCAATTTCACCTAATTTAGTTTCATGATACTCCAAGTCTTTGTTTGGGTTGTACAGAGTGAGTGCCAACTCGGTTTCTAGATAACCTTGATGGTATAGTAGACGGGCTACCTCACGACGCACTTCCTCACTGACATTGCCACCATTAACTATATTGAGAAGTCGTTGATATGTTATTGTCAATCTATTACGTAGCGGCTGCCACATTTGTTGGTATTCTTCCTCTCCGAACATTTTCGTGCCTAAACAACAGTAAGATTAAAACTCCACTAAAAGCTAAGCTATGACCAAATTGTGCGCGCAATAGCACGCCACCTTCTTTTTATCTTACCATGACCCACCTTTACCCTTCTCTTTCAAAAAGTGAGATTAATGGATTAATGTAAACGTTTTTCGAGCACAAACCACTCTCCCCTCACCTCCCCCCCCCTCTCCCACCCCCCCCCCCCATATTGATGCCCCATTCACAGCTATGCTGTGACCAGTTCTCAAAACATAAAAATCAGATTCCGGAGGAATCGAACCTTACACATCTAGGGATACATTCCCATTATCTCAAAATACCAAAATCAGATTCCGTAGGAATCGCACATGACCTATCTTTTTGTACATTTGTACATCAGAGGATTATTATATCCCTTCTCAAGAAATAAAAATCAGATTCCGTAGGAATCGAAACCAATTATTACACCTTGTTCACTTAGGTACATGATACGTTATATATTAGAGTATCTTATTTTATTTTTGGATTTCTGGATTGGACCAGCGTTATCGCGATATTTATCGTTATCCTGTAATTATTGGTGTGGAGATGTCCTTAGACCCGGACATAACTCCACTCTATAATGAAAATAATTTGTTACAAAGGAAACTGTCTAGGTAGAGCTGAAAAGGGATCACAACGGGAATAGCGACTTCTTTTGAAGGTTTTGGTTCCTTAATTGTTCCGAATTTACGCTTGGAGAAGTTGCAACTGATAGTAGGAGGATGTCTGAAATACACAGCAAGATATTGTATTCTATCATTGTTAAGATTATTTATTATTTATTTGCACATATAACATTGTATCGGCTTGGCAAGCGTCAAAGTACACCAGTGGCTCCACAACCCTAAATGGGTTATGCCAACTATCTGGTACAATGTTGCATGGGATTTTTCTAGTAAAAATGTTATTTTCATCCTATTCGAACTGGCCTGGTAACTAGGTGGAGACGAAGTTCGGTCAATTCCATGCTAGGTACTTAATAATAGTTATTATGTATATTGTTATCAAACCTGCATCAAACATAACAAAACAGAAGAATCAAACCAATCAAAGCATAGTAACTTAATGTATGATATATATCTAATAAAATATGTTGTACCTTTGAGGAAAATAAATCTTATCTTATCTTATCTTATATTCTGCTTATTAAGTTCTGACACTCTACAAATGATAATGTTCATTGTTCTACCATTTCAGAGCTTCGCTTTTATGTATGTTGTCATCCTTGTTTTTTTCCTTTAAAATGATATGTTCTTATTTAATCGCTAACTATGATCATGAATGTCCTTGTATATGGTAGTTTTTTAGGCCTTTTGTTGTAAATATTTTTAAATAATTCTCATATTTTTCTACAAAAATAATTGTTATAACATTTTAACAATTGTTTTAGCTATGTCAAATTACTAATGGGACTTTTAATTAGCACTTTATTTCTCTTAATGTCGTTAGTTGAAATTAAGAATTTATTGTAATGAATTTAAAGAAATGATAGCAATTTATAAATTCCAATTCTATTGTTTCCGATAATGAGCGTAGCTTCCTTATAATTAATTGTGAGTCTGGTTTTCATCATTTTCTGTCAGTTGCCAGGGAGGGTGGGGATATTGAGCTGTTTATTACACTAGTCCCTAAAGTTTATTAATAGCAATTCGTTGACTTAACAACTTTAGGGACTTTTGAATTTTGATTGGTTGGTGCATTAAGTTGAGTGTCTAAACGAGTTTTAGCCACTAATTGTAATATATAAAAGGGGTAAATTTGTGAATTATCATTGGGGATGTACATCAATTTATCGGCCATTGTCTTATCCCTTTAGATCCCTGTTCTATTTCTCCTGTTCTACTCTTGAGTTTCAAATTAAATTTATAAGCAAGGAAGAAAAAACTATCTTTTCCACCAATACAGTAGCCAAAAACCATCACAGGAACTATGTGAAGCCTACCCAAAATATAAAACCAAATCGGTTTAGTAGTTGTTAAGATCTTAAGCTTCTGACAAAAAAAAACCTATAATAGGATAGGATATGTCCGACAACATTATTCTATTCCTTTAAAAGTTTGTTCAGGTCAATAATATATGATGTCAATCTCTTGCGGTCAACTACTGGTCAGAGGGAGATGAAAGGGAAGGGGAAAGTGAAGGGGTTGTATAAAAAGGTGAGAAGAGAAAGGGAGAAGAAAAATGGGGGGGGGGGGAGGGGATTAAAGACCTTATACAAACCTACACCAGAGATTCAAAGAGATATATCCTTAAGGTTGAAAAATAAGTTAGTTTTATTGCTTTTGCTATTCAATAAAATGTAATCCTTTAATATAAAGTAGTAAGATTATTTTTGTCTGTCGCTTAAGATCTCGAAATTTAATAAATTTAAATTATCTGTCAAAATAGTTTTTCTTCAAACGAAAAATTAACAATTTTCAACAGACTTTTGAAATTTTATTTGGAATAGTTATTTATCATATTGTAAAACAGACAGATTTCCGCGGATATTCAAACAGAAATTTTTAGATTCGGCCCCTCGGGTCTAACTAAAGTGATATTAATTTTCTATTTCTATTTTAATATTCGTGGAAAATTGTCCGTGCTATACGTGATTTTTCAGTATGACTGAGAACCGGTTCTTATCCATCGGATATTATTCGAATTATAAGCAATACTGGAAATAAAAAACTTTTTTTTATTTTTTTATTTGTAACTTTTTAGTATGAAAATCATGAAATTGACAAGTTTTATAACCTGAGATAAGCTTAACAAATATTTAGCTTTTAATAATCATGTTCATTTCAATAATTTATGGTTTTAAAGGTTTAAAAATAATGGTGGGAGGATTTAAAAATCAAAATTAACATCTTTTACTTTCTGAGTGTTACCAAATTAGCTTATTACCACAAAAGAATAACAATTATGTAGCAACTCTTTTATAGTTTCTTAATTGTCTTTTTTGGCAATAAATTTTATGTGATATAATTAAATTATCCTATTCATCTAAATTTTGGAATACTGAATCCTAGACAAAGTACAATGTTATAATTGAAGCATCCATATAATCAAGTCCTAAATATGTAAGTATGTCCTTAAACAGTATCCTGTATTTAAGCAGTTTTGCAACAAATTTATTTACAATTTTGTTTAGACTTAAACATTTATATTCTGTTTGTACTAACTTTCCGGAGGTTCGCTTTTATGGATGTTGTCAACCTTGTTAAAAAATATTGAAATCTTATCTTTAAGTTCCTCTCTGACTCAAATTACCGGGAAGTCCAAATTGTCAAATGATTAAGAAAATATTAAACAAGGATGTCAACATCCACAAGTAGCCAAGGACAAAAGATTTATTTATCTGGAAAATCCTCACAAGGAATTTCAGAAGCTAATTTCTTATAATGGTATAAATCAAATATTATCAAAGGACAGACAGACAAAGTGAATTAAGAAAAAGATTCGCAATAAACCGACGAAAATTGACAAATATTTTGACTGTCGTCTAACTTAGGGATCTAAAGGCATAAGACAATGGCCGATAAATTGATGTACATCCCCAATCATGATATACAAAATTACCCTTTCTGTAGATTAAAATTAATGGTTTAAACGTTTGAATCTTTAACTTAATAAACCATCCAATAAAAATTCAATAAATGTCCCAAAAGTTGTTACGGAAACGAATAAGAAAATGTTATTGGAAAACTTTTGGGACTAGTGTAATAAACAGCCCACAGTCCTCTCTCTCTCTGAGTCTATCTATAATACAGCCAGACATTTACACTTATAGAGTAGCTTAACAACTAAAAATGTGCTAAATACAAAAGCATATGAGTTCCAAGAAATTATTTTAAAATTAACCTCAAAATTTTCGGGAGTTGGAGGGATGAAGGGGGGGGGGGGCAGTTGTAAGGTCAAATAATTTCTAAATAATTGGTAAATAATATTATTTTGAGAACAAGGGTCGATGACAAATTATTGCCACGCTGTATCACGGGATGGGGGCGTGATTGAAATATGTAGTATACTCCTTTGATTAAACTCAATTTACGGGTTTTTATATAATTGCAACGTAGTTATAAGACTTTTGGTAGCAATAAATTGAGACGTTGGGTATCCCTCTAACTGAACCGATTTTTGATTAGTCAACGGTCTAAATTTGTCTCGGCCAGGATATGATTAAAAGCCTAAATCGGCCAAGGAATAGCCGAGTACAATATTTTTAAACTTAAAAAATTCAAAATAAAGAGCTAAATGATTTATTGTGTCTTTCTCTTTTTATCGACAGACGCACTTGGATATATTATTTTCATAATTAATTATATGTATTTCCCATGTTAACGTCACCTTATGTGTAAATTTGGTGAGCCACAGTATTGAGTAGCGTTGTTAAGTTAGGATGGAAGAATTTTGTAATGAAAGCAAAAGTGGGGTAGAGGATAAGGGATGGGGTAAAACAGGTTATCATAATGTTTTATTTTCTTGACTTTAAGTTAAACTCTATCTATTTTCGAGCCATGGTCATATTGTTATGCAATACTACAAAAATTTTGTTTTAGCATATTCATACATAAATGAATATATATTAATACCAGTTTAGTTGGCCCGGGCATTCGGTCCTTCTGGGCCAAATAAACTGAAATTAATCATATAACCTAGTATCTAGGGGCTCTGTATTTTAAGATAGGGCAAAAATGACCTAAATCCATCACAAGACATAAATCTAGAGATAAAATAGCCTTAAACCATCCTGGGACATATGTAAAGCTTCCCTTAAATCTTAGACTAAAGACAAAATAACCAAACTACTTTATAGAATAGGCTAACTATTCCTTTAGCAAACTTTTCCTTGTTATTATATAGGAACACCCTTTTAATATTTCTAGGGTGAGAAAGGGCGGGAGATAACAATAAATACATTAAATTTCGATAATCATAAATTTTTACTTTATTTAGCCAGAATTTTTACTTTTTATTCAAGGAAACAATAACAAAAGAAATAGAATCAAAAGTTATTTATTTTTAAATTCATTCAAACTATAATATAGAACAGGATAGCTGGGATCTAAAGGGATAAGATAATGGACGATAAATTGATGTACATCCCCAATGATAAAACAAAAACATACCCTTTCTATAGATTACAATTAGTGGTTTAAGCGTTTGGACAATCAACTTCATAAACCAACCAATTAAAATTCAATGAAAGTCCCCAAAGTTGTTGAGCCAACGAATAAGAAAACTGTATCATGAAATAAACATCCCAATTGTTCCCTCCCTTCCTGACTCTATAGTATATGCTATGTCTGTCCGTTAAAGAATGTTATTCTAGGTGTCTTAACCGTTTAATATAGAAAAAAACTTGTAAAATGTTGATATCATCGCTACTCATGTACAAAATTGTCCTTTATTTGTCATTTATACATTTAAATGTTTTGTATAATTGAGAGTATATAATCTTAATAGAGTCGGTATTTAAGAAGTTAAGATATGTGAAAAGGTAGCGCCTTATTCATAAAGGGGCGGGAGAAGTATTTTGAAAAATAATTAGTACAATATCTGAGACTAGTGGCTTCGCCCCTAGAGGCCTCTAGTAGCACTTTAAATGTTATTTAAAAAAAAATACGATACCTATCTATATTGCTTTCAAGTCTCTACGATACCTTGAAATGTTGCTTTCAAGTCTCTTTAAGTAATTTTTTTTTGATTTTTTGGGATTTTTTCTTAGGAGGGTGTGGTACCCTCCTCCGAAATAGTTGTAAACCTTTTCGGGACCTATGAGAAGCTACCCTGTTAAGGAGAGCCCGATCGGTTCAGCGGTTAGCGAGATCCTTCGGTACAAACAAACAGACAGACAGACAAACAGGCAACCTGTTACATTATTACAAGGATATAATTAAACTAGCGGCTGCGCTCCTAGCATCTAGAAGCTATGTATTCGAAGGAGTAAGGAAAGTAGGAATATAGCCTAAAACCAAACTTAGATATAAGAATTGATTAGCTAAACATCATTCAGGGATCTATAAGAAGCTTCCGTAAAATAAAGAACTCAATCAGTTCAGACAAAAAAAACCTTAACACTTTATATAATAGAATTACTAAGAGCTAATACGAAGCTTTTGGCAAAATTGTTTACCCAACTTTCTAGCCGTTTTCGAGATCATACTAGACACAAACATACAATCTACTATTTTGGTGAATGAAATATTTGTATATTTCTTCAGATAAATTGTTGTACATCTTTTACATTATGGCTTAGAAACCGATTAATATCCGCAGTATTAGAACCGGTTCTCAGTCATACTGAAAAATCACGTATAGCATTGCAATGCAGACAATTTCCCACTAATATTAAAATAAAAAAAAATAAAATTAATACCAGTTTTGTTACATTGAAACCTTCGGCTCCTCGGGGCTAACAAAACTGGTTTAAATTTTATAATATTTTATCTTAATATCCGCTATCTTTAATACGATGCGATAAATAACTATTCTTTTAAAGAACACAAACGTCCTTGTTCGCCATTAATAAGTTGAAATTTTTTTCCCAGCCTACTATTGAACTCTTGAAAGGTTTATTGCGAGGTAATTTATGTTTACAAGTAATATCAGGAACACGCATAGATCTAAAGGGATAAGACAATGGTTGATAATTTGATGTACATTTCCAATGATGAACAACAAAATTACAACTTCTGTAGATTACAATTGCTAAAATCGAAATATATCTTCATGTCTTAGAATAGTGTATTCTTAAAAATATGTTAAAAAACATACAGGGTGTTTCAATAGAAACGTCTTTTTTAAATTCTTAATTATGCATAGAAAATAAAACAATTATATAAAATGCTTTATATATTTGGAAAACCTATTCTAGGACATTTATGTTTCAAATATTTGTAAATTATTTTTTCAATAACTTATGCCTCAAAAACCAGTTTTTCCAAATGCCTTATTTTTGAAGATTTACGGATTTAAGGTTGTGGAAAAAATGTGCACAATTTTAAAATTCAAATTGCGCGGCTTGTATTAATAGTAGAAAAACGTCATGCATATCGTTAGAATCGTCATAAACTCTAGTTTCTAAAAATAAATGTACTATTATAAAGTGCTATTTGTAGTTTAGGAGCTACGTTGAAAAATGTGAGAAATGTTGAAAAGTTTTAAGAAAATTTAAACATTTCACCACGTAGCTCCTTTAATATACATAGCACATGAATGGTTCTTATATATCCAAAAACTAGAGTTCATGACAATTCTAACGGTATGCATATCGTTTTTCTACTATTAATACAAGCCGCGCAATTTGAATTTTAAAAAGGTGCGTATTTTTTCCACAATCTTGAAATCCATAAATCTTCAAAAATAAGGTCTTTGGAAAACCGGTTTTTGAGGCATAGGTTATTCAAAAAATAATTTTCAATTATTTGAATTATGAATGTCCCAGAATAGGTTTTCCAAATATATAAAGCATTTTATATAATTGTTTTATTTTCTATGCATAATTAAGAATTTAAAAAAGACGTTTCTATTAAAACACCCTGTATTTACTTTAATATAGAAATAGTTTAAACCCCTCCCCCCATCCTATATGTGAAAGATAGGAGAGGGGGGGGGGGGGTTGTCTTCAAATAATTTGCATTGCACGCGCCTACATCTATTAATGTAGACTAGATGTAGCTAATTATGTGAAGATTTTGGTTAATTTCAAGGAATATTTTTTTCAGGGAGGGAGTGGACGATGGGCTCTTTACATTACACTAGTCCCCAAAGTTTTATAATAAGGATTTTCTTAATCGCTTAACAACTTAGAGGACTTTTTATTGAATTTTAATTGGTTGGTTCTTTTATTTAAGTGTCCAAACGTTTCAACCACTAAATTTAATCAACAGAATGGTGTAATTTTGTGTGTCATTAATGGGGATGTATCTTAATTTACCAGCCACTGTCTTATCTCTTTATATCCCTGTTATTTTTTACATTAACAATAAATTGTAGAAGATTTTTGGCGGCAGCCAATTAGCAACTAAATATTCAGATTGCCATTTCTCAGGGTTTCAACAGAGTGGGAGGAGAGATAGTAGACAAAAAGATTTTCGATTGACTGACTCATTCTTTAAAGTAAAACTCTTCAACATTCTATTTAGGATAATTTCGTCTGTCCATCCGTCTGTAACGGGTGACTATAATCGTAAATTTAGTTATTAGGAATAGATTTCAAACCTTTCACGAGGATTTCTGTAATTATTAGGTATAATTTTGAAAACATAACATAAATATTATAGATATATGAAAGTCTATCTTAATAATTTAGATTTTGTACCACTTTTAACTTAATTTTGAAAGTGTAATTCCTTTGCAAATTAAGAATTATAAGCATAGCGTCTCTATAATAACGTGTATAATAAAGTGTGTCCTTTCTTTATTTTAATTGCTTTAATCCGATAATAATAAACGATCTATAAACATAACTCTTATGTCGAGAGCCTAGAACTTAATTGGACTTTTACACGGGTGCCTACATATGTTTAATATGTACACGCTCAATTAACAAACAAATTAAAACAGCAAAATTTAATTTTCTCCCAAAATTTTTGGGTCTTGTCTGTCAGTCCAGACTCTTTAGTAGTTAGTTAGGTTCAGGGATCTAAAGGGATAAGACAATGGCCGATAAATTGATGTACATCCCCAATGAAAATACTCAATATTACCCCCTTGTATCGATAACAATTAGTAGTTGAAACGTTTGGGCAATCAACTTAATTAACAAACCAATCAAAATTTAAAAGTTCCCTAAAATTTTAAGCCAACGAATACGAAAACGTTAATATAAAACTTTGGGGACTAGAGTAATAAACAGCCCACTGTCCACATGATGTAATTTGTGTCTTATAAAACTCTGCCTTTGGTAGCTAATAATCATTCTGGGGAATATGGTTGTACTACGAATATCTAAAATTTGCTATATTGTGTTTGCATACATTTTTTGCATGTATAATATTGTATGTTTTGAATACAATATGGTTGTATATGTCTTTAAGGCCCTATTGTATATGTTTATTTTACTTTTTAATTAGTAGCAAAACTATTCTTAAATTTTGGTCTCTCTGTACGCTTTTCTCTTTTTCGCTAGTAATATTTGGTAAGGAGGAGAGAAGCTCTTAATAGTGCTGATAAAAATTACGTCATACAATACAAATGACCAATGATAGGCCAATACACAGACTAAATTGTATCAAAGTATTATCAAGATCATTCTTTATTTGCTGAGGGGGGGGGGGGGGGATAAAATAGTGATGTATTAAAAATTAAAAACTAATATTTGATAGTCTTTTATTATGGCATTTTTACAGACAAAATTTTCTAGAAATTTCGCACTTTTTTGCAACATCAAAATGAATGAAGTATTTTTTGCAATAGATGATTTACTAAAAGTTTAGAAAAATGCATGACCTTAATATATGGGCTTACATTAGAATTTTGACAAACAACCTTTTGATTGCTATTCCTTTGACGAAGACCAAATTGCATAACTTTTGATTCCTGTGACGTCATAAAATGAGGTAGATGAGAGGAGAAGTGGGAAAGAAAACCACTAAAAAAGAGAATATGACGTCAAAAGTGGTGCAAAAGTTATGCAGTTTGGTCTTTGTCATTCCCTTCAAAGTTTCCTATAATAGATTTGTGTTGCTCCCGTTAACTCCTTATTTTTAACTAATTTCCGCTGGATTATAACCGGTTCTCAGCCATACTGAAAATTCATGTATAGCATCGTATTACAAACAATTTTCCACAAATATTAAAATACAAATCGTAAAATAAACACCAGTTTTGTTATCCCTGGCCACTCAGACCTAACAAAACTGGTTTTTATCTTATAAATC
Organism: Acartia tonsa; assembly: GCF_053477335.1. Classification (NCBI taxonomy): domain Eukaryota; kingdom Metazoa; phylum Arthropoda; class Copepoda; order Calanoida; family Acartiidae; genus Acartia; species Acartia tonsa. The sequence continues at coordinate 8,250,453 of NC_137264.1, forward strand.
TTAATTTTAATATCCGCAGCAAGCTGTTTATAATACGATGAGATAAACTAATACTCTAAGGACTAAGGTATTGGTGATGTATAACGTTTTGGCTAGAATTTCTTTCTGCAACGTTCTATTATTTATTTTTAAGCCTTTTTGTAAATTTTCTTCCAATGAATGCAACGCTTTTTTGACCAAATACCAAGTAAGACAATTTTTTACAACCATTATTTAACTTTTCTGTCTGTAGATATTAAATAGCGAAATTCTGACAATTTTAAGATTAATTCTAGCAAAATGTTTATTGCAATTTAGCTTTTTTTTGCGTGCAATGTTTTTCTATAATTATGGTTTAAGCTTTATAAACCACATAAGAGGTAGGAGTGGGTGGGGGTAAAGGAGTGTTTACCCTCCTCTTTTGGTGACCAAAATAATATTTAATTCGTTTATTCTTAGGATCATTCTTGCTTTTTAGATTTTATATTGCTTGTCTAATTTGATGTGAGGGGAGAAAGTCGTTAAAAAAAATCTGACGTCATAAAAATGAAGGATGAGGTAAGGAGGAGTGGGAAAAAACCCTAAAGATGGATAATCCCTCATTTTTATGACGTCACATGCTGATTTATTTAGCGACTTTCTCCCCTCACAATTTAATTTTGTGAATTTCTTAAAATTTATGCAACTTACTAAATTAAAATTTAATACAAGAAACAAAACAAATATAATTATTTTAAAACGTAATATTTATGTGATTTATTAAAAACCAGCAACTTCGCCCCTAGCATCTAGTTTTTTTATTATTTAAAAGGGCTAGAAAAATAGCTTAAAACCATCCTTAAATCTAAAAATAAAATCGCCTAAAACCCTCAGGAACCTATGTAAAGTTTAATTAATATAAAGAACCCAAACAGTTCAGTAGTTATTGAGATCTTAAGCTTCAGACAAAAAACCTTGCTACTTTTTTTGTTTAAAAAGTAGCTGTACTATACTTATCTACTTAATTGTCCTCGTCATTATATTCTTTGGTCATTAGAAAGTTGAGACAAATAGTAATTGTTATAAACAAAGAAATTACTCATTATTTTACATTTAATGATTAAATAATTGAAATTAAATCAAGAGAAATTTATTTTCCTTCTTGCTTCGAAACCTATTAATATCCAGTGAATTTGAACCGGTTCTCAGCCATACTTGAAAATCATGTATAAAATCTTATTACAGACAATTTTACACGAATATTAAAATGAAAAAATTTAAATTTTTATTATATTTCGGCCCTCGGGACTACAAATACTAGTTTTGATCTTACAATTTTTCATTTTAATATTCGGTGACAGCTGTGTTTTAAGCTGCTTCCAAACTAATTTATTACCTATAGATGACAGGAAACCAGATTTCTCAGACTTTTTCTCTGTAGACCTTGACTGGTGAGTACTGGTCCTAGCTCCTAACTCCGCGTCATGGGATATGGGGATATGTAGAGTAGCGCTGCTATCTTCAGTTTCCGGTCTGAAACAAAAAGAAAGGGATTTGTCATTTTAATTTGTTTGGGAAACCACAAATAATGATGACCATTGGCCATTAGATGGGCACTAGTGTTTTGTACATTTTTTGTTGGAAAACTGCCTTATAAATCTTCAGTATCATTAAACAACTTAATCATCTTGGACTTTAATGGTGTATTTTAGTTCAATTTGACGAGAAACACAGTGTCTAGGATGAACCCTAAAAGGTGTATTTTTTGATATTTTTAAATGTATATTTTTTTAAGGAAATGCACATTTGACTAGCTTTTAAGTCGACAGGATTTGGTTCTAATCATGGATATAAAGGGATAAGACAATGACGGATAAATTGATGTTCATTCCCAATGACATTACAAAAAATTACTCCTTCTGTAGATTATAACTAGTGAATGAAACTTTTGGACTTATTGGTCTAGTGTAATAAACATCCCATTGTCCCCTCCTTCCTAATTTCTTTTAAAAAAACTATTTCTGTTTCATGATTACAGATTTATATCTCTGTTTACTGCAAACATTATCTTTCTTGTTAAATGAAAGTTTAAAATAATGATTATTTGAATTTTAAAGATCATTTCCCACCCAAATTTGTGAATATGTTGACAGAAAATCTCTTGCCCTTTCCGCCATTCACTTAGATAGGCCGGGACAAATTTTCACCAATTTTAAATAATTTTAATCTTGTAATGTTTACGTGCACAACTTTCTTCCAGGGATCAAAAGGGATAAGACAATGGCCGATAAATTTATAGACATCCCAAATGATGATACACAAAAATACAACTTCTATAGATTAAAATGAGTAGTTGAAACATTTTGACACTCAACTAAATGAACCAACCAATCAAAATTCAATAAAAGTCCCCAAGATTGTTAGGCCAACGAATATGAAAACGTTATTATAATATTTCGCACAAATAAAACATGATCTAGAAAGATTAAAATACTGAAAATTTATCCCTGTAACATGTTTATTTTATTTTCCTAAAAGAAGGCGTCCTTTCTCATGAAGGCAAAAGCGTCATACCTTTTTTCATGTGAATATAGGTTTATAAAAAGCGAAGCTACTTTAGAATTAACATTTGTCGGTCTGTAGCGCAACTGTAACGTCACACAGAAGTATATTTATTATATTGTAACACCAATTTGGAATAGGAAGGGATAAGACAACCATAGACGTCCAAGCTTTTTTTTTTGGGGGGGGAGGGTAAAAAATTTTAAGGTGGGGGGTAATTCGTATTTTTTTTTTGGGGGGGGGGGGGGGTAAAATGGCGCGCGAAGCTCGCCGAAATTTTTTTTACCCCCCCCCCAAATTTTAACCCGAGGGGTAAAATTTGCTTTGGGTGGGGGGGGGGGGTAATTACCCCCCCTGAAATCTGTTGGCAGGGGTAATTTAAATTTTATTAAATATTTATTATTAAAAATGCGCGCGAAGCTCGCAAAAAATCTTTTATTAGAGATTTTTTATTTTTTTGGGGGGGGGGTATTTACCCCACCAAAATTGTTTGAAGGGGTAAATACCCCCTCCTAAATTGTTGGGGGTGCCTACGGCACCCCCAGGGTAGGGGTAAATTTTAATTGTGGGGGGGGGGGGGGAGGGGTAAAATGAAAAAATTTTATTACCCCCCCCAAAATCGTTTGGGGGGTGGGGCCCTTGGACGTCTATGAAGACAACGGCCATAAATTATTGTACACCCCCAATTATATTAGTCGAAAGAAATCATTGGTGGAAAACATTGAACAGTGCTAGTTTTTCATATAAATTAAAAATTTGAAAAAAGTCCCCAAAGTTTTTAGGCCTATCTTTGAGAGAACGTGTTTATAAATCTTGGGGACTACATTGTCCAATGTCCCCTGACCCTTCCTGTTTTCAGGGTTTCAAACGTTCTAATTTGGAAACTCTATAATTTCCAAAAAAATATGATCTTTAGAATATTTCTCAAGGGAGTGTGAATTTTTAAATCTCGGTCCCACAATTTTAGGCGTATTACCCAAAAAAGAAACTAAAACAAAATTAGTCTTCATAGAAAACTTTAAAAGAAATGAAAATAATAATGATGCACAAAATCACCCCTTCAATAGATTTCAAGTAGTGGTTGAAACATTTGGACTCTCAACCTAATTAACTAACCAATCAAAATTCAATAAAAGTCCCCAAAGTTGATAAGCCAACCAAGGAAAACGTTATGGACTAAAGTAATAATCTTCTACTTTGATAGATAGACATTCAAAATTAGATAGAATAATTTTCATTATAGTTCATGATTTTTTTGAACACCCTATCCCATAATAAACCACCCTTATAGTTCACATGTACGTATAAGCATATATCTTAAACATACATAAAGAAAATAGCTTGGGTTGGTTAATAAAATCTTTTCACATAAGTGGTCGAAAAAACAAGAACGATTTTATACAAAGAAATTAATCCTTATAATAAAGTGATGTTTGTTCCGAGGGAACTCGCTAACGACTAAACCGATATGGTTCTTACAGTGTAGCTTCTCATAGGTTTATAGGAAGGTTTATAGCTATATTGGGGGAGGGCACCACCACTCTTTAAAAATCTCCAAAAAATCATTAAATATAAAGCGCCGCCTAGTGGATATTCTGGATAAACAGATGATCTTAAAATAGATTGAAAAGAAAACATTTACGTGCCCCTAGAGGCTTCAAAAGGGGGGGGGGGGGCGTAAAATTGAATAGGAACAGCCAACCATGAAAAATTATAATTGAAAAGTATTCGTTACTTTTCTAGATTTTTCTTTAATCTTCAGAAAAATCGTACGTACAAATCTATTTCAAGAAAAGCCTTGCTATTGAAATCGGTGGGAAGAAAAAAGGGCACTTTTGAGCGCGTGGCTTGGGTAAAAACACAGAATCGTTAGGTAAAAATATCTCAAACCTTACCACCGGTTTCAAGATACATTTACTAAAGTTAGCAAAATAAGAAGAAAATTTTATTTTAAGAAACGTGCATTAGAATTTAGGGAGGGAAAGAACATTGGGCTGTTTATTACACTAGTCCCCAAAGTCTGACTCAACAACATTGGGGATTATTATCAGATTTTGATTTGTTAGTTCATATAGTTGAGTATCTAAACGTTTCAACCACAAATTGTAATCTTCATTGGGGATGTACATCAATTTATCGGTCATTATCTTATCCATTTATTACCTGATTAGAATCAAATTAGGGTGGGGGGGGGGGGGGGGTGTGGACTCCATTATTTTACTTTTGTTAAGCTAACATAAATATTCAAATCATAAATAATATATCCTTGCAAGCAAGCCACTGTGGTTGGTCTGTCTGTCTGTCTGTCGGTGACTTGTGTGAGAAATTATAAAGACAAATTATTATACCCATGCTTTGATTAGTTTATGTGACAAATAAAGCAGCGATCTAAAGGTATAGGACAATGGCCTATAAATTGATGGACATCCCCAATTAGGATGCACAAAATTACCCCTTCTGTGGAATAAAATAATCGGTTGAAACGTTTGAACACTCAAATTAGTGAATTAACGAATCAAAATTCATTAAAGTTCCCAATAAGAAAACGGTAACTTAAAACATTGGGGACTAGTGTAAAAAAAGAGCCCCTTGTCCCCTTTCTCTCTGGACAAATAAAGTGTTAACAATAACTAACAAAAAAGGACGAGTAAAGATTAATAGCTATAAGCTTTTTTTCTACTACTTTTAAAAGCGAAGCTTTTCTATAATTAGGTTCGGTCCGTCCGTACGTCCGTCCGTCCATCCGTCCGAGATAGATAGATTTTATTCGTTAATTTAGGCATGTTAGAATTGTCCTATCGATTTCAAACTTTGCACGATGATTCCTGTAGTAGTTAGGTATGATTTAGAAAGCGCAGCAACTCTATAATCATTATCAGAATGTCCGTATGTCCATTTTAAACATGTTGATTTTTCTACTTTTTTAACAACAAATTTTTATGTGATCTAATTATCCTTTTGATCTGATTTTTGGTATATTGATTCCTGGGACAACAAAGTACAATATTATAAGCGAAGCAACTCTATAATCAAGTCCTAAAAATGTAAGTATGTCCATAAACATTATTCTGTATCAAGCAGTTTTTTAACAATTTTACTTACAATTTTGCTTCGACGTTTATACATTTATTTTCTGATTATTCAGTTCTGACACTCTACAAGTGTTAGTGTCCGTTTTTTCCTACCGTATCAGTACTCCGCTTTTATGGATGTTGTCATCCTTGTTCTTCAATATACATATCCTACCCTATCATTATAAATGACCCCTAGAAAATACAAAAGAAAGAAGGGGATTTTTAATTTTAAATTTTGTGGGGTTATTTAATTTTAAGAAAATTTTGAGGGCTGAGGAAATATATTTAATTTTAAAAACAAATTAAAGTCAAATCAGGGAATATGATAAGGATTCAATTATTAATCCTCTATGAAAAAGCAAAGAGGAAGGGGACATTGGGCTGTTTATTACACAAGTCCTCACAGTCTTACAATAATGTTTTCTTGTTAGTTAGCTTAATAACTTTCGGGACTTTTAAATTTTGATTGGTTGGTTCAGTAAGTGTCCAAACGTTTCAACCACCAATTTAAATCTACAAAAGGGGTAAAATTATGTATCATCATTGGGGATGTACATCAATTTATCGGGCATTATCTTATCCCTTTAGATCCCTGATAAAAGAGGCAACGTCGTATAAAGACACTATCCTTATAATAAACATTTAAGACTCCTACACAAGGGTGATGCAATTACAGGGTTAGTTGTTTATAAACTGATTTTTTATACTTAATTTTTAGACTGTTATTCCTTGTTAATGGCTTCTTAAGCCAGAAAATTGACGTAACATATTAAATCATTTTTAGTAGCACAGCTACTTTATAACCACGCATGTCCTAAAAACAATAAATTAATTCAGGCAAGAATAATATAATAATCAAAAGCTAAAATATAAGAGAGGAAGGGGACATTGGGCTGTTTGATATACTAGTCCCCAAAGTTTTAAATTAACGATTTAATATTAGTTGGATGGATCAAAGTTTTAGGATAACGTGATTCATTGGCTAAACAACTTTGGGGACTTTTAATAAATTTTGATCGGTTGGTGTATTGAGTCCAAAAGTTTTAACCACTAATTGTAATCTACAGAAATGGTAATTTAGTAGATCACCATTGGGGATGTACATCAATTTATCTGCCATTGTGTTATCCCTTTAGATCCTTGCATTTATTTACATGTATATGCTTATGCTTGTTAGGAAGATTTAAAATAATATTTGATCGAGTATCCTATCTTTAGGGCATTTTAAAAGTGGTAGCCTGGTGAAACTTTTCTACATACAAGTTTTCATTGTAAGAACGTCTGTTTTTTACATAAAAGTGTAATTAGTGTTTAATATGAGTTAAAATCTAAAATTAGTTGAGCCTAAAGCCATCCTGACCTCTAGGTAAAGCCTACTAAAAATGGAGAACTCAATCGGTTCCACTGCTCTATCATAACGGCAAAACAAAATAGCCTTATTACTTTTAATAATACAAGCGGCTTCACCCCTAGCCTCTAGGGGCTTTTCCTCAAGAGGTAATTAAAAAAAATGGAGATGCAACCACTTATTTCGAACATATATTAAAAAAAAACCCAACATATTTTGGTGGTGCGACCATAATTTTATGGGTTATCCATAACGCTATTTTTTTTTGGGGGGGGGGGTTAGGGGGATCTTACCCCCCAAGAAAATAGCTTAAAACCACCACAGGACCAGTAGGTATATTCCCTGAAGAGTAGAGCCCATTCGGTTTAGCGGTTACCGAGATCTTAAGCTTCAGACGGACAGACAGACAGACAGATGGACAGACAGACATTGTTCTACTTTGTATTATAGATGATTCGACATTAAATAGATGTAAAGTTTTAAAACTTAAAAGTTTTATATGGTATTAACTATAAATCTAATATGTAATAACTGTATGAGCTGCCAGGATGGGAGGGGACATTGAGCTGTTTATTACACTAGTCCTTAAAGTATTTTAATAATGTTTTTTTATTCGTTATCCTTGGGGACTTTTATTGAATTAATGTACAACGTTTCAACCACTCATTGTAATCTACAGAAGGGGTAATTTTGTATATTATTTTCGGGGACGTATATCAATTTATCGGCCATTGTCTTATCCCTTTAGATCCCTGGTGAGCTGCAATGATCTAAGTAGGGCCTAAAGTTAGAATATAATTGATCTTAAACTTGATTGTAATCATTATGAACACGGATGTGGATTCTCCATAAGTAGCGCAGCAATAACAAGATAACAATATAGGGGCAGACAATGAAGACGAAGAAAGTCCCTAAAAAAATCAGCACGTTACGTCATAAAAACAAGTGATTATCCATCCTTTTTTAGGGGTTTTCTTTCCCACTCCTCCTCTTCTCATCCCTCATTTTTATGACGTCATTGAGGGACTTTCTTCGTCTTCCAGACAATAGAATTTTGATTTTTTTGAGAGGGGTAATCTAATGTAATTTTTAAAAGTTTTGAGGTTGGTAAAATAAGGGGGTTTCAAAGTTTTAAGGTGATATGCACACATTTTACCCCTTTGGACGTATATGGCAGACATTCTTAGGAAGTAATTCTAAGTAAGAAAGGCTAAATTTGAAGGACCTACGGCCAGATGCTATTAATAGGGTAGCTGTGCCTCTAGATTTTTTAGTCCAACTTGATGTTGAGAAAATCTATCCATGTTTGTTGATCACTATTACTTTAGGATCAGGTCATACCATTGTGGCAAATACAAGTAGGAAAATTAATTCATTCTATTTTAGATCCTTATTTAGGAAGTAGAATAGACAAATGACTCTTAAAAACCACCAAAACCCTTGGGTTTTGCTTAATTAAGGCCCTAAATATTTTGGTTAGGGTAATTCAACCTTTGTTAAAGTTATCTCCCCCCCCCCAAAAAAAAAAAATTTTAATAAATGTATCAAGAAATAATAGGTAAAATATTTAGAAATATGAATAGTTAATACGCATCTTTTTACAGACAGCTTTCCGCGGATATTTAAATAAAAAATCAGAAGATGAAAACCAGTTTTGTAAGACCCGAAAGGCCGAAGGCCCTGTCTAACAAAAGTGGTATTAATTTTTATGAAATTTCAATTTAATATTCATAAAAATTGTCTGTAATGCGATGCTATACATAATTTTTCATTACCGAAAACCGGTTCTAATCCAACGGACATTGATCAGTTTAGAAACCATACTGGAAAATAAATTAGTAATAATCATCCAACCCAAATATATTACTCTGATTATTAGTATGTAAGCTACATGTAGTATGATTATTTGGTCGATTAGAATCTTTTTAAAAACTTGTTTCATACTTTGTATAATGATCTTGTTTTATCGATTTCAAACTTAGAATTACTTTTAGTTCTTAAAATAAATAAAAGTATGGCAACTCTTTTATTTTAAACAGACGTTATGATTAAAGAAAATTTAACAAAACAATTTTTTTAAACGTTTTTTACAGTCTAAATATTGAAAATAATACTTGTATATCGATTATCTGTATAATATGAAGTAAGGAGCCCAAGGCTAATTTTACACTAGTCCTTAGTCTTACATTATTGCCAGCTGAAGGGATATAACTTCTTAAAATAAAATAGTAAAACTTCAAGCAATATTTGAATAAATGAATTCACATTTAGTAATTTGTGGATAAATTAACACCCTTAAAATAATAATATATGAATTAGACTAGTCCCCAAGATTTTATAATAACGTTTTCTTATTCGTTGGCTCAACAACTCTGGTGGCTTTTGTTGAAATTGTATTTGTTAATCATTTAAGTAGAGTGTCCAAACTTTTAAACCACTAATCATAATATACAAAAGTGGTAATTTTGTGTATCATCATTAGTGAAACACTACAATTTATCGGCAATTGTCTTGTCCCTTTAGATCCCTGGATGGTCGTTTTAAAATTATTTTTCAAAAAACTTGTCCCCATCCCCAATAAGCACACACACTGAGATATCAAAATTAGTAGATTAGATAGATAGACAGATAGATAATGGATAGATAGATAGATAGAAAGTAGCATGGGGTTTGGGTAAGCATCATGTTATTTATGAAGATTGAATGTCATACTATACACACAGAGGTACAGGGAGAGGGTAATGGAATAGAAATTATTCCAACTTTCAAATTTAAAACTAAAAATAATGTGGTTAAAGTTTCTGATTGTCTTATTTTGAATTTAATTCTTTAAACGCTTTTCTCTCATTCGTTGGCTTGAAAATTGGGAAAATTTTAATAAATGTTTATTGATTTATACCAATCCGCCGTGATCAAGCTTTTCAACCAATAAGGGGTGATTTAGTTTTTCTTAATTGAAGGTTTACACTAATTTATCACCCTTTGTCTTATCTCATAAAATCCTTGATTAAAATAGAAAATTTTGAAGTGCATATGCTTTGTTTAAACGACATATAAGTATCATTAAATTTATCATATCTTCTGTTGTGTTTTTGGTTATTTAATTAGTGTCAAAAAAACTAATTTTTATCAGTTTAATTATTCCTTTTTTCAAGTTATTAGCTTTTTAAGTTATTGAGAAAAAAAGGGTTATAACATAAAAGATTCTAGTTTCATTTTAAAATTAGAATAGGTATAATGGCGCCCATTTGTATTGTAGCTTTACATTAAAATGGTCTGTTATAAGACTGTCCAATATAATAAAGATGATCTTAAGGGATAAGACAAAGGACTATAAATGTACTTAAACAATAATGATAAACAAAATTACCTCTTCTTTAGATCTAAATTATTGGTTTACAAGTTAGGACACAGCGAGTTTAGAACTAAACATTTATAAATCAATAAAAGTACCCACAGTTTTTGAGCCAACCAATACGATAATTTGGTTATAACACTTTGGGTACCAGTGTAATAAATATTCCAATGTCCCCTCCCTCCTTGATGAAATGAAACTTCGAACAATATCAAATGGAAAGTTGAAGGCGTTGTCTAAAATTTGTGAATACATTACACAATAATAAATAATTATGATGTTAATATCTTCATATTTCCTTAATTTCCAACAGGCCAGAGACGAGTTTTCTGTGAAAGAGATGGGACAATGGGCTTTTTATTATACTAGTCCCCAAAGTTTTACAATAACGTTTTATTATTCGTTGGCTTAAAAACTTTGGAGACTTTTACTGAATTTTGATTGATTGGTTTATTGAGTTGAGTGTCAAAACGTTTCGACCACTAATTGTAATTGTATGCCCTGTTTTACTGTTTACTTATTAGAACCCTTGTTCCTATTATCTAATCCTTAGGGGGTTAATTTTGGTAAATTCAACAATGTAAGGAAATCAGTGGACTACTGTTTTCTTGGGTACAACAAACGCGCAACGGAAGTAAAAAAATTCAGCGGCATTATCCGACAATGGATATAGAATAGGTGGATATTACGAAAGATTCTCGCCTTTGATGATAAAATGTTTCATCCAGCTGGCTAATAACTACTCCCTTTACCCCAACCCCTTCCACTTCTACTGGAGGAACGTATTGATTAATAAATGAGGACTATAGTATCAACTTAAAATTAAAGACAAAATTTCTCCTGTCATAATATCCATGTATGCTATATCTCTTGCTCTTGTTTGATTTGGCTGTATTAAATGATATACATATTAACTGCTTAAGTACAGCAGTGTTCAACTATTACCCAACTGTACCGCATTGTATAATATTGTTCGACATATTTGTGAAAATTTTCATATTAACATTTGAATAGAGTGCTATAGCTTTCATCAAAGTGTCATAATGCATAGTGTTTTATATCAGGGGGAAGGGGATAAATTTATCTGTATGTCCCCACCCTGTGGACACTGTGCCGAATTTTAATTGGGCCTTGAAATATCAGCAAATAGTGTCCTAAATATTAACACAGCCAAGTCGCTTTTAAAGAGTAGAAAGCAGTTTGTTAGCAGACGGAAAAGGTCCCTAGGACATGGGCCAGGAAGTTGTCTGGTTAATACATATATACTTATTATATTTATTGGATTTAAAGTGGATAGTTTGTAACAAGACTTTATACGGTAATGATTCCTTACCACGTAGAAATGATGTCTTAAGTCACTCCACAACCAGAAGGGGGATGTTATATTTTGATGACAGATAATAGAAACTTGCAGACAAGCAAATTTAGAATAAATTTGGTGGTTTCTCCTATTTATTATAATGTTTTTTTTTTATGTCAGGTTAGGTAAAGTAAAGGTTAGAATAGCCCAACTAGGATAGTTACCCAAAGAAAAAGGGCCCATGCAAGGGTTAGAAATATGTTTTTTCCTTCAAAAATTAGAATAAGTCTTATGTCTATAAGTAATATGATTTACATATAGGAATTTTGATTTGCTTCGCTCCTAATTTGAAGATTTAAAATGCAGTGAGGAAGGGGACATTGGGCTGATTGTTACACTAGTCTCTAAATAAAATAAAAAAACGTTTTCATATTCGTCGACTTAACAAATTAGGGTACTTTTAATGTCTTTGATTGGTTACTTCATAAAGTTGAGTGTTCTAACGTTTCAACCACTAATTGTAATCTACATAAGTGGTAATTTCATGTATCGTCATTGGGGATATACATCAATTTAATGAATATTGTCTCATCCCTTTAGATTCCTGTATAAAATTGATTAAAACTCCTAATATTTAAAAAATGTTGTTATGTTCTTCCCACATATGGATGTTGTCATCTTTGCTACTATTATCTATTCTTAATTACATTATAAAATATATAGAAAAGCAGACAATATAAAATTTCCGATTACTTAATCACAAAATTAGAATATGATGACCCCATAGGAAAAACTAAATGTTTGTACATTCTATTTTGTATTTCTCTAGGCTTGAATTGAGAAGAATTTACTTTAGAAATATTAGAATTTAAGTAGACTACTACTATATTCTTAGGCTGTTATTTGCTCGCATTTTTTATCCATTGTTTTTAAAAAGTGAAAATAATATGTATGCCAAGTCAATTATAACTTTTGGTCATTTAATAAAGAAATTATTTTGAGGGAGAAAAAGGAATTACCCACCGCGTCTGGAGTCAGATTAACCCTAGCCTAGGGCCAATTATTGTGGGGGGAAGGGTGGTATGGTTTAGCAGAAATACTGTATATGTTAGAGTCATGGATCTAAAAGGATAAGACAATGGCTTATAAATTGATGTACATCCCCATGATAATACACAAAATTACCCCTTCTTACAATTAGTGGTTAAAACGTTTGGACACTCAAGTTAATTAACCATCAATCAAAATTCAGTAAAGTTATATAAAGATGTTAATAAGAAACCTATTTTAAAACTTTGGGGACTAGGGTAATAAACAGCCTAATGTCTCCCTTCCCTGCAAGAAATGTGAGCACACGTATTTAAGCACAGCTACTTCTCTATTCATCCTTTTAAATCCCTTTGTCTTAAAATCTATTTACTTTTTTAAAATTTTCTTATCATAATTAAAATACTTGTATATTTTATTTTCTAAAATGATTAGAATTCTTGTGGCTTGTAGCAACTTTAAACTAATTTATTTTATCAATAAAAGTATTTAGATTTTTATTTAATTGCTTGGTCGATTTTTTCGTTATTACTTAATCGATTTTTTTTGTTTGGAGTTAAAAAATAATATGTAATATTGAATTGTTCATCTTATTCGGTGAATAGAATTTTTTTGAGTACTAGCAGTGTCTAAACTTTTCAACCAACAATTTCAACTTACAGAAGGGGAAATTTGTTTGACTTAAATTAGGAATATACATTTATGAAAAATCTCTTGATTTAATTAGGATCAATTATTAAACTGACGTTGAATTCAGGGTTTTAAAGGGATAAGACAATGGCCGATAAATTGATGTACATCCCCAATGATGATGGATAAACTTACTACTTCTGTAGATTACAGTTAGTGGTTGACACGTTTGGACACTCCACTAAATGAACAAATCAATCAAAATTTAATGAAAGTCTCCAAGGTTGCTAAGCAAACAAATAAAGAAAACGTTATTTTAAGACTTTGGGGACTAGTGTAATAAACAGACCAATGTCCCCTCCCTCCCTGCGTTCTATTGAGGGTACATACTACATATAAGGAAATAGTTGACCACGAGAACGTAATGATTTAACAACTAACAAAAACATTTCCTTTAACAAGGGGCTATACTTAGGGTTGAAAGTAACCTAGGCTAGTTTAGCTTATTAAAAGAAGAATTTTTAATATTTCTTAGGAAAATAGCTCCATTTACAAGATATTTAAAATGGCTTATAGTTGCTACGCATCCTAGATACTTCATCATCATAGGAATCGTTATATTAAGTATTAAAGAATGAAGACAATTATGATTATTACCGGGACGAAATGGGTGCAAAGAAAAAGGACAATGACCGAAAATTGTTGTGTCTCTAATGATGATACACAAAATTGCCCCTTCTGTAGGTTACAGTAAGTGGTTGAACCGTTCTATTACTTAACTAAATGAACCAAACAATGAAAATTCAATGAAAAACTTTTGGGACTAGTGTAATAAACAGCCCTTTAAGTCAAGGTCTACTAGTGTATCTTGAAGGTATATTTGATGATATCATATTAGGGGTTATAACAAAAAGGGAAATGGGTTGAGGTTAGTGGCGGTTTTTCAAGATGAATAATTTATAGCAAACACAATAGAATCATTACATTATATACATGTTATCATATTGTGTTACTACTATATAAATAGCTTTATAATCCGCCAAAAATGATTAGGAGATGCGGTGGACTGATTTTTAGTTTTGTCCGTTTGCCATCTGTTTTTCAAACTGAACTCTTTCAATATTTTAAGAAGCGCAGCTACTGTATGCTAAGGATATGTTAGTACATTAACGTACTCATAGAAAAATGCCCTAAAACTTTGACCAATCGCGTCAGTCGTTTTATTTCTGTACATAAACCATTAGCTGCTGAAGTAAATTACATTGTACCTTGCTGTTTTAGGAATCATTATCAAAAAATAAGTTTAATAGAATATTTAAAGTGTTTTCAAAAAGACCTCATTTATATAAAAAAGCTTTAAAAATGCTTCTTAAAATAAAATTGTTCTTGTGACGATTTTTTTAATCCCCAGACTGACATCAGTTTTAAATTGTTAGGTACACAACAGGGTGTGGACATTGAGCTGTTTATTACACTGGTCCTAAAACTTATATAATGATGTTTTCTTATTTGTTGACTTAGCCACTTTTGGGACCTTCATTTTTATTGGTTAGTTGAGTATTCAAACGTTTCAACTACTAATTTTACGCTGCAGAATGGGTAATTATGTGTATCATCATTGGGAATGAACATCAATTTATCAGTCATTGTCTTATCCCTTTAGATTTCTGGGTAGACTGGGACAAGCCAAAACATTTAAACAATCCAATTCAGTAAAATCTCTCAAGATGAAAGTGGATTAACAAAAACCTCTTTCCCTCAGCTTTCTAAAGCTTCAAGCCTCCAACTCTCTTGAAGCTTTAAAAGGAAAAAAAATCACCTAAAACACCTAAATTCAATAATGGTATCGCAAATAAAGAACATTTATTACAAAGTGTGATTTATTTTTTTGTGGGGTTAGGGTTGCTACACTCGAACTAATAAAGGATAATGCCCCAATTCTATTGTTAACCAATGCAATGTTAGAAACAAAAAGTTAAAATAGAAAAAAGAAAAAAACCGAGGAAAGAAAGTAGATAAGAATGTATACATGGAAAAGACAATTGAGGATTAATAAATCTTAAGTTCTCAATCTCAAGTATTTGTTTTAAATACTGCCGTATATATCCAGGGGACATTAGGCTGTTTATTACACTAGTCCCTAAAGTTTTCTGATTCGTTGGCTTAACAACTTTAGGTTTATTAGTTGATCCATTAAGTTGAGTGTTCAAACGTTTTAGTTAATAATTGTAATCTACAGAAGGGGTTATTTTGTGTAATGATTGGGGATGTACATTAATTTATCGGGCATTGTCTTATCCCATTAGATCCCTGGTATATATCTCTGATTACAATAGGAAGAAATGGTTATATATTTACAAATTCAAATACTTTACACAGCAAAAAATAAAAGTACATCAGAACAATGTCTTCTTTTTATCAAACTTAGTTCTATCATCTTTTAATTTATAAAAACAACCCTCAGCTAGTTATAGCTACGCTATTTAGTCTTTGTTAGGTATCTTGTTTTAAAAAGCAGTTTATGCATATTTTTCTTCATAAAAATAGTTATTATCTTCAAATCACATTTCGCTTTCTTTTGAAAAATAGCAAACAACTTTCGAGTGCCAAGTTTTTAAAAGCGAAGCTTTCCTATACTTTGGGTCGGTCCGTCCGTCCGTCCAGAACAGTTAGCTTTTTTGTTAATTAAAACAGGTTATAAATGTACTATTTCAAACTGTATGATGATTCCTATAACAATTAGGTACAACATAGGAAGCGTAACAACTCTAAAATCGTTACCATAAAAAGACATGTTGCTGTTTAACCTTTTTAACATTTTTTATGTAATATAATTATCCTATTCATCTAATTTCTTGGAGTACTGAATCATATTACAACAAGGTATAATGTTATAATCGAAGCATTTCTATTTTATCGCTTTTATAAATGTTGTTATCATTGTTTTTATACAAAGAAATGATAATAAAAGAAGGAGGGCAAAAAATGAACTAAAGAAATGCATAGGTACATATATTATGAAGATGCTTTTTTTTCATGTAAAAGTATGAAAAATCTTTTAAAAATCGAGGGAAATATTGAAACATACCAAGACGAGAAAAAAAAAAATTTCAAAACAGACAGAAAAATAGTCGTATTTTTTCCAAACAAAATAAAAGGCATAACGAAAACTAGACCTCACAAAACAGATAAATAAATCACGTAATATAAAAAAAATTTGGACTTGCTATTCTTTACATTTAAGCTCTTTTAATTACATAGCTAAAGATATTTTCTCACATTTGCATTGGTTGGCTTATAAACATTTATTAAGATTGGTTGGTACATACTAGCAATGTGTAAACTTTTCCAATAATAATTATAATCAACAGAAGGGGTAAATTTGTTTATATTATTGGGGATCTTCACGAATGTATCATCCGTTGTCTTATCCCTTAATGAAGATAGATAGATATCACTGTGTTGTCAATAATAATGTTTTGATGTTATTAATGGGGCGAGCTTTTCACAACTAAGCCCCCCAAATCTAATTTGTTTACATGGAAAAATTCGTCACATAAATAGAAATTGGTCTGTTCGTCAGTTGAGCTCTGTGGTCGACATTCTTGTATATTCTATTGCGGATCTAGGCAAAGAGAGAGAGAGAGAGAGAGAGAGAGTGAGAGAGAGAGGGAAGGAGAGAGAGAGAGAGAGAGAGATAGAGAGAGAGAGAGAGAGAGAGAGAGAGAGAAAGAGAGAGAGAGAGATGCTAATGGGCTGTTAATTACACTAGTCCTAAAAGTTTATAATAACATTTTCTTGTTCGTTGGCTTAGCAACTTTGGGGACTTGTATAAAATTTGATTGGTTGATTTATTAGTAAAGTTTAAATGTTTTAACCACTAATTAAGTACTTTGGGTACTAATTAATTTACATTGTCCATAAGTAGCCTTCTAATGCATACCTAAAATATCAAATACATATTAAAGAAAATATCGAGCAAATTAATCCTGAAATTCAACTAAAATAGAGAAAACTAAAAGGTAAAATTTTATGAGTGTGTGTGTGTGTATGTGTGTGTGAGTGTGTGCGTATCATATACAGATAAATATGTATTTATGTATAGGCCTACAAAATAAAACATAGTAAATAATCTATTTTGAAAACCGATTAATATCCGCCGGATTAGAACCAGTTCTCAGCTATACTGAAAAATCATGTATAGCATCGTATTTCAGACAAGTTTCCACTAATATTAAAATAAAATCGTAAGAATAATACCTAATAATTTTAATTTTATAATTTTTCATTTTACATCCGCGGAAAGCTGTCTCTAGTACGATGCAATGGATGGCTATTAAAACCTCTTATTTTGATTTTTATTGTTAATTTCTTTGATAGTTCTTTATATTCATTTTTGATTTTTAAAAGCGAAGCTTTTCTAGTATGAGTTGACCGTACACTCTTTTCTAACGGTTAGATCTATTCGTTAATTTAGACATGTTAGAATTGTCCTATCGATTTCAAACTGTGCATGATGATTCCTGTAGGAGTTGTAAAGTGTAGCAACTCTATAATCGTTACCGAAACGTCCATACGTCCATTTGAAACATGTTGATTTTCAAACTTTTTGAAAACTATTTTGTATCACTATTAAAATTGCACACATGTGATGCACTGCAAATTTTGTCTCAAAATTTTGTTTATAGTGAAAACATTTATTAAAGTGACTAAGTCATGAATCATCCCATAAACAATTTCCACAAATCCGCAAATTTTTATTTGCGATAAAAAAAATGTAATTATTTTTGAAACAAACCCCTTGGATAGAAATTAAAAATTTTTATATTAAGATATATCTTTGGTCCTGCAGTGGTGTGCGTCCACAGGGTTTTGCCAGGGAATCGCGCATTTCTTTTTATAACGCCACCCTTTAATTTAAGGTATGGGTGAAGGATGATTAAAGTCCCTTCACAGATTATGACGTCAGACGATAGAATAGCCAATGAGAGGCCAGTATACACTGTAATTGAACAATGGTAAAATTTATGCTGGCCTCTCATTGGTTATTTTATCGTACCACGTCATAATCTGTGGAGGGACTTTAATCATCTATGTGTGACTTTTATACCTTGACACCCATCTTAACTGTGTCAGGGGTGCAGTACAGACCCTTGCCAATGCAATGGTGGAGTAGAGGGGTTTAGTGGGTGAAAAAATATAATGGTGTGGTGTATCCAGCCTCCTTAATTTTGCCAGTGGGGGGGGGGGGGGGGGTAGGGGCTCTGATTTTGTCGTTTTAGTTGTTAATAAATAAAGTTTTTTTTTTGCTGGAATGTTAGTATATACTTAATATAAAAAATGTGTATATGCTTTTAAGATCATGTAATAACTACAAGTATAATTGGTTATCATTGTAGCGAAGCTAACAATTATCAAAACATCGTTCCGTCCCCGATTTTTCTTCCCATAAATGATAAGTCTAATTTGCAGACAGAGAGAGTGGACAAGTTGCTCTTTATTACACTAGTCTCCAAAGTATTATCATAACTTTTTCTTAGTCGTTGGCTTTAGGGTCTTTTTATGGATATTGATTTACACAACTATATTATATTATTTACACAACTAAGGAAAAAGCTTCCATATTAAAATAAAACAGTTCAATGCTTACCCCCCCCCCCCACATTCCCACCTATTTTTTTAATTCACTCATCTTTATTTAATTTCTTTTAAATTTTGATAATTTTTCCTTTTTCCAATTAGTAAATGTCAAAAAGAAAAAAATACACTCATATAGTTAAGTTATGTAAAAATGCTTAAAATCATAATTTTCGTTATGCAAGTAATTGCGAAGTACACACTTACACTAGTCCCCAATGTTAGCCTTTTGCACATTCGTTGGCTTAACAACTATGGGGACTTTAATTAAACTTTATTGGTTGATTCTTCTTGAAGTGTCCAAACGATTCAAATACTGCAATTGTAATCAACAGACGGGGTAATTTTGTGTATCATCATTGGTGGTGTACATAAATTTATCGGCCCTTAAGATCCCTGACACACTTTTGTAAACTATAAAGTAGTTGCATGCATGTCCTTTAAGATATCTAAAATGCCAAAACATAGTGTAAACAACTTTTTTTGAAGGAGAAAAATTACCCCAATCCGAGGTAAAAGTATTTCTTTATAAAAAATCTGTGAAAAAGTATAGGAACAGGTTATTTTGATATGGTCTTTAAATAGATAAATAATGATGTTAAGAATTGGGACCACGAAAATAAATAGATGTATTAGTACTAGAAAAATGCCTTTTTTCTCCATATATTAACAATCACAAGCTTACTACATTTTAAAGAAAAAATTTAATTTTGGTAAATATCAAATGCATAAATACAAAAAAATATACATTGCCATTACTTATTGAAAAACATACCTAAAGGTCTTTATTAAAGAAAGGATTTGCTAATAAAAATTTATAACGATGAAAAAAAACTTTAAAAGACACGTACGATGAAAGTTTCAGATTTGTGTGGCAGATATCAAAATTCTTGTAATTTTTTCCCAAAAGATCATTCATCTTTTTTTTTTGGAGTGAGGATTTTGTAATAGTGTCCCGCGTTGGTCAATTACAATTTTATTGCAAACGTACAACGCTTCTTTTCTTTGGGGTAATTTTATCATTTTTATGGTCGAACCGACCTTTCATGACGAATCAAGAGTTGCTACGATTCCTATGCATATTTTGATATGTTTGAAATAGTTAGGACTATTCAAACATATCCGAATTTTACGGTCAAAACTCTTCTAGACGTATTTCAGACACAACCGTCCAAAAGTTTAGTTTACATTTTTTTATGTTACCCTTTATCAATAATTTTAGAAACAGCTAAAAAGGTTCATTTGAGTCATAAAAATACTTTTTTCTTATCGCTTTTACAGAGTAAATAAAAATTGATTCACTTCCTTTTTACATTTTTACTCAATAAAAGGAATTTATGTTCGGAATAGTTCTCTATCATATCGTATTATAGGCAGCTTTCTGTGTATATTGAAATATAAAATTATAAAAATACAACAAAACTGGTATTAATTTCATCACTCTTTTTTTTATATTCGTGGAAAATTGTCTGTAATAAATCTTTCAAAGTCATGTTCTTTATGATTTAACAAAAATTACCAAGTGTATGTGTCAGTTTTCGTGGAACAATATTGGTACAATAACCCCTTTTACGGTGGTAAGGCTTCTCTTTAAATTGTAATGTCTGTCCAATTCATGCTTTCTTCAACATTCTAACATTCTTAAGACGATTAGCTGTAAAAAAAGCTCAATTTGATTGTTTTTCTCGTTGAATAAATGATTCGCTGAAATAGAATTTGATTTTGTCTTCCTTGTTTTTTTAAAGCACTAACCTTTTTCTTAGTGATATCTTTTTACCAATTTTTTAAACACGGATGCTAAAGTTCATTGGTAGTGTAGCTTTTAATAATCTTTTTTAGTTCAAGACCAGTAATTATTGTTATTGAAAAAATCTGTAAATTGATATGTAGACTTTACAAATTTAGAGATGAACCGCTTTTTGATAAAAATTTTAGTGTTTAAATGATAAAAAGTCAGTCAGAATTTTAGGGATTATTGTCCTTTTTGCTGTATTAACGAACGCCAACAACTTGCAGAGTAGCTTAACTTCTAAAAAAAAACATGCTTTTTACCATGTTGGAGAGAGAAAAAAAACTAACTTTTTACATTGATATAATCACGATTGACTTGAAGTAAGTTGAGTGGATTTAATAGATTTTTATTTTCATTAGAGTTCTGAAAATCTCCAAATTCTAACAATTCCATGTACAATCAAATTAGTAGATTTTTTTTATATTCGAATGGGGTGAAAGAAACTCTACTCTGGTTAGTTAAAGCAAAAGGAATTATGCTTTCTTATTTATAGATGATTCATATTGGTCTTGGAGATTATATATTTTTTCTTGACTGGTTTGCCAAAGAATTATAAAATAACGTTTTTATATTCGATGGCTTAGCAACTTTGGGGACTAGTACAGAATCTTGATTGACTGATTCAAACACTAATTGTAATCTACAGAAGGGGTAATTTTGTGATTCATCATTGGGAAGGTACATCAATTTATCGGCCATTGTCTTATCCCTTTAGATCCCTGCCCTAAAGTCAGGGGATGAAGCCAACAGTTGTAAGATAATAATTTATTTATTTGAATATAGATAATTTCAATCAGTCTAAGCATATTGTTTTCTATTGTAAGCTTTTTGCAATTGTCATATTTCTGGCGTTAGTCAATACATACATACATCAGGAAGCGAAGCTTTCCTATAACTAGGGTATGTATGTCTTCTACATCAACATTACGTTACTTTTCTTCTTGCATTCATGCATATTTTTAGGGCAAGTTAGAAGATTTTTAAACATATTTTTTTAAATTTTGGCTTTCCAATTTAAAACCAAGATAAATTTGGGGTTTCTATTGTATGGTGTTTTTTTAACATCATAAGTTTTCCATATATGTTTCTCGTGTATTGTAAATAAAAAAATACATGTTTCTAAGGGTCATAAGACAAACGCAGGAGTGACAAACGTCTGGGTGGACACTTAACCTAAACTAAACATTTTATACCATCTTATAGGTTTTTTTATATGCCTAAGCCCTGCAAGGTGCTTATTTTGTACATTCATATCTTAACCTAAACTGACCTGTATAGAAATACTTAATGAACTTAATATTTTAGTTACTCCACTCCGACGTTTGTCACTCCTTC
This sequence comes from Acartia tonsa, assembly GCF_053477335.1. NCBI lineage: Eukaryota > Metazoa > Arthropoda > Copepoda > Calanoida > Acartiidae > Acartia > Acartia tonsa. The sequence continues at coordinate 8,272,491 of NC_137264.1, forward strand.
GTTTGTCCTGGAACCCTTAAAGTAGCAAAATTTATGAATTTATATAAAAAAATCTTCTTTTAAATTCTTTATATTGTTTTAAGCGGCTCTGCCCCTAGAGGTAAATAAAAAAAAGTGCAGTTCCAATGTTTGTATTACCTAGCTGCATCAGCAAAAAAAATGGCTGGGGGATTTTTTTGTTTGGGGGGGGGGGGGTTGTCTCACCTCCCAAGAAAATAGCCTGAAACCACCCCAGGACCAGCAGGTATATTCCGATCGGTTCAGTGGTTACCGAGATCTTAAGGGACAGACAGACGGACGGACGTACAGACATCATAGACATTATAGATTGCTATGCTACGCGGAACATAGTTGTTCTAGATGATAACCTATATAAGGTAATATTCTATAAAAGTATCTATATACGGATTCTAAATGAATTAAACATATCTGAAAATTAATTCAATTTGAACGATTTCTTTATTTAATTTTTCAAAATTTCTCTTCGGCATAAATTACCAAAAATCATTTATTTTTTCGTTTGATTTATAATACTTACTATAGTAGGTATATATGTTATTTTTAATTTATTTATTTTAAAAAGCTAAGCTTTTCTATAACTAGGGTCCGTCCGTACCTCTGGACCGGTTGGCTTTTTGTAACGGTTAGCTACCTATAACAGCTAGGTACGATTTAGAAAGCGTAGCATTTCTGTTTGATATAATCATGCTATTCATATGATTTTTGAAATACTGATTCCTGTTACATCAAGGTACACTGCAAATTACCGACCACCGAAAATATTAAACCTTTATTGCCAATTAATCATTCAATATGACATTTTTATCATATTCTTAATAATCTTAGAAAGAGCTTTTTTCAGAATACCTTCGTTAATGTTATTTTAATGAAAATTTCTTTCTTATTTAATAATTTATTCTTTTAAGAACAAACTATACATAATTAAATCACATATTAATTTAAAGGAACTATCATACATTTAAATTTAAAAAAAAAACATAAACAATTTAAAGAATAATAAAAACATTAAGCTAACTACACAGTAATAATAGAGTTAAAAAATTGTAATTAGTAAATTGTCAAAATATATGACATTGGACCCGCTAGGCTTCGGGTAGGGTGAGGGGGCTACTCACAATGGGCTATAGTGTGTACAAACATATAGCATTCATCAGTATTTTTTTTCATTAAATACTGGATAATAATGTTTATGGTAAACATATACCAAAACAAATAATACTGTTCCCATGTTACTCTGCATGGGCAGACATATGATAATAATAATGATAATCAACAAGATAATAGATTTGTAGTTAAATATATTTATGTTATTCTTCAAGTAGATATGTTCTTCAAATTGATGTAGTCAAGATTCCACGGAAATAAAGATGGAGGAAAACTGTCTGCTTTGCTTTAAATGAAGTTTACTATTGTCACTTTTTACACTTTATACAAGATCCACATAGACAGGTATCGATGCTTCTCAGTGCTGATTTCTTATGTAGTGTATACCATGACTTTGAATTGAAGGGAAAGTGTCAGAGATCACTGCAAGTCGTCGACAGCAAGACGCCAAAGTTTCAATAAAGAAACCCTCTCTTAAAATAATACTTTCATAAGTTAAGAATTTATTAAACAAATAAATAATCATTATCAAGGATTTCATAACAGTTATCCAAAGGGATAAGATAATGGCCTATAAATTATGTATATCCCCAATGATAATGCATAAAATTACCCCTTATGTAGATTTGAATTATTTGTTGAAACGTTTAAACATCCAACCTAATGAACCAACCAAGAATTCATTAAAGACCCCAAAGTTTTTGAGCCAACGAATAAGAAAATGTTATTAAAACTTTGGAGACTTGTGAATAAACAGTCCATTGTCCCCCTTTTCTCTGCTTTCATAAGTAGCGCAGCAACTACATAATAATTTTTTTAGTTATAATTGTAATTTGTTATTCCGATACAGTTTAGAGTTAAAGCTTTAATACATTTCACATTTCAAAATCCAGCCTTTTATTGATGTAATTATTTAATTACTCTGATATTTAGATCTTAAGGTATAAGGCAATGGACGATAAATATATGTGCCTCTGCGGATTAAACTATTGGTTGAAAAGTTTGAGTACTTCTTGTCCCCTAAATACTACAATTTAATTTTGCTTAAAGTTAAATAGATTTATTTTAACATCTATTTGGACCAAATAATACATATAATTGTGCTTTTTTGTTGTTGTAAATATAAACATTATCCTTTTTTTTTATTTTTACAATGATTATTATCTTTGCAACTTATAGTCCAAACTATCCAAATAATTGTTTGTAATAACATTGTTTGGAAGTATTTAATATTGTACAATTGGGATGCTATTAAATGATTGATCACTAGATATTTCTATAATTTATTTTACTTTAAATTACAGTAGACTTTCCCATCTAAATACACCAACATTTAATTGTTATTATAAAATAGTGAAAAATTCTATGAAACATTTCTACCTTGTCATTCGAGAATAATACTTTTAACCTGGACACTATACAGTTTTTAAAGTTTATTTATCTCATTTTTAAAAGGAAAAGAAGAAAAGTTTTTTTATTCTTATTCTAAAGAAGCGGGTGGTTAGTGTTGCTCGGTGCTTTTTAATATCAACTGCAGATGAAAAAATTAGAATGATGTCTATCTGTCTGTCCGAAGCTTAAGATCTCACCAACAACTCTTAAGGCTAGGGAAAAAAATTTTATGCCATCACAAAACTTATCTTGAAAAAGTTCAACGTGGAGCTATAGCTGAAGCCATCAGTTTAGAAAAAAAAATTTAACAGGTCTTCCAGTTTGGCTTTTAAACCGATTTATATCCGGTTAGACTGGTTTTCAGCCATACTGAAAAATCACGTAAAACATCTGATTACAGACAATTCTCCACGAATATAAAAACAAAAATATCTGGGCTGGCAAAACTGGTTTTAATCTTGAAACTTTTCATTTTAATACCTTCGGAAAACTGTAAATAATACAATACGATCAAAAATAAAAAAATGATATTTAAAAACTGTGAAAATAGGAAAGAGACAAAGGACATCAAAGGAAGGATGGAAAATATTGATAAGAAATGATGGAAACCAAGGAAGGGAGGCGGCAATGGGAAGTTAATTACACTAGTCTCCAAAGCTTTTAATATTCTTTCGCCTAACAACTTTAGGGACTTTTAATGAAGTTTAATTAGTTGAGTTACTTACCGTTTCAACTAACAATTGTTATCTACAAGAGAGGAAATTTTGTGTTTATTCAATTGGGATGAACATCAATTTTTCGGCCATTGTCTTATCCCTTTAGATCCCTGGAAACCCTGGAAATCATTCTTTCTCACCCCAATATTATTCGTGCAATTATTACCCTTTTCCTACTTAATACTTAATTGATGTTTTTACAATTTTGTTAATTTTCTAAAGGTTTGAAAAAGCGGAAAAGGTTAAGGGAAGAAAAATCGATTTCAGGAATCTAAAGAGATAAGACTATGACCGATAAATTGTTGTACATCCACAATGATGATACACAAAATTACCTCTTCTCTAAATTACAATTCTAAGTTTACACTCAATTTAATGAAACAACCAATCAAAATTAATTAAAGTCCCCAAAGTTGTTAAAGCCTACGAATAAGAAAATGTTAATATAACATTTTTTGGACTAGTGAAATAAATAGCCCAATGTCCCCTCCCTCCCTACTTGTTACTTACTGAATAGGAAACCAAGAGTAAAATGGACATTTTTATTGAAACACCCTTTTTAAAATTTTTTTGTTTATGTTGGAGGGGTTATAGATAAAGTGCAGCAGGGTGGTTTAAAAATGGACAAATATGAAAGGACAATTCAATTGGGCAGTCTGCACAGACAGGGACGACTAATTATAAAATTGTTCTTCTCACAATCATAATCAACTAGCGGCTTCGCCCCTAGCCTCTAGGGGCTTTGCCCCAAGAGGTTTAATCAAACCAATTTTTCGTATTTTAGACTTAAAAGAAAAATTAAAAAAAAATTTTTTTTTTGGGGGGGATTTTTTTTTTTTGGGGGGGGGGGGTAGTCGACCCCACTATTTTAACTTTAGTTTTAAGAAGAAAATTTTTTTTTTTTTTTAGGGGGGGTATTTTAATTTTTTTTGGGGGGGGGTTGGGGGTGTCCCACCCCTCAAGAAAATAGTTATAAACCTTCCCGGGACCTATGAGAAGCTACCCTGTAAAGAAGAACCCGATCGGTTCAGCGGGTAGCGAGATCCTTTGCTACAAACAAACAAACAGACAAACAGATAGACACACAGACATCGTTCTACTTTGTATTATAGATAATTATCAATGAATTTTAAGGTTTGAAAATGGCATTAAATACAAAATAATCCAGTTAGCATCATACCCTCAAAGGGTAAACATGTGGATACATGTATTCCCCCGGTTTGCACTGAGTGTGTAAACAATTGTCAGTAATTAGCTTTCTGAGCGAAATTAAAATGACATTGTTGTGTGAATATGAAAACTAAACTGGCTTCTACCACCATCAAGAAGATTTCATCCTGGTTCCTGTGGTTTTTATGCATAATTATATTACTAAATAATCAATAAATTTGATCAATAAATCAATAAGTTTATATAATGCATGATAAGAATATAACATGTTCTTAGAGTAAAAACCTAATTAATAACTCTACATACAAAGATGTCACCTGATCCTCTGTACCCCACCCCCCTCTCCTGCTGCTAAGTATCCCACCCAGGTCTCCTACAGATGTCAACAACAATCTACCGTATCAACTTTCATATTTATATTCATCTTCTCAAGTGAAAAAGTGTAAAGATTTGGGGTCCCAGAATCTCCCCAATTGCTCTTTCCTTTTTATGCTAACTTTCCATTTGTTTTATACATTTGGATTCTGAAGGCTTTGTAGCTGGGCCTTTTTCATGCAATTGTATGAAGCTTTATAAATCCGCTACAAGATTTTTGCAGCTGACTGGCGGCTGCCTTAAAAAATGAAGTTTCATCATTTTTTTAAGTCCTCAACAATCCACAGAGACCTTGGACTGTGGCCCTCCAACACCCAACATTCTCAATCCTCCCCCCTGCTTACTATCTACTTATCAACTCATTAAAGCTTGCTTATAATAATATCATACAGTGAAAAGTGAAAAGTGAAACAACCAAACAAGCTACCCAACTATCTAACAAATGAACGTGCTTATAACTAAATACCGATATAACAAGCTATGTAATACTATCTTTAACTATTAATAATGTATTAATTTAAAATGTACTAACATAACCTAAACACTAACATTATAACAAACAATAATCATAACCTTTTTACTTTGTATATTGTTTCATTTAATGAAATAAATATTTTAAATGTAAATACAAAATAATTGTCCTCCATATATATAGAAAGCAAATTTGTTAAAGAAGCGAAGTTACTATACAATTTACTTTGTCTGTCCGTCCGTAATGAAATGTTAACTACTCTGTTGCTATTTATATATTCTCATCTACAATAGGCATCCAGTTTAGAACTCGTATGGTTCGTTACTCTGTCGTTTTATTTTTATACCTAGTTGATTATTTTTAAAATTTGATTAAAGACTACTGATATTTCCCCTTTCTTTATGATTCTTCCTACTGAATTTGACCAATTCAAGTTCGTTTTTTCTAAATAATAGCATTACAATAGATTTGTAAATCATAAAGGGTTTAGGAGGAAGGGGTAAAGGATATCAGGGATCTAAAGGGATAAGACAATGGCCGATAAATTGTTGAACATACCCAATGATTTAACATAAAATTACCCCTTCTATATAGAATACGAATAGTGGTTGAAACGTTTGGTCACTAAACTTAATGAACCCACCAATCAAAACTCAATAAAAGACCACAAAGTTGTTGAGGCGAAGAAAAATAAAATATTATATAAAAATCTTTGGGGACTAGTGTAATAAACAGCCCAATGGCCCCTCCATCCCTGGTCTTTAAGTCTATCCGAAGGGTAAAGGATGAATGATAGAAAAACTTATGATAATATTTTCTTTTTGTTCATCATTGTATTTATAAATTGTTGGCCATTTCCCCTAATATCCCCTTGTCAACCCCCATACTTTCAAATTTTTAATCTTTAAGACAAATTTTAGTTGCTTCTTCTTTCAGAATAGGTTAGATAAAACAAGGTGCAAGAGAGCCAAATAAGGAGCGTTGATCAAGTTTTTAAAAGCATTTTAAGGGGTACCTACAGCATTTGCAGGAGGGGTATTAACCCCATTAGAACCTGCGTGAAGTCTTTTCAATGCTATGGGTTAATTAGTTATGTGGTTAATACTCTCCAAACTTTAAAAAGTAAATATTATTTTACCTTTGCCCTTAAACAAATTTACCAACATACCACTTAATTGGAAAGGGAGTGGGGTAGACCTCTATAACCAAAATTTTTTTGTGGAGTTTATTCTAAAATGATTAAATATGAGAAACCTAACCTAGGTTTTAAAAGCTTTGCCTAAAAAAAAACAATTAACCTTTTTCTCGCCATTTTAGGTCCGTTTAATATCTACTAATTTTGTTTTTAATTACTATTTGTAAACAAATTATAACTCATTAAAAGCAACTCATAACATTTAAATTTTTCACTCATCCACATACATGTAACAAATGCACCAAAAAACCCTATTGATTTTTTTTTTTTTTTATATTTGCAAAATTTGTTACTAGTTAAAGTAAGGTTTTTTGTCTGAAGCTTAAGATCTCAATAACTTATAATTTGATGGGTAAGCTCCACATAGGTCCAGTTATGGTTTAAGGCTATTTTTAGATTCAAGTCTTGGGATGGTTTAAGCTGTTTTTGCAGCAGCCGCTCTCAAGAAAGTGCTCATAGATGCTAAAGACGCAACTGCTAGTTAATATTATAAGCTTAAAATTACAATGCTTGTCCTTTAATAATTTTTTTACTAAAGATTTTTATTTTATGAAACTTTAAATTTTAGAGCATCCTTTATTAAAGTGTATTTGAAATAGGCCTCTAAAGCTCTGGGTAGTGATGCCTAAATTTTTATTTTAAATGTGTCTGGGTTATTCTATTTTCGTGGATGAAGGACAATTTTTACTAAAAAACAAAAACAAAATAAAAACACAGCAGACGCAGATTGAATTGTATAATTCATTGGTAAGATTAAAATTCAGCACTAATTTTTTTTAATAGTAGCAGTCTGTTATATCATTAACTTTCAGAATACTTGCATTTTTAAAATAAATAATGTAAGTTTTCTAAAAGTTAAATATTAACTGGATGTCATCCAAGTAGTAAGGTTTTTTGTCTGTTGCTTAAGATTTTGATAAATACTGAACCAATTAAGTTCTCAAGTTAATGGAAGCTTCATTTAGGTCTCGGAATGGTTTTAACCTACTTTAATTTTTGGATCTAAGTCTTATGATGGTTTAAGACTACTTTTCAATACAGAGCCTCTAGATCCTGGGGGCGCATCCACTAGTTTCATATATGATAATGAATATATGTATTTGTAAGTGTGGTTTATTTTTACCCTATCCAAGAAATAACATAAAAATGAACAATACCCAAAGGCATTAATAAAGTTCACCCACAATGAATAAGTGCTTAGGTGCGCAACTTTTCTTTTTTAGCGTAGCTAATCTATTACAATAACTAGGCTATATCTATCTTTATCAGTCAATTTTGACTGTACTGCTTTGTTTGGTAACGAAAAAAATTATAAACTCTTGAATCATAAACTAAAGATATCTAATAAATGAATATTAAAATGAAAGTGGATAATGTTCAACAATGTATAAGATCAAGAAAAAGTATAAAAAAAATCCCAACATATTTTTTCTTCAAAGCCTTTAATATAATTGATTTTAGTAGCACACCTACACTATATGGTAAGTCTATTTGTTCCATAATTAATATCCAATATAATTGTTAAAAGCAAAGCTTTTCTATATTTAGGGTCAGTCCGTCCGTCCGTTACTGTTACATCTTACCGTTAATTCAGACATGTTAGAATTGTCCTCTTGATTTCAAACTTTGCATAATGATACCTATAACACTTAGGTACGACTTTACAAATGTTATTGTCCTACCATTTCAGAGATTTACTTTTAAGGATGTTGTCATCCTTGTTAAAACTACAAATGAGTAATTTTCAGTCATTTTAAGAATTTTTTTGTGTGCAAGACTAATGGGCGCAATCTGATTTTCAATTATTTCCAAATGGTGAGAAAAGGGTTTTGTTTGAAATCTAATTTATTTTGAGGGAAAAAGGAATAGTTATTTATCGCATCGTATTATAGACAGCTTTCCGCGGACATTAAAATGAAAAATTATAAGATAAATACCAGTTTTGTTAATCCATTTGACCGCAGGTCCGAGCTACCCAACTGGTTTTAATTCTATGATTTTTATTTAGTATTGGAAAATTGTCTGTAATGCAAATCTATTCATGATTTTTCAGTATGGCTGGAAACTGGTTCTAATCCTGCGGATATTATTCGGTATCGAAGCCATACTTGGATAAGTGATAAGTGATATAGGTTTTGTTTTTATAAGGCAAGCTGTTCTTTAAATCTCTGGCGTTTGCAGAAATATGACAATGAAAGATAAATTGATATACATTCCCAATAATGATGATGAACATAATTACCCGTTACAGATTTAGATTATTGGTTTGGTAGTGTTTTTGAAACTTTGGGTACCAGTTAAATTTCCTCTCCCTCCCGAGGCCTTTATAAATCTTTCAGTTTTTGGTTACTTTTTCGACAATCAGGGATGGGACAATGAACGAAAATTCACATCCTCCCCCCTTTATCAAGGTAAACAAAAATACCCTTTAGTAGATGAAAATTAATGGTAAAAACGTTTGTGCTTTGTAAGACCCAATCCAAGCTGTTCTAAAAATGTTAATATAGTTTAAGTATAATATAAAATATAAATATCAAAATATAAATATTTTCACACAGATATAATCTCATTTTTAAAAGCGAAGCTTTTCTATAATTAGGGTCGGTCCGTCCGTCCGTCCGTCCGTCCGTCCGTCCGTCCGTCCGAGATAGATAGCTTTTATTCGTTAATTTAGGCATGTTATAATTGTCCTATCGATTTCAAACTTTGCATGATAATTCCTGTAGTAGTTGGGTACGATTTAGAAAGCGTAGCAACTCTATAATTATTACCAGAATGTCCGTACGTCCATTTTAAACATGTTGATTTTTCTACTTTTTTAACAACAAATTTTCAAGTGTTCTAATTATCCGTTTGATCTGATTTTTGGTATATTGATTCCTGGGACAACAAAGAACAATATTATAAGCGAAGCAACTCTATAATCAAGTCCAAAAATGTAAGTATGTCCATAAACATTAACCTGTTTTTAAGCAGTTTTTCAACAAATTTACTTACAATTTTGATTCTACATTTATACATTTATGTTCCGATTTTTCAGTTCAGATACTATACAAGTGTTAATGTCCGTTTGTCCTACCGTTTCAGTGCTTCGCTTTTATGGATGTTGTCATCCTTGTTTAATCAGGAGTTTGGTGATTTCTATGTTAATTTTTATACATTAAATTATAATTTTATAACTTTTTCAAATAACCTTTACTTTTTTGATATACTAAAGAATTTTTATGATTTTATTATGTTATGGTTACAGAGTGAATCATTTAATCTTCAAAATATAGATTAGGGCATAATATTAATTAATGTAATAAAATAATTCTTTCTTATTAAACAGATCTTTTTTTGTTACATCTTACAGAAAACTTTTTCTTTCCTATTTGTTTTTCAAAATACTTGCCCTTTCTCTGATTTCCACTAAGCTATATTTTAAAATAATAAATCAAAAATCCAAAAGTAATTTTGTTCGATAGCCATACTTCCTTTAAAAGCATAGCCGTTCTATAAGTTGCTTCAGTACTTTTGTCTATAGTTTAATTCTTTTCTGGACATACCTAAAAATAATATCAGATTAACATATTAATTTCATTTATAGGATTTTCAAAATTAATATCTTTATAGAAGATATTTTTCGGTGCTTTCCCTGTTAGAACCTAGCGACCAAAGAACCCTAAACTCTGCGGGTCTACCCTATACCCAATTTAACCTAACCTAACCCGCTTGTTTTTATTAAAACTTAATTTACTAGCATTTTTAACGGAAAAAATCCTTAAAACTACTTCATTTACTGATTTTTTTTATCACACGTCTATTTTGTATTTCTATCTGTTGTACATTTATTTTGTATTTAAAATTTTAATCTTATTTTGCAACCTTTAAGTACAGATAATATATGATGGGATGATGATACATTTTCTTAAAATTGCAATTACACCCCCCATACGGCATACTCACATAATAATCGCCCCCCCCCCCCCATGAAATGCACAAGCACTTGCAACCGGGGTTAAGGGATATACAATCTTAAATTTGAATCAAAAACTTTTTTATGCGGGAAGTTAGGTATATTATGTACTAACTATTTAATCCTAAATCAGTTTGACACCTTTCATTAAAAATCTATTTTACGTTAATTCTAATTTCCAACAACAAACAATTATATGATAAAAGAACTAAGACATAAAACATGAAGCTTTTTTACAAAAAAAATCATATTAAACTTCCTTTCTTTGATTGCCTTGCTGTATAAGAAAGCATTGAACTAATATATTACGATAATACTTGCTTATTAAGTATCCATACCAAACAGCTGATTTATTTCTGTTTTTTTTCCTTTGGTCCCTTAGGTCTAACAAAACTGGTTTTAATCTTTAAATTTTTCGTTTAAATATCCGCGGATAGCTGTCTATAATACAATGCGATAGATAAACATTCTTATATTCCACATATGTATTGCATTATCATATCCACATATTATTTACACAGCTTAAACTGCCCCTTTACTATGTCATCATTAACAATTTTTAATTTTCCTGCGAAAATGAAAGCACACCTTACCCCGGGGTCTAAAATTGTCCAATTTCTAGCTGCAGGTGTCTGTAAACATGATCTATATAATAGGCAAGTTATAGAGTTGCTTCATAGAAGCATCAGAACTTTTTTTTTATTGCACATTAATGTATTCCTTAAAAACTCCAGTCCTAATGTACCTTACAGACTGGTACAAACACACACACACAAACAAAACTTCTGTATTATAATTAACCGTTTTTTTTTCTGAGTCAGATTTGACAATGGTTTCTGATCTACAACAAACATATGCTGTAATTATTTATTTTAAAAAATTGATATAATTAAAACAGGACAAAAGTTACTCTAAAAATCTCTAATAGTATTTCTGAGAAATTGTCGATTAAGTACAGCAACGATAGGAAATTTATGTGAAACATGATTTAAGTCAATTTTACATTTGCCAGAAAAACTTTTCTATAATCCCAGTTAGTTCGTAAGTCCTTGACTAACCAATAAAAAGTTTTTAAATTTAGATTGTCCAAATTGGCATTTTTTCAAAAAGCAAATCTGGAATTTATTAACTAATCTAAGCAAGTAAAGTGGTCATGATCTTTTGTTATTTTATAATATATTTGACTAAATTGTTGTCCGTCCGCCTGTATTTCTTTAGAAAGTAAGAGGCGTCTAAAATTTATAATCTTTGACTTATTCGACTTTTAAAAAATATTGTTAGTTTTTCATTGCTGCACGGTCTATGGATATGTTGATCCTTGTAAAGGTGTAATAGCTAATATGTTAAACAATTTGTAAATTAAGTAACATGCTGTTTTATTATCGGCAAAGACTTTCTATACATCATTTTGTCTGATTTTCTATTGTTTATAAACAATTTTTAAAATAAAAAATAGCCAAAAAGACCTGAGGCATTTTTAAAGATAAATCAAGGATCAACATTACCAAAAAAGCAAAGCTTAAAAAATCAATAGTTCTAATAGCTAAAAAAGAAACATGTTTCAAATGAACAGACATACTGGCTTAATGTTTAAAATATGACCTTTCAGAACTTGATTTATTCTTAAAGTTAATTTCCACGGTTTTAAAAAGGGGTTTAAAAATTCAAATTGCACTCTCTCTAACAAAGCCAATTAAAATCTTAATTTTGCAGCATATAAATTATACAATTTAAATTACATAGTTAAAGCAAAAAAAAGTTTCAGTAATTCAAAATTTTTCAACACAAAGCTGACCTTTTCAACAAATGCCATTTTAACAGGGATGTAGTGTTAAGCAGATTATTTCTTAATCTTCCAAAACCCGCCTCCCCAATTAAAAGGTACAAAATTTCACCTAATGTAGCCTCAAAATAGAGAAAAATTATGCGGTTACCTAGTTTTGAAACCCGCTCCCCTCTTTTTGATATTAATTGAAAATAATAAGGAGTGAAAGGGAAGGGGGGGGGGGACAATTTTTCATTTGTTTGTATATTACTTTAGATTAGGTTAGGTTAAGATGTTTCGGGTAATGAGAAGACACACAGGGTTAAGGCAACTTAGGCATAGGTCCCATAGGGTAGAGTCCCATGCATGTTTTAAGCATATGAAAATCATCCATTATTTAAATTTTTTGTCCTAAAGTAAAAAGGAGGGAGGGTTCATTGCTGGCACCTGGAAGGAAAGTATATACTAAACTGATGAAAAAGATAAATACCCTTTTAACCCTGAATATTGAAGGACACTGAAAAGTATAAAAAAAACCTGCCTAGTTACTGCACTCAACATTGCACTGCCCAAACCATGCAAAAAAAGTTTTGCAACAATTTTGCAAATTTTATGAATAGCTATGGTATAAACTTAGATTATAAAATTCATATACAGTATATAAACTTTAAAATCATTATATTTTCCTTATTTGTTAAGATGTACAAAAAATTTCTTATATTTCGATTTTTTGACATTATCTGCTAAAAACAAAAGTCTCTTTAGCTGAGTTACTTAATATTGCTGTTTGGTATAAACTTTTAAAAAGCCAAAAGGGGAAAGGAATATAATTAGATGAGAAAGGAGGGAGGTAAAATGCGTCGTAGTTACGCATTTTAATGAGTTTAAAATATTGCATTAAAATGGTTTTAGCCTTCTTAAAGGTTGCTAAATGAATATCTGCATTTATTAGCTAAGCTAAGTCTTTGAAATCCAATATAAACATAAAATCCAAGATGTTTCTTTTTGTGTCCCTTAAAATATCAGAAACGACTGGACTAATATACAAAAAAATTAGTTTTTATAAATTCAGATGGGGATCTAAAAATTGCCAATTAGCATACCTAAATGACGATTTTTTGGCGGACTTTAAAAAACATTCTACTTTTGTGTACGTATTCTTTATCTCTAAATGAGCTTGGCCAATAATAAATGCATAGCAACTCACTTAAGATGGGTACATTTATTTGGGAATTTTCATCTAAAGGGCCAATGAATTAATGTACATCCCCAATGATGATTCACAAAATTACTTTCTGTAGATTACAATTAGTTGTTAAAACGTTTGGACACTTAATAAACCAACCAATCAAAATTCATTAAAGTTGTTAAACCAACAAATAAAAAGAACCTTATTATAAATCTTTGGGGAAGTGTAATAAACAGCCAAAAGTCCCCTCCCTCCCAGGCAATAAACACTCCTCTAAATCTAAAATCTTTACATATTCAATTAATGTTTACTTTTTTTAGAATAATTATCTAAATTTTATTACTTACAATGCCATTTGTTGAAATTCTACAAAAATAAACAAAAACCTTTGTATTAAATCTTTTTTGGGTAAACTTGTTTAAGGATTTTAAAATATATAATCAAATATTGGATTAAATTAACTCAATGGCTCTTTTCATAATTTATTCTTAGGTAGGGAGGGGACATTAGAATGGAAATTACACTGTTACCCAAAGTTTTATAACAACGTTATTTTATTCTGTTACTTTTGAGAACTGAAAAAACTTTGGGTACCTTTATTCAAAATGATAAGTTGGTTTAAAACCTTTTTTAATAATTAATTTTAATCTACAAGAGTGTTAATTTTGTTTTTCATCATTGAAGATTTACATCAATTTATTATCATTGTCTTGACTGCAAAGAAGGCTTAAAATTTGTCCTTGTTAGGTTTTAAGCTATTTTTCGATGAAGATTTGAGGCTATGTCAATGTATTTTTCCTTATTCTAAATTGTCAACCGAACTGTACTAGCGTTTACGAGATCTTACTGGATATACATTTTGTCCCACAGACAGTCAGTCAGTCAGACCTAAATACATCCTATATACTTTCTTTTCCTAATATAACCAAATATGCAAAGATTAATAATCATCAAATCTTGACATAGGTGTGCTATAGTTTCCACTAAAATATTATTACTACAAGTGCTCAGGGATCTAAAGAGATAAGACAATTGCTGATAAATTGATGTATATCCCCAATGATGATACACAAAATTACCCCTTCTGTAGATCACACTTAGGGGTTGAAAAGTTTCGCAATCAACTTGATGACCAACATTCCAAAATTCAATAAAGTCACCAAAGTTGTTAGACCAACAAAAAAGAATACGATATTATAAAACTTTGGGGACTAGGGTAATAATTAGCCGTTTGTCCCCTTCCTTCCTGGGAAGCGATGACTTTTGAAATATGACATAATGCAGAAGTAATGACACACCCTGAAAAGTCAGAAACCCTTAAACTGATTAGAGTCGTCATTTTTTATCATCTTTTCATCAGTAAAAATATTTCTAAAAATTTTGTAAGGGTTGAGTAACCAAAGATCAGCGCTCGTCCCATTCAAACTAATTTTTAATGGCGAAAATCCCGAGGTAAAAAAAACCGTTTATATTTACTTGTTTTACAACAAAGTTTTGTATGTTATAATTATCCTATTCAGCTGATTTTTTTAATACTGTTTACTATTTAAACTAGGTACAATGTTTTAAGCGAAGGATCTCTATCTCAAGTCCTAAAAATTTTGGTATGTCCTTAAACAGTATCCTGTATTTAAAAAGTTTTGCAACAAATTTACTTACAATTTTGTTTAGACATATGCATTAATATTTTTCTTATGCAGTTCGACGAAGCTCAATCTGTACCACTTTTGTTTCCTGTGACGTCATATAATGAGGGAGATGAGAGGAGAAGTGGGAAAGAAAATCCCTAAAATAGGTAACAGGAATCAAAAGTGGTACAGATCGGGCTTCGTTATTCAGTTCTAACTCTCTGAAGTGTTAGTGTTAGTTTGTCCTATTGTTTCAGAGCTTTGCTTTTATGATTGTTGTCATTCTTGTCTGAAGTTCCCTAAAATAACTTTTAACATTTTACCTTAAGGGTTTTTATCCCATGAAAATTTCATCAAAAAAGGTCAATTTCACTAAAATAGTTTAAAGATTGAAATTTTTTGACTATCCAATATTTCCTCTTTTATGCTTATGAACTGGGAACAATGTTAAAATAGATGGACCAGCCATAAGAAAAGGGGTTTGTTTTCTCTAAAAATGCAAATAGAAGAGAATATCTAAAAAATGACTTAAAATAAGAAACAGCTTTGAACCGTGATGAAAAAGCATCCATAGCATGGCTTTTAATCGTTACCAGAATGTCCGTACGTCCATTTAAAACATTCCAATTTTTATGATATTGTTATCCTATTTATCTAATTTTGAAATTATGATTACTATTACAACAAGGTACAATATTATATGTAAGTATGTAATTTTACTGAATCTTTTATTTACACAATTTTGCAACAAATTTATGTACAATTCGTTTAGACTTAGAAATTAATATTCTGCTTTTTGGTTATGTTTGTTTGTTCTTCCTTCTGATTTTAGAGCCTAGCTTTTATGGATTTTGCCATCCATCAATATTTCAGAAAAATTATCCATTTTTTTGTGACCGACCGAGAATAAAACATTTGCCATGTCATCTAAGTATATATAATATACCCTTTTCAGCTGCGACCCTTTTGGTCATAACAAGAACAACTTCTGTTCATATGTAGGAAAGTCTTTTTTAAATAAGTCTTTTTTTTAAAGGGAAAGTTTTATACATTTATGATGTGTCTGTTTGTCCACTCCAGATAGATCTGATTGAAATTTGGCAAGTGCAAATCTTTTCAAGATTAATATCCGCTGGATTAAAACTAGTTTGCAGTCATTCTGAAAAAAATAATGTATAGCATCATATTACGGACGATTTTCCATGAACATTAAAACAACATCATAAAATTAATACCAGTTGTGTTAGCCCGCATCTTCGGCCCCTAGAAATTTTAATATTTGCTGAAAGCTGCCAGTAATACGATGCGATATTCTATGAAATGACTATTATATAATGAAAAACAAGTATGATGATTCCTGTAAAGATAGGCTGTAAGCAAAGCTACTTTCTAATCTTTGAATTAGCTGAATATTTGTGTGTATATTTTATCCTAACCCAATCTTATTTAATTTACTTTTTTTAGTTTTTTTTCTGAAAAAATCTGACTTTTGAATCTTTTTTTTATTTTCTCTTTACGATTGATTTACAAAATCAATTTATATAACGGATTATTTACAGCTTTTATTAATAAAATAAGAAGAGTCAAGACTAAAGTTGTACTGACAGACCTATAATATTTATAGAGTAGGTTTGCTTCTCATAATTTTGGTTGATTTTAGTAAATGATTTTGTTATCACGATGTAAAAATATCCAAATATGTACTGAACGCCTTTTTTTCTCCAAGTCATCTATTTTTTAACATTTAAAATTTATCAGGAGGGCTATCTCTTCATTTTTTTGGAAGCGAAGGTAATCTATAATTCTTTTTGTCTGTCCGTCAGTCAGTCCGGATCGCTAAGGGGGAAATGCTCGGCTGCTATAATAAAAATAAAATAATCTACATCTCTTTCTTTCCCCTATATTAACCAGGTTCTAAAGCAGATCTTTTATATAATTATTTGGTGGGAGAATAATTTATATACCATTAACGCACCCCTGAAAAAACTTGAGATAATAAAATGTTATTGTAGATTTATTGGGTGATTTCAACGCAAGTAGAGAACGCCATTGTTTCACATTTCATTTTGTTTCAGAAAGAATTTCTATTTTTCAGGGGTGTTAGGCATGAAACTAAAGGGATAAGACAATGGCAGATAAATCGATGTACATCCCCAATGATAATAAACAAAATTACCCCTTCTGTAGATTACAATTAGTGCTTGATACTATTATAAACAGCTTTCCGCGGAAATGTACAATAATAATATTTAAACTGGTTTTGTTAACCCGGAGACACAGAAGGGTCCAGTTCTAATTTAAGGATATTAATCAGTTTCGAAGCCACACTGGAAAACCTTTTAAAACATCATTTGTGCTGAAATAGTTAATTGAAATAATTGAAGGGCATAAAACTGCCATAAAAATGATTTGTGTTACCCACCTCTGAAATTTAAAGAATGCGGTTCGAGCAAAGCATTTCTTTAACCCTTGTCTAATTGATTGTCTTTTCTTCTCTAGATATGAAGCCTTTTTTGTTGTTCATTTGATCATTATTTCTGTAAAATACGTGTGAAATGGCTATTAATTAAAGACATCCATGCTTTCATTTTGGTAAAAGGGGGAATTTTACTAATGCTTTTCCCAGTATGGCTTGGAATGGATTAGAACCAGTTCTCTGCCATACTAAAAAATCAGGTATACCATCGCGTTAAAGACAATATTCCACGAATATTGAAATAAAAATTATATCAATACTAGTTTTGTTAACTCGGGAATTATCTACTATAAAAATATCTTTGTAAGAAACTTATTCTTGTCGCCCAAGAATTAAAAAACACCGCCCTTTTGTAAAAGTGAATTTGAGATGGGGATACAAGGCCATTGGGAGGGGTAACCACCACCACCGCCCCAATAAGGGCTTTGGGGCGGGGCCCAGTAGTTTCATATTATCAGCAATTTACTAACATGTGTTTCACTCAAGTCAAAATTCACGGGTAAAGGACAATTAAAAAAGTATATCACTTTCTTTTTCTTCAAAAAATCATACTTTAAGTAGTGAAGCTATTTTCAAAGTCATTAAAACAGGTGTCTACGGACAATATTGGCCTTTTTAAAACCGAAGCTTTTCTATAATTAGGGTATACTTCTAAAGCAACATTTTTCAATATTATTAGCGAGGAATCCCTTTAATAAAAAGCTAAAAAGAAAGTATGTATTTTTACAGCACCCTGTATTTACACAATTTTGCAACACAATTATGTACAATTTTGTTTAGACTTACAAATTAATAACATGATTTTTAAGTTCTTACACTCTACAAGATTTATTGTTCGTTTGCTCTCCCTTCTGATTTTAGAGCTTAGCTTTTATTGATGTTGTCATCCTTGTTTCTTTGATGTTTATGCAAATATTTACCCAATATTTTTCAATTTTCCTATCCCTATTTTAATTTGAAGCTGTAAGATTTAGATTTAGATTACTATACTGATTATATAGTGAGGAGTTCTAAAGACTTATTGCTCATTCAGTTTCATTTGATAATAAAGATAGGACTTTTAATTGTTATTTTCGCATCGTATTATAGACAGCTTTCCGTGGATAATAAAATTAAAAAATATATGATTAAAGCCATTTTTGTTAGTCTCAGCTTACAAATCTGGTATTCATTTTATGACTTTATCTGTGATACGATGCTATACATAATTTTTCAGAATGGCTGAGAACTGGTTCTAATCAAGAGGATATTAATCGGTCTAGAAGCCATACTGGAAAGTTTTTTCTTTTCTAGCAAACTATCTAATTTCAAAATATAAAATAGTCTTTAAAAGTCCTAACCTGACAGCAAGAATTTTCAAGAAACAAGGCAACTATTATAGCTATCTATTTATCTATTTTCAATATTATAAATCTACTATAGATCTATATTAATATCAATTTATTACATACTAGTGGCTTCGCGCCTAGCCTCTAGGGGCTTTGCCCAAAGAGGTAATTAAAAAAAATTAATTACTATTGAAGCTGCCACCACTAATTTCAAATGATTTTTAAAAAATTGGGGGTGGGGGAATTTTTTATTTTTTGGGGGGTTAGTTGTGTCCCCCCCTAAAAAATAGCTTAAAACCACCACAGGACCAGTAGATATATTCCCTAAAGAGAAGAATCCAATTAGTTCAGTGTTTAATGAGATCTTAAGCTTCAGACGGACGGATGGACGGAGGGTAGACAGACAGACATCAAGGTACTTTGTATTATAGATATCTATCTATAATAGCTATTTATCGCCTCGTATTATAGACAGCTTTCCGCGGAAATAAATATAAAAACTTTTAAGATTAAAACCTGTTTTGTTAGCCTCGATGAGTCAAAGGCCCAGGCAAACAAAACTGGTATTGATTATAAGATTTTATTTTAATATTCGTGGGAAATTGTCTGTGATGCAATGCTCACTTGTTTTTTTAGTATGGACGAGAACCTGTCTTAATCTAGCGGATATTAATCGGTTTCGAAGTCATACTGGAAATATATTTCTATTAAATCATTATATCTATTATTATTTACTTTCATAAAGATAAGGGAAGAATAATCACCTACCTACCACATAAAAAACTAATTTAGAAAATAATCTATTTTAATCATTTACGTTGTTTATGTTTGTTATATACACTCTTTAATTTGGAAAGGGATAATTATATTTAAAAATAATTTGTCAAAATATATCTCCATGCATAGAGAATGGGGACAATAGGCTGTTTATTATACTAGTCTCCAAAGTTTTATAATAACGTTTTACTTAACAACTTTGGGCAATTTAGTGAATTTTGATTGGTTGATTCATTAGGTTGAGTATTCAAACGTTTCAACCAATAATTTTAATCTGCAGAAAGGGTAATTTTGTGTATCATCATTTGGGATGTACATCAATCAATCGACCATTGTCTTATCCCTTTATATCCCTGACTTCCATGCTATTGCTCAATGGTAAAATGTAACTCCTAGTGTGAAACAACACCTATTGTTCTATATCTATACACAATCTACGCTTCAAATCTGTAACTCTAATTTAGATTGTCAAAGTAAAATTCTAAAATGTGTACACTATGTAATTGTTTACTTGCATTGCATATGTCTTATTCATTACCAACAAACAGACCAATTAAGTAACATGATCTTTGTTTGTGTAAACCGAGGGATCTCCCTAACCGCCGAGCTGATATGGTTCTCTTTTACAGTGTTAGCTTCTCATAGGTCCTGGGAAGGTTCATAGCTATTTTTTTCCCGAGATAAATCGCAAAAAAGCAAAACTATTTTTTGGTTAACAGGTGATCTTAACATAGATTGAAAAGAAAAGCATTTTACGTGCCTCTAGAGGCCTCAAGGGGGCGTAGCGGCTAGTGTCCTGATAAAGAGTAGGTCCCAAATTAGGCACAAAATAAAATGTGTATGTATCTAGGAAATATTTCTAAACTAATCCCAATTTATATTCTAATTGTTTTTGTTTGTGTATACTTATTTAAATTATTATTTAAATATATTGGATATAATAATTTGGAATATAATATTTCAGATATTTAGTATCGCTGCTACTCCATAACTAAGATTTCATTAATCCAAGTAGCTAATTTATAATAATATAAAAATCAATGAATCAACTTACAAAAGGAATTTTCATATTTCTTAACATTAAAAAAATAATTGTTATTTTTTTAAAATATAATTAATTTTGTGTCGTTATATCCATTTTTATACTTGAAACTATCCTATTTATAAAACTGTGGGTAAAATTGATAAAACAAGCAACCACAGACGACCATTATTGTTTTACATATGCAGGGAGTGAGGGAGGGGACATTGGACTTTTTATTACACTAGTCCTCAAAGTGTTATAAAAGTCCCCAAAGTTTTGTAATAACGTTTTCTTATACCTTGGCTTTATAACTTTGGGGACTGAATTTTGATTGGATGGTTTATTAAGTTAAGTATCCAAACGTTTTAACCACTAATTTTAATCTACAGAAGGGGTAGTTTGTGTGTCATCATTGCGGATATGCATCAATTTATCGGCCATTGACTTATCCCTTCAATAAACAAGCCACCACAGCTACGACCATCTATGTTGTACATGTGTCTGTTCAGTCAGAGGCACAGGGATAGGAGAATGATCAGGAATCTAAAGGAATAAGACAATGGACGAAAAATAATGTACATCCCCAATGATGATACACAGAGTTGTTGAAACGTTTAGACACTCCAACTAATATAGAAACTAATCAAAATTACTTTAGGGACTAGTGCAATACATAGCCCAATGTCCCCTCCCTCCATGGTTAAAAGGAACACGGCACAACCAATAATGCAATTTCTTTTTTTCTTCAGATACATTATCCCTTACTTCAGTTTGTTTAAAACTAACAAGCCTTACTATTAAATTCTATTCTTGTGGTTTAGTTCTTTTGTTTTTAAATTGTAACATAAAATTTTCTTTTTACATATTTTGGGAGAAAATTGGAAAAAGGTTTAGAAACTATGTAAATTGTGTACAAAATCTTATGCCAACGATTTCTTATTCTTTGGCTTAACAACCAACGATTGAAATCTAAACAAGGGGTAATTTTGTTTATCACCATTGGGGATGTATATAAATTTATCAGACATAGATCCCTGGCATAAGAGGCTCAGCAATAATTGGAGTTTACTTGTTGGCAGTTATTGTCAATAAATCACAGATTCTTGGGGGTGAATTTGTATATGCCATAAGTTTTTTTAAAATTGTCTACAGAAATATAAATAAAAATCATGATCATATTCATAGAATCGGTTCTCAGCCCCTTGAGGCTAAAAACAGGTTTTAATCTTATAATAATAATAACAACTTAAGGGACTTTTGTTGAATTTTAATTGGTTAATTCATAAATTAAGTGTCCAAACGTTTCAACCACTAATTGTAATTTACAGAAGAGATAACTATGTATATTGTAATTGTGGATTTACATCAATTTATCGGTCATTGTCTTATCCCTTTAGATTCCTGCCTTTTAACCCGTCCTAAAGTGGTTTAGTGTTGAGATTCATATCAAATTTGCCTCCTATTGAGTTTAGTTTAGACCCACATTGTTTTTACAACAATCATCCACACTATCTATCTATCTATCCTTGCTATTTATTCTTTTCTATCTATCTATTCATCTATCCATGCACCATTGAAGCTGGATGTATCAGTTTTTTTGTCCAGTAAGATCTATAAAACGACTTTTAGGACAGGTTTCTTCAATTATTCTGCTCTTAGGGAAGGTTTTAGGCTAATTAGCAATAGGAAAGTTTAAGGAAGGGGGATATCTAGAGGCTAGGGGCAAAAGCATATGTATATCAAAATTTAGCTACCCATATGAATGCTTATCTAACATCATACAGCCCAATAGTCAAACCATATTTGTAAGTTTATTTCAAAATCCAGCAAATAATGTTTTTTTATGTACATATCATTTAGATAAATAGATACTTCTTTATTTAAACTGGGGGCACGAAAAAAGATTTCTTTTAAAACTATGTTAACATTAGCTGTTTACCAAAAAATATTTTACGGCCTCTGGGAGGGGTTAGTTATATTTTTTTGTGATTTCTCTTGGGAGGGTTATTTTACCCTCCTCTAAAATAGTTATAAACCTTTCCAGGACCTTGAAGTAGCTACTCTTTAAAGGAGAGCCATATCGGTTACCGAGATCCTTCAGTACACACAAACAGATACACAGAGATCTCGTTACTTTATTATGAGGATTAAAACATTGAAATGCATTGAAATACTGTTTTGCTGTTTTTTTTCATATGCTATGCTTGCAACATTGAAAGAGCATCATATTTGTAAAATTTGACATGTGAAATTTTATACTATCGCATAGTAGCCCCTTTTCTTTAACAAGGACAATTATGCCTATAAGTATAAATTAAGCTAAAGAAAAAAAGAACATTCCGCCAATTTAATGTTAAAACATAAATTAGTTCTTTAATTAGAAAGTTCTTTCGACAATTGGATCACATTTTTTGCATACATTAATCAAATATACGAAAACTGATTTTTAAAAAGACAAATGCCGTTTCAATATACATGATACTAATGTTGAGGCAATTATTTTTCCTGTAGAACTTAAAAGACTTGCAGGGAAATAAAAAATTTGACAAGATACAAGCAACCCTCTATAAAAAGTTAGTTTGCTTATATGGTCATTCGACGTTAAGGTATATTTCCAAAACTTGTAAAGTTTTAAAAATTAATTTTAATTCTAACAACTTATTCCCGCATACTTTTTGTATTTGTTAGCCTAATGGATATAAAATATACGTGGATATTATGACAGGGGAATCAATGGACATCAATTATTGGCCAGTTCGTTCATCCAGTAGAAGGAAAGGAGATGGGATAAAGGGGATGTTAAATAGCCAGCTACAAGTTTCACTTTATTATAGTACATGATAATGGGGTGTAAGTAACAATAAATCCATTAGAATTAAGTTTTATACAGTATTATTATTTATACGATATTTTTATGCACTGCTGTACAAACCTAAGAAATTAATATTAACGTCCATAGTTTTTATACGTTGAGAAAATTAGCTACTTACCAATTTACCAGTCAAATTGATACTTCAAAATCTAGCCATTTAAGCCTTACCTAAAAAAGTTAAAAATAAATAAATAAAAATTTAAAAATGTAGTGATAATGTTTAAGACAATGGTCGATAAATTGATGTACATACCCAATGATGATACACAAAATTACCCCATATGTAGAATAAAAATAGTTTGAAGACTTAATTAAATGAGTTTAAACAAAATTCAGTTCCCAAAGTTAATAAGCTAACGAATAAAAAAACATTATTATAAAACTTTGGGGATAAGTGTAATAAACAGCCCATTGTCCACTCTATCCTAACTTTCTTTTTTCAGCTAAACGAACAAGATATACCCTAGTTATAGAGTAGCTTCGGGACTAAAAATTACCTAAACAATATTTTAAAATATAGAGGATGACAAAAAATGTCCTAACGGCGGCTTCTTTTGAACCTTTAGTTTTACCCAAAAATGGACATTATTAATGTGTATATATGGGAGGGGAAAGCTTTTAAAGAGAGTGCTTTTTTTATAGCGTAGCAACTCAATAATTACACAACAAGCTTATAATAGTTAAGGTAATATATTTTTTTTTTATTATTATCTTAAATAATATTTGGGGGGCAAATGGAGAGGTCGTCAATTTTACGATGTGTTGCCCCCCAACGACAGCTGAAAAACACGCATAAGTTTCGTGATTTTTTTTCGAATTAATTACGTTATTGGTATAAGCTGGTTAATATTCCCATATTTATGTCTATTTGTCCGCTTGTTTTTACATGTCTAGTTTTGAAATATCCCGCTACTATGTAATATTTCCATTCTTGTTGTCAAATTAGAAAGCTTATATTCATGTAAAATGGACATTTAGGAAGAAAAAAAATCACATGACCATAATTTTTTTCTCAGGCATAGTTAAGCAAAGAATTAGAGTCCCTAAGTAGCGCAGCAAAAACAATATTTTACGTAAGAGAGTCCTTTAGACAGCTTCCGCTGATATTAAAATGAAAAAAATATAAGTTCAAAACTGGAATCATTTTAATATCCGAAGAAAATTGTCTGTATTGCGATGCTAGGTATGATTTTTTTAGTATGGCTGAGAACCGGTTCTAATCCAGCGGATATTAATTAGTTTCAAAGGCATGCTAGAAAACTACTTATGAAATATAACACATCGTATTACAGACATTATTCAAATCATTATCTTTTTTACGTTATTTTGTCCGTTACGCTCTAGTCAATATTGATTTTCTTTGATGAAAATGTGATTTTCTCTACTGCTATTTACGATAGATGTATGCTTTTTTTGTATATCTACTCTTTATATCACTCTGTCAGTTCGTTCCTCATAATATTTTTCGCTACTTATGTATGTTTAAATCTATGTTTCAGACTAAAAGACGTGTAATTCTAGTTTGTAAGAAAATTGTAAACCACAAGGAAATATAAAATATCCCTGCCGACAACTAAATAGGATGCCATCATGGAAATTTGGTTTTAAAGCCAGCGAGAACAGCTTTTTTTAACAGTTTCTCTTATTTTTTTATTTTTATCCCAATTTATTATTTTCTTTATTTCTCTCTCTCTCTCTCTGATGCGCGCGCGCGCGCGCCTACTTTTTCTTTTTCTTTAACTTTTTATCCATATATCTTTTATTAAAATTTTTGATTTTGATCTTATTATGTTTCCCTTATTCAATTTCACATTACTTTTTCTCTTTTTAAAATGTTTAGCAATACTGTATTAAAAAAATCATAATCTCAGTCATTTAAAAAATATGTGCTCATATGTAGTAAAACATCCAATATCCCACTTTAAGGACAACTAAATTATTTCCAAGATTTAATCTTTAGATTTTTTTTGTAAACTGAAGCCTTTAAAATAACAAAAAATCCAACTGTTTCTTCATGTATTACCTTATATCATTACTGATAAGTTTTTCTTATAGTTTTATCTAAATAACTTTAAAAGGTAGCCGCGATAAATCATAATTATAAAGTAGCCCCGCTACTTAAAAATTTGCTGTACACATTTTGAAATGAGATTCATGAACCTAAATGTTTTTCTAACCTCAGAATTGGTATTTCTGTGGCCGAAATATATCCAGACAAATGTTCCCCGGTGTTTAAACAAAATAGGGAAAATTTATCTTGAAATTTATATCTTCATTAGACAGTTTTGTCCATAAATATCGCAACAATGACTAAACGTTAAAAAAAGGGTTAAGATAAGAACTTTGAAATTTTGTTGTAAAATGTTATCATAAAAAGGACGATTCGAGTTAAATTGAAAAAAAAAATATTAGCTAAATTAAACTTTTGTCAGTTTAAATGTATAAACATATTTTATTTAAACTGTTCCAAAAATAAAAGAAAATAGTATTGTATATCAGGGATCTAAAGGGATAAGACAATGGCTAATAAATTGATGTACATCCCCAATGATGATATACAAAACTACCTCTTCTGTAGATTACAATTAGTTATTGAAAAGTTTGGACAAAAAGTTGTTAAGACAACGAATAAAAAAACGTTATTATAAAACTTTGGGGACTATTGTAATAAACAACCCAATGTTCTCTCCCTCCGTGATTGTATATATTTGATAGATGAAATCCCACTTCCTCCACAAACCTATTTAAATCATGGAAATTGTTCAATATTTCTTCATTTTAGGATATTTTAAAGGAGGGAGGGGACTATGGGCTGTTTTTTACATTAGTCCCACGAGTTTTATAATAATGTTTTCTTATTCGTTGGCTTAACAACTTTGAAGACTTTTATTGAATTTTGAATATTTAGTTTATCAAGTTGAGTGTCCAAACGTTTTTACCATTAATTGTGTATTATCAATGGGGATGTAAATCAATTATTCAGCCACTGTCTTATCCCTTTATATCCCTTTACACTGACAAAGTCTGACACCTATACTATGAAGAAAAGCTATTGAAAGAAAGACTTGATTGAAACCTGTAACTCAAAACCATTTTATAAAATTTAACAATACCCTTTCTTGAGAAAAAAACAAGGAGGACAACATCAATAAAAGCGAAGCCTTGAAACGGTAGGCCAAACGGACTTTAACACTTGTATGGTATCAGATCTAAATAATCAGAATATAAATGTATAAAAGTCAAAGCAAAATTACACGTTTAAGACTTGATTATAGAGTTACCTCGTCTACATATTGTAGTTTGTTATCCTAAGAATCAGTATACCAAAATTTAGATCAATCGGATAATTAGATCATTAAAATTTGTTGTTAAAAAAGTAAAATAAAATCATAATATTTAAAATTGACGTAAGGACATTCTTGTGATAATTATAGAGTTTCCATACTTTCTATATCATACCTAACTACTACAGGAATCACCATGCAAAGTTTGAAATCGATAGGACAATTCTAAAATGCCTAAATTAACGAAAAAAGCTATTCGTCTCGGACGGACGGACCAACCCTAATTATAGAACAGCCTTGCTACTAAACAAGATATATATCTTTCAACACCCAACTAAAAGGTTGATTTTTCTTTAGTTCTTTTTTTTAACAAAAACATCAAACTAACAAGAACCTTTTTTCACCAACAAAGGATATTTTATGTTTCTTTTTTACTGCAATATTACTTTACATTTTAAATAGCTAATAGCACTGTTAAAGAATTTAATATTTGTCAATTATTTAAGTAAAATTTATATTTTTATTCAATAAAAGCTTTATTTTATTGCTACCTTGCCCTAAAACATTCTTGAAAGGATTTTTGTATCTGCTCTAAAAATAATGGGTAAACTTTTGCAAACACCTGAAACAAATCCCCCGTAGAGCATTGATAAATAAGATGTTAAAAAGAAAATATGTTAAAGATAATTTTTTAAAAAGTAATGAAAATCGGCAAATAAATACAAAAAATAATAGAATAATTCTATATGTACCTTAAAGTTTAGTAATAGTTATTTATTGCATCGTATTAAAGGCAGCTTTCCGTAAATATTAATTTATTAACCGTGGAAAACTGTCTTTAATAGATGCCAAACATGATTTTTAAGTAAGACTGTAAACCGGTTCTAATCCAGAGGATATTAATCTAAGCCATAATGGAAAATACATTTATCTATTCATTTTATTTCATGTCTTATAAACATAAATCATTTTAGACCAACGATAAAAAGCAGCAAAAATCTACCAATTTAATCAACTACCTAAACAAACCTTTTAATTCTTTTAGATCATCATAATTGAAATATTTTCTATATGGTTTCTATTCCCTTACTCTGTTCTTTTGTCAACTTTTTGGCAATCTTCCACAATGATGATAAACACAATTACCCCTTCTCTAGATTAAAATAAGTGATTGGTACGTTTGAACACTCAACTTAATGAATCAATCAATCAAAATTCAAAAGTCCCCAAAGTTGTTAAGCCAACAAATATGATAAAACTTTGAGGAATATTGTAATAAACAGCCCATTGTCCCCTCTCTCTTATTTTTTACCTTTCTTAAAATGTTAGCGTCGCCACTTAAATTTAAATCGCAACAAACGTTAAAAGAAAGATATTTCTAAAGATAAGCAGAATTTAAATCTTAAAAGCCCCCCTTGTAAACACGAGAAAAATTCGCGTTTACATGTTTAATGTGTTCTAAATGGTTCTATTTGGTGGGTTGTACAGATATACGGATTTAGAAATAAACAAAAAAAAATATTTAAGAGAAAAAATTCTAGGGCGGCTTTTAGTATTATTAATAGCCGCATTGGAAGCTCTTAATAGTGCTTATAAAAATGACGTCATACAATACAAATGACCAATACACAGATTAAATTACCAATGGCAGGCCAGTACACATTTTAATTGACCAATGGTAGGCAAGTATGACGCTATTTTTTATAAGAATAATAAAAAAACTTCGGCTTTTAGTATTAAAAATTTGGTCGCATTCTTACATATTGAAGAAAAAAACAGCTGCTTTCCAAAAAGGCGAAATAACTCTATGCAGCCGTTGTATATTCAGTCAGTAAAGCTTTTTATAGTACCAATGAAAATGACCTTATACTAGCCTACCCTTAGTCAATTAAAATATATACTGGCCTGCCATTGGTAATTTAGTCTGTGTATTGACCTATCATTTGTTATTTTTATTGTATGGCGTCATTTTTTCATAAGCACTATTAAGAGCTTCTTAGCCAGTTTACTTCTGCCTTTTTTCTTCTTTTGGTGCTTTATAGTTTTTGAAAGATAGAGATAGCAGATATTTAAATGTTATCTCGTTCACAAATCTTTGGCGGAGATAAATTGAAAACTTTTAGGCATTTTAAGGAACAAAGACAAATTATCAGTAATTTAAATCTAAGTAATGTAATAATTGTATTTATTTTTAGATAATAGATATAAAGTATTTACCATCCCAAAAAAATAATATACGCTTTTCATTTCTTGGTGTCTTATCCTCCTTAAAAATTTTGATCAAAATAGTGCTATCTGTCGTAGATAGATTAATTTTGCAGCCGAGAAAATTATATTTATATTCCCCAACACCAACAGATCGAAAATTAGACAGACGGACAAACAGACAAAGTGTGTTAAAAAGCTTTATTTTCTTTTTAAAAAAACACTACTCAAGATTTTTGTTGGATAATATTACTTTTCCCAAGCAAATAAAATGTAAAAAGATTAAAAATCCTATTTTAAACAGACCAAAGATGTTAAAACCTGGTAAAACACGTATCATTGTTGTGTCAAAATGATGTATTTTCTCTTAAAATATCAACCAACAAAACACAGAAACATTTCCTTCAAAAGATCTTATTGTCCCATCGACTTAAAATATGATCTAATATGTTAGTTCAGGGGTGTATATTCTACATGGTTGACCCTTCTAAAAGGGGGGGGGGGATATGTGGTTATGAGAAAAATGTAAAAATCAAGAGAACTGAAAACATTTTTTCCATTTTTCCCTCCTCCTTGGTGAAAAAAACTAAAAGAATATGTTGGAGGGGGGATAATATGAATAAAATAAAGAGTTCTAACAATATTTCCCCATTTTTTCCCTTCCTTGCTAGAAAAAAACTAGGAGGGAAAAAATGAATTAATTTATGAGTTAATTAGAGAACCATTTAAAAATGGGTATTTAAATAATACTATTTTCTGTTAAATATACTAGAGTAAAGGCGAAACTGGAAAATGTGATCTTTTAGTTATTACTCATGCATCTGGTCATCTTTGTTTATTACTTTTGGCTGGCTTGCTTTAAAAAATCCACTAATTGCTCCTAATGCACTCAAAACAAAAGTAAACAATGAAATAAAACATTTTTTTTTCTTGCTATTTCTAAAATGGAAATGGATTGATAGCAGAAATACTTAGAGGACAAACAACTATTCAGTCGAAAAGAAACTAGAAAATTATAGTTTAAAGTAGTAAGGTTTTTTTGTCTTTAGCTTAAGATCTCAATAACTACTGGACTAAATGAGTTCTTCTTCTTAGGTAAGCTTCATGTATGTTACGGGATGGTTTTACGCTACTTTTTAGATTTGAGTCTTATAAAGGCTTAGAGCTATTTTCTGCGGCGCAGCCACTAGTGTGGTATAAAGGTAAAGTAAACTATTAAAAGTTTATATTGACAAAATGATACCATTTGAGCATCAGTAAAATCTTTATACACAGATATTTAGACCCATATATCTATTTATTTTTAATCTTTCTAATAATGAAGAATCTGTTGTAATGCACATTACATCGAGTAGGATTGATAAAAGGATAAGAATTGTTGTTTATCTCCTTTTCAGAGATACGTAGTAGAAAAAAAAATAATTCTGCTATGGTAGAAGATTTTCTAACAAATTGGAAAATAGCTATTCTTATAATAAAGTAAAAGGATCTGTTTGTGTGTACCGAAGGATCTCACTAACCACTGAACTGATATGGTTCTTCTTTAAATGGTAGTTTCTAATAGGTCATGGTAAGTTTTATAACTATTTTGGGGGAGAGTACGACCATCCTTAAAAAAAAATCGCCAAAAAAAATGTATTTCCCGACAAAAAATTTAGTTTTACTTAAAAAAAAACTACAATTGAAAGTAGGGGGTCAACTCCCCCCCCCCCTAGCTACGCCATCAAGAGCCATTAGAGGCCTCCAGTGGACGTCAAAGGGTGGTTTTAGGCTAATTACTTGTGTAGCAGATCGGACGTAATAGATAGCTTTTTTAAAAACTATTAAAGCCCGCCTCGAGCGGTGTGGCGGCACTTCACGTTGGAATGGTAACGTTGTGGCTGAAGCGATCCAAGAGCGAAGCAACTCGTTCCCTTCGTTTGTACGTCTCCGCTAAGTTAAATAACGAATACTACACGCAAGTACCCACAGGGGATTTTATATGTTTCTGGATAATTAATTGCAGCTATGATTAGCTGCCCACAAATTGGAGTTGATACTCTACTAACAACTGTTTGTGCGGAACTGATGTATTTTCAATAGACAAGTATAGTTTACACAAAATTAATGAATACATATTATATCAATATACATATAGGAAAATTACAGAGAGTATTGAAGTATTGAGGGGGCGTTTCTGATCATACAGGGATGGCAAGGGATACACGTAGGTCTGCGTAGGGTATATCAGCAGGCCGGAGTGTATGTTGAGTTTCCCGTTTAGTCACGTTCAGTTGTGCATGGAAAATCTCCGTGATGCATTGAGGATGCCAAATCCCTGGATAACTGGAGCTCTCTTCTACAAAAGTACATAAGTTAAATATCGCCTAAAACCTACACGCGTAGATGATAGAAAGGTCAAATATACATATAAATGCGGAGCATTATATGTATATCGATTTCTTGGAAAAATATGGCCTCATATGAGATATCACAAGATTATCAAGATTTTAACAGAATATAATAAGTACAAATGTTTCATAATTAAAACTCGAGATCCGTCATTTGTGGGCTTAAAAATTCAAATAAAAGAAAAATCAATAGAGAAAAATTAACGCTTTAAAATGGTACTAATTTCATAAAAATCTGTCCACTCGTTTAGGATCACGAAAATGCCATTCTGCTTATTTTACAAGTATCTCAAGTAAGACCCACTACATTTTCTCCCCTTTTTATCTGGCGAACAGACGTGCCAGATAACATAACGCTCAAATTGGCAAAGACAATAGACTGGTCGGCCAATATTACCTATTGCGATGTCATGGTATTAAGGTTGATAGCCTAGATGTTTTAGTCGCAGTGTTGTATGATGGCAAGGATGCAGGATCTAACATGATGGGCTGTATCTCTGTCATCTGGATCTTCGGGGTTGATGTCGTTGGTAATAGCGACGTTGTCTCTGCGGTTGTCGTAGGTTCTCGCCTCTCAGGTCTGGTGTCGGCCTTCTTCTTTCTCATAAGCTTCTGGTAGGAATGCTTGTTATAAAGATAAAGGTGAGCAATTAAGGCGATGGCGGCTCCAGGTCCTACACGTAGAAATGTGAGGATAATGCATATCAGATCAGTAATAAATTTTAGCCCTAGGATGACCAGGCATGCGAATGCCATTAGGTCGCCATATTCATGGAGCCAGCTCTTGACGCTGCTCCACAAATCAAGTTTGCGTTCCATGTCCGGCACTAGGTTCTCAAGGGTATACAGGGGTAAGTTGTTGGTGGAAAGCTGGTTACAATTTCCATCTCCGATGCAGAGTCCGTAGGTGATCTCCTTCAGGCTTGCCTCGGTGTAGGAAGGGAAGGTGAGGGTGTGTAACCATTCAGCTCTCTCTCTCTCCGTGTAGATTCCTCCATGGCTGAAATCCGTCCAGTTAACTAGAGGGGTGTCGATGGTCATTTCCATGGGGGCCTGAGTCTTGATGATGGCGGGAGTCAGCTGAATCCAGCCTTCTTTAGACTTGACAGTTAGGGGGAAAGTTGCTGAACACGTTACCCTTGTAGAATGCAACTTATAATGTTTAGTTGCAGCATCTGCATAACCATCAGGATCCAAAGGTATATCTTGATAGCAATTGATGTCGTCTTTGATCTTCTGAGTCCTCTTGGTGCACTGGAAGGTCATCAACAGGTCTCCCTTCAAGAGTCCGTAAGTCTGCTCGTGTAGCAGCACTGGTTGGTCTGACTTTCCATGGTAATGGGTTTCGCATATGGTCTTCCGTAGTGTTACATCTAGTTGGCTGAAGGTCTGGCGCATACTGTAGGCTAAATAATTTAAATGTACTGCAGCTTGAAGGTTCACATCTATCTGTCCGGGGTCGATGGTGGCGAGTCTGCTGAGTTCGCTGGTCTTGCCCAGGTAGATGCCGTCGTGGTCCGTGGTGATGACATTAAAGGGGCAATGCATTAATTTCATTGCGCCTGTAGTGTTTAGTAAAACTTGCTGCTGGTGGTCCACTAGGTAGGTGTCCATGGTGGTGAGGGGGTTGATGGTGTTGACCATTTGTAGAGTGCAGGAACTGTCGTTGATATTCCAGACGAATGTCGCGGCGCCAGTGATGCACTCCCCTTTATGATATGGACATGGTAGAGATAGATGATCCGTTTCACTCTCTACCTTGTTGTTGCTAACCAGAAAAGTTTCTTCTTTAAGGAGAATCTGGTACTCAGCTAACTTCAGGGTGTTGTAGTGGATGGTGTCGCCCATGCGGATGGTCTGCCCGATGCAGGTGATCTTGTCGTCTTCCATCTTCAGGGATCCTGCCAGGGTTGCCGAAACGTAGGTTGGGCGGTTAAGTTTCACTTTGATAGGGTCACCGTAGCCAGAAATTTGGTATTCCTGCAACAGTGACATGCGGCGGCAATTTGCTGCAGTAATTTCTTCGTGCCTCATAGTTTGGGGTACCTGCTGTAACTTGAGGTGGCCCCAAACTCCGCACTTGAAATGGTACAAGGATACCCTCACTTCGCAGGAGTATCCGTGTACCTTCGTCAGTGTTGGCCTCTGTAGGATTGTGTAGCGCTCCTTCACTGGAACTTCTTGTGTAGGTTCCTCTGCTCTGCATATTGTTTCCTTGTTGAATTTCTTGATGGTGGAAGGGTTTGTGCAATCTACTATATCTATTGAATATGCCTTACTGGTTGGTGCTACCGAAGCCGTTAGCACCGCGATCAGTGGTAGGAAGATTATCGACATGATAAAATTCCACCTCGCGAGTCTCTAGGATCACCGCTTGACACACTCGTTGATTCTTGTTGAACTCCACTGCTTCGGTACTCAAGTTCCAGAAGACTGCTTGTATCTCGCCGGTGTAGTCGCTGTCCACTAATCCTGCCAGTAAAATTACTCCCTCCCGTTCTATGCTTGAACGGCCAAAGAGTTTCAGAAAATATCCGGGGGGTACACGGGTGTGTAGCTTGAGAGGGACGCAAGTCTGTTGCCCAGGGGGAAGGATTGTGTGGGCGGGGCAGTATATGTCATGGCCCGCACTCTCTTTTGTACCCTTGTACGGCAGCTTTGCTCCGCGTTTGACGGGGATTCTGATTGTCCGCGCAAGTGTAGCCACTGCAGGCGGGTCCATATCCTCGTCTGAGCTGTCTAGCACCTCTTTGCTCTCTTCCACTTGCTGTTGCCAAAGTGTCCCACTCCTCTGCTTCTTTCCTCCGGATTTAACCCTCTCCCCTTTTTCGGGTGAGTCCGTGGACGGCTCTTCATTGTCGCTCAGAGCGCGCTTCTCTACCCGGGGTGCGGAAGGGTATGTGTACGTAGCTCGCTCGCGCTCTCTATCTCGGCGCGGTGTCTGCGGGGGCGAGCTTCTTCTCGGGCTTCTCTCTCTATCGGGGGTTCGCTTGGCATCTCTCCGTTGAGTGCCCGAACCGGACGGTTCGCAAGCTTGATCTCTCTCCCTCCCTCTCCTCTCACTCTGTTCTCTGCGCGGTGTGCGCTGCATCGTTGGTGATCTGGGCGGTGGTGTATCCGGTAGGGGAAGGTTGAGGGGGTCAATGTTGGGCGGTGGTGGTGGTGCTCCTCCCGGTCTATTGGGGGGTCCTCCCTCATCATCGCTGTCATCCCCATTTGAGAAATCAACTCTTGGATTAGGCGGCTTCGCCTGCCTTTCTGGATTCAAGGGAATTTGCTCCCCTGCCTCATCTCCGTCTTCTTCAAATGGTTCTGGGGGAGAAGTTGGGTCTCCATCTGTCATTGCTGGGGGGTAATATGGTTTTAACCGACCAACATGTACAACCAAGTCCTCCTTCTCTCCCGCTGGTATTGTCTGAATCTTGTATAAAACGTCGGCACACTTCTCGGTAATTAAGTATGGTCCACTCCAATGTTTGGTCATCTTCTTCTTTGCTTTACCATGGTTGGGTGCCAAATAAAAAACTTTGTCGCCTACTCGAAATTCGCGACTGCCGTGATACTGCAAAGCATTTCTTCGAATGGTGCTTGCTTGACTCTTCGCCATGGCTTCATACATGGTCGTATATCTGTCCAATAAATTTCTCACGGCTGTGGGAATATCCTTGTCATCGTCAGGGTTGGGTAACCGCAAAATCAAATCCGCGGGTAGAGTAGCCTCTCTACCCTGGAAGGCAAGAAAGGGGGTCACGCCGGTGCTGCTGTGGATCCTCGTGTTGTACGCCAGGACAACTCCAGGTAAGTACTCTGGCCATAGAGTCTCCCGTCCTTGGATCACGGTTCTCAGCGTCTCTTCCATGGTCCGGTGCCACCTCTCTATAAGGTTGCTCTGGGGGTTCGCCACGGGGCCTAGCTCGTGCTTAACACCGAGCTTCTGCAAGAGTTTCTTCATGATGGTATTGCAGAACTCTTTTCCCTGATCACTGTGGAATGCCTGCGGGCATCCAAAGGTACAAATGAACTTGTCCATAATCGTCGTGGCGACCTCGTCGGCGGTCTTCTGTCTCAAGGGGTACGCCTGAACGAAGCGTGACCATCCGTCCTGTAAGGTCAGGATAAAATTGTATCCTTCTGTAGTTGTGTCGAACTTGCCCACCACATCCATATAAACTGTCTGGAGCGGGTACCCGTTTTGAATGGGTACGTGCGCTCCTATCTTGATGTTGGCCTTGATGTTCTTCTGGACGCAGTCATGACAGACGGCGATCCTCAGGCGGATGTCTGCTTGATGTCCCACATAATAAAAATTCCTCAAAAACTTCGATATGGTGGAGTGCATGCCAAAATGCGCTCCTGTGGTAGTTCTGTGGCAGTGAGTGAACACCTCTTCTCTCAGGGACAAGGGGACCATGATTCTGCGTCGCTTCCCCGTGAAAGTGTTGATCTCCTGCTCAATGACTCCATCTTCTGCAATGCGCAGAGTGTCGAAAATCTCAGCCAGCCGGTGCACGTCCCTACTCTCTCCACGCAGGGTTGCCTTGTCTGGTGCACGCCGGTCAACGCCTATCCATCTACGAACCTTTTCCAAAATAGGGTCGTCTAACTGATGCCGGTACACTCTATCTCTGTACCGTTCTCGGCGGTCAGGAAGCTCGTCAGCAGGATCATCCACAGCTCCGACGTACTCTTCCTGCTCAGCCTCTTCCTCGGCTGTGGGGTCTGGCATGTCAGCATCGGTACGCCGGCTTAACGCGTCGGCGTTGGTATTGAGTCTCCCCGGCCGATGAACCACACGGAATTCGTAACCAGCCAGCTCCTCAGTCCACCTGGCCATCATGCCAGTGTTCTTCTTCAGTGACTTCAACTGCTTGAGGGCGCTGTTATCCGTATTAATTTGGAACGGCTTGAAGCTCAGGATTGTCCGAAACTTTCTGATGCCATAAATAACTGCGGAGGCTTCTCCTTTCCATGAGGGATATCGCTGTTCCGCGCCAGTCGTCTTACGTCCCATGGCGGCGATCAACCTTTCGGCGCCATTCTGAACCTGACTCAGGATCGCACTGATTGCTCTTCCGGAGTAGTCGGTGGTCAGTTGAAATGGGGTATCCGCTTCAAAATCAGGCACAGCGCGGATGGGGGCATTCTGGAACTTG
The DNA here is from genome assembly GCF_053477335.1 of Acartia tonsa. Classification (NCBI taxonomy): domain Eukaryota; kingdom Metazoa; phylum Arthropoda; class Copepoda; order Calanoida; family Acartiidae; genus Acartia; species Acartia tonsa. Next base: position 8,308,985 of record NC_137264.1, read on the forward strand.
TCCTTCAACTGCTGGAACTGCTCATCCATCCCTGGGGTCCACTCTAGCTTCGTGGCTTTCTTCTGTGCATTCATCTCACACGTCAAGTCGGCGTACTCCGGTATGAAGGTCCGGTAGTACCCGTAAAAACCAAGGACACTATTCAACTCGGCGACAGTTGAGGGCGGCGGCCAGTTCTTGATACGCTCCACATACTCTGGCACCATACCGATACCCTCGTGACTTAGCATGTGGCCAAGATACTGGATCTTCTTCTGGAACAGCTTGCTCTTCTTAGCCTTCAGCTTGATTCCAGCCTTGCAATGTGCCTCAAAAACCTGTCGCATCTGTGGTACATGATCCGCAACTCTCAGGTTGTATGATATTACGTCATCGAGGTAGCATTGCGCTACCTCGCTCCCCAGCGGGTTCATTGCGGTGCTGATGAATCTGCTGTATACCGCTGGTGCTGTGCTGATGCCGAAGGGCATGCGGCGGAATTGCCACAAACCCGTTGGCGTGGCAAAAGCCGTCAGCTCCCTGGATGCTGGATCGATGGAGATGTTGAAGTAGGCGGCTGTGGCATCTAACGTTGAGTAAACACGATGTCCTCCTGCGCGGTCCAATAGCGTCTGTATCCTCGGCAGCGGGTAACTATCTTGCTCTAAGCAACTGTTTAACCTGCGGAAGTCCACTGCCCATCTGATCTTTCCATCCTTCTTGCGCACGGGAACAAGGGGGCTCGCCCATGGCGATGAACTCGGCTCAATCACTCCTTGGTTGAGCCAGTCGGCCATCTGTGCCTCCAGATCCTTCAACATCTTAGGGTTCAGTTCCCTGTATCTCTGCCTGATGGGCTCCGTCCCTGGCTTGAGCTTCAACTTCATAGTTACCAGGTCTGTGTGCCCAGGGGCCTCTCGACTGAATATGTCTCTGTATTCGTAAATGAGCTCCTTGACTTGCTTCTTGACATCGGGGTGCTCGTTCAGTAGCTCGTTGTCCTCCATCTCCAGGTCCTCCCAAACTTCCTTGAATGTGGGGTTCTCCATCTGCTCCTTCGTCATGGGCTTGGTGGCGTCGCTCGTCTTGTTCTCGGACATTGACTGAATAACTTCATGGGGCTCTCTCAACACCAAGCTTTCGGTGTTGATCACCATACTGCTGTCCTCACAAATCTCGGCGGTGAACACACACCCGGCCGATGCAATGCACGGCGCCTCCTGCAAGTTGACGACAGGGATGCGGACTATCCCATTCTGCTGGGCTCTGTATACTCCTTCCAACACACGCACTGGACTATCATCTAAAACGGTCTCTTCTACCATGACAATCGCTTGCGGTCGGAGTTCTCGGCTAGGAAGAAAATTCACGACAGACACTGACTCTGGCGCGAGAATCCTAGTCGCTTGGACGGACAAACGGACAGGACGCGGCCGCTTACCTACTGCGACGGTTTTCAAACGAACGGCCGGCCCTTGGGAATTACGAAGCGGTCCCTTGACATTACGTGTCCAAACGTTTTTGCGCTCAAAATCTGCTTTTGCTTTGTGCTTAAAAGAAAGTTGCGCAACATATGATTCGACGGAATCTGGTTTAAGTGCTAAAAACTCACGTGAATGGTGCACATTACCATTCGCAAAATTATCTTCTGCTTTACATAAATCTTTAAAAGTGGGCGTACAGACATTTACAGCATTACTATAGCTACTTATTTCTGCATTCAGCTCCTCGAAGGCTCGTAATGAAACACTTATCTGAGGGTTGGGGGGCGAGTGCTCCCCCGGCGGTTTTCCAGACCGCTCTTCGTCTTCTGAGGTACTTGGAACCTCGTAGTCGATGGACTGCACAAGCGGGACTCTCGTCTGCTTCACGACCAACGCCGCCTGCACCGGTGATGAGTAATCTAGAACTCCACGAATCTCCTCGACCCACTTGCACCCAAGATTGATGGGGGTGCGAAGCTCAGGTATAACCAAGGCCTCTCGAATGTAGCTAGGACAGTCGTCTCCCAAGATAACGCTGATGTTGTAAACACGGCCGATGACGTCCATATCGCCGCCATTCGCCGCTGTTCCCACTGATAACTCGCAAGGAACGATCGGCAACTGTAGTTTCCGGGCTAACTCCTCATTTACGGCGACTCCTTCGTGCAACTTGTTACCGGTATCGATGAGACCATAGGTCCGCACAGTCGGTCCATTTGCACGCAGGCTGATCTTAACCATGGCCCGGGCGCCTCTCCGTCCTTGCATCTGATTGAGGGTGGTAGGGTCTACAGCTGCTGAGGGACTCCGACCTACCGACGGGAGCCCTCTCTCACATTTTTTGAAGTCTTGCTTCTGTGGCCAACTGCTTCCAGACAGTTGACATCTCCGTAGAACTGCGCCTGGTCATCGTCTCCTACGCCACTGTCCGCGTCTCCAGGTTCGTTGGTACGCATCTCTCGCACGGCGTGCCGGCCACGATCTTGATATTGTCGGCCGCGTCCGCCGCTGTTGGCGTTCTTCTCCTGGTTCCTCTTGCGCACGTTCGCCAGCTTGTCCTCAGGAATAGTACACGTCTTCTGCCAATGGCCAGGCGTGCCACACCTCCGACAGTTGCCTTTCGGTTTGTCTTTGGTGGCACCGCCCGTACCCTTACTCGCTTGCTGTTTCTTCTTAGGGCAATTACGCGAATAATGGCCTGTCTGGTTACAATTGTAGCACTTGACGCTACTGGTTCCATCTCCGACAGCGTTGACCTCCATATCCTCGGTGCCGTCGTTGCGATAGATGACACGGTTGGACGTGGCGAGGCCATCCATGGAGGTATCTTCAGCATCTCCATGGTGAATAAGTTGGCGCTGCGTGGCAATCTCGTTCATAATAACGTTCCGTAGGACACCCATGCTGGTAATACTAGGTAGCTGACAGAAAACTCTTTTTCGTACCTCTCGATGGCGTAAACCAAGGGTTACCTCTTTTCGGAATTGGCCTGGATCACGGTTGTCTGGGGAGTAGGCCTTCAACCACATCTGCTCTTTCTTGGCAAGGTACGTCTGCGGAATCTCGTTCTTGCCCTGCGACAACTGCTTATACGCGTCCTTGTTGATGTCTGAATCTGATGGTGCTAGGAATATGGCGTCCAGCCTATCCATTACCTGCTCAAGGGTGAGCGCATCTTGGTTGTCAGCGACTTCTCGGGCCATCTGGAACGCTTCTCCGTCGAGACTCTGGATGTATTGGCCTTTCCTGCCCTCTTGATCCGATGGGTGATGACGGGCAATTCTAAACGCATTGGCCATCTTGGTCTTGTGGCCATCCCAATCTTCTCCGGCACGGTTGCAAAACCGGGGAAAATTCTGCTTGTTAAGCTTCCGACGCTGGTTCTCCAACCAGTTTTCGCCTAGCGCAATGAGTTGAGCGTTCTCATTCGGCGCTCCTGCTGCCTGTGCCTCTTGAATAGCACGCTGCAAATTCAACTGCTCTAGATCAGCGGCCTGTTGAGCTTGCGCCATCTTTGAAACTTAACGAAATTTCTTCAAAATTTAAGGAAAATTTTACCAAGTTGATGTCCCAGACGTCAGAATGGCTCCACACTGGTCTCCAAACACAGGGGTTTTCGTCCTTTCTGATCTCAGTTCTCATAAAACTCGTCTGGATGTACACAATCGTCCGAAATTACCGTAGTTCCTCTGGGTAATTTCCTCGTAAATCTCCTGTTGAGCACTGCGGTTTATCCAAGCACAGCTGTCACCAGTTTGACTGTAGCAGATCGGACGTAATAGATAGCTTTTTTAAAAACTATTAAAGCCCGCCTCGAGCGGTGTGGCGGCACTTCACGTTGGAATGGTAACGTTGTGGCTGAAGCGATCCAAGAGCGAAGCAACTCGTTCCCTTCGTTTGTACGTCTCCGCTAAGTTAAATAACGAATACTACACGCAAGTACCCACAGGGGATTTTATATGTTTCTGGATAATTAATTGCAGCTATGATTAGCTGCCCACAAATTGGAGTTGATACTCTACTAACAACTGTTTGTGCGGAACTGATGTATTTTCAATAGACAAGTATAGTTTACACAAAATTAATGAATACATATTATATCAATATACATATAGGAAAATTACAGAGAGTATTGAAGTATTGAGGGGGCGTTTCTGATCATACAGGGATGGCAAGGGATACACGTAGGTCTGCGTAGGGTATATCAGCAGGCCGGAGTGTATGTTGAGTTTCCCGTTTAGTCACGTTCAGTTGTGCATGGAAAATCTCCGTGATGCATTGAGGATGCCAAATCCCTGGATAACTGGAGCTCTCTTCTACAAAAGTACATAAGTTAAATATCGCCTAAAACCTACACGCGTAGATGATAGAAAGGTCAAATATACATATAAATGCGGAGCATTATATGTATATCGATTTCTTGGAAAAATATGGCCTCATATGAGATATCACAAGATTATCAAGATTTTAACAGAATATAATAAGTACAAATGTTTCATAATTAAAACTCGAGATCCGTCATTTGTGGGCTTAAAAATTCAAATAAAAGAAAAATCAATAGAGAAAAATTAACGCTTTAAAATGGTACTAATTTCATAAAAATCTGTCCACTCGTTTAGGATCACGAAAATGCCATTCTGCTTATTTTACAAGTATCTCAAGTAAGACCCACTACAACTTGATATCATAAAGTAGCAGAGCCCCTAGAGACTAGTGGTTGATAATTTGTTTCGTAGAATACTTATCTATCTTTCTGATTGTAATACTACTGTCAAAAGTAGTTCAATTAAAACCTCTAAAATCCGTTATTGAAAAGATAAATAGGCATTTTGATTTAGTGGTTCGGCCAGTTTTTTTTCTTCATGCAAAGTTGTTCTATAGAGTGCTTGTTCTCTTACTCTGTTTATTTGCCTTTTTCACACGTTTCAACATTTTTTTATTTCTAGCTATATATTTCATTAATCTAAAGGGACAAGACAATGGGTGTATAAATTGATGTTCAAATCCAAAATAACCCCTTTTTTTATATTAAAATTATCTGTTGAAAATTTGCACACTGTTAGTTTAGACCAACCAATCATAATTCAATAATAGTACCCAAACTTTTTGAGCTAAAGATTGAGGTAATGAGTCATAAACTTTGGGTATCTATGTTCAAACCAATCTTTGGTGTGTTCAATTGTTTGATTTTTGCGTTTTTTATTTGTGGATATTTTTGTTCTTGTTTTTTTAAGATTGAGGACACATGAAAATGTTTGTAGATGGATTTATAAGATACAATTGCAGATTTAATGCAATATTCGGTATTTGAAAGCGAAGCTTTTCTATAGTTACTGTATGTCAATCTGTTAAACGTTGCTTTGGTAAACATAGCACACACACTTATCGAGAAAAACCCTTGCAACGCCTTATTTTTAGATTTAAAACCCTAGATGAGATGTCACTCACTATATACTTCAAACTTGAAAAAAATTCCATCATATTTGTTCATTAGCCACATAATGATTCATTTCAATAATACGGGTGACGATTTTTCGGATTACATATGAATAAAATGGAAAACTCTGCCCAAATATGTACACTTTTTAACCAATAATTAGGCCGGATGGCTGCTACGCCGTGTTCTTATTGGTCCAATTAACCAAGTATTGATCTAGATATAATATATCTATTTTGTTAGCAATATATCAATAATCTAAAATTTTCACGAAGAAAGAAAATGATTTGTTAAGCTATTATAAACAGTATTAACCCATAAATAATCAGCAAGGACGAATGATAATCAGTAGCGCAGCATTTAAAAAACCAGACAAAATTTTAAAAAAATGGTAAAATTTTTCACGGGGTGGGGGGACATTAAGCTCTTTATTACATTAGTCCCCCAAAGTTTTATAATAACGTTTTCTTATTCGTTGGCTTAATAACTTTGGTTGGTTGGTTCATTAATTTGAGTGTCTAAACGTTTCTCCCACTAATTGTAATCTACAGAAGGGGTATTTTTGTGTATTACCATTTGGGATGTACACCAATTTATCTTATCCCTATAGATCCCTGAAACACTGTAGGGTGCAGAGATGTACAGACACAAAAAGATTCCTTATGTATAGAGTAGCTACGCTATTCTAAGTGCATCAATTTATGTAATTTAGACTTTGACTTGGTGTCAACGATGTTAAAATAATAATTATTTTTTTAACAATCAAGGATTCCCTTTGTTTTTAAAAGCGAAGCTTTTCTATAATTTGGGTAGGTCCGTCCGTCCGTAAGGGTTAGCTCCTATCGATTTTAAACTTTGTATTAACAGTTACTGGTACGATTTAGTAAGCGTAGCAACTCTATAATCGTTACTAGAATGTCCACACATTTACTTAAAACATGTTGATTTTTAACCTTTTTGACAAAATTTAGAAGCATCTGAAGTCCTAAAAATAGTATACAGTATACTGTAGTAAATAGTATACTGTATTTATACAGTATTGCAACAAATTTATTTTATATATGCTTTTACAGTTCTGACACTCTACAAGTGTTAATGTTTATTTGTCTTGCTGTTTCAGATCTTCGCTTTAATGTATGTTGTCATCCTTGTAATAAAAAAATTGTATGTGATGTTGTCTGTTACTTATTATCTCAAGAATTTGTAGGTTATACTCACGCTCAGTTTTAATATCTCCTAGCCCCTAACGGAGCTAACCCTGCGGGGCTTTAACCCTATAGAATTAACAATGTATAGGTAGCTTACCCCATTCTGCTTTACTAAATATTTTAAAAATATTTGTCTTATCAAATCACATATTTAAAGAGAAATTAGCAATAGTAGTTTCTAGCAAAAAAATGTAAAAAACCTAAGAATGTAAAAAATGAAATCGAAAACAATAAAAAAAATGCCTTTAACAAATAGTTGTAAATGTGTCTTAAAACAAAAAAAAATGCATTTTAAATGCTAGGAAAGGGAAAATCATTCGTAAATTTAGATCATGCTATGACTGTGTTTAACACATTTCTGGAATATTTCCTAATGGGAATTTTCTAGGAATCTGAAGGGATAAGACAATTGCCGATATATTGATGTACATTCCAAATGATGATACACAAAATCATTCCGTCTGTAAATTACAATTAGTGGTTGAAATGGTGGACACTCAATTAATGAAGCATCCAATCAACATTCACTTAAGCCTCCAAAGTTGTTAAGCCAACAAATACGATAACCTTATTTTAAAAAAATTGGGGTCTAGTGTAATAAACAGCTCAATGTCCACTCCCACATTGGAATTTCCCTCTAGAGGCAAGGGTGACCCACAGAAAAAGATGAAATATAAAGAACACAAAATAACATCTTTTAATTATAAGATTCTTCGTCTCTACATTTAAAACACCAAGATTTTTAATTCAAACTTTAAAGTAGGTGCATTTATAAGGAAGGTTCGTTAAACTTTGCTTTTTAAGTAGAAACCGCATCATAACGAATGACGTTAAAAATAGTTCAGACACATCACTGTTAACCTTATATAAAAGTAACAGGATCTCTGCCTGTCTGTACCAAAGGATCGCGTTAATCGCAAAACCGATATGGTTCTCCTTTATAGGGTAACTTCTCATAGGCCTTGGGAAGGTTCATGGCAGTTGAGAGCCTTTATAATGTTTTAAGTCATCCCGGCAACTATAGTCTTAGTCAGACTATCCTAATATACAGCATTGCTGGAGACGGCCTTCTAGAAAAAAGATAAACATCTAGCAAAGAAGCTTTTTTTCATACAATAAACTTAAACATCAAAACTGGAACATGTAATAGGATAATCAATTGTTAAACTTTTTCTTTTAAGTTCCAAAAGGCAGAATTCATTAAATGCGTGGGAGGAGGTCGAAGCTTTATATAGTGACTAAAAAAGGACATCAAACTGGCCTACCATTGGTCAATCACAAAATGTATACTGGCCTTCCTTTGGTAATTAAGTCTGTATATTGGCCTATTATTGGTCATTTGTATTTTACTACATTTTTTTATGGGCACTATAAAGAGCTTCTAACAATGGCGATTAAAGTTAAAACTTTTTTTCTTGATATTTTCCACTTTCCCTCTTGTTCAAACAAATGTAAGTTGTAAAAAAGGGGTTTAACCATTAAGCAGAGATAAGGGACAAGGTCGTGCAATCAAAGAGTTGGTGTTCCTATGGATTTTACTTAACCAAATATCCCGGGTGTTTAAGCGGAAAAGGGGAAAATTGGCTCCCCGTAGTTTTTCTGGGTTATTGGACCTTACGTTACAGTGTCATGGAAAGCAGCCTCGCCCGTATTGAGGTAAGGGATATTGAATGTTAGCTGTGGGTCCCTAAAAGTAAAGGTGACGGTTGAATATTAACGTAAATCTGCTTCATTTCCAACGAATTCAAACCAGTACTAATCCGTTAAGAGTAGCTCTTCACAAATTTAAAAAAATGACTTCATCCAATAAAAATGACTAATGATAGGTCAATAGTAATACACAGGCTAAATTACCAATGACAGGCCAGTGTGACATAATTTTATAGGCACCTTAAAAAGCTTTCTGCTAAACGTGAACATTGCACAAAAAACTTAATTACAGATTTATCTACTATATTATTTACGTATCTGCAACACTGTACTAGATTTTTGATTATAAAAAGCCCTACCATATCCCTGAAAGCGTATTGAATCGGCCGTTTTCTGCAAATAAATTGCTTGTCTTAAAATCCTTTTATTGAAAATGAGAGTTGAAAGTTGGGTTTTAAAAATATCTAAATGCGTAGACACTCTATAATTTTATCTATTCAATAGGTAACTATGATTTGTTTTATTACACTAGTCCCCAAATGTTTGTAATAACGTTTTCTTATTCGTTGGCTTAACAACTTTTGGGTATTTAGTTTAATTTGATTGGTGGATTCATTAAGCTGAGTGTTCAAACGTTTCAACCACTAATTTTAATCTACAGAATGGGTAATTTTGTGTTTTTGGGGATTTATATAAATTTATCGGCCTTTGTCTTATCCCTTTAGATCCCTGGTTTTATAAAGTGTAGATAATCTTTAGTCCTGTCTATTTTATGTATTTAATAAAAGATTTTCATTTCAAACCTAGAATAAGATATTTATCTGAGATAGAATTAGAATGAAATTAATGTAATGTCCTTGTTATAATAATTGTGTTCATAAGAAAACGTGCAGAAAACCACAGTACATACCTACAAAGTAAATTATGCATTATTATTTTGATTATAGTTTTATTAATCAGTAAATTATATTTAAGGGATGGACGGACAAGCATCCCTATATAAAAGTAACAGGATCTCTGTCTCATATCTGTTTGTCTGTCTGTCTGTACCGAAGGATCTCGCTAACCGCTGAACCGATATGATTCTCCTTTACATGATTGCTTCTCATGGGTTATTGAAAGGTCTATAATTATTTTTGGGAAGGGTACCACCACCATCAGCCTTAGAAAAAAATTACCGCCCCCAAAATTGAAGAAAAAAATTCTATTTGTAAAACTAAAAGTAAAAATGGGGGGGGGGGTCTACTCTCCCCCTAAAAGGCCTATAGGGGCATATCCGCTAGTAGGCATTATAGTAGCTGCATTATCAAAATTGTTTTACTAAAATATCTTTACTATTTGATAGAAACGCTTAGAGTATAATAATATTCTTTTAATTAAGGCATTTATTAAATCTAAGTTTTCAAGACAACTTTCACTTATCTTCCTTTGTTAACACTGTCAGGGAAATGTTATCTGAAGAATAATTTTAATAATATAAGCAGGTAAAATTTTAAAGATGGGAACCCAGAGAAAAATGTTTTAATATTGCCTCGTAATACAGGGATCTAAAGAAATAAGACAATGGCCGATAAATTGATCCACAATTAAGATTAACAAAATAAAATGATATAGCGCAATTTGAAATGTTTGAATATTCAACTTAATTAACCAACCAAGTCACTAAACTCCACAAAGTTCTTAAGTAGACGAATAAGAAAACGTTATTATAAAACTTTGGGGACTAGTGTAACAAACAGCCCATTGTCCCCTCTCTCTCTGCTCGTATTACCATTTCAAAAAAAAAAATTTCAACTTTATTTGATGCCCTTTACGAGATCTTTACAATGAACCATCTCTCCGTGGCACTATAAAACTATTTTTTTTTAAATTTTTATTTTACGAAATATTTATCTTTATTTCTATTTGTTTGTTTTATTAAGTATATCTTGATACAAAATAATCTACAAAAGAAAAAGGAAAAAAATGGCGAATTAAAATGTATATTTTGTAAGGATCCCCGCAAAGGCTAAGTTTTTATTTTTTTTTAAACGAGAAATTGAAGTATTAACTTACATACATTCTAACTGAGGGCCACCGTTCAAGAGGTCTTTTATATTATCAATAAATTTTGTGGAACCTCAAAAAAAACTGTCTTTTTGTAGCCCACTTTTTAATATAAAGTTGGATTAAAAATGATAAATGTTACATGATTAAGAACAAGATTTTATGCTTTGATAGAATCCTTTTCTTTCTGGGATTAATATTTTATTTATTTAAATAATCAAAAGAAAAGATTTATAGACAGAATTCATTAATAATAATTTACATATTGAAGGCCTTAAAAGTAATGACAGTTAAGTCATATAGGGAGGGGATATGGGCTTTTTATTACACTAGTCCTCAAAGTCTTAAAAATAACGTTTTCTTCTTTGTTGGCTTAACAACCTTGGGGATTTTGATTGATTTGTTTATTTAGTTGGTGGTTCAAACGTTTCAACCATTAATTGTAATCTACAGAAGAGTTAGTTTTGTGTATCATAATTGGGGATGTACATCAATTTATCGTCCATTGTCTTATCCCTTTGGATCTCTGTAAGCATGTCTCGTTACACGTCACACCCATGGGAAATTTTCTTTTATAAAAGATGCTCAAAAACTTTATCCGGGAAAACTTTTGAGATGAATTGATAAGTAAAAAGATAAAATTGAAGCAGTTGATAGTGCCTAATAAAAATTACGTCATACAATACAAATGACCTCATTTCTTATTAGGTACTATTAACTGTTCTATATAATTGTAAATCAATTATTAAAATTCAAAATTAATTATGTTTTTATTCACAGCTTATTTAACATTAAAATTTAATTTTTTGGATCATGGAAAGAAAACGAAGTTGCGGGTTTCGTCATAATTTCACAGTAGCTTTCAAAATTTTATTAGGTTATTTTAGGTTTTTCCGTTTTTTTTCCATGACCCAATTTTTTATCATAAAAATATACTTATCTTTTATCCATTGAAAATTCCAAAGAAATTTAATTTCCTATTGGAACATATTTTGACATTTTAAGTGTCTTCCTTTTATATTAATGAATATCAAAATTCTAGAACAGAAATTTGAAATTGAATAAATTAACAAAGTAACAGGATGTTTGTCTGTCTGTCAGTACCGAAGAAGCTCGCTGAACCGACATGGTTCTTCTTTACAATGTAGCTTTTCATAGGTCCTGGATAGGATTATAACTATTTTTTGGGGAGAATAATGGCCCCTTGAGGCCTTTATAGGCGTAGCAGCTAGTCCTTATATAAAAGTAACAGGATGCCTGTGTGTCTGTACCGAAAGATATCGGTAACCGCTGAACTTATATTGTTCTCCTTTACAATTCGAGCAATGGAGGGTTGTAAGTAAAATAGCTAAAAACCATCTTATGACATTTATAGTTCTATCCACAAAAGTACAACCCATTCAGACCAGCAATTACCGAGATCTTAGGCTCCAGTGCATAAACCATATCACTTTATATTATGGGATATATATAGATACACTTCCTCTAAATTTTTTAAAAAATGTCTTAATTTCATATTTTTTTCCCATGGGGAAAAGAGAAAATTTAGCAATTAAAATCTACTTAGCTTTTTAGCAAAAATGACAAATTCCTATTTTTTGAATAGACAAATATTCAGAAAAAAATATAATAAAACAGATATTCTATTATATAAAGTAGTAAGGTTTTTGTCTGTTGCGAAGGATCTTACTAACCGCTGATCCGATATGGTCCTCTGTACAAAGTATCCGAGCACCAATAAACAATAGGATCTAATGATATGTTTAAAATAAAAGATATCATTTATTTTGCTATTATTTAACTTTAATGTCTTTTTAGACAATACCTACCAAAATGCTTTATTTCATACAGGGGATTGAAAATAAAAGATAAAATTAGCTTACAAAAAAAATTGTTAGTAGTTTAGAAAAAGCTTATAATTTATGTAGGTTTTGGTATGTAATAAATTTATAAAAGTTTTTTGATGAGTAATATCCTACCTATGCCGGCTTCCCTGTAAAACTGTATACTAACAGGGACTTTAAGGGATAAGACAATGGCCGATAAATTAATGTACATCCCCAATGATGATACAAACAATTACCACTTCTGTAGATTACGATTAGTGGTTGAAACTTTTGGACACTCATCTTCATGAACCAAAACATCTAAATTCAATACGTGTCCCCAGAGTTGTTGAGCCAACGAACATAACGCTATTATAAAACTTTGGGGACTAGTGCACATTGCACATTCAATAGTCCCCTTCCTGATGCTGTGAGTATTGGTGCAAAAAATATGACGTAACAAAAAAAATTAGCCAATGAGAGGCCACTATAAATTTTACCATTGGTCAATAACGGCCTCTCATTGGCTAATTTTTTTTGTTACGTCATATTTTTTGCACTAATACTCACAGCATCCCCCTTCCTCCCTGATATACTAGGTATTTAGTTGTATCACAATTGTACATGTTGTTTCTTTGTTTTTACTTGATTTACCATTGTTAACAGTCTTTATTATTGTCACTCTAATAAGGGGTCCTACAAATTATTAAAAGAAGTTGTATCAACTTTTTTTTTATAGCTAGCCGGTTCTTTTAGTAAGTAGTAGATGTAAAATTTTTCATAGAATTCAGATATGCAATCGGTTTTTTTGTAGACCTCTTATTTTTTAAGTAATTTAAGTTTTTTAAAAAAATAATTAAGTCGGTTTTAAGGTACTAAAACGCAACAAAATAAAAGAAGAATATGGCCAGTAAGAACAAAAATAGTAAGATCTTTAATTTGACACCTTACTTTTAAAATTCTGTTGAGTAATTATTGAAAAAATCTATTTTTTTAACCTCGGTATAATAAAAACTTTAGACCTAAATATTTTCTCAAACAGACATAAAAAACATGGGTTCATATATACCTTCAGAATCAGAAAAATATTACGAATCCATTGTAAGCAAAATTGAAAAAAATTAAAAAATTAAAAAATTAAAGAAATGGCCAATTATTTTTTTTGTTCAGACAACACTATTGTCTTCCCTTTTTTACCCCCTCTTTACCCCCTCTTTACCCCCTTCCCATTTTTATACTCAATTGAAGAATTAAGACGTTGCCTGTACAATATAATATGATATTTTCATATAATTCCTTTTATTGTAGTTTATATACTATATTGTAAACTTTTTTTTTCAATTTTGCTTACAATGGATTCGTAATATTTTTCTGATTCTGAAGGTATATATGAACCCATATTTTTTTATTTGTGAAATAATAAAATTAAGTTCAAAGTTTTTATTCTCGTGGGTTAAAAAAAATCGATTTTTTCAATAATTACCTGACAGAATTGAAAAAGTAAGGTGTCAAATTAAAGATCTTACTATTTTTGTTCATAATGACCATTTTCTTTCTTTTTTTTGTTGCATTTTAGTACCTTAAAATCGACTTAATTTTTTTTTTTTTAAACTTAAATTACTTAAAAAATAAGAGGTCTACAAAAAAACCGATTGCATATCTGAATTCTATGAAAAATTTTACATCTACTACTTACTAAAAGAACCGGCTAGCTATAAAAAAAATAGTTGATACACCTTCTTTAAATTATTTTTAAGAATTTAATTATCCTTTTCTACAATGTAAATTTTCAGCAACCTATTTCGAAAACCATACTAATGTTTTTAAATGCTATTTAGGTTTAATGTTTTAATACTTTTTGTTATGAAAAACTGATACCCTATGTAAGTTATTTTTGGGATCTTTGGTTTTTACAAAGACATAGAACTTACCTAAACATTTTTTAGTAGCTATATGCGATAAAATACATGATGAAACTAAATAGATTAAGGTATTTGCATTTGCCTTGGTAAAAATTAAAAGTTTAAATATTCGATTATTTTGTAGACCTCAATGCTCGCCTTTCAAAATTGTTCCCACCGTTTTACAATGTTTTAGTCCACATATGGTCATTGAAGACAGCAAATAATCGCAGCTTTTTTCGTTAATATGTTTGAAATATTAAATCATTAAATATTTTACTGAAATTTTTACTGTGAAACAGTTTACTGTTTTAAGTTTATTTGAAATGTAGCAAGTTTGTTTTTGCTCAAGAAGGAAGAGGATATTAGAATGTTTATCATGCTAGTCCCCGAAGTTTATAATCATGTTTTCTCCGTCGTTTGCTCAATATCTTTGGGGACTTTTCTGAATTTTGATTGGTTGGTTAATCAAATTGAGTGTCCAAATGTTTTTTAACCACTAATTTTAATTTACAATTTATCGACCATTGGCTTATCCATTTAGATTCCTGGTTATTGATACTCTTCTTAAGAACAAATGTATTTTGTTGAGACCATAAAATTGTCATTATTACAAGAACACTTATCACATATGGCATTAAACTTTCATAAAATTGTACAATGCACTTTTACAATAAAACAAATAAGAAATTTTTACATTTAATGTAATTGCAAGATGATCAAACAAGGATCAGTCATAAAAATGTTTTATGGCTGATACGCGTTAAATAACAAGAATAGTAATTTATTACATCGTATTATAAACAGCTTTCCCCGGATATAAAAATATTCAATTATAAGATTAAAACCAGTTTTTTACGCGTGCTGAACGTACGGGCTAAAAAACTGGTAAAATCTTATGATTGTAAATTATTATAATCCTAGGAAACTAAATATAAAACGATGCTATACATCATTTTTTAATATGGCTGAGAACCGGTTCTAATCCACCGGATATTAGAAGCGATACTGGAAAAAACTTTATTTATTAATAAAGCTAGTTAGAGTCATTCTACAAACCTTTCTTTCTCCCAAATATCAAACATAAATTTGTGGATGATGGGAGGAAAGTTTAACCCATTATCCATTGCCCAATTCCCAAGATTTACTTTCAATTTTCATAATCCTATTATATAAAGTACTAAGACTTTATCGTCTGTAGCGAAGGATCTCGCTAACCGCGGAACCGATGTGGTTCTCTTTACAGTAAAGCTTCTTATAAGTCCTTGGATGGTTTTAGTCTATTTTAATTTCATAAAAGAAAGTCTGATATGGTTTTAGGCTATTTTATTGCCCTGTCATATTCCTCTGAATATGACAGAGCAGTCGCTAGTTCATCATTATTGAGTCCAAAAATAGCTCCAGAAAGTTTCATAAAAATATGTATGAATTTTTTTTGAATGAATATCATGTGAAAATTTTGGGGTCTTTAGAAACTTTTGTTATTTTTCATTATCATTCTTTATAATTTCCTTCCTACCCCCATCTCCTTCCCTTCCCTTCTTTCTCTCCTTCCCTTCTTTCTTTCTTCCTATTTACGCTGTCTCTTTGGCACTCATTAGAAAACAACAACAGCGTTAATATCACCAGAAATTGTTCAAATAATTATCGTAAAATTTCCCGAATTTTTCACAGCAAAATTTCCATGAAAAGTTTTAGCAAAGCAATCTTTTTACAAACATTTACCTAGGGTTTTCTAGGGGAGAGAGGGAAAAGTCAACTCTCCATCAAATCTTATTGGAAAAATTTTGTTGTCAACAAATAACTAGGAAGAAAATGTTGTTAATTTTGACGAAGCCCAATCTGTTCTACTTTTGATTCCTGTGACGTCATAAAAATGAAGTAGATAAGAGGAGAAGTGGGAAAGAAAACTTCTATAAAAGGGGTAGATAATCCCTCATTTTTATGACGTCACAGAAATCAAAAGTAGAACAGATTAGGCTTCGTCTTATATTTTATTTAGCCAAAACTATCCCCCGAGTTTACTATTTTGGCAAGCTTATGGGTACACCCCATCATCCAAAACAACTCAGGGAGGGAGGGGACATTGGGCTGATTATTACACTAGTCTCCAAAGTCTTATTATAACGATTTCTCATTCGTTAGCTTAACAACTTTGGGGGCTTTATTGAATTTTGATTGGTCGTTTCATTAAGTTGGGTGTCCAAATGTAACAACCACTAATTGTAATCTACAGAAGGGTTAATTTTGTGTATCATCATTGAGGATGTACATTGTCTTATCCCTCTATATCCCAGAAAACACCCCTCGATCACTATAAGAACCACTTGCCACCACTTCCTAATCGTGAAATAGTTCTTTATAAAGTTCACCCCCCCCCCTACCTCCCTCAATATGAAAGGATACTCATTCTTTTATTTTTCTACATAAAAAGTCCCCAAAGTCTCCTTCTTTTTAAAAAAACATTGGGACTTTTACTGAATCTTGATTATGTGCCCAAACTAATGTAGCATTTTTTTGTGGTAATTTTGTTTATCATTATTTGGATGAACATAAATTTATAGTTTATGATACAACTTTTACTCTAAAACCAGGGTGTATACGTTTGTTCGTAGGTCATTTGATCACTCAAATTGCGAAATTTTTCTTGTTTACAAAGTACATTGCTCCTTATTCTCTCTTACAAGAACCTATATTGACTAAACTATATTGATATTCTTTTTATGCACACTCTATTACAGTTCATTTTTTGGTTTAAAAACTTGTTAATTTTCTTTTGTAACATGCTTCTTGTGGATTTTTAGGCAAAATAAACCTTTCAAATTTTATGACTAAAAAATCCGCTAAAAATTAAAGTATAAGAGTTTATGTTTATGTATGTCAAAATAGAGCAATCACGTCTAGGAAGTTGTCAATTTTAGTGAAACTTTGGCCAAATTTCATTCAAACCAGCAAATCTAAAAAGTAGAAAAATAGCATTTGTTATTTTTTTTTTATATAGGGTAGGTTAGCTTTTTCAATTAAATCAAATAATTTACAAGAAAAGTCTCAAAGCAACACTAGGCATGCTTTCAATTGATTCCATAAAATTTCTCTATTTCCAATTATACTCAAGTATAAAATTTGCTGTTTATTAGTCAATCTTAGGACAAATATACACCTACATAATTCCACACGCCCCCCTCTCACCCACATTTATGTGTTATTAAGCATATAAAAAGGAAAAGGCCTACTAGGAAGATAATAATCATTAGTTTTAGAGAATTTTAAACATGGCTTTATTTTCTCATAAATAATGGTAAAAAGCAGAGAGAGAGAGAGAGAGAGAGAGAGAGAGAGAGAGAGAGAGAGAGAGAGAGAGAGAGAGAGAGAGAGAGGACATTGGACTGTTATTACACTGGTCCCTATAATTTTATATTTTCTTATTCGTTGGCTTAATAACTTTTGGAACTTCAGTGAATTACGATTGGTTGTTTCATTAAGATGAGTCTTTAAACGTTTCAACCACTAATTTAATCTACAGAAGGGGTAATCTTGCGTATCATCATTGATGATGTACATCAATTTATCGGTCATTGTCTTATAGCTTCAGATTCCTGGGTAAAAATTTATGAGAATTATTTCTCATCTTATGTTAAAACGAGGACTTTTCGGGTATACTTCTAGAAAAACTATAATACTTGTTTTAATTGTTTTTTTTACAGACAACTTTTCTTTGCCCAGCTAACGAAAAGAAAATTTGATGTTTTTGCTATATTATTTTGAACAAAGAAAAATAAATAATTTCTTCCATTCAATAAAGCACACATGTAAAGAATAATCATGATAGGACCTTTTCTTTCAAACATGCACAATTATATTCAAAGAAGCGCAGCAATGACAAGAATTGATTATCCTTATAATAAAGTAACAGGATTTCTGTCTGTTTGTCTGTGTGTTTGTATCGAAGATCTCCGTAACCGCTGAACCGATTCAGTTCTCCTTTATAGGGTAGCTTCTCATAGGTTCTAGGAAGGTTTATAAATATTTTGGGGGAGGGTACTACCACCTTCATAGAATATTAGCCGCCAGAAAACAATTACCCCCCACCCCAAATAAAAATATCCACCCCTCAAAAAACCCTTGTTTACTTTTCTTTTTTAATCTCTCATAAAAATTAAATTATTGTAATTCACATCCCCCACCCTCGTCCTCAAGTACCCCTAAAGGCCTCTAGGGGGCGTAGCCTATTGTAGATCATGTTTTAACAGTAGAGTATTTCAGGTAAGCTTTGGAATGTGACTTCATTTGAATTTGGGTCATAGACAGTTAGGGGTAGTATATTTTTTTTTATTTACTACATGTCGGAGCACCTCAATTAAAGAGTAGCTGCGCAATTAATAGCTAAGTCTATCAAATGAAAGACATATTACATGAATGAATTTATTTTTTGGCTGTTAAAAGTAAAATATCTTTTTTTTAAAAGGTAAATTACCTTTTACTACAATTTATTGTCCCCCTCCCTTTATCTAACTAAAGAAAACCGTCTAAAAGACCCGCGCTTTTAAATTTTTTGTTTAAAGCACAAGTCTATTAGTATTTATACATTTGTATCAGTTTACAACCATATTAAAAATACTAAACTAGCGGCTACGCCCTTAGTTTTTTTTCTAGCGGCAAATTTTTCTTGGAATAGTTATGACCTTTTCAGTACCTATGCGAATCTGCCCTGTAAAGGAGAACCATATCGGTTCAGCGAGATCCTTTGGTACAAACAAACAAATGGACATACAAACATCTTGTTACTTTATTATAAGGATAAATGTATCAATGAAAATAACCAAAAAAACGATAAGTAATACTTAAATAATTAATATTTTGTCCCTTAAAAAATATTTTTAGAAAAGGGGTTAAAAAAGCTGTTTTACTGAAATGAGATAGTAGCATAATTATCTCGCTGTCCTATTCAATAATTATTTAACTAATTACTCTGGATGGTTGGTGATTTAAAACAGAATATGTACAGTTTATTAGCAAGTATCTACAGGGATAAGACAACGGCCGATAGATTGATTTACATCTCCGATAATGATACATAAAATAACTCATTTCGTAAATTAAAATTCGTGGATGAAACGTTTGAACACTCAACTAAATGAAACAAGCAATCAATATTCACTACATTCCACAAAGTTATAAAGTTTACGAAAAAGACTGTTTTATTCGTCTACCTGAAAACGTGAAATTAAACGCTTTAAAATAGTGCTTTAACCTAAATATAAAAGTAACAAGATGTCTCTATGTGTGTTTTGATCTAGTAGTAATTCAAGCGAAAGGAAATGACATATGACCAAAAAAATCCTTATTTAGTGCAAAAACTGTATAAATCCAGCACAAAATTGCTGCTGATATTTTTACAAAGATATTACACACCCCCCCCCCCATCAACCCCCCTCCCTAGTTAATTATTACCCCCTACTGCTTTTTAAAGTGTTCATACAAGTTTGATTTTTTTGAGAAGCAAAACGCTTTGAAAACATATATACATTTGTTCTGCCTTTCGTTAGGTTTGTAGCAGTTTAACTTCAAGTTCTAAACATACTCATTTTGATAAAATAAAAGTAAGATGGTGAAAACTGTCAACCCACTCCCCCCCCCCCCCTTATATTTGAATTATATAAAACTAGCGGCTACGCCCCTGAAGCCTCTAGTGACACTTTAAGTTACCCTGTTAACGAGAACCCGATCGGTAAAGCGGTTAGCGAGATCCTTCGCTACAGACAAAAAAGCTTACTTCTTTATACAATAGGATATAACATTTGTTCAGATTGTAAGAACGTGTAACCCCGCCAGGTGAAAAATTATCTGTAATTGTGTACGGAAATGAAAACGATTACTATTACTGTAGCCATCCTTATATATTTCGTTACAAATCGAGCTTCGGATCAAGGGATGTTAACATACATGAAAATAGAATCGTTCTGTTCATTTAAAACTTTTCATTGTCAAAGACTGGTAAGAGACGAATTTTTAAAAACGAAACTTGTTCTATTAGTATGGTAGTTCGGTCGTCCGGGACAGTTAGATCTTTTCGTTAATTTGAACAGGTTAGAATTGTTATATCAATTTTAAACTGTGCATGCTGATTCCTACAACAATTAGGTAGGATTTAGGGAGCGTAGTAACTCTGTAATGATTACCATGAAAGTCTGCACGTTAATGACTACATTAAATACAATAACTGCAAAATAAGCGCAACATCTCTACAGAATAACTGTCCGTGTAACCCTGGTTATAGCAATCAATAAAAGAGAATAGATCTCATTGTTTTCATAATATTTCAGTTAACGTTAAGGAACAATGCATCATATGGATTAGAAAATTATCATGAAGGAATAGTTATTTATCTCATCGTATTATAGACAGCTTTCCGCGGATATTATGATGAAAAATTATAGGATTTAAACCAGTTTTTTTAGCCCCAAACAAATTCTTGTTAAACTAATAACGGTTTCCTATTAATGAGCTTCGCTAAATATTAACTGATGTTTTCATCCTTGTTTTTTCTTTAATTTCAGTGACCTAAAGTTTTTTGTCCTGATTTATCTGGGAAAGGCATCTAAATTTCAATAAACAATTAAATACAATGGATTTAATGAAATGGTTGTAAAACTTGAGTAAAACTAAAATAATTATTTTGTCCTGTACTACTACTACTACTTGTTTTACTAGCGGCTGCGCCCGTAGCATCGAAGGGCTCTAAATAGTCTAAAACCTTACTCAGACTTATTTATAAAAATAAAATAGCCTGAAACCATCCCAGGGCCTATCAGAAGCTTAACTGTAAAGAAGAACCATATTGGTTCAGTAGTTAGCGAGATCTTTCGTTACAGAAAAAATGCTTACTATTTTATATGATTTGTTTTATAGATTATTTATCCTCTAATCTTTTTCTTATCTATCCATTAACGCCACCTACTTTATGGTAAATAACTTCATCTTAAACACCTACGGACAAAGGTTCTTAAATAAAGTAGCTAAAATTTAAAAAATAATAACAATATCTTTTAATATACAGTATGTACTTTTTTCTTCTTTTTTGTACTTCAATAGTAGCTTCACTCAGGGATCTACAGGGTTAAGACAATTGCCGAAATTTATGTACATCTCCAATGATGATACACAAAATTAACCCTTAAGTAGATTATAATTGATTAGTGTTTGATAAGTTTGAACGCTCAACTTAATACATCAAAACTCATAAAATCCCCAAAGTTTTTAAGCCCACGAATAAGAAAACATTATTATGGGGACTAGTGTAATAAACAGCCTATTGTCCTCTCTCTCTTTCTTTCTAGACTACACTATAAAAAAAGCGCACGAAGCTACTTTATAACTTTATTTGACTTACTTTGTCCGTCTTTTTCCTGTTAATGTGTGTCAAATACATGTACAGAGTTGTCAGATAGCAGAGAACAGTAGGAGAAAGAAACATAGCAAAAACAAGGATGACAACTTTTATTAAAGCGAAGCTTAAAAAATAAAAGTAATATGATCTGTGTCATTTTGTAATTGTGTGTACCGAACAATTTCCTCTAGCCACTGAACCGATATGGTTATCCTTTACAGTTTAACTTTTCCTAGGTCTTGGGAAGGTTTATAACTATTTTTTGGAGGAGTAACACCACCCTCCCAAGAAAAAATGAAAAGAAATTTAAAAGGCAAGGGGGAGATGGTCGACGCAAATTGATTAAAGATTTAATAAACACTTGCTTGTTTTACGATGTATGTATAGAATGTTGGCTTATAGCATAGTTCCTAATTGTTTCAGGAATCACTTTAAAAAACGAGTTAAAAGGATTTAAATGGAAAACATTTACATCAAAAAGTTTTAGGTCAGTAAAAGAGTGGCTTCGCTTAATAAAAAGTTTCTTCCCACACTTAAAGAATCACTCAAAAACTTTTCCTAAAGACATACAATAATTTAAAATCACAGTAGAATTTATACCAGGACTGACTGATAATGTTCTGTTATTTTATTGTTTCAAAAGAACTTTGAAATCACCTTTAGTCTAGTTACTTTTTGACTTACATACGACTCGCATAGACTCGAAATATTCAACGATTGACAAAAGATGTAAATGAAACAAAATCTTGCTATTAATTATCTTAAACAATCATAGGTTTTTTTTTATTCGAGGCATAAAAAAACTTAATTGCTTGGTTCCATATCTAGTAGTGTTTAAACTTTTAAATCAATAATTTGTGATGTACAAAAAGAGTAATTTTGTTTATCATCATTATGGATGTATATCAATTTAACGTTCATTGTCTTATCCCTGAAGAAAAAGTGAAATAAGACCAATATAAATTGTTTTTAGTCTATGATTAAAGCAAAATTACTTAGTGTTGATGAAATGATAGCAGTAGAACCCAGGAAGGGAGGGGACGATGGGTTGTTTATTTCACTAGTCCCCAAAGTTTTATAATAACGTTTTCTTATCCGTATGCTTAACATTTTTGGGAGCTTTTATTGAATTTTGATTGGTTGTTTCATTAAGTTAAGTGTCTGAACGTTTTAACTACTAATTATAATCTATAGAGTGAATAATTTTGTGTAACATCATTTGGGATGAACATCAATTTATTGTCCATTGTCTTATTCCTTTAGATTCCTGATCAGAACCCAGACAACAATTTAATGGATTTACTAAAAGAAATTTGATAAAACATATGCTTTTTATCAACTATATTTATTAAACACATTTTGATTTTAAAATTTCTTAGAACATTTATTTAAGCAACACTTTTATATAATTAGGTTTTGTGGGTCGTAGCGTTACAAAGTCAATACAAAACAGTCAGGAATTGGGCATTTTTAGGCATGAAAAAATTGTCTGATTAATGTCAAACTTGGTATTTTAAAAACAGTTTACATCCTTGAATACAATATCTTTCTGTCTTTCTTGACAAAGCCCAATTTGTGTAAAAAATTATCCATGTGACGTCATAAAAATAAGGGATTTTTATGACGTTACATAGATCATTTGACAAAAATTGGGCTTTTTCGTCTTTATTTACTATCTTCTTTTCTTTCCTTTTTCTGTCTATTTCTTTCTCATTCTGGCTTTCTATTTACTTTTCTTATTTTTTTGTGTGTGCAAAAATATTATTGCAAATCCTTAATGCAAAGATTCACATTAAAACGTCAGTGAGTCCATCAATTAATCAATCAATTAATCAATCATTAAAATATCTAAAGAAGTAATAATTAGTCTTCACTTGAAGGTAGAATAATCATGAAAAACAAAGCTTCAATTATCTATTCATTGTTTAAATGGCAAAAAAAACTCTTAATCTACCCTTCTATTTATTAATCTTATTTTGTTTTATTTTTGTCAAATAATTAATTGCTAAAATACATTTCTTAAGAATAAACTATTAATCAATATAATATACATACTTGTTTACATTTTTATTAATATTTGGCAATGATAAACTACACTATAGATAGATAGATAGAGTCTGTCTGTATGTATACCATGGGCCAAGGGCGGGAATAAAGTGGGTTTTACCCCCCTAAACTTTGATACCCATCATTTTACCTCCCTCAAAATTTCAAAAATACATTAGGTACCCCACCCCCTCCACTTAAACCTTTGTAACCCGTCATTTAACACATCCTTTAAAAAACTTGGACGTACCTGATGCATATCCAGAGATTTTAAAGAATAAGACCTAGTAGAGCCAATGAATGAGAGATCGTGTTTGGAAATTAGTCAATTGTCCCCTTCCTTCCTGGTGTATATAATTTTTTTTATAATTAAATTTCAATTAGCAAGGTATCAAGAATTAGAATCTTTATTTTGGTAAATTCATATAGTATTTCTTTCTATAGCTTGAGAATAAAGTTCATTTCCCCATCCCCGACCGCTTGCACAAACCCAGGGATAAGACAATAACTGAGCTGGATCTTTAAATCATTTCAATGGTGATCTAAACCACCCCGCGCGAAATTTCAGCCAATCACAGCGGCGCATTTTAAAAATGCGCCGCTGTGATTGGCTGAAATTTCGCGCGGGGTGGTTTAGATCACTATTAAAATGATTTAAAGATCCAGCTCTGATAAATTTATGAACATCCCCAATGATGATACACAAAATTACACCATATGTAGATTACAATTAGTGGAAATGCAACGTTTGGAAATTCAACTAAATGCACGAAATTAAATAAAAGTCCCCAAGATTGTTAAGCCAACGAATAAGAAAACGTTATAACTTTGGGGACTAGTGTAATAAACAGCCCAATGTATCCTTCCTCCCTGCACAAACCAATGTTTATCTAGAAAGCTAAAATGACATAAACAGTTTAAAACCTAAAATGTTCACATACAATGATGAACAAATTTTGGGTGTTTATACGATTTAGAAAAAAAAGATAATTATGTCTAAAAGTAACACAGTAACAGGAAGGGAGGGGACATTGGACTGTAAATCATCCTGGTACAACTTAATAACAATGTTATATGTTTCATTACTCTAAAAACCTGATAATTTTATTGAAATTTGATTGGCTGGTTTCCAAACTGACGGTGTCTAATCTTTTCAACCAATAATTTTAATCATTATTGGGGATGTATATCAGTTTATCATCCATCGTCTTATCCCTTAAGATCCCTGCCCAGTAATGACAAGCTAACAACAGTTTTAAAGCAACAGCAGAGATTGAAAAAAAATTAATTTACTATTTGTTCACGATAGATATTAGATAATTCAGTACTTTTTTTCCATTGATTAAAAGATTTAGAACTATTTTTGGCTATTTCAAAAAGAAGAAAATGGACTATAAAGTATAAATGTTAATACCCAAAATTGAGAGGTGTCAACGACAAAAAGATGCTAAACCCAGCAACAGCGACATTTATACACAAAAATAGTAGAGAATGAAAAACGTTATCATATCTAGTGAATTATTAACAATATCTGCATAAAATAATTTCTTATCCTGAGCTGGATCTTTAAATCATTTCAATGGTGCGCCAAATCGGGTTGAGCCAACTTTCCACCAATGAGAGCACAGCATTTTATGAAATGCCGCGCTGTGATTAGCTGAAATTCGGCGCACCCCGATTTGGCGCACCATTGAAATGATTTAAAGATCCAGCTCTGTATGGATCTTAGAGGATTTTTTTATCACCCACGATGACGAACAACAAAACTACTCATCTGTAAATCATTGTTTATGAAGTTTATAGACTGCTAGTTTAAACCAGCCAATCAAGATTTAATAAATGAACTAAATTTTTAAGCCAAAGAAAAACCTGGGTACCAGACTGATTTATTGTCCTATGTATCCTCCCTCCTTGTTTACCTTTTTTTCAGTTAGCTTGTTCTCGCTGTACTACAAGTGAATTTAAGTATCCTTGTTTTAACATCTCATATCTCATATATTTATTATTTTTTTTCTTTTGTCTTATTTGGTCTTACTTATATGGCCTGTATGAAAACAATGTGTGAATACACATTACTGCATACTTCGTAACTTTTAGAAAACTGCAATTTGGGAAGAAATTTTTTTTATATAAATTAGCCATATCAATAAAATTTGACTGTATATATAAATGTATATAATATTCATTTAATTCAATTATTATTGTTTTTTTAATGTATGTACACCCAAGAATAATAAATCTAATCTAGAATACCTGTCCATGTTTCTGAGTAAGCCGACTAACCAGCATTGGCAAATCTTGACAGAAAAGTGTATTTTTCCAGACCAAAAGCACGATTTCTTAACTGACAACCAATTTCAGATATTTGCTTTTAGTAAAAATATTTTAGATTGGCCATTTTTAGCTATTTTTTTGTATATCTAAAATTAAACCTGTTTTGTCGTTTCAAAGATCTTAAGTCTCAAATGTTTACTCAATTTATTTTTTTTGTTTTTTTTTCTTAGGGGGGGGGGAGGAGGTTTTTTCTTCACAGGGTCATCTCACTTTAGGGGGGGGGGGTGATAAGATCCTTAACAAATAGCCTAAAACCTACCCTATACCCGACTAATACTAAACTTTCTTTAAAATTGTAGAAAGATGGGTCCATACATTTCTATCTGTTATATTTTTATCAAAGATTATTTCTAGATAAAGTTGCTCAAGTTACAATAGAAATTTTTAGTGATAGATTAATCAGTGACAATTTTTAGGTTCTCATAGTGATTAATTGCATTTAGATTTTTTTATCTTCAAGATAAAAGGGTGTTCTAAAAACTCTATGAAGCTACGAATCAAGGTCACGATTCAATGATTAAACTTCATTCTTGTTTTAAAGCAATTGGGCAATTTAATTTATAAATAAAAGTATATTTCATTTTGAACTTAAAAGGTTTTTGTAAATTACTAGTTTTTGTCAAAAAAAAGCTTTTAATCAATTACCTAAAACATTGTTGTATATTTTACATAATGCTTTTGTATATCTTAATTCATAAGTAATAGGTTTGCCTTTTTAAAAAAATTCTTTTTTAAAATTATTTAAAATGACATGTGTCTGTTGTTGAGATTTTTCTGCAGGGAGGGAAAGGCCATTGGACTGTAAAACATACTTGTCCCCAATATTTAAACATGCTGTCTATTCGTTGGCCTAAAAACTTTAACTATTTTAAACTAGCAGTATCAAAACATTTCCACTAATGATAAGTATAAAGAATGGGTAATTTTGTTTATCATTATTGGATATGTACTTAAATTTATCCCCCATTTTCTTATCCCTTAATATCCCTGGTTTTTCTGACATTGCTAAAAGTAAAATTGCAAAATTTCTATTAAACTTCATTACTCGCTTTAGTTATCAAATTTTCTGCCTATTTAAGTTTAACACTTTCTTCTACAACGTAGCTACTATGAAAATAACTTTTACATCATGCATTGTTTTTGAATCAATACATTAAGTATTAATCCTTATAATAAAGTAACAGGATGTGCGTCTGTCTGTTTGTCTGTACCGAAGGATCTCGCTAACCGCTGAACCGATCGGGTCTCTTTAACAGGGTAGCTTCTCATAGGTCCCGGGATGGTTTATAACTATTTTGGGGGAGGGTACCACCCTACCCTCCCCAGATAGATGACAAAAAAATTTAAATATTTAATGGACTTGAACGCAACATAGATAGGTAACGTATTATTTAAAAAAAAAACATTTATAGTGCCACTAGAGGCCCTAGGGGCGTAGCCGCTAGTTTAAGATTAAAATAATGGTGAAACAACTTGAGATATAAAAGGTCAAAAAATATAATATTTCTCATTGAAAATCTGGCTACAAAGCTCTTAGTATTTACTTTAAAAGCATTTCATTTTTGTCAAAGTTTTTGTCATAAAGCACTTAAATTTAAAAAGATGCAGCCCTCATATTTTATGTATTTTTGTTTATGTTTAATATCTTCCGTCTGTCTCTCTGTTGGCGTTTTATTTCCTTGTTCATTGGATAATGTTCTCTTAAATTCAAATTATCATTTAACATTTATTCAAACATTAGAAAATATTTAGTAAGTTATAAGATATTGGAGTAAAGAACAAATATTTTTGTCATCCTTGTTAAACTATTAAAAACGATATTTATAATTTTTGAAGTGGCTCCGTATGTCCGTCCGTAACGAATAGTTTTTTCCTCAAATGCGTTTGTAATTATTCCTTTGTATGACTTTTAATGATGTTGTCATCCTTGTTTTTATTAAGTAGCACTTAAACAAATCACTTTAAGAGCTGAGGAGGGGAGCATTTTTTTGCTTACAGTAAAGATTTAGGTTGGGATTAAGTGTTTTTATTTTACTTCATCACAAGTGAAAGTAGAAATTTAATCCTTTCTATCTTATCTTAGGTTCAATCTTAGTTTACTTTTAAATATATTCATTATTTTTTTTATGTATTACTTAAATTATGTAGCTACTGTATAATTAACTATGTCCGTCTGTTTAATTCATACATTAACTCATTGCGTCATTGCGTACACCTCTATGCCTCAATTTAAATGGATCTGAAGGGATAAGACAATGACCCATAAATTGATGTACTTCCTTAATGATGATACACAAAATTACACCGCCTGTAGATTAATTTTGTGTTTGAAAACTCAACATAAGAGACAATCAACACAGAAAACATTATTATAAAACTTTGGGGACTAGTGTAATAAACAGCCCATTGTCCCCTCTCTCTATGCCTCAATTTCAATTGACCCTTCTAATTGTCTATCTCTAATACAAAGATGATACAAAGTAGAACGGTATCTGTCTGTTTGTCTGTCTTTCTGTTTTTCCGTCTGAAGCTTAACATTTCGGGAACTGCTGAACAATTTGGGCTCTATTCGCCAGGTGAGACACATAATAGTCATATTCTGGTTTTAATCTATTTTCCTCATATATTTTCCCAACCCGCTAAGAAAACCAATATATATCCAAATATCAAAGGTTGCTTTATTGATATCTTCCATTAATATAACCCATAATCTGTCTATTCATCTATTTTTTTCAATCTCAACATCTAAGACATAAAATATTTCAACACGTATTAAAACTGTTTGGTCTAGCTCTATGCGTGAGAGGTCTATAATGAAGCTATGTTAACATAATCCAACTAACAAAGTATTAAATCTGGGAAGAACCTAAAGTTATAAAACTTTGGGTACTTTAATTAAATCTTTATTGACAGTGATCAAACTTTTCAATCAATAATTCTAATCTATAGAAGGTAGAACCTTTTCATAGTGCCTATAAAAAAGGCGTCAAACTGGCATATATTTGGTCAATTAAAATGTATACTGGTCTGCCATAAGCAATTTATTTTGTGTATTGTCCTATCATTGGTAATTTGCATTGTATGACGTAACTTTTTTTATAGGCACTATAAAGAGCTTCCTGAAGGGTTTATAATCATTGGATATGTAAATCAATTTACCGTCCATAATCTAATCCATTAAGATCCATGAGAGATGCAACTCTATAAGTGAGGTCCGTACGACTTATATTTCGTCTAGCTTGAAGTCTGTGCGCTACTTATGGTTAGAATTGTCCAGTTTGTCAACTATCTAAGAAAAAGCTTTTTTTAGTTGCAATGACTGAACACATATTAAAAAGATCACACACTAAAACACGAGGAAGACATTTGTCTTTGCAAAACAGAAATTCATAGAAAATTGGCAATCCACAAATATTTTTTATTTTATTTTTAGCGAATTATCTTGGGGGAGAGTGGTGGTACCCTCCCCTCAAAAAGCTATAAACCTTCCAAGGACCCATGAGAAGCTACACTGTAAAGAAGAACCATATCGATAAAGATCCCTTGCTACAAACAGACAGCCAGAGATCCTTTTACTTTATTGTAAGGACTGCAAATATATTGCTTTGATTTTTAAAACAATTTACTCATATTTTTTACTCCCCCCCCTCCCTCATAATCTTTTTAATTATGTAAAACTTTACTTTTATTACATTTGCGGAAAATAACTATTTACATAAATTACTTTCTTTAGGTATAAAACACATGGACATTTATAACCCTCTAATAAAACTGTCTAATTATGTTGCTCTATTTACAAAATTGATAATTTTGTCAGTCTAGGAGTCATAGGGGTAATGACCCATTTTTGGCAATTTTTCTAAATCAATATATAAATATACATTTCGTTTCATTTATCTATCTATCTATCCAGAAATCAGTTAATTATTTCTTCTATTATCTAATTAAATAATATATTCTCTTATTTATGAATAATCTATTCCTTAAATATCTATCTGAATATCTCTATCTGCTATCCATCTATTAATCTATCTGTGAATCTAATCATGCATGATATAAGGGGAAAGTGATCCATAATTATTTCCACTAAAAGCCTTATATGCTCTTTCAAAAAACACAATTTTTTTTTATTTATGAGACTTTTCTTCTTACGTTCTTTGAACCTTTAAAATTGTGATTTTATGAATGTTTAAGATGTTTTCCAGTATGGCTTCGAAACCGATTAATATCAACTGGATTAAAAACGGTTCTCAGCCCTACAGAAAAATCATGTATAGCATCGAATTACAGAAATAAAATAAAAATCATAAAATTAATACCAATTTTGTCTGAACGGGCCTTCGGCCCCTTAGGGCTAACAAAACTAGTTTGAATCTAATAATTTTTCATTTTAATACGATGCAATAAATAACTACTCTGTATAGAAATGAGTATCTAAATTTTGACTACATTTGATAAACACACCAAAAGCCCTCTTGGTGAAAATTAAAAAATCAATATTCCACAGAAAAAAGTCAAATCATGCAATCAATGAACGTTAAAATCCATATTTCATTTTCATTTCCTCATATTTTATCAATTTGGTGATTTTTATTTTTAAATTTTAACATATATGATGTCTTGTTTAAATTTGATTATGCATATCAACTTTAATTTGATTAACAATATGTTAATCTTTTAAAAGCGAAGCTATTCTATAGTTTGGGCCGGTCCGTACGTACGGTTAGCTCTTTTCGTTAATTTAGAGATTTGTCCTTCAGATTTCAAACTTTCCATAAAAATTCCTATCACAGTAAAAAATGTAATTATATCATTTAAACAGTATCCTGTATATTTTTTGTCAAAACTTGAAATAAGATGAGATTGTACAAAGCAACAGTGTCCAAAGTTTTCCACCAATAAGTTAAATATACATAGGATTAAGGGGCACATTGATAAATAAACCATCCATTGTTCTATCCTTGTATTCCCTGCTTTAATAGGATTATGCCCTATGCTTCTTTTTAGGCCAGTAGGCCTTTCTTTGAGTTATTTGAGTGGGTGAGATTTTTTGTGTGTTTGTGTGTGTGCAAAAAAAGTAATAAGAATAAAAGAAAAATGGGCTTTTTATTACACTAGCCGCCAAAGTTTCTTAATAACGTTTTATTATTAGTTGACTTAATAACTTTGGGGACTTTAAGTAAATTTTGATTGGTTGGTTAATTAGGTTGAGTGTTCTCATGTTTCAACCACTTATTTTAATCTACAGAAGGGGTAATTTTGTGTTCAATCATTGGGGATGTACATTAATTAATCAGCCATTGTCTTATCCCTGGATATGAATTATTTATAGGGGAAAAATTTAAGGTCTTTTGGAGCCTAATTTGCTAAGATATTGATTTAAAATGTACTTAATTATAATTCACTAAAATTTTTTTTCGCTATCCTTGTCTCATTCCTGGAGGCTATATGTAGATTTTAAACTAGCCCATAAAGTAGATTTATCTGAAATCAGGTATCAAAATCATTGCCTTTATATTACGTCAATTTGTCACTTTTTACACCCCCTTTAAGTTTTTGGTTTATTTCTTTGCATAAAATATAGAATCTTAAGAAAGACCAATCAACTAATCCTAAAAAATTACTTTAAAAATCTGATTTATACTTTGTAGTTTTGGTTTTTAGAAAGGGGGGTCAAAGTGAAATTTTGGGGATATTTTAAATATTTTTTTTCTAACCAGATTGAAGTTAAATATGTAGATTTGCAAATCGTATTTCATTCAGCTAGGACTTGTCGACATAATAATATGTTTTAATCATACAGCTGATCGAGAAAATACGACTTATTTTAAAGAAATTGGTTTATTATTTATTAGGTTAGGTTGAGAATGGCTTCTGTATAAAAATAAGTACCGCAGGGTTATGTCAA
Source organism: Acartia tonsa (assembly GCF_053477335.1). Taxonomy (NCBI): domain Eukaryota; kingdom Metazoa; phylum Arthropoda; class Copepoda; order Calanoida; family Acartiidae; genus Acartia; species Acartia tonsa. The sequence continues at coordinate 8,340,691 of NC_137264.1, forward strand.
CCCAAAACGGTTTAGCCGACCGAAAAATTTTCTGTTTTCCCAAAACACTATAAGGCTAAGACGTTTGTTAAGTGGGTTGGATTTTAGCAAAGGGTTTCTTTTTATTGTCATTGCGTATAGGGACATATTTTATAAAAATATTTGGGTATAGTCCCTTTTGTGGCAACGCGCCTTAAGGGGCGATTCTTCGTTTTTTTCACAGTAGCCTTTCTCCTATTTCTAGTCCCTGAGGGGGGGGGGGCTCTAACCCTGCGGGGCCAATTGCCTAACCCTGTGGGACAATCACCTAACCAAATATAACCTAACCTAACCTAAAATAACCTATCAAGCGCCATTTTAAAATACGACGAATCGCCCCTTAAGGGGCGTTGCCACGAAAGGGACTATTTTACTTTGATATTGAATTTGGAGGTCGTTGTGTTGATTTGTTCATCATTACAGACCAACAAACAGGGCAACGGATTTTAAGGGATAATACAATGGACGAAAAATTGACGGTTATCCAATGATCATAATCAAAATTACCCCTTTTGGAATCATTTAAATCATTGGCTTGTTAGTTTGAACACTACAGTTTGTAACCAACCAATCAAAATTCAATAAAAGTATCAAAAGATTTTTATCTAACAAATAAAATTTATACTTTGGATACCAGTGTAATTTACAGTTCAATGTACCTCCATGGAAATTTTACATTAAATAAAAAGTAGGCTGAAAATAATTTGCTTTTTAAAAACCGATCGTTCTTAAATATAAAATGTTTTTTTTTTCTCTCGAATCTGTATCCCTATCCTGTATTGACGATGTCCTAGATTCTTTATTTACATTCGATATAGACAGTTTAGGACTTGTTTAAAGATTTTAAAAGTATTTGTATTTTAACCGAGTATTTTATATCATTGACTAAATAGACTATAACATAGTAAGATTAATTATATCTAAAATATTTTGGAAAAGTGTGGAATGGGAGGTATCAAACCCCCCTTTACGAAAACAAAACTAAATAGAATATTAAAATACACTTCCTAAGCATTAATTTTACACCCTTCTGATCAAATAAGTAGGATGTAAAATTTTAGTGCGCTTCGCGCACCCTTTTAGCAAAATTTCGTGCTTGCGCCTGCTTGTGGACAATCAAACAATAAAAACATTTGCTTAAAACAAGGAAAAATGATACCCTTAACCCAAATTATGTCTTAAAATCTTGTGATTTTTAGTAGCAATGCTTCTCTATATGAATAAGTTGCAATTTAGTCGGTATATTGGCAAAGTACCTATCCTCTAATTTGATTTTTTTAAAAAGACAATACCAATAATTAAGGAAATGACTAAAGTTTAGATAAAAAAGGCACAAAAAAATGAATTTAATTTTTACATAATAAATTATGAAATTTTTAATCCTTGTTTTCCTGTATAAAGTCTATGTTTTTGTCTAATTCTGCAATTCTTAATCAGTATTGACAGATATGATAAAGATATACAATAATAAACCAGACATTAAGCGAACGTAGCATCAGAAAAAAAAGAATACAATGTTTTCTGTTCAATCTATGCTAAGACCAGCTGTTTACCAAAAATTTCAGCTAGGCGGCTCATTATATTTTTATTTTATTTTTGGCGATTTCACCTGGGAGGGTGGTAGGACCCTCCCCCAAAATAGCTATAAAATTTCCCAGGAGCTATGAGAAGCTAAACTGTAAAAGAAAAAAAAATATCTGTTCAGCGGTTAACAAGATTCTTTGGTAAAAACAGGCAGAGATCCTTTATTTCATCTTAAGGATTTTTGTTTAATGATAGTATACTTCTTATATCCTTGAAAAAATAACAGTTATAGACAGACAAGAACCCATTGAAATTTCAAAAAATATATATTTATGAATGTTATAAGTTAGGTTAATGTTTTTTTAATAATTTTTTAGTAAATGATTAGGTACTTTATTTGTAAATGAAAAGTACACCTTCACAAAAAGGTACTGTTCTGTTCTAATTGGTGTTGAAAAAATACTCAGAAACTCCTATCTAATTACCCAATTTTAGTTTTAGTAATAATGGATATGTTATCACTTGGATCTTACACCAAATTTCTATGTTCCCTAATAAAGTGAAACTTGCAACGGGCTAAAAAACGATTCCGCCTCTTCTAAAACCCTTACGAACTAACCAATAAACGAGTTTCATGTAAACAAGCAAAATTGGCGACAATTTTTCCCCTGTCATAACATCCACGTATATTCTACATCTTTTACAGGAATCTAAAGACAATGGCCGATAAATTAATGTACATCTCCAATGGTGATTCACAAAATTACCCCTTCTAAAGATTAAGATTAGTGATAGAAACGATTGAATACTCAACTTAATGAATCAACCAATCAAAATTCAATAAAAGTAGTAAAGTTTTTGAGCCAATGAATAAGCCACGGAGCTATAAAACTTTGGGTACAAGTGTAATTTAGAGTCCAATGTCACCTCCCTCCCTGAGTAGGTAATATATCCCTGTAATAGGCATATTTGTTTCACCATACCCTCCCTCCTTTTAATAGGCACATTCGTACAGGGATCTAAAGGGATAAGACATTGGCCGATAAATTGGTGTACATCCACAATGATAATACACAAAATTACCTCTTATGTAAATTACAATTAGTGGTTGAAACGTTTGGACACTCACCATGATGAACTAACCAATCAATATCTAATAAAAGTCCTCAAAGTTGTTATGTCAATCAACAAGAAAACGATATATTATAAAACTTTGGGGATTAATGAATTAAACAGCTGAATGTCCCCTCCCTCCCTGACATTTGTACCACAAATATTCTAATTTAGGTAATTTTCTTCAATAATTATAGAGGACTAACTAAGGAAATGGAGAAAGGCTTAAAATGTGCAAAATTTTTAGTGCAAAGAATGTGACCTAACTTTTTTTTAGAAAATAGCTAGTCGGTGCTTTTAGTAAGTTGTAGATGTAAAATGATCCTTAAGATTTAGATATGTGATCGGTTTTTTTTGTAGACCTCTTATTTTTGATGTAATATAAGTTTTAAAAAAAATTAGTTGGTTTTAAGGTACTAAAACGCAACAAAAAAAGAAGAAAATTGCCATTATATACAAAAAAAATAGAAAGATCTTTAATTTGACACATTACTTTTGAAATTCTGTTGAGTAATTATTTAAAAAATCTATTTTGTTGAAGCCCGGTAAATCAAAACTTTGAACTTTGGGAGCTCGTCACGAATGGATTAGAAAAAAATCACAAAAGTTAGGACACGTTCTATGAAAAATTTTGCTAAATCTTTGCATTAATATGTAATTTATTTTATAACCATTTGTTATTCAAATAACTAGACGAATGCTTGATAGAAGCATTAATAAGTTTGTAATAAAGTATATTTGCTAAAAGAAATGATTTTGTCCAATTAATATTGTTCTAACCATAGTGTGTAATGTATAGAAGTGATATTTTAACGAATATGGCACAACTAATGCTAAAATTACATTTCCACGCACAAAAATTCATATAATTGCATGTTTTAGGTGCAAAGCTATTCTATAATAGTTATTTCTCGCATCGTATTATAAACGGCTAAAAAAACTGGATTGTACATTTCTATATTCGTAGAAAGCTGGATATAATACGATGCTAGACATAGTTTTTTCGTATGGATGAGAACCGGTTCCTATCCACCGGATTCGAATGAATACGAGAAAAGTATTTATGATTGTTAGTTAGTTGTTTAATGTTAAGCAATCATCTAAAGATGTGTTAGGTAACTGAATATAAGCAATCTAATCATATTCCTTAAAAGTTCCTGTTTGAAATAAATAAAAAAAGGGGGGGGGGGTATTCGGTTACATCAGGACAGGGAAGCCTCACAGGGTTAGAGATCCCCACAGGGGTTTCGAGGAAGAATTGATACAGATAAAGAGAAACACTGTGTATTTAATATAAAAAAATATTTCTATTGGATTTGCATTAGAAAATTTTCATACCTTAATCATATATAGGTAATATCCCCCTCCCCCCCCACACACACGCACCTTTGGAAGTCCCCAGGGCTAAGGCCGAAGCCAATAGAGTTATTTAATTGAGATAGATGTATTGTATATATTATATCAGCTTTGATAAAAGTCTTTGTTCTATTTATATGTTATAAAGCATTTTAAAATTCATTTATTTTTAAAGATAAAAAAATATTTAATAAACTAGATATTCTGACATAAATTTAATAAATAGGGTCCGTCCGTCCGGCCGAGACAGTTAGCTCTTTCGTTTATTTAAAATTATTATAATTATCCTATCGCTTTGCATGGTGATTCCTAAAACAATTAGGAACGATTTAGAATGCATAGAAACTCTATGCAAAAAATATGTAAAAAAAAACTTAGCTAACAAAAATAAATTATTATCCTAATATTTTTTTACCTATTTTTTTTTGACCAACAGTACAAGAGAAAATCACTGAAACCTACCTTTTATCGCCATCAAAATTATCTGCCCTTTCAACCGTCGAAACCGTCGCTGCCGCCTTTTTACCGGGCAAATTGAGATACTCAAACTCGGAATTAACGGAAACAGTGGATGAAACCTTAACGTGGAGCCGTGATCGCGGCGATACTAAAGTCACTTTTATCGGCATTTTGACAGTTTTTATTATTTACATCAATTTGAAAAGTCAAAATGTTAATAACAAACGTACATTATTTTGATAATTATAACCAATAAAAGGATAATTTCTATCTAAAAATCCTTTTTTTCACATTATGCGCGAAAAACGCGCGGAGGTTCACTCGTTTAAAGATCGTGGACAACTGAGGAGAAAAATTGAACAACTCGAGAAATTTTCCCAAAGCCATAATAATACACTCAAACACACACACACACACACCCTCACACACACACACACACACACACACACGGACGTAGGAACACACACACACACACACACTTATAGGACGACACAGTGATCTAACAATTTAGCAAAAATTGGGCTTTTAAAAAGCTTTTTTTTTAAATTATCGCAAAACAGTCTTATAGATTCAAATACAATTAAAAGTAAGGACCAATAAGAAAGGATCTAGGCTATTTTTAGAGCAGGGGTTTAACAGCTAATCCTTGAAAGTTCTATAGAGATACTCAAAGTTTTTTGAGGCAAGAAATATGATAACTTGGCTATGAATCTTTGGGTAAAAGTGTGATTTGCAGCTATATGTCCTCTCCCTCCCTTAATTATCTAAAAATAAGAAAGGTTCATCAGTTTGCAAAGTCTGTTGGTATAAACTGACAAAAAGACGTCCTATCGCTCTCATATCAAATTAGTCATTTGAAAGACATCAAACCATTTCATAGCGGGTTTTTTTTAAAACATATTTTATTCTTTTGGCTTTAAAATAAACGTATATTTCAGCATAGAATAATAACTTTTTAAGGTAACTTACTAAAATAAAAGTTGACTGTTTAGTGTGTACACCGAGTACTAGTGTTACAACTGGGAAACATAATGAACGGACGGCCAAGGAGGGCCAAGCAAAGACGAACCGATTACTACAATCAAATAGGCTCACTAGACGAGAACTCCTACTTGGGTTTATGTATGCATAAATATATATCATAACATTAGGTTTACAGAATGGAAAAGCTTAATAGTAAATGTGATTATACACCGACCAATCGTCTTTGGAAATCAGCAATTCGCCGGCTGCTACTATGGTTAGATTGAGAGAGTGCCAAAAGGAAGAGAGAATAAGAGAGAGATAGGGAAAACCATCTTTATAGATAGATAGATATATGTGTGTAACTGTAGATGGATAGATACAGGATACGGGAAGAATAACGGGGCACAGTGTAATATTTTAAGAGTTTCTTTAAATATATGAAAGAAATACTTTGCCTTTTAAAATTTCACAGTAAAATTGTTTTTTGGCACCTTAATTGTGTTTGTTTGCAGGGGAAGATGAGATGTTTTTTTATACTTTGTCCCAAAGTTTTATAATTAACAAATTTTGGACTGTTAATGAATTTTGATTAGTTGGTTAATTAAGTTGAGTTTCAAATGTTTCAACCACTAATAATAAACTACAGAATGCGTAATTGTATGTATCATCATTGAGAAAGTACATAAATTTATTGACCATTGTCTTATCCCTTTGGATCCTTGGTTTGTTAGTTTATCTAATGTATTTGAGAATGTTTTATATAACAAAAAATATCTCATAGTGACTAGGACAAAACTAGAAAGAGGAAAAGAAAGAGAGCCGTAATTCTTTGATGAAATCTACCACTTACTAGAAAAGCCATTTTATACATATGTATGTATGTAATTTATCTGTACTATAGTTACTCCACCCTTAGTATGAAGAGGATAAACTTAGAAGATTTTTCCCTTGTAAGGTGGTGGGGGTTGGTTTACACTCCCTAACCCGATATTGGCAAAAACTTGCCTAAGAGAAATGCTTGGATGTATACTGTTCCTAATTTTATTTAAAGTCATTTTATTGTGCTTTTCCTAATAGTGCCTGTCTGACACTACCCCCCCCCCCTGATTTTTAAAATAAATTAAAATAAGGGGTAGGGTCTTATACCTGCAGCTTGGCCTAATATAATCCAACATTGCCTAACCTAAATTAATAAACATACAAACAAACCTCCATATACTTATTTCAATAATGAATGAGGGTTTATTTGCTCAACAAAGTACTTCGGGGGGAAAACGCCCATATAGATATTTTCCAAAAGTTCAAAGTAGGCTTTCTAGTTAATGCCCTAATAAACAAAAGTTCTTTGTTCCTTTCTTTCATCAGTTTTAAGGCCCCTAAAGCAAAGAAACTAGAACCACTCAGGGAGGATAGGGATATTGGACTAGAAATTATAATAGCACCCAATACTGTTTTTCTCATTTTTGGGTACTTTTTTATTTAGTTCGAAAAAGCAGTATCCAAACATTAATTTGAATCTATTTATTATGATTAGGGTGTTTATTGTTCCTAATTTATCGTCGATTGTCTTATCCCTTAAGATCACGCACCTGCGCCTGAAAGCAGGTCTCAACTAGATCAACTAAGCTGCTCTTTCCGCGGATAGTAAAATGAAAAAACTTCAAGTTAAACTCAGTTTTTTCTTTTATATCTTTGCTCAGAACCAGTTCTAATTAAGCGGATATCAATCGGTTTTGAATCCATACTGGAAAGTAGTAAAATTGTGTTTAGTTACGATACATTTCTATTGACAATTTTAAATCACTATAGGGAAGGGATAGAGTGGTTCCTACCTAGGAAGAAAGGGGACAATGGGATGTTTATTACACTAGTCCCCAAAGTTTTCAATAACGTTTTCTTATTTGTTGGCCTAACAACTTTGGGAACTTTTAATGAATTTCGATTGGTTAATTCATTAAGTGGAGTATCCAAACGTTTCAACCAATAAGTGTAATCTACAGAAGAGGTAATTTTGTGTGTCATTATTTAGAATATACATCAATTTACCGGCTAATGTATTATCCTTTTAGATTCCTGGTTTCTACTGAGATCAAATTATAAAGACGCTTAAAAATGAATTACCATTAAAAATCTAACTAATTAATATAAAGTGAAAATATTATCAGAAAAAGCCTCTCTCAAAATACAGACAGAAAGAAATGTAAAAAGGTTTTTCTAAAAAAAATATATTTTCACTTAAAATCACTGAATTGGCTTAAAATTTTGAGAAGTTTTGATATAATGATTTGATGGATATAGATTTATATTGATTGATCTATTTAAGTAGAGATTTTGCTCAGGGTTATAGGAATTGTACATGTTAACTTTTTTCAGTATTGTATCGCAACCGATAAATATCCGCTGGTTCTGAGTCATACTGAAAAATCATTCAACAATTTTCTACGAAAAATAAAATAGAATTTTTAAAACCAATAAAGTTCAGTTGGCTTCAGCCCCTCTTGTCCAACTCAGGTGGATTATTGATCGACCATCTTGGTTGATAAATATATTAGAACATGCGATAAATTTTGAAAAAATGAAAGAGCACCATCAAAGCATATTCATATTATTTTTGCTGAAATGAAAGCACACCACCAGAGCACATTCATGTAAATTTTGCTGAAATGAAAGCACACCACCAGAGTAAATTCATATAAATTTTGCAGAAATGAATGAGCATATGCATAAAAATTTTGCTGAAATGAAAACACACCACCAGAGCACATTCATGTATATTTTGCTGAAATGAAAGCACAACACCAGAGCACATTTATGTAAATTTTGCTGAAATGAAAGCACACCACCAGAGCACATTCATGTAAATTTTGCTAAAATTAAAGCACACCACCAAAGTAAATTCATATAAATTTTGCAGAAATGAAAGCACACCATCAGAGCACATTCATATAAATTTGGCGGAAATTAAAAAGCACCACAAAAGCACATTCATAAGAATTTTGCAGAAATGATTGAGCACCCTAAGAGCACATGCATTATCTTGGCCAGAGATAGGAAGAGCATGTGGCTTCCTGTGCCATAAGAAATTAAAAAATTTTAACGCTGTAAAAATTTTATTACAATTTTTAGTAAAATATGGTGATAATATCATGCTTTGTAAAGAGTATATTATCTGTAACTTTCCACTAATCAGGTTCAATATGGTTCTCCTTTACAGTGAAGCTTCAGTTTTTATTTTAGCGACTGTGCCTCTATACTCTTTTAGCAAAAGTATAGGAATAAAAAAATTAGCAGCTGTGCATTAAGAAATTAGATTCATTAATTTCTTTAAAATAAACAATTACAGAAACTTAAACCATAACAATATTTTTATTAAAGCTTTTAGTAATAGAAATAATTGATATCAAGAAAACAAACAAAAGCAATGAAAAAATTACAAAAAAAAGAAACTCCAATAAAAAGTTTATTAAGCTCAGAGGTAAATTTACGCAATTCTTTACCAAAGATAATTTATTTAAAATGTTGAAATTGGAAAATAATCTGGGAGAAAGAGGACATTAGGTTATAAATTTTGCCAGTGTTTTTTTATGACTAAAAGACCTCGCTAACATACTTGTAGATAAGGTTCGCTCATTAAAAAACAATTGTGTAAAATTGTTTTTGCTTTAGATCCACAGAAGTAAAAAGTGTAGTCTAGATTTGTCTTAGAATTTTAATAATGCATACACGTACCCTTTCCAGGGATGTAGGATAGGGTTATCAGTTCTAGAATCTTGCTGTAACAGACTGAATAAACACACGCCCATAAAAGCCTCCAAAGGCACCCTAGGTGGTGGGGGGGGGGGGGGGGTTGAATTCGACCCTCAATTTTTTTTTTAGTTTTATAAAGAAAAGTAACCCTCCATATTTTTGGTGGGGTAAAAATTAGTCTAAAACCCTACCAGGAATTATGAGAAGATAGAATGTAAGGAAGAACCATATCAGTTTAGTGGTAAGCGAGATCCTTCGGTACAGACAGACGTGATGTGTAATACAAAAAGTAATTTTAATTCATATTCAAATTATGGTTATGCTATAAACTTAACTTTTCGCTAAAATTTTTTCAATTTTGTTCTACATTATATAATGTTATATATTATTACTTTTTAACAATTTACTGTTTAGTACATAAAATAATATGATTAGATATGATTTTTCTATTAGGTAACAATGCTTTTAAAGCTATCCTGAAAATCACATACAATTGATTTTTTTTGCCTTTTAACACATAGCTATCAACTATTAGATACACATAAAAAAACTTTAGCATAAAAGAATATTTTATATATTGGTGTTCATCCTATATTTCTGATGTATATGCCTAAAACAATGGTAGTTTTTTATCCTATATTCCTGATATATATGCCTAAAACAATGTTAGTTGTTCATCCTATATTCCTGATATATATCCCTAACACAATGGTAGTTGTTCATCCTATATTCCTGATATATATGCCTAAAACAATGGTAGTTGTTCATCCTATATTCCTGATATATATCCCTAACACAATGGTAGTTTTTCATCCTATATTCCTGATATATATGCCTAAAACAATGGTAGTTGTTCATCCTATATTCCTGATATATATCCCTAAAACAATGGTAGTTATTCATCCTATATTCCTGATATATATTCCTAAAATAATGGTAGTTGTTCATCCTATATTCCTGATATATATTCCTAAAATAATGGTAGTTGTTCATCCTATATTCCTGACTAGCGGCTACGCCCCTAGAGGCCTCTAGGGGGCACTTGAGGAGGGGAGAGTCGTATTTGATAACCCAATTTCTTAATTTTTTTTTGGGGGGGGGGTGGGTTCCACCCCCCCCCCCTTATTTTTAATTTTAGTAAAAAAAATTTAAAAAAAATAATCTTTTTTTTTGGGGGGGGGGGGTTGGGGGTGTTCCACCCCCCAAGAAAATAGTTATAAACCTTCCCGGTACCTATGAGAAGCTACCCTGTTAAGGAGAACCCGATCGGTTCAGCGGTTAGCGAGATCCTTCGGTACAAACAAACATATAAACACACACACAGACACACAAACATCCTATTACTTTATTACAAGGATATATATCCCTAAAACAATGGTAGTTCTTCATCCTATATTCCTGATATATATTAAGAGATATAAGTTTTCCGGAATTGTAATGTAGGGAGTAGATTTGAAATCTGCATCAAATTTTAAGGATTTTTTATAAAATTCGTTTTTTGTATAATTCTTTATCTAAAAGCGGAAATACAAATTATGTTAATTAATTTTGGCATCTGTGATTGGTGGATTTAAAAAATCTGCGCTCTGATTGGATGTCGTACATCATTCAACAAATTAGAGCGCAGGTAGTTTAAAATCCACCTATCCTATTGGTCAAAATTAATTAACTTAAAATGTATTTTCGCTTTTAGATAAAGAATTTTACAAAAAACGAATTTTATAAAAAATCCTTAAAATTTGATGCAGATTTCAAATCTACTCCCTACATTACAATTCCGGAAAACTTATATCTCTTAATATATATGCCTAAAACAATGGTAGTTGTTCTAAAATTTTTTTCTTGCTTTCTCTCTGATAGTTATTCAATCACATACATAGATTCACAATAACATTAGAATGCATAGAATAAGGTTACCAGGGTGAAAATATACATTACACAACTTTTTTTAAATTTTATAATTATAGGTTATTTATTCAAATCTATGCGTATATGTAATATCCTGTTATATAAAGGAGTACGTTTTTGACTCTGGCATTCGAAAGCCACTGAATTGATTGGTTCTCGAATTCCGGGAAACTTCACATAGGTCCTCTGGCTTTAGCCTATTTCTTAGTCCTTCCCTTTCTATTTTTATACAGTGCACCTAGATGCTTCAGCCGCAGCTGCTAGTCATTTATTTAGAACTTAAAGAATGTGTTTTTTCCTTTAGTTCCTCCGGCCTAGTTTACATTTTTTACATAGAACATATGGATACTAATAGTATCGTGTTTTAGACAGCTTTCCACGGATATTAAAATGAAAATCTATAATATTAAAACCATTTTTAGGCGTCTATAGGACGAAGACCTGGGTTAACAAATTTGGTAATAAAATCATGATTTTTATTTTATTATTCAGAGAAAATTGCATATAACTCGTTACGATACATGATTTTTCGGTATGGCTGAGATTTGGTTCTAATCCAGCGGATATTATTTGGTTTGGAAGTTATACTGTAAATCTCAGCTCTGCTTTTCTGAAGAAAATAAATTGAAGTAAAAATGGTTCCTACTTTCTATGTAAGTCTAGTAATACAAGAGCAACAAAAAAGTTGCCTTTGTTCTATTGTGGGACTAAAAAAAGTCCCCAAAGACGAGTTTTCTGACTTGAAGTTGCGCGCATTTTTATAGTTTATGTTGTGCGCATTTTTATTAGTACAGCCGCTCTATAACTGGGTATGTTCTTATGTTAGCCTTACAGACTAACCGACCGTAAGCCAGAGTTTTGTACTACTTCCTAATTTAATGACATATTTTTTTGGGGAAAAAAATAACTGTCCAACAAAAGGGAAATAAAAGTTTAAGGTTTAAGCAACTGCTATTTAAGACTTGCAGGGAGTTTCCTTCAAGTCCGCTTTAACTTAAAAGATTGGGATTAATTATAGATATAAGTAAGAGCTAAAAGTGGCATACTAAACATTTTTCAGGCTATTTTCTATATCATACTTCTGTAAACACTCTTTTCTTGTTCTTAAACAGACATATTTTTTTCAGTGCATCTTTGTAGTGCAAGATTTAAACTCTTAAAAAAATGTCCCAAAATGGCCTTTGTCTTGTCTCTATATTTTAATATCAAATTCATTCAACATTATATACATAACAATGTTTCTATATTGCGAATTTCTCTTTCTCATTTTTTATTTTAACTGAAAGAATTGAAAAATAAACAAATTCGAAGACTAGTTAGTCTTGATCCATTCTATCCAGGAATAATGTATAACCAACAAGCGAAATAAATCTAAAATAATATTTGGGGGGCAAATGGAGAGGTCATAAATTTTACCACTTGTTGTCCCCCAACGACAGCTGAAAAACAGGTATAGGTTTCGTGATTTTTCCTCCGAATAATTTTGTTATTGGTATAGGCTGCATTCTATCACAAACATAAATTTGACAAAGATGATGAGAACTATCCCCTCCTAACCAAAACTTTGACATGACTAATTAAATTTTTCCTGAATTACAATACGACCCAAAGACTACTACTTTCTTTGATAACAGGCACACAAATATTATGATTATATACAGAGACTAAACCTCAATTTAATGAACAATTACTGAATTATAAATGGACCCAAAGATGGTAGTTTTCTTTTGCATTTCAAAATTGACCGACACTAATTATATTTAATGGATATAACCTGAATTACTAAAAGACCCAAATATGGAAGCTGGAATTCCACTGCAATACAAAACGACCCATTGATCCAAAGATGTCAGCTTTTTAAAAATAAATTCAATTTCTTCTGCAATACAAAACGCCACAATGCTGGCAGCTTTATTAATACTTAACTTATTTATAGGATATTACCTGAACTTCAAATAGACCCAAAGATGTCAGCTTTCATACATTTAGTTTCCTCTGCAATACCAAACGACCCAAAGCTGGCAGCTTTAGCTTGACAGGTTGCAAATGAGATAATGATAGACAGGGACAAAAAGCGAGCACTCGGTATATTGGAATGACAGACTAACTAACGTTGTTTCATAAAAACTGTTATTTTTAACCATTTTATGAACATACAAATAGTTATATAACAAATTTGAATTTTGGTGTAATGATTCTTAAGACAACAAGGTAAAGTATTATAAGCGAGGCAAATAAAAAATAAATCCTAAAAATGAAAAATTATCCTTTTACTGTATCCTATATTTACGCAATTTTGCAACAAATATAAGTACAATTTCGTTTAGACTTAGAAATTAATGCTCTGCTTATAAAGTTATGACATTATACAAGAGTTATTGTTCATTTGTCCTTCCTTCTGCTAGTAGAGCTTGGCTTGTATGTATGTTGTCATCTTTGTTTCAATTATTGCTTTATTTTTATCAAAATGTTTGCATGTATTTATTGAACTTAATTGTCCTTGCTTTTACTAGCTAATACGAATTTCTCGCTGTATTGCCTGAACATATATTGGAATGAAATGAGAGACACAAAGATAGAAAGAAAAGGCATCTATTGAGAAATTTTAACAAGGATAAGATTCCACATAGTATTTAGGATTTTTTATTCTTTTTTAATCAGTGTTTGGTATATCTGGAACAAAAAACTACATGAAATTGATGTTCTAATGATTCAGCCTTCTTTAGAGATTTTCATAAACATCTTCTCTAGTACAAAGATTACCAAAGACCTAAAATATTTCAACCTACCAAAACCAAGTAAGCTAAAGAAAGGCCATCTTGAAAACATGTTTGATTGCACCACCTTTGTTTTGGGGTTCTAACTGTAAATAATATTCTATGAAGGACAAATAATACTCTTGATTTTAAACACCAGACTTAAAAATATTGACCTGTTTATAACTCTAGTCCCCAAAGTTTTATTTTAACGATTTCTTCTTCGTTGGCTTAACAACTTTGGGAACTTTTAGTTAATTTTAATAGTTGTTTCATTTAATTGAGTGTCCTAACGTATCCTTTCATGATTATAATCTACAAAAGGGGTAATTTTGTGTATTATCATTATATGTGTACATCAATTTGTCTGCTTCTTATCCCTTTAGATATATGCTTAGACGTAGCTTTCAACGTAGTATGACGTAGTGTGTTCTATACTCTAACCTAACAATAAACAGTCACTATAGCAAACTAGAAGACCTACAAAGTGTATTTATAGATAAGCTATGCTCAGTTCTAAAAGCAAAGTATAGAGAAATTCTGATATCCATAAAATGGGCAGATACGATTAATTTTCAATCAACCCATTACTATAGACAGGGACAATTATTTGATGAATTTAATAAATTACGAATGTTATAAAAGAGCTCCAGAAGTTAGATCGATGTTTGTATATTTGGGGACAGCGGAAAGTGTGACGTCATGAAAATACGTCTGAAGGGGAAGGATGAGAGGAGAAGTGGGAAAGGAAACATTTAAAAAGGAGATGGATAATAGACGTATTTTTATGACGTCTCACATGACACTTTCCAGTGTATTAGAAAAATTAGAAACAGTCCTTTAAAAACTTCATCAACAAACAAAAAGTTCTGAAGGGGAAGGATGAGAGGAGAAGTGGGAAAGGAAACATTTAAAAAGGAGATGGATAATAGACGTAATTTTATGACGTCTCACATGACACTTTCCAGTGTATTAGGAAAATTAGAAACAGTCCTTTAAAAACTTCATCAACAAACAAAAAGTGTCCCTCAGATTACGAGCAAATAAAGTTTTCCTATGATTTCATCTTTTTTCGATGGAATAAAATTACTGCTTGTTTTAACCAACTTACCCTTGATATAATAAATCATTAATATGTCATTTTCTTCATATGCTTAGGGAGTTTTGCATCATCAAAAATATTTCATGGTATTTGAAGAGCAAGAAGTTTAAAGTATACAAAAATTTATGATTAATTTTCTTTTAGGAGTATGTGGGTTAAACCAATAGTTTTGTTTCTCAAAAAACATGTGAAAAAATAAATCTGTTTATTTGGAAAGCAACAGATAAATAACTAAACCTTAGTTTTTTTAATTTAAAATATTATTGAAAGAAATATATTTGCTAATCGGAAAATCTGAATATTATATCTTAATTGGTATACAAAGTAAAAAATTTAATGGAAAGAAGATTGTCTCTTGGTAACCTATCCCTCTTACTATCAAATTATTCGAAATTTAGTAAGTGTCGGGGGTGGGGGGGGGGACTCTTTGACACTTTGTGGTTGCCAATTTCCTGGAATTATATGGTAGCTACACCCTTGGACTTGGTCTTGTGGCCAGGGAGACAGGAGGGGACATCAGGCTGTTTATTACACTGGTCCCAAAAGTTTGATAATAACATTTAATCATTCGTTGGCTTAACAACTTTGGCGACTTTTTAATTGAATTTTAATTGGTTAGTTCATTAAGTTGAGTGTCCAAAGTTTTAACCACTGATTGTAATCTACAGAAAAAGGTACTTATATGTTTCATCATTGGGAATGTACATTATTTTTTTCGGCCATTGCCTTATCCCTTTAGATCCCAGTGTTATGGCAATACAATTTTTTTTTTCTTGAAGTTTCTCCAATATTTCCAGGGAGGGAGGGAGTGGAGATTGGATTGTAAATTATTCTGGTACCTAAAGTTTTATAAACACTTTCTCTTATTTGTTGACTTTGGGTCTTTATATTGAATTTGAATAGTCTCAAAACTTTTCAACCAATATTTATCATCTGAAAATTTACGTAATTTAGTTTATCATCATTGGTGTAGATATATATCTTAAAATTTTATTTCAGTCGCTCTTTTTGCTGTCTTGGTGCTTAATAAAACTAGTAAATCAACGAGAATAGATAAAATAGGACATTGAAATGAAATAATTGTAGATATAAATACTTCTAAATCTAACCAATAGATTGACAAACATAAATAACTGGTATACAAAAGCTTTGCTATAGAAAATCACCTATATTTTCCACAAAGTTTTATGCCACAAAAATTATGTTTACGCCTTAGTTTTGAGGTTTACTACTAACTTTGGCTGTAACTTTCACAGTAAAGGATAATTACACTGATAAATATTTTATTATTTCAGACAAAGGCCAAAGTAAAGATGTGAGTTTCAAAAATATTTGATTTTAGCTTTAAGTAAAAAACATAAAAGTATTTTGTCTACTTCATATATGTCATTTATAAAAAAAATAGGGTTTGAAAAGTCCTGGTTATGTAAATTAATTATATTTGTTTAAATATTTTAATAAATTATAGCTCATTTAACTATTAAAATTTAAAATTATTTTCCTCTGTTATAGTAAATGATAAAACTAAGAATAGATCTAATAATTCCTAATAATTTTAAAAAGCGTTATAACTCCAAATATTCACTCTTTTTTAAATATTATTTTTAATTTAGACTAGTTGCTGAAGAA
This sequence comes from Acartia tonsa, assembly GCF_053477335.1. NCBI lineage: Eukaryota > Metazoa > Arthropoda > Copepoda > Calanoida > Acartiidae > Acartia > Acartia tonsa. The sequence continues at coordinate 8,357,269 of NC_137264.1, forward strand.
CTTTTAACCTATTAATTTAGGGTTAATAAACTTAATACAAAAATATTGGTTAGCTTAGTTAGGCCACCTTCCCAAAAATGGCCCATACCTTCCTAGGTTTGATATACAACTCTTGTTCTTGATTGAATACTTTTTTTAAAACTATGCATCTTTGCAATCTTTCATTCTTGTTCCGTTTTTCTTGAAATGGGGAAAGTTCTTTGGACATTTATGATCAGAAAATTTTGGCTGCACCACCTAGCATTCTCAGTAAGGGAGGGGCAATGGAATATAAATTGCACAGGCACCCAAAGTTTGACTTTATCACATTTGTTGGCCTGGCTGAAAAACTTTGGGTACTTTAATTTGCTTTTAAACCAATAATTTTGATCTGTGCAGTAGGGGTGATTTATTTCAATTTATCATTCTTTGTCTCATCACCTAAGATCCCAGGTGCATACTTATTCATTGCGACATAGAGCATATATCAATCATAATAATAATAATAATGTTTATTTGGTGCTGCCAGGTACCCCCCAGCTTAGGAGATAGCACATACAATTACATTATGATGTTTAGTCTCATACAAAAATAAAATAATATAGACTAAGGGATTAATTATTAACTAAGTATAAATTGGTGGAAAAGAGGGAAAATTTTCGGGATATGCACCAGGAGCTACAGGAGTACTATCTTGACCAAAATGGGGATAGTGTATTTGATTCCTGAAGCCCCTTTTTTAGGAATATGAAAAGAAAAAAAGAATATAAAACATATTAAATGTGAAAGGGAAAATTGAAACTTTAGTTTAGTTAAATTGAGTTGTGAGGATGGTAAAAAAAAAATACAAATAAACATTTATATTATGTAAGAGAAATCAGTAAATGATAAGATTGAATAATAAGATAATATTGGTTAAGCGGTTAGCAAGATTCTTCTGGACAGACAGACAGACAATCGGCCTATATTTTTTGTTATATATTTGGATTATAATGCTTTTGTAAAAGTAGTCTGTTAATATTTGGATTCTTGACATCACCACCTATTGCCCCTAAAACACTCCTTACTACAAGATTATATTGTCCCTTGTGATAAGAGGCGATATGATGGCCCCTTCTTAAGAGGCATTAAAGTCTTTTGCGGACATAATTGTTTACCTTTTAGAACATCTTAAAAGTAAAACCATGGTGCAAATTGACCATTTCTTTGATTCTTGATGGTTCAGACTAGATAAGAAAAAAGGAAATACTTTCTAAACAAGATTGTAAATGTTCATAGCAGTCAAACTTAATATTTTTAATTCTTCAAATGGAAAGTGTCATGTGTAACGTCATAAAAATAAGTCTAAATCCATCTTTTTTTTAAGAGGTTTCTTTCCCACTTCTCCTTTCATCCTTACTTTTTAGACGTATTTTTATGACGTCACATGTGACACTTTCCGTATCTCCCATCAAAATCAAAAATATTCGAAATGGCTAACAAAAGATTGAGGAAGAACCATTTCCGTATACCCGTTAATTCATTTGATTAATAGTTATTTCTTTCATCGTATTATAAACGGCTTTCCGCGGATATAGAATGTACAATTATGAGATTAAAACTAGTTTTTTTAGCCCCGAGGTGACGAAGTAATACGATGCTAGACATAGTTTTTTCGTATGGATGAGAACCGGTTCCTATCCACCGGATTCGAATGAATACGAGAAAATAAATTACAGTCCCCCCTATATCTGTAACCAATTAATGCTGAGATAATAAGCATTAAAACATTTAAATTTCTACCTTTAGTATCTTATAAATTCATTTTGATTAATTTAATAGCACTTTTCCTTTTAATATTTTTTTTTTAATTTTCTTATCAGATTTTGCATTTTTGAAACACTCGAAGCTACTCTATAACTTTGTCTATTCGTCAATGTGTATAAAACACTATTTGATTTTCTTGGCTGCTATTTAAGGTAGACTAATTTTTTTGTTAAGATACCCCTTTTTAAAGAGTATCCAGTATATACTTACTTAGTCCGTCAGTATATCGGTCATGGTACAAAAGATGTAAATCTTGAGGTATGTATAATTTACATTTAATGTCACATACTTTTTTCTTTTACTTTACCACCAAATCACTTTGTCCGTTTGTACATCCGTGAATTTTTATGCTTTTGCGAATTTGTCATCATTGTTTTTTTTCAAATGATTCCCCCATCATGATATAAAAGTAAATTTTAGAATTGCTTAGCCATCCAAATTTAAATTCAAGTAAAACACATTTTTCTAGAATTTCATGTCTATCTTTATGTCTATCTGTCTATCTATCTATCCATATTTTAGTACATCTCATGTCTGTCTCTCAATTTAAATTCTGTGTGCATTACTTTAAAATCTTTGACTAAGAATTAAATATATTGGAAAATTAAGGCATTAGAGATTGGATAATAAATTGGGCGGTTTCCCTAATAACGAGAAGAGACCCATAACAAAAAATGTATTTTTGATAATTTCATTAGGCTTAGCTAGGTTAAGTAAATGTAATAAGAGAAAATATACAGTTAATTTTTTCTAACTTATAATTATATCATTCTTTAACACAATAAATAAATGTAGGATTCTAAAGAGATAAGACAATAGCCAATAAATTGATGCACATCCCGAATGATGATACACAAAATTATCCCGTCTGTAGATTACAATAAGTGGTTAAAAAGTTTGGACACTAAACTTAATGAACCAACAAATCAAATTCAATACTAGTCCCCGAAGTTGCTGAGGTAACAAATAAGAAAATATTATTATAAAACTTTGGGGACTAGTGTAATAAACAGCCAATTGTCCCCTCCCTCCCTAAAATAAATAGCATTTATTTCTTCACTCCCAATAGACATTTTAAACTATCCATTGATAGTTAATCAAAGTTTAACTGCTAGTAATAGTAAGTTAAAGTCGGTGGGACGGAAGCAACGTATTCTTGAAAATAAATAGCAAACATAAATAAGGAAATTAGGATTATCCCAATTAGAACAAGCTAAGCTCTAAAAAAATGATAATAAAATAAAACCAAAAATTTAAGTCATCTACCTTTAATAGTAGCCGATAAAAATCATATTTTTCCACTACTTTGGTAAGATAGTGTTAGAATTATTTAGAATTTTAGAGAAGCTTCATTTTAAGAAAAAATATACAAATATATTGAAGATTCTTCAGTAACATTGCCCCTATCCTCTGGAGTCAAGGGTCAGACTCAAATTCTGTTTTGAAAATTTTATTGTGTACATAATCCTTTAATAATACATTTGATATGCTTGGCGCTTTACAGGAAAGCAGGGACATGAACAAATAATATGAAAATTTAAAGATTACCCAGTTTAATTACCTAATACGGGCGAGGTCGCTGTCAGTGTCGATGACACTCTAACGTCAGGTCTAACAACCCAGGATAACTAAGGGAAGTCAAGTCTCTCTTTTTCCGTAAAAACAACCGTTTAGTAACACCATCAAAAAGTTTTAACTGTGCATGGTAAATAGAGTTACGCCTGTTTTGGGCCATTTCATTACCTTTACTCTAATTATCAATATCACGCACCTGATATAGAAGCAATAGGAACCATTTGTAACCTTTTTAATGAGCATAGCTACTCTATAATTCTCAATAATTGTTTCTAATTTGATGAGATTTACTTTGAAAGTTGTTGTAGTATTTCATATATTTTTTTAAAAATTTCAAGCATCGCCATTTAAGAACTTTATTCACCAAAAATCCTAGTGATAGTTAATATAAATTCAGGAATCTAAAGGGATAAGACAGTGGCTGATAAATTGATAATGATACACAAAATTACCCCTTCTGTAGATTGCAATTAGTGTATGAAACGTTTGAACACTAAATTAATTAACCATCCAATCAAATTTACTAAAGTCCCCAAAGTTGTTAAGCCAACGAATAAGAAAACAAATAATCCATTGTCCTATCACTCTCTGGAAATTATTGCTTTCTAATGAAATAACATGGATCAACACTGACGGTATAATTAAATTTCAGATTTCATTCACCTCAAAAGTTTCAGTTCGGGGATAAAATGATAATTAAACAAGAGAATACAAAGTTGTGTACCAAGAGGGAGGGAGGGGACATTAGGCTGTTTATTACACTATTGTCCCCAAAACTTTATATCAACATTTTCTTATTCGTTGACTTAACAACTTTGGGGACCTTATTGAATTTTAATTACGTTGAGTGTATAAACTTTTTAACCAATAATTGTCATCTTCATGAGGGATAATTTTGCATACCATCATTGGGGTTGTACATCAATTTATAGGTATTAAAGTATTAAGTTGTGTGAATGTATGTCCTGTATGATCTCGAAATTACACAATATAGGGAAGCTTTGAATTAGTCTCTGTCATGTTTTAGGTTTTCTTTTGTCGGAATTCAAACCATTTGAAATATAATGAACTAAAAATTTGTGCTTGTAATCACGTAGGAAGCGGACTTTGGACTATAAATTATATTTAAGTACTTTTCTCGTAGTCATTCGAATCCGGTGGATAGGAACCGGTTCTCATCCATGCGAAAAAACTATGTCTAGCATCGTTTTATATCCAGCTTTCTACGAATTTAAGAATGTACAATCATAAGATTAAAACCAGTTTTTTATCCGGTGCCTTCGGCCCCTTGGGGCTAAAAAACTAGTTTAAATCTTATAATGGTACATTATATATCCGCGGAAAGCCATTTATAATACAATGCGAGAAATAACTATTATTGAATCATGATTGGATTGGTACGAAAAAAACATTCCCCAAACTTTTCAATCAATGCTTTTAGACTACTTGCCGATTCCTTTGTTATATAAAAACATCGAAAGTAATGTCAAAATTGGGCATATCGCCTAAGTTAAGAACTTTTAAAGAAAATAGGCTTGAATTTTGTTACCATCTATCGACTTCATTATGTTAGTTTTCATAAGATAAGAAAGCATGGATCTTGAGGGATAACTTAAACAACACAGGGATCTAAAGAGATAAGACAATGGTCGGTAAATTGATGTAGAGGCCCAATAATGTTACACAAAATTACCCCTTCTGTAAATATCAGTTAGTTTTTGAATGTTTAAACACTTAACTTAAATAACCAACAAATCAAAATTTAGTATAGATCCGAAAGTTGTTGTTCCAACAAATAAGAAAATGCTTATATAAAACTCTTGGGACTAGTGTAATAAACAGCCCAATGTCCCCTCCCTACCTGATAATAATAAAGTTTATAAGTAGCACAGCAACTAGAAGGCATTATAAGCTGCTTTAAGGCTTAAAGCAAGGTCAAGATTAGATGGCCAATAATAAATACTGACTTCTACATATTTTGCGAGAGTTGTACGATGTATGAACATATCTTAATTGTAGAGTAGCTATGCCACTAATTAATCTAGAAAGCGAAACTTTTCTACACTTGACCAACACAACATGTTGTTGGTGCAAAGGTTGCTGGGATAAGACAATGGACGATGAATTAATATACATTCCTAATGAGGATAAATAAAACTACCCCTTATGTACATTTAAATATTTGGTTGAAAAGTTTGAACACTGCTAGTTTTGAACCATCCAATCCAAATTCAATAAAAAAAATAATTTGTTTTGAGCCAACAAGTAAGATAAAGTAAATATAAAACTTTGGGTACCAGTGTAATTTACAGTCCAATGTCCCTTCCCTCCCTGTTAGTTTGAGACCAAAGGTCGACAAAGATTGTTATCATAAATAATAATTAAAAAACATTTTACTTATATGAACACTTACAGAAAGCTAGGGATATTTAAATTGACGGAAAGATTGAACTCTTGTAATAGCTTGCAGTTCAATCAGAGGAAATTTCTTGGCCAATAGACATGTGCATTTTTAGCTTACACAATTAATTTTAGATAAATTTATAGATACTAGGACCTATATTTATGGATTGTTCATCTAAATGATTTTTGTTTTAGCTTTGTTTCTTTTACTATATTCCTGTAAATAAGCTTAACTGGTTATTAAAAAACGGATAGCTTTTTTCGTTAATTTAGACATGTTAGAATTGTCCTATCGATTTCAAATTTTGCATGGTGATTCCTTTAGTAGTTAGGTACGATTTAGAAAGCGTAGCAACTCTATAATCATTACCAAAATGTCCGTACGTCCATTTTAAACATGTTGATTTTTTTACTTTTTTAAATAGTTTTTTTTCGTTAATTAGGCATGTTAGAATTGTCCTATCGATTTCAAATTTTGCATGGTGATTTCTGTAACAGTTAGGTACGAGTTATAATGCGTAGCAACTCTATAATCATTACCAGAATGTCCGTACGTCCATTTTAAACATGTTGATTTTTTTTACATTTTTAACAACAAATTTGTATGTGACCTAATCATTTGATTGGTCTGATTTTTGGTATACTGATTCCTGGGACAACAAAGTACAATATTATAAGCGAAGCAACTCTATAATCAAGTCCTAAAAATGTAAGTATGTCCATAATCATTATCCTGTATCAAGCAGTTTTTCAACAAATTTACTTACAATTTTGCTTTAACTCTTATACATTCGCATTCTGATTATTCAGTTCTGACATTACACAAGTGTTAATGTCCGTTTGTCCTACCGTTTCAGAGCTTCGCTTTTATGGATGTTGTCATCCTTGTTTATATTAACCTAGCAATTTGTTTTTATGTGTTAAGTTTTTCTACAATTTTAATTATTTTTGGCTGGTCTTTCATTCAGTACATTTTAGGTTTTTTAAAGCGAAGCTTTTTTATATTTAGGATCGGCCCGTCTAACCGTAACGGTTAGCTCTTTCCCTTAATTTATATATGTTAAAATTTTCCTTTCGATTTCAAACTTTGCATAATAATTCCTACTGTGAGATACGACCTAGAACGCAAAGCAACTCTATAATCGTTATCAGAAAGTCCGTACGTCCATTTTTAACTTTTTTATGACATAATTATCCTATTCATCTGATTATTGGAGTACTGAGGTTGATTTAAAAAAAAAAAATTTTGGCTCACTGCCTCACTCAAATTAGTGAGGCTCGTGAAAAAACCTCCAAAATCACATTAAAAATCCACAAAAAACTAAACAAAATCTTACGTTAATAACCCTTTTATGATTTTATTTAACAAAAACTTTTAGCGAGCCTCACTAATTTTAGTGAGGTAGTGAGCCATAAAGTTTTTTAAGAATCCACCTCTGATTCCTATTACAACAAGGTGCAATATTATCAGGGTAGCATATCTATAATTATCCTTGATTTTTTAAAATTTAACATAACCTAGAATAAATTATGATCAAGAACACATTAATGTAAAAGGCCAAGTTGTTAGTTCAAGAAAAGGGACAGGACAGCATAGAAACAAGGATGACAACATCCAAGAAAGGACGTGCGGATATTTCGAATTATAGAGTATCAGGACAATTTAAAAACTATGGTAGGTCGGGTCGAGTGCTTCTAAGGGTATTTTTGAATAGGTAAATGATTTATTGTGTACAGACGAATGGGCATGCCCTAATTGTAGTGAAGGCATGCTGCTAACAATCATTCCTTGGAATCTTTCTAATCAGGAGCATTTTAAATTTTAAATGATTCAAGTCACACATCTACAAGGAGTGGGGACAGACATTAGAAGATTTTTATTGTTTTAAGCAAGAAAAGAAGGGAAAAACGGACGTTTTCGTATTCGTTGGACTAACAACTTTTGGGACTTTTAATGCATTTTGATTGGTTGATTCATAAAGTTGGGTGTCCAAACGTTTCAAACACTAATTGTAATATACAGTGAGAAAATTTTGTGTATTATCATTGGGGATGTACTACACATCCTTTTTTTCGGCCATTGTCTTATCCATTTAGATCCCTAACTTTTGTGTTACATTTTCCGTAAACCTACCACGATTTTTGCTACTGTGTTCACCAATACAAAATCAAGGATTTGGGTTAGCCAATAAAATTTAATATTTTTCCGGATCTCACTCACCTCTTAACTGATTTAGTTCTCCATTTCAGGAAAGCTTTTTTAGGTCCTCGGTTGGTTTTTCTTATTTTTAGTGGCGAAACCGCAACTTGGTATTATTAGAGCATTCACTTCTTTGGGAAGGTATGATAAGTTTTTTTTGTTATTGCCAATCCCTAATTTCCAAACATTCAATATTTTTCAGATAACAATCTTTTTAGGGTGGATAGATAGTTATTAAGGATTTTTGGGAACAATTTTAAAAGTGGAGATTAAAAGGAGGGCTATATATTTTTAAAAGTCTGATATTGGATAAAAAAAAAGAGTCTTTATTTAGGAACACTTAAAAGAAGAAAAGATTTTCTTCTCAACTATTGGTTTGGATTATAAGGAATAAATAGATGTAAATCCCAAATGGTGATAAACAAAATTACCCTTTATTATTAATTTGAAACCAACCAATCATAATTGAATAGAAGAACTTACAGTTTTTGGGTCAATGTAGTTAAAAAAAACTTTATAACGTACCAATGTATAAATGTATAAATAATTTACAGTCTGACCTACGCAAAAACCATATATACAAAAATCTACCAAAATATAGGATAATTGAAAACTCTATGACCATCCCTTTAATAATGTGGTATAATCATAAAGCTTCTTAATAATGTCCGTAAGTAGCGCAGTAATAATAAGAAAAATAAATGAAAAAAAAGAGAGTAATAAAGTATTATAAGATGCATAACAATGACATTTCCGTTGGTTGGCCAATTTTATTTTCTTAAACTGTGACTAATAAAGCCATATATTAATTATACTAATGGTCTGTATACAAAAAAAACTGACGTACATGCCAGAATGGTAGAGCTGTAAATTACACTGGTATCCAAAGTTTGATAGCTGCGGTTATATTATAAGTTGGCTAAATTTTTGGGGTACTTTAATTAAATTTTAATTGTAAGGTTTCAAAATAATATTGCACAAACTTTTATCTATTTATCATCATTGGGGATGGAGACCAATTTATCGTCCATCGTCTTATCCCTATAGATCCCTGCGTACATTCCCAATCTATAGAGAAGCTACGCTCCTAAAATTTAATGAGGAGAATGATTTAATGATTTTAAAAATCCCCTGTTAATCGTGATCATTATCATTAGCGCCTCAAAATTTGAGCGCCACGAACATGTTTTATGAAGAAAAAAGAGTTGTAGAACAGGACAGATAAATATATATGTAAAGAATCAGGGATATAAAGGGATAAGACAATAGCCGATAAATTGATGTACAACCCAAATTGTGATACATAAAATTACCCCCGCTGTAATTTAAAATTAGTGGTTAAAACGTTTGAACACTCAAATACTTAATAAGCAAACCAATCAAAATTCATTAAAGTCTCCAAAGTTGTTAAGCCAACGAATAAGAAACGTTATCATAAAACTTTTGGGGCTAGTTAAATAAACAGCTCAATGTCCCCCCCCCCCTCCCTGTTAAGGAAAACATAGATGGGTCACTGTCCCTAAGTACAGTGAAACAAATAAAACCTTTAAATGATGAAGTCCTGTTTTTTCAATATCTTTTGGTGTGACGATGATTAGGCTGAGACTCGAACTTTTTATTAAGACACGCACGTTCATATTTTTAAAAATGCATTCCTTGCTCCTTTCTTAGGTCTTTGTCTAATCTCCAAAAGGGAATCACAAAATATGACCCAGGGACGTCCAAGCTTTTTACTTTGAAGGGGTTATATGAGGGGTTTCAAAGGTTTAAGGGAAGTAATTTAATATTTTTATCAATAATTTGAGGATGATAAAATGAGGGGTTTTGAAGTTTGATGGGGGTAAAAATTCCTTTACCCCACCCTTGTGGGTTTATAATATGACCAATTAAATCATATTTCACTATTTCTTTTATAATCTCTTTTTTAGAATAAAATACCCTATTTAGCTGCAACAGATTCAAGTTTTATGGCAATTTTAATACTAAAAGTTTCATAAATTAATCTACAGTAAAGAATCTTTTAAAATCATAACAAGGGCAGTTATGTATGTAAGAACCGCGGCAATAACAAGCTAGACAATGACTTTTGATGACAAAATAAATAAATATCTGTAACTGCTGTGGAAGGCGCCATATGTATAGATTATTATACTATTATTTAACTCAACTTAACCTAAAATTTGGTTTGTTGTCCACATGAGATATGGGGGAAACTCTCGCTTTTTTATCATAAGTATGAAATGGACAAATACCCACCTTTTACAAACACCGAAATTCTGTCCTTATAACTGTTAAAATTAGACGTCGGATGTCTTAAAGAAGGTGAGCTTTCTAATCAATGATTAAACAATAGAATAATTAAATAATACTAAGATAAAAACAAAATCTTTTTACAGTAAAGCATTCATAAAAAACAGTATTTCATTTTTAGATAACATAATTAAAAGCTTCATTAAACGCCTCAATAATATAAGAACTATTAGAAATACTCATGGCATCTAGGCATCCCAAAAATTTAATACCATCCTTGAACCTCCATAAATTTGGGGTTGTTCAGAAGGTTCACTTAAAACCCCATAAACATTAGAGTAAAACACTAGAAGGGAAAGGGTTAAATAACTGTATCTTCCCATCGCAACCGCCTTGTGCAAACTTTCTATTGGGTCATTGAAAATCAACCAATGGTGTCGCCTATATAAACACAGCCAAGTAGCAGAAAATAATTTAGAAGCAGACGAAAGAGGTCTTAGAAAATGGAAGGGAGGTAGTTGTCTGTATATACATCTATATTATAGATCTGTTCCGTAAACAGTAGACTACAATTTGTGAATCATTTAGTAGGATCTTTTTAACAAATAGACAGACATCCTTAGCTTTTTTTATTAATATTATACACATTAGTTTTCCTCTGTCACAATTTACTACGTCCATAAAATTAAAAATCTTCTAAAATTAAAACAAATAATCCTAGGGCTACAAAAGTTGATTCGATTATTGGATTTTCCCGAAAAAGGTCTTATGTTGATCATACAATGTTACTGAAATAACATTACTACTAAATAGCTGATCATTTATATAAGACTTAAGCCCAGTTCACAAAAGACAAAGGTCGACCTCTGAAAATTTTAGGTTGACCTATAGAAGTTTTAGGTTGATCGATTTTAAAAAGGTATTTGTGGGTTGTACTTGTTTAGGTTGACCTACAGAATATTATTAGGTCAAAATAATAAGTTATATTTGTAACATGTAAATGTGTCAAAAATGTAAGCAGCAATTAGTGCCTAATGACGTCATAAAATACAAATAACTAATGATAGGCCAGTTTATATTGTAATTGACCAATGGTAAAATATAAACTGGCCTATAATTGATCATTTGTATTGTATGACTTCATTTTTATCAGGAACTATTTGCTTCTTCTCGAAATTGCCGATAAAATGCTACTTATTAAAAAAATAAACAGTTGAATAACATCGTTGTAAATCACAGGTTCTAAATCGACAAAAACGGTGAAAAATGCCCTCTCCCCCTTCTTATCAAATAGAATAAAACATTTTTGATTTGATACTCTTATTACGCCTAATCAATTTTTGATTTTTTGGGTCATCCAAATAAAATTTCCTTAGTCGTGCTTTGATTATCTTCTTACTGCATGAAAGTATTCATATTTACAGTTAAAGAAGCTTAGATATGCTTTATTTTACTTAATACGTCTGTCTGTATGATTTAGCATGGAGGGAGAGGAAAATTGGCTGTTTTTTTACACTAAAGTTTTCTTATTCGTTGGCTTAACAACCTTGGGGGCTTTTGATTAATTTTGATTAGTTAGTTCAATTAGTCGAATGTCCAGATGTTTAAACTACTAATTTAATCTACATAAGGAGTAATGTTGTGTATCATAATTGTGAAAGTACATACATTTATCGGTCATTGACTTATCCCTCATGTTCTAGAGTCAGAATCTAGACGTTGTTTTGCTTTTATAATTTTTATTTCGAAAGCGCATTCATGTAAAAATGAAGGTAACAATTGTAAAGAAACTTATTAGGATCATGGAAAGAAAAAGAAGTAGCGGGTTTCGTTGAATTTTTACAGTAGCTTTTCTCCTATTTCTAGCCCTTGCGGATGGATCTAATCCAGCGGGGCCAATTTCCGAAACCTGCGGGGCAATCATTGACATTTACCTCACCACTACTTCGTTTTTTTTTCCATGATCCACTTATTATTTTCTACAATGCTTCCAATCCCTAACATCATATCTATTTTATTTATTTAATTTATCTGATTTTCAGTAGCAAAGCTTCTCTATAATTGAAATTGTATGTCTTTCCATTAAAAAAGTTATTAATATTTTAGTTAAAAACCGAACATAGGAAAATATATCATTTTTATTATCAATCGAAACAGCAATAATCAAAATTTTAGCATGGTTATTCTAAAAAGAGATGAATGAATTAAAAACAAATACATATGGAGTGTCATGGCCGTTTTGGGCATTATTTATTTTTTTTTTACCAAAAACTAGATTTACAGAAAATTAGCTTGTCTAATTATTTGCTAATGAACTTACAACTCATTAGTACAATTTCATGATTCAACAACAAAAAAAAACGTTGAAAAATCCACGACCTCTTAACTATCCAAGTCTTTTTTTGTCAGAGATATAGAACCTAAAGAAAATCTATTTTGCTATAGATTTTTCTGCCTTACATTTTAACAGTATCAACTTCGCCTAAGGAAGAAATGCCTGTTTCATTTATTTTTTTTAAATGCCTAGCTTATTGTATTTTCAGTAATATGAATACATTTTTTAATGATAGATATTTCACAATTTTATTTTTTTATTTCCATAATATCTATATTCTTGTTGATGTCTAATACCAAATAATCTGATTTTTAATCAGTTTGTTTCTTAGTCAGACCAGGGACAGCGAAAAAGAAAGAAAAATCTTTTATCTAATTGGGAGATAGGCAATACAAGGCCAACAAATTTCCAATGTAATTTAAGGATATTTCGTTTTGAATTTTTACAGAAACAAATCCATGATCAATTGGCTATTTATTTTGTTATTTGCTTTAAAAAGTGATATTATGGCCGAAAATCTACCTTCTCATATATTACTACTTTATGTAATCTTTTTCTATGTCTGTGTTTAAGATAAATAATGAAAAGCTTTTGTTTTATCATTTGTTCTTCCTTTTCAATTAGGTGAATATTCTTATTGTGAAGCCAATCTGTGACTAAAACCCATCAACGTGTTCCCGAGTAAAAGGTTTTTCATTATTGTCTAAATGTCCTATGAATTACCATTTAAACAAGGATGATAACTTCCATAGAAGCGAAGCTCTGAAACGGTAGGACAAACGAACATTTTCACTTATAGAGTGTCATAATTGAATAAACAGAATATAAAAGTATAAAAGTCGAAATAAAATTGTAATTAAATTCTTTGAAAACTGCTTAAATACTTAATAATGTTTAAGGACATATTTTTAGGTCTTGATTATTGAGATGCTTAGCTGTGTGAAATTGACATACAGTTTTTCTAGCAAAGATTGAATGATTGTTAAGTTGTACCAAATTATCACAGGAATGGCCAGCAAAGTGTGTAAGATATAGGTCTACCAAATAGCTTAAATTAACGACCAGAGCTGTCTGTAAATTATTGAAGGACGAAGCACGGACAGACCGACCCTCTCTTCAATTAGATATTAATTAACGTCATGAACATTTTTAAAAGCGAAGCTTTTCTATAATTAGGGTCGGTCCGTACGTACGTCCGTTCGTGACGGAAAGCTTTTTTCGTAAATTTAGGCACGTTAGAATTGTCCTATCGATTACAAATTGTGCATGGTGATTCCTGTAGTAGTTACGATTGCCTTACCTGACATATTAACTTAAACACAAATGACATTGATTCTCCAAGTCCCTACATTTTGAATATTCTGATTTCTTTTATAAATAGCTTTATTATTTTTATATTTCTAATTATTTTTACTAATGAATTAAAAGTAGAAAGCTTGGAAAAAGAAAAAAACATAATATTAAAAGGTACTTGATACATGGTATAGCTTACAAATTTACTTAAGTGGTGAAGTATTCATTCGTTACTGCTAAACTAAAGTAGTCATGTTTTAAACAAAAAAATTGTTTTCAACTTGCACACAAAAGACTTAGCAAAAAAGTTTTTTCTTCGGCTATTTTTCTTTATGAGAGGAATATAAACCAAGAAGTACCGGCTGTTAAAGAGATCTATAGGCACAGACAGACACACATACAAACATTTTACCTTTTTTATATGAACACCTTATTTCATGATTTGCAAATTGTTGTATGTCTTCTTCGCATATCATGCGATGTTCCATCATTTCCCCATGAAATCTGCAAAGTGTGTCCTATGAAGCTGTTTTTAGTGCCTATAAAAAATGACGTCATACAATACAAATGGCCAATACACAGACTAAATAACCAATGGCAGGTCAGTATACATTTTATGGAGAAATATATTCACGTCAATTTTTATAGACACTATAAAAAGCTTCATGTCCAATTGCGGCAAAAAAAACAATCCTTTTTAAAAAAGTAACAGGATGTTTGTCTGTAATTTAGAATCCCACCAACCGCTGGACCGATATGGGTCTCCTTTTAAGTGAAGCTTCTTATAGGTTCAAGGATAGTTTATCACTATTTTGGAGAAGGGTGCCTCCACCCTTTCAAGATAAATCGTCCGGTTTGACTTATCCCCCCCCCCCCTCTATTTCCTCCCGTGCTCCTGGAGGTTTTTATGTGCATAATTTGCTGTTAAGATATTTTGATAATGTAATAAAATTTGTGGAATTGATAGCACACTTCTTCGCATATCATTCTGCTATTTTAACCAATTAAATACCATCACGAACTTAAAATCTACATTAATAGTTATGCAACTACCGTATGTGGGTAAAGGCATGTTAGTACGTATGTCCGTCTGTCTGTCTCAAAAGGTCATTCTTCCTTACTAACTTTATCTAAATAGCCTTCACACTGACCTCCCCCCTAAATGATCAATCAAAGGCAAAATAAAAATTTTCCTTGCTCTAATACCAAGGAGGGGGGGAGATATACAATGCTGGAAATTACACCGGTACCCAACGTTTTATAAATGCCTCCCCTCAATCTTTAGCTTTACAACTTTGGATACTTGGATTGTTTCTTTCACCTGACCTAACTTAATTAATGATTGGTAACATTAATAATCTTTTTGATATGTTCAACTAATCAAAGAATTAGACCTTACTTTTTATCTGCTTTTTTTCTGAACAAAAAAAGAATTTAAATAAGACTCCGACATTCTTTATTTTTCTTCACGCTTTAAAGGTAAACAAGGATGACAACATCCATAAAAGCGAAGCTATAAAATTGCAGGACCATAGAACATTAACACTTGTAGTGAAAGAACTGAATAAGCAGAATATAAAAGTATAAGTCAAAACAAAATTGTAGGTATATTTGTTACAAAACTACTTCAACGCAGGGTACTGATTAAGGACATACTTACATTTTTTAGGATTATAGAGATGCTTATTGTACCAGTACCTTGTTATGGAAGGACGTACGGACTGACCGAACCTAATTATAGAAAAGCTTTCCTTTGAAAAATTGTAAAAAGGAAGACAATATTACATAAAACTACTTAGATTTTTATCAACTTGAAATATCTCATGATTTCACAAAAAGAAATATGTTGGAAATTTAGAGTCTAATCTTAAATCTCTTTATTACTTAAAACTTAAGTAAATTGTTCAAGGACATGGACCTATATGTCCAGAGATCTATAGGGATAAGACAATGGACTATAAATTGATGTTTATATCCAATGTCGATACACAAAATTATCCCTTCTCTTTATCCCACAATTATTGGTTAAAACGTTTGGACACTCAACTTAATGTACCAACCTATCAAGTTTCGATAAAAGTCCACAAAGTTGTTAATCCAAGTCTTAAGAAAACGTTATTATAAAACTTTGGGGACTAGTACAATAAACAGCCTAATGTTCCCTTTTCCTCCCTACTGTCTTTTCCAACCTATATTAAGTAATAGGATGTCTGTCAGTCCGTCTATCTGTACTGAAGAATCTCGCTGACTACTGTACCGATATGGTTCTTCTTTACAATGTAGCTCCTCAAGGGAGTCAAGGGAAGGTTTATAACCATTTTGGGGGAGGGTAACACCCTTCCTAAGATGAAATCACCACTAGAAAAAATTTAATCCCTGAATTTATTTTAAAAAAAACTAAAATGGAAAATGGACGTGGGTGAACTGCCGCTTGTAATGATTAAAAAAAACCAAAATGTGTCCAAATTCCTGAAATCTTTAGACAAGTTTTTATAGCCTAATTTTTTGTGAATTCTCCCGTGTAACAAATTAACTGTGTATGAAAGGGGGTTGGGGTGGGGTTGTCCTTTAAACCCACAAATCTCTGGAGAGCAAAATATATTTGTAAATATAAGTTGTGTGTCCAAATGTTTCAACCACTAATTGTCATCCACAGAATGAGTAATTAAAAATTTTGTTTATCATCATTGGGGATGTATGTCATTGTATGATTGTACCAATCGTGTAAACACCAAATGCCCAAGAAAGTAACTTGTTACTTTATATGGTTCCTTCATTTGTAATCTACCACAACATAACATTATGTTTTACCTACACTGACTTTATGTTAGGTTGTGATAGTACATTAATATGATGTCTTAAGGCCTGGCCTTTGTGTTGCCATGACTTTTAAGGTTTTAAAGTTTCTTGATGGCTTTATTCTAAGTGAATAGGAATAGGTAAATAAAGTATAGGTTTCATCAAAGTGCAAAGTTTTTCCACCCCGCCATCCATTTATTTTTAAAAAAACAAGGGGGGGAAGTATAAAACACATAAAATACTAGCCCAAGTAGTTACATTGCAAACATGGGATCCCGCAGGGTTAGTCGCCTAATAATATTTTTTTTTTTTTTTTTTTTTGGGGGGGGGGGGGGGTTTGAGGTCTATCGAGAAAAAATTACAAAGTTTCCATTATACAAGTTTTAAAAAGTAGATAGTAAAATTTATATAAGATTTTAGGAGCCTTGGAAATAAACACTACACACTTGACATTTTCTAGCTTTTTTTTACAAGTTTCTTTTTTGTACCTTAATCTACACTTTTATGTTTTGAATGTTATCATTCTTTTAAGTACTTTAAGATTAGTCATCTTTTAATTAATTTTCAATAAATTTAGTACTTAACTGTTTGTAAGAAATCGTTGCTAACCTTTAACCTATTAATTATGGACCAAAAGTTCATTTGGTAATTAATTAAATAATTTCTGTTTTAATAAATGTATTTTTTTTGTGTAACTGAACTTGTAAGATTTTTTTTATAATTGTACACTCGTAATGTAGTGTTACAAATTAACAAAAAAAATATTTGTTAATTTCAGCCAGACCATTCACAGATGCTTGGCGGCTGCAAAAAACATTGATTTTATCTAAGCTGTTTAAAGTGCCTGTAAAAAATGACGTCATACAATACAAATGACCTATGACAGGCCGATACACAGACTAAATTACCATTAACAGGCAGAATACATTTTAATTGACCAATGGTAGACCAGTATGACGTCATTTCTATAGGCACTTGTCGAATTGCCTCTAACAATTAATTTTTTCACCTGCTTAAAAAATGACAGTCGCTATCTTTAAAGAAAGACAAACACATTAAGCTACCGGTTACGGCCCTAGAGGCCTTTTGAGGCTCTGAGGAAAAGGGAAGAAGCTTAGTCGGCCCTCAACTTTCAATTAATTTTAAAACCAAAACAGTCATGAACCTTCCTCGGACATGTAAAAAGCATCCCTGTTAAGGAGAACCATATCGGTTCAGTAGTTAGCAGAGACCTTAAGATACAAACACACTGACAGACAGACAGACAAACTCTTACTTTTAATATAAGAACAAGAAGATATATTATCAACTAAATATTATGATCAAATTGAAATTTTAAATTTGTATCACTTCAAATTTTAAGTAAAAATCGTGTATATGCTTCTTGTCAAAATATCAAGAAGATAAATATCATACTTTCATTTTAAGACTTAAGTGTTTTTTAGCATAAATCATTTTACAAATACATTAAAATCATGGATCTAAATGGATAAGACAACGGTTCGATAAATTGATGTATATCTCCAATGATGATACAAAAAAATTACCCCTTCTGTAGATTACAATTAGTGGTTGAAACGTTTGAACAGTGAACTTAATGAACCAACCATTTAAAATTCAAAATAGTCCCAAAAGTTGTTGAGCCAACGAATATGAAAGCGTTATTATAAAACTTTGGGGACCAGTGTAATAAAAGCCGGATTTCCCCTACCTCCCTGCATTATAATATTAATCTCTGTGCTTGAGAAAAGTATTCTAAAACAAATTGCAGAAACCCCTTATTAAAAAAATATTGAAAAGTGGGTGTTTTTTTATGCCTAACCCATGGGGGCCATAATAACATTGCGGTGCCCTAACTGTGTGGCTACTCTTTACCAACTACAACCTAACCTAATCTAACCTAAAAAGTAAAAACACATACACAGAATAAGCCCCTTCCTTATTTTTAATCTTTTTAAGATTTATTTAGAATATTTATTTCATTAAATGAAACAATATACAAGGAATCTTTTTAAAAATAAGGAAATAAAAGGATTTTTTGTATGTGCTCGACTTGGTCCTTGGAGGGAAACCGCTCTTAATAGATAGAGCTCGACAGCGTATGATTTTGGCAGCTGGGGATATTAAATAACTGGCGGGTGACAGCAGCTTTGTAAGCATAACTTTAATTTGTCTAGCTTTTTAAATTCCTATAATTCAAAGTACATTACATAGTATTATCTAAGTAAAGTTTGTATCTGTTTGTATTTGAGGAATAGGACATTGGGCTGGTAATTACAATAGTCCCCAAAGTTTTATAATACTGTTGTCTTATTCGTTAGATTAACAACTTTGGAGACTTTTATTGGATTTTAATTAATTAGTTCATTAAGTTGAGTGTCCAAACGTTTCAACTATTAATTATTATCTACAGTTTGTACATCAATTTATCGGCCATAGTCTTATCCCTTTAAAATAGATCCCTAATTTTATTATTCCACAATTTTAAAGGGAAGTATCATTAAAGAGCAGGTTTGAGGCTGTTTTTCAAATGAGTAACTATAAAAAGTATACAGTACAAATATCAAATTAAGACCGGACTATAATATTTTTTAGGCCATATCATAAAATGATAAATTTTAACCAGACACTGTTTAAGTAGTGTGCCGAAATTTTTTAAATTTATAATGTTAATGTTTTTCAATAATACGAAATTACATTTGCATTTTCATTATATTATATTCTTTCAATTTGTTATTAAAATATTTTTGTAAATCATTGATTATCAAATTTAAGAGAGGAAATCATATATAAAAATCTGTATCTTAAAAGGTGTATAATAGTTATTTATCGCATCGTAATATAGACAGCTATTAAAAGATATGACCCAGTTTTGTTAGGCCGGAGATTCCCAAGGATTATTATTTGTGGAAAATTGTCTGCAATACGATGCAATACATATTTTTCAGTTTGGCTGAGAACCGGTTCTCATCCACCGGATATCAATCGGTTTAACGGCATACTGGAAAAGCATTCCATCTAAAATTCCTTTTAAAAATTTAGCTATTTAAAGTATGCAAATATGAAAAAGAGTTGTTTTGTTATGATAAGTAGATAAACGTGACTTATAAACATTTTATTATTTTTTATTGGTGTTAAAATATGTGTTTCAATTGTTATATAGTATTAACCCGTCCGTATGCTATATTGCTTAGATAGTTAATTGAGAATCGTTCAAACGAATTTGAATCTTGCATTAGGATTCCTGTAACAACAAAGTTTAATCTAAAAGCGTATCAACTTTATAATCGTAATTACGTAAGTAGTTCCATATGAAGCTGTTTCAGCAAGAAATAGTCATTTTCTATAATTTGGAAAATAAAATATTAAATATGTTATGTGATATAGTTTTAAAAAAAAATATGCATTATAATTCCTTATTCAAAATAATCTTCAAGACGACCTTTTTTTCACACAAACTGGATTTCTTTTTCCGCCATTCTACAATGTGCTTTTTTCCCCTCCACATGGCTTTTTAGCAGAAGTAACGTGTATTCATTCAAACCTAAAGCAGCCAGGACTATAGCTACTCTCAGATTTTGTTGATAACTTCAAAACAGTAAGTCTTTCTTTATTAAAAAAAACTTAACTTATACATTTCAATTTAAGATGTTAATTTAAATATTTTGTCTCAATTATGATCATTAATTTATGTATGTAATTTCAGGAATTTGCAACTGTTTGAATAACCTTTGATCAATAAAGATGGATTATATCGGCAGTCGTTCTGTTTTGTGTTGTTTTTTTTTATTGCAAAGCTTGTCTATAACTAGCTACCAAAACAGAAGCAATCAACTATTTTAGATTTAGGTTTTTAAAACAAAAATTATAAAAATTTAGTGAAGGGCAATTATGTAGTTTTATTGAGCAATTTTTTCTGGGTTAGGTGGAGCTATCCGTTAGCGAGATCATATGTTACACGTAGACACACAAAGTGTCAGACAGACATCCTATTACACACGGATTAATCTAGTTCAATATCTATGTAACTTGTTGTACGTTGTTTATTTTAGCTGGACTCTAAGGGATAAGATAATAGCCGATAAATTGATGTACTTCCCCAATGATGATACTCAAAATTACCCATTCTGTAGATTACAAATAGTGGTTAAAAAGTTAAGACACTCAACTTAATGAACCAACCAATCAAAATTTAAAGTCTCAAAGGTTGTTAAGCCAACGAATAAGAAAACGTTATTATAATACTTTGGGGACCAGTGTAATAAACAGCCCAATGTCCCCTCCCTCAGTATGTTGTACATTTTAGTATGATACGGTTAAATTTTAAAGAAAGTGATGAAAACTATTTTGCATAAATTTTTATCAGAATAATAAGGATATAAGAACATGAATAAAAAAAGTTTATAATTGTTATTTGTCGCATCGTATTATAGATAGCATTCCGTGGATAATAAAATTAAAATTTAAAAGATTTAAATCAGTTTTGTTAGCCCTAAGGGGCCGAATGTCCAGGCTTACAAAATTGGTATTGATTTTATTATTTTTATTTTAATATTCGTGGAAAATTGTCTGTAATACGATGCTAAACATGATTTTTAGCATGGCTGAAAACTTGTTCTAATCCAGCGGTTAATAATCGCTTTCGAAGCCATACTGGAAAACTGCATCCAACCCTTCATTTTAATATTTTCGGGAATAAATGGGTGTATATTGATTAGTTCGCTATTGACATATACCAGGGGTTTTATGGAATAATAAGATATTACACGATAAATTGATTTACACAATCAATTATAAAAAACAAAAACTTCTTTAGTGAATAAAAATTTGGAAACTTCACAAAAAGATTTTAAAAACTTTTCTTTAGTGCCTTTTTTTTTATAAAAATTACATATTTTTTTCCGGATAAGACAATTTGTGGAAGCAATGGCACACCATCTTTTTGGCTTATTCAAAAAGCTACGCTTCTATTGGACATGAATCTCTATAAAAACCGAAATCATTCTTAAAGTTTCCATTTTATTATCTGCGGAAATCTGTCTGTAATAAATATTAGTAGTTCTACACGTCCCTTTATTCCACCTTATCTTTCTTATATAATAATGTAGCCATTTTTTTATTTGCAAATTTTGATTAATTAATTTCTAGTTCTGAAGCCACTCTATAACTTTATGAGTTACAGTGATAGACTAAGTATTTGGGAATGAAATAAATCTACCCCCAAACTCTAACCGCATTAGGTATTGGAGAGAAAAAGATGAAGATAGCCTACCTTCCCTCCCATCCGCAGTAAGTTTGCAGGATTTAAGGCAGAGAGGAAGGGGACATTGGGCTGTTTATTACACTAGTCCCCAAAGTTTTATAATAATATTTTCTCATTTGTTGGCTCAGGAACTTTTGTGAATTTTGATTGGTTGATTCATTAAGTTGAGTGTCCAAACACTTCAATCACTAATTGTAATCTACAGAAGGGATACTTATGTGTATAATCATTGAGGATGTACATAAATTTTTCGGCCATTGTCTTATCCCTTATTTTCGACGATTTCTGTCTGTACTGTGCTTCTATCATTATCATCCTTGTTTATTGGCCTAAATAATTTCTTCCATTATCTGTTGAAATATTTCAGCGGAGATTACGAGTACACTATTATTTCCGCATAAATCATACAAGATTAACAATAAATGTAATACTAAGACAACTACCTGCCTCGTGTTTTGGGGACCTTTTTCTTCTGCTAGTAAAGTGCTTTCTGCTCTTTTGTAGCGACTAGGCTGTGCTAATATTTACGATGCTATTGGCTGATATTTTGAAAGACGGCACATGGTCCAAGGGGACCTTTTTTCATGCTCAAGCCTAAATAAGATGTTTCTTTGTATTATAAATGCCGCACAATTATCCTAACATCAACCTATTATAAAAATCCAGTCTCTATGTAAAATTATTAACCCTGGATAAAAGGCTATTATGATCAACTATTCTTTATTTTTTTTTGTATTAATATAATCATATTCTATCAAGGATCAAGTGGTTACAATACTCTCTGCTTAATAATGAATGCTATGCTATTATGAGTTGGCAGGGATCTGAGGGATAAGATAATGTCTAATAAATTGATATACATCCCCAATTATGATACACATAATTACCCTTTCTGTACACTGCAATTGGTGGTCGGAACGTTTGGACACCTAATTTAATGAACCTACCAATCTAAATTCTATAAAAGTTCCCAAAGTTGTTAGGCCAAAGATTAAGAAAAAAAACATTGTTATAAATTTTTGGAGACTAGTGTAATAAACAGTCAAATGTCCGCTCCCTCCCTGTGTCTTAGCGGAGATGATGGTAGGCCATAGATTATGATATCATGACAACTTTTTGTTAGGTGTGCAAAAATGTTTCATTCATTTCTGCACAGATTACTCGCACAAATATTTATTTATCTTTTGCTAATTTAGAAAGTAGGACGAATACGATGTATGTCTGTCTGTCCGTCCGCTTGAGGACTTTTTCTCAGAAAACGAAGAACCGATAGAGTACTTATTTCTAAGGAATTAACAGACCACTAAAAAACATACAATTTTATATAATTTTATTATATAATTATAGGGCTGTTTCTTTTAATTAAATTTACTAAATATCCCATACAGTAACGTTATGAAGAACTTCTTTACTTTCGTACCTTTATAAAACATTTGCAACTAGAGGAAAGTTGTCTGAGTTAGTTTCAACTTCAACCAAAAAATTAAGAGGAGTTACTTCTATCTTTTAAAACATAAACAATATAGCTGATATATTTTCAATGAATGGCAAAAAAAGATATCTGGTAGGGGTTAAATTTCATATTATTGCAATTTTTTTCTCGCAAAATCTAAAATTATAGCTTCCAATAATAGACAAGTTTTAGAACTATCATTAACATCCTATATTCTAGAGTATCGTGATGTGCAAGTGTAGGTTTATCCTATCAGTTAAAGTAGTAGTCTGTAGCGAAGGATTTCGCTAACCGCTGAACCGATATGGGTTTCCTTTACAGTAAAGCTTTATATAGGTCCAGGGAAGGTTTCTATCTATTTTGGGGCAAGGTATCTCTGCCCTCTTAATAAAATGATAAAATATCTTGATCATTTTGTTGATTATTACCGGGAAAGCATGGTCCCGGACAGGTTTAAGTCTATTTTGGCGCTTTCGCAATTTTAAGACAGCTTTGACATAGTCCATTTTAAAAAAGATATATCAAAGTGTAATATCTTTTTATTTGAACAAAACTTTTCTGTATTTTACTTTATAATTAGCGCATGTTTCATATTGAGGGGTAATTAGATATCTATATTTCTTTTTTAGTGATAGGCCAGCATATATATAACCATAGGCCAATATAAATATATACTGGCCTATCATTGGTCATTTGTATAATATCCCGACATTTTCTATTACGCACTATTCGATGCATTACTCAAATCAATCTTTTGGTGAGGAGGTTAATTCAATTTTAACTCGGTTTTTAGTAGCACAGCTACTGTATAACTAGGGAAGGTTCGTCTTAACCCAATCATGGAAAAAGTACATTGCTCTTTATGCATGCTTTCATACTTTGTCCCGTATATTCGCATGCATCTGTATAGACTAGTAGACAAACACACAAACATCTTATTTGTATTGTATTTTTTTTTATCTTTTTTTGCTGCGTTCTTAGTAAAAATTGACCTTGTTTATTATCTAGACTTGGTAATATCAAATAGATAGTAATATTAAAAAGATAGTAATATTAAACCTAGGTAATATTTTACAATTCATTGAATTTAATCTTAGCAATAATTTACAGATTTGATAAGAAAATTTTTAAGATAGAAAATTGTATTGGATTTAAGAATAAAGAATAGTTTTAAATTCTCTTATATTAAAAGCGTTTATACCTATTGGTTGTTTTTGTTTTATTTGTTTTTATTACTGCTATCATCAATGTTTTTAAGTAAATAAGTAATTAAAACAATCAGTAATGATAAATCAGTAAATCAATCATTTAATAAACTATAAATAATAATTATGTCATAATTGGTCAAACCGAGTAAACAACAGGGAGGGAGGGGACATTGTGAAGTTAATTACACTAGTTCCCAAAGTGATATAATAAAGTTTTCTTATTTGTTGGCCTAACAACTTTGGGGACTTTTAATGAATTTTGATTAGTTGGTTCATTAAGTTGAGAGTTCAAACGTTTTAACCACTACTTTTATGTGTATCTTCATTGGGGATGTACATCACTTTATTGACTATTGTCTTATCCCTTTAGATCCCTGTTAAATATGAAGGATAAGAATAAAATATCTCACAAAAAAATCTTTAGATTCTGTTCAATCATTGTATTAGTCTGATTTTTGGCAGCTTCCCCTGTCAATAGCCATATTTCGCGGCTTATTTAAAAAATTTCCTGGCTTGGCGCGGCGACTTCAATCAAACATCAAATAATTTTCATTTATGTGTCCATGGTTTAATAAAAAAAAGAAGTAAGCATTAATATATGAAACATTAATTTTAAGAATACTTATTCCCGTTAAAAAAATGCTTAATTAGTTTTGATAGGTAAAGATAATGTAATTAGAGACGTAAGGGTCCCGCGGGGTTACTGATTACGATCGCACCTTAAGCAAACAAAGTAAGATGCGGGAAGATGTGAATTGGGAGGTTTTTATGCTTGACTTAAATATGTTAATTTGCTACTAATTGTTAATTATTAATAATAAAATTGGAAATATTTTGATATACGTAACATAAATCCTATAAAAGCCATAACAGAATCGTAATATTACAACTGGGCAGGTTTTAGACTATTTGAAGCAATAATCAAATACAGCGGCTTTTCTTTTATTCCCCTTCAATTCTTAGAGGCTAGAGGCGGGCTATTAAAAAATTAGATTAAAATAGGTTCTCAGGCATGTTGAAAGAAAACATATGAAATGGTTATCTTTATCACTATCTAGCCCTATTATTTTATCCATTATCAAGATTATACTTACCATATAAAGATTTGGTACATGCACTTATTTAATCAGTGGACCCCTCATCAACCCCCCCCCCCCACTTCAATTTTTTGAACAACTTACATCATTTGTTAGCCTAATACCTGTGGGGGGTAATATCAAATCATTGGCTTGTACAAAGTAACAGTGTTCACACGTTTCCACCAATAATTTAAATCTACGTAAGGTTTAATTTCGTTAACGTAATTATTAGGGTACACTAATTTATTGTTTTTGTCCCGTCCCTTAAGATTCAATGAAATTAAATTGCATGCTTTGTCCTACTTTGTAATAATATCAGGGATCTTAAGGGATAAGACAATGGTCGATAAATGGATGAACATTACCAAATTTACCTCTTCTATCTATTAAAATATGTGGTTGAAATGTTTGAACACTCAATGAACCAACCAATCAAAATTCAACAAAAGTCACCAAAGTTGTTTGACCAATGAATATGAAAATGTTATTTTAAGACTTTGGCGACTAGTGTAATAATAAATTGCTCTTGTTTGAATGGGGGGGAGGGGGGAGTTTAGTACTCCACTAGCAGAAAACGGAATAATACCGAAGATTTATTTAAATGTTTACTCACTAGCACAACTAACTAAATGTTCCTATTAAATTTATAATAAATTTCCTTAAATTCTCCACAGCATTACAGACACACCGACGGACCATGTTAGATAAAATAGATGTCCTGTCCATTCGTCAGCAGAATCCTCACAAAAAATCAGCTGTCTTTGAAAGCTAACAGGTAATTAAATCAAATATTCCCTATAATCTAATGTCCGCATAAAAAAGTGCTCGATTTGTAAGAGAGATTTTTACAATAAATTACGTTACATTACAAACAAGGATGAAAACATCCATAAAAAGTGAAGCTCTGAAACGGTATGACAGACGAACATTAACTCTTGTAGAGTGTCATAACTGAATATACAAAATATGAATGTACAAGTTTTGACAAAATTATACGTAAGATTGTTGCAAAATTTCTTAAATAAAGAATTCTATTTTAGGCCATTCTGACATGCCTAAATTATCGAAAAGAGATATCCGTTACGCTTTTAATAAATGACAGAGGAAAACCTTACCGAGTAAACAATCGACGAATTAATAATGCAACTGCTACACTTTAAAATTGTACCCGAATATTACAGGATTCTTCATGCTGAGTTTCAATCGAAAGCATAATTCGACTATGTCTAAATGAACGATGAATTAACGGACGTAGAGACCGACTCCAATCATAAAAGTAACATTTTTTGTGGCATTTGGAGAACACTTTCAATAGAAAAACCTTCTGATTATTTATCTATTTATGCACGGACTATAAGGAGAAATTTTTTTTAATTAGCTCTATTGGTAGATTTATCTTTAAAATAACGATAACTATTGAACAAAATGAGTTCTTCTATTTAAGGAAGCTTCATATAGGTCCCGCGAAAAATTTGTTTTTGGATGGTTTCAGGCTATTTTCTGCACTCTTTCTTACCCCTTTTAATGCAGAGTCACTGGATGCTAGGGGCGCAGCCGCTAGTTTTCTATGAAGTGGCTAGAATTTGAATTTGCCTAAAAAAGACGAGTTTTTTTCCCAACAAATTATACTTTTGTTTTGCAGGGAAGCTTTCAAAAATTAATAATTGCCCAGGGCAAAACTGATTTAATTGAAAATGCAGTGATGTATGCGCTCATATGTAAATTTAAGAAAGTTGTTTTCTTATGATTGAAATAAAATCTGACTTAAAAGGGACTCTAAGGATACTAAAAACACTTTTTGGTAACCAAATACACTTAAAGTGCCAGTTTTTAAAAGATATTTTCAAGGCTAAAAAGTTTTAATTAGGAATTCTATCAATACACAACACATGGAGAGACAGATGAACGTACTGAAATGACCTAATTATAAAGTATCTGCCGGGCTTCAAGATAGATTAATTTAAAAACTGACCCAATGTTAAAGTTCGTGATATTAATAAGAAATGACTTGTTATGTGCATGTATGTGTATGTGTGTCACTGTGGGCTAGAATTGAATCAAGACAAAAGTAAGTGCCGAGCCCTGGGACCTATGTATGGTGAAAATAGACATAAAACCATGATTATTCCAGGTAAAACCAAAAAATTTCAGCGGGGGCTTTTTGAGAAAATTAGATTTGAAAATTTCAAGTTCAATTTTCACCCCCTAGGAGTTGCCGCATAATCATGACAAGAAAAGCAAATATTATTTATTTTAAATTTTGAACAACTTTGCTTTCATAAAGTTCTTCATAAAACCACTCCTGAAGGGAGTTAATTAATGGCCTTTTTTATCAATTGCTTTGCAAAGGTCACGAAAATTCAGCCTAAAATAAATCATATATAGAGAGGTTTTATGAAAGACTTCACAAAAGCAAAGTTGTTCAAAATCAAAAATAAATAATATTTGCTTTTCTTGTCATGATTATGCGGCAATTCCTAGGAGGTGAAAATTGAACTTGAAATTTTCAAATCTAATTTTCTCAAAAAGCCCCCGCTGAAATATTTTGGTTTTACCTGGAATCATCATGGTTTTATTTCAATTTTCACCACACATAGGTCCCAGGGCTCGGCACTTACTTTTGTCTTGATTCAATTCTAGCCCACAGTGGTGTGCGTGTCTGCAGGGATTGGAACCATGTAAAGTTTGAAAAATTTATCTGCCATCCATTCTTCCCCCTAGTATTAAACAAGGATGACAACATCCATAAGTAGCGAAGCACAAAATTTCGTGGATGGGAATGACCGTCATGGTTGTTTTCTTCAAACAACAGGAAGTTTTATTTTGATATCTAAAACAGAAAAAATTTTGAAAATCGGATCATAAACACCAAAGATATGGGGAAAAATGTAAAAAAAATTAAAAATAGCCAAAACCCTGCAAAAAGGCAGTCTGACCATTATTGTTGTTTTCTTCAAACAACAGGAAATTTAATTTTGACATCTTTAACTGAAAAAAATGAAAATTGGACTAAAAACACCAAAGATATGGGGGAAAATGTAAAAAAATATGAAATAGCCAAAAACCTGCAAAAAGGCAGTCTGACCTTCATAGTTGTTTTCTTCGACGGGAAATTTGATTGTGATATCTATAACTGAAAAAATTTTGAAAATCGGTTCATAAACACCAAAGATATGGTGGAAAATGTAAAAATAGCTAAAAACCTTCAAAAAGGCTGTCTGGCCGTTATTGTAGTTTTCTCCAAACGACGGCAAATTTAATTTTGATATCTTAAACTGAAAGAATTTTGAAAATCGGACCATAAACACCAAAGATATGGGGGGAAATGTGGAAAATTTAAAAATAGCCTAAAACCTGCTAAAAAGCCGTCCGACCGCCAGTGATGTTTTATAGTAAATTGTGCTCCTTAATGATGGGAATGTTGTCAAAAAATTTCAGAATTCTATCTTTTATAGGAGCTGAGTAAATCCCATTTCCCCCATAGCGTTACGGACTGACGGACTGACTGACGGACTGACTGACGGACTGACGGACGGACAAAGTGAATTATAGAGTAGCTTCGCTACTAAAAAGTGAATTATAGAGTAGCTTCGCTACTAACAATAAACCCAAACAACAATATTTGAGGAATGAAAAATTCATCTACCAATGTCCGATCCCTGTGTCGATGATAACAATAAAGCAAAAAGTTTGTGAGTGGACTTCTTTAAAAAAAATCTTTTTTTATCACCATGGACATAGGAATAGTTGAATGAAAAATAATTACAGGGGTGTTTTTATAAATAATATCAACAAAATTGTTAAATCATAAAAATTTTAAATGTCCAAAAAAAAAACTATCTTTTATACAAAATATTTTTTCCATATTACTTTTGCTATTAGTTCTTACAAATTTTTCTTTTCTTTTATTAAAGTAATATTAAAATAAAAGCTCATTTTTCTTTCGATTATCTCATTTACTGAGCTATAATCGACTTAAATTCTAGAAAATCTAAATTTATATAAATTGGCTAAACTTCATATAATGATAGAAACACTATTCGTTTAGTCCTGAAGATAACAAAAAGCAAGGGTGGGGGCCACGCAAAGGAGTGAAGCAAGAAATGTGGCATGATCTCTAATATGATAGGAATGGACAACAAGATGGCATGGGTGGGGAAAAGGTTAGGGTGCTGTCACATAAGTTTATTTTACAATATGTTCATTTCAAATTACCCATTTTTGCACTTCAAATTTAGTTAACTCTCAAATTTTAAAACATATTTTAAGATAGTGACAATAGGTATAGCTTTAATTTAATGTCACTTTTAATAAAATAAAATTTCTTAATACCGTTAAGTTAATTGAAAAATTGTGTATGTTTTTATAGTTACCTATTGTATCAATTTATAGACAACTTTACACAGATAGTTAAGTGAAAAATTGTTTAAATTTGTTGGTCCCAGAAGGGCCAAAGTCCAAGCCAAAAAATCTGTAATATGAAACAATACATGATTTTTCAGTACCGTTTCTAATCCTTTGTATATTGATGTGACTTGAAGCCATACTGGAAAATATATTTCCAATATGGCTTTGAACATAATGCATTTATGTTGGATTTTGTTATCTTGGACTAACAGTACGGAAATTTTATTCCTTTTCATGGACAACTATCTAGAATATGAAGTAATAAATCATAATATTTCTTTTTAAACTTACATAAGTGCAAATGTTATGTCAATCATCATTTATTATTTACATAAATGAAACAATTGACATTTCAAATACAAAATTTATCTGTTTAATTAATCTTATGTCTAAATCTTTATAAATAGAGGCAAAAATATTGTGGTATAAATCTTTTTACACATAATACAATAATTTATCATAAACTGGGACACTTTTTATTCAATTACAATTTTTACATTTTAAAAAATTGTATGTATATTTTTGTATCTGTTAAAAGGCAAGCTGTAGGGAAATTTATTTTCTTAAATATATCTAATCCAGAAACCAAATATGAAATATTTTTTGCTATCTTTTTTGATCAGCTGGAAGGTTAGTAGACAACCAATTTGATCTTCAGACTTACTCCATCCTCACATATTTTCAGAAATAAATGGAAAAAATTATGTGTGGATATCTATACCTAACTTTGATGTTGGCCAAGCAAGACCTATCACTACCTGTCCAAACTAATGATAATTAAACAAACGCTACCCCCCCCCCCTCCCTTATTTGCAATCTATCTATAATACAAAGTAGAACAATGTCTGTCTATCCTTCTGTCTGTTTGTTTGTCTGTTTGTAACTGAGGATCTCACTAACCGCTGAACCGATTGGGTTATCCTTAACATGGTAGCTTATTATACGTCCCTGGAAGGTTTATAACTATTTTGGGGGAGGGTACCACCACCCTCCCAAGGGAAATCGCCCCTAGAAAAAAATTACCCTCACAAAATTTATATTTTTTATTTTTTAACTAAAATTAAAAATGAGACAGGGGGCGCCCCCCTCCCCCCCAAAAATTCATTCAATTCCCTCCTCCTCCTCAAGTGCTCCTAGAGGCCTCTAGGGGGTGTATCCGCTATTTAAAGATAAATAAGTCAGGGGGCAGTTCTGGGCTCAACTAAAAAAAACAATTTATTTTACTAGTCTTTACTGTAAAAATACAAATTGCCATGTATATTGTAAAATCCAAATACTTTTTATATGTCATATTTCCATGAGTATAGTTATGTAAGTTTAGTTTGATAACCTTTTTTTTGTTTATTTAAAAAAATAATAAATAAAACAATTTTCATAATTATACAGAACTGAAAAATTTTATTGACCTTTAAATTTTTCCTTTGTTTATAAATTATCAGAATATTTGAAACTAGGAACCTGACTGTAATTTTTAAAGACCATATACAAAATCGGGACAGGGTCTCCGCCCTTTGGGCAGACTTACATATTGCCTATATAACCCCTCTATTCGTTTACTTTTAATGGTTATACTATTAAGCATGAAATTAAAAAAAGAAACAGATTGTTCACAAACCTAATGTGATCTGACTATTTATGTTAAAATCGTATATGAGGTAAGAAATAAAGAGAAGGGTTCACTCAAATCCAAATTAGGTTTTAAAGCTCATGTAAAATTTACAGAGTTATCAATTTTTTTACTAGTCCCTTACATCATTTAAATAATCAATTTTGCTTTTTATAATACTAGCAGCTATGCCCCTAGAGGCCTATAGGGGTACTTGTGTGAAGTAAGGGAAGGGTGTCGACTCTTTACTATTAATTTTACTTTTAAAATAAAAAGCTATAAAGATTTCTATTAAGAGGGGGGGGGGGGGTGTTAACCTCTTCTAAATTATTTATAAAACCTTCCAGGACCTATCAGAAGCTACATTGTACAGGAGAATCCTTATTCTTATTTTTCCTGTATTTATTCACATCCCACCCCTCAGCTCTGAATAAGAACAAACTTAATGGACAGTTGAGACAATCACATAGAGCAACTTATTACGATGCATTGTCTTGCTTAGAAGGCACCCAAATTTTGGTACTACGTCAAACCCTAGATACGTCAAACAGTAGATGCGACAAACGCTAGACAGACAAACAGTAGACAGACAAACCCTAGATACGTCAAACAGTAGATACGACAAACGCTAGATTGCGACAAACGTTAGAATATGACAAACGCTTGATTTTTTCTAAAGGTGACCAACAGTAGATACAACAAACGCTAGATTTAATATTTTTACAAATCGATATTTTTCTTAAGGCTCTGATCAAGGACGTCCAAGCTTTTTTATTTAGGAGGGGGGGGGGGGTAAAAAATTGAAAATTTTAATTTGGGGGTTATGTAGGCACCCCCAAGTTCAATTTGTGGGGGGGGGGATCTTTATATCATAGAGGCAAGGACGTTTAAGCTTTATTTTTTTTTTGGGTGGGGGGGGATTAAAATCAAATACATTTGGGGGAATAATCACCACTTTATCCCCCCCCCCCCATGGATGTCCTTGGCTCTGATGCAATTAAGTTTAAGAGCAGCTTTCTACACAAAATGACAGATGTACTACCATACCCATAATGCTAAGTAGCCTCGCTGTGCTCATAAAATAATGCTCATCTTTAATAAAGCATATTACTCCTCCCATTTGTTGTTCAAACAAAGCAACTGTTGTATTATTGTAGTAACTTATTGTAGTAAATAAAACCTGTTCTACGGAAATTCTAAAACTCTTTATTTCCTTAATTATTTTACACTTAACTGGTTAGAAACATAAAACATTAATCTTATTAGAATTCAATAATCAGCCTTTTTTAAAGAAAAATATTTATTCTTCTATACATTTAGTTTAGTCCATTGCTTTTACCATTTGCACTATTCCTTTACCAAATAACTAGCGGATACGCCTCTAGAGGCCTGTAGGGTCACTTGACGAAGAGGAGTTGGATCCAATAGTTATAAAACTTCCCCGGACCTATGAGAAGCTACCCTGTTAAGAAGAACCCGATCGGTTCAGCGGTTAGCGAGAACCTTCGGTACAAACAAACAGACATCCTGTTACTTTATTATAAGGATACCTTTAAATAATGAGTGAGCAAACCACCTATGAACGTAAGATATCTATGGATATTTTTTAAGTTTAAATTCTAGCGTATGTTGCTTCTAGTGTTTGTCGTTATTTTCAAATTCTACTGTTTGTCGCGAAATTCAAAATTCTAGCGTTTGTCGCAGTCTAGGGTTTGTCACATCTATTGTTTGTCTGTCTAGCGTTTGACGCATCTACTGTTTGTCTGTCTAGCGTTTGTCGCATCTACTGTTTGACGTATCTAGTGTTTGACGTAGTACCCAAATTTGAACTCCCGTAATACTATTTTTTTTCACATCCCATTAAATAAAAACCAGGGGGGGGGTTTGTGATATTCTTGGGGTTGTATTAGGGGGAATAGTGTAGATCCCTCTCTTAGTGTTTATCCAACCCCTAAATCTTACAAGGGGGGTGGATAAAACCCTCTTTTGCACTCTTCTGTTTGTTGATTCAAAACATGAATTTTTATAAAAAATAAATTTTTTTTATTTTGAAATAAGGTTGGATAGTTTAAAATTGGGCGGACAAAACTCTAAATGTTTAGTTGTCTATGAAACTTTATATGAAGATTAGTTTTATACAGTGATTTTACAGCAGTAATTAAAAGTCAGACAAGGAGAAGTATCTGCAATACTTTTAAAGCCCTCAATATAATTGGAAATTCACTTAATCACATTTTCTAATCTGAAATTTTTTAGCTATGTTTGATTATTCATTAGCACAACTTAAATGCTTCATAACTTAAAATTGATATATCAATGTCTAACTCCAAATTGGGATTTTGTATTTCTGTCTTTGAAAAGGACTATGAAAATGCAACAATCCTTATGATAGTTTAGAACTTTATAAGTGACATTGTAAATGTTGTAATTATACTGTAAAAGAATAGCTATTTATTGCATTGTATTATAGACATCTTTCCACGCATATTAAAATGAAAAATTATAAGGTTGAAACCATAACTATGCTATATATGATTTTTCATTATGACTGAGCACCAATTCTAATCTAGCAGATATTAATTATTACTACTTGAACTTTTTATTAACAGAGTTGTTTATGGAGAAAAATATGTAAATTTATTAAAAAATAAATAAGGCATTTGGATTGGAAAAATGATTATAACAAAATTCGTGTTTTTAAAAAGAGATGATTTTTTTACACACCCTTTAGCTGTTTCATATCCCTAACTGGCCCTGATTTCTTATAATGTAGACCACGGGTGGCAAGTGTCTTGTCTTCAGAATACATAAAACAACTATTACCATGATGTCCTAACATTACAGCCAACAATTATCACCAGAAAATAATATAGTGTATTGAAATATTAATGACAATAGAAAGTTGAACATTATATTGAGAAATATTCAGTTGTTTTAGTTTGTATACAGAATTGTCATTAAAAAAGCCTACATAAAGTTATAAAAACCGTGGTAACTGTGCAATGTTCAACATTAATATGCTAATACATGACCACTAGGCCACACGCCATACAGACAACCAACCGGCTTTGATGATTGCACGGCCTTTTACTTAAGTCAAAGCAGTGCATGTTAATCAGCAGTGCCTGTTTTATGCCAAGACATTCCCTCCACTCTAACTTGTTGCGTATCACTCTAAACGTCTGTAGTCATGATGTGGTGTTGGGTCGAGAATCGAACCTTTTGAACTACTCGTCAATGAACGAATTCACTACGTGTTATGCCACGATCGCGGGTTTACAGAAACACTTAAATAACAACCTTTCAGAATTCATAACACATAATTCTGCTCCAATTAGCACCAGGAAGGGAGAGGTTTTCAGCAGTCCAGAAAAAAAGGAGAAAACAATTTATGTAAAATCTATGTTTAACTAAAAATAATTTCATATCAACCGATTTGCCGGACTATTTTCGATATTTGTTACTTTTTGTTCTTTTATGCGCCCCTAAAAACAGGGTTCTATTTGATTTATAAATAAATGTATATAGATACTTAATGACATATATAGATATTCCTTGAAATTGAGAACAAACAAATATTTTACTACAATATATTTTAAACTAGTGGTTACGCCCCAAGAGGCCTCTAGGTACACGTAAAATTGTTTCTTATCAATCTATTTTAAAATCACCTATTTACCAAAAATATTTTTTTCCGCGATAGATGGTGTTAGGTATGTTTTTAGCTATTTGCAAATTTGTCCGCAGGGTGGCGTTTTTGACGAGGGTGGTGGTATCCTCCCCCAATATAGTAATAAACCTTCCCGGGACCTATGAGAAGCTATCTTGTTAAGGACAACCTGATCGGTTGAGCGGTTAGCGATATCCTTCGGTACAAACAAACAGACAAACACACATCCTGTTACTTTATTATAAAGATTACTGTTTATTTCAAGATTAGATGTCCCTGTTCTATTTATGGGATGTAATAAATATTTTAGGTGTTTCTTATTAAAACAAAAACAGGCTGCGCCCCTTGAATCTATTAAAGACTTCAAGACAAGGCACTAAATCTTTTGTATAATAAATAATACAATTTCCAGAAATACTTCAAAACATATTAATATCCACTGGTTTATAACTGGTTCTCAGAAATGCTGAAAAATTATGTATACCATCGTTTTTCAGACAGTTTTCCACGAATATGAAAATAAAAATTATAAAATGAATATAGCAGCTTTGTGTGAATGCGCCTTCTGCGGTGCTAACAAAACTGTTTTTGATTTTATAAAATAGAAAGAATTATTTTTACTTTCATTTTTGTTGTAATGCAGCAAATACTATTGGGGTTATGATTATTGATTTAAAACATAAATTTAGCCAAGAATAAAAAATTAGAGTACGTACTTGCAGGGAGGTAGGGAGCATTGAGCTGTTCTTTACACTAGTCCCCAAAGTTTAATAAAACTGTATTATCATTAGTTTACTTAAAAACTTTGTGGACTTTTTATTGGTTGGTTCCAGAAGCTGCTATTCAATTCATTCCATAAAATTGTCGAAAATTAAATATTTTGTTATCGTAAAGCTTGTTTTTTGATGTAACTGAAGGGGAGTGGGTATGAACGGAGAAATAAGGTAAGGGGGATGGTGAATTTTTCACTTATTTGTTTGTCAGAATCAAATTCCCTTTTCCCTGGATGGTTCAATAAGTTGAATTTTCTACAAACGTTTCAACCACTAATTGTAATCTACAGAAATATTATTTTTTGGGGATGTACTTCAATTTATAGGCCATTGTTTTATCCCTTTTGATCCTTGTATCCTTACACTCTTATTATAAAAGGTTGATGATGCCAAACTTAAGGGTGATCATAATCAATTACATGTAAATATATCGACTGACTTATTTAAAAAGTTGTTGAAAGGCTCGGCTTTTGATATAAAAAACAAGGATGACAACATCCATAAAAGCGAAGCTCTGAAACGGTAGGACAAACGGACATTAACACTTGTATAATGACAGAACTGAATAATCAGAATGCGAATGTATAAGAGTCAAAGCAAAATTGTAAGTAAATTTTTTGAAAAACTGCTTGATACAGGATAATGATTATGGACATACTTACATTTTTAGGACTTAATTATAGAGTTGCTTCGCTTATAATATTGTACTTTTTTGTCCCAGGAATCAGTATACCAAAAATCAGACCAATTGGATAATTAGGTCACATACAAATTTGTTGTTAAAATGTAAAAAAAAATCAACATGTTTAAAATGGACGTACGGACATTCTGGTAATGATTATAGAGTTGCTACGCTTTCTAACTCGTACCTAACTATTACAGGAATCACCATGCAAAATTTGAAATCAATAGGACAATTCTAACATGCCTAAATTAACGAAAAAAGCTATTTAAAAAAGTAAAAAAATCAACATGTTTAAAATGGACGTACGGACATTTTGGTAATGATTATAGAGTTGCTACGCTTTCTAAATCGTA
Source organism: Acartia tonsa (assembly GCF_053477335.1). Classification (NCBI taxonomy): domain Eukaryota; kingdom Metazoa; phylum Arthropoda; class Copepoda; order Calanoida; family Acartiidae; genus Acartia; species Acartia tonsa. The sequence goes on from NC_137264.1 coordinate 8,394,406, forward strand.
CCTAACTACTAAAGAAATCACCATGCAAAATTTGAAATCGATAGGACAATTCTAACATGTCTAAATTAACGAAAAAAGCTATCCGTGACGGACGGACGGACGGACCGACCCTAATTATAGAAAAGCTTCGCTTTTAAAAAGAAGATATATAAGGTGCATTATTTGCCAAATGTACCACTTTTCTGCACTACCTCTCCGATTTTGTTAATACTCTATATTTTGGTCCGTTGGGTCATTCAAGGATGCTGGATGGCCAAAAAAAAGTTTCAGAGTCCCTGGATGTCTAGATATCTAGCTATCTATGAAAGTAGGTAACAAAAATGTAAAAAACACCAATTTTTTCACAATTTTAAAAATTAATTTTTTCATCAATCTTACATCCAATCTATACATTTTATACACCAAAATGATCGTTTATTTATGTAAAAAGCGCACATAATGCTATTTTGGCCAAAACTCTAATTTTACAGGGTGTCCAACAAAAAGTGTATTTTGGATATCTAGCGTAATACCCAAAATACCTGTCCGAAAAAAATCTTTTTTTTTGGCTTAAATCCTGTGTTTTATCTGTGTGCATATGTGGTATATAATGGTTCGGACCACCCGGGACTATAAGGTTGTCAAATTTCACTTTGGGACACCCTGTAAATGTGATTTTTGCGTCTGTAGAGCTAAAACTTGGTCCAAATTGGCTATTTTTTTCAAATTACTCTAATATGTGTCTTAGTATGTTTGGCCATAGTGTTTTCTGACCAGGTCAATATTTTCATATTTTTTGGACACCCTGTATTTTCAAAAAAAGAGAAAAAAATTTTTTGTTTTTTTTTAAATTTTTTTTCTATTTTTAAGTTACTTAAAACTGTCATATAGATACAGATTTTGACTAATAACAATAATATTTGCCTATTATACAATTTTTTACACTTTTGGGACACCCTGTGCATGTTTTTGAAAAATGATGGTTTTTGCCCATTTTTGGGGGAAAGGAGTCGTTTTAGGGCCGTAGACTATTTCTTAATTTTTATAGAACTTTTCAAGACACATCATTTGTTATTTATGCAAAAACCGCAAAAACCGAACCGTTTTGCCGTTATTCACCGCCAAAGGCAGAATGTTTTACGTTTTTTGCCGTTCCCGAGGTTCTAATGGGCATTTGTGGTAAGAAGACGTTGATTTATCAAGATAACTGTGAAATACTTTTATTTAGGCATTTTAATTTACTAAATTTCATGTGAAGTAAATTTTTTTGTATATCCAACCGATTTTTGTCAAAAGGAATTTCAAATGCACATGATTTATGTTTCTTTAATCACTTATGTTATAGCCATTATTTATGTTATATTCACTTAATTTTCTTGTTTTAACAATTGAAATCCATCTTGACAAAAAACGGTTAGCTGCACAAAAAATTTTACTTAATATGAAATTTAGTAAATTAAATTACCTAAATAAAAGTATTTAAGAGGGATCTTGATAAATCAACGTTTTCTTACCACAAATGCCCATTACAACCTCCGGAACGGCAAAAACGTAAAAAAATTCCGCCTTTGGCGGTGAATTACGGCAAAACGGTTCGGTTTTTGCGGTTTTTGCATAAATAACAAATGATGTGTCTTAAAAAGTTCTACAAAAATGAAGAAATAGTCTACGGCCCTAAAATGACTCCTTCCCCCCAAAAATGGGCAAAAACCATCATTTTTCAAAAACATGCACAGGGTGTCCCAAAAGTGTAAAAAATTGTAAAATAGGCAAATATTATTGTTATTAGTCAAAATCTGTATCTATATGACAGTTTTAAGTAACTTAAAAATAGAAAAAAAATTTAAAAAAAAATAAAAAAAATTTTTCTCTTTTTTTGAAAATACAGGGTGTCCAAAAAATATGAAAATATTGATCTGGTCAGAAAACACTATGGCCAAACATACTAAGACACATATTAGAGTAATTTGAAAAAAATAGCCAATTTGGACCAAGTTTTAGCTCTACAGACGCAAAAATCACATTTACAGGGTGTCCCAAAGTGAAATTTGACAACCTTATAGTCCCGGGTGGTCCGAACCGTTATATACCACATATGCACACAGATAAAACACAGGATTTAAGCCAAAAAAAATGATTTTTTTCGGACAGGTATTTTGGGTATTACGCTAGATATCCAAAATACACTTTTTGTTGGACACCCTGTAAAATTAGAGTTTTGGCCAAAATAGCATTATGTGCGCTTTTTACATGAATAAACGATCATTTAGGTGTATAAAATGTATAGATTGGATGTAAGATTGATGAAAAAATTAATTTTTAAAATTGTGAAAAAATGGGTGTTTTTTACATTTTTGTTACCTACCTTCATAGATAGCTAGATATCTAGACATCCAGGGACTCTGAAACTTTTTTTTGGCCATCCAGCATCCTTGAATGACCCAACGGACCAAAATATAGAGTATTAACAAAATCGGAGAGGTAGTGCAGAAAAGTGGTACATTTGGCAAATAATGCACCATAAACAAATCCTTTGAAAACAACAACTTAGATTTGTTGAAATATATAAAACTTATTCAAATGTTTGTATAACCCAATTTCATTGTTTTTAAAAGCGAAGCTTTCTATAATTAGGGAGGGTCCGTCCGTCTGGAACGGATGGCTTTTTTCGTTATTTTGGGCATGTTAAAATTGTCCTATCTATTTCATTACGATTTAGGAAGCGTAGCAACTCTATAATCATTACCAGAAAGTTTGTTCACAATTTCAAAAATTTCACAACAATTTTATGTGTTACAATTTCACCTGATTTTTGCAATAATGATTCCTATTACATCAAGGTATAATGTTAAAGTCTAAAAAATGTAAGTATGTCCTTTTTATAAAAAAATGTGCAAATATTAATGTAATTAATGGATATTTTTAAGTCAAAATTGTTGAATGACTTTTTTATCTCATTTAATTTTCTTCAATGAAATCCCCTTCTCATATTCATTTTATGCTGCTTTGTATCTATGGAAATGGAAGTTCTTGTACATTTGTGCTTTTACTTGTAAAATAGTGTACAATTCCTGTACTTTTTGTTATTGTTATGAAAGTTTACGTTTATAAATCTAGTTTATAATATTTAGCTTAAGAACTAGTAATACCTTATATTTTACTACTATTTGGTCGCCTCTAGTCTCTATTTGATGACGGCAGAGGTTTATAACATAGCCTAATACCAACCCCAAGACAATTATTAAGCTTTCTTAAGAATTAAAACCTTTACGGATTTTTACTTCATAGAAAACACCTTACTATTGTATTTTATATGATTGATAAAATAAACAAGGACCTTGTTGAATTTCGCCGTAGTTTTTTATGCTAATATAAAACAATATGGGAAAGTGATAGCATACCCACAAATTATAAATAAATGCATTTTACACCTACAAAAATAACTATTCAAAGAAAAAGTTTTATTTTCAAGAAGCATTTTATATAATTGAAAAAAAGAAGCAAATTATTTAGTATTTTATTTGTTTCAAAGAGACAAAATCATTTCCAGTATGGCTTCGAAACCGATAAATATCCGCTGGATTAGAAGCTGTTCTCATGTAAACCATGGTATTGTAAACCATTTTTTCACGAATATTAAAATAAAGACCATAAACTAATATAAGTTTTGTTTTCTGGGCTAACAAAACTAGTTATAATCTTAAATTTTTTCATTTTAATATACGCGAAAAGCTGTCTATAATATAAATAACTATCACACGAAGCTGTATAAATTAGACACAACCCTCAGCTTGACAGAATTCACTAATGAACATGTGTTCCTGACCAGACAGCAGAGTCATGGCCTCAGGCAGGATAAACTCAAGACCATTCACACATTCCTCCATATGATTCTCTCCTGCAAAGGTTGCACAGAAGTCAGACTCCATGAATGCCTCAACCACCTGCTCCTGGTTCTCCCTGTTGTCCATGGCTTTGTAGCTGTCGTTCAGGGCAACGATACAGTCACGGCACACGAATTCTCCAAGGAAGCTCTTCTTTGCACAGATTCCCTTAACAATTAATGATTAAATAAAGAGATTACAGCAATTGAAAATCAATTCTGATATGTATAATCAAGTTTTGATGCTTATTTAGATGTTGCTCAAGTAAAATACAGAAAACTTAGCATTTTCTACTTTATGTGCTTAACAAGTTTACTTTCATATTTCTCTATTTTCCAAATATAACTGTATTTTTAGCTATTTTCAGTTTAATTCAGAGAGAGAGTGTACAATGGTCTGTTTGATAAACTAGTCCCCAAAGTTTTATAATAACATTATTTGATGGGTTAACAACTTTGAGACCTCATTAATTTGTTTGTTAAAACGTTTCAAACACTTATTTTAATCTATATTTGGGGTAATATTGTATTTTATCATTTGGGGTATACATTGTACATTAAGATATATAAGTTGGAAGGAATTTTAATGTTTAATTTGAAATCTGCATCAAATTTTAAGGATTTTTTTTATAAAATTCGTTTTTTTATAATTCTTTATCTAAAAGCGGAAATACAATTTAAGTTAATTGATTTTGACATCTGTGATTGGTGGATTGAAAATTATCTGCGCTCTGATTGGAGAAGTTTAAGTGTCGAACATCATTCAACCAATTAGAGCGCAGGTAGTTTCCAATACACCTATTCTATTGGTCAAAATTTATGAACTTAAATTGTATTTCCGCTTTTAGATAAAGAAATATACAAAAATAATTTTTTTTTTAAATCCTTAAAATTTGATGCAGATTTCAAATCTCCCTCTAACATTAAAATTCCTTCCAACTTATATATCCTGTTGTACATCAATTAATCGGTCATTGTCTTATCCCTTGTATAAACACACTTTTCTTAAATGGCAGAAGTGTTTGGGGGCAAACCATCCATGTTGACCATCAAACAGGCGCACAGCAATGGCCCTCCAGAAGTCAGGAAAGTTCTCTTCACAGTGATGGCTATTAGGGGTGTTTTGGCATACAGAATGGAGCACTGCAATCTGTCTCTCAATTGCCTCTAAAATGAAGAAAAATTATTATTTTTTTTTACATTTAAAGAAAAAGTAATTGTATAAAAAGAATGAATATTCAATCAAATTTAATAACAATCTTAAAGTTGTTATTGGCTTATATCAATCAGCTATAAACTTTGCAAACAGAAGGAATAATTTTGTTTATTATCATTAGGGATAAAAGATCACAACCACTTTAAGCAAGTCCCCAAAGTCTGAGACCACTAAAATATTGAATATTTGATTCATTGTCCGATGCCTAGATCCCTGGATTATTTTACCTGGGGAAGATTCCAGAGCACTGTAATCAGCTCCAATCATGGAGCATTCGTCACAGGTAAGCTCACAAGCAGCCACACCCAACAGAGCAATAGTTAAAATAGCCTACAAAAATAGATAAGAAGAGTGCCTATAAAAAATGACGTCATACAATAAAATTGACCAATGATAACCAATACACTAAATTACCAATGACAGGCCAGTATACATTTTAATTAAGCAATGGTAGGCGAGTATGACTTTTTTTCAAAGGCTTAACCCCAGCGGGAAGCTAACAACCTTCGTTGCCTATTACTGATGTGCTAGTTTCCAATAAAACCAAACCTAACCTGACCTAAAGTAATAAACAAACAAACAAAAACTGACCATCACACATTTCTTTCAATTTGTTTCAAAATAAAGACTCGATTGGGCTTTTTTAGGGTAACCGCCAAAAAAAAGTTAGGTGTATATTTCTTTAATGAAATGTATTACCTTAATCATTGTTGAATGATGTAGAATCGTAGAATGGTGTACTACCCAAATATTCTCTCATATAAATACATATTTATACAGTTTCTAGCTATTAATGGCCACTTTCTTATCATATTGGCCAATTTATTATCATTGGCCGTTTTCTGTATGTACTTTGAAACAGGGATCAAAAGGGATAAGACATTGGCCGATAAATTCATGTATATCTCCAATAATGATACAAAAAATTACCCCTTCTTAAGATCACAATTACTGGTAGAAACGTTTGGACACTCAACTTAAAGAACCAACCAATCAATTTTCAAAGAAACAAAGTTCTTTAGTCAACGAATAAGAAAACGTTATTATAAAACAGCTCATTGTCCCCTTCGCTCCTGACTTTGAAACAATGATTATATAGTTAGATAATAACAAGGTTGATAATTTCCATAAAAGCAACGCTCTACAATCAGATTATAGGACAAATAACTTGTAGAGTGTCAGAACCTAATAAGCAAAATTTCAATTTTGTTTATATATTTTCTTTGCAAAATAAATAAATATTTTTTTATTATTTAAAATTTTGTTCTTTATTTTAAGAAAATATAAAGATAATAATAGTAATTATTTAGTGCTGATGACATCATAAAATATTTCACAGCTATCCTCAACAGTTTAGCGGATTTATAAACAACACGCTCCAAGCGGTCAATGGATCCTAAAAATAGACATACTTACTGAATCATACCTGGTTTTACCTAAATTATACCTGCTCCTTCTTCGGGACTATAGGCTTTTAAAGATTTTCACTTAAATTACCCTATTATTTGACTTAAAAATAGCGTTCGACAAGACATCCTGTCGCTGTTTATAAGTTTTAATACAAAAAAAATGTTATTATTTTCTTTTAAGGCCATCCAAATGTCTTTTATTAAATTTAGATTTAACCGATATAATTGTTATTGGTTCCCTCTGCCGTTTCTATCCATATTTCATGAATTAAAACCATGAGAAAGAGTTGACGAGAAAATAAGAAAAGTGTTGAGAGGATGAGTAAAAACTAAGTTAATGATAGAGGTATAGTATTAAGACTAAAGTAATTTTATCTAATATAAGGTTTAACAAGGTTAACCTCAAGAAAAACGTAAATATAATGGTGGGACAAAGTAAATTATAAAGTAAATGATCAGTTAAGTTGTCATAATAAATAGGAAATAGAGGAATAGAAATAAATGAAAAGAATGATAGGAGAATATATAAAAAAACCGAGAAACCCTTAAATATCAATATAAAAAATGTAGCATGACCAACAGACTGACAGACAAAGTAAGTTGTATGCTGTTACTTTTTGTTAAGGGATATCTTCACAAAAATTGACTTATCTATCTGAAATAGTATTGGTTAAAATTAAATTTCACCATATTGTTATGGACTGACAGACAAGATACATTATAAAGTAGTTCTGCTACTAACCCGCAACTATGGCTCGTCATGTAGCGCATTCGCTCTTCGTTAGGGATGTGATAGGTTCGCGGTACAATTAAAGAAGTTAAAAATTGTTCCTACTGTTACTATATTAGGTGCGCGGCATAAATAGTTAGAGTAGGGAGACAGGGATCTAAAGGGATAAGACAATGACTTATAAAGTGATGTAAATCCCCAATGATGATACACAAATTTACCCCTTATTTAGCTTACACTTAGTGGTTGAAAAGCTTGGAAACTCAACTTAAATACCAATCAATCAAAACTTAATAAAAGTCTCCAAAGTTATAAGCCAACAAATAAGAAAACACTATTATAAAACTTTTGCTACAGCCCAATGTCCCCTTTCCCTTCTCAGACAAAGTGTTGGTTGTCTGTTGAATGTTACTTAAATGAATATCCAACAGTGGGCAGTAGAGCTCCCATGACAAGCGCGCGGATTTTGAAATCGAAGGATAAACCCACCCCAATTAGGTAATATTTTCGCTATTAAAAACTTAAAACACGTAGATGTATTTATGTTAAGTATACTCTGCTAACTTAATTTGAAGTCAAAAAAGCTGATCATATTTCTACCATCCACCTTCTTGTATTATGCCTGGAGTAAAACTTCAATTATATAGGTTAGTACTGTAGCCTATAACTTTTCCTTAAGATAAAAATACAGTTAATCTTTTATATGATTGTAAATTTCTTTGCTATTAATTATAGCATACTATTGAAAATCGGTATGAAAAGATAAATTTCTTGTCAAGTTTCACAATTATCATTTTTATCTTTTGATATGATAAAAAGTAATGCATAATTAAATTTTCTATTTTTATCATTGGTGTTGGGCGTTATATACCAAAAAATATTTGATGCAGTTATCAGTAAGTATATAAACAGCAGGTCAACAGTCTTTAGATTTATGAAATAATAATAAATATGTATTAGATGGTAGTTCACAGCACAAAAAACGCGTGAACAGAGGTTAGTGGGTTAAACTAAGCACTACTTTTATTTCAAAAAATAAAAATCACCCTGTCATAAACATGCTGCTACTTTTGTTTTCCATAAATTGTTACATGTCTTTTATTACTATAAATAAACATATGGTTGCCCTTTAACATCCAGGGAATTTGTATTCAAAATGGAAGGAAAAGGCAGAAAAATAGCCTAAAACCATTCTGAGACCGATTTAAATTTTCCATTATTTCGAGAATTCAATCAATTCATTAGTTATTGAAATCCTAAGCTAGCTACAAACAAAAAAACCCTTAAAACTTTAAAAAATAGAATAAGTATAAAATACATTTTACATTTGTGCCAATAAAAAAATTTGATCCTAAATTAATGTTAGTATATCATACTGTAATCTTAGGCAATATAATTATGTTTTAGAAACCGCTATTCTTGACTAGCTGGAGATTTAAACGCACACTAGATCATTTTCTGATAATTTTTTTTTCTTACTGCCCTGTAATTTACTAATTACATTTCATATTTTGTTTTGATATCTATTTCAGCTTAAAACTGTAGTCATAATGTCACCAATCCTACTTTATAAAGTAGTAAGTTTTTTTTGGGTCATGTGAAGGAAACGAAGTTGCGGGTTTCGTCGTATTTTAACAGGAGCTTTTGAAAGGTTATATTAGGTTAGGTTAGGCTATTGCCCCACAAGGTTAGGCAATTGGCCCCGCGGGGTTAGAGCACCAGCAGGAGCTAGAAATAGGATAAAAGCTAATGTGAAAATATAACGAAAACCGCAACTTTGTTTCCTTCACATTAGCCAGCTTTTTTAAAAAAAGCTTAAGATCTGAAAAGTTGTTAGGTTGTACTTTTCAAGAAAGCACAATAATTGTTTTTTTTTTGTTATTTTAGGCTATTTTCCGACACACAGAAAACTGTCCCGAATTTGTATTAATTTTGAGGAACAAGACTCCAGTGACGTTATATTTTTCTTTCCCGAAAAAGGCAAGGGGGGAAGAAAATATCTTCAAAAGAGATGGGGAAAACCCCCTTTTCTCCCATCTCTTTTTTCTTTCCCCCTTCCCTTTTTTTTCTTTCCCCCTTCCCTTTTTCGGGAAAGAAAAATATGACGTAACTGGAGTCTTGTTCCTCAAAATTAATACAAATTCGGGACAGTTTTCTGTGTGTCCTATTTTCCTCCTCCCCCGCCTTCCCTAGAGGTTTAGGTTGACCAATTAGTAATCTTATAATGTTAAGTAGTAAGTTTTGTGAATGTATGAATTAACATTCTGATATTTGAATGGTAATTTTGTATAAAAACAAGCACTGTAAATAATGGTAGAAGCAAACGCTGTTAACAATTTTATCAATATATTAAATACAAATGACTCCTTTTTTGTAATAAAACTTATAAACAGCGACAGGATGTCTTGTCGAACGCTATTTTTAAGTCAAATAATAGGGTAATTTAAGTGAAAATCTTTAAAAGCCTATAGTCCCGAAGAAGGAGCAGGTATAATTTAGGTAAAACCAGGTATGATTCAGCAAGTATGTCTATTTTATGGATCCGTTGACCGCTTGGAGCGTGTTGTTTATAAATCCGCTAAACTGTTGAGGATAGCTGTGATTTGTCTAAGCCCGCGACAATTGCTCAACACGTAGCGTATCCGCTCGTCGTCGGGAAGGTGGTTCGAATCTCGGCTTGATATATACATATATCGATTGTACAGAGCGTGAACGAAGTAACACGACGGACGACGTTACAACAGATCTAAAGTATAGATGTATATACAGACAACTAACTCCCTTTCTTTTTCAAAGACCTCTTTTGTCTACTTCTAAATGATTTTCGGCTACTAGAAGTGTTAATATAAGCGACACCATTGGTTGATTTTCAATGACCTAATAGAAGGGTTGCACAAGGTGGTTGCAATGGGGAGATACAGTTATTTAACTCATGCTCCCTCTAGTGTTTTATTCTATTTACTCTAATGACGTTACTCAATCCCCAATAACACAGAGTTTATATATTTTTATACAAGTTTATTTATTCTCAAAGAAAACAACATTAAATTCAATATCTACAGAAATAGGATGGGTGAAATAGGATAACAATTGATTCCTTTCTTTTTTTTTATTTTTGGGGAAGGAATAGGTAATCTTGAAATGAGTTTGGTCGCAACAAATACAAAAATAGCCAAAATCTTGAAAACTTTATTGGCTTATGACATATTTGTTATATGTACAGTACTCCTCTCTTTATGATAAAAGGCAATTAACCCGTTGAGTACAATGTTTTTTAGTTGTCTGAATATACTTTTTTTTGTAGCGAAGCTATTTTCAATACGAAATGTTCGTCTGTCCCAGGGACGTACAAGGGGGTAGGGGTAAAGGGATATTACACCTACCCTAATAGAAATTACCCCCCACCCCCAAATAAAAGAACTTGGACGTCCTTGGTCGGTCCGTCTCAAACGTTTAGGGAGTAACGTGATTTTTTTCGGCTCCTTTCAAGTATGATGAACATCAATAATTTTCTTTGTCGCGTTTGTCTGTTACAACTGATTACAACCGGTTCTTATCTATAAGGCATAAAATACTTGTTTTAATCTTATAATTGTACATTTCATATCCGCGGAAAGCTGTTTATGAAACGATTCGAGATATAACTATTCTGCCTCGCTACTTTTGGATGTTGTCATCCTTGATCATCTAAATATTAAAATATATGATTAATGAAAAGTATTGATGGATATTGCACAGATATTTTATACATTATAATCAATTTATAAAACAAGAACGATGCTATCTGTTTTTGGCGAAGTCTAATTTTTAATAAAAATATTGGGGTTCTTCAACAAATTCTATGATATGGTATTTTGATCAGTCGGTAATACATTTTGAACGTTACAAAATTCAAGTGTAAGGAGTTGAGATAAAAAACAAGGAGAGAAAGGTTCATTGGATAGAAATTATGCAGTTTTAGAACTATGTTTTCTTATTCGTTGGAGAATAAAATGATGGTTACTAGCAGTGTCCAGACTCTCTGGCCAAAAGTTTAAATCTACAGAAGAGTAAATTTTTGTAAGATGTATATAAATTTATAAAATTACACCGGTACTCAACATTTTAAACCAATTATTTTAATGTACCAAAGGATTAATTTTGTTTATCATCAATGTGGATGTAATTCAATATATCGTCCATTGTTTGGTTAAGATTTAAATTTTTCAGCCGTGACTGTTGATTGGCTCAGCAGTACTGGCTTTAAAGGTTCATTATCATATCTAATACTAGCGGCTACGCCCCTAGAGGCCTCTAGGGGCACTTGGGGAGGAGAGAGTCGAATTTAATAATTCAATTTCTTATTTTAGATTTTAAAAGAAAAAGTAAAAAAAAAATTACGCTTGATGTTTGTTTTTCGTTGAACTCTCTTTATAAAATTGAGAAATTTAAAAAAAAATTTATTTCTCTAGGGAGGGTGGTGGTACCCTCCCCCAAAATAGTTATAAACCTTCCCGGGACATATGAGAATCTACCCTGTTAAGGAGAACCCGATCGGTTCAGCGGTTAGCGAGATCCTTCGGTACAAACACACAAACACACAGACACACAAACATCCTGTTACTTTATTATAAGGATTTAATAGAATTATGCATTATAGAGCTGCTACGCTTGTAACACATTTTTTTCAAGGGCAGATTAATAAGCATAGCAACGTTCTACTTTTAGGTTAAAAGTTCATGAGGTAAAAATAACAGTTGTAATAACATTATGAAAAATTTGATTTGTTTAAGAGTTAAAAATGTCATAGGATCAATAAGAAGCTTTACTGAAATGTAGAGAGCCATAAAGGTTCAGCAGTTACTGAGACATCCACAAAGACAGAAAAAATCCTTTTAGAAGCTCTATATAGTGCCTATAAAAATGACGACATACAATACAAATGGTCAATGATAGACCAATACACAGACTAAATTACCAAGCAACGGCAGGCCAGTTTACATTTTAATTGACCAATGGTAGGCCAGTGTGACGTCATTGTATAAAGGCACTATAAAGGTTCATTCTTTTACTTTTGAATAAAAAATAAGACAAACAAACGGACATATCTTAGTTTAAAAGTATCTTTACTCATGGATCCAAAGGTATAAGACAATAGTCAATAAATTAATGTACATCCCAAATGATGATATACAAAATTACCCCTTCTGTAGACTACAATCAGTTACAAACGTTTGGACTGTTAACTTAATGAACAAACCAATGTTAATTACGAAGCTTGTAAAAGTAGCTGACTCAGATTATGACGTCAAAAAAATTAACCAATGTGAGTCCAGTATACACTGTAATTGACCAATACTAAAATTTATAGTGGCCTCTTATTTATTCATTTTTTTGACGTCATAATTTGAGACAGCCACTTTTACTTGCTTCTTTATTACACTAGTCCCCAAAGTTGTTAAATAAAACTTTATCGACTATTGTAAAATCAGCCCAATGTCCCCTGTATTCATGATGTTGATGGCCTAAGGAAGGGCGGATGTTAATATTCCTAGCAATTAATCATAACTATTTGCGTCTTTTTCCCCCAGTCTTTTGACAATGTGAAAATGGGCAAATTACACAGAAGTTTTTGTATACCTTATATGAACAAAGGAAAAGGTATATAAAAGCAGGGAAAGACATGGCAGCATTATTTTCCTGTAATTTTATAGACAGACTTACAGATTTACCCAAAGAGAGAGAGGGGCAAATGGGCTGTTTATCACACTAGTCCCCAAAGTTTTAAAATAACGTTTTCTTACTAAATTTTTTATTCATTAAGTCGAGTTTCTAAATGTTTCAACCTCTAATTGTAATCTACAGAAGGGTTAATTTTGTGTATCATCTTTATGAATGTACATCAATTTATTGGCAATTGTCTTAATCCAACAATATGAAGAAGCATTTAAGATACAAACTGTTATTGATCTACAGTCTAGACCAAAGTCTTTTTATTGATCTATTTATCTCTGCACTGTGCACATAACTTTTTGCCAATGTGGATTAATTAAGATTTCTTATGGTTAGCCATAGAATTTAGGGCCTATAAATGGATAGATAGATAGTTAAGTCAGGCCTTCTCTACTTATGGGTAAGTGTTCCTTAGTTTGAGCAGAAATTAAGACGATTATGTTAAATATGATCTAGGGTTTCCAAAATTAATTATGTTATTAAGACTAGTGTAATTCTCTGATTATTAGATTTTGCTATTTGAAATTCTATTATCTAAAATGTTATATAACAAAATTTACTCTGTCTACGACCAATAAGTTCCTTTTTGTATACTCAATTATTCTGTTTCACTAATAAAAATATTGCTATTCTATAATTTTATTACAAAGCCAGTTTGACCACTTCTCCTTTTTTTGTTGTTTGGTTGTGTTAAAGTAAAGATCTAAACAGTAGCTGTGAATTTAAAATTTTATTTTTTTATGATATATTTTAACATTTTGACTACTTTTGTATAATTCTTAATGCTTTTTTTTCATTTATTTATGTTGTTGTTTTCTATTACAGATGCGATTGATAATATAAATGAAGATTTTTTTCTTTGAAATGTATTTCGTTATGAAGCAGCAGTAGTTACTGATTTATAAATGTTATGGTTGAGATAGATTTATAACTGTTTAAGTGTCTATAATTTTGTCTGTAAGTCTTTTCAGTTGGTTTAGTTGTTTTGTAAGGACATAAATTGTTCATTGTTTACATAGCACAAATTCTTTGATGTGTGCGTCTACAGGTTTTTGCTGTTATCAGACAGATAGATAGATATCAAGAGAAATTTATAGATCATCTTATAAATGCTATTATAAAAAGAAGTAAGGTTTGTTTTGTTCGTAGCTTAATGATTCGATAACTACAGAACCGATCAAGTTCTCCATTTAGGAAAACTTCATTTAGGTCCCGGGATGGTTTTAGACTACGTAATTTTTAGATTCGTGTCTCGGGATGGTTTTGGGCTATATTTCTGCCTTCCCCATTTATAGACTACAGCACCACTGCACTAGATGCTAGTTCCGCAACCGCTAGTAGTAGATATATAATTATGGCAGTCCGTACATCTGTCCGTTATTGCGTCTGTCCGTCACTGAAAGTGAGTTAACATCACTAGACACATAGAGAGCAAACAAGCCTGCCATTTAGATTGATAAACGAGCAAACATACACACAACGAGAGGGAGGGAGGGGACATAGGGGTGTTTTTAACACTGGTCCCTTTTTTTAATGATCGTTTTCTTATTCGTTGGCTTTACATTTTTTTTTAATTTTAAATGGTTGGTTTATTAAGTTGGGTGTCTATACGTTTCAACAACTAATTGTAATCTATAGAAAAGAAAAAGTTTTGTTTATCATTACTATTTAACGGCCATTGTCTTATCCCTTTAGTTCACTAAACACGCCACCCGCTACAAAATTAACTTAAGCTTTTTAAGGCTGAAACTACTTTTTTCTGCATTATAGTTTACTGTTGAAAGCAGCTTATAGTGTCTATAAAAATGACGTCATACAATACAATGACCAATAATAGGCCAGTATACATTGGTTAATTTAAATATATATTTGTCAATCATTGGTCATTTGTATTGTATGACGTACTTTTTTTTATTATGGACATAATTATCCTTAGATAAATATTTAACTTAACAGTTCATGCTTTTTGTTACAAAGAATGGAATTTCTTTTTAATTTGCTTAAAATTATTCAAAATGAAAGTATAAGTTTTGTTATTTAAAAGTTAAAAGATGAATGCCCTTATTTTATGTTTTTATTTTGCCGCATAAATTATTTGTAGCCAATAGCCAAAATATATTATCTTAATAATAATTTTATTTAATATTTAATTATTAAAAAGATTAAAGCTCTTTATAGTGCCTATTAAAAAGGGGATAAATATAAAAACTTTTGGCCGATGTATCCCGAATGACGTCATTATAATAATGGACAATTTTAAAATGACGTCATGCGGGATGTTTAAGCCAAAGGAAACAGTGAAAAACTAAAATAAAATTGCACTAGAAATTAAACTTTATAAGATATTTTTTTATTTCATAATTTTGTTCGTTTTGTTTGGACACTGCTCTTTTTTGTTAAGGGTAAAATTCAACCATCTTCATTAGCATATTAGAGTTTCTAAAAGGACTGTCGGTAACAGTTTTTAGTTACATCTAAAAGGACTGCCTCATACAGGTTTTTGTTTAATTCTCTGAAAGGACTGCCCAATTTTTTTTATATTCAACCACATTCAATATCGTAATAGAATTTTATAAGGTTTTGAAAGTTTAAAATGTCTATTACTTAAAAAGGATCTTAATTTAACACTCAGTTATTAAGCTTTACCCATCTGTGTAAAAGAAGATACCTAGCCCTACCCTCCTCCCTTTTCAATTCAAATTTTTGTGTAGAAAATTTTTATAAATTTAATTTTTTTTCTAAATAGTAAAATAGCTTATTTATAAAGAATGTTTGTGTTTCTCAATCTAACTAGAGGTGGATTCTTAAATAAACTTTTTGGCTCACTGCCTCACTAAAATTCGTGAGGCTCGCTAAAAAAATTTGTGAAAAATATTCCAAAATTGCATTAAAAATCTACAAAAATTTAACAAAATCTCATGTTAATAAACCTTTTATGATTTTATTTAATTTATATAGATTTTTTTTGCACTTTTAGAGGATTCTTTACAAAAAAATTTTTAGCGAGCCTCACCAATTTTAGTGAGGCAGTGAGTCAAAAAGTTTTTATGGATCCACCTCAGTACATAAGCAGCTAAACCTTAATTCATATTTAAAACAGACTTTCCAGTATGACTTCTTAACTGATTAATATCCACTGGATTCGAACCGGTTCTTAGTCATACTAGAAAATCATGTATAGCATCGTGTTAAGGACAATTTTCCACGAATATTGAAATAAAAATTATAAGAGCATTACCTATTTGGTATCCTGGACTCTTAATACTAATTTTAATCTTATAATTTCTTATTTTAATATCCGTGGAAGGCTAACTATAGTACAATCCAATAGATAATTATTATGTCATTGTTGTAAAACAGCGGGATTGTAGGACCACTCTAGACCTAAATTTTCTCTAGTACCGCAAAATCTAAAGAAATGCCTTTGGGGTTAAAAATTATACAAAATTGTAAAGACTGTTCACATATTTGACTCTTCAGTGTTCACCCACTTCCATATTAAAACCAGTTTTAGTGGTAGCACCGCCAAAAGTAGAATACTAAGAAATCACAGTGATCTTAAGGGACAAGACAATAAAAAGATAAATTAATATACATTCCCAATGATTATAAAAAAAATATCCCTTTTGTAGATTATAATATATGGTTGAAATATTTGGGCACTTAACGTAATACGCCATCCAATCAAATTTTAATAAAAGTCCCCAAAGTTTTAAAGCCAACGAATAAGAAAACATTATTGTACATCTTTAGGGACTACTGTAAATAAACAACCCAATGTCCCCTTATTCTCTGTAGAAATCCCCATTAGAAACTCTAGGAGAAGTGGAGGTACAATCCAGACATGTCATTGGTTAAAATTGTGTATAGTTTTTTGTAGAAAAGGTCATATTTTATTCATTTCGTTCGCAAAATGAGTCAGCTATAAATAGAATAGCTCTGCTATAAAATCCCTTTTTAAGTTTGACAAATTTTGGGTTCAGATAAACCATCTAGATATATTATGTCTTTTTCCACAATCTACTGCCGAGGTCAGTTGAATTTTAATTGCCAAATGTGTACACAGTTTCCTCGGTTTTTCCTATCTCAATATTTACTACTAGCAAAAAAACTTTAAACTTCCAAAAAAAATTCAATATTTTAATGTATAAACGATTTATACATTATACATTCAAAATTTTAATTTTTCAAATTTAGATTTTTTTAAAGGTTTTTTTAGCTAGTAGTAGATATTGAGATAGGATGAGGGAACACCCAGGAAACTGTGTACACATTCGGCAATTCAAATTCAACTGAGCACTGCAGAACACTATCATATTATTCAACCGCAATAGGGGTTAAATCACTGACATATTCAATATTTTTTTGTTATTGAAGTTACTTTATTAATTACTAGCGGCTTCGCCCCTAGCCTCTAGGGGCTTTGCCCCAAGAGGTTTGATCAACCTAATTTTTCGTATTTTAGATTTAAAAAGAAAAAGTAAAAAAAAAAAAAAAATTTAGGGGGGGGGTATTTTTCATTTTTTGGGGGGGTTTGGGGTGTCCCACCCCCCAAGAAAATAGCTTAAAACCATCACAGGACCAGTAGGTATATTCCCTGAAGAGTAGAGCCCAATCGGTTCAGTTGTTACTGAGATCTTAAGCTTCAGACGGACAGACGGACAGACAGACGGACAGACGGACAGACAGACATCGTTCTACTTTGTATTATAGATATATTTTAAACAAATCTGTCTATCTATCTATTAAAACTGTAAAAATAAAATGATTTTACATTCATAAAACCCAGGTAATGCCTCGGGTTATTGGGTATTACGAGCATATTAAAAATGCATTATAACAAGAATAAACAATGAGATTTAAAGAAAAAAAACCCAGTCTCTAATCAAATTTGCATAGGAGAAAATTTATGGTGAATTTCGTTAAATACTTTTTAAAAAGCTTAGAAAAATCGTTTCGTTTTTAAGTAAAAATTAGGTTAAGTAGTAATCAGTAATGTTTCAAAAAGCAAAAGAGAAGAATATGTATTTATATTCAAGTTTTTTGAAAAAATATCTGCTTTAATGCTTTTAGCCCAAATTTTAAAAATAATTTCTCCATGAAGAATGAATAGGCATATGATAATTAATTATATGCGAAAATGCAAATTTTTTAACAGTAGTTGTTTTTTCATCTTTTGTTTTCTCTTTAGAAAACTGCTGGTCTAATTTACATATTAGACGTTGTTGTTAGTCAAATAATCACAAACATGTTTTTAATAGTGTAGCTGCTCAATAATTTGGATATGTATGTACTGCCGTCTGTTCGACCCTATTGTCAAACCGTCAGAACATTCATCCTTTTCGCAAAACCCTGTCTACTATATCAGGTAAAAACCTAATAAGTCAAATTTTTTGTTAACTTGTTTAAAAATCAAATGAGCCATGTAACAAAATGTTTGTGATTTATTTATGACACACATGCAATACTAATTTATATAATGAATGATGACAACATCAATAAAAGCGAAGCTCTGAAATGGTAGGACAAACAAACCTTAACTCCGAATGCTTCGATTATAACATTCTACCTTGTTGTAATAGGAATGAGTATTCCAAAAATCTGATAAATAGGACAATGACTTGTCAAAAAATCAACATATTTTAAATGGACGTTCGATTTTTCTGGTAACGTTAATAGAGTAGTTTAGCTTTCTAAATTGTACCTAACTGTTACAGGAATCTACATGTAAAGTTTGAAGTCGATAGGTCAATTCTAACATGTATAAACAAACAAAAAGAGCTAACCATGAAAGATGGACAGACGGACGGACCTACACTAAATTTAAAAAAACTTCGCTTTTAAAATACTAAAATTTGCATAGGAAATAAAGTTTAAATGATTGCTTACTTATACTGTATAATTTACAAAATCAACAAAAGTACAAACTACTGTTTGAACTTTAAAAATAATTAATATTGTTAAAATTTGTGTGCGCTTCGCGCACACAGAGCAAATTATTAAATGTTGATTAGTCTAGATTTGCTTACTCTATTATTACAATCAATCATTTCCATGCAGGAGTTTTCACTAAACCTATTAGTCAATTTTTAAGATAAATCATCAAGAAAATTTCATGCCCTACTTTAAGGAACTTTTCAGTATTGATTCAAGGGCCGGGGGGGGGGGGTACAATGGGCTGCTTATTACACTAGTCCCCAACGTTTTATAAAAAATGATTTCTTATTCGTTGCTTAAAAACTTATGGGACTATAATTAAATTTTGATAGGTTGGTTCATTAAGTTGAGTGTCCAGTCCAAACGTTTCAATTACTAATTTTAATTTAAACAAGGGGTAATTTTACATATTATCATTGAAAGACACCAATCTATCTGCCATTGTCTTATCCCTTAAGCATACAAACAATAACATTTCAAAACTTGTCTATGCTATGAAACGATTTGATAACTGTTATTCTGAAGGCTGAATAATTAATAACATTTTCTTTTAGATATTTGAATGTTTGTATTCTATTATTTTCAGTATAATTTACTTTCGTTTATTTTAAAATTAATTCTAAAATTTGCATATGAATTGAATAGTTTAGTAAAGAAAGTTCACATACTTTTTAGAAAAAGAATAGGAAAATTAAAGATAAAGCAAATATATATGGCAGAACTTAAAATAAAAATCAAACATAGGAAATAAGGAAAAATATGGCTCTAGTTTCCAAAATAGAAGATGTTATTTTAAGGACTAGCGGATTTGCCCCTAGAAGCCTCTAAAGGCACTTAAGGGTGGTTGATTTGAATTCGACAAATGTCCTAAATTCTTAGGGAGGAAGTGGACATTGGGCTGTTTATTACACTAGTCTCCAAAGTTTTATAGTAAGGTTTTCTTATTCGTTGGCTTGACAACTTTGGGGACTTTTATTGAATTTTGATTGGTTTGTTCATTGAGTAGAGTATCTAAAGACGTTTCAACCACTAAATGTAATCTACAGAAGATGAAATTTTGTGTATCATCAAGAGATTTAAATAATTTTTTTTGCGATTGTCTTATCCCTTTAGATCTCTGCACGCATCCAGCTTTTAGATTTATTTTGATATGCATATTTCTATTTTTATAAGCACTCAGGGTAACTCTGCTTTTCAAGGAGGATCTCCTTTTAAAATTGAGGCTGGTTTGATTATAAAGATTTTACTATGCCCGCAGGCTGATATGTGCTTAGCCAATATGGTATTTCAAAACAGTGAAATATTTTTTTTAAATTACAAATTATTTTGTTGCATCAATTAATTATGAGATCTGTATGATATCTTTAATTAATGACCACTGAAAAGGGGGGGGGGGGAGTTAGGTTAGGTTATATTGGATACTGTGTAGACCCTTAAGGTTAGGGTACCTCAGGTGAAAGCGATGCAGAGTTGGAGCTCCAGCAGAGGTTAAGCATAGAAAAATATACCCACTCTCTTATTTTTTTTTTTTTTTAGAAATAAGGTTGGTATCAACTGGCAACTTGTAAGCTATTACCTAATTTTTTTAGATTTCTTTGCAGGAGTATTTTGTTCACTAATCATAAACTAATGTTCTGAGTTCAACTTTTCATTTTATTTTTTTTTTACGTCCGTTTTAGCAGTTCTGTATAAACATTACTAGCATGATAATGTAAGCACATCAAAGCAACATGTTCCAACATTATTGCAAAAAGTTATCTATCGCATCGCATTGTGAACAACCTTCTGCGGATATAAAAATGTACAGTTCAAAGATTAAAACTTAATGCATAGATCCAGCAGATAGTAATTGGTTTCGATACCATACTTGACAAAAAAAACTATTATTCTTAAAAGTATATGAAAGCAGTTTTGTAGCAAAGCTAATATCATTTCTAAGTCATTCTTTTTTTACAAATTCCAACATGTTACACATTACACATTTCAGAACTGAATATTGGCTATTACAACCTATATATTTTTATTTTTATTTTTTAAGGAAACAACCTAAGACCTCACAAACCGTTTAGCAGGAGTTGAGAAAATGTTCTCCAAAATGTTGGCGGATTTTTAAAGATTTATAAACAGTGAAATTACAATATGATAACCATTTAGCATAGCCTACAAGTCTATGGGTATTAGCAAGTTAATAGAAATTATCTAAAAATGCTCTATAATTTATAAGAATACAAATGTTTTTTATTCAATTTAAACAAAATAGAATGTTCACCTGTTTGACTTTGTTAATTATGTCTTTTTATATATGTACTGACTATATTTGTTGTTTTTATGTCCATTAAGATCTCGCAAATGGCTTCATTTTTAAAACAAATTTTTCAATAAAACCTACAATGTCCCTTTCACCAATTAAAAGAGTTTATCTAGATTAAAGTAAGACTTTTTGGAATGATTAATTTATCTTCCAATGGCAAATCCTAATAATACATGCAAAATATGCAAAATTTAATTTTTTGGGGCGGAGGAATTGGGTCTTAGTCAACCCTTCAATATTTTTAAAGAATTTTTTTTTGTTGGTAGAAAGTGCCTTAAATAGTTCTAATTGTTTAAAATTTAAGGTTTTTCTCATATTTTCTTGGGCATCTTTGCTTTTGTGTAGAATATTAGACTTTTTGACTTTTTATCCTTAAAAACACTTTTACATAATCCATTTTATTTTCTCTAAATCTAAAATTAGCAGAAACTTTTTGCATGATCTGAAGTACTAAATATAAAAGTGTTTATCTTGGCCCTCATAAATTTTAACAACATTTAAAATGTTAAAAATTTGGTGCTAGACAATAGAGTAAACTTAGAAAAACTTTGAAAACTTTGGACACTTTTAATGAAGCTTGATTGGCTGTTTTAAACTCTTAAACCAAAATGTTTGTAATCTAAAGTAAGAGTAATTTTGTTTATTATCATTGGGAATTTGCCTAAATTTATCGTTCATTTTCTTGTTTGTTATATACCTAGTAATTGATTCGTGGTTTTTTGCCCCCCCCCCCTTCAGGGTAGGGTAGGGTCGGGTCATCTTTCAAAGCGATACAACCAGGGATAAGACAATGGACGATAAATTAATGTTAATCCCCAATGATATTACACAAATTATTCCTTCTGTAGATTACAATTAGTGGTTGAAACGTTTGAACACTCAAGTCAATATTAAACAGCCAATTAAAATTAATCAAAGTTGTTAGGCCAACGAATAAGAAAACGTCATCATTAAACTTTGGGGACAAGTGTAATAAACAACCCAGTGTCCCCTCCCTCCCTGGATACCACACTCTTACACCCAGGGTATTGGAGAATCTAACTCCTAACTGGCAATTAAAATCTTGATTACACGTCATTATGTATGTAACCATACATTTTTACCTTTAGTACCAAATGTACATTAGCTTGAGAAGTTCTTTATTGTGCCTATAAAAATGACGTCTTACAATACAAATGACCAATGATAAATAGACTAAACTACAAATGGCAGGCAGTATAAATTTTTATTGACCAATGGTCGCCCAGTATGACGTCATTTTTGTATAGGCTTTATAAAAAGCTACTTAGCTTAGTGGCACTTTAATTTTTTTTTAAATAATACAATACCTATATAATATGTATGTTGCGGTCAAGTTTCTACGATGTCTAGCTATGTTGCATAGGATTCTCTATACGTATTTTTTTCCCGATTTTTTGTAATTTCTCTTGGGAGGGTGGTGTTACCCTCCCCCAAAATAGTTTTAAACCTTCCCGGGACCTATAAGAAGCTACCCTGATAAGGAGAACCCGATCGGTTCAGCGGTTAGCGAGATCCTTCGGTACAGACAAACAGACAGACATCCTGTTACTTTATCATAAGGATTTGCCTATTTTAACTAAGAAAACAAACATTAATATCATCCATAATATACAGCAGTCGTCAACCAGCAGGATTTTTATCTTCAGGGATAAAGTATTAGAGAAAACAGGATATTAGTTTCGAAGCTTTCCGTGCAAATAAGTCAAACACATGTAAAATATAAGGCGTATTCCAGAATGGCCTCGAAACCGATTGATATATTTCATATAAATTCAAGGAGCCGGATGTGTGATTGAATCCAGTAAGATCTTGAAAATTGCTTGGCTGGGGAGCTAAGTATTGGACTACTTAGGCTACTCAGCAGGGTCCAGAAAGACAAACAAACCCTTTTGGATGATTTATAGAGTAGCTTCAATTCTGAAAAGTTTATAATAGTTATTTATCGCATCGTATCATAAACAGCTTTCCCAGGATATAAAACTATGACAATTATAAGCGGGCTAAACGGGGCTAAAAACTGGTTTCTTTCTTATGATTGTATATTTTTATATTCGCAGAAAACTGGATATAATACGATGCTATACATAATTTTTCAGTGTGGCTGTATACCTTTCTAATCCACCGGATAGTAATCGGTTTCGAAGCGCTACTGGAAAAATTCTAGATAGCCAACATGCCAAAGATGTGTTTCAATTTCAAGCTTAAGTGTTATTTGAAAATCGTTTTAAAAATGTTTTAATAGTTATTTCTCGTATCGTATTATAAACGGCTTTCCGCGGATATAGAATGTACAATTATAAGATTAAAACTAGTTTTTTTAGCCCCGTGGTGCCGAAGGCACCGGCTAAAAAAACTAGTTTTAATCTTATGATTGTACATTTCTATATTCGTAGAAAACTGGATATAATACGATGCTAGACATGGTTTTTTTGTATTCATGAGAACCGGTTCCTATCCACCGGATTCAAATGAATACGAGAAAATACAATTATTGAGCTTATATTTTTATTGGTGCAGTCTTTTAGCCAGTTTTTGAAATATGAATCCCTGAAACACCAAGTTTGAAGGCGTAACAACCAACATATGTATATTCATATTTGAGAGACTTTCAAATTAGATAAAACTGGTGTCTTTACACATTAACAATTTTTTTACATTCACAAGGGCAATAAGAAGCCCAACAATAAAAAGGAATAATAATTTCTTTTATAGAAATAACTAGATTATTCCATGATTTGTTTATAAATGTGCTATTATGCATTATAAGTATGCCAGTCCGGTTAGATCTCGCTAACTCTTAACTGGACTGATTGAGCTCTAATTCTTTTTTAAAAACTGCAGAGAGTTTCGGGATTGTTTGGTGTATTGTTCACTCTCTTCAAAAGAAATATCCCTATTGGCTAAGGGCGAAGCTAATACTACATAATATTCTACAAATTTTTCGTTGTTTTAAAGAAGCTCCTTTACTCTCTCTAAGGTGGTCTAACTCTTTTTTAGGCGCAAAATGTAAACAAATTGTTAAAAATTGTGAGCTGAATTTTAAACATTTTCATACTGATGGTATGTGCTTTTTTATTAGGTTTTTTCACATTAGTTATGCGGGTAGTTTTACATTATTATAATAAAGTAACAAGGTCTCTGTCTGTTTGTGTGTATTGAAGGCCCTCACTAACCGCTTAGGGGTAAGGTTCTTCTTTACAGTGTAGCTTCTCATAGGCCCTGGGAAGGTTTTTAGCTATTTTAGGGGAGGGTACCTCAACCATCTAAAGAAAATCGCTCAAATATAAATTTTAAAAAAAAATTTATTGAAAAAGGGATGGGTTCCACTTGACCTCTCTTCCACCTTAAGTGTCCCTAGAGGCCTAGGGGGGGAGGGGGGGCGTAACCGCAAGTTTTTGAACAAAGTACATACAAGATCAAGTTTAAGTGGTGAAGGTAATAGGTTCCAGTTTCTTCCTGAATGACATCACAAACACAAAAGATCTACTGGTATCTACATATGCTTTTTTAGGCGCCTGTTTTAGAAAGTATAGGTAGACTGCAGCTGTAACTAACAACTGAAAAAATAAATCGTAATTGAATCTGATTTTGAGGGGGTTTCAAAGTAAATAAAAGTTTTAAAAAGCAAATTTTTTACGAATTTACCCAGTTCTTGGTTATACCTATACTTTTTTTGTGTATGTACATTATCATTAAGTTAACAATATCATTTGCTTAATTTATTTTCTAAATTTTAACAGAGCTTTGCAATCGTTGGTAGACCTTGTGCTTGTTTTTTTCTCGCCTGTATAGCTGTCACCCAGTTAATTAGGTTTTAAAATTATGTCCTATTTGTTTGTGGTGTTGGTTCAATTCAGTTAAAAATAATTTTATACATTTAGAATTACAGGCGAGCTTGGATTAGTTTTACCACATCAGTATAAGGGAGGTGATTGGAGTTAGTTAACCCACCCCCCCCCCCCCCTTACTAAAAGTTATAGTAGACTTTATTGGTAACGATCTAGTAACCCCTATTTTGTTCTTGATGAATACAGATTTTTTATGTGACCAGTCTTCCCCTTCCTCTTTGAGGGTTTTATGGTTCTCCTTTACAGTGAAACTCATTATAGAATATAGGATTGTTTTAGGCTATTTTATTTTGATAAAAAGTCAGGGTATGGTTTTAGGCTATTTTTCTGCCCTTTCATACCCTTTCGAATATAGAGCCCCCAGGTGCAAGCGCAGTCGCAATTGTAATATAATAACAAACAATAAAAGAACAATATATTTATACTTTTTAAACTCTAAAATAATATTTTTAGTGAAATGATAAAAACATCTTTTTTGTTTGTTGCATTGAAAAAAGAATGTTAAACGGACAAGAGTAAATATTGGCACTTTTGGGACTTTTTTTCACAGCTTTTTAGAACCCAAGGTCATATTATATTGCTCTGGAAAAAACATAGTTACATAGACTACTTTTATAGCAGATATCCAAATCCCCATGTACATAACAGTCAGCATGTTTAGATGATTTTAACTCATTTAGAATAGAATTGCACCTTAATGGTGCACTTTCTAGCAGATTAGAATATTAAAATCAAAGCTAACTATTTTGGTACAACCAATAAAATTTTCATAGAAGTGCCTGAAGTTTTGAGTCAACGAATAAGATAAAGTGGTTATAAAACTTTGGGTACCAGAGTCCTTCTTTTATATCATTTTTAGAAGAAAAAAAATGCTACAAATGTTCTAATCTCTTAGTTTTAAAGGAAAGGTTTAAATGGACATGAACAGTTCAAACCAGTTGAAAACTGTTTGAACAATCTAAAAACAGTAAATCTATCTTTATATTGCTTGGGAATACTTTAGAATATTTTTCGGTGATCAATATTGAACATAAGTTTTTTTGAACATTACAAATGCATATTTAGTTTTCTCAACTAGTTTTCAATAAATTGATTTAGACAAAATAAAAGTGGTCGATACGTTCAAACACTCAACTTAATTAACCAACCAATCAAAAATCAAAGTTGTTAAGCCAGCTAAAAAGAAAACGTTATTATATGACTTTGGGGACTAGTATAATAAATATCTCACTGTTTCCTCTCTCCCAGGTTAAGTGTACACCAAATTAGATACAATAGTTGGTCATATTTTTCTTGGGTTATATCCAATACAGTTAAAATAGTTCAACTAGCCAATATAAGGAGATTCTTTTTACATTTAAACATCATTTTTATGGAAATTTACTTTTTCAAAGCTGATTTTATAAGTAAAAGGAGTAGGTATTTTCTTATATCTTTTTAAAAGCGAAGCTTTTCTATAATTATTAAAAGCGAAGCTTTTCTATAATTAGGGTCGGTCCGTACGTCCGTCCGTCCGTACGTCCGTCCGAGATAGATAGCTTTTATTCGTTAATTTAGGCATGTTAGAATTGTCCTATCGATTTCAAATTTTGCATGATGATTCCTATAGTAGTTAGGTACGATTTAAAAACCGTAGCAACTCTATAATCATCACCAGAATGTCCGTACGTCCATTTTAAACATGTTGATTTTTCTACTTATTTAACAAAAAAATTTTATGTGATCTAATTATCCGTTTGATCTGATTTTTGGTATATTGATTCCTGGGACAACAAAGAACAAAAGAACAATAGTATAAGCGAATCAACTCTATAATCAAGTCCTCAAAATGTAAGTATGTCCATAAACATTATCCTATATCAAGCAATTTTCCAACAAATTTACTTAAACTTTGCTTCGACTCTTTTGATACTTTTATATTCTAATTATTCAGTTCAGACACTATACAAGTGTTAATGTCCGTTTGTCCTACCGTTTCAGTGCTTCGCTTTTATGGATGTTGTCATCCTTGTTTAAATATAAAGATTAAGATTTAATGCCTGTAAGTCAAAAATAAAAGTTCTCAAGGTTGTTAATCCAGCGATTACGAAAACGTTATCATAAAGCGTTGGGGACTAGTGTAATACACAGCTTAATGTTTCCTCTCTCTTTGATAATAACTATAAATTAAAGTTGTGCTTAAAATATATATTAAACTACATACATTGAAGCACAAATATGATATTAATGATTAAGCATGGTGGTGTATATCCAACAAATGTGTCTCGTGCCAAGTCCAAAGTCCAACATGAAAGGTACCAACTGCTCCCCATACCAAAGGCTTACTAAATAAAATTAACAAAATAAAATTAACATATTCTAATGAAAACGGTATAATATCTTTAGAGGAAATAGACAATGGGCTGTTTATTGCACTAGTCCACAAAGTTTTATAATAACGTTTTCTTATAAGGTGGCTTAACAACTTTGGGGACTTTTTAATGAATTTTCATTGATTGGTGTATTAAGTTAAATGTCGAAACGTTTCAGCCATTAATTGTAATCTAAAGAAGGGGTAATTTTGAATATTATCATTGGGTACATACATCAATTTATCAGCCATTATCTTATCTCTTTGGATCCCTGTGGAATATCAGTACTTAAAACCAAAATAAAAGGAATTCACAGGATTCGACAAAATATGTAATTTAGCTAGTTAAATTACTGTATTTATAAAATGTATACTGGACTACCATTGGTAATCTAGTCTGTGTATTGTCCTACAATTAATCATTTGTATTGTTTGACGTCATTTTTAATAAAGAGCTTTTTTCATATCAGAATAGTTCATTATTCTAATATGACGTTATCCGCGAATTTTCGGCCAAAATTTTTAAAATTTATTCATTTTTTTATAGACTCTATAAAAAGCTTCGATCTAAATGGAGAATAATCTCAGATATACTACCTTTATGATTTTAATTGCAATTACCTGACAGGTATTGAGTAAGTAACCCACGCGGCTGCGTCTAGAAAAGCCAGAAATAACAGCAGATTTTCATTCCACTGAAAATACAATTTTGGATCAAAAATATGGTAACTAATTGCATCGTCACAAGGACTCTGGCAGGAAATTGACAACTTATTCATACGTACTGTACTAAATCAATCTTTACGTGGACTAATTTAACCAAATTAGGGTTTTTTTTAGGTTTTTTATAATTCATACAACCTCCTTAAGTTATTCATTACAATAGAATACAATTTTAAAATTTATTTACTATGTAAATATGCATAAATATGACGTTTTTACTGACAATTAGGTTGATTTTTACTCAAAGCATTTTTCTTGTAGACAATAAAATGATTATAACTTTCGTTATATTTAAGATAAATTGATGAAATAAAAAGTATTTTCAATTTTATTATGCTGAGAAGTCACTTATTGGTTTTAAGAAATAATAAACCCCTTTGAGTTGGGGAGGGGGGGGGGCGTTGAGTATCGAAATAATGAAACTAATGTAAATTTCTTTTTATGGTGGGTTTTAATGATTCATATAGCAGCCAAACTGTTTTTAGGCAATACCCCTTTGTCTGTCTGTCCCTCTGTCTGTCTGTTTTTTTGTCTGTCTGTCACTCCACTTGTCAGTCTATCTGTCTAACTGCCTCTTTTTCGGATTTCAATGAATCATCTAGCATAGCCTAATTCTAATTTGTTAATGCCTCAAAAACTGTCTGTCTGTCTATCCCTCCATCTGTCTGATCATTCACAGGTTCTCTATTGGATTTTATTTAATGAATTGTCTATTATGGTCAAACTGTAATTTGATCATTCTTCTTGCCTGTCTGTCTGTCTCATCTATCTGCTGAGTTTCTACCATTGGTCTAACAGACTGATTCACTTAATTAACCCCTTACGGTCGGGCCCCTTACCGCACCTTAATCAGTCGGGGGGGGGGGGGGGGGTCACCCCCCTGCAACCAACCCCTAGCCCTCCGGGGCTTAAAAAAATCCTATAAATGAACCTAACCTTATTTTTCTCAGACACCATTTGACCAATAGGGATGATTTCTTAAACTTAAGCTTTTATGATTATAAACTAACTCCTAGATTATAAGTCACCCCCTGCCGCCAACCCCTAGCCCTCCAGGGCTCCAAAAACCCTAAAAATGAACCTACCTTTATTTTTCTCAGTAACCATTTGACCAATAGGGATGATTTCTTAAACTTAAGCTTTTATGGTTATAAACTAACTTTTAGATTTTAAGTCGCCCCCCTGCCGCCAACCCCTAGCCCTCCGGGGCTCCAAAAAATCCTAAAAATGAACCTAACCTTAATTTTCTCAGAAACCATTTGACTAATAGGGATGATTTCTTAAACTTAAGCTTTTATGATTATAAACTAACTCCTAGATTATAAGTCACCCTCTTGAAAATAAAGGTTAGGTTCATTTCTATGGGTTTTTTTGATCCCCGGAGGACTAGGGGTTAACAGCAGGGGGGTGACTTCTATACCAAAAGCTAGTTTATAACCATAAAAGCTTAAGTTTAAGAATTTATCTCTATTGGTCAAATGGTTTCTGAGAAAATTAAGGTTAGGTTCATTTTTAGGGTTTTTTTGAGCCCCGGAGGGCTAGGAGTAGGCGGCAGGGGGGTGACTTCTAAACTAGAAGTTAGTTTATAACCATAAAAGCTTAAGTTTAAGAAATCATCCCTATTGGTCAAATGGTTTCTGAGAAAATTAAGGTTATGTTCATTTTTAGGGGGGTTTTGAGCCCCAGGGGGCTAGGGGATGGGGGTAGGGGGTTGACTTTGAAACCATAAGATGTTCATACCCCTAAAAGCTTAAGTCCAAAAAATTTGCATGGTTCATCAAGTGGTTCTGGAGAACCCCCCCCCACCAGCATCAAAAAAGCTTCAGTTACGTCCCCCTTTTAAACGTAAGCTTTTCTTATATGTCAACATAACATATCTAAATTTCATAGAGATCCGCAGCCGTTTTCCCTGCTGACCGCCTGCTGCGGCCGCTGAAATTTATATTTGATATTTCTAATATAAAATTTACTTAAAGATAAACATTTTCTGTAAAAAAATTGTTCTTCTAGCTTCAAAAATAAGAAAATTACAGCCGTTTAAAATTTTAAGTAAAAAAGGTTGTTAAATAAAAAGGTGAACTAAGCAAAAATTGACTTTGACTTATAAAAGGTCGGAAATTTATTATCAAACAGGGGACTTGCACAAAAAAGATTTAGCCCTCTAGGTCTAATAGGAACTGAGATAATAGCCCACCCCATCACCAACCGATTAAGGTGTGGCAAGGGGCCCGACTGTTAAGGGTTAATAATACATATTTAATAATTCATATTAAAATCGATAATACTGTAAAAATGGTTGAATGCTTGTTTCAATAGAAAATTAGATTTAACTAATAATAATGTTGAATATTGTACCAGGAGATAAACAAATAACCTTGTGTTGCAATAAAAAATAAAAAAAATTATCCAATTTACTTATGAAAAAAAGTGTAATACTGTATCTATAATCTTTTTGTACATAAATGATAATAATATCAGGTTATATTCCATTAAGTTATAACCACCTAAATTTTTTGACACTTACAACTTTTAACAGCTCCCTTTAACCAAAATCAAGGATAGTTTATTTAAGTATGTCACCAAAACTTCATTACATAAGTAATACATTTTTACAAACTTTAAAAAGAGGATTGGGAAATATCTACCTCCCCAACATTAACTTTAATCACTATTGTAAACAATATTAAAAGTTATAAATATATATCAATCAAGATCTTTAGAGGTATTAACTGTGGTTTAATTACATATGTATGAGAGCTCCTTCTTGTGTCAATCACTTTTATTTACTGATTTAAATTTGTACAGTACAGTTGTACAGAATATTGCAAGATTTTTTTTAGTTAAGTCTGGAAATTAATGATTAATTTATCTAAAAATAGATAGCATAGAATTATCTTAATCAGTGGCTTAATTTTATACACCCGCCTTAAACACCTCCCCCCCCCACTCTTTATTTTAAGGGGTGTAAATTTATTTCCTTTACACCCCCTTGGAATTTATAGAGGGGTGTATCTGAGGGTGTAGGCTCTTGTCAAGAGGGTGGACATGGGTGGACACCTAGGGAGGTGTATCCATCCCCCTTAATTTTACAAGGGTGGTGTAAACAACCCCTACACCAACCTTTTGCACGCCTTTGATCTTAACTATACTTTTAGTGTACATAAAGTTGTAAATTCAGTAACTATTCTACAAAAATTACCTTCCTAAATTGATATATGATTTTCAGGGTAATCTCCGGTGGACTAAACATTAAAATTTTATGGAAAAAAAGATATCTTTGGAACATGCATGACTTGAAATTATCCCCCCTTTGTACTCAATACGCATTTTTTATTCTAAGTGCGTCAATTTTGCGTTAAAAGATACCCTTAGTTTAAGCATTAATTTCTCCAAAAAATGATGAAAAAAGATAAATTTTTTTTTGATAAAATGATAAAAGTATATGTAAAATGAAATAACCAGCAAAAAAAATTACAAAATTACGTTAAATAGAACGAAAATTAGAGCGTTTTGTATGCCTTATAAAATGCGTATTTCTCATGAAAATTGTAACGATTTAGTGTCTTGAGTAAAATATTTACAAACTTCCCGCTTTTATAAGAAGCTAGAGCCTTTGTGTCGTATTATATACATCTAATGTGACAGCTTTCTGCAGCTATTTAAATGAAAAATTAAAATATTTAAACCAGTTTTATCAGCCCTTGAGGCCGAATGTCCGGAATAAAACAAAACTGGTGTTAATTTTATGATTTTTTTAATATTTGTGCAAAATTTTCTGTAATAGGATGCTATAAATGTTTTTCATTGTTGCTGAGAACCGGTTCTAATCCAGCGGATATTAATCGGTTTCGAAGCCATATTGGAAATGCTTTAGGTTAGAATATTGTAAAGAGATTATTAAAGCACTAACTAAGAGCATCTCTAGAGTTAATTAATTCTTTATGACAAACATATCGTGTTTGACACCAAAATTTTACAAGTAACTGATGCTTTTACTCTAATGGTGATTTATAGAACAATTAGGCACATTTCTAAAAATGTAACCTTGCTATATTATAATTAATAATGATTTTAACAAATCAGCCTTTAATATTTGTAACTTTAGAATAGAAAATTTTAAAATTGCACTCTCTTAAACTTTCCAAAAAGGTATAAAAACTATTTGTACCTGTGATACATCTATAATATATTTTGTCAAATGCCATATAAAAATAGGCAGTCCGATTTTGTGCTTTCCATAGAGATAGAAAAATAGATGACCTAAAATGTATAATAAACTAAATATAGATTTTTAAAATATATTTTGATAACAATACCTCAAGCAACCTAATCATACTTTAGGTTAGGAAAGAATAATAAACTGCAGAATATACTCTGTAACAAACTTTATAATACAAAGTAGTTGATGTCAGTCTGTCCGTATGATGCTTAAAATATCGGTCCCGCTGAACTGATTGGGCTCTACTCCCCAGGGAATGTACCTACGGGTCCTGTGATGGTTATAAGATATTTTGAGAGGCGAAACAATCCCAAACAGAAAAATATCCCCCCCCCAAAAAAAAAATATTTTTTCCTGCTTTTACCAATTATGGACTACCTATCAGAGAATATAGGTATTGGTCATGCAGTATATTTTAGCTATTTCTTGGAGGACAAGACCCCCCCCCCAAAAAAAAAAAATACCTCCCTTATTTCTGAAAATAAGGGGGTGAGGGAACCCTTACCGCACCCTTAATCTTGTACAGAACTTGTACTTACCTCCTACATCGGCAACATAATCATTAAGATACCCCACCACTGGAAACAGTAATAGCTTGGATGTTCGAACCTCTAAACATATTTATATAATAATATTAATCATATGTAGTATCCTGTCTTGCTGGAAACTGCTCGAGTTTTTTTATAACGGACTTTAGAAGCACGGTCAGACGTACAGACTCCCTAGTATATATAAGCTTCGCTTACACAGAATGATCAACAAAGATCATGTACAGTAAAAAATAAAAATGTGTATTTCTTCAAACGGTCCACCACAAGTAATTAATGATCATTTACAATGGATTACAATTCATAGGTGCAGGTATAGTTAAATACAAATATTATTGTCATAAGCTATATATATAGCATTACAATAGTTGAAATCAATATATATCCCTGTCCTTACAAGAACAGAGAGGACCAATTATCTTGGACATAACTTCGCTACCATGAAACATGCCATCCTTGTTTAATAATTCTAATATCTTACTTGTATAAAAATATGCAGAATGACTATAGGCCATCCAAACTGTAACTAAAGGAATTAAAGTATTTTATTAAAAACATGTTGGTTAGTTGCTCGGTCAGAATATCTAATTTGTCAAGTGATAGTAAATCTAATAGCCGTTTGAACTTTGTTTATTAATAAAACAAGGATGACAACATCCATAAAAGCGAAGCTCTGAAATGGAAGAACAACGAACATTAACACTTGTAGATTGTCAGAACTGAATAGCAGAATATTAATGCATCAGTACAAACAATATTGTAGGTAAATTTGATGCAAAACTGCATAAATAGATAATACTGTTTAAGGACATACTTTTATTTTTGGGACTTGTTTATAGAGATGCTTCGCTTTTAACATTGTACCTTTTTGTAATAGGAATCAGTTTCCAAAAAATCAGATTATTTTAACATGAAAAAAAGTTTTTGTCAAAAAGAGGTAAAAATCGACGTGTTTAAAATGGACGTACGGACATTTTCGTATTGGTTATAGAGTTGCTACGCTTTCTAAATTGTACCTAGCTACTACAGGAATCATCATGCAAAGTTTGGAATCGATAGAACAATTTTAACCTGTTTAAATTAACGAAAAGAGCTAACTGTGACGGACGGACCTTAATTATAGAAAAGCTTCGCTTTTAGTAATTATAAAAAGCTTCGCTTTTAAAAAAGATTTTTAAGAAGCGCAACACTAATAACTAATATATTCAGTAATGATATAAATAATCTTCATGTTTCCCCCATACAGTTTGGCACAGAAGAACGGACGGACAGACATAGTAACAGGTAAACATTTCGATTTAAGAGTAGTTTTGCTACATAAAAAATACCTATTGTACAAAAATTATGAGCAAAATTCATATTTTCTATTCAACAATATTATGTTAAATTAGTTTTATTTCGAATATTTTTTTATGTAAATTGAATAATATAATGATAAGAAGCTTCTAAAGAATAAACTTAACTGACGATGTCTTTGAATTTTTTTTTTAATAAGGTAAATAATCAAATAACTGTAGTTGTCTTTTATCTCTTTTAATATTTATACAGTTTAGAGCTACTAGACAACTACTTTAGTTCATGGAGGGAGGGGACATTGGGCTGTTTATTACACTAGTCCCCAAAGTTTTGTTTGTTGGCTAAACAACTTTGGGGACTATTTTGAGATTTGATTGGTTGGCTCATTAAGTTGAGTGTCCAAAAGTTTCAACTACTAATTGTAGTTTGAAAAGGGGTATTTTTGTGTATCATTGTTGGGGGTGTATATCAATTCATTTTTAATTGTCTTATCCCTTAGCTTTCTAATATAACTCCTTTCAACTCCTCCTCTCCCCTCCTACTTGAGGAAAGTATTGACTAATAAAGTATCATCCTGATTTGACGACAAAATTCCCCTTGAGATGAAATCAATGTAGATATATATTTTTTGTTAACCCTTACAGATCGGGCCCCAATTCCCACCATAATAGATCGGGGGAAGGGGGGGGGCTAATTTGACTCCCCCCTCTCTATCTCGACTCCTGTTACAGTTAGAGACATAAAAATTTTTCTGGTGGTTCATGTGAAAATTACTTTTTCTAGTCTATAGCTGGTCTATAGCTGTTTTGAAATTCGGCGGCTGGCAGCTTACAAACGTCAAAATTACAGGTAGAAAATAGAAAAACGGTCAAAAATCTGTCAAGGAGTGGTCAAACGGTCATGACCTTACTACTCACGGAAGTTTATTATTGCTCAAGGATGTACCACAAAATTTTTTAGGTCTCTAGCTGTAATAGAAGCCACGATATACATGATATAAGTCCATATTAAAAGCAGGACATAAAATCGGTCAGGAAGCGGTCAAACGGTCATAACACCACTATTCTCAGATGTTCATTGATATACCCAATATTCACAAAACAAAATTTTAGGTCTCTATCTTATACACAAAAGTCATAATGAAGAAATTAAGATTTATTTAGAATTTTTTCTAAATTTGGTGCCACCTAACCGACTTTGACCGGACGCCACGACCGACACAAACCAAATATCCTTATAAGATCAACTCTTGCCGACGTATAATTACTAAACTTAAAAAGTCATGAAGTCACAATTCTCTATCTTACCTACAAAAAAATGACGTTGAAAAAACTAGAGGGGGTGGGGGAAGGTCAATTTGCCTCCCCCCCCCCCCCAATCTGTAAGGGTTAAGATAATATTCATATAAAAATAAACAAAATTTATAAACAATTAAATGCTTTGTTCACAGTGATTACGGAATTAGCATAAATAATATATATTTCTTGTAAAATGCAGATACCCAAAGACTACGGTTCTCTTATTTGTTGGCTTAAAAATTTTGGGTACTTTTATGATAGCTTGATTTTTGCAGGGAGGAGGATATATTTGACTGCAAATTACTATGGTACCCAAAGTTTATATCATTACATTTTCGTATTACTTGGCTCATTAAAACTTTGGGTACTTATATTCAAATTGTATTGGTTGATTCAAAAATAGCAGTTTCCTAAGAATAATTTTTCATCACAATAAGAGCTCATTAAAACGATTTTCCTTGTCTTAATTTAAAATTACATATATTTATAATTTTTGTATCTTTTATGCATATTTTGACTAGAGAAGAAATAAATCAAATATTTGACATTATTTACTCTGGAACAGAATGGAGTGACTATCTGATACAACTTTGTAATTAATCATTTTATTTTAAAGTTTAGGTTGGGATACAAAATATACAAGAAAATCTTTAAAAGCGAAGCTTTTCTATAATTAGGGTTGGTCCGTCCATAACAGCTAGCTCTTTTCGATAATTTAGAGAAATGTTAGAATTGTCCTAACGATTTCAAATGTCCATTTAAAACATGTTGATTTTTACCATTTTGACAAAAAAATTTGATGTTATATAATAAACCTATTCTAATTTTTTAAATACTGATTCCTATTACAACAAGGTACAACGTTATGAGCAAAGCATCTCTATAATCAAAGCCAAAAAGGTGAGTAAACAGTATCCTCTAAGCAGTTTTCAACAAATATACTTATAATTTTATTTAAATTTATAAATTTATAATCTGCTTATTAAGTTCTGACACTCTACAAGAGTTAATGTTCTTTTGTTCTACCGTTTCAGAGCTTCGCTTTTATGGATTTGTTATCCTTGTTATAAAAATAATTTGAATAATTCGTCTGCAAGTAGCGCAATCACAACTGAATAATCTAACAATATTTAAAATGTACTTTTTCATACTGTAAGTTAGTTGTGTGTGTCTCAAAAGATCTCTTAAAAGGCTGTGCCAATAGTTTTATAATCTGTTAGTTTAATTAAAATTTTTGTGTATCAAAAATTTTACTGAATGAACGGCTAGTCAAATCAACAATTTGTTTATACACCCAGCAGATTTTTTAAAGTTATAAAACGTCAATTGCTGTAGAATTGACAATTTTTTCCCGTTTATTATAGGTCAAACTATGCCTTTTGTGAATTATACAAAAGTGTCTTCTGCCAAGCCCTAATTAGGACTAAACTGCAGGGATCTAAAGGGATAAGATATTGGCTGATAAATTGATGTACATATCCAAACATCATATACAAAATTACCCCTTCTCTACGTTAAAATAGTGGTTGTAACGTTTGAACACTTAACTTAATAAACCAACCAATCAAAAGTCCCCAAAGTTGTTTGGCCAACGAATAAGAAAACGTTATTATGAAACTTTTGGGACTAGTGTAATAAACAGCCCATTGTCCCCTTTCTCTCTGCAAAACTGGGAAATATGTAACCCTAACTAGTTTAGCATGTTTATTCATGTCACGATATTTTAGTTAAACTTAATCAGGTCCATTTTTAGTCATTTTAAGCACATTTTTTGGAGTGAAGTTTTTTACAATTAACATTTTACATTTGCTATATCTTTGAGCAGTAATTTTGGTGTGTATGTCCATTAAGATATCGCAAACGGCTGAAAACTATCTCAAAATCTTATTAAGCAGAATATAGGATATATTTTTTAGGGTAGGAACCCCCATCCCTCAAAGATAAAAAAGTATACCTATATTTACATATTTTTAAAATTAATTTTAAAATGAACTAAACCTATATTTTAAAATTATCTAGAAATTAAAGTGCAATTATCGTAACCCGAACGACAGATATGATTTATACTCCTTTTAGAAAAATCCGCCTTCAGCAATTCTAGAAAATCTTCGAAACTAAAGAATAGTCATATTGACAGAAAAAAGCTAGCTTATAAACTAGTGGCTGCGCCCCAAGCATAAAGTGCCTCTACAATTAAAGGGGACAGAAATCAAAGAGAGAGGGGACAATGGGATGTTTATTACACTAGTCCCTAAAGTTTTATAATAACGTTTTCTTAATCATTGGCTTAACAACGTTCGGGACTTTAGTGAATTTTGAATGGTTTGTTCATTAGGAAGAACTATCAAATCGTTTCGACCATTAATAATAAAGTAATTCGAAGGAGTACTTTTGTGTATTTTCATTGGGGATGTACAATTGAATCAATTTATCGGCCATTAGATACCAGGTCAGCAATATGGACTAAAACTATGCCAAGAATTAAAAATAAATCAATTCTGCAGCTAATGTGAAGCTTCCCTAGAATAAATAACAAAAGTTAATCATTCATATAATAAAAATTAGGTTTTTATTTAATAGCATTATATTATACGTAAATTGTCAAAAGAAAGCCAGGGGCGTCCAAGCTTTTTATTTTGGGGGGGGTAAAAATTTTTTAGGGGGGGGGTAATTTGTGTTTGGGGGGGGTAAAATGGCGCGCGAAGCGCGCCGCAAATTCCCCCCCCCCCCAAAATTTTTACCCCGGGGGTAAAATTTGCTTGGGGGGGGGGGGGGTAATTACCCCCCCTGAAATCTGTTGGCAGGGGTAAATTTAGTTTACCCCCCCCCCAAAATTTACCCCCGGGGTAAAATTTTTTGGGGGGGGTAATTTAAATTTTATTAAATATATAGTATTAAAATGCGCGTAGGGGTAAATTTTGAATGGGAGGGGTAAAATGAAAAAAATTTTGGGGGTGCCTACGGCACCCCCAAAATCGTTTGGGGGGGGTAATCGCCCCATTACCCCCCCCCTTGGACGCCTATGAAGAAAGCGTAATGATTTTTTTTTTAATTTTGTCTTTTCTTTGCCAAGTTAACTTTTAATGAGTGATATGTACAGTTATACATTTTCAATTTATTTCGAAATAAGTGTAAAAGGGTTTCTGTGCTCTCAAGCCACTTTGAAAAGAAAACGTCAGGATTTTAGGCTCAAAGTTATTTGCCCTTTATTTTAGCATAGAAAGAAAAGCGTATATCTCGTTAAACCAGGGACCGAAAGGGATAATAAAATGTCCAATAAATTGATGAACATCCCAAAATCCCCTATGAAGATAAAATTACACCTTCTGCAGATTAAAAGTAGTGGTTTGAAAGTTTGAACACTCAACTTAATGAACCAACAAATCAAAATTCCATAAAACTCCCCAAAGTTGTTAAGCCAACGAATAAGAAAATGTTATATAAAAGTGTAATAAACAGCCCAATGTCCCCTCCCTCCCTTGCTTAAAACCTTTTCGTAAGAATTAG
Source organism: Acartia tonsa (assembly GCF_053477335.1). NCBI lineage: Eukaryota > Metazoa > Arthropoda > Copepoda > Calanoida > Acartiidae > Acartia > Acartia tonsa. Next base: position 8,433,393 of record NC_137264.1, read on the forward strand.
TTTTTCTGATGCAAAAAATGTAAAAAAAAAATAACTTTTAAAAAACAAGCCTTAAACAGTAAACTTATAGTATTTTGTTCAAAAGTGACACTTAAAGCTGAATATATCCAATAATATGATGCACATCCTTATACTAAAGTGTTTGTCTATTTGTCTGTGTGTTTGTACCGAAGGATCTCGCTAACCGCTGAACCGATCGGGTTCTCCTTAACAGGGTAGCTTCTCATAGGTCCCGGGAAGGTTTTGTGGGAGGGTACCACTACCCTCCAAAGAGAAATCACCCCTAGAAAAAAATTCCCCCACTCCCCAAAAAATTAAAAAAAAAATTTTTTACTTATTCTTTTCAAATCTAAGATAATAAATTAGGTCATCAAATTCGACTCTCCCCTCCTCAAGTGCCCCTAGATGTCTCTATTTTTTCGACTTTATTTTAAGAACTCTTTAAGAAACCATTTGACCCTAGTGAACCTTTGGTGCCTATTTCTAGCTATGTAATAATATATGTAATAGAGTATTCATAGATAGTTGTATTTGGTAGCTTTTAGAACTTTTATCTATAATACAAGGTAGAATGATGTCTATCTGTCCGTCCGTCTGTCCCTTAAGATCTCGGTAACCACTAAAACGATCGGATTCTACTCTTCGGGGTATATACCTATTGGTCCTGTAGTGATTTTAAGCTATTTTCCTGGGGGATGGGACACCCCCAACCCCCCCCCCCCCCCAAAAAAAAAAAAAAAATTATGGGCGCAGCACTAGATTTTTTTTAAAAATCACCTCATGGGGCAAAGCCCCTAGAGGCTAGGGGCAAAGCTGCTAGTGTATTTATTTCCTGACGGACGGACGGACCGAACCTGATTATAGAAAAGCCCCACTTTTAAAAACGATCATCACTTATTATCGCAGTATTTTTGTGGTTATTTGCTTTTGAACTTTTAATACTTGTGTAAATTCTTGGTCTACTAGATCTCTATAGTCCTCTATTTCAACTCTCATTATAGATAGTTACAGGGATTTAAAGAGATAAGACAATGACCGATAAATTGATGTACATCCTCAATGATTATACACAAAAATACCCCTTTGTAGATGTCAATAGGTGGTTGAAACGTTTGTACACTCAACTTAAAGAACCAACAAATTAAAATACAATAAAAGTCACCAAAGTTGTAAGCCAACAAATAAGAAAACACTATTATAAAACTTTGGGACAGATGTCAAAAACAGCCTCCTCCTTCCCTGGAATGGATGTATGCATGTATTTTGGACGTATAGTAAGATCTTATAAACGGCCGGACGGATCTGTTATTAAGTTTATGTAAAGCTTTGTAATGGAAGGTATCTGGTTTAAGGCTATCTTTTAATGCAAAAATGTAAAGTTAACGCCCATCGGATTAAAATGTCTAGAATCTAGAGACAAAGCCACAAAAAAAGTTATTGTATAAAAAAATTTGATGTAAATCATTATTCATTATTTGTGATTTTGACTATAGAAGCTCAGCTGATGAGTTTCCAAATTAAGAATACGATTTACTTACACCTAATACTAAAATGAGTTAACATCGCTCCATAAAATCGCATCTTATTTTAGAAAGCTTTCCGCGGATATTAAAACATAAAAGGAAAAACCATAAGATTTAAACCAGTTTTGTTAGACCCAATGCTGTTTGCCCGGGTAACACAACTGGTATTAATCTTATGTTTTTATTTATTTTAATATTCGTGGAAAATACAATGTCATACATTATTTTTTTTTATTATGGCTTAGAACTAGTTCTAATCCAGCGGATATTAATCGGTTTCGAAGCCATATTTTAAATGTATTTCTAATTGTTAGTTATACAATTTAAAGAAGCTTTCAAATTGAATAAAATGTTGATGCTAAAATGATGATACACTTTTTATCAACACATTCCAACTTTTTATCATTCAATTGGAGAATATTTTCCAGTCTACTTAAGAATCCCTCCCCCCCCCATATAAAGAAGACCAATGAAACTGGTATTTACGTTGACATGACAGCCAACATGACAAATATGTATGATTGATAATATTTCTAATGGGTATTTTCCATCAGGAATAAGATATAACCAATAAGAGAAATAAATCTAAATGAATATTTGGAGGGCAAATGGAGAGGTCGTCAACTTTACGGTGTGTCCCCCCTCCCCCCCCCCCCCCCAACGACAGCTGAAAAACACATATAAATTTCGTAATTTTTTTCCGAATTAATTTCGTTATTGGTATATGCTGATTTTCAATATTATATTATTATGTGTTTTTATTTTCGGATTTATAAGTTTTTGCTATTTTTGATGAAAAAATAAATGAAAATCCACTTAGTGCCCTCAAAAATTATGTTTTTATTTAATTTATATGATCTTAGTGGACAACAACACTATGAATAAGGATCCCAACAAAATAAAATTACTTTAAGTTTTTTATACTGGTATTCAAAGTTTTATGGACATTCTCTCTCTTTAGATTGTTTCCAAAAATTGGGTACTTCCATTAAAATTGATTGGTTGAATGAAATTATCAGTGTCAACACTTTTCAACCAGTAAATTTCATATACTAATAGGCTAATATTATCATAATTATGGATAGATTTCAATTTTGATTGGTTGGTTGAAATTTTCAATGTCCAATCTTTTCAGGCAATGAATTTAGTCTACTAATGGGGTAATTTTATCCTCATTTATCGTCCTTTGTCTTATTCCTTCAGATCTCTGAGTTTTATAATTTTTATTTGAAAAGGGGGTAAAAAAGGGCCATTTTTACTTTATAGGACGTTACATCTCATATGGTTTATGGGGGTGGGGTTGAACCCAAATATTTGTAAAAAGAAATTTTGAAAGGCTTAATGCTATCGACAAGAAGTAGATGAGATAAAATTTTCAGAAATGTAAGAAACGGTAAATAATTTGATTTGTTTGTTATTTAGATATCTACACCCAACTGTAATTTTGCTTATAGCTTTAAAGTAAAGCAGTTACTAAAAAAGATTGTATATTTGTTAATCAGTAACTTAATTCGAGTTATTTGTTGTTATTAACATTTTTAACGATTTTTATTACATTGTTATGGTTTTAATGGCCTTTTTTTTATTTCATCCCTAACTGACTGATATGAAATAGTTTTTCATCTAAAATACTATTTATAGCCTATTTGATTATCCCTATATTCGTTGACTATAATAGAGGGCAGATTCAGGAAGGTTTTCTATTGTCAGCCACGTATGGGGATACATTCTGCAAGATCAAATAAGATTTCTTTAATTTCAGTAGCTTAGATTATCTAACAAATAAATTTATAGTATAGATGTATAAAGAGCTTACCATTTGATTTCCAATTGCAAAGACCTAGAGCGTTGCAGACGAAAAATAATTTCATTAAACTTTGCTTTCTAATTTCAGCTGTTTAATGCTTTCTTCTGCTTTTTGAAAAAGAAAGGGACAATTTTTGTGTAAAATTGCCATTTCTGTCTAAACTTATGTAAAGTATTTAAAACTGCCATTATCAATTTTTCACAACTAGGCTCCTGACTATACAATTATATTCATAATCATCTTTTCCGATTTACAATACTGCATTTTTAAACCTAGTTATTTGTGATTAATAAAACATTTTTCCTAATGATGTGAATACTTTGTTGCAAATCAAAATTATCAAGTTTTTAGTGACATCTAGCGACAAATGTAGAACTAATATACTGCAGATGTTCCCAAATTTATTTTTTGCCTGAATTTACGTTGTTTTCAATTATTTTTCCATAAAGGGTTGAGCTCTCTCTGAGGTGGTGGCAAATTAACTATGTCCTTTTTTTAAGTAATTGGGTTATTGTCAGTTTTATGAGATCAATGGATAATTTTCAAAATAGTTTTCAACAAATGAACAGTATTTAAACAATGCAAAAACAAAATTAACAAGAAAAAAATGCAGAAATCATTAAAGGTCATACATTGACATCCAAGTAAAGGGGTAAATTGGTGTTCACCCCTTTAGACTTTGAAATCTCTTATTTTACACCCCAAAAATTCTTTAAAATACGTTAGATTTCTCCCCTAGAACGTATGGAACCCCTCATTCAAAGTAAAAAGCTTGGGCGTCCTTGAGTTTACATTAGTTTCCAATTTGCTTTTTGTTCTTTTGCCAGCATCCGGTTGTATTTACATTTTAGAATGATTCAGCTGATTTGAAAGACCCAACCCACAGATGGTACAAGGCCTTTGAAAAAGGGTGATTGTTACATATAATATTCATCACTCTATATATATTACTTTAATATCTAACATATGGTCTATCTGTCTGTCTGCCTATCTTTATTTAATTAATTAAATGCAGTGCTCGGCAGCCGCGCGTATGCCTAAGAAAAATAGTCATTTTAAAACTTCAAAATTTAGATGGATGTCTAAACCTGTTCCTAAACAGACAATCATAGTCGTTCATAGTCGTTCATAGGGATAACATCTCCTCCCTAATGTGCAATTAGATAATAATAATACTATCCTATAAAAAAGGGGCGTGGCCATTATCAATATCTCCTAAACTAGTAGCTACTATTTGTGTAATCTATATCTTTTTTAAAGTGGAGTGAATCAGTGCATTATCATTCTCTATTCTTCTGAGTATTTCTGTGATTATAAACATTCTCCTTGTGACATCTTTTAGCTCAAAATGGATTTAAGTGAAATTACTTTACTAAAAAAGGAGATTGTGACCCTTAAGGAGGCTTTAAACCAGCGAGAGCAGTATGTTCGTAACTGGTCAGTAAGGATCAATAACCTTACTGTGCCCAGGGAAAATGTTAAAAGGTACAAAACAGTTGGGGCTTGTATGCTGGAAGCATACAAGCGCATTATTCTACCTGTGCTGAAAAGGGCCATTCCTGATGTTCAAGATCCTGAATGGGGACCTGTCACAGTACCCCCCCTCCACCAGCTACTTGAAAATGCTCATTTCCTTGGAAAGGCCAAAAGGTGCAAGGAGAGTAATGTTTTACTGCCCAGAACTATTATTGTCCGATTCCGTTCCCGCTACTGGAGAAACCTGTTTCTGGAGCACAAAAGAGACCACATCCCCTCTCCCACAGACCAAGAAAAAGAAGTCTTAAAAATTGAAAATTATTATGTTACCCCTGACCTGACCAAGATGAATCATGAATATCTCCTCAAGTTGAAGTCAGATCCAGAGGTAAAATCAGCCTGGACACTGGACTCTAAGTTTGTGTTCATACTGAAGTCTCATCCCAACACAAAACACTTCATTAAGAACACCAGCACACCTGTGCAAGAAGTGATTAGAAGTGCCCTCTCCAGACAGCAGGATCCTGTCCCACCAACACCTACAACTTCCGTCGGCATATCAACACCTACACCCACACCTACACCATCCTTTTCACAGATGGGTGCCAGACCAAAAACTCGTGCCTCAACCCAGCCTCAGAAGTGTGTCTTCAAGGCTGGCACCAGAAAATCAGCTAAGAAAAATAAGAAGAAGCAGAAGTTGAACACAGCACAAGAGTCCTTAAGCGAGAGCCATAATGACGTCATCAACCTGACAACAGATCTCCTGAACAATATCCAACTACATCAATTACCAACGGACAATGACCTCAAAAGGACTCTTTTCCAAGAGAAAAATTTTAATTAAATATTATAAGCCTAAAAATTTTATTTAGTCAATTTTCAGCTTTAACTATCATTTCTCAGCAAAAGTTCTAAAAATATTTTCATACTTCTCTCTTTATCATTTGTTAGTTATCACTAGAATGAAACTAAGCTAACCATATATTTCTTTATATTCTGAAGAAAACATACCTTCTCTTGGAAAATATAAGTAGATACAGGTTGAATTTATTTAAAACAGTTCAGGTTTACTTTTTTTTGCTACAAGTATGATTTATTAATAATTAGTTTGCTTCATCTAATACTGCTTGGAAAAATTTAATATAGAATAACATAATACTTTGTCATCTATTCTAAAATCTATGACTGTTCTATTTTTTCACACAATGAAAACATAATTATACATATAATTCAAAGTAACTTAAAATAGCATTAGCTACTTTAATATATGATTATGAAATTCCATTGTTTAAAGTCCACACATAAGCCGTTAAGCTTTTAATCCCCAAAATTTCGGAACCTAGACTTAATCTTTACTTATTTTCATAATACCTTCTTAAACTAGCTCCGCCCATTGTTATTCTACTTTACACTTTCTATGAGAAGCTAGGAATTAAAAATTATAATCCCCTCTTCTCACACATAATATCTTTCCCTCCCCCTTTTTTATTTGTAAAAGTAACTATTCTCCCACATTCTTCGAATCCAAAATTATATGAATGAAGTGTTCTGAATAAGATACAAAATTCTATAACAATGCATAAAAAATAAGTTTGTTTTTTAATAACTTGTATATATCTCTTGTTCTTTTAAAGTCTTTGATAAATTATATTGCAAAGTATTTCCTGTATTCTTACAAAATGATAGCATCGTAAAATGTTTTACTTTATTTTATGACTTCATCAACTTAAAATTACTTAAAATATTTTCTACTTTATTTTTCTCTGCTGAAATTGACTTCTTAAATTTGTCCGCAACCCGCCTCTTTTATACGGATAGTATTTTAATCGCACATAACTTTGGTGCTGTTATGCATCTATTATTTTATTCGTTTTGTTTGCTAACCTTTCTTACACATTTTTATATTAACCCATTCCCCCTTCCCAATCCTTTTTCTCTGTGCTTTATAAAAATGTATTTCTACATGGAAATTAATGAATTTACTTAACATTTATAATCTACAGGTTGACAAAAAATTTGACTTTGTCCATGTTTTAAATAATAATGAACAAGATGAAAATTTTTCACCTTATGAAAGCATTATAATAGACAGCAAATATTATAGTCCTGAAAGTTTTATCCAATCTTTTCAAAACTCAAAAGATCTTTCTTTACTTAATATTAATATAAATTCGATTAAGGCAAATTTTCAGGGCCTCTTAGATTTAATATTATTTTTTAGTGAAAAAAACTTTTTCTTTGATATTATTTGTGTCCAAGAAATAGGTCAAATTGTTGAAAAGTCCTTATTTATCATACCTGGATATCATCCAATCATATTTAAGCAAAGAACTAAACATTTAAGAGGGGGAATAGGTATATTTGTTAAGGCCAACTATAAATTCTCAATTATTAACAATCTTTCAATCTTTGAAGAAATGATATTTGAAAGCCTTACTTTGGAAGTTGAATTCACAAAAGATAAGAAATTTCTTATATCAAATATATATAGACCTCCCTGTAGAAACAACCAAAACTTTTCTGTAAACCAGCAGCACCAATATTTTTCTAATACACTGTTGGGATTACTTGATAATATAAATAGCCATAACAAAAAATGTATCTTAGCTGGTGATTTTAATTATGATATTTTGTCTTGTTATCAGGACCCACATGTTGCAAATTTCATAGAGAATATGTTTGCATCAGGTTTCCTCGAAATTATTAAACACCCAACTAGGGTGGCCCAAAATATAAATTATTCTACTTCTTCATTAATAGATCATATTTGGGTAAATGAAATTAAAGAATCTTTCACAAGTGGGATTATAACTACTTACTTCAGTGATCATTTCTCCACTTTTTACATAATAAATGACAAAAAACCACCAGTAAGTTCTAAGTATATTAAAATTAGAAATTTCTCAGAAAATAATATAAACTCTTTTAGAAATGATTTAGAAAATGTTGATTTTAGTAGAATGTATGAAATGGAAAATGTACAGGAAAGCTTTGATTATTTTAATTCAATATTTTATAGCTATTTTAACCGTTACTTTAGTGAAGTAGAGGTTAGATTTGACAGGAGTAAGCATAGTATCCAAAAATGGATGACTCCTGAAATTTTAGTGGCAAGAAATAAAAAAATGGAACTCTATGAAGTGTTGTCTAGGAATCCAACAGCATATAACAGGCAGCGTTTTAATGCTTTTAAAAATCATTACAATAGACTTATTAGAAATAGAAAAAAAGAATATTATTCTGAACTTTTAACATCAAATCATGGTGATACTAAAAAATGTTGGGAAATTACTAAAGAGGCTGCTGGGCTTTCTAATACTAAGGATAAGTCTGTCACAGATAAATTACTTATTAATGATAATGAGGTCACAGGTGGAATAGATATCTGTAATACCTTTAATCAACATTTTACCTCAATAGCAAGCAAAATAAATGAAAGGATCGAACCATCTGATAGACCACCTGATTCTTACCTTGAAGAATCAGAACACATCTTTTCAATACCTGAAATTACCCCTGCTCAAATAGTTGAGGTGGTCTTAGAATGGCAAAATAAAAGAAGCTCTGATTTTAATGGTCTGTCCCCCTTTTTACTTAAAAAGATTATTGATTCTGTAAAAAATCCTCTCTGTCATATATTTAATCTTTCCATAAAAACAGGGAAAGTGCCAATACAACTGAAAATAGCCAAAATAACGCCAGTCTTCAAGACAGGGGGTGACATGCATTGTGTGAATGACTACAGACCCATTTCATTGCTATGTATCTTCTCCAAAATTCTTGAAAAGATTATAGCCACAGCTCTGAAACAATATTTAGCTTCAAACAATATCATTGATAGTCTTCAATTTGGCTTTCAAAACCTTAACTCAACTTTTCACCCTATGATTCATTTACTCGATCATGTGGCCAAGGCAATAAACAGAAATGAATACACTATTGGTATATTTTTGGACATTAAAAAGGCATTTGATTGTGTTCCTAAACATATTCTCCTAATGAAACTGAAAAAGATAGGTATTCATGGAAATTTGTTGCAATGGTTCGAATCTTATCTATCAGAGCGCAAACAGTTTGTTAAGGTAGGAAATGCTGAATCCTCTAAATTGGATATAACCTGGGGCGTCCCCCAGGGATCAGTACTTGGCCCGATTTTATTTTTGATATTTTTTAATGATCTTCCAAACTGTACTTTACTTAAAAGTCTGCTGTTTTGTGATGACACCACATTACTAGCTTCAGGGTCTAATTTGAATCAACTTGCTAATTTTGTAAATGATGAATTGCAAAAATTTCTACATGGTTTAGATCAAATCAGCTCTCTCTACATCCTGATAAAACTAAATTTACAGTGTTCTATTCTAACTTAGGATCAATACAATGGGATGATATTCATTTATATATCAATGAGAATAATTCTAGTGCAAGGAATCCTAATCCTGACCTTATCAAACCCATTGCTTATGTCAACAATGCATCTGAAATTCCAGCCATAAAATTTCTAGGTGTTTACTTTGACCCTAACCTTAATTTTAAGTATCATATACAGAAATTAAATGAAAAGCTCTCAAGAGCTCTCTTTATATTGAGACAATGTAAAAAAATTCTAACTAGGAGCGCACTTAAAACCTTATACTATTCTATATTTCATTGTCATTTAATCTATGGAATTTTGATTTATTCAAGCTCGTATGAAAGTAACTTAAAATCTATTGAAATCAAGCAAAAGATGGCAATCAGAGCAATTACAGACTCTCATTATATAGCCCATACTGGTCCACTATTTAAAACAATGAAAATTCTACCATTTGAATTGTTAGTGCAATACTTTAGAATTAAATTCATGTATGAATTTAAACTCAACATAGCCCCTTGCTCATTTTTTAACATGTGGAAAACACGAGGACATATGTCCCAGGGTAATATTAGACTTAGAAACCAAGAAGATTATAGCATCCCATTTGCCAGATTAAACTTGGTTAACAATCTTCCACTTTGTACTCTTCCAGCCACCTGGAATGCGTTTTTCATTAACAATAGCTTTATAGTGGAACAGGCAACTTCTAGATTTAAATTTTATAAAAAATTGAAAAGAAAGCTTTTAGACAGTATTGTAGTTGCCTGTGACAGGCTATTGTGTCCCTCCTGTGACCTTAACATTAATCTATGATTGTACAAGTCAACCTGTAGCTTACCTTTTGATTGCCTAAAATATATACATTTTTTACAATCGCACAGAGACCCTATTTTTCTCCACTTTCCTATCCCCCCCCCCCCCCCTACTTTTCCGAAACATCCTTCCTTGCATATTGCTGTATATAGTGTACATATATTACTTATATAAAAAGACCGCTTAAAAAAAAACATTTAAATCGAAGTCTAAAATTAAAAGGCTGTCAACACCGCCCTCAGGCGTTTTTCAGTCCTTGGATACTTGTATTATATTGTGTTAAACCTATAGTATTCATTGTTTATAAAAATAGTTTATTAATAAATTCTTAATGCAATGTAATTACCATTTATGAATGTTGAATATTAAATGTATAAGTTGTTTTGTCCCAATAAATATTTGAATTTGAATTTGATTTGAAATCGATCTTTTCTGAATTTCGGAAAAAGCGGGTTTGGTGCACAAGTGGGATTAATTTGGGGCTTATGCCCTGTTTAAATGGCTATATTTTTTGTTCTCTACCTATTTGGAATTTGAACTTTTATACTATTTGAATATGCTATGTAAAATTAATATGTTTAAAATCATCTAGTTTATTTGTTTTTAGGTTCTTATAGTTTACTCTTCTTTTTCATTTATCTTCCAACTTTTAGAATAATCCCCCATCAATTTATTTGAGATTCATATGGTCCACAAAAACTTCATAGGTGATGTCTTTGAAGAATTACACACAAACATTAAACGTACACACACACACACACACACATCATGGATCTAAATGGATAAGTCTTTGCAAAGTTTAACATTTATGGTTTGTTATATGATATGAACTAGCGGTTACGGCCCTAGAGGCCTCTAGGGATAATTTAGGTAATTGGGGGTGAATGAAGTAGACCTTAAATTTTTCTAGAGGCTAATTCTCTTGAGAGGTTGGAGATTCCCTCACCTAAAATATTTTTAAAACTTCTCTGGACCTATAAGCAGCTTTACTGAAAAGGAGAAAAATTTAAGTTAAGCGTTTAGCGAGATCTTTCGCTACAAACAAAAAAGCCTACTACTTTAAATATTAGGATTTGAATACATTTTACTTATTTGTTAGGACAAATGTGTACATATAAATAGCATAACAGCTATTTATTAATGCTATCCATGTTCATTTAAAGGGCACTACATTCATTATTTTTACGCTGCCCCTTCCCAGGGCTAGGCATAAAGAAACTCAACCCACCTCTCCCTTCCCAACAAACTTATTTTAAATTTTTCAAGAATAATAATTCTGCATTGTTGAGGTTTTATTGACATATTTTTCTTGATAATAAGAGAGGCTGCATAAAGACTGTAGCTACATATAAAGAACCCAAATTAAAAAAAAAAGAGTATCCCTTTAAAATAATATTGAATTATGGTTATAGCCATTACCTTTATTGGCTATGAATTTCACTTACCCATTACTAGTAATCTTTACACACTTACAGACAAAGCATCTAAATAAGAATAATTTTAACAAGCATGCGCCTTCCTTCAAAGTAGCATAGCCACCAGAGGTAATAATAGAAATAATGAGTCATGCTTTTTAAAAGCAAAGCTTTTCTATAATTAGGGTCGGTCCGTCCGTACGTCCGTCCGTACGTCCGTCCGTCACGGATAGCTTTTTTGTTAATTTAGACATGTTAGAATTGTCCTATCGATTTCAAATTTTGCATGGTGATTCATTTAGTAGTTAGGTACGATTTAGAAAGCGTAGCAACTCTATAATCATTACCAAAATGCCCGTACGTCCATTTTAAACATGTTGATTTTTTTACTTTTTTAAATAGCTTTTTTCCATTAATTTAGGCATGTTAGAATTGTCCTATCGATTTCAAATTTTGCATGGTGATTCCTGTAATAGTAAGGTACAAGTTAGAAAGCGTAGCAACTCTATAATCATTACCAGAATGTCTGTACGTCCATTTTAAACATGTTAATTTTTTTACATTTTTAACAAAAATTTGTATTTGACCTAATTATCCGATTGGTCTGATTTTTGGTATACTGATTCCTGGGACAACAAAGTACAATATTATAAGCGAAGCAACTCTATAATCAAGTTTTAAAAATGTAAGTATGTCCATAATCATTATCCTGTATCAAGCAGTTTTTTAACAAATTTACTTACAATTTTGCTTTGACTCTTATACATTCGCATTCTGATTATTCAGTTCTGACATTATACAAATGTTAATGTCCGTTTGTCGTACCGTTTCAGAGCTTCGCTTTCATGGATGTTGTCATCCTTGTTAAAGTAACATTTCAAACTTACAGTCTAAGTAACCAAGTATAACTTAACAAGAATGCATACTTTCAAAGGGGCGAAGATATGACAAAAAAGGGATCTTTACAACAAACAAGAATGCCTGAGTTCAAAATAACAAATTTTGAATGAAAAAGATAATATTATTTCAGTTTACTAGCTATGCAATATTGGAATAAATATCTAAACTTGATATCATTACTATTAAACGAGAAGTAGTCGATATGTAACTACTCTAATAAGACATCTTTGGCGTCTGAATTTTGTATTTTGAAAACCAGTACATGCGGTTCAAATATGCTATGGTATATTATATTGGCTGTTTATTATTTGCTGGACTTCATGTGTTCCTTTTATATATTGGAAAGTTTTTCTATGATTATAAATGTTCGTCTGCCAGAAAACGTGATTTCCTAAGCTGCTATTTAAGATGTAATACTGAAAATTTATTGCAAGGGGAAGGGGGGAGGTTATTGAACTTAAAGATTGACAACTGAATCAACTTATTTTAATCTACGAAGGGGTAATTTTGTGTATCATCAATTGATCGGCCATTGTCTTATCCTTTTAGATCACTGCCTTGTTGACAAAAAATGAAAATCTACTGTTTTTCTCAAAATAAAGATGCTAACAAATCCAAATCTTAGAATGTTTTGGTCAACTATATAATATTTTAAAATTGAATACCCCTGGAAGCGACCAAAATAAATTAATGATTTGAAAATATCTTTTTCTAGGACAACTCCCAATGCAAAAATGTCCCTAATTGTTCTTTTGACGATCCAAAAAGAAATTAATGGATTTTTAGTAGCGCATCTACTCTACCTACCCATAATTACTGTTGTCTTAGATTTCCTGGGTTTAAAGGGATAAGACAATAGCCGAAAAATTTATGTACATTCTCAATGTAGATACACAAAATTACCCCTTCTGTAGATAACAGATAAAAGTTGAAACGTTTGGACACTCATCTCAAAGAAACAACCATTCAAAATTGAATAAAAGTTCACAAAGTTTTTGAGCAAACATGTTATTATAATACTTAGAGGACTAGTGAAATATACAGGCCAATTTCCCCTCCCTCCCTACTTGCTATGTATGCCTTGCCACAAATGTATTGATAAATAGATAGAGATTATTTGTTACGCTATATTTCTTTTAGCCTTTTAAATCACCTTGCATTTTTTTAAGCTTTTAATATTGCCTATAAAAAATACTGACTTACGATTGTTCAATGATATCTAATTGTTCAATTTTTTTCAAACTAAATTTTTTTAAGTTCCTATCAATTTCGTCATTATTCTTTTTTTGTTGTTGGCAAAAAAAGGCCTAAAACTGAATTTCAGCCAAATAAAATGAAATTACATCCCAAGAAATGTGTTTACAACAGATTCCCCAAAAGTAATAAAATGCCTTTTTTGTTAAGTTTATTGCAGGAATTTAAGGATATGTGTAAAGATAATGGAGTGTAAGAAAGTATCAGGATCTTCGTCTATCTATATTTTTGTCTGTCTGTCTCCACCGAAAGATCTCGCTAACCGCTGAATTAGGTAGATTACAGGGTAGCTTCTCACAGGTCATGGGAAGGTTTATATCTATTTTTGGGAAGGGTACCACGACCCTACGATTAGGAAAAACATAAAGCGCAGCCAAGCAGATATTTTTTGGTGATTATTTGATCTTAACATAAATTGAAAAGAAAAAATTTTATTTGCCTCGAGAGGCCTCTAGGGTCGTATCCGCTATGATGTGCATTTAACAATAACAAGTGACATTAACAATCTATAATACAAAGTAGAATGATGTCTGTCCGTCTGTCCATCCGTCCGTCCGTCTGAAGCTTAAGATCTCGGTAACCAATGAACCGATCGGATTCTACTCTTCAGGGTATATACCTATTGGTCCTGTGGTGGTTTTAAGCTATTTTCTCGGGGGGTGGGACACCCCCAACCCCCCATAAAACAAAAAAATCCCCCCCCATTTTTTTTTTTTTTTTGTAGAAGATTTCTTTTGTAGAAGATTTCTTTAGTTCTTCTTATTTTTTTTTTTGAATTTTTGTTGTTGTCATCTCTTGGGGCAAAGCCCCTAGAGGCTAGGGGCGAAGCCGCTGGCACTTTTCATAAAGTAGTAAGCGTTTTTAGTCTCTCCCGAAGGATCTCGCCAACCGCTGAACCGATATTGTTCTCCTTTACAGTGAAGCTTCTTATAGGTCCTGGGAAGGTTTTAAACTATTTTTGGAGAGGGTGTCTTCACCCCCTTCCCAACAAAAAATATTTGTAGAACTCTTTTGAAACTCAAATTAAAATGGGATGAGGTCGACTTTTCCTTCTCCTACCAGTGCCCCTAGAGGCTTCTAGGAGGCGTAGCCGCTAGTACTTTTCATAAAGAAAAGTTTTAACATTTTTTAGTTGTTTAAATCGTTAAAAGAAAGTTCAGAAATTGATTATTTAGTATTTTGATACAAAATCTCTGTTTTGGGGATTCCTATAACTAAAAGACAAATTAAGCTTACATAGTAGATTTATTTATTCTCCAGTTGAATACCCCTGTATTACTGGTTGTTAAAATACCACCTTCAAATTTGAGTGTTAAAAATAATGTAGATAAAAATTTTTTAAAGAAAACTAGTTAAAAACATTACCTGGATGTATGAAAAGCTTCACTGTAAAAGAGAACCATAACTGTTCAACGATTAGCGAGATCCTACGATACAGACAAAAAAAGCATACTTCTTATTACCTGGAACTCAATTAGCTTGATTATTATTTAATTTACGAATTTTAGTTGCTTTTTAAGACAACTTTTATTTTTGAGTAATCTTGATTTGGATTTATCGCCTTTTTCTATTTTGTAGATTTTCAGAATTTGCTAATAAAATGACAATATTTCCACCAATTGTAAATTTTTTACTTAAATGTTGAAAAACAAGGAAAATTTTGGGTACAAAAAGCGGAGCTGCAAGTACAAGCCATCAATGTTTTGTATGCAAAGATCAATAATCTAAAATACAAAGTAGCTTGATGTCTGTCCATCTGAAGCTTAAGATCTCAGTAACCACTGAACCGATCGGATTCTACTCTTCAGAGTATATATCTATTGGTCCTGTGGTAGTTTAAAGCTATTTTCTTGTAGGGTGAGACACCCCCCCCTCAGAAAAAAATGAAAATTCCCCCAAAAAAAATTGGCAAAGCCCCTAGAGGCTAGGCAAAAATAAAAGATTTTAGAATTTCAAAATTCAGGGTGAAAATTTAGTTCCCTCATTTGTTTGATTTAAAACTTTGGGAACCTTTATGAAACAATTTTCCACCAATTAGTTTAGCTAAAGAAGGGGTAATTTTGTTTGTCATAATTAGTGGTGTACCTAATTTATCGTCTACTGGATTTTCCCGTAAGACTCCTGATATTGACCTATCTTTGAGAAAGTTATCCTTTATTTCTACTAAAGATTTACATCTATTTTCTCTTATTTACTAAGAACTTTAAGCAAGCCCATTTTTATTGGCGCAGCTATTATATATGTCGGTCTGTTCTCCCTAACTAAGTTCGCAATTCTTAGGAGTGCAGGAACTTGTTATTGTTACGCCACCTATGAAAATATTTGTCCTCGTAAAGTTTTTCAATATTAAACACAATTGAAAAAGCTTCGCTATTATTTGTTTTAATGTTTCTTGTTAAATCAAAGCATGCCTTTTTAGATGTATTAGATAGCGCTTTGTATATCTCAGATAAGCAAGTGCTGGCTATTTAATTCTTGAAATTATGAATTCAAAAATAGTTTTGAAAGCAAAAATTATTCACCAGTCTAAATATTATAGTAAAACACTAGAGGAGGAAGGGTTTAACTAACTGTATCTCCCCATCGCAATGACCTCGTGCCGACTCTCAATTGGGTCATTGAAAATCAACAAATGGTGTCGTTAATATTAGCACAGCAAGTAACAGACAGCAATATGATAGCAGACAAAAAAAGGCGTTGGGAAAGAGAGTGAGGTAGTTATTTGTATTATATACATTATACACTTATACTAAAGATCTGTTGTCTGAATGTTAGTTAATTCATTTGGTGTTGATTGTAGCTATAATAGTAAATTTAAGCTTTTTAAAACACGTATGAAGGTTTCTGTAATAACAAGGTATAATATTAAGGCCTAAAAGTTATTTTGATGATAGCAATATATATTAACAGAACGTTAATCGTGTCTTGTATCTGACGAAGCCCAATCTGTACCATCTTTGCACCACTTTTGATTCCTGTGACGTAATTCTCCATCTCTTTTTTAGGGGTTTTCTTTCCACTTCTTCTCTCATCTCCCTCCTTTTTTTACGTCACAGGAATCAAAAGTGGTACAGATTGGGCTTCGTCCTTCTATCTATATAATATCCCAGAGCATTTTTCGAGCATTTATCATTTTTCAATACCTAAGAAACATTAATAATATTATCTTTTAATTTTATTTGATAAGTATCATCATTGTTTATCTTAAATTATTTTTAACTTTTGGATTAAATGAGGTTCCACGACAAACGTAAGAGTCCCAAACGTCAGAGTGGAAAAACATCAGAGTGGACAAACGCAAGAGTCCCAAACGTCAGAGTGGGACAAACGTCAGAGTGGACAAACGCAGGATTTTTGGGACAAACGTCAGAGTGGACATTTTATAAGTAAAACGTATGAGTCTCGATTTTATAATCATTAAAGCGCTGCGGCTAGGTAGGCCAGGGTGCTGAGTGCTGCAGCCAGAGTCATTTTCTTTATGATTAGGTTAGGTTAGGTTATAGGCTAGGGGGCCGAGCGCCCGCGGCTAGGCAGGCTAGGGGGCCGAGCGCTGCGGCTAGGTAGGCCAGGGTGCTGAGTGCTGCAGCCAGAGTCATTTTCTTTATGATTAGGTTAGGTTAGGTTATAGGCTAGGGGGCCGAGCGCCCGCGGCTAGGCAGGCTAGGGGGCCGAGCGCTGCGGCTAGGTAGGCCAGGGTGCTGAGTGCTGCAGCCAGAGTCATTTTCTTTATGATTAGGTTAGGTTAGGTTATAGGCTAGGGGGCCGAGCGCCCGCGGCTAGGCAGGCTAGGGGGCCTAACTGTCTATTTTTTGTCATATAATTAAAATAGCATAGACTCTGATGTTTTACTTAAGCAATGTCCACTCTGACGTTTGTCCCACTCTGACGTTTGTCCCACTCTGACGTTTGGGACTCTTGCGTTTGGGACTCTTGCGTTTGTCCACTCTGACGTTTGGGACTCTTACGTTTGGGGTAGGACCTTAAATGAATCTTTCTTATTAATATCATTTTCAGAAAGAATAATATACATTCTAAACAGTTCCTTTCTAAACTGCGAACCAAAAAAATAGGCAAATCTGAATTTTCAGAATAGCAGCTTTATTATTCATTTAGGAAGATTTTTCTGTAAATGTGAAATGTAGATGCATCTTTTGGTTACATGTTTCTACCGTTAATTTTTTATTAATCAGCACCAATGATGCACAAGATCTCAAAAACAGCATTTGGGGAAAAACTAGTGAACCAAAAAGATATGCAAATCCAAAACAAATCAATGGGAAAGTGATTTTTTTCCACTTTTCTTCTCTTTTAAAGATTGATACTGATAAATTAATGATTTTTATAGGGATTTATGCATTAGTTATTATGAAATATAGTATTAGGTAAAAATTAATGATTTTTCTAAATAAGAAGTATTAGAAAAAAAGAAATTCGACCCCTATCACTTTAGAGGACAGTTGCTGACCTCCAGTCTTAAGAATGAAGCTAAATACATGTTGAAGATAAAAATTACCTTCAAAAGTATACAAAAATGTATATTATGTTAAAATTGCAATATTTTTCTTTTTTAATACTAATGACAACTTATATATTGAACTATGGTCCAATTTTTGTATTCATAGCAGCCTCCAGCCAAGCAGTATTAAAAAAGAAAAATATTGCAATTTTAATTACTCCAATCCATAAGGTAATTACTGTAGTTTTTAGAAGATGTTTATATTTCTTGTTGGGAGGCTCCATTGGAGATTGCTATGAATACAAATATTGGATTTTAAATCAAGATTTTAAAATGGATTTTTTAACACATCACAATACATTTTCGTATACTTTTGAAGGTAATTTTTATCTTTAACATGTATTTAGCTTCGTTCATAATACTGGAGGTCAGCAACTGTCCTCTAAAGTGATAGGGGTCGAATTTCTTTTTTCTAATATTTCTTATTAAGAAAAATCATTTTTTTCTACCTTATACTATATTTCATAATAATTAATGCATACATCCCTTAAAAAATTGTTAATTTATCAGAATCAATCTTTTAAAGAGGAGAAAAGTTCAAAAAAAAATCGCTTTTTATTGATTTGATTTGGATTTGCCTATCTTTTTGGTTTACCAGTATTTCCCTCAAATGCTGTTTTTGAGATCTTGTGCTTAATTGGTGCTGATTAATAAAAAATTATCAGTGAAAACTTGTAATCAAAAGATGCATCTACATTTTATATTTACAGTAAAATTATCAAAAAAGAATAATGAAGCTGCTATTCTGAAAATTCAGATTTGCCTATCTTTTTGGTTCGCAGTTTATTTAAATATACAAATAATAAATAGTAGTTTTGTTTACCCTATGTTAAAGTTATGTAACTTATTTGTTACACTAGTCCCTAAAGTTTTATAACAAATTTTTCTTATTCGATGGCTCAACAACTTTGGAACTGTTATTGAATTTAGTAAATTTTGATTTGTTGGTTCATTAAGTTTCAATTGAAGGGAAATTTAGTTTAAAATCATTGGGAATTTACATGAATTATCGACCATTGTACTATCCCTTTAGATCCCTGCTAAAACGGGTGATGTCAGAATTCTAGCAACAACGACATAAATGTTTAGATGTATTGTTGCGGTAAGATCTCTTAAACTGTCAAATAGACCACTTGTATCCTCCCTATATCTTTATGGAATTGAAGCTTTTTTCCAACTCACTAGGGAATTTTCACTGGGATCTAAAGGGACAATTCAATGGCATATAAATTGATGTACATCCCCAATGATGATACACAAAATTACCCCTTCTGTAGATTAAAATTAGTGGTTGAAACATTTGAACACTTAACTAATTGATCCAACAAATCCAAATTTTCAAGTCCCCAAAGTTGTTGAGTCAACGAATAAAAAAACGTTATTATAAACTTTGGGGACTAGTGTAATAAGAATCCCGAGCCAATTGTCCCCTTTCTCTCTCTGGAATTTTCTTCATAATTTTAATGGTGGATTTACAATAAGACTAAATGGAAATTATCTAGGGTTGATTTTTCTTTGATGAAGGGGGGGGGGGGGGGAAGGTTAACCTACTATTACTAAGGACCGTTTACAAATCGATTATCGAGATTTCTGTGATTTGGGGGGCGACCTATTTAAGCATTTACGTAATACTTTCGTACATATGGTAATATCTAAGTCATGACAAATATTGTTCATCAGACTAATTCTGCTCCGCAATTTTTACTTAATTGTTCTTGTTTCCGATTAAAATCAATTCAGGGGGAGGTGGGGTCATATGCTCCACTGCAAAACATAGGGATTCTACCAAAAAGAGCAAAAATTGTGAAAAGTAATAAACTTCTCACTGGGAATTTGTAGAACTTTATTCAGGAATATAGAGCTGGGTAATAGGATGGTTGACAAACAACCAACCCGTTGAATACCCAACCTTTCCTCAAACTGTGTTTCCTCACTCTTGCTTTGTATCTCACGTAGCTGACGAAGCAGCAGAGCATAGAAAGTCTAGATAAACAGGATCACAGTGTAGGAACTATCCGACCAAATTATTATGTAGAAAGTGTAGACACTGGTGCATTTTTGGACATATTATTTTTAATTGTGCTTTGAATTTATCGGAGATAGATTTATGTATATTGTATATCCCTGATGATGATACACAAAATTAGTGGTTGAAACAGTCAACTTAATAAACCAACAAATCAATATTCAGTAAAAGTACCCCAAAGTTGTTAAACCAACAAATAAGTAGACATTATTATAAACTTTGGGGACTAGTATCATAATCAACCCATTTTCTCCCTCCCTTTCTGCTAAGTATTAAAAATAATCTTCGTCTGCTAGTAATTCCTGTTAATTAGGCCGGAGTATTGTGTCTGATGTTCCATCCAGGGTAATAAATCTATTACCGGACTTTTATAATTGTTTGTCCTGACTGAGGGGACATTATGCTGTTTATTATTACACTAGTCCCTAAAGTCTTTTTATTATGCTTTTTTTTATGCCTAAAACCTTGAGGACTTTTATTAAAGTATAATAATTGGTTGTTTCATTTTGGTGAGTGTCAACAAAAAATTTTACTCAGCAAAAGGGGTAATTTATTGTATCATTATTGGGGATGTACATCAATTTAACAGACATAGTCTTATCCCTTTAGACCCCTTCTTTTGCTCCATAAATTAGGAGTTTAAAACTAATATTACTTTTCCTTTTATTTTGCCAACAGCTCTAAAACGAAGAATGTCACCTCTTTTTATTAATTCCATTTATGGCGCGTAGCCCGTTCTTTTGTCATTCTCAAATGCAATTTTTGCCAATTCAAAGCAAAATTTAAAGGGTTGAAGCCGTTCATAATAAAATAAAGATGACAGCATCGACAAAAGTGAGGCCAAGCAAATGCAAATGTCTCATAAACGAACGTTAACAGTAAATTTATTAAATATATGGCTAAAAATAAAAATATAGGGCAGCGGGTGCACGTACAGGGTTTTTCCAAGGGGATGCGCGAAGCGCACTAGAATATTATAACACCCCCTTTACTAATTTTATTACCTTATACTTCCACTAGCGGCTTCACCCCTAGCCTCTAGGGGATTTGCCCAAGAGGTAATTTTAAAACAAAACAAAAGCCCTTCTGGTGCTGCAACCACTAATTTTAAATTAACTGTCTGAAAAAATGGGGGAGGGATTTTTTGTTTTTTTGGGAGGTTGTGGGTGTCCCACCCCCCAAGAAAATAGGCTAAAACCACCACAGGACCAGTAGGTATATTCCCTGAAGAGTAGAATCCAATCGCTTCAGTGGTTACCGAGATCTTAAGGGACAGACGGACGGACAGACAGACAGACATCATCTACTTTGATTCAAACGTAAATTTTTCTCCTCTTGGCTGTTTTATATGGTTTTTTTGGGGGGGGGAGACCCTTGCCAAGGGGGGGTTAAGTTTTTGTGGGGGTTATCCTATTCCTTAATTTTGCCAGGGGAATGGATAACACACGTTCTCGGGGTTAAAAATAACCCAAGTATTCAAACCAGGCAACAACTTAATCTTGTAGAATATCCTCTCCTAATTGCCAAATATCAATGTATTTAATGAAATTAAAATAATACAAAAAAATCATATCAATATTTCACGCTGTTTATTGAATTAACAGAATAAGTTTTTTTTTACATTTTTGGAACTATAATCTTTTCATATAGAATTTTAATCTAAAATTATTTCCTAGAAGAATGCATTTATAACAGGGCTCGACAGCCGCGCGTCAGCCGCATGTATGTCTCTGTGAAATCGTCATAATATGACTTTCAAAAAGGGCTTTAAAACAGACGATCCATCTTTTCGGATTTTTTTGCACACTAGCGGATTTAAATTTGAGGCTTATGCTCGGCCAAGGCGCGGCTGCCGAGCCTGATTTTTAACACGACTATTGACCTCATCAATACATTTGTAACATCAGCGTAGCAAATTTAATCTGACAAAAAGTAAAGTAATAGTTATTTCTCGTATCGTATTATACACGTCCTTCGGCACTTTGGGGCTAAAAAAACTAGTTTTAATCTTATAATTGTACATTTCTATATTCGTAGAAAACTGGATATAATACGATGCTAGACATAGTTTTTTTTGTATGGATGAAAACCGGTTCCTATCCACCAGATTCGAATAAATACAAGAAACTCTATTATAGTAATAATCAAAACCCGCGGTATTAGCGCAACTTTACAACTCCGAGTCAA
The DNA here is from genome assembly GCF_053477335.1 of Acartia tonsa. Lineage (NCBI taxonomy): Eukaryota > Metazoa > Arthropoda > Copepoda > Calanoida > Acartiidae > Acartia > Acartia tonsa. The sequence goes on from NC_137264.1 coordinate 8,455,670, forward strand.
AAACAGGTTCCCATACGCAGTCAGGACTTCCAGACAAAGGTTGTGCAATCAAAGGGTTGGCTCTAACAGACTTACTTTTGGAAAAGCTTTGCTATCAAAAAAAACATTTTACTGTCGCTCTTCATATTTTTTATCTAATTTTGAGAACTTGTAAAAAGATATTTTTAAGATATGATATCAAGTTATTAAAAACGCAAGATCACACTTCATAGTTTCATTTCAGTGGTTTCTATCACGCACACCGTGTTCTAGAAAGCAGGGTCTCCACGTTTTTATATTTTCTTCATTTTTTTTTTGGGGGGGGGGGAGAGAAAGTAAAGACACACTTACTAAAAAGCATAATATCACTATTTTAGCTTTTGTATGTAGCCTTATCTATGAACACGTGCTCTATTATTCTTAGTGTCCCTCACTATGTCTGTAATGCATTATGTTAAACGCTTTAGTCAGGTTTCAAATTGGGAAAGAATTGTCGACAAATGTTAAAGTATTGCATTATAAATTGTCAATATTCAAGTATCAAAGTAAAAGAGTAGAGGGAACACGAGCTATATTTAACTCTACCTATGGTTTGGGGGTCTCTGTGCCGACTTTCAATTGGGTCTTGGAATATCCTCCTGTAGCGTCGGAAATATTTCCACAGCTAAGGGCGAGGGAGTTGTAAGAGTTAAACATCTATACTCATACATTTAATATTCCAATAAAAGTTTTGTCTTTGATATGAACCATGAAACCTGTCATAGATCTGCTTCCAACGCTTGTGACGCGGCCTTATTGTTTATTTTCCAAATATTTGTTAGTGTTAAAATATGAGAAAAATGTCATTAGACAATCAGATAAAAATATTCGTTATTATAAACAGTTCTCTTTCTCTTAAAATTTAGAAAATGAAAAGATAAATTATAAACATATTTAGCTCAGTAGTAATAAGCTAGTTAATAAGGAATGGTAATTTCATAATTTTACTTTTTTGTATAAATGACTTGTTGAAATATATGTTTGTCTAAACGGAGTGGGGACAAAACACCTAATTTAAAAATACCTAATTTAAAAATGCCTAATTTTATAAATGTCTAATGTGACAAAACACCTAATTTATAAATACCTAATTTAAAAATGTCTAATTTAAAAATACCTAATTTTAAAAATGCATAATGTGACAAAACACCTAATTTTTAAAATGCCTAATTTTATAAACACCTAACTATAAATACCTAAGTTTAAAAATACCTAATTTTAAAATACCTAATTTTAAAATACCTAATTTTAAAATACCTAATTTAAAAAAAACCTAATTTTAAGCATATCTTAAAAATCTTAAATCTTGTTAAATATATTAAACCAGTCCTCTAGGGGCGATTGCAGTGCGGAGAGGAATTCAATTAGTCTGGGGAGGGGGGAGTTATGACCCCCCTCCAAAGTTTCAAAATATAGTTTGAAATAGAAAACTGGACGGATGTACAGACGGACTGACCTTAATTATAGAAAAGCTTTGCTTTAAAAAAATTAAATTTTATGATTAGTTTGTGGCACCTCACATGAGAAATAAATTAATTAGTAAAATCAAAGGTTGAGGGACAAAGAAAATTAATTTTAATTTTTTTTGCTTTCTTCCATAACCTAAGTAGCCATAGCGTCGGTTTCTTGGGTGGTGATAGTTGACCATCCCCCATTTCAGTTCTAGTTTTATAAAGAAAGATTGAAGAAATATGAAAAAAACGGGGGGAGGGGGGTATTTTTTTAAAGGGCGATTTCTCATTTGAAGGTGTTTGTAACCTCCCCAAAAGCGTTACAAATCTTCCCATGACCTACGGGAAGCTTCATTATAAAGATAAACCATATTGGATCCTTCAGCAAGAACAATCAGCCAATTGGATTCATGTTATCAAAATTTTAAGTATTCTAGTGAAAAAAATATATTTTAGAATTAGGCATTGTTAAATTAGGCGTTTAGATAGTTTAGAATTAGGTATTTTTAAATAAGGCATTTTTAAAATTAGACATTTTTAGAATTAGGTATTTTTAGTTAGGCATTTTTAGTAAGGCGTTTTTAAATTAGGCATTTATAAATTAGGCATTTTTAAATTAGGTGCTTTTAACGTAGGTGTTTTTAACATTAGGTATTTTTAAACTTAGGTGTTTTTAGTTAGACATTTTTAGTTAGGCATTTTTAAATTAGGTGTTTTGTCCCCACTCCGTTTAAACTTAAATGTTGATTTCTTCTTAGATATTTTGTAATTTGTGATACCTAGGACTATTAGACAACATGTAAAAAGCATAGAATATTTATAATCAAGTCTAAAAGCGTAAAAATTTAATTAATCTATTGTGTGACATACCCACAATGGCTGATAAATTGATGTATATCACCAATGATGATAAAAAAATTACCCCTTTTGTAGATTAAAATTAGTGGGTCAAATGTTTGAACTCTCAAAATAATTAATCAGCCAATCAAATTTAACTAAAGTCCCCAAAGTTATTATTAAGAAAACGTTATTATAAAACATTGGGGAATAGTTTAATAAACAGCCCATCGTCCCATCTCCTCTGTTTTCCATGGAAGTTGTTATCCTTGCTTTTGTTCCATGTGTGTAAGACCACCCTGAAGTTAGATACTTTGCATCAAATATATTCAAATAAAAACACAGGGCTGTAAGCTAAAGAAGAAAGCAAGTACATAATATGTTTCAAAGCAGCGAAGTAATGATCAAATCTTGCAAAAATAAAGTTAATTTTGGTTTAACAAAGAGAAAATGTCTAATGAAATGAAAATTTATTTATTTTAGAATTAACATCCTATATTAAAAGGGGGAAAATATGTAATTAAATCACAAATCCACTTTTAAATTTTTCCCAATATTTCAATTTTACCGTTAATGTCTTTAAAAAGAATGATACTACTATCTAAATACAAAAACAATCATTTTATGCACCAATGAGTGATAGAGTATCTTTGCTACTAATAAAAAAGACAGGTTAGAAAGAAAGTAAAAATTTAGTTCTGACACCGAAAAAAGTGGTTTATCTAAATTATGGAATGTTTTGTGGTGCTTAAAAGTGTGTAAATATACACATTTTATCTTTGTTTTCCAAGCTCCAATATCAAGCATGAATCTAAATGGATGAGACAATGGCCGATAAATTAACGTACAACCCTAATGAAATATACAAATTTACCCCTTCAGTTCAGTAGATTACAATTAGTTGATGAAACGTTTGAACACTGAACTTAAAAAAACAACCAATTTGGTAAAAGTCCCCAAAGCTAACAAATAAAGAACGTAATAATAAAACTTTGGGAATTAGTGCAATAAACAGTCCATTGTCCCCTCTCTCTCTCTCTCTCTCTGAATATGAAGTGAAATAATTAAAAATAATGTTTTTCTAAAAGGTGTACAATGTTAGTCCTAATTTTGTTTTTTTTATGAAAGATTTATTCTTTTTAATATTTATACCATAAACAATGTTTTTTGGCGAAGCCCAATCTGTCCCACTTTTGAGCAAGACGATTCCTATATGACGTCATATAAAGGGAAAAGAAAAAGGGAAGGGGAGAAGAAAATCTCTTCAAAAGAGATGGGAGAAAAGGAATCTTCTTGCTCAAAAGTGGGACAGATTGGGCTTCGTCATGTTTTTTTATCCTTGGACCTTTTTCAAAGGTCTTAACTTAAGTCTTCTTTGCAATGCGTTGCGCCTATAATAGATTGTGCTTTTCGACTTTTGTGAATGTCACGTATCTGACAAAGAAACGGTGGGTAAATTTGTAACGTTCTCAGTTATGACTCAATCCTACGCCTTTCAAACATTTACATAGTATTATGAATTAGATCTGTGCATTAGTTGTTATGTCAGACGTGTGCTATGAAAAGTATAAATCCTAAAACATTTACAACAGTGTTTGCCAAAGCTTGAATTTGATTGGTTCGTCAAATAAGTTGAGCGTCCAAACGTTTCAATTACTAATTGTTATCTACGAAGGGATAATTTTGTGAATAATCATTGTGGATGTAAATCAATTTATCGTCTATTTTCTTATCACTTTAGATCTTTGGGACGTTTATCTTTGTTTCACCTGCCAACCATCATAAACATCATAGAAAAATGTTCAAGGTTTTCTAGACGATAAAGCAGGTAGCGCAAATGATCTAACTTATCTATAAATTACCTCATATGGGCGATGCTGCTGTCCATGACACTCAAACGTCAGGTCCAACAACCCAGGATAACTAACCCGGTGTATTAGGTTAAGCAACACCTATCAGACAACCAACTTTTGAATTGCACGACATTTTTTCTGGGAAATTCAAATGGTTTATTATAATGAGTTGCGCCTGTTGCGGGCCAACGTATTCCCTCTAATCTTAATATCTGTTTCGCGCACCCGACAAGCAGCAGTAGGAACCATTATTAATGTATTTACTTATGACACGATGTTAGGCCAAGATTCGAACCTATAACCTCTCCACCAAAGAGAGAGTGCACTAATTGTTGAGCCACCAAATGATTAAACTTAAGTAGTATGAAAAGTAAATTTGTTCACCTTTTTAAAAGCGAAGCTTTTCTATAATTAGGGTCGGTCAGTCCGTCAGTCCGCAACGGATAGCTTTTTTTGTTAATTAAGACATGTTAGAATTGTCCTATCAATTTCAAACTTTGCATGGTGATTCCTGTATTAGTTAGGTACGATTTAAAAAGCATAGCAACTCTATAATCATTACCAGAATTCCGTACGTCCATTTTAAACATGTTGATTTTTAAACTTTTTTTATATAATAAAATCATTTAATAGATCTGATTTTGGGATTACTGATTCCTATTACAATAAGGTACAATATTTTGAGCAAAGCATCTCTATAATCAAGTCCTTAAAAAACCTATATATTTATATTTTGTCTATTCAGTTTTTACACTCCACAAGGGTTAATGTTCGTCTGTCGTACCGTTTCAGAGCTTCGCTTTGAAAATGTGAATTAATCGCAAAATTCTCAGAATTCGTAAAAATTGGGGAGGGAGATTTTTTTTGGGGGGGTGCCGGGGTGTCCCAGTCCCCAAAAAAATGGACTAAAACCACCACAGGACCAGTAGGCATATTTCTTGAAGAGTAGAATCCGATCAGTTCAGTGGTTACCAAGTTCATAAGGGACGGACGGACGGACAGACATCAAGCTTCTTTTTATTTTAAATAGACTTATCACAATTCCATTTTCTCGATATTTTAGTAATCCATGTTATGATGTTTGTACCTTATGTTATTCTAATATAATTTTAGTTCTATGATTTATGTTTATATAGAGCTATAAATTAGATTCAATAAAATAAAGATTTAAGACTTTGCAATCTTTGGCAGAGATAAAAAGTATTTTTTTTAGTATGAAAAGACTTTTTGTATTGGAATTATGCATTTTTTAAAACAAGCTGAAAATGTTTATTAAAATATATTTTGATACTTTTTTGATAGTTTATAAAAATTTGCTAGTTTTAACCAACCAATGAAAATTTCATGAATAACAGCGAGAAAGTTTGCAATGAAAACAGAGGAAGAGACAGAGCAAGAGAGATGAATGTGTGGAAGACAGATACACACACACACTAGGCTAAAAAGGTTTTCCGGAATTTTAATAAATATAATAGATTTGAAATCTGCATAAAATTTTAAGGATTTTTTATAAAATTCGTTTTTTATATAATTCATTATTTAAAAGCGCAAATCCAATTTTAGTTAATAAATTTTGACCAATAGGATAGGTGGATTGGAAACTACCTGCGCTCTAATTGGTTGAATGATGTAAGTCACTTAAGCTTCTCCAATCAGAGCGCAGATAGTTTTCAATCCACCAATCACAGATGTCAAAATTATTTAACTTAATTTGTATTTGCGCTTATAGATAAAGAATTATACAAAAAACGAATTTTATAAAAATTCCTTAAAATTTTATGCAGATTTCAAATCTACTATATTTATTAAAATTGCGGAAAACTTTTATAGCCTAACACACACATTTAAAGAATAGATTTGCAACAACAAAAAATAAAAAAAAATTTAACTCAGCATATAATGATCAGTGATTAAACTTTCTTAAATAGTCCATTATGTCAGATAGGAAGTTGGTAATAAAATATATTGGTGAAGTTTTTGTCATCAAAATTTCAGGGAAATAGGATTATGTAAATTGTACGAAAAAATGGTTTATTTGGAATCTTTGTCTAAATTACCAATCTATAATACAGAATAAAATGAAGTCTGTCCGTCCGTCTGTCCGTCTTTCCGTACGTCCATTAAGATCTCGGGAACCACAGAACCGATCGAATTCTACTCTTCAGGGAATGTACCTACTGGTTCTGTGGTGGTTTTAGGCTATTTTCTTGGGGGGTGGGACACCCACAACCCCCCCCCAAAAAAAAAAAACCAAAAAGTCCCTCCCCCATATTTTTTTTTGGTTATGGGGAAGTTAGTTCATCACATAAAACTACTGGCAGCACCAGTAGTACTTAATTTTATTTTTATTTTCTTTCCAAGATAAATCGCTTCTAAAAAAATACATATTTAAGGTAAAACTAAAAGTGCAATGTAGCTATCTATAGATAAAAAAAACTTATTTTTCTTTCCTGGCTTAATTAAAAGTCTTCAAATTAGGATGATTTAATTTCCTTTTTGTGTTTATTTACTTATCCTTTAACCCATTAAAATGAAATCAGTAACTTACATATAAAATTAATGACCAAGACTGTCTTTAAGCTGAAGACATTAGGTTTCTTAATTAGGTTCCTTAACAGGGAATTAGGTACAGATAAATGTAAGAGAGAAAAAAAAATTCTTCGTCCATTTTAAATTTTTTAAAATCTATTGTCTATGAAAATAAAAAAAAGTAGTGTCTTTTAGTTCGAGGATAGCATAAAAAATGTCATCTTAAAACAACCCTTTAATTGTATGGCATTTGTCTGAAAGTCCTATAATGGCAAAGAAAAGAGTTGGGCCTGTGTTTGAACCAATACATTTCCACTACTACAGCTTATTCTGTCATGCATTGTATTTTTTCACTTTGTCTGTCCGTCAGTCCGTCCATCAGTAACGCTATAGGGTAAATGCGATTTTCTCTGCTGCTATTGAATGTAGACGGATAAAATATTTGGTGAAGATTCCCTGTACCAATTAGCATCAAGAGTATGATTTACTTTGTCCAACAGTTTCTCGGCCATGCATATCATTGCACATTTATCAACTGAAAATCTTCTCTATTGTAATTTGTCCGCTTGTCTTTCCATCAATTTTTAGTGCTTCGCTACTTATGGATGTTGTCATCGCTGTTTTTTACTTTTTGCTTTTGTTAAATTATATTTTGGCCAAACCACATTTTGATACCTACACAGGAAAGTATATATTTTACCTAAATATATATAGAGATACATACATATTAAGAGATATAAGTTTTCCGGAATTGTAATGTAGGGAGTAGATTTGAAATCTGCATCAAATTTTAAGGATTTTTTATAAAATTCGTTTTTTGTATAATTCTTTATCTAAAAGCGGAAATACAAATTAAGTTAATTAATTTTGGCATCTGTGATTGGTGGATTTAAAAAATCTGCGCTCTGATTGGATGTCGTACATCATTCAACCAATTAGAGCGCAGGTAGTTTAAAATCCACCTATCCTATTGGTCAAAATTAATTAACTTAAAATGTATTTTCGCTTTTAGATAAAGAATTTTACAAAAAACGAATTTTATAAAAAATCCTTAAAATTTGATGCAGATTTCAAATCTACTCCCTACATTAAAATTCCGGAAAACTTATATCTCTTAATACATATGTATACTTTTAATGTTCATACAAAACAGACAAAACATATAAATATGGCCAAGAAAATTGAAAATTAAATATAATTTGCTTTTTTGCCTTATCAACCTAGAAATCAGTATTCAAATTCATATGTATAATATATTTTTGTCTATAAAAATGTTTATAGCTTATTGTTTAAAAACAACTTTAATTAAAGGTTCAAAATTCATAGGACAATTCTATGAGCAATAAGACAGCACTACACATCAATGGATATAGAACATACGTGGATATTATTACAGGAAAAAAATTGTCGTCAACTTAGGTTGCTAACTTGGACATCACTAATTGGTCAGTTCGTTAATCCAGTTTGAGAGGAGGGGATGGGGTTAAGGGGGTTAGATGGGGGAGGGGGATATTTTTTTAACCAGCTTCAAGTTTCACTTTATTAGAGTACATGATAATCTGGTGTAAGATATAAGTAATACTAAATCCATTACTACAAAAGATCAAAGAATCTTTTTTTTACTTTTCACAATAAATACGTTGCTAGATATATTAAAACAAAAAAATTGGTTGGTTTGTATGAAAATCTATTTAGCTAGTTAAGATCATTAAAATGGACCATTTCTACGCGGAGATTAATGATTATATTCAAACTATTAGTGCCAACTAACATAGACATACCTACATTGTAACAAACAAATTTATAGAGCAACTTTGCTAATGCAAAAAATTTGGGTATAGTCCCTTTCGTGGCAACGCCTCCAATATCCTGGGGGGGGGGGGGGCAATTGCTTAATCCTGCGGGGCAATCACCTAACCAAACTTAACCTAAAATAATCTATGAAAAGCTACTGTGAAAATTCGACGAAACGCCTCTGTCACAAAAGGGACTTTACCCAAAAATTATTACTATTACATTACTTTTTTGAAAGGATAGACTCTACACATTATTTGAAATGGCGATTCCTATGTCAAAAAGGCATAAAATTGCATGACATCAGAAAATTTCATATATCCATTTTACACTACTGGCCATCAATGATTTAACATTTTTTCTGGTTTTGGGCAAATACTTTAAACTAGGATCCTAGCTAAATATTCTTATTCCTTAGGCTAAAAAGTACGGTTAATTTTATATTCTCATTAAAATTAGATAACTAGAAAGTTTATTGGTAGATATTTTTTAACTTAAAAAAACATTTTGGCTTTTCATAAAATTAACATGTATAAAATGGACTTGTGATCTTGGATCAGAATCATACAGAATGGACGTGTAGGGGGTTGTACCCACCTCCTAGAAAAAAATTAAGGGGGGGTGGGGAGGCTGGATATTCCCCCTTAAACAAGCAGGGAGGGTGTCACATATCCCTGGAAAACCCTATGCACGCCACTGGAATAAGGCTTTTTCTTATTTCTATACAGACGGACAACCAATTTACCCATAAGTTAAAAATAATTTTACAAATTAATATAGTGAAATAATAATATGAAAAATTGTTACAAATACCTTACCCAGTTTTTCAGGCAGGGGGGAGACACTGGACTGTAAATTAACTGGTACCTAAAGTTATGTAAACTTTGGGTACTTATATCAAATGTTCTTTATTAATAAAAACAGTCTAATTTTCAAACCAATCATTCTAATCACCAGAAGGGGTAATTTTGTTCAACATTTATTTGGATTTCATTGTCTTAACCCTGAAGATACTTGTTTTTTTTCTTCTCTATTTTAATCATTGAACTTTCGGGAATAGTCCCTTTTGTGGCAACGCCCCTTAAGGGGCGATTCGTCGTATTTTTAAATTGGCTTTTTATAGGTTGTTTTAGGTTAGGTTAGGTTATATTGGGTTAGGTGATTGCTCCACAGGGTTAGGCAATTGGCTCCCGAAAAATACGAAGAATCGCCCCTTAAGGTGCGTTGCCACGAAAGGTACTATTCCCAAACTTTCAGCATATTTAATTATTCAATTTTCTCCATAATTTGTTTTTAAAATTGCAGGTGCCCTAATTTCAAGAAAAACTGGCAACGCAAATATTAAATGGCGCCAGATTTACTCAGGGATCTAAAGGGATTAGACAATGGCAAATAAAGTGATGTAAATCCCCATTAGTTAAACACAAAAATATCCCTTCTGTAGATTACATTTAGTTGTTGGGACGTTTGGACACACAGTTTAATGAACCAAACAATCAAAATTCAATAAAAGTTGTTAGCCCAACGAATAAGAAAACATAAACAGCCCAATGTCCCCTTCTCCCTGAGATTTACTGCAGCTACTCTACATTTGACTCGATCGGCGATCTTAAATTTGTAGATCCTCTAAAACTTATTAAAATTTAATCATTTATAACTATTTATAGGTCCAAGGAAGAATAAAACTATTTTGAAAGAGAGTACCTCCAGCCTCATAAGAGAAATATAAAAAAAAATTGAAAATGGAGGTCTACTTACCTCCAGGTCCCGTTTGTTTAAGTGCATCTAGAAGCTTGTTTTAAAATAAATCATTAGACATTTGAAAAATTATACTTAATATTAGATAAGAATAATAACTATCTAGTTTATTAAAAGCGGCAATTTGTAAAAGTAACTAAAAATAATTAATATTAAGCTAATGTAAAGCTCTAAGTAAAATAAATTATTATATTATATTTTAATTAAAAATTGGATATTAAAACTTCTTTTATAAGATGACTTTAAAGTTTAACAAGAAAAATTATAATCATATTAAGCGGGGTTATTTGGAAAACTAGTTTGTAAGGAGGGAGGGGATATTGGGCTGTTTATTACACTAGTCCCCAAAGTTTTACAATGACGTCTTCTTATTAGTTGGCTTAACAACTTTTACTGAATTTTGTTTTTTAAGTTGAGTGGTCAAACGTTTCAACCACTATTTCAATCTACAGAAGGGGCAATTTTGTATGTTATCATTAGGGATGTACATCAATTTATCGGCCATTGTCTTATCCCTTTAGATGCCTGGGTATTTTGAATTGTAGAGAAGCTTTGTGGCTGTGAAAAACAAGCAAACAACGTTTTAATAAATCTAATTAATTGCTTTAAAAAGAATGGGGTTGGATAAGGTTGGAAACAAGAATTAAAACTTTATAAGCAAACCAAAAAATATGAGAGGACCTTTTGTTATTTGTAAAAGTTATCGCAATTATAGGTATTGATTAACACAACTTACGTACTTACATTCTAGAAGAACGCCGAGATCTAAAGGGATAAGACAATTGCTGATAATCTATGTACATTCCAAATGATATCAAACAAAATTATACCTTCTAAAGATTAAAATTAGTGGTTGAAACGTTTAAACACTCAACTTTATGTATCAACCAACCAAAACTCCCTTAGTTGTTAAGCCAAGGAATAAGAAAACGGTATTATAAAACTTTTAGGACTAGTGTCATAAACAGCACATTGTCCCCCTCTCTCTGAGAACAAAGATATTGGGTTAATCCCAATCACTAGGGACGAACCAACAAATTCATTGAAGAGTATCTTTGCACTTAAAAATATGCTGAACAATGCGATGTTGCATTTTTGTGTGTGCAATGGCCAGGCAAATAATTCAACCAACACTAAAATGCAAAAATCATTCTTAAAACACAGGGACATGTATTTTATTATTTATTCAAGTAGCTTGATGTATGTTTGTTTGTTAGTGGATGTATGTTTGAACCCAGGGATAAGACAATGGCCAATAAATTGATGTACAAATCTATCATTCTCTCTATATTAAAATTAGGGGTTGAGACGATTGAAAACTCAACTTAATAAACCAACCAATCAAAATTAGTAAAAGTCTTCATAGTTATTTAACCAACGAATAAAAAAACGTTTTTACAAAACTTTGGGGACTAGTGTAATAAACAGGCCTATGCCTCTGTATTAGTAGTCTGAACTGGACTTTTTCTTCTAACTATATTAGACCTTATAGGCCTTCAGTGACAATTGAGAAAGGGTTGGAGAGTCGACCCTCCACTTTCATTATTATTATTAGTTTAAAAAGAAAACTTTTTTCTTGGGGGTTATTTTTAGGAGTAAAATAGTTATCAGAACTTCTATGGATTTTTCAATGGAAAGGAAATCTTTTACTGCAGACAGACAGATACACAAACATCCTGTTACTTTCATATAAGGAAATTTATCAAATTATATTATCTATATCATTATTAATTTATTCTATTTAGTTTTACACAATACACGTTCATGTTCAAGAAAGAAAAAAGCTCAAATGCACCTTTCATTAAATAGATTGGTCTATAAAATTGCGTTGTGCTCAAATTGCAACGAGAGAATCGCATTTTGCGCCAATTTTTGCATGGCATAATTTCTGTAAGGTTAGACAATAATTCAAAAAAACCTTGCTATTTGGAGATTTGATAAACTTATCATGAAATTAATACTGATTAGAGGATGTCTGTATTTTTAAATCTCAGCGAAGTAAAGCTTTTCATAGATCCATGTAGGGTTTATAACTTTTTTGTGGGAGGGTACATGGAATAAATACCTTCCCCTCACCCAAAAAAAACCTTTTTTTTTAAAAAAGGATATGAAGAGTGGAGGGTCAACTTTTTATTTACAGGTGTTATCGTTTTCACTCCAAACAGCCTTAAACCGGCTATTGACTACCACACTAAGATTCCAGGTGAATTTTGTTTGCATTAGTATGGCCGTTTACGAGATATTACTAAACATTAAACAGATGGCTGTGTGGGTTGTGTGTTTGCAGATCCCCAATGATGATAACCCAAATTACAATTAGTGTTTGAAACGGCTGGACATTCAACTTAAAACCAACCAATCGAAATAACATTAAATTTCCCCAAAGTTGTTTAGCCAACGAATAAAAAAATGTATTATAAAACATTATATTTGAGGACTAATGTAATAAACAGCCCAATTTCTCCTCCCTCTCTGAATTTTCCAGCCTATAATGAATCAAACCTTGATGTTCTTTTGCAAATAAAAATTAAGGAGCTGTTGGTATTTTAGATAAAGCCGCCAGCTTTAATTACAGTATCCTTGTTTAGTAATCTCATTTTTTCTGGCTGCGTAGCTTATATACCTTAATCCCTCTTGGCAATCCGTCTTTGTTATTGGACTAAATATATCTTCTTTTACTGGCCTCAATTAGAACTCACTCTAAGGAGGGATGTAAAGGGATAAGACAAGGGTCGATTAATTGATGTACATCCCCTGTAAATATTGGTTGAAAAATGTAGACACTAAAATTAATGGACCAACCAATCAAAATTCAATTCAAAACATTATTATAAAACTTTGGGGACTAGTAATATACAGCCCAATGGCTCCTACTTCCTTGCCCTCTAAGACATGAAAATATAATACGTGGGAAGTTAGATTTCTAAATATATTACAAACTAAAAGCAGCTTTGTGTTAATATGAAAAAAAGGTGACAGAAAATAGCCTAGAACCCTTACAAGGCTTAAATATAAAGATAAAGTAATACAGATTGGGCTTCGTCATTTACGTTGTCCAACTCTATCTTCTTCTGTCCTTTAACTCTTTGGGATTAAAATGGGATAAATTGATTTATTCGGCTGCTACTTGAGATAAACATCTAGAAATTACTTTAAGATTTACCTTACCAAAAAAGATACTTTTTATAACACAATCCGTCCGTCTTTCTGTCTTTAAATACATAAATATTTAAATCCTGTGCTTCGTTACGTATAGAAGTTGACATTCTTGATTAACCTTTAATTTTCAGGAATTTGTTTGCTTATCTAGATTATATAAAAAATTATGCTAATCTTTAATTTATAATAATTTTCCTTTATAATTCTTTTCCTTTAAAAAGAACAGTATCTGTAACACAGTAAAAATATCGATAACAAAGAAAACATCATATATATGTAAGAGAAAAAATTGGGTTTCCCCTCAAAAGTCAATTCGAGCACAGACATTTAAAAATAAATAAATTGGAAATTAGTGGGGGACGAGGGTGGGGGTGGTGGTAGCTTTTCTTTTTTCATATTTTTTTAGGTTTGGTTAGGACAGATTTTATAGGGCATCCGGTAGCCCCGCAGGGTCAGGACACCCTGGTATAGGCCCCCACAGAGTTGATTAGAAATAAAGAAGAAAGGTTTTATGCTTGCTAGGGACTTTGAGGTAAAGTATCATGTATGTTTTGAAATAATATTTAATACAAATTTAAATAGAACAGAAATTATAGTGATTTTCTACTACAAGTGTACTAAACAGAAGAATTTTAATAAACCTTTTTTTAGTTAACCTAAAAAAAACTTAATTTTATAATTACTTCACGAAGTGCATTATTCAAATGACTATTTAAACATTATTATTTCTTAAAGATTAAATAACAAAGATCTTGTGTAAAGATAAAGTTAATAAAATACAAAAAGACTGTAAGGGAAAAAAGGATGGCAACATCCAAAAGCAGTAAAGAGGAAAAATCTCATTAATGGACAAACGAACTAGCTGTTAAGAAATCATAAGAAGTGAGAGAAAGAGAAGTAAATGATAGAAAACCAAGAAACTTTTGTATTCTGACAGACCGACGGACTAAGAATGAATAACAAAATTGAATCATAAAATAGTTTCACTACTAAAAATTATTGGCAAGATAAGTTTTTATTTTTCCTAGCTTGTTAAAATTGAAAGATTTCTGGACATATGGTTGTCCAATAAGATCTCATTAGTAGCTGGACACGTCAGCTAAAATATTTTAGAAAGCTTATTAAAAAAAAGAAACTAGAATTTTAATATTTCTATTGATTTTCACCCTTATTTCTTAATTGACTTTTTCTTTCTCTCTTTCTCTATTTCTCTTCTAAATATTTAGTTTTCCTTAGAAAGGTATACAAATTATAAATAGGTGTCTTTAACCATTTGATTTTTTTATCATATGAAAGGGTTTCAGAATGCAGGGCTCGGCAGCTGGGCGCAAAGCGACTAAGCTTCAAATTTAAACCTGTTTGGATGTTTGAAATTTTTTTTCATATTAGGATCAGGTTTAGACTTTTAGCTGATTTTCAAAATAGTAAAAGGTTGATTTTCCTAAGTCTTACAAGCGGCTGAAGCGCGGCCGCCGAGCCCTGATAAAAAGTAAAAAAAAGTCACTTACTCATCACAAACACACACTTTTTTATTGGAAATAATTGGTAGCTGGACAAAGTGTCTTAAAAATCAGCCATGTGACGTCATAAAAATGAGGGAGATGAGAGGAGAAGTGGGAAAGAAACCCCTAAAATAGAGATGGATAATCCCTTATTTTTATGACGTCACAAAGCTGACTTTGTCCAGCTACAATAATTGGCTTTTTTAGTAAAATTACTTAATCATCAAAAGAAAACCTACAACCACAGCCCTTAAGTGAAGGCCCAGCGAATACCAAAAACCCTCCTGGGCCCTAATTTCTTGTATAAGTCTGATCTCACTCGCAGGTGATATCTTCTTCAAGTCAGAAGTCAAGTTTTTTTGGTTTCAGTTTTTATCTCCAAATATTTTCATCCACACGTACACATTGCAGGACAGTTCTTAAAAATATATTTAATTGAAGTAACAGGATGTATGTCTGTTTAATTTTCTGGTAGACTAAGTATTAATTAAGAACGGTTTAATGCTTTTTAGCAAAAAATGAGAGGCCTCTCTTTCATGGAGAAAAGGGACTGTTTATTATACTAGTTCCTAAAGTCATATAATAACGTTTCTTTACTCTATGGCTTAACAACCTTAGTGACTTTTATTGAAGTTTTATTAGTTGGTTAATTTAGTTGAGTGTCAAAACTTTTCAACCACTACCTGTTTTCTACAGATGGGGTAATTTAGTGTTTCTTCAATCGGTGTGTAGATCAATTTATCTTCAATTGTCTTATCCCATTAGATCCTTGCCCCTCTTTACTATGTTGTGCTTCTTTAATTAAAACAATGCTTAAAAACCAAGCCTTGTATATTTGAAGTCATGGCTGAAACATTCCATAGTCCCTTATTTCTCAATTATAACACTAAAGTTTTATTCTATCCCAGGCTTAATTTTAGGTGTGATTTTCTGGTTGGAAACCACCGTAGGACTTACAATAGGTTGGGTGGTCCCTAAATCCACCAATCCTCGATAATTTGACCAAAAGTCACTCAATTTTATACAACACTTTAGGGAGAAAGAATCAGTTTTGAGGCGAATTTGTTTGTTAGAGCGAAATAAAATATTTCCTATCCTATATTCCTCAGAAAATGACATAAAACCACCCAAAAGATAGACATAAATCCTCCTGAAAAAGAACAGTAAAATCTTTAATACTATTTCAGAGCTTTTAAGCTACAGACAATTTTACATTTCTGTAGCCAAAAAGTAGTTTCGCCAAAAAAATATGTAAGCACATTCATGCGCGAATTTACTTTTCACTGTTTTTCTGTCTAAATATTCTGCCCAATTCTACAGTTTAATTAATAGATAAAATGCACGGAGGGAGGGGACATTGAGCTATTTATTATACTAGTCCCCAAAGTTTTATAATAAAGTTTTCTTATTCGTCGCCTCACAACTTTGGAGACTGAATTTTGATTGGTTTGTTCATTAAGTTGAGTGTTCTAACGTTTCAACCACTAATTATAATCTACAGAAGGGGTAATTTTGTGCTTCATCAATTAGCACAAATTGGGATGTACTTCAATTTATCGACATTTGTCTTATCCCTTTAGATCCCTGGATAAAATGAATAGAAACATTGAGGTCTAGAAAAGCTGTTCATGCGAGATTGCTATTTTGATGTGAGCCCTCACTTCTGCAATTTACAATTGCATATTATTACATTATTACAACAGCACAAACTACTCTTTCCCATTGACCTTCCCTAAAATTCAATACCACCCCCCCCCCCCCTCCAACAATTAATTTTCTTTTGTTTCTTATTGCGAAAATAAAATCTGGATGTTATAAAATGCGGAAGTGAATTTACATCTTAGTAGCGAAGCTGCTCTGTAATGATAATATGTTGGTTTTGATTCTACATATGGTCGGTAATGATATTGTTTATAAGAGCCTAGATATCCTAGAGAGGTGTTTTGTGAATTCTGAGACCTGGCAACCCTTAGATTTTCAGTCAACAATTTAATTACTAGTTATTTAATCTTACATCAAATAAGAGGTGTTTTACATTTAAAACTTGTATTTCAAGTACATATAATAAACATAAAATAATATAATCAATATCAGCTGGTATCTCATTAGCTTAACACGTGGTTTTACTGAAATAAAATATAATATAAACCTAAATTGCAATAAATTAACTTGATTTAACTACTATTTGACTAAAAATTACACTACAATATGATCAATCTTATCCATTCTGAGCTGAAGACTTTGAATTAGATAAGAATGATAATATGCCTTAAAAGTATTGAAGGTCAAAAAAAAGGAATAAAAGCATAAGAAACTAAAAATTAGATATAATATCTTACCAAACATTGAGCTATCCAGGCTGAAAGGTAGAATATCATAGAAATTATCAAAACACCAGTTAAATCTTCTAATGCTGTGTAAAGTCTAAATATCTAATATTAATAACATAGATTAGGTATATCAACTACTACATTTGATATACCCAACCATAAACATAAAAGGGTTGGTTCTTTAAGTTACTAAAACATAAGGAATTTAAGCTTTAACAAAATCACCTAAATACTGTATGAATTAGAGCTATAAGATAAAAGTAAAAGTATTATCTACCACTTAGACACTCTATGAACAAGAGTATAAATGATAAATGTACAATAAATAAAGCTGGCTTCCACGCCTTTATTATGAAAGGACTTACCTAACCAAGCTTTTGAACTTGGTAGCTGAGGGTTTGTGCCTAGTGTTACTACTAGGACTTTACTTGTCAGACTACAATTCTAATCTGAATGTTCTTTGCTTTTATAGTTAATATCTCAGACTAGAACTGGTTCCATTTGTAAACAAATGTGTACAGCACATATTTTTATCTATTTATTATTAAATTTATATAAATAGCAACGTAATTTCTATACTAATTTTACATATTTTAGGCTAAAAATAAAAGTTTTAAATAAATGTTTCAAATTTGCCCTTTACGGACGAAATTAAATAATTATAAAAAGCAAGAAAGTTTTATGTTCAATTTTACTCAGAACATCCTAAAATCTACAAAACACTGGGCAAACATAGATGAGAAAAATTGAACATAATATAATAAATAGATATTTCCTGAATGTAATTTTATTTTAAACTAAACAGGATCAATTTATGTAGAATTAAATTTCTTTATGTGGTTAAAGTTGGTCATTCTTCAGAATTTTAAACTCCCTGTATCTTTTATTGAAAACAGTACACATGATATTCTTTTTTAGAACAAAAGCAGACATACTATTGTTACTATAGCTGATTTCCATAATAATGAAATCATAATATAACTTTTAGATCAAGTAGGCAGATTAATTACTATTAATAAACATATGATTAATGCTTTCAATCTTTACCTGATCCAATTTTTAAAAGGTTTTATGTAAACAACTTAAAATCATTCAATTGAATTTTGAACTTAAAAACATAAAATTTTCTCTACATAAAAAGAAAACAAAATTTAAAATTGATATTAAAAATCTCTCAAAATTACAATAGTATAAGTATAATACAAAAACAAAAATATACATCAATTAAATGCTGAAAGCATACATGATGATTATTGTCAATCAAATGCTGAAGGCATATATGACAAAATCAAACCAATAAAACATTTATCAATTGAATGCTGAAGGCATACATGATAAATTTTGATTATGAATGTACAATACAGATACATTTGATAATATTCTACAAATACAGAGAGTATTAAATGAAAAGTAATTTAAATAGTTTCTTTTGTGAACTTTAAATCAAAAATTTGCATGAAGAATTCAAATTAAAATATTAAATGATCTTTAAATGCTTAATTTGAAAATAATGTTAAGATCATAGATGTAGCAAAATTAAAATTGCAACAGCTTAAAAATAAATACTTTGCTAAATCTAAAGACAGATTATACACATTAATGTAATAGTTATCAATTTGAATTAAAATGAATATTTGACCTATCCATTACATTATGTCAATCTCTATCAATTGATCAGCAGTAACATTGACCTTGCCAGTATCTTTTATCATGACAAAGTTATCCATAAGCCTGAGGTGGTGGCTTATCTGTGGGCTGTGGTTTGATCGAAATAGGTTGGTAATAAAAATAGTACAACCTTAAAACTATTTGTATCTGAACTGTAACATCAAGTAAAGCAATAACATCAATCTTGATAAATGTTTCTTTCACATCTCCCAGAACATCCACAGAGTTATCAGAAACACAGTTTGAATAAGGCATTGGTTCAAACATATTTTGACTGTCAAAGGGAATAGTTGGAGATATTCCATCATCAAAAGAATCCACCAAATTAAATGAATCAAATATTGAATCATCTTTAACAGAAAGTAACTCATTCGTATACCCAATGAATGAATCATCAAAAACAATTAGATCCGTGGAACAAAGGTTTACTTCAACACTTGCCAATAACCCATTTGTGTTTTCATCAGCACAATCATAAACAACATCAAATCTGAAAGGCAAAGTATCTGTTTTACTTGCAGAAGAACCTAAACACTTGAAATCCTTCATGCTTGATGTTTGACAACTATAATTAGTAGAACAAGGAACTGTCTTGCCCACAGTAAACTCATTGTCATTAGTACTAACATCAGCACTTTTACATCCTTCAAGTGAATCCAGAGCATCAATCAATTGTGTAGGATCATCATTTACAGCTTCATTGCTAGGAACTTCAATAATATCACAGGAATCTTCTGGAAATTTATCTTTAGCATCAACTGTAACTGAATTAATCTTCATAACAAAGGCACCACATCTTATAAGAAAGAGTCCATGTAGATCTACAAGTTGAGATTCAAGATGAATAAGATCATTTTCTAAATCAGCATCAGTGGGAAATATTGATGCATCAATACACCGCAGAAATGTTGCAAGTGTATGTGTAATATTGTATGCTTCATCTTTGTATACTAGAAATAGCTCAGAAGAAATATCATTGTAAATAGGAACAGAAAGCTTTCTTCTGTATCTAATACACTTAGTTTTAGCAAATGAAATAAATTTACAAATATCTGTATCAAATAGTATTTGTAATTCCTGTAGTGAAATTATCTGTATTACAGAACAGGTTTGTGGTTTATAATTAAAACCTTTAGTTAAAAGAGTAGACATCTTTTAACTACCTGAAAATTGATGAAGAAAAAATAAATTAGATAGAAATTAAGCAATTGAATGAAAAATCCTAAAGGTCAAAAAATCAATGTTTGTAAAATGTTTTGTGAATTCTGAGACCTGGCAACCCTTAGATTTTCAGTCAACAATTTAATTACTAGTTATTTAATCTTACATCAAATAAGAGGTGTTTTACATTTAAAACTTGTATTTCAAGTACATATAATAAACATAAAATAATATAATCAATATCAGCTGGTATCTCATTAGCTTAACACGTGGTTTTACTGAAATAAAATATAATATAAACCTAAATTGCAATAAATTAACTTGATTTAACTACTATTTGACTAAAAATTACACTACAATATGATCAATCTTATCCATTCTGAGCTGAAGACTTTGAATTAGATAAGAATGATAATATGCCTTAAAAGTATTGAAGGTCAAAAAAAAGGAATAAAAGTATAAGAAACTAAAAATTAGATATAATATCTTACCAAACATTGAGCTATCCAGGCTGAAAGGTAGAATATCATAGAAATTATCAAAACACCAGTTAAATCTTCTAATGCTGTGTAAAGTCTAAATATCTAATATTAATAACATAGATTAGGTATATCAACTACTACATTTGATATACCCAACCATAAACATAAAAGGGTTGGTTCTTTAAGTTACTAAAACATAAGGAATTTAAGCTTTAACAAAATCACCTAAATACTGTATGAATTAGAGCTATAAGATAAAAGTAAAAGTATTATCTACCACTTAGACACTCTATGAACAAGAGTATAAATGATAAATGTACAATAAATAAAGCTGGCTTCCACGCCTTTATTATGAAAGGACTTACCTAACCAAGCTTTTGAACTTGGTAGCTGAGGGTTTGTGCCTAGTGTTACTACTAGGACTTTACTTGTCAGACTACAATTCTAATCTGAATGTTCTTTGCTTTTATAGTTAATATCTCAGACTAGAACTGGTTCCATTTGTAAACAAATGTGTACAGCACATATTTTTATCTATTTATTATTAAATTTATATAAATAGCAACGTAATTTCTATACTAATTTTACATATTTTAGGCTAAAAATAAAAGTTTTAAATAAATGTTTCAAATTTGCCCTTTACGGACGAAATTAAATAATTATAAAAAGCAAGAAAGTTTTATGTTCAATTTTACTCAGAACATCCTAAAATCTACAAAACAAGAGGATGGGTGCACAACAATGCAGGGATCTAAAGGGATAAGACAATTGCCGATAAATTGATGTACCCCAAAGATTATACACAAAAATACCCGTTCTGTACATTACAATTACTGGGTGTAACATTATGCTTCTAAACTTAATGAACACATCAATTAAAGTCCCCAAAGTTGTTAGGCTAATGAATAAGATAACGTTATTATAAAACTTTGGGGACTTATATAGTAGACAGCCAAATGTCCCCTCTCTTTCTGACGAAATGTCTTATATTTTGTGTACCTGGTGCAAATCTCGCTCAATGAAGTGCATAACTTCTAGGCATAACACGAATTGCACCTGCTATAAAGCCAAGACATCCCCAACCCCCCTACCTACCCTTGTAGTTTAAAACCCACGAATAATATAGCAGAAGAAGAAACTTTAAAAACTTTAAACAAATACTTGAATAAGCTTCGCTAAGTAATTTTATAATTTACCTGTTCTTGTATTTTTGTTTAAACAATTAGATCACATTCCATTGGAAATTAAAATGTTTTTGGGGGATTTTGTTCTTTCCTTTTTGTTCTAAATTTGAAACAAAATAGGCAAATTACTGGCTTTAGTCTTTGTTATCAGTAGAGAAGCTACTCGATAATTTCTCTGTCTGTATGCCCGTATGTATATATTTACTTCCATCTATATGTCCATATTCTAATCTGTATCTCTATTTGTATATGTCTGTCTGTATGTCTGTCTGTATGTCCGTCTGTATGTCCGTCTGTATGTCCGTCTGTATGTCCGTCTGTATGTCCGTCTGTATGTCCGTCTGTATGTCCGTCTGTATGTCCGTCTGTATGTCCGTCTGTGTGTCTGTCTGTATGTCCGTCTGTATGTCTTGTCTATCTGTATGACTATCTGTATGTTTGTCTGTATGTCTGTTTGTACGTTCGTCTGAAAGTCCGTCTAAATTTTCGTCTGTCCGTCTGAAACGTTGCTATGGTAGATTTTAAATTTTAGTTTAAAAAAAATAAATTTTAGCTAATTAGTTAATAATTAACAAATAATTCGTAAATCAGCTTCTTTGCTATCTATAATACAAAGTAGCTTGATGTCTGTCCGTCTGTCCCTTAAGATCTCGGTAACCACTAAACCGATTGGATTCTACTCTTCAGGGTATATACCTATTGGTCCTGTGGTGGTTTTAAGCTATTTTATTGGGGGGTGGGACACCCCCAAACCCCCCTAAAAATGAAAATTTCCCCCCCTCCCCCCCGAAAAAAAAATAAAAATTCTGGGGAAACTACTTTACTAAACAAATTTTATTTTTGAAAAATTACCTCATGGGGCTTCGCCTCTAGAGGCTAGGGGCGAAGCCGCTAGTTCTAGAACAAAGTGTCAAATCAAAAGGGCAATTATACATGTATAATGATACTGTTATCTTAATATTTAACAAATTCGTATAGCTTCTAACGATATTATGATAATTAGTAGAGTATGATAGATGATTAATATTCTACATGACATAACTTATAAAAACACAAGAGATAAAAGAAAAGGTCGAGCATTCTAAAAATTTACAGTTTCAAGCCTTCCATTTAATTTTTGGGTAATCTATAGCTGGCATAATGAAAAAAAGTAAGTTCAAAAGTAGCAGTTTTTTTCATTATCAACCTTTACCAACCTTAGACTTGTGAGATAAAATTATAAGATATAAGAAGATGTTCGATTTTCAGGAAAATTTAATACAAGTTCTGTGTAGTATTTGGGCCATTTAATGGATTTAATAGTGGATTGAGACTCCCCCCCCCCCCCCAAGAGATATGTGTCAGATTAAAAATAAACCCTTTAAATAGTTTTTCTTCTTTATTGAGCAAAGCCACTAGTACTATAAAGTCATTTTTACATATCAATCTATCCCTGTTTTCAGAAGAAAAAAAAAACATTTCAGAAAAAGACATTGGCCCTAAAAAGCGGACATATTTGGCTCAAAAAGGATCAGAAGTTTTTGCGCCAATGTAAATAATGAAGAAGCAGATTTTATGACATGAACTCAGGGGCGTGCGGGAGTAAGACAGCCATTAGCACCCCTTGTTCTGTGCACGCATAAATATCTAAAATGATAAACAATCCTTTTAAATAAAGTAGTATATTTTTGTCTGAAGCATAAGATAACGAAAAATACTGATACAAAATTGGTTGAATATTTCAGGGCAGCTTTAAAAATGTCTTGGGGTGGTTTTAGTCTATTTACCTGCCCTACCCTGTCCTCCACAACAAAACAGAGATTTATGACAAAGTTTTAAATTAATTGGACAATTCAATTGTATCGAAACGAAAATGTCTCTTACGAATCAGGGATGTAATTGGAAAGGACAATGGACGATGCATTAAACCCCAATGATTATACACAAAATTACCCTTTCTGTAGATTAAAATTATTGGTTGAAACGTTTGAACGCTTAAATTAATGAATCAACCAATCAGTATTTGTTAAAAGTCCCAAAAGTTGTTGAGCCGACAAATGTGAAACCGTTGTTATAAAACTTTTGGTATCAGTGTAATAAACAGACCAATGTCCCCTCCACCCCTGCCTACAAATGAACAAAACTGAAATGTAGAAAAGCACTGCCTTTACTATTAACATTGCTTCTAAAGAAGTTGACCTTTTTTGCCTTTCAATTTTGGGGTTCAATCATTTCCGTCAAAGTGTCATATAAGCAATTAATTACAATTTAACAGAAACTCCTATTAACAACATATAAAAGGTGGAGTATTAAATAAAACTAAAAATATACATACATGCAGATATTACGGTCATTATAACTCATACATATAATGTAAGGTGTTTTTTTATTTATCTCCACGTTTAATAAAGATATTTCAAAATATAATTTATCCCACTTATGTTTAACAAAATTATTAGTGGAAAAGTTTGGACACAATGTGCAATATATATCCTTTTGTGGAGGTGGTTGGACACCTTCATTTCGCTTTCACTAATTGAGTTTGAGAGAGTTAGCAAAAAGTGATTATTTCAGAAAGAAATCAGAAAGGTGAAATTTTAATATATGCGTTGCGTGTAGGTTTTTTTTTTTTGGGGGGGGGGGGAGGGAGGATCAATCTCTTCTACAGCCTGGTTCAGTATGTTTGTCATAAAAACCTTTTGAAATTGTAAATAATTTAAATATAATGATACTAGCGGCTGCGTCCCTTGCATTTTAAGGGTAGGAAAGGGGAGAACATATCCTAAAGCCATCCCATGACTAAAATCTTAAAAGAAAAGCCTTAAACCATCCCGAGACTTAGATTTAAAAATTAATAGCCTAAAACTAGCTTATACCAATAATGAATTTAATTCTGAAAAAAAATCACGAAACCTATATGTGTTTTTAAGCTGTCGTTGGGGGACAACACATCGTAAAATTGACGACCTCTCCATTTGCCCCCCAAATATTATTTTAGATTTATTTCTCTTGTTGGTCAAACGTTATTCCTGGCCTGAAACGCCCCGAGACTAATGTTATGCTTCTCTGTGGAGAACTCGATCATTTCATCAACCATCGAAATCTTACGATACAGACAGAAAAAAACCTTACTATTTTATATAATAGGATATCTATTAAGACATAAGTAAAAAATTACCAGTTTCATTCGATTAAAATTATGGAATGTTTGTGTAAAACCTAAACTGAAGATGAATGTTCCTAAGTTTGCGTAACATATATTATATATTATTAATCCCGATGTAAAAGCTTTAAAAAATATATGAAACTCTAGCCATAAAAAAAATAAATTGATATTAAATTTTAGTAGGTTTTGTGAATTTTTAATATAAACGTCCAAATTGTATATTTGAAAAATGCCCAATAATCCTTTAATATAAAGTAGTAAGGAACTTTCAACAGATGCAAAATATCTTAAATTCTTGTCCGAATTGGTTGTACATTTCTTGGAAGCTTAATAAATGTCCTAAGATGGTTTTAGGTTATTTTTCTTACATTTATCTCCTCCCCTAGAGGCTAGGGGCGAAGCAACTAATTACTTGATTTTTTTTTAGATATTTAGCTATCAAAAAAAAATCTAAATCCATAATATAATATTAATATTAGAATTTAACAACCAAATATTTTGATATTTAGAAAATTAATATTTCTTACAAATTCTATTACTTTGAATTTGCCTTAGAGGTATTTAAAAGTTAGAAGGGTTAAAAGTAGAGATACAAAGAGTTCATAAAATCAAACATTTAAAATTCTTTTTTTTATATATACTTGAGGCCTCTAGGGGCACTTGAGGAAGGAAGAATTGAATTCGATAAACCAATTTTTTAAATTTAGATTTTAAAAACTTATTTTAAGAGGGGGTTATATTTTTCGGGGGAGGGGTTGACCTTCTCCCCCCCTCCCGTTTTCGATTTTAGTTTTTTCTCTAAAATAATTTTTTTGAGGGGGTGGGTTCTAGGGGTGATTTCTCTTAAAGGGGTGGGTGGGACCCTCCCCGAAATAGTTATGAACCTTTTCAGGACCTATGAGAAGCTACCCTGTTAAAGGAAAATCATTTCAGTTCAACGGTTAGCTATATCCTTCGGTACAAAATGACAGACAAACATCCTGTAACTTTATTATAGTGATTTGTTTATGAAAATTGGATTTTGCAATCTAAGCTTTTCATGGAAGATTTATATTAAGGGATAAGACAAAAGACGATAAATTGGTGCACATACTCAAAAATTACATAAAATTACTAGTTCTGTTGATCTTAATTAATTGGTAATAAGTTTGAATTTTGCTAGTTTGAACCAACTAATCAAATAAAAGTTCATATTACCAGTTCAATTTACATTCAAATTTCCTCTCCCTCCCTCGGATTTTAGCACCTTTACCCCCTATTTGATTATTCTGATTAGATTAATTTTCTATTAGGTTAAACATAAAATATGATTCGAAAGCAGTAACGGAAACGGTCTCTGGGTATTTTCAAGTGTCCAAAAAATTTAACATTTTTTTAAAACTTAGCAAAGCAATAGTTGAATTAAAGTTAATTTTCAGGATAATTGCCGATAAATTGATGTATATCCCAAATGATGATACACAAAATTAACCCTTCTATAAATTACAATAAGTGGTTGAAACGTTTCAACAATCAACTTAATGAACCAACAAATTAAAATTTAATAAAAGTCCTCACAAATGTTAAGCTAAAGAATATTAAAAAAAACTTTAAGGCCAAGTGTAATAAACAGTCCAATGTCCTCTTTATATGACTTTACTAGCGGTTGCGCACCTAGCATCTTGGGGCTTTGTTTTCGAAGGGTTAGAGAAAGGGGATAAAATAGCCTAAAACCAACCCACGATTTGAAACTAAAATAAAAGAAATTAGCTTAAAACCATCTAAAGACTTATGTAAAGCTTCTCTGAAATGGAGAACCCAATCGGTTCAGTAGTTTCCGAGATCTTAAGCTTCACTACTTTATATAGTAGGATTGCAGCTGTATTTTTAGTCGCCTTATGTAGAAACCTTATTTTCTTAAAGACGTACCTAACCCATTTTCGATGTAAATTCAAAAACTGTTTTAAAAAGTGCACTTTTTAGCCATATAAATTTTGTAAGATTGTATTAGCACCCAAAAAGAAAAAGGTTTGTAGATGTAGAAATATGTGTCCAATAAAATTTATGATGATAATGAAGCAACCACATTCCAGATTTGATTCCCTGCATTTCTTTAAGCATAAAGAAGACTCCTTCCCGCATTTTTTGTTGAAAATTCTCGAGGATTTTTATTTTCTTAGGATAAGTTAGTTGATTTATCATTTCTCGACCGCCTTCAGAAATAAAAAAATCCGCAAGTCGAGCTGCCACATATTGAGGTATATTAAGGATTGTGAAATTGATGTGCAACCCCAATTATGAACAACAAAATTACCCCTTTTTTATATAAAAGTTATTGGTATAAATGCTCTGACAGTTCCCTTTTTTAGTAAAAGTTTTTAGTCCAACGGATGAGAGAACGTGTCTATAAAACTTTGGGTACCAGTGTAATTTACTGAGCTGGATCTTTAAATCATTTTAGTGGTGAGCCAGATCGGGGTGAGCCGAATTTCAGCCAATCACAGCGCGGCATTTCATAAAATGCTGTGCTCTCATTGGTGGAAAGTTGGCTCACCCCGATCTGGCTCACCACTAAAATGATTTAAAGATCCTGCTCTGGCCAAGGTCCCATTCCTCACTGCGAATATGAGGAAACCCTTTTCTAACCTTTTAAGGAGAAATATTATGTGTAGGATGAACTTTTTTACCATAAAATCCTTAAGAACACTCCAATAAAATTTAAAAAGAATCGTCCCGAGAAAAATTAATAAGAAACAGTTTTAATTCTTAGAGCTTTGAAACAGGCAGGGAGGGGACAATGAGCTGTTTATTACACTAGTCCCCAAAGTTTTATAATAACGTTTTCTTATTTGTTTACTTATCAACTTTGGGAACTTTAATAATTTTTCATTCGTTGATGTTGAAGTTGATTGTTCAAACGTTTTAGCCACTAATTTTAATCTAAAGGAGGGGTAATTTTGTGTAGCATAATTGGGGATGTACATTTTATAAGCCATTGTTTTTACCTTTAGATCCCTGGTTTTGAAAGCAATGGAATTTAATTTTCAATGAATGGAAGTTTATAAAGAGGAAGTCTCAAATATAAAATAAGGGCTATGAATAGATAAGAAAGTTAGGGATCTCAAGGGATAAGACAATGGCCGTTAAATTAATGTACACCCTCAATGATGATACACAAATAACCGTTTCTGTGGATTACAATTAGTGGTTGAAACGTTTGGACACCCAAATAAATAAACCATCCAATCAACATAGTATGATAGAACCAAAGGTTGTTGAGCCTACTAATAAGAAAACGTTTTTAAAAACTTTGGGGACTTGTCTAATAAACAGACCAATGTCCCCTCCCTCCCTGTAGGAAAGTGCTGCCACTCTATACCTAAGTATTTTAACTGGACGTAAACCACAGTCAAATAACTTCCTTGTTTATTTACAGATTTTTAAAATACTGGAGTACAACCACTCTGAAATCCAATGTTTGCAATCATCTGAATAAGCAACTGTTTTTGGGGGGGCTGCAAATACTTAAACATATTACAGTTTATTACAGATTACAGTTTATTGTTGTACCCATTACTGTAGAAGTTTTAAAGAAATTTTAAAGATTATCAAGGGCTGCTTAAAGTCGAATTTACCCAGGATGTTTGTAGCATTGGACCTTAAATTACAATGGTTCCCAAAAATTTTTAACCATCTTATTTTATTTTTAAAAACTTTGGTTTCTTTTATTAAATATGATTAGTTTAATAAAAACTAGTAGTTTCCAAAATTTTCAACATATAATTTCAATATACAGAAGTGAATTTTGTTTATCATCATTATGGTGATATATCAATTTATCGTCCATTGTCTTATCCTTTAAGGTCCCCGAGATGTAACCCCATGGCTACATCTTGTGTACGCGCCTGTAGTCAATCAATCAAAGAAATTTTCCAACAAAATAAAATGAAAGAGTTTGACATGGTGAAATATGATTTCTTTACCTTGATATTTCATTCTAATATTTGTACAAAATAATTGACAGAACAAGGATGACATTATTTATAGATGCAAGGAGGTTCATAAATTTACTAAATTCTAAAGTAATAGAGGGTAGATAACCTCCCAGAGCAGAAATATCCTTAACAATAGAGTGAGGAGCTCGTTAGCCAGTAAAAAGATGTTAATTTGTCTATATGTCTGTCTGTAAGTCAAAAAGCTTGACTGAACGCGCTACAATTTTGTGGGTAACTTTGCATTGATTCAGGGCAGGTTTTAGGCTTTTTACGAGGGGGAAAGGTAGCCCCTAGAGGCCATTGTATAATATTCTGCCTTTGTAATTATTGTCATCTTGACATTGTGCTGTTAAAACGGACTTGTGAAATTTTTGGTGATATTTATGAATTTTCAAGTTTATACCTCATCATCATATGAATCTTCATGCACGATTTTGTATAGATACGATGGTTCTAACTTACGATAAAAGCTACTCGTAAATATAGAAAAGATTCGCATTTAAAAATACTCATAAGATTAGAAAGAAAAGCTTTTCATAAAAAAAAGTTCCAAACTCAAGGGCAAAGAACTAAAAGTACTTGAATTGTAAATGAACCCGAGGCTAATTGGCTCCAATAAGAGGCGGAGTCTAAAGACTAATTGTTGCACACAGTAACAGCAGACTTGTTTGGTTCCATCACAGTACTCCTATTTAGACTGCAGCAACTCCATAACTAAGATTTGTACTTTCGTCCGTCTGACAGAGCATAACATAAAATAATTATAACATTTCAACTTTTTTGTCAAACGATAGGAGTTAGAGAAAGTTTTTAAAAAGCTAAAAATAAGAAGAAATGATTAATGTAAAATATAGAGAGGACATTATAGAGAATGGAAGGCTTTAGGTCATACATGGATAAGGAACTAATACTGTATTTGGCTCGGCACATCCCACGAGCAGAGTAGTAATTTTTACGACTATTTATATAAGGGTTAGTCATTAAAATCAGACAACCAAAATCAAAATGATAGATGGACATAAAAACTTTAATATATGATTCACTGTATACTGACATAATGGTGCTTTCATTGTGATTACTATGAGAATAAAGACTCTAGGAAGAGACTATTGTAAAATTCCTTACCTACATGAAAACCATCAAATAATTCACCAAAATGAAATTTTTTTAAAGAATCTTAAAGTGACTTTACTCTACAGGTTTCTTGTTTTGTCAGTTTGTCTACAAAGATCTTTTATCGCATCGCATTATTTCCGCGGATGTTGAAATAAAAAAAAATATAAGATTAAAACCAGCTTCATTAGTCTAAGATGGCCAAAGGACCAAGCTTACATAACAGGTATTAATATTATGCTATTTATCTTAGTATTCGTGAAAAATTGTCTGTAATACGATGGCTAGAACCGTTTCTTATGCTGCGGGTATTAATCGTTTTTGAAGCCATACTGGAATAATTTTTCTATTCTATTTTTGATTGCTTTGTTCTACTGTTTTTTCTTATGTCCATTTCTTATTGATTTCCTTATTTAAACATCGTCTAATAATTAAAAATTTTAAATCCTTAGCATAAATTCATCAATTTTTAAACATATGAACTTTTACCAAATTTTCATTGATTGAATTTTAGTCAATACCCGCTAAAAATTTGCCTTTCTTCTGTTGAACTCATTTTAAAAAATTTAACTTATCCAGGGAATATGATTTACCGATTATTTTTGGATGGGTATCTTTATTTTTATAATGTAATATGTCAGTTTTATTTTTTTATCAGAGATATTAGTGCTAGATTTGCTTTCTTTATGGATATAATTATCTTTGTTTTAATTTTCTCGTTATATTTATTGAAAATTTACCAATCAGATCATGTTTTAAAGATTTTTAATCCCAATATTTTTAATTACTTGGCATAAAATTTCTTTAAGTAAAAATATTTTTAAAATCATATTAGGAAATTTAAAAGTTTATATATGGCAAATTATAGTATATTAAATATGTATTTTTCAGGTTTTTGACTTCTAATTAAGCAAGGACGTTTATGCAATAAAAAGTTTTTTTAAAACTTAAGATAGAAAGTATTGCCTCGTATAGACGTACTGAATTTCTGATAACGGTTATAGAGTTGCTTCGCTTTCTAAATCATACCTAAAGTGTTATAGGAATCATCTTGCAAAGTTTAAAATCGACAGGACTATTCTAACATATCTACAATTAACAAAAAGTGCTAACCGTTACAGTTGAATACAGAAAAAAGACATGCTTTTATGTTTATGATTTGATTACAGAGAAGCATCGCTTATAAATTTTACCTTGTTGTCGAAGGAATCCTTATATCAAAAAAAATAAAAGGCATGTTTAAGTGGACGTACTGAATTTCTAGTAACGATTATAGAGTTGCTTCGCTTTCTAAATCGAACCTAGCTATTATGGGAATCATCTGGCAAAGTTTGAAATCGATAGGGCAATTCTAACAAGTCTAAATTAACGAAAAGGCTTTCTGTTAAGAAAGGACGAACAGACCGACCTTCGCTTCGCTTTTAAAAATAGATTTATGTTGGGTGGTAACTATTTTTTTTCCTCTACCCACCACAGATGCCTAACAAGGATGATAACATCCATAAAAGCAAAGCACTGAAACGGTAGGACAAACGGACATTAACACTTGTATAGTGTCAGAACTGAATAATCAGAATATAAAAGTATAAGAGTCGAAGTTATGTTACTTAACCTAATATCCTTGGGTGTTTGGACAGAGAAGGGTGCGTAACAGTCATCCTTAGTTCTCCTGAATTGCTGGACCTAGACCTACACCAAGTCGAAAAGGTCCTGGACTGTAATCCCGCCCGTTCGAGGTAAACGAGATAATAAGAGTCGAAGCAAAATTGTTAGTAAATTTGTTGAAAAACTGCTTGATACAGGATAATGTTTATGGACATACTTACATTTTTTAAATTGATTATAGAGTTGCTTCGCTTATAATATTGTACTTTGTTGTCTCAGGAATCTATATACCAAAAATCAGATCAAACGGATGATTAGATCACATAAAAATTAGTTGTTAAAAAAAGTAGAAAAATCGACATGTTTCAAATGGACGTACGGACATTCTGGTAGTGATTATAGAGTTGCTACGTTTTCTGAATCGTACCAAACTACTACAGGAATGACCATGCAAAGTTTGAAATCGATAGGACAATTCTAACATGCCTAAATTAACGAAAAAAAGCTATCTATATCGGACGGACGGACGGACGTACGGACTGACCTTAATTATAGAAAAGCTTCGGTTTTAAAAATCATTGAAATATTTGTAAAATCTTTACAATCAAAAGTTTTATATATGTTATATTTTTCACAAGGGATCCAATTTTTCCCTTCATCCACGTATAGTTAGTTGGACAATTGAGGTTTTAAAATTAGAGGTTAGATGTTAATATTTCTTAACCTATTCAAACTTGTTGCTTTTTTCTAACATTTAAGACACTTTATTATAATTACTAGCGGCTACGCCCCTAGAAGCCTCTAGGGACACCTAAGGTAGGAGGGGGAAAAGTCGACCTCATCCCATTTTAAATTTGAGTTTCAAAAAGGTAAAAAAAAATATTTTTTTTTGGGGGGGGGGGGGATTTTTTGGTTTTTCGGGGGGTTGGGGGTGTCCCACCCCCCAAGAAAATAGCTTAAAACCACCACAGGACCAATAGGTAGATACCCTGAAGAGTAGAATCCGATCGGTTCAGTGGTTACCGAGATCTTAAGGGACAGACAGACAGACGGACAGACGGACAGACGGACAGACAGACATCGTTCTACTTTGTATTAAAGATTATGGGGGGGGGGGGGGGTAGGCATTTTCAATACCCAATGGGAGACCATACACTTATTGAATTGTAATAGAGCTCCAATTATTCACCCCGGGGAAGGAGGGGACATTGGGATGTTTCTTACACCAGTCCCCAACGTTTTATATTAACGTTTTCTTATTCGTTGGCTTAACATCTTTGGAGACCTTTATTGAATTTTAATTGGTTGGTTCATGAAGTTAAGTGTCCAAACGTTTCAACCACTGATTCTAATCTACAGAAGAGGTAATATTGTGTATCATCATTGGGTATGTACAGTACATCAATTTTTTCAGCAACCACGCACTAATACTTTAAAAAGGTAAGAAAGTGTCTAATTTTCTATCGTCTGTTGTTTATCCCTCTTCTACTCACCTACCCATCCTATAATCCAACCCATTCATTAGAGATTGTAAATGGCGGATTTTTGGCTCATATAAATGCAAACTAGTGCAAATTGGATGTGCAAATAGAACATCTAATTATTCAATCTTGTAGATAAAGTCACTCGGCCCGACAATCGCAGCTGTAATCAACGGCCACATATAATTAAAATCTAATAGTTTATTTGCTTTTAATAGCAAGATTTATTTCCATGTGAGTTTAATTTTAAGTATCTTTAAAGATTTAATAGTGCAAGTGGGGGAAGGGTCATTGGGCTGTTTATTACACTAGTCCCCAAAGTTTTATAATAATGTTTTCCTATTTGTTGGTTTAACTTTTGGGACTTTCGATTAGTTGGTTCATTAAGTTGAGTGTCCAAATATTTTAACCATCAATTGTAATCTGCAGAAGGGGTAAATTTGTAAATAATCATTGGGGATTTACATCAATTTATTGGCCATTGTTTTATCCCTTTAGATCCCTAATATAGTGCAAATTTTAGTTTTCAACATTGTATGATAACTTGCAAAATGGACAGACATGGGATTTCGCACATATAACAAAACACAAATTTGCACGAAATTTGGCCATTTTGCATTCAGGGAAGAATGGGTAAGTTTGTCCAAAATGGTGGCATATCAAAATTTCCAAAAGCTGTAATTTATTAAATGCTTCGCTACTTTATAACTAAGGCGTGTCTGTATGTCTCTCCACAATATCAGTTAGGATATTTTGCTTCTATTGACCGATTTTAAAATCTTAAAATATTTAAATGAATATTTATAAACATTATATTATTAAGTTATTTTTAATACCTATTCAAATTAGTAAGTATGTTAAGCAAATTATGTTAGTTTTTTAGCAAGTTTAGCACTAATGTATATTATAAACCTACTTTCTAACAGTGCTTTAAACTTTACTAGCGGCTACGCACCTAGAGGCCTTTAGTGGCACTTTTTAATTTTAAATATCTGACTCGATAAATAATTTTTCTATGTTAAAATCATCTGTTTTTTATTTATGTTAATTTATTACTTTACATAGCTATTCCTACATTTACAACATGCATAAGATTTTATGGTTGTATAGTAAACTAAAACTTATAACATATAACAAGAACAATTACAAACAAGCAATGGATCAAAATTGAGGGGGCAATTGTTCTATGGGATAATAAAAATACTCCTCTTTTAAAAAGTAAATTGAAAAAAAGGGAAGGTTTTTTTTCAATAATCCCTGTCGGGGGCCCTAACCCTACGAGGCCACACAGTACCCCATATATTCTTTGTTGCCCCTTAACCACAGCTGAAAAGCACGTATAGGTTTCGTGATT
The DNA here is from genome assembly GCF_053477335.1 of Acartia tonsa. Lineage (NCBI taxonomy): Eukaryota > Metazoa > Arthropoda > Copepoda > Calanoida > Acartiidae > Acartia > Acartia tonsa. Next base: position 8,490,068 of record NC_137264.1, read on the forward strand.
TTTTTCCAAATTAATTTCGTTGTTGGTATAAGCAGTGTTCGTGTGCTAAATTAGACATTTTGAGCAAAACCGCCAAATATTTTATATTATTTTGTAATAATTGAAATGAATTCATGGGCGAGCTCTTTTAGAGATTTAAAGTAACATATCAACAAATATAAACTTTTTATTTTTAAAATTAAACCAGGGATGTAGGGAACATTAGGCTGTTTAATAAATTAAACCCCTAAGTTTCATAATATCGTTATCTTATTCATTGGCTTAACATCTTTTCGGACTTTAAATTTTGATTTCTTTGTTCATTAAGCTTAGAATCTAAACGTTTCCACCACAAATTGTAATCTACAGAAGGTGAAATTTTGTGTATTATTATTTGGGATAAACATCAATTAATCAGCAATTGTCTTATCCCTTTAGAACCCTGATAAAGAACAGTTAATGTGTGACAACTTACTTTTTGTAAAAATAATGATCAATAATATTACTAATTATACTCAGGGAGGGGAGACAGTGCAGGTTGAATTAATTTACAACAGTTCTTTCCCCCAAAATATTACCTACTAGATAAAAATTTCATACAGCCAATACCTTATTCATGAATCATTATTCAAAGAACACGTCCTGACTTCTGTGATTTTTATTTATTTTTAGTTCGAAAATTTGATTCACCGGGCAATTTTCTTCCTTTTTTGTTGCGTTTTAGTACCTTAAAACCAATTTAATTTAAATAAAAAAACTTAAATTACTTCAAAAATAAGAGGTCTACGATCATTTTACATCTACTACTTACTAAAAGCACCGACTAGCTGTTTAAAAATATAACAAAAGTTCTTTAAAACAATAAAGAACAAATTTACGGTGATTTCATCTATTTTAACCATGCTATATTTGTATGAAAAATAAGATGAGAATTTCGGTTGGTCGGTGAGGTTTCAACACTAAATCTATAAATATAGATTCATAACCCATACAACTACTTGGAACCAGTGTTGGGGACCTTTTTCGTCTGCTGGCAAATTGATTTCAGCGCTTTCTTATCGACTTGGCTGTGTTAATATTCTAGACGCTATTGGCTGATATTCAAAGTCCCAATTGAAAGTCGGCACAGGGTCCACGTGGTGGGGACATTAAGTTATTTAACCCCTTCCCCCTCTATTGTTTTACTCTAATATTGTAACTTAGCTCCGATTTAACAGAATTGGCTTTAAAAATGGGTTAGGCAAAAAATCCTCTAATTTAAACCTATAAGAAAAAGACAAGTAGTCAATTATAATGTAGCCACGCTTAAGACATCACAAAAACTATAGTTAACAAACAACGGATATCTTGTATTATATCAAAGTTTTTGCTGCCATTGTTTTCTTAAATTTTCTGAAAAACCCTAATTATTTTCTTATAGCTACTCATACATCATAAAACCCTAATTAAGGATACTTTAATAGGATCATAAAAATGTTCTAAATAATATAACAAATTACTAGTGGTTTCACCTGACCTTTTTTAACTTCAGCAAAATAGCTTAAAACCTGCCCAGTACTTTACTAAAAATATAGCTATGATCGATGATTATTTTTCTAAGAATTATTGGAAATACAGCATGCATCCTGATACTTTATTGTGTAGTTTTATAGAATTTAATAAGAATTCTTCTTGAAATTTGTATTGCAATATTCATTTCTTCAGATTATATTGGAAATTCAAGAATTTAAATTCTAGATAGTTAGAAGCCAAACCAATAAGACCTAAGACTGGAATGTTTGTTAAGTTTTAACAATTTACGACCTCAATGTAGGGACTTGAAAAGACGTACAAAGACTAAAAAGGCATGGTAAAATATGTTTACTTAAATTAAATACGGTGGTAGCTTTTACAATAACATTTTCTTATTTGTTGGCTTAAGAACTTTGGGGACTTACATACTTACGTTAATATAGTACATGCGGTGGTAGCTTGGCAAATCAGAGAGAGATAGCACTAATCCCCATAGTTTTACAAATACGTTTTCTTATTTGTTGGCTTAACAACTTTAGGGGCTTTAGAGAATTTTGATAGGTTAGTTCATTAAGAGACTTGAACAGATGTTTAAAGAAGTATCGTAAAATACGTTAATATAGTACGTGCGGTGGTAGCTTGGCAAATCGAAAATCCCCATAGTTTTACAAATATGTTTTCTTATTTGTTGGCTTAACATCTTTGGGGGATTTAGTGAAATTTGATTGGTTTGTTCATAAAGTTGAGGTTTCATACGGTTCAACCACTTATTATACACATGAACATAAATGTCCCTTTTTTCAGATTTAGCATTCCTATTTTCAATCAACTAGAGGCTACGCCCCAGAAGACTCTAGATGCATTTTAGGGGGGGGGGGGGGAAGTTTAACCCCCCCCCCCCTTTAATTTAAAAGAAAAAAGATAAAAAATAGATTTTGGAAGGCAGGTCATTTGTTTCTAGGTTTCATTTCTTTTTGGAGGGTGGTTGTACCCCACCCCAAAAATAGTTATGAACATTCCCACGGCTTATGAGACGCTAATCTGTAAAGAAGAATCATATCGGGTCAGCACTTTGGTACAGACTGACAGCCACATACATAGATATCCTGTTACTTTTATAAAAGGATTGAATAAATTAAACTAAATTGGAAAATAATTTTAAATTTCTCCTTACCTCATAAATTCTTTTAGATTTACATATAAAATTAACATTATCCTTATACTAAAGTAACAGGATGTTTGTTTGTGTGTGTGTCTGTGTGTACCGAAGGATCTCGCTAACCGCTGAACCGATCGGGTTCTTCTTAACAGGGTAGCTTCTCATAGGTCCCGGGAAGGTTTATAACTATTTTCTTGGGGGGTGAGACACCCCCAACCCCCCCAAAAAATGAAAAATCCTTCCCCCCAAGTTTTTTTTTAAAATCTTTAAACTAAAATTAAAAATGAGGGGGGGGATGCCCCCCCCCCCAAAAAAAATGAAAAATCCCCCCCCCAAAAAAAAAAATTTTTACTTAGGGGCGTAGCCGCTAGTACACAGATAAAGAAATGTTATCTACTTTCTTGAAAATTTAGGTTGCTGATATTGAACTCATTTATTGGCCATTTCATTCATCCAGTAGGAGGAAAAGGAATATGGTAAAGGTGGTGGGTTGAGGTTTCGTAATTTTAGCACGCTACGAGTGTTACTTTATAAGAGAACATGAAAATTAGTGTAACAACCAAATAATAATAAATCCATTATTATAGATTTTTTGAATGGCGTATTAATCGTCAGAGTAAACAATGCTAGAAATAAATTATTTTAAAGCCCCTAGAGACATTTTTTATGATAAAAATATAATGGTATAGTTAGTCATACTTAGAAATTTTTAAAATCCTTTAAAATTTAATAAAAAGAACTTGGTAAAATTTTTGAGCCAATTTGAATCAAATTTTGGTATTGAACCCTTTTTTCCCAAGATATAACTTTTTAGTGTACATGTAAGTAAGAAATAATGTAAAGCGTTAAAAACTATATTTTGCATACGCGAAGGATTTAGGATATTCTGGTGATCCAAAAAGTATGGTAACTTTTTGCTTATGTGTATTAAATTGTCGCAAATCGCAATTCGAATATATTCAAATTTTGAAATAAAATTGCTCATAAAGTAGGAATGAACGATATTCATAAATATCGCTTTCAAAATGTTGCAATTTTAATGTTTTATCATTGTTTTGTAAAAACCCTTGGCTGATTTTGAAGACATGAAATTATAAAGAGATTTTACCAGGGAGAAAGGGACGATAAAGTTTCGATTAATCTACAACCATTCTCCCCAAATAGTAACAAACTACCCCATTTCAGGGAGGGAGGGGACATTGGACTGTCTATTACACTAGTCCCCATAGTTTTATAGTAACGTTTTCCTATTCGTTGAACTAACAACTTTGGGGACTTAATTCAATTTTAATTGGTTGGTTTATTAAGTTAATTGTTCAAACGTTTCAATCACTAATCTAATCTACAAAAGGGACAATTTTGTGTACCATCATTGGGATTGTACAACAATTTTTCCCTTTGTCTTATCCTTTTCGATCCCTTACTTCATTTAGACATAAAGATTTTTGTGAAAGAATTATTTAACGTTCATTGTCCTTACACCTTTATCCCCGACTAATATGCAAATATCTGAGGAACAGATAGCTGAGGGCTCATACATGCTAAAAAGCGATGGAAAGATATTTAGGAAACAAGAACGCGCGTTTTATTAGCTTCACATCTAATGCAAAGAAAATAAATATAAGAAACTTGAAACATTTTGATTGAGGGGGGACAATGGGTTGTTTATTGCACTAGTCTCCAAAGTTTTGATAAAATATTTTTTTTTGTTTGCTTAACCTATTTGGTGGCTTTCACTGAATTGCAATTGGTTGGTTTATTAAAATGAGTGTTCAAACGTTTCAACCACTAGTTTTATTTACAGAAGGGGTAATTTTGTGTGTCATCATTGGGGATGTACATCTTTCTTTATTTTAAAGGAAGACTGCAAGAAATACATCGATGTAACTGCTGAAAGACTGCCACAAGTAGACCCAATATCCTAAATTTGAAGCCTTCAGCTTTAATAACAAAAAAGTTGTAAGCATTTTAAAATGACATTTTATGTACAATGAAAATTTTGAAAGATTTTCATTGCTAATGTTGGAAATTTTGAAATTAAACTGCGTGGCTTAGAAACAAAATTATAAGCTTATTTTTGTCATAAATTAAGGTTGCCAGTAACTAATCATATTTTTACAATAATAATACCTATTGTTATAGTCAATATATTTTTCAAATTTAAGTTTAACTTGCGTTGTACAGAAGGTGGTGTAGTATTTCCAGCCAATCAGAAGGCTTAACAAGCTCACCAACCAATCACAGCTGAGCTTGAGCTTAGTACATTTGTTTCCGCTATGATTTTTCTTCCACAAACGCAATTTAAACCAAATTTTTTTCACAGATTTAGACTATTAAATGTGGTGTTTGTAATGCAAAAATGTAATCAGATACCGGCAACCTAAGTTTCTGACAAAGATAAGGTTATAATTTTGTGTCTGGGCGACGTAATTTAATATTGTTTTTTTTTTCTATTATGAGCAATGAAAATCTTTTAAAATTCTCATTGTACATAATGCCTAGAACTTTTTTGTTATTGAAGCTGAAGGCTTCAAATTTGGGGTTTTGGGTCTACATGTGGCAGCCTTTTAGCAGTAAAAGCGTGGTGTTTCCTGCAGGCCTCCTTTAAAGCACCGAACCGATTAAGTTCACTATTTTAGGAAAGCTTTACATAGTTCTCAGAATATATTTAGACCATTTTATTGGTAAATAAACGTTTTGGTCGTATATTTCCCCTTTAAATTAAGGTTTTCTTAATGCTAAATTCATTAGAGTGAAAAAGTCCTTTTTGTGTATAAGCAATTATTTGAAATATTGTATTTCGGTGAACATGGCACCCTCCTCTCGGCCTTGTGTAGTTTAGCTGGGTGTTAAATGTAAACTAGATTTTTGTACGTTTTATATATAATGAATAACTTAGTTTTTATATATACAGAGATTGAGATAGAAAAAGATATTAACTTACATTGTCTTATCCCCCATGAAAAATTCAAAGTACAAAAAAGGGTTAAATTGAAAGTAAAATTGGTGCACTGTTTATCTCACGTATACAAAAATACTCTAAAGGCATATACTAAAAGAGCACTCTAATTAGTATATACTCTAATTGAGGTATTCAACTTTTTTGTAGGAAAAAGTAAGTCGGTGGTTACTAATAAAGATGCTACACATTTAAAATACAGCCTTCTATCTTTCCCCCAGAGAATTTTAATGTTCTCAAGACGTTACTGATCAACGGATCAAAAAGAGTTGGTTTGACTAGTTGGAAATATAAGAACGATTCCTATGCTACGTACAGGTAGGGAGCTACGTGGTAAAATGTCCCATCTGAGTTAAAACTTGATTTGCGAGTAAAGTTTGAGACATTTTACCACCTAGCTCCTAAATTATTTGTAGCACAGAAACCGTTCTTACATTTCCAAAAAAAGACTTCATAGCGGTTCTAACGGCATGCGTAATATTTGTCTACTATTAACACAAGCCGCGCAATTTGAAATTAAAAAATGTACCCGGTTCTTTTTGCACACCCTATTCTCTAATATTTAGTAACTAGCGGCTTCGCCCCTAGCCTCTAGGGGCTTTGCCCCAAGAGGTTATCAAAAAAAAATTAAGGTGAAATTCGTAAAAGGACCAAGGAAATCTCCTGCAAAAAAGAAAAAATAAATAAAAATGGGGGGGGATTTTTTGTTTTTTGGGGGGTTGGGGGTGTCCCACCCCCCAAGAAAATATCTTAAAACCACCACAGGACCAGTAGGTATATTCCCTGAAGAGTAGAGCCCATTCGGTTCAGCGGTTACCGAGATCTTAAGCTTCAGACGGACAGACAGACGGACAGACGAACAGACGGACAGACAGACGGACAGACAGACGGACAGACATCGTTCTACTTTGTATTATAGAAAGTTTTACATCAGTTGGGAAATTTTAACGCGTAGCTCCTTACCTATGCGTAGCACAGGAATCGTTTTTATATTTCCAAAAAATAGACTCCATAGCGGTTCTAACGGTATGCCTACATTTTTTCTACCATTAACACAAGCCACGCAATTTGAATTTTAAAAATCTACGCATTTTTTTGCTCACCCTTTATATGTGTTAAGTAATTTGATTGTTTATCAAAGTGAAATTGTACACTTATTGATGGTAATAAAAGATCAAATATACATCTTATTATTTCTAATTAGTAGTTGTATAGATATGCCGAGGGTGAGAGATAATATTTCATATATAATTGACAAAATATAGTTAGTTCTATCATTTAAATTATCATATTATTTATATTTTTCCTATAGTTTTATGTTTAATTACCTTAAATTTGATTATGGAATAGTTATTTCTCGCATCGTATTATAGACAGCTTTCCGCGGATATAGAATGTATCATTATAAGATTAAAACCAGTTTTTTTAACCCGAGTTGCCGAAGGCACCGGCTAAAAAAACTTGTTTTAATCTTATGTTTGTACATTTTTATATTCGTAGAAAGTTGGATATAATACTATGCTAGACATAGTTTTTTCGCATGGATGAGAACCGGTTCCTATCTACCGGATTCGAATGAATACGAGAAACATTATTCTAAATATGAATATATTATGATTAGTTAAACAATTTAGTTGACATTGATATGGCTAGTTTACGGAGGATTAAACATTCCAGAAATTTATCCTCAGCTGGTAAACACAAGAACAGGAGTTATGCAAAGTCATCCTAGAAATATACAACATGCAGGTTTTTTATGTTAATTGTTTATAACTATTTTGTCTTTTATTACATTCATTAATTATTAAAATTTAAAATACATTTTTATTATTAAGTATGTAATAATACAATATGTATTAGGCATGCCCTTGCAAGCCAGCCAGGGGACTAATCCGCAACTGGCTCGGTGGTATTGGTACCACATGATGTCAAATAAAAAAGATGGTAAAACTGTCCAAGCCAAAAAAAAACCTGAATAGCAGGCTTTATTTTAGTTCAGATTAGATAATCCATTCAGATCCTGTATGGAAAGATTTATAATACATTGATATATTTTAATTGTTATTTGATCAGTGTTTAACAATTACTTTGTGTTCTGAAACCCTTAACAGGAATTGTTTCTTTTTAACTTAAACAAAATCTAATTAATTATATTTTTTAGCACTTGAGTGTAAAGAAGGTTGGACTGAAAATCCAGAATCAGGTAAGCTAAAGCACTTATAAGTTCTCAATACATTTTAACAATAAGTTTTAATTCAATTCCAGAATCATGTTACAAAATTTTGAATGAAAAAGTAAAATGGCCAGATGGTAAAACAAAGTGTGCCTCACTAGCAACAGGATCACAGTTGGCATCTATTCTTACCCCTCAAGAAACTGAATTTGTAAAAAGTGAGTTGGTATATTAAAGTTGTTATAATTATGTCCTCAACAATATTGAAACATAAATTTTCAGTGTTGCCAGCAGTTTAAGGCAACTGCCAGTAGTTGACATAACAGTAGTTGCCATAAATTGCAGTCAAAGAAGATGTTCAATATTCCTAGAGTCCAGAAAGGATACCTGGAATCTAAAGATTGCTTATACACTTCTTTTTCTAAACAACATTTAACTTTCTTGATTATGAGATATTTCAGTATTCTATCTACTTTTAATGCATTGTTGAGGTCATAAGATAGACATTGAAAAATATTTTTTGTTAGATTATAGTGACTTAAAAATGTTATTCTAATTTAGATTTTTTAACAAATTCCCACTTGACTAACAGTGAGAGATATGTGTGGCTTGGGGGAAATGATATCCAGACGGAGGGGACTTGGCAATGGGTTGATGGTAAACAAGGTAAATTTTTAAAATTAAAGCTTTTCTATAATTAGGGTCGGATCGTCCGTACGTCCGTCCGTCCATAACGGATAACTTTTTTCGTTAATTTAGGCATGTTAAAATTGTCCTATCGATTTCAAATTTTGCATGGTGATTCCTTTAGTAGTTAAGTACGATTTAGAAAGCGTAGCAACTCTATAATCATTACCAAAATGTCCGTACGTTCATTTTAAACATGTTGCTTTTTTTACTACTTTAACAACAAATTTTTATGTGATCTAATCATCCGATTGATCTGATTTTATGGTATATTCATTCCTGGGACAACACAGTATAATGTTATAAGCGACGCAACTCTGTAATCAAGTTCAAAAATGTAAGTATGCCCATGAACATTATCCTGTTTTAAAACAAATTTACTGACAATTTTGCTTCGACTCTTATACATTTATATTCTGATTATTCAGTTCTGACACTATATAAGTGTTAATGTCCGTTTGTCCTACCGTTTCAGTGCTTTGCTTTTATGGATGTAGTCATCCTTGTTAAATTTAGATTTATAATACATCATTTTATAATTGATTAATTTATTATAGTAACTTATACTAATTGGCAAAAACGTCAACCTAAAAAACCAGCACAAGATTGTATTATGGTAATATTATTAACCCCTCTGGACCTTTATCTGTTCTAAAGGGGGGTACATTATTCTTTAGTAGCGAAGTTACTCTATAATTTGAAATGTCGTACCGTCCGTCTGTCCGTCCGTCCGTCCGTCTGAGACAGAAAGGGGGAAACGTAATTTTCTTGGCTCCTATGAAAGATAGAGAGCTGAAATTTTCAGGGATTAAATTTGTTACCAATCTTCATATTTTCACCAAGTTTCATTAAGATTCGTCAATTCGTTGAGGTGCTAGATCTAATCCTATATTTTAAAGTTTTCATGAATTTCTCAACTCCTATTCAAGATAGACGGCTGAAATTTTCAGGGATTGAATACTTTCATATTCTGCATGCTTTTATTAAGTTTTATTAAGATTTGCTTATTGGTTGGGGTGCTAATTCGATTCCTAGATTTTTAAGTTTTCATGATTTTCATTACACCTATTCAAGACAGATATTTATAGGGATTATATAAGTTAACAGTTTACATATTCCCACAAAGTTTCATTAAGATTTGCTTATTGGTTAAGGTGCTAGATCGATTCTTAGATTTTCAAGTTATAAATCTTACTAGATTTCGTGATTTTTTAGTTTAATGTTTTTTTTTATGAAACTGCAACATAGTTTATTTTCGAAGGGTATCCATCCATAATTTGTGCTTCGCTACTTATGGATGTTGTCATCCTTGTTTTTTGTTTTCCTCCTATCTTTTAATGTTAACTGTAACAAACTGCCACTTTTAGTATAGGATTTTAAAAGTATGCTTAAAACAACTTTAACCCTTAACGGTCAGGACCCCTCATGAATCTGTATCCATTGGTAGAATGGTATTGTGGTGGCATTAACATCCCTCTCCCACTGTTTTCTCAGCTACTATTAGAGGTAGAAGGCTAATGTAGCTTTCCTGATCTCTTTTTTACTTTTGTTTCTACCCAAACTATAAACCAATTATAGAAAATGATAAATTATCAGCTAAATTCAGAAACATTTTGAAATAGTTTAGAAAATTTAATAAACTTTTTGAATGATATTTCTAGGCTTATGAAGGTTGGAATTGGCGATGGGGTAGTGGCTCTTGTCATCACAAATACTATGCTCTGTGCAAGATGCCACTGGAATCTAATTAAACTATTTTAATTTCTGATATAGTATAATAGTGTCAATGTTTTTGATTTAAATAAGATTATAACGAGTTTTGCTTCTTCACTTTATTACTTGTATTATTCAGGGATCTAAAGGGATAAGACAATAGCCAATAATTTGATAATCAAATTTTGATGTACATTCTCAATGGTGCTACACAAAATCATCACTTCTGTATATTACAATGCCTTTGAATACAGATATCCTAGATGCTAGGAGCGCAGCGCTAGTTTTATATAAAAACAGCTTCATTTACTTTTTTTTCCTAAACTTTAGAATAGGATTCATTTGTTCATACGTTTCGTTCATCCATATGACATAGTCACTTGACTAAAATTAGTTTTTTATAAATTTTCATTGTAAATTTTATCTTTAATATTTTCTAACATTTGGATACTTTTAAGTCGTTTTATTTTTCTGCAATTTTTGCTATATGTTTGCATAGAATAAATAGTAGAATAAACGTAATATCAATAACAGATTAGTTTACAAAATATTTCTGAGTCAGGAAATTTAAAGTATTTTAAAAGTACATTTTAACAAGGATAACAACATCCATAAGTAGCGAAGCTCAAAAATTATGAATGGATATTGGGAAAAAATACAAAAAAACATTTAATGTTTAACATGACAAAATAGGTAAAACAGGAAACCTTTAAAATCACGAAAACATAAAATCTAGGAATTGATCTAGCGACCCAATTAACAGACAAATCTTTATGAAACTTAATGGAAATTCAGCCGTCAATCCTGAATAAGAATCGAGAAAATCAAGAAAACCTACAAATCTAGGAATCAATCTAGCACCCTCATTAATAGACAAATCTTATCAAACTCATAAATATAATAAAATTGATTAATCTCTAAAAATTTCAGCCCTCTATCTTGAAAAGGAATTGAGAAAATCACGAAATCGATCTAGCACCCCAAATAAAAGACAAAACAATGTATAGATTAGATGGGCATATGTCATAAGAATCTTCCCTACAATTTTCATCTGTCTATCTTGAATAGTAGCCGAGAAAATCACGTTTCCCCCAATTCATTAATTACGGACTGACGGATAGACGGACGGACAGGCAGACGGACGGATGAACGGACATTTGGAATTATAAAGTAGCTTCGCTACTAAAATGGATATTAATATCCTCCTATCTCCCTGCATTACCCCCAAGTTATGGGTCAGCAAGATTTATATAGATTTTGCATTAACATAATGGAGCTTTTATGCAGATTTATTACAGTTAAGCTTTCCTATAATTAGTATATGTCTGGTAGAACTCCTGTTACCAGAGATCTAAAGGGATAAGTCAATGGCCGATAAATTGATATACATCCCCTATGATGAAACACAAAATTTTGATTGGTTGGTTTATTAGGTTGAGTGTTTTAAAGTTTCAATCACCAATTATAATCTACAGAAGGGTTAATTTTGTGCATCATCATTGGGGATAGACATTAATTTATCGACCATTGTCCTATCCCTTTAGATCCCTGTATCAGAATACATTGTTCTACTAATCTGTAAATTTTCTTTAGGGGCTTAGAAATGCATGTACAAATTTTGGCATATTATTAGTATTGCCAGGTATCTAAAAACTTACAATTAACAAAGTCTAGCATAAAAGATAACATAGAATATAAGTGAGATATCAAAGAATTTTGACGTTGCTACTCAGGAAGTGAGGGGATAATTGACTGAAAATCTTTTTCATAGTCTAAAAACTTTTTTATTAGATTTTGATTGGTTGGTCTCAAACTAGAAGTGGCTAAACTTTTAAACAAATAGTTACAGTATAAAGAATGAGTAATTTTGTTTATCATTATTGTGGAGTTATTTCCACTTATCGCCCACTGTCTTATACCTTAAGACCCCTGGCAGCTGTCCGTTTGTCCGATTTGTTAAGCATTTAATAGTTATTTCTTTCATCGTGTTATAAACCGCTTTCCGCGTATATAGAATCTTTAATCTTATGATTGTACATTTTTATATTCGTAGAAAGCGGCTTATAATACGATGCTAGACATAGTTTTTTCGTATGGATGAGAATCGGTTCCTATCCACCGGATTCGAATTAATACGAGAAATTTATTTTAAACAACTCGTGTTTTGATAGAAACTATTCTAATAATACTGAAATCAAAAACCATGAAAGGGCAATAAATGTATAAGTATAGACGTATAACCCAGACAGAACAACGCAGTAGTGGCTGATATTCAAAGTTTCCATCCAGTGGTTAGATTTACAAACAGCTCGTGTGCCCTCTAATTTTACTCTATAAACAATGTCCTTAATATGGATATGGAAGAAATCAATTTATAATTAAAATTGCTTGAAGCAAAACAAAGGAAAACATATGAAATTATTGACATATCATTATTTTATTGAGGACAATGATAGAAATTATGAAGAAAAAAATGATAAATAAAAAGATTCCATAGCGTTGTTACTCGGGGATCTAAAGGGATAAGACAATATCTGATAAATTAATGTACATCCCCAATGATGATACACAAAATTACCCCTTTTGTAGATAAAATTAGTGGTTGAAACGTTTGAACACTTAACACCTCTTCCCACATTTATTTTTAAAATAAATATAAAATAAGAGGAGAGGGGGTTCAGTGCTAAACAAGGTACTTTATCTGAAAGTATCATTAAAAACTACTTTGGAAACTATTTGTTTTTGAGATATCTTGTCCTGAGCTCTTGATGTTATAAATATATATTTTGGAAATCATTAAACCTGTCAAAAATTGATTTTATCATGTAGTGTGGAGTAAAAACAACAAAATAAATTTAGGTCCGATTTTTCAAAAATCTGAATTTCCGTCACCTTTTCTCATAGTTCCTAGCAAGCATCGAACTCCCCCCCCCCCTTATCTTTGATTTGAGATATATTTAAGAATATCTAGTGGGTTTATAAGCTCGACTAAGAACTTTGAGGGAAAAGCTGAATATTATTAACTGAAGGTTTAAGATTTGTTGACAATGACATTTTTTTACTACTAACGGCTGCGCCCCTAGCATCTAGGGGCTCTGTATTCGAAGGGATATGAAAGGGCAGAAAAATAACCTAAAACCATACCCAGACTTATTTATAAAAATAAAATAGCCTAAAACTACCTAGGGACCTATAAGAAGATGTACTGTAAGAGAGAACCATTTCGGTTCAGTGATTAGCGACAGAGATCCTTTTTATATATCATAAGGATAGCATTATAGATAATAAATTTGTATCTAACTACAAACAAAGATTAGTATACTTATTAACAATTTTGCAATTATACATATAGTTGTATCTAACTACAAACTAAGATTAGTATACTTATTAACAAATTTGCATTTATATATTTGTATCTAACTACAAACTAAGTTTAGTATACTTATTAACAACTTTGCAATTATATATTTGTATCTAACTACAAACTAAGGTTAGTATACTTATTAACAATTTTGCAATTATATAGTTGTATCTAACTACAAACTAAGATTAGTATACTTATTAACAAATTTGCATTTATATATTTGTATCTAACTACAAACTAAGTTTAGTATACTTATTAACAACTTTGCAATTATATATTTGTATCTAACTACTGTGTTGGAATGATTTTCTTGTATTCCCTGGCAAGTTCGAACCCATTAATTCCCTTTTCCTTACACCAGAGAATGAGTGTGTTACGCGGCATTCCTAACTATCTCCGCGCGTCGCTTGTAAACAAACAAAGAGCCGCGCATTTTTCCTTTGATGATTCCCATGTGAAGAGCTACGTGAATAAAAATAATGTATTGGTTGAATATACATGCGCTCTAATCCGTGGAAGATCTCAAATAAGCCTTCCTGCTTAGTTTGACATCATATGTGGTAAGAATTTATCTTTAATTCTTAATAATAAGTGTAGTATGGTATATTTTTACGAAGAAATTTAAAACATTAATTTTTCAACAAATAGACCATTTAACTGCTAACTTTTGACATACGAATATTTTCCTTAATTTTATTGATCATTTGAATCTAAAATTATCAATTTCTGATGTTATTTAATATGTTTCGTGCCAATTTAAAGTTTTTTAGAAATTTTATATTTTTAATTAAATTGAAATCACGCAACCTCGATCTTACAAAAATAATAAACCATTAATATTATATAATTAATTTTTATATTTTTGTTTTAGAATCACTGTTTTCATGGTAATAAATACACATTTGTAAACTTCGCTATGTTGGTCATTCGGAGGGCTTGGAGATAAGATTTCGAGAACGGCTAGGCAAGCGTTCCGAAACAATGAAAACAAGACAGAACAGATGCGGCTAAGAAGATATCTGTGAAGTTTTGTGAATGTGTTGGTTGTGATACCTTACCACGCATTATTATAATCGTAATCAGTACAGTTAATTATTGTGACAATCATGGGTCCTAAAAAGAATAAAGGCGCTCAACTGGGATTACGGCTGCGCCCAGCCGTCGAGGCCCTAACCAGTGAACTAAATAAAGTGATGAAGTTGGTCAGTGAATCTTCAGAGCTTGATGTTAGACATTTCACTAAGGAGTCAATCCTTGTCCATGACAAGTTCGAGACATTCGATAGCATTATGGTCGGTTTTAGCAAGCTTGGTGTGAGAATCCAAGAGCTTGAGGAGTTTAGTGACATTTATTCTAATATAATTACTGTGCAAAAGGATTATAACGCTCTGAAAGATGCTCTAGATGCTATGGAGGAGCTTAGTGACATTCAAAGTGTTGTTGATTTAGTTGGTGATAATTTGCCTGACCATAAGGCTGAACTATATGATCGATGCTTAAAGATTGTGAAAGTTATTAAAGGGTCATACTTTCCCTTACCAGAACCAATTATAAACACTTTGTCTGCCTTGATGAAACGGCTGGCTGAGGTTAAGCTTGAACCTGTGAAGCCGCCTACAATGACGGCGGGTGCTTCGACAGCATCGCCATTTGTGTCGCCGTTTGGCACACCACAGTTCGGCACCGGTTCTATATTCACGCCAGGATATATGAATCGTGTCGACGAACGCCTTCTTCCAAGCTTTGACGGCTCAGAGTCAGCCTACGTAAGTTTCAAGGACAATTTTAAAAAGCTTACCGTAGGACAGGACCTGTCATATTTACAGTTATTGTTGAGCAGTGAAAAGGTTTGCAAAAATAAAGAGTTGAGACTTCAGTTAATTCAGATTCAATCGCATGAATCTCAATGGGCTTACCTCGACGCACGTTTTAAGTCCAAAACACGTCAGATGCTCTGCCTTTTCAACCAATGGGAGAAGAAGCCTAAACCGTCGGACTCCAACCAGATTGTGACAGTCTTAGCAGAGTTTGGTGGTGCAGTTAGCCAGCTCGAGCAGCTGACTAAAGATGATGATGATGAGGAAGTCACCACAAGCCAGTGGTTGACTGTGATCCTTTTGGAAATGTTATCCAAGAAGTTGCCACGTGATTTCCAGGACAAGCTCAACCTGGCGTTGGGCTCAATGGATACCCCAAATATTCCTAAGCTGTTGAAGATTATAGAGGAACAGCGTGGCGCCATTTTGATGAGGTGTTCAATCGATGTAGACACCCCCTCCAAGAAGAAAGGTAATCCTGCGGCCGCAGCTACAGCCGTTGGTAAACCTGGGTCTCCAGCTAAGACCAAGAAGAAACAGCCTTGCCCGTCGGAAGGTTGTAACTCTGATCACCTGTTGTTTAAGTGCTCCAAGTTTAGGGATATGTCTGTTCCTGAACGCAAAGTCTTCATCAAGAAGATAGGCGCCTGTTTGCTCTGCTTACAAAAAGGGCATCGGGTGGCCGATTGTCCCAGAGCCGATAAGCTTGGCAGCTGTACCATAGACAGTTGCAACCAGCCTCATAATTCATTGTTACACGAATCTGTTGCTGGTGGACAAGTTGCGGCAGTGTATGAATCACAATTGTTTAGCAAGAACAATTTTATGCTGATGTTGCAGCAGGTCCCGGCATTGGCGGCTGACAAACGTCAAGTCACCGTCAATGCCATGTGGGACTCTGGAGCAAATTTGACGTTGATTTCTAGAAGTATTGCCAAGAAGTTAGAGTTGCCATCAACTGGTCGCACAGCTACTATTTCTCTGGCAGATGGAAAGAGCCAAGCATGTCCTACAGTCAAGATTTGTTTGGTTGACCGCAACCGGAATTCACATATTCTGGAGGCGGCGGTAGTGCCCAGCATTGGTACTGAAGAAGGGTTGCGTTCTATTGATCCTACAGCCGCCGCCGACATTTTCAACATGAAGCCTGATAATTTTTCTATGGTCGACGGTAAGATTGATATTCTTATCGGCCATTTAACACCAGCTATGTTCCCTGTGCAGATAAAATGGTTGGTGATTCTAGACTGTACAGAAGCTTATTTGGTACAGGCTATTTAGTTGTGTCTGCAGATGGCAGGACTGTTGCTAATCCTGTCGCCTGTAAAGCTGTGAAGTTGGAGGTCAGCAAGATGGAGTTCCTGAGTACTGAGAGTTTGGGAATACAGCCGCCATCAATGTGCAGCGGTTGTAAGAACTGCCGTCATTGCGCCGCCATAGCCGCCGGGCAGTCCGCCTTGGACGTGCGTAAGCGGCAGCTGATTGAAGAAGGTCTGACATTAGATCTTGAGAACCATATTTGGACGGCCTCATATCCCTACAAGCAGCCGCCAAGTGTGTTATTTGATAATTCAGAGCAGGCCTATAAGATCTGCTTACGTGACCGGCAGAGAATGATTAAAAAGGGTGAATACAACACCTTCTGCCAAGTGTTCCAAGAAGCTGTGTCTCGTGGAGTGTATCAGAAAGCTTCGCCAGAAGACCTAGCTTATACTAAGCCCGTGTATTATTCGAGCCTAGTCTGCGCATATAAAGAGTCTATTTCCACGCCGTTGAGGATATGCGCCAATTCTAGCCTCTGCTGCAAGGGGCTAAGCCTCAATAGTATTATGATGGACGGCCCAGTTCCATTATATACTCTGATGCACAATCTTATCCGGTTCAGAAGTTATAAGTGTGCATTCGTGGCTGATATTCAGAAGTTCTACAATTCATTATTAGCTACCTATGAAGATTCTCAGCTGAAACGTGTTTTTTTCGCTGATACAGTTGATGGAGAGCCGGAGGTCTACCTCACCAAAACCATCAACTTTGGTGAGGCCTTGGCTGGCGATATGGCCGTGACCGCCCTCAGACTCACTGGTCGTATTTTTGGTGGACGTTCCCAGCAGGATGTTCAAGATGTTTATGGATCTGAGAAGATTAGAGGTTGTGACGTTGTAGCCCAGCAGGATGTGTGGAGAGATGTTCAGCAACCACTCAGTTCTGAATTTATTTTGTATCAAGATCCTCCATCGGTCAAATTGGAGACTTGTACTTACGTGGATGACTGTTTGAGCGGTCATAACAGTAAACCTGAAGCTGTCCAGCTGGTCCAAGAGCTGGAAGATATGATTGCACCTGGCAATTTCAAGTTTAAATCTGTTGTTTATTCTGGAGATGATGTTGACAGTGTAAAAGTTCTGGGCCTTGTTTGGGACCCTAAACAGGATAAGTTGTTCCTACCTGTCAGAGCCAACCACGGCGAGAAGATTAAGGGTAGAAAGTTACTAGAAGATCTGGACCTGGAGGATCTCTGGAGAAGTCTACCTGAGTTGATAACTAAACGTGAAGTTTGGAGAATTGTGCAACAACTTTATGACCCAATGGGTCTAGCAGCGCCATTGCTGCTTAAATCCAAGCTTTGTCTGCGCTCAGTTTGCATACATGGATGCAACTGGGATGATGTTATACCTGGAGAGTTGAGGTCGGAGCTCGTGTCCAGCCTCCAGGACCGTTCGGCACTTGGAAATGTGTCGTTCAGACGTTCGATGGTTCCTGATAAGCCGTTGGGGCTTCCAATGCTTGTTGGTTTCTGCGATGCATCTAACCAGGCCTATGCAGCCATCACCTACCTGAGATGGCCAGTTCCTGGAGGATATGATGTAGTTTTGTGTTGCGCCAAGTCACGTGTCGCACCAGTGAAGATAGAGTCTATACCAAGGTTAGAAATGCTTAGTTGTCTAATTTTGGCAAGGCTTGTGGATACTGTTGTCAGAGCCCTACCTTTCAACATTTCTGGCAAAGTATTTTTTAGTGATAGCAGCTGTGCCCTAGCTCAGCTATCCAGTGACAGTGTTATGTTAAATGTTTTTAACAGTCATCGTGTTTCCGAGATACAACAGTTGACGAGCCCTGAAGATTGGAGATGGGTTCCAACTCAACACAACATCGCCGACCTGGCGACGCGTGGTTTGTGTACGATTGAGGATGTACAACCTGGATCTACATATCAGGATGGTCCAAGCTGGTTGCGCCTGGAACAGGACCAGTGGCCCGTTAAGACGGCGGGTGAGGTAAATGCATCCATTCCCGAGAGCGAGCTAAATCCCAAGATGGCGAAGCTCAAGGTAATGTTCACACAGGTGGTGGACAATGATTTCTGGAGGTCCCTGGCAAGAAGGACCTACAGGCAGGCAAGGAGGACTGTGGCCGCAGTTCTTAAGGCTGCCAACTGCTTTAAAATGCTGCTTGTCAAGAAACGTGGCGTTGCAACAATTGAGGATGGTGTTAGCAACAATGATAGTTCTAGGTATTATGAGAACTATACTTTCACAAATACATACATGGATTCTGTTTGTGACTTGTTTTTGACTTCCTTCAACCAAGAGAAGGAGATGACCATGGACGCTGAAGGAAAATTCGACTCCCTTCAACCCTATCATCACAAGGTCCAGGTTTGTTGGCCCATAGTGGGTCATGATGGATGTTTTCCTCTTAGGACATTTACAATATTAAAAATGTCCGGGAGAGGAGATGAGGCTCTTGAGGCCGCTGCTGGAGGCCCCAGGAAGATTATGAAGGACAGCCCAGGTGTTGTCTTGCTCAGCCGCCACAACAGGCTGGCGCGGCTCATCCTTCAACAGTCCCACGATGAATTGGGGCATGGAGGCCATCGTAAAACGTTGGCGCAAAGCCGCAGGTATGCATGGATCACACATGGCCGCATGGAGGCTATGAAAGTGGTCAAGAGTTGTGCTGCATGTTCCATTGAATATGCCAAGCGTTCGAGTCCCGCAATTGCTAATATTCTGCCAGATCGTGTCGAGCCCTCTGTGCCCTTCAAGGAGGTGCATATGGACCTTGCGGGGCCGATAGAAGTTACGAAGCCTGGCGTTGGCACCAGGAGTTCCAAGACTAAGTACAAAGTCTGGTTGTTGATTGTGGCCTGTAGATTCACACAGGCTGTGTTTGTTGACGTGTTGACCGATTATTCAACTGAAGCCGTGCTGGTCGGCTTGAGAAAACTTCAGGCGTTTTACAATATGCCTAGAAGGGTTACTACAGACAGAGGCACCAATATGGCTGGTGCCAAACGAATTATGGATGAACTTTTGAAGGATACCAGGATGCATTTTGAATGGCATCTTGTGCCCACTGCAGCACACTCGTTCGTAGGTACTGTGGAGAGGCAGGTTGGGCTGGTCAAGCGTGTGTTGAACAAGAAGTTGGCTGGTGCTACTGTAACTTTCAATGATTTATTGGTGTTGTGTGCTGAGACTGCAAGAGTCTTGAATTCTAAGCCATTGACCTATGCCACCCAAGGAGATGACGTCAATTGCTGGAGAATAATTTCACCTGCTGATCTGTTAGGCGGCAGGACCAACGATGCAATCTGCACCTTCGAGACAGGTTGTAAAGAGCCTATCACCAGGAGGCTGGAGAACTTGGAGGAGTTGACCCGTCAGTTCCATCAGGTGTACAAGGAGCAGCTCATGCCTGAGCTACTCAAGTCCGTCAAGTGGCGCAGCAACAAGGTGCTGCTCGAGCCGGGAGACGTGGTGCTGATCGACGATAGCACAAATTTGATGAAGAAGTTCAGATTGGGGCGTGTGGAAGAAGTGCGCCCAGGTGGGAGGACCGTGGTTTGCAAGTTCAAATTATCAGATGATGCAGCCGCCACGAGTAACGAGACTTCCGCAAGACGTCTACTCAAGATCAATCTACCCAAAGTTTAGTATAAGTATCGTTCTTGTTTAACTTTGAATTTTATTTTTACGGTAGATTTATCAGATATTTTTTTCGAAAGACAAAAAACGCAAATTTTGACGCAATTTCGTTTAAACTTTCAAATCGACGCAAGATTTTTTTCATTTGAAATGCAAACTTAAGTTATTTATACGTTTACGCAAGTTTTTTCAATGATTTAAGTCTTTCCGGGACCAGGGATTTTTTTCGCGGAAATTTTCCTAGGTACCTACGCAAATACGAACATTTTTATCCTTGTTTGATTGAAATTCGATATGATAAAAAGTAACACAATGAGATTTTTACATCATACAAATATTTCTTTAAGATTTATTATAACCACATAGATAATTTAATATTACATATATATTAAAATTATTTCTATTTACCTTTTAACCGATGTACCTAAAGAAAAATGCAGATTTTTTCACCTTGAATTAAGTAAATTCTTTGAGTTCGAAGATTTAAGCTTAAGAAGACCGCTCTATAGTGTATCTTAGCTCTGTTACCTCGGCCAGACATACTACAGAACGGCAAAACTAAAGCATAAGATAATTTTATTTGATTGCTTTGATTGATGATTTTAAAGTTTCTTGAATTATTCATGATTCTTTTAATTTTTGATTTGATTTAAACATCATTAATTATGTTTATTTTCAGTTGATGGAGCCCTGCGCCAGAAATCCTGTCGGAAATTATGCAGTATCAAAAAATTGTGATGGAAAGACATAACGTCCGTCAGGATAGCTGGAACATGGCATTATTAATATTTGAAAGATTGGTTAGTTTGTATCTTGAGGGGTTCATTCTAACTGAGGCCCCAAATTGCCTTAATTTTGACTGTATGAATATGTACAAGTTGCTTTCTTCTTAAAACAGAGAGAAATTGCAAACTCAGCATTTAAAGAAGTTCTTTTCTTATAATTGAGCTTTTGTTTTATTTTGGTAATTTAATTTGCAAATTTCAATTGCAATTTTATTTTACGCAATTTTGATTCACGAAGATTTAAAATTATGAAATTTTAATTTTCCGATGTTTGATGATTTTTACAGTCATATTTTATTTAGATTTAAGTATCTATTTTATTAAAACATGTTAGATTTAAGGATCTTACCTATCTTATCTAAGAATGTCTAGATGTAAGCCCGAGTATTTTTCCGCTGGAGAAAATGCTAATTTTTGAGAAGTTTTTTATGAAATTTTACTTTTCTTTTCTAGCAAAAAGATTTAGTAGAAGAAATGTCATTATTTAATCTTTCTTTCTTTTGATTTAAAAGTTTGAGTTGATTATTTAATTATTGATCCGATTTTTAATATAAAAATCATTTGCCTATTATTATGTAGGTACCTAATCAAAGTTTAGGTACTATTGATTATTAATTCATGTATTCGCAATTACATGGTCTGTAATTCTAACTTTAATTGAGATTATGAGGCCATGATATAATGAGATGTGTGAGTGGTAAATGTGCATTTCATGAATGTTGAATGCTTTTCCCATTCCTTATTCCTATCCTTATGTGGTAGTGGAGTCGGTTTGAGTTATTGTGGTGTTCGTAAGTTACCATAATTAATTTTAGGCCTGATGGCCATGCCATTTTAAACTCTTGTAATTTATGCGTTATGAGATTATGATTTTGTGGACACTGTCTGCACGCATGATGCTAAGATGTGTTATTGTGTTCGATTCCCAGTGACTAGACGGGTGTGTGTTGGAATGATTTTCTTGTATTCCCTGGCAAGTTCGAACCCATTAATTCCCTTTTCCTTACACCAGAGAATGAGTGTGTTACGCGGCATTCCTAACTATCTCCGCGCGTCGCTTGTAAACAAACAAAGAGCCGCGCATTTTTCCTTTGATGATTCCCATGTGAAGAGCTACGTGAATAAAAATAATGTATTGGTTGAATATACATGCGCTCTAATCCGTGGAAGATCTCAAATAAGCCTTCCTGCTTAGTTTGACATCATATGTGGTAAGAATTTATCTTTAATTCTTAATAATAAGTGTAGTATGGTATATTTTTACGAAGAAATTTAAAACATTAATTTTTCAACAAATAGACCATTTAACTGCTAACTTTTGACATACGAATATTTTCCTTAATTTTATTGATCATTTGAATCTAAAATTATCAATTTCTGATGTTATTTAATATGTTTCGTGCCAATTTAAAGTTTTTTAGAAATTTTATATTTTTAATTAAATTGAAATCACGCAACCTCGATCTTACAAAAATAATAAACCATTAATATTATATAATTAATTTTTATATTTTTGTTTTAGAATCACTGTTTTCATGGTAATAAATACACATTTGTAAACTTCGCTATGTTGGTCATTCGGAGGGCTTGGAGATAAGATTTCGAGAACGGCTAGGCAAGCGTTCCGAAACAACTACAAACTATGGTTAGTATACTTATTAACAACTTTGCAATTATATATTTGTATCTACCTACAAACTAAGATTAGTATACTTATTAACAACTTTGCAATTATATATTTGTATCTACTACAAACTAAGGTTAGTATACTTATTAACAAATTTGCAATTATATATTTGTATCTAACTACAAACTAAGGTTAGTATACTTATTAACAACTTTGCAATTATATATTTGTATCTAATTACAAACTAAGGTTAGTATACTTATTATAACAAATTTGCAAATTATATATTTGCTTCTTTTCCCCCTACGTTATTACATTTGCTTAAACAGTCATTCATTAAGTGATAGGTCATTTGAAGATGAATCAACTTTCCAATTAAATCAAGTTCTAAATATTTGGGTTTTTCTTCATGTAGCATCTATCAAATAAACGGACGATTTTAGGAAAGGGTAATAATCCTTTTATAAAAGTGGCAGAATTGTGTGCGGGTGTGTATGTCTGTACCAAAGGATTTCGCTAATCTCTCAACTGATTTAATTCTTCATTACAGTAAAGCCTCTCATAGGTCAAATAGAGGTTCATAACCTCCACTTGTAAAAATACCCCCCCCCATAATAAAAGGGGGGTTGAGTGCCCCTAGAGACATCTATTTCGTAGAGGCTGGTAAAAATATCATTTACTTATCCTTTTTTTCTGAGAAACGAAGTTCTAAAATTTGCGAAATTTAATATCAATTCATAAATAGGAAAATTATATCAAAATTTTTAGGGAAATAATTTTTTAATCCAAGAGAAATGTTAGGTCTGTCTTTTAACAGTTAACTAGCGGCTTCGCCCCTAGCTTCTAGGGGCTTTGCAACAAGAGGAAATTTTTACCAAATTATGTGAGTATGGGAATCATTACATCTTCTCTTACCTACCCAGCAGAAAAATTGCGAATAAATCACCAATCCGAGCTGAAAAATTGCGAATAAGTCACCAATTTTCGCGATTTCGCAAAATATATGCAAAAAAAAATAATTTTGTTTTTGTTTTTTGGAGGGTTGGGGGTGTCCCAACCCCCAAGAAAATAACCTAAAACTACCACAGGACCAGTAGGTATATTCCCTGATGAGTAGAATCCAATCGGTTCAGTGGTTACCAAGATCTTAAAGGACGGACGGACAGACAGATGGACAGTCATCATTCTACTTTTGTATTATAGATAAAAAGAGAATGTTTTTAATTTTATTTAATTTTTGTTAAAGTTATTTAAGTTTTACTTTAGCTCTTTATATTTCTTTCTTATTTTCTTCTATTTTATATCTTTTTTCTCAATTTCTTCCTTCTAATTCTTTTACTCTCAATCTGTATCCTTATGTTTAGGAACTCTTTTTTTAAAGCGAAGCTTTTCTATAATTAGATTCTGTCCGTCAATAACGGTTAGCTCTTTTCAATAATTCAGACATGTTAGACTTGTCCTACCGATTTCAAACTTTGCATGATGACTTACAGTAAGGTATTAAAAGCTTTACCAGAACGTCTGTAAGTCCATTTAAAACATGTTTACTTTTAATCTTTTTGACAACTTTTTTATGTGATATAATTATCTTATAAGCGAAGCATATCTATAATCAAGTAATAAAAATGTCATTCATTCAACAGTATCCACTATTTGAGCAGTTTTGCAACAAACATGTTTACATCTTTTGTTTATACTTACACATTCTGCTTATTCAGATCTGACACTCT
Organism: Acartia tonsa; assembly: GCF_053477335.1. Classification (NCBI taxonomy): domain Eukaryota; kingdom Metazoa; phylum Arthropoda; class Copepoda; order Calanoida; family Acartiidae; genus Acartia; species Acartia tonsa. Next base: position 8,514,501 of record NC_137264.1, read on the forward strand.
ACAAGTTGGCCCTATTGTTTCAGAGCTTCGCTTTTATGACTGTTGTAATCCTTGTTAAAGGTTCAATATGACTGGACATATTGTTCTTTGTTATAATCCTAAGCAAATAAAAATATTTCAATGTTTTTTTAGTAATATCATTGTCTAAGAAGCAATTAAAACTGTTGAATCATTGTTTGACAAACCTATACACCAAACTTGAGGGTTTAGACATAGCAAATAAGCTTTCTAAACAATCGACTTTATTTCCAACTAGCGGCTACGCCCCTAAAGACCTAGAGTGGAACAAAAAATATTTTATTTGAAATTTTTTTACTAAAATATATCTAAGCGGCCGCTAGGCGGCGCTAGTTTCGTAGAAAATAATTTTTTGGCGATTTCTCTTGTAAATGTGGTGGTAATGTAATAGGGGTGAAGCGATTTAAGCCCTATTTGGCGAAGTCCGGCGAAAGAGCCCCTAGCCTTAGTGATTCTATCCAACAAATAATCCAAGTGGTTACAGATTGAAGATTTATTTAGAACTAATATTACATTATAAAATCATAGCTTATATACACAAATTATAGATATTGGGTAGGCAGAAAAAAGGGAATGGAGATGATGGGGAAGTGTTGTCCAGGTGAGAAGAAGAAGGGTAGGTCCATTTGGGGGGTAAGGCTGGTGTCCCCCGGAAAAGGGATAGAGTTTAACTTAAAGTCAAGAAAATAAAACATTATGATAACCCGTTTTACCCCATCCCTTATCCTCTACCCCACTTTTGCTTTCATTACAAAATTCTTCCATCCTAACTTAACAACGCTATTCAATAATGTAGCTCACCAAATTTACACATAAGGTGACGTTAACATGGGAAATACATATAATTAATTATGAAAATAATATATCCAAGTGCGTCTGTCGATAAAAAGAGAAAGACGCAATAAATCATTTAGCTCTTTATTTTTAATTTTTTAAGTTTAAAAATATTGTACTCGGCTATTCCTTGGCCGATTTAGGCTTTTAATCATATCCTGGCCGAGACAAATTTAGACCGTTGACTAATCAAAAATCGGTTCAGTTAGAGGGATACCCAACGTCTCAATTTATTGCTACCAAAAGTCTTGTAACTACGTTGCAATTATATAAAAACCCGTAAATTGAGTTTAATTTAAAGGAGTATACTACACATTTCAATCACGCCCCCATCCCATGATACAGCGTGGCATTAATTTGTCATCGACCGGAAAAGGGTAGGTCTGCTGGAAAAGGGGGGGAGGGGCAACCCCTTCCCCCGGCTATCTGCTGGCAGTTTGACCGTGTTAATCCGCCGGTCAAACAATAGAAGGTTTGCTGAGGAATTTGTTGGGAGGAGATTAGACACCTGATATCTTATCAATAGTTGGCTAGGAGCGAAGCTCCTCTAGGAAACGACAGTCTGTAGGACTACCACAGTACATTTAAGTTCTAAATCAATTGATTGTATAACCTTGTGTAAAATTATTGAAATTAGTTAAATACAAATAATGTTAAATCTAACTAAATGTTATTTTTTAATAATTTCGCTTTAATATACTAAAACTAAAATTATTAGTGTTCTAAGAAATAAAATTGCATTATATAAAATAATTATTTTATGTTCAATGTTAAACACTGTTTGCAAACTCTAGAACCCAGGGAGGGAGTGGACATTGGGCAGTTTATTATACTAGTCCCCAAAATCTTAAATTAACGTTTGCTTATTCGTCGGCTTAACAACCTTTGGGACTTTTATTAAATTTTGATTGTTTGGTTTTTTTAGTCGAGTGTTCAGTACAAACATTTCAACCACTAATTGTAATATACAGTAGGGGTAATTTTGTGTATCATCATTGGGGATGTACATTGTCGGCCATCGACTTATCACTTTAGATCACTGGAAAAAAAACAATAAAAATTAATTATGTGCAAAGAAAAGTTAAGTTTTTGTGTAATTTATTTTAAAAGGACAAACTTATATGATTTATTGTTCAGATAGTTTGAAAGCAAAATAATTTTTTTAAAACTACAACCCTGTAAATGTAAATTTATTTGAAATGACTAGGGGCTTTGCCCCAATAGGTAATTGAAAAATAAAATTCATGTACAAAAAAATTAGGTAACTAAAAAATAAAATAAAAAATGGAGGGGAGGAATTTTTGTTTTTATGGGGAGGGGGGTGTCCCCCTCAAAAATAACTTTAAACCCCCACATGAACAGTAGATACAATCCTTGAAGTAGAATCCAATCTATTCAGTGGTTTCAGATATCTTAAGCTTAAGACGGACGGACAGAAATCAAGCTACTTTTATTATATATTGTTATTTTTTTCTATTTATTTTTGGAGTTTCTACGAAAAAATTATGTTAAGATACTTTTTCAATAAATATATATTGCAGGTTTGCAATTAATAAAAATAATGAGTTTGCCCTATTAAATCAACATTTGCTTAGCAAACATCCAACTTAAACTATATTCAGTTGAAAGGAATATGATTGTGAAGCCACTACAAAAAAAGCAAAGTCTGAGTGCTTTGCTGTTAAAAATTTTTTCTTGTATTGGTATTATTCCAAGTTCTGAATTTCAAATGCATGTAGTCAATATGATAACTGCGTTGTTTGTTAGTCTAGCAATTGCATCAATTTCTGTTAGAAATTATCTATCAGGTATCACTTTCAATAATAGAACAAAAAATATTTCATTGTTCAGCAGCAATATTTAATCAAAATTGTTGTAATTAATCTTTTTTGAAAAATATATTTAAAACTATGATGAGAAACTTCTCATTTTATTAATAGCAGATATTTTTGGCTAAGTTTACACTAATATAGTGTAAAATTATTTGAGCAAGCTTTGATTTAATTTTAAGCTATTTAGGAAGTTTAAATACCTTGTAAAATTTTATAGCTTATTATTTATTTGCCTGAAGTTGCCAGTGGAGGTAACTATGCATTTGCTATCATTGGAGCTTTGACAGACATAGTTTTTATCAGCATTGGAGCTCTCTGTCCTTATCTCAATTACAAGCTGAAGAAGACTCTTAGCAATCATGTTATTGAAGGTAAACACACAAATTGAAAAAAGGTGTGTCTTTTTTTATGGGGGTGTAGGGGTGTTATCTCATACCAAAATTCTCCTCCTAGTTATAACTCAAAGTTAAGAATCTTATTTGAATTTTACTTTTTCCATTTAACAATTATTGTTCTGTGTACAAGTAAAAATTCTTGGCCCTTATGATTAAAGGTAACACAGTTAAAATTTCGGTTTATATTGTTTATCTAAACTTAGGTCCTGTTTGGCCAAAATTTTTGTTTGTCATACTTTTGAAGATGAATGGGACAACTATTGGTTACTTGGTCTACAATTTTGTACATGATGGTCATGAAGTTGTTGATCTACAAAAAATTCTTTTTGTGACTGGTGCCATGTTCTACATTGTTGCAATCCTGCTCATATTCTCACACCTCCACTTCTTTGGATGCTGTGTTAGGGAGAGCAAGAATGAAATGATACAGCTAGTCACTGACATGGAAGAATTAGATGGCGAACATGATAATAAATATACTGCTAGATGTTATGACCTATTGACATCTTATAAGCAATTCAGAGAATCTGTCAGTTTAGGATTATTTGTCATATTTACTCTGATCACCATAGTTTCTACATTCTTTATCTTCATATCTATCACCAACTTTGAAAAGGATGATCTGAATAATAGTGTCTGCAATATAGTTTGGTGCTCAGTGTGTTTGTTGATCTTAATTTATCTTGGGTTAGCAGCTGATGAAGCATATCAAGCAAGGATTAATCTTTTGGATAATCTGTGGTAAGTGCATATCCAGCACAGCGGGTGCTAGATCACATTTGTTGGCGGAGGGATAGTTTTGTCAAGCAGCATTGTAACCAGGAAACAACTGCTTTTGAGTAAAGTAAAATATTTTTAAGAAGATATGTTATAACTTCTTAAAAATATAAAACAGAATACATTTAACGATTACAATATAATATACATACAACAAATGTGCACATCATTTAATTGCTTTGGGGGTGCATGACAAATAGGGGGTCAGTCCCTGGACATCCACTGGCAGGTGGTGTAGAGTATAAAAGGATTAATAACTATCTATTCTAAGATATTGAGAATGCAAATTTTGAAATAATCTGTCTGCTCTACAATTCACATATAGGATTCAATAAGTTACATATATAAATCAACTAAATAGTTCAAAAGAGATAAGATTAGTTATTTATCGCATTGTATTATAAACAGATCTCTGTGGATATAAAAATGTACAATTATAAGATTAAAACCAGTTTATAAGCCCCAAGAAGCCAAAGGCACGGACTGAAAATACAGGTTTTATCTTATGATTGTACATTTTTATATTTGTAGAAAGCTGGATATAATGTGTTACTATACATAATTTATCAGTATGGCTGAGAACTGGTTGTAATCCATCAGATATTAATCGTTTTCAAAGCAATATTGGAAAATTTCTTATTTAATTTTCTTTCTATTTCTAGGACAATTTACGTATCAGAATTTGATTCTGGCAAACCTCTTCTTTTGGCTACCATATTCAAGTTTCAGCTGGTTGGTCCCTTGTCTGCTGAAGGATTCTATGATGTTAACAGAGGACTTCTGGTGGCTCTGACAGGAACACTTCTCACCAACATCATAATCCTTGTTCAAATGAAAGACTTGTTCCAGTGAGAAATTATGAAGGCTTTAATTTAAAAAAAACTTTTTTATTAATTGTTCTATTAAAACATGTTATATTATTTTTCGCTGGTCCAAACCCAACTAAGAGAGGGGGCGTTTTTGTAATTATCAATAATTGGAGTTTCTGTAGTAAATGTTGTTGCAAATATAGGTATTAAATGATATATATTTTGTAAAAAGGAAAGAATATGTAATGAAAGTAAATGTAATGTGAATATTACACAAATACAGACAAACAGATATTGCTTGTAAAGAAGCTTTGCTGCAACTAAAAAAACAAATAAGTTTTCTTGCAAAGAAAACATTACACTAATAAAATCTGATAGAATGATAACTTTAATACTCGTTAAAAAAAAAAATTTTATACTTTTTATATTTATTATTTATGTTTATTATTTTTCTATGTACTTAAGTATGGATCATTACCAGGTTTTCAGCTATTTTCTGGAATTGTTAGTTGATCCTCCCTCTCATTCTCTCTCTCTCTCTCTCTCTCACTTCCCTCTCTCTCTCTCTCTCTCTCTCTCTCTCTCTCTCTCTCTCTCTCTCTCTCTCTCTCTCTCTCTCTCTCTCTCTCTCTTTCTCTCTCTCTCCCTCTCTCTATCAATTTTTCTCAATAATGACTATCACAGGAAAGGAGACAAGTCCCAAAAATCTCTCCTCACTTCTCTCTCAAATTTCTCTCTATCTATCTCTTTCTTTTTTTTCCCCTTTTCACCCTTGTCGTTATTTTGCGCTACTTGTTTAATTCAAAATTATCCTTGGTTCAATATTTTAAAACATCCATTTATTTGTTATATATTTCTAACGGATTGGGAGTTGTTTGAGAATATTTAGCAGAAGAAGAAATAATAAATCTATCAGAGTAATTCATATACATAGAGTGTGCAAAACTTTATAATTATGTTGTCTACTTCATTTTAAAAGTATATAACTAAGTAGGCTTGTATTTAGCAAAGTTGGGGTAAACTTGTTTTTAGGTTTTAAACAAAGGGTAGTGGGTATAGAGGCAGTGAGTAAAATTAGTGATCTTAAGGTATAAGACAATACATGATAAAATACTATTTATCTCCAATTATGATAAATCAAGATTACCCCTTCTATAGATTAGAATTATTAGTTAAAAATGTTGGGCACTACCTATTTTGAAACAACCAATTAAGATTTAATATAAGTACCCAAAGTTTTTAAGCAAAAAAATAAGCTAGATAACAAAGGTAGGAAACTTTGTGTCTCGGGTTGGTTTTAACCTATTTTTCTTCCCCCTTTACACTATACAATACATGCTAGGGGTGCAGCTGATATCTTTGAAATGTATACCAAAAATCTCCCCCTTTGTAATAATTCTATATAGATCTTTTATATTCTTCACATATTTGGATAATTGGGCGTAATTGTGTGAAAACGGGTGAAATACTTGCAGGACGTCCCACAAAGAAACAAAAAAATTGAAAAATTAGCATAAAAATACAAATACATCTTACATAAATAATAAAGCATCTACTTTAACTTTATCACTCGTAAGTTTATCCTTACCATGGAGGAAGAGGATTTTAGACATTTTTTATATTAGTCCCCAAAGTTTTTAATGACGTTTTCTTATTCGTTGGCTCTGGGGACTTTTGTTGAATTTTATTGGTTGGTTCATTACGTTGAGTGTCTGAACGTTTCAAACAATAATAGTAATTTAAAGAAGGGGTATTTTTGTGGTTCATCAATGGAGAATACATCAATTTATTGGATCAATTTTAGATCCCTAATCCTAACACTTAACACTAAGCAACTCTATTATTTACTATAATTCATTTAGTTTGTCTAGAACGCTATGTCAGTATGTCTAGAACGCTATGGAGAAAATTAGATTTTCTCGTATTCATTCGAATCCAGTGGATAGGAACCGGTTCTCATCCATGCGAAAAAACTATGTCTAGCATCGTATTATATCCAGCTTTCTACGAATATAGAAATGGCTGCTATTGAAGATAGACGGCTAAAATTTTTGGTGAAGATTCCCTGTATTAATGAGCATCAAGTGTATGATTTACTTCGTCCGCCAGTCTGTCTGTCTTGCATTGAATACATTGAAAATATTTTTATTAAGGTTTCGTGATTTTTAATAATCATTGTATATTTATCAACTAAATAATTCTCTATAATTCATTTTGTCTGTTTGTCCTTCCGTGAATTTTTATATCTTCACTACTTATGGATGTTATCATCCTTGTTTTAGCTTTATTGTATGAACATTCTAATACTTTGGTATGGTTGGAATGTCAACGTTAAATTATTAAAAGTTTCTGCAATGTAACAAATATTGAGAAAATGGTAATTTAATATAAATGAGTAAGGCCTCTAGGGGCACTTGATGGGGTGGGGATTGAATAAGGGGGGGGGGAGAGTATTATTTTTTTAGGGTCAATTTCTCCTGGGAGTATGGTGGTACCCTCACCCAAAATATTTATTAACCTTCCCAGTACCTATGAGAAGCTACCCCGTAGAGGAGAAATATATCGGTTCAGCTATTAGAGTGATCCTTCAGTACAGACAGATAGAGATCCTATTACTTTATTATGAGGTTTGTCTGGTTATAAAATATTTAGCGATTGTGTTCTACCCATTCCTATTGTTAATTTTTAGAAATAATTTGGCGGTTTAAAAATTAATTTAGTTGTTTTCCAAAACTTGCCAAATATGTGGGGTCGTGGGATATATGACCTCAAGGGCTGTGGGGTAATGAAATGAATAGAATTGATACAATATAATTTACAAATAATGAAAGAGGTAGGTTGTATGTGCAATTTACTACTCTCTTGGGGCGAAGCCACTAGTTATTCATTAGTTGGGATTCGAGACAATTGCACATTTCGAATTTTAAAAGAATTGATTAATAGACGTTTTCTTGTATACCAAAGTTTAGAAAATGTCCGCCCTCCTTGTAACTTAATAATTATATATTTTCTCGTATTCATTCGAATTCGGTGGATAGGAACCGGTTCTCATCCATACGAAAAAGCTATGTCTAGCATCGTATATCCAGCTTTCTACGAATATAAAAATGTACAATCATAAGATTAAAACCAGTTTTTTAGCACATGCCTTCGGCACCTTGGGGCTAAAAAACTGGTTTTAATCTTATAATTGTACATTCTATATCCGCGGAAAGCTGTTTATGATACTATGCGAGAAATAACTATTATCGTATAACTTTTATCGTATTAAAGACAGCTTTCCGTGGATAGCAAAATTGAAAATTGTAAGATTAATTTCAGTTTTGTTAGCCACTAGGAGCACAAGGCCTGGACTTATAAAACAGGTATAAATATTATAATCTTGTTTTTATCATTCAAAAAAATTGTCTAAAATGCAACACGATACATAATTTTTTAGTATGGCATTAACCGGTTCTAATCCAGCAGATATTGATCGGTTTCGAAAACATACTGGAATACACATTATAAATGATGATTAAAAATTCTGTAATTTTGAAACGTAATTTAAAAGAAAAATGATGGAAATTCTCATAAAATCCTTTTACAGTTAGGAGGTTGAAATCAACTTTATAAAACACTACTTTCTTTTTTTATTCTTGAAAATAAGCAAAGGTGAACAATTTCGCCTTGAAATAATAGAGATAATCTAGAGACACACTTAAATCAGCCAATACGAGTAGATGATTTAAGTCCCTACACAGATTATGACGTCATATGATAAAATAACCAATTAGAGGCAAGCATAAATTTTACCATTGGTCAATTACAGTGTATACTGGCCTCTCATTGGCTATTCTATAGTATGACATCATAATCTGTGGAGGGACTTTTATCATCTTCCCAATAGGAAAACAGTGGAGGGACAACCGGTCATACTATTGGTTAGAACGTGTACAGATCTTAGTAAGAAAGGGTGGTCAATTTTTCATTGACATAAGGGTCAGCTCTGGTTGGAAGCTAGTAAAAGTGGCGGCACAGAATATGATGTCAAAAAAATTAACCAAGGAGAGGCCAGTATACACTATAATTGACCAATAGTAAAATTTATAGTGGCCTCTCATTGGTTAATTTTTTGACGTCATAATCTGTGCTGCTACTTTTACTAGCTTCCTATAATCTCGAATTACATACGATAAAGCTTTGAGAGGTTTAATTATAGCTTAGTTCACATAAGACATAAGACGACTTCTGTAAATTTTAGGTTGACCTATTGTGGCTTTAGGTTAAGAGATTTAATAAAGGTATTTGTTGGCTGTACTTGCTTAGGTTGACCTATAGAAGAAAAATTTATCAATCTTTAAAGTTATTTGTGAACTGGGCAAATTTTGTGTAAAAAGTTCTCCACTCATGTATTGTCAAGCCTATGACAAAACATGTATTATAAGTCAGCTATAAATAGTTGAATTTCTATTTGTATATTTTTTTTTAATTTGACAATGAACAATGTCTATTTTGTCAATTTTAAAATAGATATGTAGTATTTTATTTCTTCTACTTCAAACTATGTTTCAATTTCCTAACTGTATTTAGTAAACGGAATTTACCCTTTTTTTATCTTATGTGAAAATCTTTTCTTACAATATATATTTTTTTAATATAAGAAGTAAACCCAAAACAGTAGAAAAAAAATAAATAATATTTTAATAAACATTGAGCTAGTGGAAAAAAATCGTCGAAATTAAAAACATTGAGAGAAAAAATCTTCCAATCTTCTAGTGATCGGTGTAAAATTGGTGATTTTTGATTGTGTGGCTACATATTGAAAACTAAATTGATTCGGGAAAAAATCACGAAACCTATACATTTTTTAGCTGTCGTTGGGTTGCAACACATTGTAAAATTGACGACATCTCCATTTGCCCCCCAAATATTATTTTAGATTTATTTCACTTGTTGATTATACCTTATTCATGATATTGTAGTGGCCAAATTTTAAAATTTGAATAGATGAGGAAAAAAAATTTTCGTTTGCATTTAGCTGCCATAATTGAGTATGCACCTACGTATGATTTAAAATGTAGCAGTAAAATTATTGCTTATTGATTACATTTTTGCGGTGAGAGATGATTTTTGCGGCTGTTTATCATTAATTTTATCTGTCAGTATTTAGTGGTATTTTGACAGTTTTTTATAATCATTTTAACAACTTTGTATGCGCACTAAAACATTTATTACACCCAAATCAGTTGTAGAATTACTGGTGATGAAAAATTACACCAAAAATTCCTTAGCCCTGTTAACTCATTTTTTACCAACCTTTTTTATTAGACGTGGGTTTCTTAAAGCTTTTTAAATAGTGTTTTCCCTCAAAGAGCCTAGCGAGCACAGAACCCCCCCCCCCTTTCTTCGGGTATAGTCCTTTCCATGACATCGCTCCATATGGGGCGATGATTTTCTATAGCTCCTTCAAGGAGCTATAGCATAGCCTCTTATCATATGGAGCGATGTGATAGCCCCTTTTAAGGAGCGTTCATATCGCCCCTTATGATAAGAGGCTATGCTATAGCTCCTTCATGGCCTCTTAATAGCTCCTTTAAAGGGGCGTTCATATCGCCTCTTATGATAAGAGGCTATGCTATAGCCCCATGATGGCTCCTTTATAGCCTCTCCATCGCCCCTCCGTAGTCCCTTACCTTAATTTATATAACAACCCACTTGATGGCCCCTACATCGCTCCTCCATCGCCCCTTCTCCAAATTTATATTACATTGTACTTTGATGGCCCCTACATCGCTCCTACATCGCCCCTTCATCGCTCCTACATCGCTCCTTCATCGCTCCTTCTCCAAATTTATATTAAATTGTACTGTGATGGCCCCTACATCGCTCCTACATCGCTCCTTCTCCAAATTTATATTAAATTGTACTGTGATGGCCCCTACATCGCTCCTACATCGCTCCTTCATCGCTCCTACATCGCCCCTTCATCGCTCCTTCTCCAAATTTATATTACATTGCAACTTGATGGCCCCTACATCGCTGCTACATCGCTCCTTCATCGCTCCTACATCGCCCCTCCATCGCTCCTACATCGCTCCTTCTCCAAATTTATATTAAATTGTACTGTGATGGCCCCTACATCGCTCCTACATCGCTCCTTCATCGCTCCTACATCGCCCCTTCATCGCTCCTTCTCCAAATTTATATTACATTGTACTTTGATGGCCCCTACATCGCCCCTCCATTGCCCCTCCATCGCTCCTACATCGCCCCTCCATTGCTCCTTCATCGCTCCTTCTCCAAATTTATATTACATTGTACTTTGATGGCTCCTACATCGCCCCTCCATCGCTCCTACATCGCCCCTCCATCGCTCCTACATCGCTCCTTCTCCAAATTTATATTAAATTGTACTGTGATGGCCCCTACATCGCTCCTACATCACTCCTACATCGCTCCTACATCGCTCCTTCATCGCTCCTACATCGCCCCTTCATCGCTCCTTCTCCAAATTTATATTACATTGTACTTTGATGGCCCCTACATCGCCCCTCCATCGCTCCTACATCGCTCCTTCATCGCTCCTTCTCCAAATTTATATTAAATTGTACTGTGATGGCCCCTACATCGCTCCTACATCGCTCCTTCATTGCTCCTACATCGCCCCTTCATCGCTCCTTCTCCAAATTTATATTACATTGCAACTTGATGGCCCCTACATCGCTCCTACATAGCTCCTCCATCGCTCCTCCATCGCTCCTTCATCGCTCCTACATCGCCCCTTCATCGCTCCTTCTCCAAATTTATATTACATTGCAACTTGATGGCCCCTACATCGCTCCTCCATCGCCCCTTAATAGCCCCTTACCTTAATTTATATAACAAAGCTCCTATATGGCCTCTCTATCGCCCCTTAATAGCCACTTAATTTAATTATATAACATTGCCCCTACATAGCCTCTCCATCGCCCCTTAATAGCCCCTTACCTAAATTTATATAACATAGCCCCTACATAGCCTCTCCATCGCCCCTTAATAGCCCCTTACCTTAATTATGTAACATAGCCCCTACATAGCCTCTCCATCGCCCCTTAATAGCTCCTTACCTTAATTTATATAACATAGCCCCTACATAGCCTCTCCATCGCCCCTTAATAGCCCCTTACCTTAATTTATATAACATAGCCCTACATAGCCTCTCCATCGCCCCTTAATAGCCCCTTACCTTAATTTATATAGCATAGCCCCTACATAGCCTCTCCATCGCCCCTTAATAGCCTCTTACCTTAATTTATATAATCCTTACCTTAATATATATAACATAGCCCCTACATAGCCTCTCCATCGCCCCTAAATAGCCCCTTACCCTAATTTATATAACATAGCCCCTACATAGCCTCTCCATCGCCCCTTAATAGCCCCTTACCTTAATTTATATAACATAGCCTCTACATAGCCTCTCCATCGCCCCTTAATAGCCCCTTACCTTAATTTATATAACATAGCCCTACATAGCCTCTCCATCGCCCCTTAATAGCCTCTTACCTTAATTTATATAGCATAGCCCCTACATAGCCTCTCCATCGCCCCTTAATAGCCTCTTACCTTAATTTATATAATCCTTACCTTAATATATATAACATAGCCCCTACATAGCCTCTCCATCGCCCCTGAATAGCCCCTTACCCTAATTTATATAACATAGCCCCTACATAGCCTCTCCATCGCCCCTTAATAGCTCCTTACCTTAATTTATATAACATAGCCCCTACATAGCCTCTCCATCGCCCCTTAATAGCCCCTTACCTAAATTTATATAACATAGCCTCTACATAGCCTCTCCATCGCCCCTTAATAGCCCCTTACCTTAATTTATATAACATAGCCCTACATAGCCTCTCCATCGCCCCTTAATAGCCCCTTACCTTAATTTATATAGCATAGCCCCTACATAGCCTCTCCATCGCCCCTTAATAGCCTCTTACCTTAATTTATATAATCCTTACCTTAATATATATAACATAGCCCCTACATAGCCTCTCCATCGCCCCTAAATAGCCCCTTACCCTAATTTATATAACATAGCCCCTACATAGCCTCTCCATCGCCCCTTAATAGCTCCTTACCTTAATTTATATAACATAGCCCCTACATAGCCTCTCCATCGCCCCTTAATAGCCCCTTACCTTAATTTATATAACATAGCCCTACATAGCCTCTCCATCGCCCCTTAATAGCCCCTTACCTTAATTTATATAGCATAGCCCCTACATAGCCTCTCCATCGCCCCTTAATAGCCTCTTACCTTAATTTATATAATCCTTACCTTAATATATATAACATAGCCCCTACATAGCCTCTCCATCGCCCCTAAATAGCCCCTTACCCTAATTTATATAACATAGCCCCTACATAGCCTCTCCATCGCCCCTTAATAGCCCCTTACCTTAATTTATATAACATAGCCTCTACATAGCCTCTCCATCGCCCCTTAATAGCCCCTTACCTTAATTTATATAACATAGCCCTACATAGCCTCTCCATCGCCCCTTAATAGCCCCTTACCTTAATTTATATAGCATAGCCCCTACATAGCCTCTCCATCGCCCCTTAATAGCCTCTTACCTTAATTTATATAATCCTTACCTTAATATATATAACATAGCCCCTACATAGCCTCTCCATCGCCCCTGAATAGCCCCTTACCCTAATTTATATAACATAGCCCCTACATAGCCTCTCCATCGCCCCTTAATAGCTCCTTACCTTAATTTATATAACATAGCCCCTACATAGCCTCTCCATCGCCCCTTAATAGCCCCTTACCTTAATTTATATAACATAGCCTCTACATAGCCTCTCCATCGCCCCTTAATAGCCCCTTACCTTAATTTATATAACATAGCCCTACATAGCCTCTCCATCGCCCCTTAATAGCCCCTTACCTTAATTTATATAGCATAGCCCCTACATAGCCTCTCCATCGCCCCTTAATAGCCTCTTACCTTAATTTATATAATCCTTACCTTAATATATATAACATAGCCCCTACATAGCCTCTCCATCGCCCCTAAATAGCCCCTTACCCTAATTTATATAACATAGCCCCTACATAGCCTCTCCATCGCCCCTTAATAGCTCCTTACCTTAATTTATATAACATAGCCCCTACATAGCCTCTCCATCGCCCCTTAATAGCCCCTTACCTTAATTTATATAACATAGCCCTACATAGCCTCTCCATCGCCCCTTAATAGCCCCTTACCTTAATTTATATAGCATAGCCCCTACATAGCCTCTCCATCGCCCCTTAATAGCCTCTTACCTTAATTTATATAATCCTTACCTTAATATATATAACATAGCCCCTACATAGCCTCTCCATCGCCCCTAAATAGCCCCTTACCCTAATTTATATAACATAGCCCCTACATAGCCTCTCCATCGCCCCTTAATAGCCCCTTACCTTAATTTATATAACATAGCCTCTACATAGCCTCTCCATCGCCCCTTAATAGCCCCTTACCTTAATTTATATAACATAGCCCTACATAGCCTCTCCATCGCCCCTTAATAGCCCCTTACCTTAATTTATATAGCATAGCCCCTACATAGCCTCTCCATCGCCCCTTAATAGCCTCTTACCTTAATTTATATAATCCTTACCTTAATATATATAACATAGCCCCTACATAGCCTCTCCATCGCCCCTGAATAGCCCCTTACCCTAATTTATATAACATAGCCCCTACATAGCCTCTCCATCGCCCCTTAATAGCTCCTTACCTTAATTTATATAACATAGCCCCTACATAGCCTCTCCATCGCCCCTTAATAGCCCCTTACCTTAATTTATATAGCATAGCCCCTACATAGCCTCTCCATCGCCCCTTAATAGCCTCTTACCTTAATTATGTAACATAGCCCTACATAGCCTCTCCATCGCCCCTTAATAGCCCCTTACCTTAATTTATATAGCATAGCCCCTACATAGCCTCTCCATCGCCCCTTAATAGCCTCTTACCTTAATTTATATAATCCTTACCTTAATATATATAACATAGCCCCTACATAGCCTCTCCATCGCCCCTAAATAGCCCCTTACTCTAATTTATATAACATAGCCCCTACATAGCCTCTCCATCGCCCCTTAATAGCTCCTTACCTTAATTTATATAACATAGCCCCTACATAGCCTCTCCATCGCCCCTTAATAGCCCCTTACCTTAATTTATATAACATAGCCCTACATAGCCTCTCCATCGCCCCTTAATAGCCCCTTACCTTAATTTATATAGCATAGCCCCTACATAGCCTCTCCATCGCCCCTTAATAGCCTCTTACCTTAATTTATATAATCCTTACCTTAATATATATAACATAGCCCCTACATAGCCTCTCCATCGCCCCTAAATAGCCCCTTACCCTAATTTATATAACATAGCCCCTACATAGCCTCTCCATCGCCCCTTAATAGCCCCTTACCTTAATTTATATAACATAGCCTCTACATAGCCTCTCCATCGCCCCTTAATAGCCCCTTACCTTAATTTATATAACATAGCCCTACATAGCCTCTCCATCGCCCCATAATAGCCCCTTACCTTAATTTATATAGCATAGCCCCTACATAGCCTCTCCATCGCCCCTTAATAGCCACTTAATTTAATTATATAACATAGCCCCTACATAGCCTCTCCATCGCCCCTTAATAGCCCCTTACCTAAATTTATATAACAAAGCTCCTATATAGCCTCTCCATCGCCCCTTAATAGCCCCTTACCTTAATTATGTAACATAGCCCCTACATAGCCTCTCAATCGCCCCTTAATAGCCTCTTACCTTAATTTATATAACATAGCCCCTACATAGCCTCTCCATCGCCCCTTAATAGCCCCTTACCTTAATTTATATAACATAGCCCTACATAGCCTCTCCATCGCCCCTTAATAGCCCCTTACCTTAATTTATATAGCATAGCCCCTACATAGCCTCTCCATCGCCCCTTAATAGCCTCTTACCTTAATTATGTAACATAGCCCCTACATAGCCTCTCCATCGCCCCTTAATATCCCCTTACCTTAATTATATAACATAGCTCCTACATAGCCTCCCCATCGCCCCTTAATAGCCCCTTACCCGATTTTATATAACATAGCCCCTAAATAGCCTCTCCATCGCCCCTTAATAGCCCCTTACCTTAATTTATATAACATAGCCCCTACATAGCCTCTCCATCGCCCCTTAATAGTCCTTTACCTTAATTTATATAAAATAGCCCCTATATAGCCTCTCCATCGCCCCTTAATAGCCAATTTATATAACATAGCCGCTACATAGCCTCTCCATCGCCCCTTAATAGCTCCTTACCTTAATTTATATAACATAGCCTCTCCATCGCCCCTTAATAGCCCTCCATCGCCACTTAAAAGCCCCTTACCTTAATTTATATAACATAGCCTCTACATAGCCTCTCCATCGCCCCTTAATAGCCCCTTATATCCTCCTTCAAAACAGTTATACACCTTCCCAGGATCTATTGGAAGCTACCCTATAAAGGAGAACCATATTGGTTCTGCAGTTAGCGATCTTCTTTGATACATACAGACAATGATCCTGTTACTTTTTATAAGGATTAAAAATAAAATGGCCTAAAGCCATCTCATTACCCATAGGAAGCTTCACTGTAAAGGAGAACCATGTCGGTTTAGTGGTTAGCAAGGTACAGACAGACATACATACAGACAAAGATCCTGTTACTTTATTATAAGGATTAAAATAAAATAGTTATTAACCTCCCCAGGACCTATGAGAAGCTACCCTATTAAGGAGAACGATCTCAGGACCTATAGGAATCTTCACTGTAAAGGAGAACCATATTGGTTCAGCGGTTAGCAAGATCCTTCGGTACAGACAGACATTCATACATACAGACAAAGATTCTGTTAATTTATTTTAAGAAATACAGATAAAATTGTTATAAACCTTTCCAGGCCTAAAACCATCTCAGGACCTAATTTCTGCCGTTGACAACTCGAGTTAAGTTACTATATTATTTTTACAATGTTTAACTTATCTGTTATTATTGGCTGACGAAAAGTTTGGGCAAAAAAAAAATTTATTCTTCAATGAAATATCTCTCCAGTATAATTTTGCCAAGTGCTAATTTATTAAGAATAAAGTTTGCCACAAATTTACCAAAAAATCTCATTGTCATTTCGCCAGGGAGGATTAGGATAGTTCCCAAAGTGTTATAAGTTGGCTTATCCAAGAGTGCTGTCTAGTCTCCAAAGTTTTATAATACCGTTTTCTTATTCGTTAGATTAACAACCTTGGGGACTTTTTATTGTTTTGTGATTGTTTAGTTCATTAAGTTGAGTGTCTAAATGTTTCAACCACTAATTCTAAACTAAAGAAGGGGTAATTTTGTGAATCATCAATGGGAATAATTAATATATAAACATACATATATATACAGTGTTTTTTTTTATGAGAGCATTTTTGAAAGCAATTTTACCCTACTTATAGTTATCAGAATTTAATGATTAATGGCTTATTCTCTTCGTTTTTTATAACCATTAACAGAAAAGCAAAAAAATATTTCAGTTTTTATTTAAAAAGTACAGTAAATTCAAAATTTCAAAACATGGGTGTCAACATCTAAAATAGTTATTTCTCGCATCGTATTATAAACGGCTTTCCGCGGATATAGAAAGTACAATTATGAGATTAAAACTAGTTTTTTTAGCCCCGAGGTGCAGAAGGCACCGGCTAAAAAAACTGGGTTTAATCTTATGATTGTACATATCTATATTCGTAGAAAGCTGGATATAATACGATGCTAGACATAGTTTTTTCGTATGGATGAGAACCGGTTCCTATCCACCGGATTCAAATGAATACGAGAAATGGTTTTAGCGCATTTTTCTTATGCTCAAATCTTCTACCCTTTCCAAGAATGGAGGGAGTACATTGGGGGGCCAGTATTCCCTCCCTGGTTGAGATATGGCCTTCAAATTTCAAAATGTTCTAGTACATGTCACAAGTAGTATCTATATAAATTTTTAGCTCAATATCTCAACTTTGAAGCGTTTTGCAGCCATTCTTGCAAAGGTAGATTATAAGAAAAATGCACTAAAACCATTTTTAGATGTTGACACCTAAGTTTTAAATTTTTTAATTTACTGTACTTTTTGAATAAAAACTGAAATATTTTTTGCTTTTCTATTAAAGGTTATAAAAAAGAAGAGAATAAGCCATTAATCATTAAATTCTAATAACTATAAGTAAGGTAAAATTGCTTTCAAAGAGTTCTCATAAAAAAACACACTGTATATATGTATATATATCATTTTATCGACAATCGTCTTATCCCTGTAGATCTCTGATTATCAGAGCATTTTTGAAATATTTGCTGCTTATTTTTTGGCTGCCTTTGGCAAAATAATTTTTTTTCATAAAAAATGTATACAAAATTATCGTATTAATTTGGTAAATATATCATTGCACTTGAATTATTTTTAAGTCACTAACGGCTAATCCCATAGATGACCCTAGGAGTACTTTAATGAATAGATGTGGTAGAGAGGGGGGGGAGGGGGAAGGTTAAGAATTTAAGGGAAGTGATACCTTCCGGGGGCTGAAAGTGTTAGTCCCCTCCCCAAAATGAAAACTTTTCCTGCGAGTAAAATAAGCTTCAATGTAAAGGAGAAGCATATCGGTTCAGTTGATACTGATAAACATCCTGTTACTTTAATGTAAATATTAGTTTAAGGATAGTCTGTATAATCTCAGGGATAAAGGAAACATTAGGCAATTTTTACAATAGTCTCCAAAGTTTTATAATGAAGTTTTCTTATTCGTTGGCTCAAAACTTTGGGGACTTTTGTCATATTTTGGTTGTAGTGTTGCAATTTTGTGTATCGTTATTAGGGATGGATAAAAATTTATCGGCCATTGTCTTATTCCTTTAGATCCTTGGTATAATCAACTGAATAACAGTTCCAACAACAAAAATTAAGATATTGCTTCGCTTTTTATGGACAAATATCCTGTTATTTTATTATAAGGAAAAAAAATAAACTATCTTAAAATCATCTCAGTACTCAGCGGTTAGCAAGATCCTACGGTATAGACAGACAGACATACATCATATCATATCAAATGGGGGGGGATTTTTTTGTTTTTGGGGGGGTTGGGGGTATCCCACCCCCCAAGAAAATAGCCTAAAACCACCACAGGACCAGTAGGTATATTCCCTGAATAGTAGAATATAATCGGTCCAGTGGTTACCGAGATCTTAAGGGACTGACAGACGGACAGACAGACGGACAGACAGACGGACAGACAGACGGACAGACAGACAGACGGATGGACAGACATCATTCTACTTTGTATTATAGATTTACGCTAATTTTAACAAAATTTATGTTTGACCTCCTGATTTTAGAGCTTTGCTTTTGTGAATGTTGTTATCCTTGTTATCTTGCTTTTTTTTCCTTTTTCATAACCTATTATATAAAGTAGTAATCTTTTTTTTGTCTGTAGAAAAGCTAACCGCTGAACCTATATGGTTCTCCTTTACAGTGAAGCTTCTTTTAAGTTCATAGAGGGTTTATAATTATTTCGAGGGAGGGTATCTCCACCCTCCCAGAAAATTCACCCCAAGAAAAATATTACCCCATCCCCACAAAAAATCTTTTTAACTTTTTAAAAGCAAAGCTTTTCTATATTAAGGATCAGTCCGTACGTCCGTAACGGTTAGCTATTTTCGTTAATTTAGGCATGTGATTCCTGTAGTAGAAAGGTACGATTTAGAAAGTCTATAATCATTATCAGAATATCCATACGTCCATTTTAAGCATACTAATTATTAACTTACAACAAATTTTTATGTATCAAAATTATCCGATTAATCTGATTTCTGGGATACTGATTCCTAGGACAACAAAATAGAATGTTATAAGCGAATCATATCTATAATCAAGTCCAAAAAATGTGAGTACGTCCTTAAGCATTTTCCTGCATGTAAGCAATTTCTCAATAAATTTACTTACAATTTTGTTTCGAATTTTAAATTTATGTTCTGACTATTCAGTTCTGACACTCTACATTATTAATGTTCATTAAAGGACGCCTGCAAGAAATAACACGCTTTAACTGCTAAAAGACTGCCACAAGAAGACCCAATACCCCAAATTATAAGCCTTCAGCTTCAATAACAAAAAAGTTCTAGGCATTTCAAAATAGCATTTTATGTACAATGGAATTTTTGAAAGATTTCCAATGCTCATAAAAGAAAAAACAATATTAAATTACGTTGCCTAGACATAAAATTATAACCTTATCTTTGTCAGAAACTTAGATTGCCTGTAACTGATTACATTTTTACAATAAAAACACCACATTTCATAGTCAAAATCTATGAAAAAAAATCGATTTAAATTGCATTTTTAAACAAAAATCATAGCGGAAACAAAGGGGTAAACTAATACAAGCTTAGCTGTGATTGGTTGTTAAGCTGATTCAGCCTTCTGATTGGCTACAGTACATTCGGTACAACGCAAGTAAAACTTATTTTTTTTTAATGATTTTGACTATAAAAATGGGTATTTTTATTGTAAAAATATAATTAGTTACTGGAAACCTAAATTTATGACAAAAAAAATAAGCTTATAATTTTGTTTCTAGGCCACGTAGTTTAATTTTAAAGTTTTCAACATGAGCATTGCAATTCTTTCAAAATTTCCATTGTACATAAAATGTCATTTTAAAATGCCTAGAACTTTTTTGTTATAGAAGCTGAAGGCTTCAAATTTGGGGTATTTGGTCTACTTGTGGCAGTCTTTCAGCAGTTAAAGCGTGGTATTTCTTGCAGGCTTCCTTTAAACTTTTTTCTACCGTTTCAGAGCTTTGCTTTTATAAATGTTGTCATCCTTGTCATCCTTTTAAAACTTAAATTTAAAACTGTAGAGGGTCACATTCCTTCCTTACCTTAATGCCCTACCTTCTATAATGAAGGGGCAATACAATTACAGAGGCTGTACAGGAGCCATAAAGGGCCTATGTTATATAAATTAAGGTAAGGGGCGATGAAGAGGCTATGAAGGGGCTATGTTATATAAATTAAGGTAAGAGGCTATTAAGGGGCGATGGAGAGGCTATGTAGGGGCTATGTTATATAATTAAGGTAAGGGGCTATTAAGGGGCGATGGAGATGCTTTGTAGGGCCTATGTTATATAAATTAAGGTAAGAGGCTATTAAGGGGCGATGGAGAGGCTATGTAGGGGCTATGTTATATAAATTAGGGTAAGGGGCTATTTAGGGGCGATGGAGAGGCTATGTAGGGGCTATGTTATATATATTAAGGTAAGGATTATATAAATTAAGGTAAGAGGCTATTAAGGGGCGATGGAGAGGCTATGTAGGGGCTATGCTATATAAATTAAGGTAAGGGGCTATTAAGGGGCGATGGAGAGGCTATGTAGGGCTATGTTATATAAATTAAGGTAAGGGGCTATTAAGGGGCGATGGAGAGGCTATGTAGAGGCTATGTTATATAAATTAAGGTAAGGGGCTATTAAGGGGCGATGGAGAGGCTATGTAGGGGCTATGTTATATAAATTAAGGTAAGGAGCTATTAAGGGGCGATGGAGAGGCTATGTAGGGGCTATGTTATATAAATTAGGGTAAGGGGCTATTCAGGGGCGATGGAGAGGCTATGTAGGGGCTATGTTATATATATTAAGGTAAGGATTATATAAATTAAGGTAAGAGGCTATTAAGGGGCGATGGAGAGGCTATGTAGGGGCTATGCTATATAAATTAAGGTAAGGGGCTATTAAGGGGCGATGGAGAGGCTATGTAGGGCTATGTTATATAAATTAAGGTAAGGGGCTATTAAGGGGCGATGGAGAGGCTATGTAGAGGCTATGTTATATAAATTAAGGTAAGGGGCTATTAAGGGGCGATGGAGAGGCTATGTAGGGGCTATGTTATATAAATTAGGGTAAGGGGCTATTTAGGGGCGATGGAGAGGCTATGTAGGGGCTATGTTATATATATTAAGGTAAGGATTATATAAATTAAGGTAAGAGGCTATTAAGGGGCGATGGAGAGGCTATGTAGGGGCTATGCTATATAAATTAAGGTAAGGGGCTATTAAGGGGCGATGGAGAGGCTATGTAGGGCTATGTTATATAAATTAAGGTAAGGGGCTATTAAGGGGCGATGGAGAGGCTATGTAGAGGCTATGTTATATAAATTAAGGTAAGGGGCTATTAAGGGGCGATGGAGAGGCTATGTAGGGGCTATGTTATATAAATTAAGGTAAGGAGCTATTAAGGGGCGATGGAGAGGCTATGTAGGGGCTATGTTATATAAATTAGGGTAAGGGGCTATTCAGGGGCGATGGAGAGGCTATGTAGGGGCTATGTTATATATATTAAGGTAAGGATTATATAAATTAAGGTAAGAGGCTATTAAGGGGCGATGGAGAGGCTATGTAGGGGCTATGCTATATAAATTAAGGTAAGGGGCTATTAAGGGGCGATGGAGAGGCTATGTAGGGCTATGTTATATAAATTAAGGTAAGGGGCTATTAAGGGGCGATGGAGAGGCTATGTAGAGGCTATGTTATATATATTAAGGTAAGGATTATATAAATTAAGGTAAGAGGCTATTAAGTGGCGATGGAGAGGCTATGTAGGGGCTATGCTATATAAATTAAGGTAAGGGGCTATTAAGGGGCGATGGAGAGGCTATGTAGGGGCTATGTTATATAAATTAAGGTAAGGAGCTATTAAGGGGCGATGGAGAGGCTATGTAGGGGCTATGTTATATAAATTAGGGTAAGGGGCTATTCAGGGGCGATGGAGAGGCTATGTAGGGGCTATGTTATATATATTAAGGTAAGGATTATATAAATTAAGGTAAGAGGCTATTAAGGGGCGATGGAGAGGCTATGTAGGGGCTATGCTATATAAATTAAGGTAAGGGGCTATTAAGGGGCGATGGAGAGGCTATGTAGGGCTATGTTATATAAATTAAGGTAAGGGGCTATTAAGGGGCGATGGAGAGGCTATGTAGAGGCTATGTTATATAAATTAAGGTAAGGGGCTATTAAGGGGCGATGGAGAGGCTATGTAGGGGCTATGTTATATAAATTAGGGTAAGGGGCTATTTAGGGGCGATGGAGAGGCTATGTAGGGGCTATGTTATATATATTAAGGTAAGGATTATATAAATTAAGGTAAGAGGCTATTAAGGGGCGATGGAGAGGCTATGTAGGGGCTATGCTATATAAATTAAGGTAAGGGGCTATTAAGGGGCGATGGAGAGGCTATGTAGGGCTATGTTATATAAATTAAGGTAAGGGGCTATTAAGGGGCGATGGAGAGGCTATGTAGGGGCTATGTTATATAAATTAAGGTAAGGAGCTATTAAGGGGCGATGGAGAGGCTATGTAGGGGCTATGTTATATAAATTAGGGTAAGGGGCTATTTAGGGGCGATGGAGAGGCTATGTAGGGGCTATGTTATATATATTAAGGTAAGGATTATATAAATTAAGGTAAGAGGCTATTAAGGGGCGATGGAGAGGCTATGTAGGGGTTATGCTATATAAATTAAGGTAAGGGGCTATTAAGGGGCGATGGAGAGGCTATGTAGGGCTATGTTATATAAATTAAGGTAAGGGGCTATTAAGGGGCGATGGAGAGGCTATGTAGAGGCTATGTTATATAAATTAAGGTAAGGGGCTATTAAGGGGCGATGGAGAGGCTATGTAGGGGCTATGTTATATAAATTAAGGTAAGGAGCTATTAAGGGGCGATGGAGAGGCTATGTAGGGGCTATGTTATATAAATTAAGGTAAGGGGCGATGGAGAGGCTATGTAGGGGCTATGTTATATAAATTAAGGTAATGGGCTTTTAAGGGGCGATGGAGAGGCTATGTAGGAGCTATGTTATATAAATTAAGGTAAGGGACTATTAAGGGGCAATGGAGAGGCTATGTAGGAGCTTTGTTATATAAATAAAGGTAAGGGGCTATTAGGGGCGATGGAGAGGCTATGTAGGGGCTTTGTTATATAAATTAAGATAAGGGGCTATTAAGGGGCGATGGAGAGGCTATGTAGGGGCTATGTTATAAAAATTAAGGTAAGGAGCTATTAAGGGGCGATGGAGAGGCTATGTAGGGGCTTTTTTATATAAATTAAGGTAAGGGGCTATTAAGGGGCGATGGGGCGATGGAGGAGCGATGGAGGAGAGATGTAGGGGCCATCAAAGTACAATGTAATATAAATTTGTGGAAGGAGCGATGAAGGGGCGATGTAGGAGCGATGGAGGAGCGATGGAGGAGCGATGTAGCAGCGATGTAGGGGCCATCAAGTTGCAATGTTATATAAATTTGGAGAAGGAGCGATGAAGGGGCGATGGAGGAGCGATGTAGGAGCGATGTAGGGGCCATCAAGTTGCAATGTAATATAAATTTGGAGAAGGAGCGATGAAGGGGCGATGTAGGAGCGATGAAGGAGCGATGTAGGAGCGATGTAGGGGCCATCACAGTACAATGTAATATAAATTTGAAGAAGGAGCGATGAAGGGGCGATGTAGGAGCGATGGAGGGGCGATGTAGGGGCCATCAAAGTACAATGTAATATAAATTTGAAGAAGGAGCGATGAAGGGGTGATGTAGGAGCGATGGAGGGGCGATGTAGGGGCCATCAAAGTACAATGTAATATAAATTTGGAGAAGGAGCGATGGAGGAGCGATGAAGGGGCGATGTAGGAGCGATGTAGGGGCCATCAAGGGACTAAGATATATATAATAGTGAAGGGGCCATGAAGAGGCGATATTTAATTAAATAGCCCCTTGGGATAAGAGGACATATCATCTCCTCTTTAGAAGGGGCGATAAAGGAGCGATAAAGGATCATTTAATCGCCTCTTAGGGCAAGGGGCTATCAAATCGCTCCTTTCAAGGAGTCATAACATCGCCTCTTGTTATAAGGGGCTATTAAATCGCTCCTTTCAAGGAGCCAATACATCGCCCCTTGTCATAAGAGGCGATCAATTAAAATCATCGCCCCATATGGAGCGATGTCATGGAAAGGACTATACCCCTTTCTTCTATATAAAAGTAAGTGGATTGTATATTTGTTCTGCAACTTTTCAGTAAACCTTTTATAGAAAAACATTCCCCCTTCCCCCTTAAAATAAAATTAATTCAAACTAAAATCCATAGTAGAGGGTCGGCTCCATTTTAATACTATAATCCACAAGAATTTTAAAATCGAACCAAAAACACCAAAGATATGACCGTCTAAATTTTTGGTTGCCAAGCTATTCTATAACTAAATGTCAATCATATTTAGGAAATTACTTTTTTAATATCTCAATTTTATTTGTTAATACCCCTTCTTATTGAGCATCTATCAAATAACTCATTTTATATGTGTTCAAAATGAGTTATTTGACAACATTTAACTTTTTAATAGTTATTTCTTTCATCGTATTATAAACGGCTTTCCGCGGATATAGAATGTACAATTTTAAGATTAAAACTATTTTTTTAGCCCCGAGATGCCGAAGGCACGGGCTAAAAAAACTGGTTTTAATCTTATGATTTTACATTTCTATATTCGTAGAAAACTGGATATAATACGATGCTAGACATAGTTTTTTCGTATGGATGAGAACCGGTTCCTATCCACCAGATTCGAATGAATACGAGAAAAACAATTAAGTGTTAAATAATATAATTAATATCAAGTTTTAGATACTTTTTTTTCATCAAATACTTGGCTTTGCTGGCTTACTATAGTGGTAGTGTAGCTTTATATATTGTGTTTTTTAAATGGAACAAAATTATTGCTTAATTTAGCCCATATCTTATTTAATTATTGACTTGGGGCACTTTTTAGAGTAAAACACTAGAGGGAGAAAGGGTTAAATAACTGTATCTCCCCAACGCACTGGCCTTGTGCCGCATCTCAATTGGGTCATTGAAAATCAGCCAATATGGTGTGGTGTGTATTAGCACAGCCAAGTAGCAAAAAACAACTTGGTAACTGACGAAAAAGGTCATTGGAAAAGGGAAGGAGGTAGTTATCTGTAAATATACTATAGATCTGTTGGGCACTTTGTATAGGACAAATTTTTAAATCAAGCAATACTTTTGTTCAAAAAAAATACTGTACATATATGTCCTAGTTTGGTACAATACATAATTTTTCGTCACTGTTTAGTTTAAGTTTTCTTGTTTATTATATTTTGACTGTTTTACTAGGACACTATCTCGCACTAACCATTAGCAGAATAAGAAAGATGAAATTGCCCGCTGTGAGGGTCAGTCAAGGGGTCAATTTCATTTCATATTTCACCAACCACGCATTCAAGGGACCAATAAAAAGACTAAAAACTAATAATTAAGTAAGAGGATGATTGTCTCTACATATTTATTTCTAGTAAGATCTCAAAATCAGCATTCGCAATTTGCAGACAAAAGGAGAGGTAGGTTGTGCTAAAATTCTGTAAAAGTTTTCAGGCTTAAAACAGTAGTAGAACGATAATATTCACTAAATATGTATATTTCTTACTTAAAAGAACTACAGAAAATATTTTGTTTTGTTTTAAGTTAACATCAATTTTATCGTTCAACTACTGTTTTAAGCCTCAAAACTCGCACCTTTACGGAATTTTAGCACAACCTACTTCTCCCTTTAGTATTGGCCCCCGGCAGGGTTTAAGGCTCAAAAGCTCTTACATAGATATGACCGTCACTCAATTATTTTCTTATATTGCCCTATTCCTAACTCCTTGAAATCATATTGTATTGTAAAAATTAACTTGAACCGCTACTCTCTGCTTTCAAAATCCTTATAATAAAGTAACAGGATGTCTATGTGTGTGTGTGTGTGTGTGGGTGTGTGTGTGTGTGTGTGTGTGTGTGTGTGTTTGTGTGTTTGTACCGAAGGATCTCTTAATGGATATAGAGATATTGTGAGGGATTCTCGCATACACTGATAAAAAGTTTCTCTTAGCTGGCTAATATAACTATACACCCCCATCCCCCCCTTATGACTAACACCCAATTTCCTCCCCTGACCATGGAGGAACGTATTGATCCATATCTGGGAACTATAATAGTAACCTAAATCTAACACCTATGTCTAACCTCTGCGGGGGACCCTAACCTTACAGGGCCTATACCTGCAAAAAACATCAAATCTTATCTAATCTGGCCTGAAGTTATAAATAAAAAATGCATAACCATCCAATTCCCATTAATTTAATTTACTTCAAAATAAGATAGAGGGTAGGATCTATTCCCCTTATCTTACTTAGCTGTAGCCTTTCGCTTAGCTAACAACTGACGAACCCTGTATTTTGTTATCAATATATACTTTTTCTCTCTAGAATTTATTTTAGCTTCATAACTTATGGAAACTGTGATCCTTGTTAAATGTATGATAATACAACAACTCCCTTTACTCATAACTAATTTATACATGAAACATATCAAACATTTTATTTTATACCATTTGACCCTTCAAGGATCTTAAGGGATAAGCTAAAGGACTATAAATTGAGATACATCCCCAATGATGATAAATAAAATTACTTCTTCTGTAGGTTAAAATTAATAGTTGAAAAGTATGGACATAATAGTTTGGAACCTACCAATCAAAATCAAATAAAAGTATCTAATGTTTTTGAGTCATTGAATAAGATAACGTTGTTATAGAACTTTGAGCACCAGTGTAAGTTATATAGACCAATGTCCCCTCCCTCCCTGACCCCTCTACATAGTATGTTAGTTCCCTTGCACTACAGACAAAGATAAATCATAGTAGCTACGCTTTTAAACAAGGATGACAACATCCATAAAGAAGAAGCTCTGAAACGGTAGAACAAACAAACATTAACACTTGTAGAGTGTCAAAACTGAATAATCATAATATAAATGTATAAGTATCACAAAATTTGGTTCTAAACTGCTTCAATAAGGCATTGTTTTTAAGGACATACTTACATTTTTAGAACTTGATTATAGAGATGCTTCGCTAATAACATATTACATTGTTGTCATAGGAATCCGTATTTAAAAAATTAGATCAATCGGAACACATTAAAGTTTGTTGTTAAAACAGTTAAAAATCAACATGTACAGACTTTCTGGTAACGATTATAGAGTTGCTACGCTTTGTAAATCGAACCTAACTACTACAGGAATCACAATGCAAAGTTTGAAATCGAAAGGACAATTCTAGCATACCTAAATCAACTAAAAACAAACTTTTACCAGACAGACGGACGTACGAACCGACCATAATTATAGAAAAGCTTCGCTTTTTACCAGAGAGAAAGTTTTGTAAGGGTTCATATATCAGTGCGGTGACTTATAATAAGGATTAGTTTTCGTACATTTGAATAAAAATTTATCAAGGTGTCCAAATAAAACAATAAAAAATTTAATTGATTAATATATTAATGATTTTATATTTTTCGTTTGGTCTAAATAATTAATTTCATTTTAATGTTTCATATATTCTAAATTAAAAATAGCCTCTAAGGAGATACATTTATCTTGGCAGTTGGGTCTTTCTTCTCAAAATCTCGATTTCTCACTTTCACAAGGAATTTATAGCTTTTTATAGTGCTTATAAAAAATGACGTCATACTGTCCTACAATTAGTCAATTAGATTGTATACTGGCCTGCCATTGGTAATATAGTCTGTGAATTGGCCTGTCATTGGTCATTTGTATTGTATGACGTCATTTATTTTATAGGCACTATAAACAGCTTCCAAGGAATAGTAAATGAAATCTTGCTATCACCAGAATAGATAACTCCTGGAAAGACAAACTTAATCGGTAAAGCATTCACCAAAATCTTAAATCTCAGACGTACTGGTATTGTAATTAAGGCTCATTGATCTTTAAAGATTTGACAATGGGCATTAAAATGATATACATACCCTTACCCATTTGTGAAAAACAAAATTATCCCTCTGCAGGTAAATTATTGGTTGAAAATACTGCTTCATTATTTAATTTTCGACACCAGTAAATTTTTATAGTCTCTTACTACTAGTACTACTAGCGGATACGCCTTTAGAGGAATCTAGTGGCACTTTAAATGCTTGTTTTTTTATTTCATATTTTGTCTATGTTGCCTTCATGTCTCTACGTAAAATTTAAAAATTAGAGTTTTTGTGATTTTTCTTGGGAGGGTAGTGGTACCCTCCCCCAAAATAGTTATAAACCTTCCCGGGAACTATGAGAAGCTATCCTATTAAGAATTGGATAGCGAGATCTTTCGATACAAACATACAGACAAACAAAAAAAAACATACATCCTGTTACAATATTATAAGGATTTATATTGCAAAAACACCAAACTTAAGCTTGTTGAATATGAAATTTAAAACAGAATTAGTAGTTAATGCATGGTTGAGTAACAACCCAAATCTCACTTCAATTGCATCAGAACAGGGACATATATTTGTATAAGTAGCGCAGCAATGATAACAATAGTAGAAACACAGTATATTTTCATAGGTATGGTTATCAAAATCATTATTCTGTTAGTAATAAAGAATGCACAGTAAAAATCTGAAAATATTTAACCGTAAGTTTAAGATATGACTTTTATCTTTGTGTTTAAATGAACAAACTTTTCCTTTGAACTCCATAATGATTGCACGACCTTTGTCTAGAAGTCCTACCTACGGACAAAGGCATTTTTAGTAGCAAAGCTGCTCTATAATTTGAAATGTCTGTCTGTATATGATTTTCTCGGCTCCTATAAAAAATTAAAGGATGAAACTTCTTGTCAACATTCCCATCAATATGAAGCTTAATTAAGTATTAATCATCCATGGCGGTTGGACTACTTTAAGGCTGGTTTTAAACTATTTTTTTCACATAATCCCACTAATTGAAAAGAATGCAAATCATAATGAAACATACAGCAGTCCATTCAAAATCTAGACTGTTATCAGCTCAAGAATGCTTAGCAACTCTATAATCATTACAAGAAAGTCCGTATGTCTATTCTTAACTTTTTTGCAATTTTTATTGTATAAATCTGTTCTTGGGATGATAATTCTTAGACAACGAGGTACAAATTTATAAGCAAATCATCTATATATATATTCAAATGTATATGTAAGTATGTCCTTAAACAGAATACTGAATTTACGTAAGTTTATACAATTTTGTTTATACATTTAAATTATTATTCTTATTATATGTATGTTTTGACACTCTACAAGAGTTATTGTTCGTTTGTCCTTCGATCTGATTTAACTCCGCTTTTATGGATGTTGTCATCCTTGTTCCTATAAAATTATATTTCTACCGTAGTGTTATGAGCCGATCAACATTTAAATTTTAGAGTATCACAGCTGAAATTAAGTCTTAAACGCAAACATTATTATCATTCATAAGTTGAAAAAATAAACATATACTGTTATGTTTTCTGGAAATCGTTACGACAATGAAAATGTTTTAAGCCCATTTAACGCAATTTTACCCTAAAATTATTTTTCATTCATTTTTGTAAAATAATTATTGCCATTTTCTCCTTAGTAAATTTAAGTATGTATATTTGTACCATGGTTTAGCTATAAACACCAGGAAGGAAGGGAAAAATGGGCTGGTAAATACACTAGTCCCCAAAGTTTTAAAATAACTTTTTCTTATTCGTTGGCTTATTAACTTTGGGGACTTTTATTGAGTTTCTGTTGGTTGGTTTATTAAGATGAGTGTCCAAACGTTTAAAACACTAATAGTATCCCTTAAATGGAGTAATTTGGTTTATCATGATTGGAAATGTACATCAATTTATTGTCCATTGTCTTATCCCTTTAGATCCCTGTGTAAACATAGCTTAAAGGACACTCTATAAGAACTTGTGATATTTCAAATTTCTTTACAAATCACATTGATTTTCGTAGAATAGTAATTTATCGCATCGTATTATAATCAGCTTTCAGCGGACATGAAGATTAAAATCAGTTTTGTGTGTATTGGCCTAGCATTAGTCATTTGTATTGTATAACGTCATTATTTATAGGCATTAAGATATATAAGTTTTCCGGAATTTTAATGTTAGGGGGAGATTTGAAATCTGCATCAAATTTTAAGGTTTTTTTATAAAATTCGTTTTTTGTATAATTCTTTATCTAAAAGCGGAAATGCATTTTAAGTTAATTAATTTTTACCAATAGGATAGGTTGATTTTAAACTGCCTGCGCTCTAATTGGTTGAATGATGTACGCCATCCAATCAGAGCGCAGAT
Source organism: Acartia tonsa (assembly GCF_053477335.1). Classification (NCBI taxonomy): domain Eukaryota; kingdom Metazoa; phylum Arthropoda; class Copepoda; order Calanoida; family Acartiidae; genus Acartia; species Acartia tonsa. The sequence goes on from NC_137264.1 coordinate 8,545,457, forward strand.
TTTTTAAATCCACCAATCACAGATGCCAAAATTAATTAACTTAAATTGCATTTCCGCGTTTAGATAAAGAATTATAGAAAAAACGAATTTTATAAAAAATCCTCAAAATTTGATGCAGATTTCAAATCTCCCCCTAACTTTAAAATTCCGGAAAACTTATATATCTTAATAGGCATTATATAGAGCTTCCAATTATAAAAGCAGATACATTTCTAATAATAAAATTAGCTAGCAGAGTTTACCTTTAAGGAAGGTGTATAAAGAATAGTGTAATTCTGGTTATTAAACTCAATTAGTATAGCAGTAAAACTTACTTTTTCACCTCTCTTACAGCGAAGCTTTTCTGTAATTTAATTAATGTAGTAGTAAAACTTATTTTTTCGCCTCTAAAAAGCGAAACTACTCTTTATTTTAATAAGTCAGGCAATAAAACTAACCGATTTAACCTCGTAAATAGAAAAGTATTTGTAAACTTCAATTAAAATTACAGAAAACTAATTTTTAATCTTTTGATAGCGACTTAAGCTCTAAGCTAGTTAAGTTATTGTTTCGTGTATTTGAGCCTTTAACAGTAAGCTATATAAGTTGGAAAAAATTTTAATGTATATAATAGATTTGAAATTTGGATAAAATTTTAAGGATTTTTTATAAAATTCGTTTTTTATATAACTCTTTATTTAAAAGCGCAAATACAATTTAAGTTAATTAATTTTAACCAATAGAATTGGTGGATTGGAAACTACCTGTGCTCTAATTGGTTGAATGATGTACGAAACTTAAGCTTCACCAATCAGAGCGCAGATTGTTTTCAACCCACCAATCACAGATGTCAAAATTAATTAACTTAAATTGTATTTGCGCTTTTAGATAAAGAATTTATACAAAAAACGAATTTTATAAAAAAAAATCCTTAAAATTCTTATGCAGATTTCAAATCTATTATATACATTAAATTTCTTTCCAACTTATATAGCTTATTTAACAGTAAGATACAAAATTTAATAAAGAAAAAACTTCTTTACATAATACATAGTGACAAAAACAAATACATAAAGAGCATACTGTGCAGAGTAATAAGGAAGTTTTGTCTTTGACTTAGGTTATAATACCTATTTAACTTGTCTGATTATTAAGATTCCTATATCTTGCATACATCGCTGTTCTGATAATAACAAAATAATGTTAATTACTTTTATATTCGACCCATACTTCCCTTTTTTGATTGGAAAGATCCTTGTTTATGTAGAAGTTATTGTTTCTCACGCATCCTAGCACTCAAAATGTATCATGAAAATGAGTAACAGTTTCCTTAGAATTGTCTTATGGACCACCACAATCATCCCCCCCTCCCCCACCGCTTCATATTTTTATCTTAAAGTAAACTTGTTACTCGTATTCATTCAAATCCGGTGGATAGGAACCGGTTCTCATCCATACGAAAAAACTATGTCTAGCATCGAATTATATCCAGCTTTCTACGAATATAAAAATGTACAATCATGAGATTAAAAGCAGTTTTTTAGCCCGGGGCTAAAAAAACTAGTTTTAATCTTATAATTGTACATTCTATATCCGCGGAAAGCTGTTTATAATACTATAATAACTATTCTTGTTTGGCTTCGAACCCGATAATTATTCGCTGGATTAGAACCGGTCCTCAGCAATTGTGAAAAATAATGTATATCATTACAGACAATTTTCCACAAATATTTTTTAAAATCATAAAATTAATACCAGTTTTCTTGCCTCGGGCCTTCAACCCCTCGGGGCTATCAAAACTGGTTTTAAATCTATAATTTTTCATTGTGATATACACGGAAAGCTGTCTATAATACGATATGATAAATAACTATTCTAGCCTTTGCAGAGAGCTCTATGCACGTTGTTCCCTAACCTTGCGGGGATTTTCTTGACCTGACCTAACACAAGGAAATATCCAGTGAGAGAGATGGGACAATGGGCTGTTTATTACTTCACTAGTCACCAAAGCTTTACAATAACGTTTTCTTGTTCGTTGGCTTAACAACTTTAGGTAATTTTACTGAATTTTAATTGGTTAATTCATTAAAATGAATGTTTAAACGTTTTAGCCACTAACTTAATCTACAGATGGGGTAATTTTGTGTGTCATCATTTGGGATGAAAATTAATCTATCGGCCATTGTCTTTATTCCTTTATTTCCCTGGGATTATCATAAATTAGGTTTTTTTCAAACAAATAAGCGGGGGGGGTGGGTTGATGGGTACTCAAAACTTGGTTGAAGGAAAATTCCCCCAAATATTTCTAGGCTTTAAAAGAGGAAAAACTAAATTTTGTAGGTGGTTTAAAATTATTTGTACTAAAATTAAATACGCATTCATATGTATAACAGTTTAAAAATTGGATTTAATAAAACTTGTTCTGAATCGTAATGAAAAATCATATCTAGTATGCATTTGAATTGATCCTATATTATTCTATGAAACAAAGGTTTTTAACTTTCAATAAACGTTGCAGAAGTATCTTTCTGTGATCTTAAGTAATAAGACAAAGGACGACAAATTGATTTACATACCCAAATTTAATACACAAGATTACCCCTTTTGTAGTTTAAAAGTTTGGACACTACCAGTTTTAACTAACCAATCAAAAGTACCCAACGTTTTAGAACCAACATAAAAGATAAAGGTGTTATAAAAAATTGGGTACCAGTGTAATTCACAACCCAATGTCCCCTCCCTCCCTGTTTCCTACTAAGTAAAATTTACGTAGACATTAAATATATTAAACTTATAAGTATTTTAAGTTCACCCTTATTTGAAATTTGAAGATTTAAAGCCATTTCTTTTCATATGTTTGTAAGAAGACGAAAAAGAAATCTATTAGAGTAAAAATAGAAAAAAAATCACTAAAATATATTTTTCTATTCTTAAAATCATGGTGGCTACATAAGGCCAGCACACCTTTATAGGGATCTATACCGAAACAGCTTGACCGATCGTTCCAAGTTTTTGTGGTAAGTTTATTTCAATTTAAATTGGTTGGTTTAGATCTATAACGAAACAGCTTGACCGATCGTTCCAAGTTTTTGTGGTAAGTTTATTTCAATTTAGGGAAAGTTTTATGCTATTTTACCCGTTAAGATCACCAACATCAAAAATATCTAAGTTAAAACAACAGCTAGGGAATCCCTCCCCCCCCCTCCCAACTTCTAGGTTCGAAACCTAGCTGCAAGATGCTGCGGGTAAAGCCTTTAAGGAGGGAGGGGACATTGGGACATTGGGCTGTTAATTACACTAGACCCCAAAATTTTATGATATAATTTTCTTATTCGTTAGATTAACAACTTCGAGTAACTATTAAAAAATCTAATGACATAAGTTTAACATTAGTCTAAAATTAATCTGTCTGTTAAACTGTACGAAGTCAAATGTTTATACTTAATTACAGACCCTTTATAACCGTAAGAACGTCCCTACAATAAAACTAAATATATTTAAAAGCGAAGCTTTTATATAATCAGGTTCGGTGCGTCCGCACGTGTGTCTGGAACGGATAGCTTTTTTGTTAATTTAGGCATGTTAGAATTGTCCTATCGATTTCAAACTTTGCATGGTGATTCCTGTAGTAGAAAGGTAGGATTTAGAAAGCGTAGAAACTCTATAATCGTTAACAGAATGTCCGTACGTCCATTATAAACATGTTGATTTTTAACTATCTTAACAACATCACTTTAACGATTTACTTTATACTATTGAAAAGCTATAGAATATTTAATTTAAATGACAGAATATTAAAGATAAGTAATTTCACATAAACACCATTTCTTCCAGTGTAATGTCGTAATTACAGGAAATATAGAAATTCCTTCCCTAGACATTTAGAAAATATTAGAGTTAACAAAATAGAGCAGTCATACTACAAAGCACAGGATACAGAAATTATTTTTCATGATATTTAGAAAACATTAGAGTTAATATAATAGAGCAGTCATATTATTAAGCATAAAATAAAGAAATTAATTTTCTTGATATTTAGAAAACATTAGAGTTATCAGAATAGAGCAGTCATATTATTAAGCACAGAATAAAGAAATTAATTTTATTAATATTTAGAAAACATTAGAGTTAACAGAATAGAGCAGTCATATTATTAAGCACAGGATACAGAAATTAACTTTCTTGATATTTAGAAAACATTAGAGTTAACAGAATAGAGCAGTCATACTATTAAGCAAAGAAAACATAAATTATTTTTCTTGATATTTAGAAAACATTAGAGTTAACAGAAAAGAGCAGTTATATTATCAATTACAGAATATAGAATTTAGTTTGCTTGATATTTAGAAAACACTAGAGTAAGTAGAATAAAGCAGTCAAATTATTAAGCACAGAATAAAGAAATTAATTTTCTTAATATTTAGAAAACATTAGAGTTAACAGAATAGAGCAGTGATACTACAAAGCACAGGATACAGAAATTATTTTTCATGATATTTAGAAAACATTAGAGTTAACAGAATAGAGCAGTCATATTATTAAGCACAGGATACAGAAATTAACTTTCTTGATATTTAGAAAACATTAGAGTTAACAGAATAGAGCAGTCAAATTATTAAGCACAGAATAGAGAAATTATTTTGCTTGATATTTAGAAAACATTAGAGTTAACAGAATAGAGCAGTCAAATTATTAAGCACAGAATAGAGAAATTAATTTTCTTGATATTTAGAAAACATTAGATTGAGTATATAGAGTGTTCATGTAGGAAAAATCAGAGTAAGTATAACAGTGTAATTATTTGACACAGAATCAAGGACGACCAAGCCTTTTATGTGTGTTGTGTGTTGGGAGGGGAGGCTTAAAGGTTGTGAAACTTCAAAAACTTACTTGAATTTTTAAAAAAATAAAGAATCTATTTATTTACTAAGATTTGCAATACAACGATATTTAAAACCAAAAATTAATTAAACTTTTATTAGGCATTATTTCAGTGCTTACATACAAACAAAATCTTAAATATACCCTTGTACTTTTTAACCTGCGTACGTTTCCGGAATATTGGATAGCTGTCACCCTTTTACTGTTACAATTGGAATGTATTGTGTCCAGGAATAAAAAGGAATAAGACAATGTCTTATCAATTAAAATATATTGTGGTATTCGGCAGCTCTGGACCATGCAGAAACCAAGACATTATAGTGATGCTACGCACCTAGTTAAATCCTGTTATTCTACAATTATGAAGCCACCTGAAAAGATGTCAGATAACGGTACTGATTTTATCCCTCAGTTGTCCTGCAAAGGGAGGGAGGGGTGTTAACCCTCCCTCTCCCATCTTAAGCACCGGAACCTTCCCCTTCAACCACCAAGTTATCAGCACCACCTCAACCCTGAGGATAAAGGATCTAAACCTGCCCCCACACAGACTGCTGTTGTCACAAGTAATCATCAAACCTTCCCTCTTTAGCACCCAGACCTACCACTCAACCCCTCTATGCTTATCTACCTATTGTGCTGCTCCATGGGCTATCCTGCCTGCCCCAGACAGGGATAGCCATCTACCTAACCATTGCAATTATCTATGTTTTACTGTATGATTTATCTTTAACCATCTTTATTCCTAATCCATATGTATTTATATTATGGTTAACTGTATTCTTAATCCCCCCCACCCTTTCCAGGGATGGGGAATCATGATTGCCCAAACTGACTCTTGTATATGTATTATAATGCTTTTATGTTATGATCATTTATTCCTATCCATGTAGTTATTGTTTGTTGTATATAACTTTAGTATCCTTTACACCTCCAATAAAGTGACAACTGAAATAGATGTTGATTCTTGTCTAGTGAAAGCTAGAGAAGCGTAGCTTCTCTATAGTAAGGTGTCCACGTCTGTTCACACTGCCGTAGTCTTTATTCGAACTCTGGTGTCTGCCATTTACCCTAGGCGGATACCACAATTTTGGTGACAGCTGTGTGAGATTACGGCGAACCACAAGTGTAGAGCAGACGCGCATCTGAGGCTAAGGTACTCCCAGCAGTGAATCTGGCAAAACTGACGCAAGCAACCTGAATTACCCACCCTGGACAGCAAAGTTTAACTCTGCATCCGGCAGTTGTGGAAGCGAGACAGCGAAATTTGATGAATAACCGCGAGCAGCGCTGATATCTAACGGAGAATTGAGCGCCAAAAGGGCTGAAACAGGCCTGCGGACCGGCTGAAACAAGCCAAATAAGTGTAAACGGCTGAAAATAGGCCAATTTTACTGCAAGAGATAGCAGGATCCGAACCAGTGGCGCTAGTAGGACGGGACATTCCCTGCCGCCATCAACTGGATTTGGATAAGCGGCGCTAGCAGGACGGGACATTCCCTGCCGCCGATAGGCTGAAACACGCCACATAGCTGCAAGCGGCGCTAGCAGGACGGGACATTCCCTGCCGCCGATAGGCTGAAACATGCCACATAGCTGCAAGCTGCGAGCTAACATACGAGTGTAGTGCACCAGAACAGAGAAAAACTACGTCAACTCCGAGTATCCTGAGAGGCTACAACGCAGCCACCCATCTAGAAAAACAGATATTATGTTACATTGCAGGGATTACCACCCTGATGTGATGGCCAAACAATAGATTTATGAGCAAAGCTTGGCAAACAAATTGTTGTGTTGTGATAAATCTAAGAATAGACCAGGCTTGGATTATTGGGTATTGTGATAACAGCTAAAAATAGAACAGAGTTGGTAAACAAATCTGTTATGCAATTGTGATAAGGACAAAAATAGAATCTAGATGTAATATAATAAAGACCCTGATATACAATCAAAACATCTCAAGCCCACAGCACAATAACAATACACCCCTTATTCCAAGGGAAGGGGAGAAGCCCCCCTCTCCATTGAAGGCAAATACAATCAGGGTGATATAATAGATAAACCTAGGATTAAGAAGAAAAGGCAATATTACACCAGCCCACAGTTATCCCCCTCCCTCACAGGGGGAACGGACGGAGTTACCCCCGTCCCCTTACGCGCTTCCCCCTTCCTACCCACACTAGACTAAGTCCGTCTGTAGTGTGGGGCTAGCGATCGGACACACAGAGCGCCATTCACGGGTAGCGCAACAGAGTGCGGAAAATATCATAAATCCAACGGACGAAGCTGACCAATGAGAGAGCGAGTTGAGGGGTGAGAGCGCGTTTTCCCAGTGTGCGCGGATTTGAAGGTGCGGACGCGCGTTGCAAGGACAGGAGATTTCACGCACACACACCCACACAGGAGAGGGGCCACTCTCTATAGCATACATCAGAGATATTTTTTTAGGAGAAAAACTTGCAAGCTCCTCCCTCCCTGTCTACAGTGTGATAAGGAAAACTAAACCAGTTCCTTAAACCCGCTCAGACCCTCAACATCTCCTAGCCCTGCCAACCCTACTTCAAAGCTGAGTGGTTAGTGAAACAAATATATGTATATATAAATACCCAAGTGATAAATAATGTTGTTTTTTTTGTATCATGGGTACAAGTAAGTGAATACTAAACCCCCACCATACAACACTGGAAACTGATATGGTAACTGGACGAAAGTACGCCCACCCTGTGGACATAGCCTGACTTGATGCCCCACACTGGGCAGTGGTGGTGTGTACCTGGACCATCGACCCCATAGTTGTGAACTTTATACAGAGGAAGCGTGATTTTTTTGGAGCAAGGAGGAAAGCTAGCTAGCTCTGGGGATATTCTTATACACGTATATATATATATATATGGGAGTGTAGCCATATATATATATATATATAGTTAGCCTACCTATCCATATAGCTACCAGCGGATACGCTCCTAGAGACATCTGTGGATCCCTAACATATTCCTTTTACCTTCAAGCTAAGATCCGCTGGTTATCACAGAAATCAAGAGCTATACCGGAAAGGAGAACGACTCAGGCTCAACAGTTAAACAAGACGCTGGCACCCACAGACCAACCCCCTGCTACTTACCATGGGGACGCGCCAGCCACAGAAACTCTTGAGCCAGGAGGACCGAGCCTATGGCTACGTGGACTACCACCCTAATTACACAGCTATAGTATTTATATTAGGGGTGAGCCGGCTCGAACCCCCTTGCGGCGCGGCTACTCTACTCTGCTCCTACATCTACAAGATAAGAACCTGGCAGCCCCTAGCCCGACGTGCGGAAATAGAAGACATTCATGATTGGGCATTAACTGTGTGCCTAGGCCTGCTGCTGACACTGTGGTGGACAGAAGTCTTCATTTGGACCAGAACCACCAACATCTGTACCCCACCACTCTCTGCTTTTTCATACACGATACTGCTTCTGCTATTACTCTGGCCTACTGTGTTGAGTACAGTGAACATCAAACACATGCCAGGTCACAGACCCCTGGTCCCTGAGATGCCCTTGCCTGGAAGGGTGACTGAATTTCCGCTGCACCGCTCCTGTTCAGTTGGTGCTCAACGCACGAGAAATAGCAATACTGGACTGGGGATTGCTGAACCTGTAGGTGTCCTCCTGGGGGTGTTGAACGATGCAACTGAGCCTAAAGAGAAGGTAACCAGCTTCAGAGACTTAGTGGCCAGCCCCAAGATGGACACTACTACCAGAACTGAGATTTCAAAGGGGCCCAGCCCTAGGGCCAGTACCACCTGTTTCTGGGGTGGAAAGGTCCTCCCTGGCACTGGCCTCACCAATCTGGAGGATGGGGAGCGGTCCCAGGGGAATAGGCTCTTCACCCAGATGCCCGACGCGTACCTGGGGGTGGGGGAGCCGCCACCCAAGCCTCCCTGGGAGCCCCCAGGCATGGAACGACTGGGGACCGGCCTAAGGATGGGGACTGGTGACCTGCTGCAGTGGAAGACTTTGCCCAGCACGGAGGGAGCAGGGTTGACCAGCAGCAGTGAGGCTGTTCCCCCACACTCCAAGACCAGATGCCGCTACTCTGTTGAACCACTGCACATGTCCCAGCCAAGTTCCCCCATGCTGCTGAAGATGGAGGCCCACCAGGATGCAGAGCTCCAACTAGGGAAGTCAATAAGAAGGCCACCCCTTGCCAAAACCAGAACCACCGCAGGGGCTCCCCACCAGCAGCTGACGGAGCCTGGCAGGGACGCAATACCAGCTGGCAACTCTGGCCCAACTCAGGTGGCGACCAACAGTCCGCTGACAGCCCGGAATACAGTTCAGTCTACCATCAGTATGGCATCTTCTGGGCCTTGCTGGTCCACCTGTGGGTACCTGTCCACACACTGGCCACAGGTACCCCCCAGAGATCATAGCCCCCTCTCCGACTGGCACCATCAACAGCCTTTGCTACCAACCACCTGGCATACCCAGAGGCAGGATCCCTCATGTGGAGAAGCACCTGCAGAAGCTAAGGCCGAGGCTGGCCTCGCCACCCAGGGGAGGAGAGCCGCTGTTGGATGGAAGGAACCTGTGTGTATGGGGAGGAGGCTGAATGTAACCAAGGAGCCACCACAAGCAGCCCAGCACCGCCTGACCCCTAGTAGGGGAGACCCTGTTTGTCAGCTGGTGCCCCAACTGGAGGAGGAGAGACCTGGCAGGTTGATACACCCTGGGGAAGCCGGCCTGATGGGACCCAGCTGGACGAAGGGGCGCTGCCGCTTCAACGGCCACACAGTCGCCAAGTGTAGAACTGGTTGGGACCGGGCAATGAAGAAACACCAGGCCGCCCAACAACCTGCATGCAACCAGTCTGCCACCCAGGTCCACCTGGAGGGAGATGCCCAGCCGTCACCCCAACTAGCTGCCGCCGCTGGGGCCGCGGCTACCCAGAAGTTTGAGTCGATGTATGGGACGCCAACCGGCGTCGCCACCTGGAAGGAACGAGAGGTGCTTCCCCTGCACCACCAAGCTGATGTCTGGGGCGACAACCGTCGCCGCCACCTGTGAAGACTGGGGGGTGCTATCCAGCGCCCCACGCTGGTGCCTGGGGTGACAACCGTCGCCGCCACCGAGAGACCTGGACCCCTGTGAAGACTGGGGGGTGCTATCCAGCGCCCCCACACTGGTGCCTGGGGCGACAACCGTCGCCGCCACCGAGATACCTGGACCCCGGAATGAGCCCGCAGCCCCAGAGGAAGGGGTGACACCCGTCACCCCCAGCCAGCCAGAGCCCCCAGCCAGCAGGGAGAGTCCAGCTGTCCCTCACCCTCCACTGCATCCAGCTGTCTACCTCCCTCAACCAAGCCAGGGTAATTGTATTGCACTGGTGTACCAGGAAGTTTGGGCTGGGCCAAACTTGCCTGCGCCCCCTGCATCTGCCCCAGGAGCCAGGGTATCAGCCATTACCAGCCAAACTGAAGAAGCTTTGACCGCTGCCTGGGGAGTAACACCACTAGATGCGCCAAGGGCCGAGCCTAACCATAGAAGTAGAGGATCCCCAACAATTATGTCTACCCAGGATGGAGACAATGTGCCTGGACCCCTTCAGGCTAGGGGAGGAAATCCGGAGCCTTGTGCCTCCAGTCCACTAGCAGCAGTGTCCGTGGATGGGCCTGTCTCCCAGCCAACTAGAGCGGAGCCACCCTTGCAGATCCAAGACAGCCTCCGGCATAAAGGGTGGACTGTTACCTTTCCCTACCCCGCAGGTCGGACTGCCATGCACCACCCTGCCAATGTCCAGAATGAGCCTGAAGGAGGCAACGCTCCTACAGTATGGCAACCACCACCTGCCCGCGTTGACAGAGACCCTGGAAGCCGAATGAACCTGACCAGCCCCGAGGGCGAAGAAACTGCGCCTGCATCCAGTAGCCAGCCTGCCAGCAGCAAGGTGACCAACACGATGGAGACCACCAGCCCAGTGGAGAAACCTGCAGAGGTGTATACCAGGCGGCTGTTGGTCCAAGCCCCCTCATGTGCTGTACCACCCCTGGAGGTTGCCAGGGTGGCCTCAGAGGTACACATCCAACGGCCAGAAGATCCAACAGGACCAGCTACTCCAGCAGATATAGCCGATTCCGTTAGGCCTGGGGAGGGCTGGAGTCCACCACCGTCCAGCAACTGGTATCCTGGCGGACCCATTCCACAAGGACAACAAACTGAAGGCCGCAACCACTGTCGGAAGTCTGGCGGTGCAGACAACCCCTCCAGCCTTCCGAGGGGAGAGTTGTGGTATTCGGCAGCTCTGGACCATGCAGAAACCAAGACATTATAGTGATGCTACGCACCTAGTTAAATCCTGTTATTCTACAATTATGAAGCCACCTGAAAAGATGTCAGATAACGGTACTGATTTTATCCCTCAGTTGTCCTGCAAAGGGAGGGAGGGGTGTTAACCCTCCCTCTCCCATCTTAAGCACCGGAACCTTCCCCTTCAACCACCAAGTTATCAGCACCACCTCAACCCTGAGGATAAAGGATCTAAACCTGCCCCCACACAGACTGCTGTTGTCACAAGTAATCATCAAACCTTCCCTCTTTAGCACCCAGACCTACCACTCAACCCCTCTATGCTTATCTACCTATTGTGCTGCTCCATGGGCTATCCTGCCTGCCCCAGACAGGGATAGCCATCTACCTAACCATTGCAATTATCTATGTTTTACTGTATGATTTATCTTTAACCATCTTTATTCCTAATCCATATGTATTTATATTATGGTTAACTGTATTCTTAATCCCCCCCACCCTTTCCAGGGATGGGGAATCATGATTGCCCAAACTGACTCTTGTATATGTATTATAATGCTTTTATGTTATGATCATTTATTCCTATCCATGTAGTTATTGTTTGTTGTATATAACTTTAGTATCCTTTACACCTCCAATAAAGTGACAACTGAAATAGATGTTGATTCTTGTCTAGTGAAAGCTAGAGAAGCGTAGCTTCTCTATAGTAAGGTGTCCACGTCTGTTCACACTGCCGTAGTCTTTATTCGAACTCTGGTGTCTGCCATTTACCCTAGGCGGATACCACAATATCCCCATTGATATAACATAAAATTTCCCCTTATGTAGAGAACAATAAGTGGTCGAAACGTAGGGACACTCAACTAAATAAACCAACCAATTAAAATTTAATAAAAGTCCCCAAAGTTGTAAAGCTAACAAATAAGAAAACTTTATTATTTAAAGCTAAGGGGACTAGTGTTAGTGTTCTAAACAGCCTATTGTCCCCTTAATTCCTGACTGTGTCAATCTTTTTGAAAATATTTTTTTTTCTGTTTAAGCGTGTAACGTTCTTTTTAGCAAACAATAAATTTTTTTCTTTAAGGTTTTATCAGGAATAAAAGAGCTAATTTGTATATTCAATTTCAATAAAAAATATTTTTATAAATAAGAAAAAAAACATATTTTTAGAAAGTTTTAAGAAGCTCTTTATATTGTTTATAAAATGACGTCATACTGACCTACCATTGGTCAATTAAAATGTAGTCTTTGTATTGGCCTATCATTGGTCATTTGAATTTAATTACGTCATTTTTATAGGCACTATAAACAGCTTCAGTTTTAGATCAACTTCTTTGTTTTAGACTTAATAAAACTATTTAAGATTTCAGTTTTGAGAGAAAAAAAAATCTTATTTTTTATTGCAAAAGTATGTGTTACATAATCATATAATTAAGCTTACTTAATCTGTCATTTTTTACTATTTCATAATTGCTGGATATCATGTTATTTTTCTACAGTCAACAAACAAGAATAACAACATTAAAGTAGCAAAGATCGTGAATTTAAACAAACAATGATAAATTTGGAGTAGATGTCCAATGTCAAATAGTTGCAGGAATCATCTTAAGAATTATCAAATATAATCAATAAATAGTAACATAGAAAAAAATATTTTATGCTTTTATTCGATGTCTAATCTTTTCAAAGATATTTAAAGACAACGTTAAATACTACAATTAAAAGCAACAGATACTTTTAAACTTGTAATTACGTAGTTAAAGGTCAACATTAAGCCATTTAATTTAGAAAGGTATTTATCATTTTTTGTGTTAAAGAAGGTATAAAGGGGTAGTTTTCAGAGAGTAAGGGGACATTGGACTGTTTATTACACTATTCCCATGGTTTAATAATAATGTTTTCTTATTCGTTGGCTCAACAACTTTGGGGACTATTTTGAATTTTGTTTGGTTAGCTCATTATTTTTAGTGTTCAAACGTTTTAACAACTATAAAGTGGCAATTTTGTGTATCATCATTGGGGGTGTACAATTACATCAATTCATTTGCCATTGTCTTATCCCTTTAGATCCCTGGGTAGTTTTGTAATTACAACAAAAAACATGTACAGGGTGTTTTAATCAAATCCGGGTAACCTTTTCGAGGCTATTGACCCACAATTACTTAAACAAAACTATACAACTTACTCTGTCCGTATGTCTGTCTGGTTTGTTGTGTTCTAATATTCTGTGTGGGATATGGTTGTTCACAGTTGCTATTAAAGATAACGATACTAATATTTTTAAGGTTTCAATGAGCCTCAATTATTTTTTCTCTCTTTTCCTCCTAAGTACTTGGCTGTTTTTCTACTTTTAAATTTATGAGCTTCGCTACATATGGGTATTGTCATCCTTTTTATATGACTTTAAATCTAATTTTATATATGTTTGTGATTTTGTGATAGATTTCGTGATTTTTAAATAAATAAAAATACATGATAATATTGCATGATAAAAAAGGGCATGTTGAACAAAACAAATAAAAGCCCAAGAGGAGTGTTTGTAGGCTACCCCTAAAAACTTATTTCTTATTTTAAAATCAAAGAAATTTTTGGTGGTTTTTTCTACTGATGAAATTTAAATAAGCTTTGTTATTTTGGTGTTATATTTGATTTCATTGCACTTCAAAAAGCTCAAATATTAACTCTATAGCATTTACTGAAAGTTATGTTAAAATGCACGGAAATCATTTTTAAAAGCGAAGCTTTTCTATAATTAGGGTCGGTTAAAAGAAAAGCTTTTCTATAATTAGGGTCGGTCCGTCCGTCCTTCACAGAAAAATAGCTCTTTTCGTTAATTTAAATAGGTTAGAATTGTCCTATCGATTTCAAACTTTGCATGATGATTCCTATAGAAGTTAAATACGAGTTAGAAAGCGAAGGAACTCTATAATCGTTAAAGAAAGTCCGTATGTTTATTTTAAACATGTTGCTTTTTACCTTTTTTAACATCAAACTTTTATGTGATAAAATTATCCGATTTGTCTGATTTTTGGAATGCTGATTCTTAGGACAACAAATTACATTGTTATAAGCGAAGCATCTCTATAATCAAGTCCTAAAAATGTTAGTATGTCCTTAAACAATATCCTGTATTTAAGCAGTTTTTCAACAGATTTACTTAAAATTTTGTGTCGTTCAACTTTTATACATTATATCCTGATTATTATTCAGTTCTGACACTTTACAAATGTTAAGTTGGTTTGTCCTACCATTTCAGAGCTTCACTTTTATAGATGTTGTCATCCTTGTTGATTAGTGTTTGACATATTCAAATGTATGAATTGAGGAAAACAGTAAAAGTGTCTGACTATGACGTCAGAAAAAATTAACAATTAACCAATGATAGGCCGCTATATATTTTACCATTGTGAATACTGGCTTCTCATTGGTTAATTGTTAATTTTTTCTGACGTCATAGTCAGACACTTTTACTTTTTTCTGAATTGAGTCGAAAAACTCTTACTTTCAACCCTTCCTATACATACTATCCTCGACTATAGGTAGGAAATTAAAATTTAGCAAACAGCGTATCATATTATATCATATTAGCTCAGCAGGTCACCTGAAATTAATATCTATTGAAAACCAAATTTTTGGTAGTCACAGTTAGACTTTACCAATATGGCTTTAAAACTGATTAATATCCGCTGGATTAGAACTGGTTCTCAGCCATTCTGAAAAATCATGTATGGCATAGTATTATAGACAATTTTTCACATCCACTTCTACCCTACTAGATTAATAAACTGACCAATAAATGAGGTCCATGTTGGCAACCTAAATTGACGATAAATTTTTCCATGTAAATAAATCCACGTATATTCTATATCCATTACTGTAGAGAATAAATCTCTAAATAAAGAAGTAAAACCAGACAACTACCTGGATCCACTTGTTGGGGACCTGTTCCTGCTAGCAAAAAGTTTCTGCTTTTTTGTACCAACTTGTCTTTGTCAGTATTCCTGACGCTATTGGTTGATTTTCAAATACCCATTTGAAAGTCAACACAGGGTCCGTGGGGTGGGGACATACAGTTATTTAACCCTTTCCACCTCTATTGTTTTACTCAAATCTATGGAGTACATATATCTAAAGTTTCTGTTGTGACAACACTTATTGAAAGGGAAATTTTTCACACCTTCTTAACAACACACGCCACAGTAATCATTTCTCTTGCATATATCACAATACAAAACAGATAGAAAATTAGATTTAAAAAGAGCAAATGATAACAAAATTATAACCTTTAGGAAAATGTAAACATTAGGTAAGAGATTGTACTTAATATACAGTCTTCTTAGATCAACAAATAAAAAAGTATTAAGTAGTAAAATCATACATGCATTTAAGTTTTAAAAATAGTTGATCCATATATATTTTAAAAACTAAGGTTTTCATTCTCAATTGTCTTGTGAAGGAAAAACACAAATCAGAAAATGATAGATACAAAAGTCTATTTAAAAAATTAGAATTTTATATTTATTTTTTGTTTTCTGATTAAATAAATTGTAGAGATTGATTGCACAAAAAAAGGGGGAAGGTAAAAATGCTTTTAAAAATAAAATATTCATAATTTATATTAATAAAAAGACTACTTATACACTTTATAACATAAATTTATTTTGTGTTGTGTGTTTTAAATGATATATTTCATCTTTAGGAAAAAAACCATACATAATTAACTAAAAATTACATACACAATACAAAATAAAATACTGTTTTTGTTCTAATGGCTACATTTTGATAAAATTAATGTTAATATTGTTGTTTTAATAATAGACAAATAATAACATGACAATATATTATGTTTTACCATGGTACTACTCCAAGGCTTTATATACAAAAATAAAAGTTTGACTACACTGTATAGATATCCAAATATTCATATGTCCATAACCCTTTTACTAGCGGCACATGAATTGTTTAGGTCAGAATCGTGCACCAAGATCTATGATGTTCAGAACTAGTATGACAACACCTAAATAAGCGAGGCTTATAAATTGAAAATAATCCGTGTAATTTAGGTTTGGTTAGATCACTTTTTTATCTCATAAATAATAGTTTATAAAGATTTTTAGATAATTTATAAATATAATTTTCAAGAACATTAAGTATTTAAATTATCTGTTAAATTAGTTAAAGATTGATTTTTAAAAATTTTAGAATATAAAAAAAGTCCAGAATCAGAACATAATCAATCCATAATTTGTTCAGAACTTATGTAACAGACGGATAGACAGGCTGGCTCGGTTATAAGATATTTTTGTTTTAAAAGAAATCTTAAAAATCAAATACGGGTAACAAATTCATAGAAATTGGTTAAATTCTTTACGATAATAATGAGGGAGGGGACATTGGGCTGTAAAGCATTATGTTACCCAAAAGTTATACAAATACTTTCTTTCATTTCCTGGTTAAAAAAATTTAGCTTTAATTCAATTTTGATTAGGTGGAACAAACTTCTCCAATAATAATTTTAGGTTTTCAACAAACTACAAAAGAAATAATCAAGTTTATCCCTTGGAAACCTGATGATAATAACCTTCCCAGCAAAGTACAGCTATGCTTTTAAATATAGTGAATATAAGTGACGTGCACACGGTTTAGAAGAGGAGTGCGCGAAGCAACCATGAATTTTTATACCGCTCTAAAGATTTTTGATACCCTCTTTAAACCAAATTGTGGGGGTAATAATACAGACAACAAAAGGGATTTTATCGTTGAGGGGGGGTCGATTCACCCCCATAGGCGTCTACCCCCTACATAATCAACATATTCAAAAGTCAAATAAGCGTTCTTTGATCGATTCCCCTGAGTAAATTTAAAGATGATGTGACTATTTCGGACTTGACACACCCCTGGCTGTTTTAAGGATGTGTATCAGGGGGTGTATGGGGTTGGTTGGTACCTAAGGGGGCGTATCCATCCTCTCTAATTTTGCCAGGGGTTGAAGACACCCCCCTTCTGCACACCTTTGATAAAAATTTGTTTTAATAGAAAAAGCTATATACACTAGTGAGATGGCATTATCATTTAAAAACCATTGTCCCCTCCCTATCTGGATGAAACCCCAAAATTGAATTGAATGGATTGGTTGAATAAATTTGAAAGGGAAAACTGTTACTTTCTTTTCAAATTATATTTATTGTTGTGATCTGTTGTTCATACAATTATGTAAATATCAATAAATAAATTTTAAAAGGATGACACCATCCATAGAAGCGAAGCTCTAAATTCAGAAGGAATTACAATCGAATAATATCTTTTGTAGAGTAACAGAACTAAATAAACAGATCATTAAATTTTAAGTCCAAACAAAACGATTCTTCAAGACTTTCTGGTAACGATTATAGAGTTGCTATGCTTTCTAAATGTTACCAAACTAATTTATGAATCATCATACAGAGTTTTAAATCGAAGGGACAATTTTAAGATGTATAAATTAGCCAAAAGAGCTAACCGTTATGGACGGATGAACAGTTGGACCGATCCTAATTATAGAAAAGCTTTGCTTCTTTGAAGTGCACCTGCTCTGTAAGTAGAGACTGTCCGTATGTTTCTCTGTCACTCAATCGAGTTTGTTAGCGAGAATTCCTTTAATAATCTTGTTTATTGATGAATTTAAAAGATTTAAAAGCAAAGCCAGGAAATACGATAGAATGAATATTTTTTGCTATTTTGTATAAATACTTTACTTTTACTTTCTTTTCAAAATTTGTTTCTACATTGTTATTGATCAGGATCTGAAGGGATAAGACAATGGCCGATAAATTGATGATACACAAAATTACCCCTTCTGTAGATTACAATTAACGTTTGGACACTGAACAAAATGAACCACCTATCAAAATTCAATAAAAGTCCCCTAGGTTGTTAAGCCAACGATAAGAAAAAGTTAATTTAAGACTTTGGGGACTAGTGTAATAAACAGCCCAATGTCTCCTCCCTCCCTGGTTATTCATACAGTTTAACTTTACTTATTTGTGTTTTATAGCAGCAAAGCTTCTCTATAACAAAGGTCCGTCCGTTCTTCTTATAGGTTATTGTAATTTTTAAATTGAAATATTGTTGAATTTCAATGCAGCAATACCTTTTATACACAGTAGCCTAGCCTCTATACTCCATTTATGGTTTGCTTTTTTAAAGAAAATATTTTTTTGAGATAGGTATGGGGGGGTGGTGTTGTGTCCCCCACTAAACTGTTTAAAACCTTTCCCTTGAAGAATATAAAATTTTGGAATGATGGGTCAACCCGTTAACAAGCTCTAAGCGGACATACATACATAAAGAAAGACACTCTGTTACTTTAGTGTATACGATTATAAATAATTCTATGAATTATATTAAGTACAATTTATAGAATAAATAATCAGAGAGTGATGGGAGTGTTTATTACACTAGTTCCCAAAGTTTAATAATAACGTTTCTTATTCGTTAGCTTAACAACTTTGGGGATTTTTATTGAATTTTGACTGTTTGGTTTATTAAGTTCAGTGTTCAAATTTTTCAACCACTAATTATATTCTAAAGCAGAGGTAATTTTGTGTATCATTATTGGGGATGTACATCAAAACATGTTTTACATAATATGAAATTGAGAATGTTAGAATCTGGTAATTGTTATGAAGGGTTATCAGTCCAAACTAATCCCCAGTATTCATATCAATAGAAAGCTTCCCTCCAAAATAACAAAAAAAAATAATATTCATCATAGCGAAAGTAAAATATGTCTAGAGGCCCCTATGGACACTTGAGGTGGAGGGGAGTTGAATTCGACCCCTTATTTTTTTATTTTAGTTTCAAAAAGTAAACCCCCCCCCCCTCCTCCACATTTTTGGGAAAGGAGTACTTTCAAATATTTCAATGTATAAGGATAAAACATTGCAACCCAACTAAGAATAGAACATAAATATTAATCTTATCTTATTTCAAATGTGTTACATTGTATCTTTGGTAGTTGGGGAAGAAATTTATTTAGCCTTCATCTTTTTCTAGTGTAGATAAAACAGTCTTTTTGGCGATTCACTTTAAAACGTCATTTTGAGCTGAGAAACCCACCCCCTCCCTCCCCCCTTTATTTTATTTAATAAATTGAAAATAAGGGGGTGAGGGGTTAGTTTTTAGTTTGCTTGTTTATTACTTTAGATCAGGTTGGTCGCCACATGTAAAGGCCCCGCAGGGATTAGGAATAGGTCCACCCCCCCCCCTCTACCAAAAATTTTCAATATCAAAAAAAGGGGGAGGGGGTTACATTTCTTGACAAGTACATTGAGATAAAGCACCATCTATCAAAAAAAGTATGTTTATAATTTCTTCATGTATAGTAATAACATTTACATATAAATGAAAAAAAACGTTTTTATCATAAATATCAAAGTCTGAAAGATTTTATTGATAAATCCCTGTCAAAACTCTAAAAGTTTCTAAACACAAATATATGATTCCTTGTATGTATATTGTATAGGCCTTCATACAATTACATTTGGTTTTACATTGAATGTAGAGTTCCATTAGAATCAACATTGAACATTGTAATATTTTAGGGGTTTAAATATCCATGGTAAAAAGAAATTTATTAATATCCGTTGGATTAGAACCGGTAATCAGCCATACTGAAAAATCATGTATAGCTTCGAATTACAGACAATTTTACACATTTATTGATATAAAATTAATACTTGTTTCGTTAGCCAGGGCCTTCGACCCCTTGGGCCTAACAAAACAGGTTTGAATTTTTTTATTTTTTATTTCAATATCCGCGGAAAGCGGAAAGTGTATCTCGATTCAGTGTCATGTCAGTTTAAATGGGAAAGGCAGCTACAGTTTTACACACTCTTGTAATTTCTATAATAGGCCTTATATAATAAGATTAATCTAATAAGGATGCGAACAGTTTTAATCCTTTTTTTATATTTTGTATGTTTAAGAGAATTTTCTGTTTCAATCGTCATTATTTTCAAAGTAGGTAGGGGGACCCATAAATAGCATAAAACTAGCCAATGACTGAATTTTACAAATTGAAAAGCCTAAAAACACCATTGGACCTTTGTGAAGTTTCCCTGTTATAAATAACTTAATCTGTTCAGTGTTTAAGAAGATCTTATAGGACAAACAAAAATATTTTTATTGTTTAGTGTAACAGGATTTCAGTTAATCAATAAAGGTATTTGTATTTCTCTTAGAAACACTACTTAATTTAATAGAATAATATTTGTGAATATCTGTCCTAACACCATGACAATAACCCTTTGAATTAAATAGTTGACCTAATACATACCAATGTAGATACAGATTTATCATAGAGGTATTGTTACATAGAGTCAAATAACTTATAGCTCAGCGCCTAGGCTCTAGGCCTTAGGAAGGGGTTTCAATAGGTTATTTTATTCAAAAGTGAACCACCGAACGGGTCATCTCAAAAACGCCTATCTCAAAAAACGCCCATTTCTGAAAACGCCTATCTCAAAAAACGCCCATCTCAGAAAACGCCTTTTTCATAAAATGCCCATTACATTTTTCAAAAAGTAAAACCTAATTCATAAATAGTATTCAATAGAGTAATACAAAACTTGTCATTCATGAACTTCTTTATTTTATACTAGCGGCTACGCCCCTAGAGGCCTATAGTGGCACTTTGTTTTTTAAAATAATACGTTACCTTTCTATGTTGAATTCAAGTCTCTATGATACCTATCTATGTTGCGTTCAAGTCTCTAAACATAAACTTTTTTGTGATTTCTCTTGGGAGGGTGGTGGTACCCTCTCCCAAAATAGTTATAAACCTTACCAGGACCTATGAGAAGCTACCTTGTTAAGGAGAACCCGATCGGTTCAGCGGTTAGCGAGATCCATTGGTACAAACACACAGACAAACATCCTGTTACTTTATTTAAAGATTTTTAAAAATATTTAAAGCCCATCGGTGGATAAAACCTCTAAGGGAACTTATACTTGATGTACCTCAAAAGAACTTTTTGTTTTAAGTCGTTTTAGGTTCATGTAGCTGAAACATATGATTTTAAAAAAGTTAAGTTTAAGTAATGATTTTAACAGAAATTTAATGAAAGTTGGTTTGTCCGGAACGGTTAGCTTTTTTTCGTTCATTTAAACATGATAGAATTGCCCTTCTATCGATATATTTGCATGATGATTCATGTATCAATTAGGTACGATTTATGGAACTTAGCAACTATATAATCGTTAACAAAAAATCGTACTTCCATTAAGAACATGCTGATTTTATACTTTCTGTTACAACAAAAAATTTTATAATATTTTATTCTACTTTAAAGATTTGTAATCAAATCTTATTATTTAGAATATGCTTGCGCTTAATGTTACAAAGCCTTAGTTAATGTGCAATTGTTGCCATAATATTGCTTTGAATACCTAGTTTGTAATGCCCCCCCTATCCCCACTGTGACAGGCTAATTGGCCCCCATTGATAGGGTTAAACAAGGAGAATAATGTTCAAAATTTTGTAGTTTTAGTAATTTCACCCTATAAAATATTAATAAAATAGCATATTTAATATTGGCTGTTATAAAAGGTAGATGTCTAGATTTATTCTATTTAGTCTACAAATAAAAATATGCCATAGTGTATGTTTTTTTGTATGTCCTCAATATGTGAATATTAAAATAGGCAATTAAGATTATTGCAATTTAAATAAACTGTTCTAGACCAATGATTAGCTTCCCTGGAATTCGTAGACTAAGCGGCTTTGTGACATATAAGGTTTTATTGAACACACAGACATACATGTCTTGCCCAAGTAGGGGAAGTTGCGTGAAATCTAATATTAATATTTTGCTTTTAAATTAATTACAATATAGATGTATATTTTATTACTTGGATCATTAAGTTCTCTAATCAAGTGTAACTTGCAGCGGGCTAATATAACAAATAACCTCCTTTCACCTCGTCCCATGCCCTCCTACTGGATGAATGAACTGACCTATAAAAGAGTTGCAAGCGACGACCGACAATTTTTCTTATATCATAATATCCACGTATTTTCTATTTCCCTTACGATATGATTATGTTTTGTTTTCGAGTGGAGGGAATCCTTATACTAAAGTAACAGGATGTTTGTCTGTGAGTCTGTCTGTGTGTCTGTACCGAAGGATCTCGCTAACCGCTGAACCGATCGGGTTCTCCTTAATAGGGTAGCTTCTCATAAGTCCCGGGAAGGTTTGTAACTATTTTCTTGGGGGGTGGGACACCCCCAACCCCCCCAAAAATGAAAAATACCCCCCCAAAAAAAAAATTTTTTTTTTTCGTTTTTTAACTAAAATTAAAAATGATGGGGGGGGGGGCACCCCCCCAAAAAAAAAATATTTCAACCCCCCAAAATATTTTTTAAAATTTTTCTTTTAAAATCTAAAATAAGAAATTGGGTTATCAAATTTGACTCCCCCCTCCTCAAGTGCCCCTAGAGGCCTCTAGGGGGGCGTAGCCGCTAGTTCTAAAGATAATGCTAAGCAGCTAAACTAGAAATTGCAACAAAAAAATAGGTGAAAGATGGTAATATTATTTGGTAAATCAAACTTTAAAAAACACTATATTTTTAAACAAGGATGACAACATTTATAAAAGCAAAGCACTGAAACGGTAGAACAAACGGACGTTAATACTTATATAGTGTCATAACTAAATAATCAGAATATAAATGTATAAGAGTCGAAGCAAAATTGTAAGTAAATTTGTTGAAAAACTGCTTGATACAGGATAATATTTATGGACATACTTACATTTTTATGACTTAGCGTTTAGATCATAGATCATAGTTTGTTGTCCCAGGAATCAACATACCAAAAATCAGATCAAACAGATAATTAGATCACATAAAAATTTGTTGTTAAAAAGTAGAAAAATCAACATGTTTAAAATGGACGTACAGACATTCTGGTAATGATTATAGAGTTGCTTTGCTTTCTAAATCGTACCAAACTACTACAGGAATGACTATGCAAAGTTTGAAATCGATAGGACAATTCTAACATTTCTATATTAACGAATAAAAGCTATCTCGGACGGACGGACAGACGTACGGAAGGACCGACCCTAATTATAGAAAAGCTTCGCTTTAAAAATAGGCGAAAGAGGGTAAGATAATTAGGAAAATAAAACTTTTTTTTACACAACTATTACATATGTCCTGGTATTTAAATAAAAATTCTTCAAGAAAGACAAGCTGTGAAAGGAATTCACAATGGCTTCTTCAAGTGCAACTTTCGGTTTTTATTTCTTCGAAAAATGTTCTAAATTTAGGGTTGGGTTCTTTATGATTAGATACTTTTATCTTAGAATCGCCTGATCGTTTTCAAACCTTGCAAGATTTTTCTCGTAACAGTAAAGCGTAGCAATTCTACTATTATCAGAAAGTATGGACGGCCATTGCAATGATGCTTTTTAGGACGACTATAAATAATAATGCCATGGAACACATCTCCATTATTACTTCTTGTAATATAAATATGAAGACATCAGGTATCGCTTATATGGATATCGTTATCCTTGTTACCGAGTAAATTAAGGAAGGCCTAATTCTATTTTTCTAACTTTTCGTTTTTCTTCCTTACTTTACAGTATTAAAACTAATTGCAACAAAACAATTCATTAATAAGGGTTACGTAAAGGCACTTGACGGTAAACAAACCTTGTATAATGTTGTTTATGTTTATAATAATGTTTTTGTCGCAAATTTGTTTTGCTAGAAAACTTTAATATCATCGTATTATAAACCGCTTTCCGCGGATACAGAATGTACAATTATAAAATTAAAACCAGTTTTTTTAGCCCCGAGGTGCTGAAGGCTCGGGCTAAAAAAATGGTTTTAATCTTATGATTGTACATTTTTATATTCGTAGAAAGCTGGATATGATACAATGCTAGACATAGTTTTTTCGTATGGGTGAGAACCGGTCCCTATCCACCGGATTCGAATGAATACGAGAAAAAATCTTTTCTGATATTAGATCGCAGACCATCGTGTGAAAAGCTGGGAATGCTAATGCCAAAACTGTAACAAGACAAGGCACACAGACAGACATTACAGGATTCTTAAGGCATAAGACAATGGCCGAAAAATTGATTTACAAAATTCCCTCTTATGTAGATTACAATTATAAGTTAAAACGTTTGTACACTAAACCTAATGAATCAACCTATCAAAATATAATAAAAGTCTCCAAAGTTGTTAAGACAAAGAATAAAAAACTTTGGGGACTAGTGTTAGAGTCACAAAGGCCAGGGCTAACAAAAATGGTATTAATTTTTTTATTTTTATTTCAATACTTGTGGAAAATTGTATGTAATATGATGCTATACATGATTATTCAGTATTAATTAGAATCGGTTTTAATCCAGCGGATATTAATCGGTTTCGAAGCCATACTGGAAAAAATTCTCGAATATCTGTCCCCCATGTTGGTGAAAAGATGACGAGCTAGGCAAACATAGCAAAAACTTTGGGCGTTAAAACTCATACACCCCTTTTTAAAAAGCGAAGCTTTTCTATAATTAGGGTCGGTCCATCCGTCCGTCCTTCTGTAACGGTAACGGATAGCTTTTTTCGTTAATTTAGTCATGTTAGAATTGTCCTATTGATTTCAAACTTTGCATGGTGATTCCTGTAGTAGTTAGGTACGATTTAGAAAGCGTAGCAACTCTTTAATCATTACCAGAAAGTCTGTACGTCCATTTTAAACATGTTGATTTTTTTTAACTTTTTTAACAACAAATTTTTATGTGATCTAATCATCGGATTGATCTGATTTTTGGTATATTGATTCCTGGGACAACAAAGTTAAATTTTTTAAGCGAAGCAACTCTATAATCAAATCCTAAAGTTGTAAGTATGTCCATAAACATTATTCTGTATCAAGCAGTTTTTCAACAATTTTACTTACAATTTTGCTTCGATTCTTATACATGTATATTCTGATTATTCAGTTCTGACATTATACAAGTGTTAATGTCCGTTTGTCCTACCGTTTCGGTGCTTCGCTTTTATGGTTGTTGTCATCCTTGTTTTACTTGGCTTAACTAACAATAAGATGCTGATATACAACTTTTTACAAGCGAATCTGCTCTATATAACTCATTTTGTCTGTCTGTTTGTCCGTTTAGATTTCATATAATTAATGTAAAAGTATATGTTTATTATAATCCAGATAACTACCTACCCCTAGTGCCAGAGACCCTTTTCGTTTGCTAGCAAATAGCATTTTGATTTCTTGTAGGGAATGAGCTGTATTTATTTTTCCGACATTAAGAAATATATATCAAGTGAAAAAATTATCTAACTTTTACCTTTTTATATTTTTATTTCTTAATTAATTTCATCTGTTTCTTAATTTAGTAGGTGTCAAATTTCTTTTAAAATGATTTACAGTAAGACATGATTTCTTCATGAGCTAATATTGGTTAAATTTGATATTAATTCAGTTCAATCTAACAATGTTATAGTTGTGTGTAGTTTTAGCATATTTCCCGCCACTTCATATTTATGAATGAATTTCACAACAATCTTAACATAAAAAAAAGTATTCCTTCTCTGTTTAAAACTTTATTTGAAAGAGAAGGATCGACCCCCCCCCCCCCCCTCCTTACATAAAGTGCCTCTATCGGCTCCAAGGGACGTAGCCGACAGTAAATATATATATAAATATATATATTCTGTCTTCTGTTTACTGAGGTAACTTAATAAAACAATGAAGAAATTTGAGATCCCATATTCATATAAAAACAAGAATGACAACATCCATAAGTAGCGAAGCACAAAAAATCGTAGATGGGAATACGTACAAGTAGATTTAAAAGGTTTTTACTAAAATCAAGAATAGATTTATTGGATAAAATAAACATGAAACCTTGTTTTATTTTGTATGATGACGATGGTCAAAGTAAATTATATTAAATATGTTCATAACAAAGGGAAAAATTATTTTGATACTGATATCCCAAAAAATTTTGAAAATTGGATCAAAATAAACAAAGATATGGGGAAATATATAAAACATATAAAATAGCCAAAAACCTGATAAAAGGCAGTCTGGCCGCCATGGTTGTTTTCTTAAAATGACAAAAATTTAATTTTTAAATCCTTAACTTAAAAAATGTGGAAAATCGGACCATATACATACACTGAAGATATAGAGAAAAGTGTTAAATATATAAAAATAGCCTAAAACCTGCCAAAAAGGCAGTCTGGCCATCATGGTTATTTTCTTTAAAAGACGGGAAATTTAATTTTGATATCTATAACTGAATAAAATTTAAAAATCGGACTATAAACACTGAAGATATGGAGAAAAATGTTAAGAATATAAAAAAACAGCCTAAAACCTGCTAAAAAGGCAGTCTGGCCGTCATGGTTGTTTTCTTTAAAAGACGGGAAATTAAATTTTGATATCTATAACTGAAAAAATTTTGAAAATCGGACCATAAACACTGAAGATATGGAGAAAAATGTGAAAAATATAAAAATAGCCTAAAACCTGCTAAAATGGCAGTCTGGCCTTCATGGTTATTTCTTTAAACGACGGGAAATTTAATTTTGATGTCTGTAACTGAAACAATTTTGAAAATCGGACCATAAACACTGAAGATATGGAGACAAATGTGAAAAATGTAAAAATAGCCTAAAACCTGCTAAAAATCGGTCCGACCGCCAATGATGTTTTATAGTCAATTGTGCTCCTTAAAGATGGGAATGTTGTCAAAAAATTTCAGAATTCTATCTTTTATAGGAGCTGAGTAAATCCCATTTCCCCCAGAGCGTTACGGACGGACTGACGGACAAAGTGAATTATAGAGTAGCTTCGCTACTAATAAATATATATATTATATAAAATATATTCTATAGAGAGGTTTTGTGACTTTGATCTTTGTTGTGATATTATTTTGATAATCGTAGAAAACTGGCTTTAATACAATACTATGCATGATTTTTAGTATAGCTTGGAACCGGTTCTAATGCAACGGATATTGATTGGTTTCGAAGCCATATTGGAAAAATTTTTCCATCGTGTTATATGTTTAACTTAATTTAAAAATTGTTTTGTTTTTGTCTTTTTACCAATTACTATATCCTCTGATTTCCTTATCTTCCTGGGAGGAAGGGGACATTGGGCCGTTCACTACACTAATCCCCGAAGTTTTATGATAACGTTTACTTATTCCTTGGCTCAACAACTTTGGGGACTTTTAATTAAATTTATTTGGTTTGTTGGGAGTTCAAATGTTTCACCTCTAATTGTAATCTACAGAAAGGGTAATTTTGTGTATCATTATTGGGATGTACATTAATTTATCGGCCATTGTCTTATTCCTTTAGATCCCTGTTATCTCCGATATCTATCTAATAGAAGGTGTCCCTTAATTTCCACAATTTTTTTTCACAAAATGAAAATGTTTCAAAATATGAAATACATATGAGGAGATATTTCATGATGAAAGTTATAAAAATGAAACTACAATTTTGAGTTATTGCAATGATATGAAGTTCTGTTGATTTAATAATATGATACATATACAATATACATGCAAATAAATTCCATTCGAAATTGCGCAAAATTATGATATTTTAATGGCGTAATGTCAGTGTAAGACTTGTTTTGTATTGTAACTAAAGGGAAGTTGATAAGAAGGAGGGGAAAGAAGGAAGTTTGTTGTGGGGAAATTTTCACTTAGAATTGTTTGTCAGAATCCTGGTCCCTTATCCCTGGATTATACCTTATTGGAAAATTAATATTTACAGGGAGTAAGTGACAAAAAATTGTCTGAGATAATGCCATAAAAAATTTTGGTTAATATGGTTGGACCAAGATTTGATTGTACATAGTGTCTAAAATTTTCCACCAATAATTTTGACACATTTTAGGGGTAATTTGGTTAATTTAAATTGGGGTGGAGATTAACTGATCGTCCTATTCCTATTTTCCTGTTTATTTGCTTATATTTGATTCTCGGTTTGGCAATAGGTAGACAAATGTATTCTGAAAAATAGAAATATATAAACAGAGGAAAAACATTTCTATATTAATCAATGTATTTTAAAACCGTCTTATCCTGCACATATTTCATTAGTGATTAGAATTTTTATTGTTGTTTTCATTCTTGTTTCATTTTGAGAAATAAAATCTATCATGGAAAGGAAACTAAGTTGCGGGGTTCGTCGTATTTTCACTTTACTCCTATTTCTAGCCACATTGTGCGGCTCTGAGCCTGCGGGGATAATTTCTTAACCATGCGGGGCAATCATTAACCTTTTCCTAACCTAACTTAAAATAACCTATCAAAAGCTACTGTGAAAATACGACGAAACCCGTGTTATTCTTATGGTCCAAATATTTATTAATTTTGCCTTACACTGTGTTTATGATGATATTTATCAATGTTTTTTAGTTATCTACATACATGTAAGTAAAAAAGTAAAGACAGCTGTTTTAGTTTTAATATATGTGCTAACAGTGACAATTTTTCTAAAAAAAACTATTGAAAATGAAAAAGTTGAAGTATATACGAAAAGGAGAGGAGGTTGTTTTCGTTTTTAGGTTAGGTTAAATTGGGTAAAGAATAGCCCTGCAGGATCATGGCATCATAGACCCCGGATGGACATTAGTCAGGCATAAAAACTACCTCCCCCCCCCCCCCACTTTTTTTTATAAGAGGGGGTGCAGTACTTGATAGGCATTGTGAGGGAAAGCACGGAAAACTTGATGATACACAAAATTTCCCCTTTTGTAGATTACAATTCGTGGTTGAAACGTTTGAACACTCAACTTAATGAATCAACCAATCAAAATTCGGTCAACTGAAAATAGTTGCCGAATGTGTACGCAGTTTCCTGAGTGTTTCCTCATCCTAGCTCAATATTTACTACTAGCTAAAAAAGCTTCAAACTTCAAAAAAAAAAAATCAAAATTTAAAAAATTCAAATTTATAATGTATAATGTATAAATCGTTTACACATTCAAATTTTGATTTTTTTAAGGGAAGTTTGAAGATTTGTAGCTAGTAGTAAATATTGAGCTAGGATGAGGAAACACCCAGGAAACTGCGTACACATTCGGCAACTACTTTCAGTTCATCCAAAATTCACTAAAGTCCCCAAAGTTGTTAAGCTAAAGAATAAGAAAACGTTATTAACTTTGGGCAATGTCCTCCCTCTTTATTTCTCTGCAAAATACCACTAAAATGACAAATTTTTTTATTAATGTTTTTTTCTAAATATTTTTCCATTTCTGATTCTGATAAGAATATTTATTTGTTTATTTTTGGTGTACAGTATTACTTGTATAGTGAACTATAACATTCACATTAAATAAATTACTTTTACAAGAAATGATTGAGTTTTAATAATTTTACTTATAACTAACGAGCGGCGGACAACCAAAATCTTAACCTAACGTTTGTAATGCATAAAAATAAGAGGTTTTCCCTAATATATTTTGTTTCAGTTCATTTTTGGTCAAAGTAAAATTCATAAAGTATTATTTATTATTATCATTTTTGGCATAAAACAAGTACAATCAAGTATCTTAGGTATCCAATCCATGGATCTAAACGGATAAGACAATGCCCGATAAAATGATGTACATACCCAATTATACACAAAATTACCTTTTATGTAGATTACAATTAGTGATTGAAACATTTGAACACTCAAGTTAATAAATCTAGCAAAATTACATAAAAGTCACCAAAGTTGTTAAGCCAACGAATAAAAACGTTATTATCAAACTTTGGGGACTAGTGAAATAAACAGCACCTTCCCTTCCTGCTTACTTTATATATGAAAAAGTTGAGTTCCTTTAAATACTAAAAATTGAAAAAATTCTCTAGAATTCAAAAATGTGAACTTCTAAAAGTATTTTTTTCACACAATAAAAATTATATTCTAAATGGCGAGAAAATGGAAAAGATTTTTACAAAACTTTAGTGAGAAACTACAAAATATTGTCAGGTGATAATTGAATATAAAAAGGACAAATTTTCCATTTTGCACTGAAACCCGCCTCTTTGATTCCTAAAAATAAATTGAAAATAACTTGTGGCGGTAATTTTTTTCTAACACCATCGGAGAGCTCAAACTTAGAGGAGCCTTTACCTGCAGTGCCCTAACACTGTGGAATTACAAAAAAAATCGAGGGTGGGAATTTGGTGCTTTGCAAGGTACTTGTGGGAAAACGCTGAAAAACTAATCAGGCGATCTACAATTTTTAAGGAACCTCAGAAAAGACAGTTTAGAAAAAGTTTAAGGCTATTTTACCTGAGGTTATTTAAACACTTCTGAACTATATGGCTCTTTGAAAAATTTGTATTTTTAGGTTATTTTAATTTATGCATTTTTCTGATTTTATGTTTTAATTATAGAGAATTGATATCAATACATCCATTTGTGTGTGGCTGCCTGGTTGGGTTCATCATTCCTCTGGCTTTCATTTTTATACAACCTTTCATATTCAGGTATACACATATCATAATTAAGGGACAGCGGAAAGTGTCATATATGACGTCATAAAAATACATCTATTATCCATCTCTTTTTTAGGGGTTTCCTTTCCCACTTCTCCAGTCAGCCTTCCTTTTTAGACTTATTTTTATGACATCACATATGACACTTTTTTGATGTCCCCAGAATCAGATTAATTTCCACTGGACTAGAACCGGTTCTGGGCGTTACCGAAAAATCTTGTATTGTATCGTATATTTATTTTCCTCAAATGATAAAATAAATTTTTTGGTCCGGCCATTTCAATGTTTTATTATAGGGAGTGTGGATGTATTTAAGCACTAGCACCACGCCTCTAGAAGGAGTTGAGGTGAAGGGGGGGGTGGCGGAAGTTTACCCCACCCCGAATCCCGATATTTTTTTATTTTGTTTTTTTTTTAAGTAAAATTTTCTTGTGGAGGTCATTTCTTTCTATGGGTGGTGATAGCCCCCCCTCCCCCCCCCCAAAAAAAAATAATGATAAACCTTCTCAGGATTAATGAGAAGTTACATTTTAAAGGAGATCCATATCGGTGTAATTTTCTTTTTATTTTAGCCAACCAGCAGAAGTGACGGGTCTTTTTCCGCCACCTGATTTAACCAACACAGTATTACAGCCAACTAGCTTAAATAATGGCTACAAAATTCTGTGTGTGGTAACTACACATCCTAGTAATTATAAATCCAAGGTGAGCGTTTGTATATACATACAATTTGAACCCTTAACAACTATCATCATTGGAAATGTCCATCAATTTAGCGGTCATTGGCTTATCCCTTTCGATCCCTGCAAAAACCACATCTTCATAATAAAAAGGGGGGTAGGTTTCTGGTAGAATCCGTAAAGGAGTGTGTTTTAAGGCTTAAAAATAGTAGTAGAGCGATAATATTCACTAAATATGTGTATTTCTTATTGAAAAAAACTATAGAGAAAAAAA
The DNA here is from genome assembly GCF_053477335.1 of Acartia tonsa. Lineage (NCBI taxonomy): Eukaryota > Metazoa > Arthropoda > Copepoda > Calanoida > Acartiidae > Acartia > Acartia tonsa. Next base: position 8,577,085 of record NC_137264.1, read on the forward strand.
ATTAACACATAACCTTTACGGATTCTACTAAGAACCTACCCCTCTCTTATCAATTGAAAAGTTTCGAACCAACAAAAGTTTATTTTAGTGTGCCATCACTTTCCCAAAGTATTTAACAATACATAACCACAATTTGATATTACACCAGAAACTGACCATCTAATTTATTTGTTATTGTTTTTTTAAACACGAAACGCTATGCAAATTTGACAATTTGCGGAATTTTTGGCATACCTTTTATTTTGTTAAGGTAGTTCATATAAAATCCACTTGGGGCAGAAGATGTGATCATCTAATATTTTTATCAACCAGGTAAAAACTTGAGAATGTACATGAAAAGCTCTAATATATACAGCTTTAATTGTACTTAAACTGGTATAAATGTGTCATATTAATAAAACATATATTAGAATTTCCTAAAAAAAATCTTTTTAATATGTAAAGTGTTATAAAGCGTTTTAAATCGAAACTGATTAATATCCCCTGGATTAGAACCGGTTCTCAGCCATACTGAAATATCATCTATAGCATTGTATTACAGAAACTTTTCCACGAATATTTAAGAAATATCTTAAGATTAATACAGTTTAGTTTGCGTAGTCTTTTGGCCCATGAATGCTAACAAAACTGGTTTAATCTTATAATTTTAATATCTGTGGAAAGCTGTCTCTAATACGGTGTAAAAAATAACTAGTATTTATTTTATAGGGACTGTGGATTGTTTAATTGGAATTGTTCAACAATATGGAGAAAGTTATCTTTAAATAATATTCTTCAAAAAGAAAAGGGTAATTCTGATTTTTTGGACAAAGACAAAATTGCTGCAAAATTGTGTCAAAAATTATCCATGTGACGTCATAAAAATGAAGGAGGTGGGAGGAGAAGCGGGAAAGAAAACCCCCTAAAAAAATAAATAGATTATCCCTCATTTTTATTACGTAACATGGATGATTTTTGACACAATTTTGCAGCAATTTGGTGTTTGTTAGTTTTTTGTTCTTTTATAAGCAAAGCAAGGGTCATCTCAAAAACCGTTTTTCTCATAAAAAGCCTACTACATTTATAAAAAAAGACTTAACTTATATCTAGCATTCAATAAAATAATAATAATAAAATTTTATTGTGTAATTTTCTAGTTTATTTTAAGGTCTTAATTTTGAAAATTTAGAGTGAATTTACCCAAAAAGGAAAGACATATAAAAACTCATCATCCAATAATTGGGTATGCATATTAGGGTGGGTCGATTTTGGACATTTTTTTTCTGAGGCCAAAGCGGGGATCTGCACTCAATTTATATAGATATAATACACCTCTGGATGATTTAAAATTTATCCTAAGTCTTAAAACCGCTGACGACCAGACATTCAATTGTATAGCTATTTGTAAATGGGAGTCAAAAATTTATTGAATCAGAACTATGGCTTCATGGTGCTCCCTGGAAATGCCTTGAGGAGCTGAGTCAGGAACTTTTGTCCGTTTCAAAAAATCTCGTTCCTAGCCTGAGAAAATCTAAAAAACCTCTACAAATTGGACAATTCTCAATTAACCTTAATTTTTTTTGGTTTTTTAGTGATTTCTAAGGCTAGGAACGAGATATTTTGAAACGGACAAAAGTTCCTGATTCAGCTTCTCAAGGCCTTTCCAGGGAGCACCATGAAACCATAGTTGTGATTCAAAAAAAATTTTGAATGTCGTCTTTGCATACTAATAAGTAATGAATTATATTTTTAAGTGTTCGTGTTCTAAAACTCAATTTTTTAAAATTCTTTTTCGGTCAGAAATGTTTTTAAGGTTAATTTTATCTGTTGCATATCCCCGCTTTGTCTAATTCCGATATGAACCCACCCTAATGCATATCATTTTTTCGTCCCTTTTCATATCCCTTAAGATCCCTGAAAAAAAAACTAGTGTCGTATAGTGCCTATAAAAAAAATGATGTCATACAATTCAAATGACCAATAACAGGCCAGTATACGTTTAACAATTGGCTAATATATATGTATACTGGCCAATTATTGGTCATTTTTTAATGTATGACGTCATTTTTATAGGCACTATAAGCTGCTTCCGTTTTAGTAATTATTATATTTTTCCTCAGGGATTGGGGATGGCTCGTTGTTTACTATTCTTGAAGTGGAGGGTCATACAGGAAGAAAAGATCTGTGGACAAGGGAAAAAATTGGTTTTGAAAGGTATATCAGCGTATAATCTTTACATAAAAATAATAGGATGCGTGTCTGTCTCTAGCATCAGGGGCTGCTATTCAGCCAATTAATTCCATTTGAAATTGCCGAAAATTAAACATTTTGTTTGAGTAAAGTTGGACTGGAGTATGTTTTTTTTAATTGGCCGATAGCTAAGATAGTGCTGTAATAGTTATTTCTTGCATCGTATTATAAACAGCTTTCCGCGGATATAGAATGTACAATTATGAGATTAAAACTATTTTTTTAGCCCCGAGGTGCCGAAGATCGTACATTTTTATATTCGTAGAAAGCTGAATATAATACGATGCTATACATAGTTTTTTCGTATGGATGAGAACCGGTTCCTATCCACCGGATTCGAATGAATACGAGAATAGTTATTTTTCGCATCGTATTATAAACGGCTTTCCGCGGATATAGAATGTAAAACTGGTTTTAATCTTATGATTGTACATTTCAATTCTATATTCGTAGAAAGCTGGATATAAAACGATGCTAGACATAGTTTTTTCGTATGGATGAGAACCGGTTCCTATCCACCGGATTCGAATGAATACGAGAAAAAAAATTACATATTTTTAACTATTTTGTTTGTTTTTTTTATTATGGATTCGAAACCGATTAATATCCGCTTGATTAGAACCAGTTCTCAAGCATACTGAAAAATCATGTATGACATCTTATTACAGACAATGTTCAAGAATATTAAAATAAAAATCATAAAATTAAAACCAGTTTTATAGCCCGTGCCTTCGGCCCATCGGTGCTAACAAGACTAGTTTTAATGTTATGATAATTCATCTTAATATCCGCGGAAAGCTGTCCAAAATACGATACGATAAATAACTATACTACAATAATTTTTATTCGCTCTTTTTTCAGAATCTGGGAAGAATTCAAAGATTTTGACTTTATGTTGAAAACTGATGATGACTCTTTCATTGTAGTTGAGAATCTCAAATATTTATTACAAGATTTTAATCCAAGGTATGTATGCGTGCAGAGCGCAAGCGACGGACTGACGTAACTCAATTTAACTGAAGATAAGCTTCGCTTTTATCCCCTATACCACAGAGGATAGATATACAAGTTCATTCATACACAAACAAAACAATACTATTACTGAATTCAATATCTAAAAAAAATTAGTATGGGTTAAATTGAATAACAATTGATTCCTTCCTTTCATATATTTTGGCTTAAGAGTGATCAACACAGTTTAATTAAACATGTTATTTTTATTTGATAAGTCCAATACACAGTGTTTCATGTCAAGAACAATCTTCAGTTAGATAAATAAAAATACATGATGCTTTAATGAGCATAAATTCTATACTGTTTAATAAAAACAAAAGATGATTTTTTTCTTGCAGTGGAGGTAAGGAACGAGTGGGGGGGGAGTAATTTTGCATAATAAAAAGGGAAAGAGGTGAGGTATTTAAATTTTAGCATTTAAACTATGACTAATGTTTCTTATATTTTGGGGAAGAAATGACAAATACAATAGAGAATATTCATAATTTATCTAAACAGATTTTATATAAGGAGATTATTATAATGGGTTGCATAGCTACTATTCAAGTCTTCCCGCTACATTTGCTCATTAACATGATTTTGAATAGAGCAACTACCTTATATTCAACTTTCTATTAGTATTTTTGAGGGTCTTAATATTATTGTACTGAAAGAGTAAACATGGATGTCAACATCCGTAAGAGCGAAGCTTTTAAAACTTATTAATACTGAGTGTCAGAACTTAATAAGTAGAACAATAATTTTTAAGTCTAAACAAAACTCGTTAAGGACACACTTACATTATATATAGCTTGATTATAGAGATGCTTTGCTTGTGATAATATACCTTTTTGTCCTAGGAATCAATACTCCAAAAATCAAATAATAGGATAATTTACCAAAAAAGTGGTCAAAATAGTTTTTAATCAGAATGTTTTATAAACACATACAGACTTTCTGGTAACGATTATAGAGTTGCTATGACTTCTTAGCTTATAGAGAAATTATCATGAAAATTTGACAGTTTTATTTCATTTTATTTGGCAGGGAAGCTTTACTGCTTGGACACTTACAGAAATCTCAAGGAGTGGAATATATGAGTGGTGGCTCTGGTTATGTTATTAGCAGGTATACTAAGTAGAATATATGAGTGGTGGCTCTGGTTATGTTATTAGCAGGTATACTAAGTAGAATATATGAGTGGTGGCTCTGGTTATGTTATTAGCAGGTATACTAAGTAGAATATATGAGTGGTGGCTCTGGTTATGTTATTAGCAGGTATACTAAGTAGAATATATGAGTGGTGGCTCTGGTTATGTTATTAGCAGGTATACTAAGTAGAATATATGAGTGGTGGCTCTGGTTATGTTATTAGCAGGTATACTAAGTAGAATATATGAGTGGTGGCTCTGGTTATGTTATTAGCAGGTATACTAAGTAGAATATATGAGTGGTGGTTCTGGTAATGTTATTAGCAGGTATACTAAGTAGAATATATGAGTGGTGGCTCCGGTTATGTTATTAGCAGGTAAACTAAGTAGAATATATCAGAGGTGGCTCCGGTTATGTTATTAGCAGGTATACTAAGTAGAATATATGAGTGGTGGCTCTGTTTATGTTATTAGCAGGTATACTAAGTAGAATATATGAGTGGTGGCTCTGGTAATGTTATTAGCAGGTATACTAAGTGGAATATATGAGTGGTGGCTCTGGTTATGTTATTAGCAGGTATACTAAGTAGAATATATGAGTGGTGGCTCAGGTTATGTTATTAGCAGGTATACTAAGTAGAATATATGAGTGGTGGCTCTGGTTATGTTATTAGCAGGTATACTAAGTAGAATATATGAGTGGTGGCTCTGGTTATGTTATTAGCAGGTATACTAAGTAGAATATATGAGGGGTGGCTCTGGTTATGTTATTAGCAGGTATACAAAGTAGAATAAATGAGGGGTGGCTCTGGTTATGTTATTGGCAGGTATACTAAGTAGAATATATGAGTGGTGGCTCTGGTTATGTTATTAGCAGGTATACTAGGTAGAATATATGAGGGGTGGCTCTGGTTATGTTATTAGCAGGTATACTAAGTAGAATATATGAGGGGTGGCTCTGGTTATGTTATTAGCAGGTATACTAAGTAGAATATATGAGGGGTGGCTCTGGTTATGTTATTAGCAGGTAGGCTAAGTAGAATATATGAGTGGTGGCTCTGGTTATGTTATTAGCAGGTATACTAAGTGGAATATATGAGTGGTGGCTCCGGTTATGTTATTAGCGGGTAAACTAAGTGGAATATATGAGTGGTGGCTCTGGTTATGTTATTAGCAGGTATTTTAGGAAAAGTATAGGTAGAACTATGTGAAAATAGGTACACATACATATTACAAATAGTTGAAGACATGTAAATCACATTGTTTCAAGTGCATAAAGCAATCAAGGTTACACATAAAAGTGATTTGTGCCAAAAAGTTGTTGAAAGCCAACAAGCTTCTTTTTTTCAGGGAAGGTGTAAGAAGATTAGTAGAAGAGGGGTTTCCATCAAGGTGTGAACTACCACTTAAATCTGATAGACAAAATGAGGTAGAATTTAAATATTCTTCATCAATATACATAGCACATTTTTTAAAGCGAAACTTTTCTATAATTAGGGTCGGTCCGTCCGTACGTCCGTCCGTCCGTCACAAACGGATAGCTTTTTTCGTTAATTTAGGCATGTTAGAATTGTCCTATCGATTTCAAACTTTGCATGGTGATTCCTTTAGTAGTTAGGTACGATTAAGAAAGCGTAGCAACTCTATAATCATAACAAGAATGTCCGTACGTCAATTTTAAACATGTTAATTGTTTTACTTTTTTTAACAACAAATTTTTATGTGATATAATCATCCGATTGATCTGATTTTTAGTATGTTGATTCCTTGGACAACAAATGTATAATGTTATAAGCAAAGCAACTCTGTAAACAAGTCCTAAAAATGTAAGTATGCCCATAAACATTATCCTGTATCAAGCAGTTTTTCAACAAATTTACTTACAATTTTGCTCCGATTCTTAAACATTTATATTCTGATTATTTAGTTCTGACACTATATAAGTGTTAATGTCCGTTTGTCCTACCGTTTCAGTGCTTCGTTTCAGTTTTCAGCCTTTCTAAAAAATCCTGTTTAGGAATGTATTGCAAAATTTTTTCCATAAATAATAAAATAAATCATAAAATCAATACCAGTTTTGTTGGTCCGACCCTTAGGCCATTCAGCATTAACAAAAATGGTTTAAATCTTATCATTTTTCATTTTATTATCCGTGGAAACCAGTTTATAATACGATGCGCTACATAACTATTAAATTGTTTTAGAAGAATGCAGATGAGGATCTTCAAATGGGAGTCTGTGCTAAATTATTAGATTTCCAGGTGACAATCTTCATCTTTATTATTTATTTTAAGAATGGCTACGCTCCCTTTAATAATAATGTTCTTGTGTTATATTTAGAACTAGTTTCTTCGATTCTAGCCTCTAGGGGAGGAAGGATAATCAAAGGAAAATAGCTTAAAACCACTGCAAGACATCTATAAATTTACTCTAACAAATACATCCATTGGGACCTGCATTTTCCAAGATCTTTAGCTTCAGACAAAAAAAAACCTTACTACTTTATATTATAAAATAGGAAAATCATGATTATAGTTTTGTATTATCTATTGTTTGTTGATTCCTTTCCCAAAAATATTTCAAGGGAAGGAATGCATTATTATCCTATTTAACCCATCATAATTCTGTAGATATTGAATTTAGTATTGTCGTGATTGTGTATAAATAAATTTGTATACAGAACCTCTGTGTTATTGGGGATTGAAGCGATGATTCTCTAAATCTAAACTGAGTAATGTCCGTCAATTTACGCCCAAATTTAATAATTTTTAACTTGAACTTTTATAAGTAAACCTAACAGTACTGCGTTGAAAATATTTCTTAAAGTAGTATTAATTAAAGTAAATTTCATCAATATTATTTTTTTTTAGATAGTTCCAAGTGATTTTAGAGGAGGGATGACGTTTATACCTTTTAAAATTGAACATATTCTTTTGCACCAGTTAAATACAAGGTAGGTAGTAAATAGAACAAGAAAGCTATTAGCTTATAAACGGGTGGAATATTAAGGTAAAGGGCATATATTTAAAGGAGTTGATTGTCTGAAAGGTGTTTATTTACATAGCAGTATCCCAAAATTTGAGAAATTGACTATAAAATCTAATGTTATATTGTTTGGAACTTTTTAAAGCACTCAGTAACATTTAATTATTGGCTACAAAAACCCTAAAAATAACTCTGTTTTCAGGGAGGTTGGGGACATTCATGTAAAATACTTCGGTACCCAAAGTTTTTTAAACATGATACATTATTGGTTAGCTCAAAAACATTTGTGTAATTTAATTTATTTTTGATTAGATGGTTTCAACCACTTTGTGTATAAACTTTTCATTCAATTAGTGGGCACGCATATAATTTATCCCCCATTGAATTTTGAATAGTTTGTTCTAAATTACAGAAGTGTGAATCTACAGGAGAGATAATTTTGTATATCATCATTGGGGATGTACACAGGGACAATACAAATGCCGATAAATTGATGTACATCCTCAATAGTGAGACACAAAATTACACAACCGGTGGTCGAATTGTTTGGACACTTTTCTTAATGAACCAACCAATCAAAGTTCAATAAAAGTCACCAAAGTTGTAAAGCCAATGAATAAGGAAATGTGTATAAACAGTCCAATATCCTCTCCCTGCCTGGGACGTATTTCAATATCATTCTTCAATTGTTCTATCCCCGTTTTTCTTTAGGCCTGGAAGATGGTTTCGTCAGCACAGCCTTGAGTGTCGGGATAGACTTGCCAAAGATTGCCTCTCACAGCATCCTGTAGCCTTCCATTACACAGAGGCTGTGGATATGTATAAGCTGGAATATCTCATCTATTCTGCTAGGGTTATAACTTAAATTAGTCTTATAGTGATGTAAGAATAGTTATTTCTCGCATCGTGTTATAAACGGCCTTCGGCACCTCGGGGCTAAAAGACATGCTAGACATAGTGTTTTCGTATGGATGAGAACCGGTTCCTATCCACCGGATTCGAATGAATACGAGAAAAGACATTATTATTATGCATTTGCACAAAACCAAAATAAACCTAGAAAACTTTTTCAAGTTTGGCCTCAAAACCGATTGATATCAACAATATTAAAACTTGTTTTCAGCCATACTGAAAAATCATGTTTAGCATTATTGAATTGCATTGAAACAAAAATCATAAGATAAAACCAGTTTTGTTAGCACCAAATTATTAATGTTAATATTCACTGAAAGCAGTCTATGCGATAAATAACTATTAGATTAATTTTAAACCATAAAAAATTACTAAATTTAAAATCTCTAAATCTTTTTAAAAAATACCAGCAAGAAAACGGTATAACAGCTCATTAAAAAAAATTATGCCCTTTCAAGTTCTGAGAAACCAACAATACCCAAACTTTTCAACCAATAATAATTTTTTTATATTAATCAATACCATTACTTGTTATGTTACTTGACAAGGGATAGGTTGACTTTAAAACAAGTTTTAAAATATTCACAAAACCTCTCTAAGGCAAAGTTGAATATTATTTGAAATATTCATATTATTTAATTGTTATTTATTTTAATGAAAACCATAATGTATTACTTTTGCTCAATTTATGTGATTTGTTGAATAAAATTACAGTTTTTGCTAGATAGAGTTGTTTTAATTTTTGCTAAAATATAAACGTTTTTTGTAAAAACAAAGTATTATACATTATATCATTATATCTATACATTTAGTCAATAAAATCTAAACTAAAAATTGTTTGAACTTTTTATTTGTAATTATGTAACTTACTCTGACGTTTGGAGGAAAGTATTTCTTATTACAGAGTGCAGCGTTTACATAAAAAAAAGTATTTTTGACAATAGACATTTATTTCATTAACATTTAGATATAATTTTTACATAATAATTGGCATTAATAAAATTGGTAATTAAAAACTATGAAACATAAATAATTTTTTTGAGAGCATTTATAATTAGCAAAGCTTTTTATTAGGGTTGGACCGGATTCTTTTTGGCCGGATACCGTATATTCGGCTGATTTCTAATGCCGGATATCTGGTATCCGGCCGGATATCTTGCCAACTATCGATATCCGGAAAATTACCGGATATCCGGTATTCGGATAGTTTAAATATCCGTATCCGGCCGGTTATTTAAAACTGCCGGATATCCGGCACCACCCTACTTTTTATAGTGCCTATAAAAATTGACGTCATATTGGCCTACCATTTGTCAATTAAAATGTTGTCCTGCCATTGGTAATTTTGTCTGTGTATTTGCCTATCAGTGATAATTTGTATTGTGTGACGTCATTTTTTTATAGGCATTACAATGATCAGCTTTAATGATACGAACACTTAAAACTAAAATCACATTCAAGTTTGCAGGGTTTTTTTAGTAGCCAAGATTCTCTACATGTTTAAACTGTCTGTTTGTACGTTTATCTTGAATATACTTATACATCGTATTCACACACATCCTCATAATGGACTTCATTCCTTTAATATAATTCCCCGATCTCTTGCATTTTTAGTTTACACTATTATTGAACGTAATTGTACTAATTTTTAGTAGCGAAGCTACTCTATAATTCCAAATGTCCGTCCGTCTGTCCGAAAGTAATGAATTGGGGAAAACGTGATTTTCTCGGCTCCTATTCAAGATACTTATGGATGTTGTCATCCTTGTTTTTTTATTATTTAGAGATCATTTAATTTGCAGGTGACTTCAGAAAGAGATGGGACAATGGACTGAAAATCATCAGGGAGTAAGGGAGGGGACAATGGGCAGTTAATTCAATTTTATAGTTGTGACCCTTTAAGGTTGAAAACCCAGATATTTCCAGATAAAACAAGTATTTGCAATATAGCAACCTTTAGTGGAAATTTTTGAATTGTTTTTAATTCGAAATGCACCATCCTTAAACTGATGCTTTACTACACGCCTTTGATTCTAGAGATCAAAACCCTTGCAAGGCATTGTTTACAATTCATTACCATAATTGTTATTATTTAAACTTCGGAAAATTAAGGAAACATACCATTTTACTTTTACAACATCTTTTACCCAAATTTTTTTATTGTATTTATTAAAAAGCTTAGACATGAAAAAGCCTTAAATAATTATATTTCAAAACTTACTAAAACATTTACCTTCCTACAGAACTTTTAACTCAAGTTATTTCATTTAACGAAATAAAAATGAGATACCTTGCGTCAAAATTTCATACTACATAAATAAAAAAGTTGAGAACATAAGTACATCTTAATTTTAAAGATCTTAAGGTTTAAGTAACATATCTTAGGATAACTGGTATCTGCGCCTCTAGCATCCAGGACAGAAAAATAAAATAACACCATCTTGAAATTTTAATGATAAACAAACCTTGAACAACTCAGGACTTCGTGAATTTTCCCTAAAATTTTGAAATTAATCGGATCATTAAATACAGAAATATTAAGCTAAAGACAAAAAACTTTTGCCTTTACATTAAATCAATAAGAAACATCTAACATGTCTAAAGTAACGAAAAGAGCTAACCGTTACGGACGTACAAATGTGCGGGACCTAATTATAGTAAGGCTTTGCTCATAATAACTAATAATCTTAATATAATTTCTTTCTACAACGCACTAATCGGAATGAATTAACATTAAACAAGAATTAGATATAAAAAATGTAATGATTCAATTTACAAAATAATTTTCAAAATCAAAATATTCTGTCTGCTTGTTATTGTTTATCTTTTTGTTGACGCGCTAGTTTGCCGCGAGATTATGCATGATTTTGCGTGACGTCATTCATAATTGGTCCCCAAGATTGGTTAGAAACTGCTAAATTCTTGCATGTTCCCTTTAAGCCAGTCCCCAAAGTCTGAGACTCCTAAAAATTGAATATTCGATCCATTGTCCCCTCCCTTACTCCCTGGAAAATCATACTCTTCCCTCAAAAGTTGAAGTGTGTAAGAATAAATCAGGAATAGTACTAAGCAACAATGTCCAAACTTTTCCACCATTAATTTCCATATTAATTAATCGTCCATTGTACTATCCCCGTATTCCTGGATTTCAGCATCAAAAGTCCTCCTCGACTGAAACAAAACTATCTAAAATTCAAAATAAAACAATAGTGAACAACTTTTCCAGTATGGCTTCGAATCCGATTACTTTCCGCTGGATTAGAACCGTTTCTCAGCAATACTGAAAAATCATCGAATTTCAGACAATTTTCTATGAATATTAAAATAAAATCAATATCAGTTTTGTTAGCCCGTGACTTCGCCCCCTTGGGGATAACAAAACTAGATTTATTTCATTTTCATATCTGCGGAAAGTTGACTATAATACCATGCGATAAATGACTTTTCTGTAATCACGAATCTTTGACTGTATTTTAAACTCTAAATAAAATGAATAAACTTCAGAAATTGATGCTTATTTAAAGAATAGTTATTTCTCGCATCGTATTATAAACAGCTTTCCGCGGATATAAAATGTACAATTATAAGATTAAAACAAGTTTTTTAGACCCGAGATGCCAAAGGCAAGGGCTAAAAAACTGGTTTTTATCTTACGATTGTACATTTCATATTCGTAGAAAACTGGATATAATTCGATGCTAGACATAGTTTTTTCGTATTGATGAGAACCGGTTCTAATCCACCGGTTTCGAATAAATACGAGAATAAACTGTCTAACGTTGAAGGCAGCAAAATAGATATTTCCTTTTTGACTATAATACAAATGGGCGTACTGACCGCTGGCTGTTAAATGTATTATGTTTTTTTTTAATATTCTTTACCTGTGTCGCCAAAGCCGTACAATGCAGGGCATTGGTTCGAATTTTCCTGAACAGGGGGCAGCACTGATACTCCAGGTGGTTCAGCCAGGGACTCTGATACTAAATAGATAGGTGGATATTTAGATTATATATTTATTTACAGGTGGCAGCACTGATACTAGATACATAGGTATATATTTAGTTGATATATTTATATACAGGTGGCAGCACTGATACTAGATACATAGGTAGATATCTATTATATATTTTTATATAGGTGGCAGCACTGATACTAGATACATTGAATCAAAATTCACTGAAGTCCCCAAAGTTGTTAAGCCAACGTTGTTAAGGTATATAATTAGTTTATATATTTATATACAGGTGGCAGCACTGATACTAGATACATTAAATCAAAATTCACTGAAGTCCCCAAAGTTGTTAAGCCAACGAATAAGAAAACCTTAGTTTCTCTCTTTTGGAAACATTTCACATTTGATTATGTCTATGCAAATTGGACCATTTTTTTACCTGAAAGTCTACGTCCAGGTGGCAGCTGAAGTTGGTACTGTGGTGCAAAGCTTATATCCGAGTCCATGGGTGAGGTTGGGTCAGGGTCCCACAGGGCTTCGCGGGTTATTATCTTTCCTTGCTCAACCTAAAGAGAAATATTGAAAGTTTACAAGAATGACAATATCCACTAAAGCAAGGCTCTGAAATCAATCTGAAAGACAAACGAACAAATAGTAAATTTGCTTAAATAGTGTTTAAAGACATAATAACAATTTTAGGAATTGATAATAAAGTGTCTTTAACCTAAAATATTCCCCCTTATTGTTCTAATATTTCAAAAAACAGATGAAAAGGATAATTATATCATAAAAATTTGTAATACCTTACTGTTACCATATACATTTACCATAAAAAGTTTGAAATCGAAAGGACAATTCTAACAACCTTAGATTAATGATAAGAGCTATCCTATACGGACTAACAGGACAGACTGAACCTATTTATAGAAAAGCTTTGCTGTACTAAGAAACATTTTATTATACAAACCTTTGGGGATTAGCATGATTTAAAACCAATGTCCCCTTCCTTCCTGATAAAAATGGTTGAAATGGATTTACCTGTTTTTTCAGTTTTTCTGGCACAGAAGAAATAGAAGCAGAGATGATTCCGACAATAGCAAATAAAACATGCTAAAATATAAAATTATTAGTAGCGAAGCTACTCTATAATTCACCATGCCTGTCCGTCCGTAGTGCAATGGAGGAAATGCGATTTTCTCGGCTGCTATTGAAGATAGAAGTCTGAAATTTTTGGTGAAGATTCCCAGTATCAATTTAAATCAAGTGTACATACAATTTACTTTGTCCGTCAGTCTGTCGGCCATGCATAAATAAATTGAAAATATCCTTGTTTTTAAACCATACTTTACATTCTTTCATTTATATGTTAATTAAAGGCCGTAGGAACCCCTATTTTTTTGAATTTTTTATTTCATAATATAAAATACCTCAAGAAGCTCTTTATTGTGACGATTAAAAATGACGTCATACAATACAAACAAATGACCAATGATAGGCCAATACACAGTCTAAATCACCAATGACAGGCCAGTGTACATTTTTAATGACCAGTGGTAGGCCAGTGTTATTTTTTGTCCCTATAAAAAGCTTAATACCTCAAAAATGAGCACAAAAGCAAATTTGGCCATGATAGTGTAGACATACTCTTCGCTCAAAAAATAATCAGGTCCTGATTCGCGCTGTGCCTAAAATATTTGTATATGATTTTAACAAGTTTTTAAAAGCTAAGCCTTTCTATAATTAGTGTAGATCTATCCATCCGGCCGGAACGGTTAGCTCTTTTCGTTAATTTAAACATATTAGAATTGTGCTATCGATTTACAATGTTATAAGGGAAGCATCTCTATAAATAGACTTTAAAATTTAAGTATGTCCTTAAACAGTATCCTATATTTAAGAAGTTTTGCAACAAACTTACTTTTGTTCAGACTTACGCATTAATATTCTTAAAGACGTGTGGTGTGCGACATAAAAAGTTAGAGTACATGGAATGTCTTGGCCCAAAATAGGCGAAACTCATTACAATGCATAGTTGGGGCTTCTAAGACAATGGTCGTGCAATCAAAAAGTTGGTTGTCTAATACCCTAGTTGACTAAGCGCGTTTCACTTCAATTCACACGAAGACTTTTACCCGTAGCCTAAAAGAGGTTATTAAAACAAACAGTATTGGGGGTATACTTACAGAAAAGTAGCAGGTAAAATTATCAGCATTAGGGTTGTTTCTGAATTCTACAGGTCCTGGCCAGTTCTCGGATGTTGAGTTTGGGCTCCAGTGCTCAGTGTTGAAGGCTGAAATTTTAAAAAATTAATGTCTTTTGTAGCATGGCAGACAGACTGACGGACCAAGATGCATTTTGATTAAGGATATATCTGTTCCAAAATTCAGCAGAGCTGGATCTTTAAATCATTTTAGTGGTGTGCCAGATCGGAGTGAGCCAACTTTCCACTAATGAGAGCACAGCATTTTATGAAATGCCGCGCTGTGATTGGCTGAAATTCGGCGCACCCCGATCTGGCTTACCACTAAAATGATTTAAAGATCCAGCTCAGTATATCCTAAATAACAGCCAACAAAAACACATTTCCCCCATTTCGTTACGAAAAGAACTGATGGACAGACAAAGTAAATCATAGTAAAACTTCGATATTAAAGTTTTCTGATTTAATTGTGCTTTCCAGGGATCTTCACTCCTCAGGGATAAGACAATGGCCGATAAATTGATGTACATCTCCATTTCTAATACAAAAAATTACGACTTACAAAATTACAATTAGTAGTTAAAACGTATTGTCTAACTAAATGCACCAACCAATCAAAATTCAATAAAAGTCCCCAAAGTTGGTAAGCCAACGAATAAGAAAACGTTATAATAAATCTTTGGGGATAGTGTAATAAGAAGCCCAATGTTCCTTTCGTCCCGCCCTGGGTTCTTTCACATAAAGTGTCGGTTGAGCATCGTAATAATATTTATCAAAATATCTAGTAACTGATGGAGAAAAGATTAAAAAGAATGCAAAAAATCTAATTAAGAGAGGGAGACTAAACTACATAACTTTTGTGTCACTTTTGAGGAAGACGATTCTCTTTTCTCCCATCTCTTTTAAAGAGATTTTCTTTCCCCCTTCCCTTTTTCTTTTCCCTGTATATGACGTAATATGGAATCGTCTTCCTCAAACAAAAGTGACACAAAAGTTATGTAGTTTAGTTCTTCTCCTAATCAACTGTACCTGTCAACGTAAACATAGTAAAGTTGGCCAGAGACCCATTATTATAGGAGGTTATATAGACCCATCTGTTAATAAATTGTGAAGTTACCGCTATAACCAGCGCCTAAAATGATTTGATTCACTCAAAAAAAACGCCCATTTCAAATAACGCCTATCTCAAAAAAAACCGCCTTTCGTGTAAGAAATTTTTTTGGATAAGTGTTTTTTAAAATAGGTGTTTTATGAGTTAAACCAAATATTTAATTTTATGCTGTAATTGTATCGACACAAGAAATTACAAAAAGTCCGTTATTTTCTTATATGTCCAATCATGTATTTGGCCATAAAAACAGAGCTTGTAAAGAAACTGTTTCAGTATCTTAGGTCCCAGAAAAGGTCGATTTTGTAAGCTTTTTTGGACAGAGTTATAACCATATTTTAAAATTACACTAGAACATGCTAGAAAAGTCTTATTATTTTTCAAAACAAAATATCCGTCTGCATTAGGAATCCATAATTTAGTTTGACGGATTATTGTGTCTGATAGCCCATCTATAGGCTATAAATCTATTTTTGTCCTGTTTAAAATTACCATACTAGTCTGAAAATCCCCTTAAAATCGTCTATTAATTCTTTAAAAATCTGTTATTAGTATTTCATATTACTCAGTATGTTTATTGTTTATGCTATATTAGTAAGGTAAGAGTTTTTTCATTATTAAAATATTAGGGAACTTTATTTTTTCCAACTTACATTAGTAACAATAGCCAGGTATGAAATTGTTTGTAGAATATTTGTCCAGGCTCCAATATCTTTAGCTCTAAAATAATAATTTTAAACATTAAAAATATAATATTACAAAATATATTTATAAATTGTTCAGACTAATTAGGAGGCACCTGAAAGAGTTACCCTAAGAAGGAGGTAAAGGGATGAAAACACCCTCCATCCTTTTAAAAAAGAGAAAAAAACGGTGATGCCATAGAGGATAACTGTGAAGTAATAAGAAACGATGAAAGTTTGATTCAGGGTACGATAAGGTACAGTACATATTTTGTACTTATGTTTTATTAACTTTTAAAAAGTAGTATTTAATTTATGTATTTACCAATTGATTATAGACGAAATACCACTTCTGTAGAATTCAATTAGTGGTTGAAACGTTTAAACACTCAACTAAATTAATCAACCAATTAAAGTTCCATGCACGTCCCCAAAGTTGTTAAGCCAATCAAGAAGAAAACGTTGATGTAAAACTTAGGGGACTAGTGAAATAAACAGCCCACTGTACCCTCCCTTCCTGAAAAATATTACCTTTGTGCAATAGGACGTCTAGTTTGAACCAGAAACTTGTGTGCATCTATTCTTATCTAAAATTTAAATAATTATTTATCGCATCGTATTATAGACCTCTTTCCGCGGATAACAAAATGGAAAATTATAATATTAAAACCAGTTTTGTTTGAACCGACGATGGACCGAAGTTACTTGCTAACAAGACTGGTATTAATCTTATGATTTTTTTATACAAATGATGGACACCTTTAAAATATATAAATTATATATTGTTTTGTATAAGTTTTGTATATTATTTTTAGCATTTCAAATGATTTGCTTAAGTCAAATGTTTTGTTCTTTACCTGGATGACCTAGCCAGGGTTGCTAGCATCCTGTTGGTCGAATTTGATCCACTGACAAGAGTTCCAGGATTTATTGTAACTGGTTTCTACCCCATCCCTTATCCTCTACCCCACTTTTGCTTTCATTACAAAATTCTTCCATCCAAACTTAACAACGCTACTCAATAATGTAGCTCACCAAATTTACACATAAACTGACATTAAAATGCGAAATACATATCATTCATTATGAAAATGATATATCCAAGTGCGTCTGTCGATAAAAAGAGAAAGACGCAATCACTCATTTAGCTCTTTATTTTTAATTTTTTTAGTTTAAAACTATTGTACTCAGCTAATCCTTGGCTGATTTAGGCTTTTAATTATATCCTGGCTGAGACAAATTTAGATCCGTTGACTAATCAAAAATCGGTTCAGTTAGAGGGATACCCAATGTCTCATTTTATTGCTACCCAAGTCTTATAACTACGTTGTAATAATATGTAACCCCCTAAATTAAGTTTAGATAAATGTGTACTATATATATTTAAATCACGCCCCTACCGCGTGGGTTAGTTTGGCAATTCTTTGTCAACAACCCATCCTGTTCCCGCTCATTTATGTATAATTACCAGATGTTAATAAGTAGTTTTAAGCCGGAAAAAACGCTGAATAATAGTTATTTCTTTCATCGTATTATAAACGGCTTTCCGCGTATATAGAATGTACAATTATAAGATTAAAACCAGTTTTTTTGGCCCTGAGGTGCTGAAGGCACGGTCAAAAAAACTGGTTTTAATCTTATGATTGTACATTTTTATATTCGTAGAAAGCTGGATATAATACGATGCTAGACATAGTTTTTTCGTATGAATGAGAACCGGTTCCTATCCACCGGATTCGAATGAATACGAGAAAAAAAATTATTCACCTCAAAAATGTTATTGATAAGCGCCAGAAATGGCGCCAATGGAAAGGCTGCAACAAAGAGAGTAACAAAGCCATATTGCACAACCATCTCCAGCATCTCATTAAACAGGTTCAGTTGGTCCCATTCCTGGCAAAAATTGTAATACTTATTTATCGCATCGTATTATAGACAGCTTTCCGCGGATATCAAAATGAAAGATTAAACTAGTTTTGTTAGGCCCTAGAGTCCGAAGTCCCGGGCTGACAAAACTTGAATAAATTTTATGATATTTATTTTTATATTTACGGAAAATTGTCTGTAATACGATACTACAAATGTTTTTTTTAGTCTGACTGAGAACCGGTTATAATCCAGCTGATATTAATTGTTTTTGAATCCGTATGGTAATAGGTTGTCTATAGAGGCCGCTAATAATTTTTACCCAGGGATCTACAGGGATAAGATAATTACCGATAAATTGCTATACATCCCTAGTGATGATACACAAAACTACCCCTTCAGTAGATGACAATTAGTAGTTGAAAGGAATGGACACTCTACTTAATGAACCATGGTTAACTAACCAATAAAAATTTGATGAAAGCCCCCAAAGTTGTTGAGACAACTTATGAGCTATTATATAACTTTGGGGACTAGTGTAATAAACAGCCCATTGTCCTCTCCCTCCCCTAGTTTTACCTGAAGGTTGAAATCAATTTCCCATCTGTTTTTCTTTCTATCTGTATTTTGATCTGTACTGTTAGAATCATACAAATACTTCCGCCACCAAATATAACATTTTCTATAAAAAATTAAAAAATTAAGATCAAATCCTTATATTAAAGTCACAGGATGTCTGTTTGGCTATTTGTTTTTTTTGTCTGTCTATACCGAAGGATCTCGCTAACCGCTGAACCGATATGGTTCTCCTTTATAGGGTAGCTTCTCTTAAGTCCTGGGAGGGTTTATAACTATTTTGGGGGAGGGTACCACCACCCTTCCAAAAGAAATCGCCCATTTAAAAAAATAGCTCCTCCAAAACAAATTAAAATCTTTTTAACTAATATTAAAATGAGGGCGAGGGGGGGATTCGACCAACCTAAAGAAAAGTTAAACTTTTCTTTTTGAATATAAAATAGAAAATTGGATTTTAGAATTCACTTACCCCCCTCCCTCCTCCAGTGCCCTAGAGGACTTTAGGGGCGTTGCTTTGTCAGTTAAATATAGCAGGTACTGTCTATAATTCATTAAATGATAAATCAAGCAACTTATTTAATTTACGTTATCTAAAATTGTTAAAATTTGGGGGGGGGAGGTAGTTTTCCATTGGTTCGTTTGTTTTTTACTTTGGGTCAGGTTATTTTTCATTTTATAGGTAGCCCAAAAATTATAGACCCCATACATTTTTACAATTATCTCCAAAAAAGGTACAGAGGGGAATCAGAGCTCAACAGTCACTTTGTGTGAAATCACTATAAAAGTTAGAAAACGAAGAAAGTCCCTCAAAAAATCAGCATGTTACGTCATAAAAACGTGGGATTATCCATCACTCTTTTAGGGGGTTTCTTTGCCACACCTCCTCTCCTCATCCCTCATTTTTATGACGTCATTGAGGGACTTTCTAAAAGTTAACTTACGGTAGAACAATTTCCATGACATTGTTGAAAAGTTGTTTTCCAAACATGATGAAAGAAAGTTGTATAGACAGCTCATACCAACATCCTATTGTGTCGCACTACATGTGGAAACAATCTTAATTATAAGATGTATAGACAGCCCATACCAACATCCTATTGTGTCGCACTACATGTGGAAACAATCTTAATTATAAGTTGTATAGACAGCTCATACCAACATCCTATTGTGTCGCACTACATGTGGAAACAATATTAATTATAAGATGTATAGACAGCTCATACCAACATCCTATAGTGTCGCACTACATGTGGAAACAATATTAATTATAAGATGTATAGACAGCTCATACCAACATCCTATTGTGTCGCACTACACAGGGAAACAATATTAATTATAAGATGTATAGACAGCTCATACCAACATCCTATTGTGTCGCACTACACAGGGAAACAATCTTAATTACAAGATGTATAGACAGCTTATACCAACATCCTATTGTGTCGCACTACATGTGGAAACAATATTAATTATAAGATGTATAGACAGCTCATACCAACATCCTATAGTGTCGCACTACATGTGGAAACAATATTAATTATAAGATGTATAGACAGATCATACCAACATCCTATTGTGTCGCACTACACAGGGAAACAATATTAATTATAAGATGTATAGACAGCTCATACCAACATCCTATTGTGTCGCACTACACAGGGAAACAATCTTAATTACAAGATGTATAGACAGCTTATACCAACATCCTATTGTGTCGCACTACATGTGGAAACAATATTAATTATAAGATGTATAGACAGCTCATACCAACATCCTATTGTGTCGCACTACATGTGGAAACAATATTAATTATAAGATGTATAGAGACAGCTCATACCAACATCCTATTATGTTGCACTACATGTAGAAACAATATTAATTATAAGATGTATAGACAGCTCATACCAACATCCTATTGTGTCGCACTACATGTAGAAACAATCTTAATAGTAAGTTGTATAGACAGCTCATACCAACATCCTATTGTGTCGCACTACATGTGGAAACAATCTTAATTATAAGTTGTATAGACAGCTCATACCAACATCCTATTGTGTCGCACTACACAGGGAAACAATATTAATTATAAGTTGTATAGACAGCTCATACCAACATCCTATTGTGTCGCACTACACAGGGAAACAATATTAATTATAAGTTGTATAGACAGCTCATACCAACATCCTATTGTGTCGCACTACACAGTGAAACAATATTAATTATAAGTTGTATAGACAGCTCATACCAACATCCTATTGTGTCGCACTACACGTGGAAACAATCTTAATTATAAGATGTATAGACAGCTCATACCAACATCCTATTGTGTCGCACTACATGTAGAAACAATCTTAATTATAAGTTGTATAGACAGCTCATACCAACATCCTATTGTGTCGCACTACATGTGGAAACAATATTAATTATAAGATGTATAGACAGCTCATACCAACATCCTATTGTGTCGCACTACATGTGGAAACAATATTAATTATAAGATGTATAGACAGCTCATACCAACATCCTATTATGTCGCACTACATGTGGAAACAATCTTAATTATAAGATGTATAGACAGTTCATACCAACATCCTATTGTGTCGCACTACATGTGGAAACAATATTAATTATAAGATGTATAGACAGCTCATACCAACATCCTATTGTGTCGCACTACACAGGGAAATAATATTAATTATAAGATGTATAGACAGCTCATACCAACATCCTATTGTGTCGCACTACATGTGGAAACAATCTTAATTATAAGATGTATAGACAGCTCATACCAACATCCTATTGTGTCGCACTACACAGGGAAATAATATTAATTATAAGATGTATAGACAGCTCATACCAACATCCTATTGTGTCGCACTACATGTGGAAACAATCTTAATTATAAGATGTATAGACAGCTCATACCAACATCCTATTGTGTCGCACTACATGTGGAAACAATATTAATTATAAGATGTATAGACAGCTCATACCAACAACCTATTGTGTCGCACTACATGTGGAAACAATCTTAATTATAAGATGTATAGACAGCTCATACCAACATCCTATTGTGTCGCACTACATGTGGAAACAATCTTAATTATAAGTTGTATAGACAGCTCATACCAACATCCTATTGTGTCGCACTACATGTGGAAACAATATTAATTATAAGTTGTATAGACAGCTCATACCAACATCCTATTGTGTCGCACTACATGTGGAAACAATATTAATTATAAGATGTATAGACAACTCATACCAACATCCTATTGTGTCGCACTACATGTGGAAACAATCTTAATTATAAGTTGTATAGACAGCTCATACCAACATCCTATTGTGTCGCACTACATGTGGAAACAATCTTAATTATAAGATGTATAGACAGCTCATACCAACATCCTATTGTGTCGCACTACATGTGGAAACAATCTTAATTATAAGATGTATAGACAGCTCATACCAACATCCTATTGTGTCGCACTACATGTGGAAACAATATTAATTATAAGATGTATAGACAGCTCATACCAACATCCTATTGTGTCGCACTACATGTGGAAACAATCTTAATTATAAGATGTATAGACAGCTCATACCAACATCCTATTGTGTCACACTACACGTGGAAACAATATTAATTATAAGATGTATAGACAGCTCATACCAACATCCTATTGTGTCGCACTACATGTGGAAACAATCTTAATTATAAGTTGTATAGACAGCTCATACCAACATCCTATTGTATCGCACTACATGTGGAAACAATCTTAATTATAAGATGTATAGACAGCTCATACCAACATCCTATTGTGTCGCACTACATGTGGAAACAATCTTAATTATAAGATGTATAGACAGCTCATACCAATATCCTATTGTGTCGCACTACATGTGGAAACAATCTTAATTATAAGTTGTATAGACAGCTCATACCAACATCCTATTGTGTCGCACTACATGTGGAAACAATCTTAATTATAAATAAGATGTATAGACAGCTTATACCAATATCCTATTGTGTCGCACTACATGTGGAAACAATATTAATTATAAGATGTATAGACAGCTCATACCAACATCCTATTGTGTCGCACTACATGTGGAAACAATCTTAATTATAAGTTGTATAGACAGCTCATACCAACATCCTATTGTGTCGCACTACATGTGGAAACAATATTAATTATAAGATGTATAGACAACTCATACCAACATCCTATTGTGTCGCACTACATGTGGAAACAATCTTAATTATAAGTTGTATAGACAGCTCATACCAACATCCTATTGTGTCGCACTACATGTGGAAACAATCTTAATTATAAGATGTATAGACAGCTCATACCAACATCCTATTGTGCCGCACTACATGTGGAAACAATCTTAATTATAAGATGTATAGACAGCTCATACCAACATCCTATTGTGTCGCACTACATGTGGAAACAATATTAATTATAAGATGTATAGACAGCTCATACCAACATCCTATTGTGTCGCACTACATGTGGAAACAATCTTAATTATAAGATGTATAGACAGCTCATACCAACATCCTATTGTGTCACACTACACGTGGAAACAATATTAATTATAAGATGTATAGACAGCTCATACCAACATCCTATTGTGTCGCACTACATGTGGAAACAATCTTAATTATAAGTTGTATAGACAGCTCATACCAACATCCTATTGTATCGCACTACATGTGGAAACAATCTTAATTATAAGATGTATAGACAGCTCATACCAACATCCTATTGTGTCGCACTACATGTGGAAACAATCTTAATTATAAGATGTATAGACAGCTCATACCAATATCCTATTGTGTCGCACTACATGTGGAAACAATCTTAATTATAAGTTGTATAGACAGCTCATACCAACATCCTATTGTGTCGCACTACATGTGGAAACAATCTTAATTATAAATAAGATGTATAGACAGCTTATACCAATATCCTATTGTATCGCACTACATGTGGAAACAATCTTAATTATAAGATGTATAGACAGCTCATACCAACATCCTATTGTGTCGCACTACATGTGGAAACAATCTTAATTATAAGATGTATAGACAGCTCATACCAATATCCTATTGTGTCGCACTACATGTGGAAACAATCTTAATTATAAGTTGTATAGACAGCTCATACCAACATCCTATTGTGTCGCACTACATGTGGAAACAATCTTAATTATAAATAAGATGTATAGACAGCTTATACCAACATCCTATTGTGTCGCACTACACAGGGAAACAATATTAATTATAAGATGTATAGACAGCTCATACCAACATCCTATTGTGTCGCACTACACAGGGAAACAATCTTAATTACAAGATGTATAGACAGCTCATACCAACATCCTATAGTGTCGCACTACATGTGGAAACAATATTAATTATAAGATGTATAGACAGCTCATACCAACATCCTATTGTGTCGCACTACACAGGGAAATAATATTAATTATAAGATGTATAGACAGCTCATACCAACATCCTATTGTGTTGCACTACACAGGGAAACAATCTTAATTATAAGATGTATAGACAGCTCATACCAACATCCTATAGTGTCGCACTACATGTGGAAACAATATTAATTATAAGATGTATAGACAGCTCATACCAACATCCTATTGTGTCGCACTACATGTGGAAACAATATTAATTATAAGATGTATAGACAGCTCATACCAACATCCTATAGTGTCGCACTACATGTGGAAACAATATTAATTATAAGATGTATAGACAGCTCATACCAACATCCTATTGTGTCGCACTACACAGGGAAATAATATTAATTATAAGATGTATAGACAGCTCATACCAACATCCTATTGTGTCGCACTACATGTGGAAACAATCTTAATTATAAGATGTATAGACAGCTCATACCAACATCCTATTGTGTCGCACTACACAGGGAAATAATATTAATTATAAGATGTATAGACAGCTCATACCAACATCCTATTGTGTCGCACTACATGTGGAAACAATCTTAATTATAAGATGTATAGACAGCTCATACCAACATCCTATTGTGTCGCACTACATGTGGAAACAATATTAATTATAAGATGTATAGACAGCTCATACCAACAACCTATTGTGTCGCACTACATGTGGAAACAATCTTAATTATAAGATGTATAGACAGCTCATACCAACATCCTATTGTGTCGCACTACATGTGGAAACAATCTTAATTATAAGTTGTATAGACAGCTCATACCAACATCCTATTGTGTCGCACTACATGTGGAAACAATATTAATTATAAGTTGTATAGACAGCTCATACCAACATCCTATTGTGTCGCACTACATGTGGAAACAATATTAATTATAAGATGTATAGACAACTCATACCAACATCCTATTGTGTCGCACTACATGTGGAAACAATCTTAATTATAAGTTGTATAGACAGCTCATACCAACATCCTATTGTGTCGCACTACATGTGGAAACAATCTTAATTATAAGATGTATAGACAGCTCATACCAACATCCTATTGTGTCGCACTACATGTGGAAACAATCTTAATTATAAGATGTATAGACAGCTCATACCAACATCCTATTGTGTCGCACTACATGTGGAAACAATATTAATTATAAGATGTATAGACAGCTCATACCAACATCCTATTGTGTCGCACTACATGTGGAAACAATCTTAATTATAAGATGTATAGACAGCTCATACCAACATCCTATTGTGTCACACTACACGTGGAAACAATATTAATTATAAGATGTATAGACAGCTCATACCAACATCCTATTGTGTCGCACTACATGTGGAAACAATCTTAATTATAAGTTGTATAGACAGCTCATACCAACATCCTATTGTATCGCACTACATGTGGAAACAATCTTAATTATAAGATGTATAGACAGCTCATACCAACATCCTATTGTGTCGCACTACATGTGGAAACAATCTTAATTATAAGATGTATAGACAGCTCATACCAATATCCTATTGTGTCGCACTACATGTGGAAACAATCTTAATTATAAGTTGTATAGACAGCTCATACCAACATCCTATTGTGTCGCACTACATGTGGAAACAATCTTAATTATAAATAAGATGTATAGACAGCTTATACCAATATCCTATTGTGTCGCACTACATGTGGAAACAATATTAATTATAAGATGTATAGACAGCTCATACCAACATCCTATTGTGTCGCACTACATGTGGAAACAATCTTAATTATAAGTTGTATAGACAGCTCATACCAACATCCTATTGTGTCGCACTACATGTGGAAACAATATTAATTATAAGATGTATAGACAACTCATACCAACATCCTATTGTGTCGCACTACATGTGGAAACAATCTTAATTATAAGTTGTATAGACAGCTCATACCAACATCCTATTGTGTCGCACTACATGTGGAAACAATCTTAATTATAAGATGTATAGACAGCTCATACCAACATCCTATTGTGTCGCACTACATGTGGAAACAATCTTAATTATAAGATGTATAGACAGCTCATACCAACATCCTATTGTGTCGCACTACATGTGGAAACAATATTAATTATAAGATGTATAGACAGCTCATACCAACATCCTATTGTGTCGCACTACATGTGGAAACAATCTTAATTATAAGATGTATAGACAGCTCATACCAACATCCTATTGTGTCACACTACACGTGGAAACAATATTAATTATAAGATGTATAGACAGCTCATACCAACATCCTATTGTGTCGCACTACATGTGGAAACAATCTTAATTATAAGTTGTATAGACAGCTCATACCAACATCCTATTGTATCGCACTACATGTGGAAACAATCTTAATTATAAGATGTATAGACAGCTCATACCAACATCCTATTGTGTCGCACTACATGTGGAAACAATCTTAATTATAAGATGTATAGACAGCTCATACCAATATCCTATTGTGTCGCACTACATGTGGAAACAATCTTAATTATAAGTTGTATAGACAGCTCATACCAACATCCTATTGTGTCGCACTACATGTGGAAACAATCTTAATTATAAATAAGATGTATAGACAGCTTATACCAATATCCTATTGTATCGCACTACATGTGGAAACAATCTTAATTATAAGATGTATAGACAGCTCATACCAACATCCTATTGTGTCGCACTACATGTGGAAACAATCTTAATTATAAGATGTATAGACAGCTCATACCAATATCCTATTGTGTCGCACTACATGTGGAAACAATCTTAATTATAAGTTGTATAGACAGCTCATACCAACATCCTATTGTGTCGCACTACATGTGGAAACAATCTTAATTATAAATAAGATGTATAGACAGCTTATACCAATATCCTATTGTGTCGCACTACATGTGGAAACAATCTTAATTATAAGTTGTATAGACAGCTCATACCAACATCCTATTGTGTCGCACTACACAGTGAAACAATATTAATTATAAGTTGTATAGACAGCTCATACCAATATCCTATTGTGTCGCACTACATGTGGAAACAATCTTAATTATAAGTTATATAGACAGCTCATACCAATATCCTATTGTGTCGCACTACATGTGGAAACAATCTTAATTACAAGTGCATGAAACAGCTTATAGTGCCTATAAAAAATGACGTCATACAATACGAATGACCAATGATAGGCCAGTATATATTTTACCATCGGTCAATTAAAATATATACTTGCCTATCATTGGTCATTTGTTTTTTAAGACGTCATTTTTCAATTTTGATGCATGCATTTGCATTGCTCATTAAAATCTCAGAAATTACTTAATTTTAAGGACAGCTTATTATTAGTATTTTGACATTTTCAACCTAATTTCCCCCAAACCCCACTTTTTTTCAACTAGAATTCAAAAAATATGGTGGAGGGGGGAGTATTTTTATGTTAGGTTAGGTTACCTTTGGTAATGGGCAGCGCTGCAGGGTTCCCCCGCCTCTCTAGGGATTAGGGACACAAAGAAAAAAAGCTTTACTTTACCTCCCATTGGTCAATTAAAATGTATACTGGACTGCAATTGGTAATTAAGTCTGTGTATAGGCCTATCATTGGTCATTTGTATTGTATGGCATAATTTTTTATAGGCACCATAAACAGCTTCTTGATTAGTTACTAGTTACGGAGTGGGGAAATCAATGCTTAAATTCTTAAAATTGTTTTCCTTGTCATCTTTGAAATTATCAAGAGCAGCCTCTGAAATAAAATAAAAATTTAAAAATTAAATACTAAAACGTAGATTTGACCAGGGATCTAAAGAGATAAGACAACGACTGTTAAATGGACGTACATCCCCAAAGATGATACACAAAATTACACCTTCTGTAGGTTACAATTACTTAATAAACCAACTAACTAAAATTTTAAAAAGTCCCCAAATCATAAAACGTTATTGTAAAACTATTGAGACTAGTTTTAAAAAACCAGCCCACGTCCCCTCCCTCCCTAAAATTTGACCCTTTTGAAAAGTAAATAAAAAAGTAACCTCTTGATATCTTTTCTCCAGGGTGTTGGAAGAATCGCCCCTAGAATATAAAATCATAAATTATGGTCAATAAATGAAATAATGTTTTGATGGAGATTAGGTTTATGTATTATTCGCTTATGAAAAATAATGAAGATTTTCCATCAATTGATATACAAAGAATATATATGTGGATATTATGACATGGGAAAAATATAGGTTGCTAATATAAAACTCATTTATTGGTCAGTTAGTTCATCCAGTAGGAGGGGAGGGGATAGGGGGAATCAATATTTTAGCCCGCTGTGAGTTTCACTTTGTTAGAAAACATGAAAATCTAATGTAAGATCCAAGAAATGATGTATCCATTTTAATCAATGTTTGGAAACCGGTTTGGATCTGGTGTAAAAAAAGAAATGTGTTTAAAGTCGTGAAGGAATAGTAATTTATTGCATCGTATTATAGCTTTGTTATCCCAGCGTGGCCGAAGTCCCGGGATAACAAAACTGGAACTAAATTTATTGTTCTTTTAAGTATTCGTAGAAAACTGGATAAAATACGTCACAATACATGATTTTTCAGTATGGTTGAGAACCAGTTCTAATTAAGCG
Organism: Acartia tonsa; assembly: GCF_053477335.1. Lineage (NCBI taxonomy): Eukaryota > Metazoa > Arthropoda > Copepoda > Calanoida > Acartiidae > Acartia > Acartia tonsa. The sequence continues at coordinate 8,605,879 of NC_137264.1, forward strand.
GATGTAAATCAGTTTGGAAGCCATACTGGAAATTATTTACCTTGAAAAATGCAATGTATAGTATAGAGCTGTAATAATTGATACATTGGAATAGAAACATCTTGAAGGTAAAGCTGTGCTCAAATTCTAAACATAAATATCATATGTCATCTAAACATTTAATATCGAAATTTTAATGGTCAAGTGTCTTTTTGAAGATATTTTATTTTAAAACTAGCGGCTACGCCTCTAGAGGCCTCTAGTGGCACTTTGAATGTTGGGTTAAAAAAAAATAATATGCAAGTTTCTACGATACCTTGCAATGTTACGAAGGAGTCTCTATGCGAGAAAAAAATTTCGATTTATTGTGATTTCTCTTGGGAGGGTGGTGGTACCCTCCCTCATAATAGTTATAAACCTTCCCGGGACCTATGAGAAGCTACCCTGTTAAGAAGTGCCCGATAGGTTCAGCGGTTAGCGAGAGTACAAACACACAGACAAACAGACATCCTGTTACTTTAGTATAATGATTGTCATATTGATTTTTCAATATGATGTAAACAAAGCGTTTGATTCAATGGTTAATACAGAAATGCCACAAAAGATGATTTAGGATTGTTTAGCTTAAATTACTAAAAAATGAATGAAAGAATAGAATAGTTATTTATCACATTATTACAGTATTATAGACAGTTTTCCACAGAAATTAGAATGAAAAATTACAAGATTAAAACCAGTTTTGTTAGACCCGAAGTGCCGAATGCTTGGACTAACAAAACTAGTATATTCGTAAATCTTTTCGTCCCAACATTTTGTCTCTTATGTTAAGTTACTAAATATGAGCACAAGACTTAATCTGCTTATAATACCTTTTTGTGTGTCTGATTTACCATCTTGGTTAATACATTGTATTATTCTATTGAATACTATTTATAAATTAGGCTTTTTTTAAAATGTAGTGGGCATTTTATGAAAAAGGCGTTTTTTTAGATAGGCGTTTTCTGAGATGTTTCACTGCGAGATAATTTTTAAAAATGTAGTAGGCATTTTATGAAAAAGGCGTTTTTTTTAGATAGACGTTTTCTGAGATGGGCGTTTTTTGAGATAGGCGTTTTTGAGATGGGCGATTTTTGAGATGGGCGTTTTTTGAGATGACCCATACATCTATTATAATTACAATTCTTTTGGTTTAATAAATTGCATAAAATTGCACCTGATTGTGTCCTGGGACGTTCAAAGTTGACCAGCCATAGAGCAACGGAGGTATATACCTAAAAATATATCTTATTATATAAAATAATTCTATGAAAATCTCATTTTTGAGAAATCCAAGCATGAAAATTCATCCACTCTATCTTACACCAATTCGTGATAAGAAAAACAAAAGTTTTTTTTTTTTTAATGCTGATAATGTTCGGTTATTATAAAAAAAATTAAAACCAAAGAGAGAAATCTGTGTTCAAAGTTTTAAACAATCTCGCTCGAGGTAATAATAAGTAATAAAAAACAAAGCAAAAAAATCAAAAAAAAATATTTCAGCATGGTCAAAAGACCGTCGGACCAAGTAAAATGTACCTATGTTCCTTGGTAAAGGGTTATCTTCACAAACAAATCTATCTTAAATAATAGCTGAGACAGCTGATTGAAAGACGGACGGTTGTACAAATTGAATTATAGAGTAGCTACTAAAAATAATAGCATCAATCCCAAATTTTGTTGAATCCTACTAAAGTCCTAAGGCCCAATCTAACAAAACAGTGAATAATCCTATATGAATTATTTTATTTTTGGTGAAAAATTATCTATAATGTTATACAATATATGATCTTTTATCAGTATAGCTCAGAACCGGTTCTAATCCAGCGGATATTAATCAGTTTCATAGCCAAACAGGAAATAAAGTTAATAAATCTTACCCTGTTAAGAGTCATAATGAAGATTAAATTGATGGTGGCTGCTGACCCTGACGCAAATATTCTCGCCTTAGAGAAAGCATACTCGTCCCCGCTCATCCTACACAAACAAGGATGACAACATCCATAAGTGCGAAGCCCTGAAACGGTATGACAGACGAACATTAACTTTTGTAGAGTGTCAGAACTGAATAATCAGAATATAAATGTTTTGGCAAAATTATACGTAAATTTGTTGCAAAACTTCTTGAATACAGAAAACTGTTTAAGGATATACTGACATTTTTAGGACTTGATTATATAGATGCTTTGCTTTTAACTTTTTACTTTGTTGTCCTAAAAATCAAATCAATTGGACCATTATACCACAAAAAAATTGTTGTTAGAAAAAGATAAAAAACAGCATGTTTAAAATGGACGTACGGACATTCTGGTAACGTTTATAGAGTTGCTACGCTTTCTAAATCGTACCTAACTCCTAGAGGAATCATCATACAAAGTTTGAAATCAAGAGGAAAATTCTAACATGCCTAAATTAACGAAAAAATCTATCCGTTGCGGACGAAAGGACGGACCGACCCTTATTATAGAAAAGCCTCGCTTTTAAAAAGCATTAAAACATGCATAAGTGTGAAGCTCGAACCCGCGACTTTAGCGCATCTGCTCATCGTTGGGGAAGATGTATGGTGTAACTGTGTCAAGACGTTGCGCTTAAACCTACGCTGCTAATTTATATGCGCGACAATGATAGTTAAGGTAGGGGGAATGCTTTGGCTCAAAACAGGCGCAACTCATTACCGTGCGCAGTTAGGACTTCAATACAAAGGTCGTGCAATTAAAGGGTTAATTGTCTTACAGTTAAGATGTCATTGCTTTGGGGCCTGCTGTTTTTAACCGTCCCCAGAGGTATTAATCGAATATAAGTGGTTAGATCAACAAATCAGACAAACGAACATTAACAAATTATTCAATTTTAAATAGAAGCCTCAACAAATATTGTGTGGTAATACTTTAGGATGCATAATATATAATAGATTTTAAGGCTTGATTGTTTCAAAAAACAAAACATATAAATAATGATTTAAAATCTGAAGAAGAAAAAAATCATCTTCCTGATTATAAGGCTGCTGCGATTTTCTGTTCTTCTTTTTTCATAACAGTAGAAAGAAGCTCTTTATAGTGCATATAAAAATATAACGGCCTACAATACAAATGACCAATAATAGGCCAGTACACAAATTAAATTGACTCATGGTAGGCCAGTATGACGTCATTTTTTATAGGCACTATAAGAATCTTTTTGTAAAAATTTAGGTGGAAAATTTTCCTACCTAAAAATGATGATTCTAAGAACAACTATTCTGTAGAAAATAACAGCCAGTACAGCAGCAAATACAGAGGCAAGCTTAACAAATAAAGTATAAAAGTAACTGGATGTGTGTCTCGCTAACCGTTAAACTGATAATTTTCTCCTTTACAGTGTAGCTTTGCATAGGTCCTGAGAAGGTTTATAACTATTTTGGATGAGGATACCACCACCCACCCAAGGTAAATTGCCCCTAGATTATTCGTATTAAAACAAAAATTGAAATTTAGGAGGGGGTTCGACAACCCCATTCCCTCAAGTGACTCCTAGCTCCTAGTTTTCTAGATAACAGAATAAGACACTTTAAAGAAACAGGGCCTTTTTATCACTCCGCCAACAACTTGTATTGGAATGTTTTAAACCCTTAACTTTAAAGTCAAATATAAAAAGAAAAGAAAACTTTACTATAGAATTAAAACTCGTTTCCAAATGCATGACACACAAACAGACAAACTTTTTTGAGATAACTGTTTTGGTGGTCCCAAGAGCCATGCAAATGTCGAGACGGATTGAGATCCTGGCTATAGAGAAGCTGCGCTACTACAGATTTTTCTACTTCAGGGATCTAAAGGGATAAGACAATTGCCGATAAATTTAAGTACATCCCAAATGATAATACATAAAATTACTCCTTTTGTAGATTACAATTAGTGGTTGAAACGTAACGGACCAATCAAATTCAAGAAAAATCCTCAAAGATATTTAGCCAGCAAATAAGATACCTTTATTATAAAACTTCTGGAACTAGTTTAATTAACAGCCCAATGTTCCTTCCCTGCCTGCTGGCACTTACCATAACCAAAATTAGCGAGTATGTGAAGAGAACTCTGCTGGATTTATTCCAAGATGGTAAATATGGCTCTAGCTTCTGAAAATTAATCCTTATTAAACAACTTTCCGCGGATAAAAAAATGAAAAATTATAAGATTAGAACTGGTTTTACTAGCCCAGAGGGACCAATACTTATTTTAAAAATAAAAGTATATCTGTGTGTCTGTCTGTGTGTACAGAATCTCCTTTACAGGGTAGCTTCTCATAGGTCCTGGGAAGGTTTATAATATTTAGAGGGAGGATACCACCACCCTCCCAGTAGAAATCGCAAAAAAAATTAACTAAACCCATCTTGCGATGGAAACATTTTTGGGTAAAAATCTGATTTTAACATAAATTAAAGAAAAACATTTTACGTGCCCCTAGAAGCCTCTAGGGGCGTAGCTGCTAGTTTCATACTAAAGTATTAGGATATATGTCTGCCTGTCTGAATATCGATGAAAGATGTCGTGAATGTGTTAAATAATTGTTCAATTAACACCCTTGAGAGCAGGTTTTAGGCTATTTAGAGGCGGATATGAAAATGAAAATTATAAGATGAAAAATGCTAACAAAGCAAGAATTAATTCTATGACTTTTATTTTAATATTCTTGGAAGATTGTTTGTATTACGATGCTATACTTAATTTTTCAGTAGAACCGGTTCTAATCCAGCGAATATTAATCGGTTTGGAAGCCATACTATAGAAAAATAATTACCTTCGTAACAGGATTTATTCTATTTCTTCGAACTAAAGTCTAAACAAAGAATAAATGTTTAAATAATAATTTAAAATAATAAATTAACCATGACGAAAGATAATCCTTATGTACAAAGTAACAGAATGTCTATCTGCCTATCTCTCTCTCTCTCTCTCTCTCTGTCTCTCTCTCTTTCACTTTCTCTTTCTCTCTCTCTCTCTTTCTCTTTCTGTGTGTGTGTGTGTGTGTGTGTGTGTCTGTTTGTCTGTCTGTCTGGATCTGGCGCTGGACTGATATGGTCCTCCTTTACAATGTAGCTTTTTTTATAGATTCTGGAAAGCTTTAAGGGAAAGTACCTCCACAATCCGAAGCTAAATTTATTTCGTTTCAAAACTGGATAGAAAATTACTTGAAACAGACAGAAGTGCCTTAAAAATGCTTCTCAAAGGCAGTCTGACCTGCAGGGATGAATTACACTTGAATATGTTATACTAGCGGCTACGCCCAAACCTATGAGAAGCTACCTTGTAAAGATGAACCATACCGATTCGGCGGTTAGCGGGATCCTTCGGTACGAACAATCAGACAAAATCCTGTTACTTTAATATAAGGTTTGACCTCATATTCTGGTCTGTTCTGTTCAATATTTTCTTGTGTTTCCAGGTCCCAGGTAAATGCTATTTTGGCCTCCCTTCTCTTCCACATGGCCACAAATACAGCACCTGAAATACACAGGGGTTTAAAGGGATAAGACAAAAGCCAATAAATTGATGTAAATCCCCAATTGTACCTAATTGGTACATAAAAATACCCCTTCTGGTAATACCAAATAGTGGTTGAAACGTTTTGTTACTTAACTTAATGAACCAACGAATCAAAATTCAACAAAACTTGCCATAGTTGTAAAGCCAACGAATAAGAAAACGTTATTATAAAACTTCGGGGACTTGGATAGTAAAAAGCCAAATGTCCTCTCCCTCCCTGTAATAACCTTGTCAAATTATCGCCTTAAAAAACGCACATTGAGTACCCAATATATGTAAATGGAGAAAGTCACTCAAAAATCAGCCATGTGACGTCATAAAAATGGGGGAGATGGAAGGAGAAGTGGGTAAGAAAACCCCTAAAAAAGAGATGGATAATCACTCATGTTTATAACGTCACATGTCTGATTTTTGAGGGACTTTCTCCATTTACCCAATATATCCTTTCTGGCCTAAAGTAATAAACAAAATATACACAAAAAAAAACACCCCACCCACCCCCTATTTTCAATATTTATGTGCTCCATTAGGTGTTTTGAGAGGGCGCAACCCACATGGAAACTTATTTAAAATACAAAGTAAGACGATGTTTGTCTGTTTGTCCATCTGTTTGTTAGTTTGTTTGTTTGTTTATTTGTACAGAAGTGTTTTGCTAACCACCGAACCGATCAGGTTCTCTTTAACAGGATAGCTTCTCATGAGTCCCGGGAAGGTTTATAAATATTTTGGGGAAGTGTACTACCACCCTACAATAGAAGTCGGCCTAGAAAAATACCCCCCCGGCCCCCCCCCCCATTCTCCAAAACAAGGCCTCTAGGGGCGAAGTCACTAGTAATCTTATAATGTATGTTAGACGGGTCTAGCTGGGAAGTGTCTTTAGATTAGAAGGACTGATCGAGAGAGTGTCTTACCCCACAAGGACATGAAGAGAGAGTATCTTATCCCACAAGGACACGAAGAGAGAGTATCTTACCCCACAAGGACATGAAGAGAGAGTATCTTACCCCACAAGGACATGAAGAGAGAGAATCTTACCCCACAAGGACATGAAGAGAGAGTATCTTATCCCACAAGGACACGAAGAGAAAGTATCTTACCCCACAAGGACATGAAGAGAGAGTATCTTACCCCACAAGGACATGAAGAGAGAGTATCTTACCCCACAAGGACATGAAGAGAGATAATCTTACCCCTCAAGGACATGAAGAGAGAGTATCTTACCCCACAAGGACATGAAGAGAGAGTATCTTATCCCACAAGGACATTAAGAAGAGAGAGAATCTTACCCCACAAGGACATGAAGAGAGAATATCTTACCCCACAAGGACATGAAGAGAGATAATCTTACCCCTCAAGGACAAGAAGAGAGAGTATCTTACCCCACAAGGACATGAAGAGAGAGTATCTTATCCCACAAGGACATTAAGAAGAGAGAGAATCTTACCCCACAAGGACATGAAGAGAGAAAATCTTACCCCACAAGGACATGAAGTGAAAGAATCTTACCCCACAAGGACATGAAGCGAGGGAATCTTACCCCACAAGGACATGAAGCGAGAGAATCTTACCCCACAAGGACATGAAGAGAGAGAATCTTACCCCACAAGGACATGAAGAGAGAGAATCTTACCCCACAAGGACATGAAGAGAGAGAATCTTACCCCACAAGGACATGAAGAGAGAGAATCTTACCCCACAAGGACATGAAGAGAGAGAATCTTACCCCACAAGGACATGAAGAGAGAGAATCTTACCCCACAAGGACATGAAGAGAGAGTATCTTACCCCACAAGGACATGAAGAGAGAGTATCTTACCCCACAAGGACATGAAGAGAGAGTATCTTACCCCACAAGGACATGAAGAGAGAGAATCTTACCCCACAAGGACATGAAGAGAGCAAAGAATACGGTGGCTTCGTTGTCAAACACATAGCTCAGGCGGGATAACACACAGGAGTCCCCAAGATTTCTAAAATTAAATAAATTTCTTACTTAAAAGTAATAGGATGTCTTTCTGTATGTACTGAAGGATTTCGCTATCCGCTGGACCGACATGGTTCTCCTTTACCTTTTTTATAGGTCCAGAGATTTTTTGGCTATTATGTAAGTAAAAGGTGTGTGCAATTTATAAATTAATGTCCATCCCCAATGATTATTCTGTGGATCAAAATTAGTGGTTGAAACGTTAAAACATTTAACTTTATGAACAACCATGCCAATCAAAATATACTCCTCGTTAAGCCAACGGAAAAGAAAACGTTATTATAAAACTTTGGGGACCAGTGTAATTAACAGCCCATTATCCCCTCCTTCTCTCTCTCTCTCTCTTTTTTCTCTCTCTCTCTCTCTCTCTCTCTCTCTCTCTCTCTCTCTCTCTCTCTCTCTCTCTCTCTCTCTCTCTCTCTCACTCTCTCTGCGTCCATAGTCTTATCCCTTAAAATCCCTAAAGATTTATATCAATACCTGAACGGACACAGTTGTTCACACTCTGGACATATTATAATCTTGTACTACTACCTGAAAGGACATAGTTGTTCACACTCTGGACATATTATAATCTTGTATTACTACCTGAAAGGACATAGTTATTCACACTCTGGACATATTATAATCTTGTATTACTACCTGAAAGGACATAGTTGTTCACACTCTGGACATATTATAATCTTGTATTACTACCTGAAAGGACATAGTTGTTCACACTCTGGACATATTATAATCTTGTATTACTACCTGAAAGCAGGGACAAGGGAAGTTCTTTCTGACCAATAATTCTATTAAAATTATGTAACTTTATCACGAAACCTATATGAGTATCTAATATTATGAATGGTTCAACTCTTATAAAAATCGGCTAGTAGTAAACTACTTTAGAGTATAAATTCGCTAAACCTCATCAAAAAAAGTGTACACTATTAAATTTGAAAACAGCTGAATATTAATCAAAACAAACAATCCATTGAACATAGTGATTTTATAAATTTTCAATTTATGGTCTAATTAAACGATAAAATTATTTTTTTTCTTCCATAATTATTTATCAAAACAATGCCCAATAGATCGTGTTATATTTTTGTGTGAATATATATTCATAAAAAATACAACAAAGATTTCGGTACATGGCCTGTTATTCGTTAAATTTTTGAATACACGTTTATATCATAGGTGATAATTTAATGCATTGCAAACAAATTGATAATATTTCAGCTATATCAAGTAAAGTGATTTTTAATTATACTATTTATGTAATAATTTCAGAAACATTTGGTAAAATGTAATCAGTTTTAGACATTGCAAGAAATAATGCCCTTACCTACATTGCTGGTAACTTTTTTAATTAACATTTATCAACCAGAGGCGTGCTGAAGGGGATGTTTTATTTCAAATGGATAGGAATAAAATTGACTTATTTAAGTAGCGAAGCCACCATCCAATTCTCGTCGTCAGTCCGTCTGTAAGTGCGTAACACTATGAGGGAAATTAGGTTTACTAAGCTACTGTTAAAGCTACACATATGAATTTTTGTCAACTTTCCCATCATTCTAGCGCATATTTGAGCATATAACATCCATAGCAGCGGGCTGCTTTAAAGCAGCCTTTTAAGTTTTCTAATATTTTGATTTTAATATATTTTCGTTTTTAATCATATTTTCAAAAGTTGTGTTGGTAATAGTATCAAAATTAGGTTCCCCGTAGTTCTAAGAATTTTGTATTAACAAATGGACAAAAGGACAAGTGGCTTTATTGTTAAATTTTACGTTTATTCTATTTAACATCAAAAGGTTAGTCAATTTAAATTCAAATCATAAAAACAGATTGACAAAAAGACATACTACGTCATTTATACACATGAGCTAATCTAAAACAAGGTTAATAATTTTTTTAACCGTTTCAAATATTTATTTCCACGAAATGGATTTAAACTTATCTAACTCATAGTTTTAAAAATATTAGTATTTTTTTGAAAATCAAACTCTTACAATATTTTTTTCTGAAATGGCAACTTTTCTTTCTTAATTTTTTTGGCATACTTGTGTAAAAGTTCATTTTTCTATAGAATATCCGGGAAGGGTCCCTTTCGTGGCAACACCCCTTAAGAGGCGATTCTTCGTATTTTCAAAATGACTTTAAATAGGTTATTTTAGGTTAGGCTATGTTATATTGGGTTAGGTGATAGCCCCTCAGGGTTAGGAAATTAACCCTCCAGAAATAGGAGAAAAGCCACTTTGAAAATAATAAGAATCGCCCCTTAAGGGGTGTTACCACGAAAGAGACCATACCCAAATATCCTTGATCTTTAAACAAATATTAAATATTTGATATTAAATACAATCCGTGGGACTGCCTTTTTAAAATCAAAGCTTTTCTATAATTAGGGTCGTTCCGTCTGCCGTGCGTACGGCAAAGTTAATTTAAACAGGTTAGAATTGTCCTATCGATTCCAAACTTTGCGTGATGATTCCTGTAGTAAAAAGGTACAATTTAGAAAGCGTAGCAACTCTATAATCAATATGAGAATGTCCGTGAATCCATTTTAAACATGTCAATTTTTAACTTTTTTGACAACAAATTTTTGTATGTTAAATTTATTCGATTCTTCTGATTGTTTGAAAACTGATTCCTATTCCAACAAGGTACAATGTTATAAGCAAAGCATCTCTATAAATAAGTCCCAAAAATGTAAGTAGGTCCTTAAACAGTATCATCTATTTATGCAGTTTTGCAACAAATTTACTTACAATATTGTTTGTGCTGATGCATTTAATATTCTGCCAATTCAGTTCTAACAATCTACAAGTGTTAATGTTCGTTTGTCCTTCCATTTCATAGCTTCGCTTTTATGGATGTTGTCATCCTTGTTTATATTTGAATTTGTTCTCATAAAATTACTTTGTTAAGGATGGACCTTGAAAAATAGAAGAGATTTACAACAGGAAGTTATACCTGAGGCTATTGATAATGTCAAGATGGATCAATATGATTGGGTTAGGTAAGATTAATACGTTTATGTTTTACTTTAATTCCTTCTTTACGTTTTATCTACAAGTTAGAGAATCTATACAAAGACAACGGTTAGACATACAAATATGATTATAGCAGTTCACACTTTTCCTCAACAGTTTAGCGGATTTTTGACCAACACGCAACAAGCGGTCAATGGATCCTATAAATAGACATATTTGCAAAATCAAAACTGGTTTTAGCTAAATTGTATCTGCTCCTTCTTCCGGATTATAGAATTTTTAAGAATTAGACTAAAAATGTGTGCTAATTTGACTTTAAAATAGCCTTTGATGTAAAATGTATATTATCTCTAACACATGAAAGCAGTAGTTGTTTTAAAACTTTTTTTTGTAGATTAATTATAACTCATGAAATTGTCGACGGGGGTACCTTCTGGTTTTAATTAATGCTTTTTTTCTTCAATTTACCTTGAAATCTTAAACTTAGAAAGTAAAAACAGTAATGAAAAATCAACATATTATTTAACTAAACAATTATGACAACATCCATAAAAGCGAAGCACTGAAACGGTAGGACAAACGGACATTAACACTTATATAGTGTCAGAACTGAATAATCAGAATATAAATGTATAAGAGTCGAAGCAAAATTGTAAGTAAATTTGTTGAAAACTGCTTGATTCAGGATAATGTTTATGGACATGCTTACATTTTTAGGACTTTATTATAGAGTTGCTTCGCTTTTAACATTATACTTTGTTGTCCCAGGAATCAGCATACCAAAAATCAGATCAATCGGATGATTAGATCACATAAAACTTTGTTGTTGAAAAAGTAAAAAAATCAATATGTTTAAAATGGATGTACGGACATTCTTGTAATGATTATAGAGTTGCTATGCTTTCTAAATCGTACCTAATTACTAAAGGAATCACCATGCAAAGTTTGAAATCGATATGACATATCTAACATGCCTAAATTAACGAAAAAAGCTATCCGTTTGTGAAGGACGTACGGACGGACCGACCCTAATTATAGAAAAGCTTCGCTTTTAAAAATACTGACAGTATTGATTTACAACATATTTACTGTTATTAAAAGCGAAGCTTTTCTATAATTAGGGTCGGTACGTCTGTCTGTCCGTCAGTAAAAGTTAGATTTGAAGGTGGAAATGTTAGCTTTTTTAGTGGAACGGTTAGCTTTTTTCCGTTAATTTAGAATTTTCCTATCGATTTCAAACTTTGCAAGGTTATTCCTGTAGTATTTAGGTACGACTTAGAAAGTGTAGTTACTCTAAAATCGTTACCAGAATTTCCGAACGCCCAATTTAAACTGTTCATTTTTAAAAAATTTAAAACAACATATTTTTATGTGATAAAATTATCCAATTGAACTGAATTTTGGGATACTGATTCCTAGGACAACAAAGTACAATGTTATAAGCGATGCATCTCTTTATCAAGTCCTAAAAATGTAATTATGTCCTTAAACATTAACTTGTATTTAAACAGTTTTTAAACAATAAGCAATTTAACACTCGAATTTTGTATGAAAGACACAATAGTATAAGTTATCAAACACATAAACATTAGATTGTTGAAGAAATTAGGCATTTAATTGATTATATCAAAGGAAAGTTATTAATAAGTATAGTCTAATTAGTTAAAAACTGAATAGTTCATTATTCATTAAATAGTTTTACTATTAAGTAAATTTGTTGCAAAATACAACATACTGTTTAAGGACATTCCTACATTTTTAGGACTTTATTATATATGTGCCTCATTTATAACGTTGTACCTTGTTGTAGTATTTATTACAAAAAGGTTTAAAACTTTTTGTCGAATTGCTATGCTTTCTAAATCGTACCTTACTACTAAAGGAATAACCAACCAAGTATGAAATCAATAGGATAATTATAAAAGGCCTAAATTAATGATAAGAGCTATCCGTTGCGGACAGACAGACCAACCCTTAATAAAGAAAAGCTTTACTATTAAAATCAAACATCAGAAAAAGTCTTGTTTTTTTAAATTACAATTATAGATTCACAACGACCAAAATCTTTGACCTATGTAGATTATGATCACATTTAAAAAAAGGTTTTGCCATGTCTTAAATAAGATACAAAATTAAATAAAAATTGTTTTCAATTGCTAAATAATCTTTAATACACCAGACATTAATTTGATGTTAAATTAAAATATACTATATATATCTCTATATAAAAAAATAGCGATTTTGCCCCTAGCATCTAGTTGGTCTGTTTTCTGGCGTAAGGCATAACAGACTTAAGACTTAAATCTAAAAATCAAATAACCTGAACCCATCCTGGATCCTATGTACGTGAAGCTTTCCTAGAGTGTAGAACTAAATCAGCTATCGAAATCTTAAGCTACAGATAAAATACATACTGTTTACATACAAAACATATCAGATGATCATTATCAAATTTTTGTCAACTTTAATGCAATTAAAATTAAAAAACATTTACTTTACCTAGTAACTATTAAGTAATAAAATGGTAAATGAAGTGTATTCAAGTATATCTTTTAAAATAATGTTTTTAAATGAACCTTTCGTGTCATATATTATCCCACTTACTGTTTCATTATATCAAAATTTTATCCATATAAAATTTAAAATGGTTTAGAACAGAAAAGATAGACTTTTGTGTAATAAACGGCTAAGTATCTAATCAATTAGGATTAGTGCTTTTTACATGACTTTTTATATCACTAATAATGCATAAAATAACCACTGTTATACATCCTAAATATGCAGTGTTGAATTGTCTATAAAAATATTTTTTTAAAGCCTCAACAAATATGACAAAATTTTTACAATCTTTAAACTATAAGATGATTTTTGATTAAAGGTTATTTTAAAGTCAAATAATCACATATTTTTATCAAAAATCTTTGAAATACTATAGACACGAAGAAGGAGCAGATACAATTTAGGTAAAACCAGTTTTGATTCAGCAAATGTGTATATTTATAGGATCCATTGACCGCTTGATGCGTGTTGGTTTTAAATCCGCTAAACTGTTGAGGAAAAGCGTGAGTTCTGCTAAAAATATCATGCATACAATCTTATGTGTGTAAGAAGAAATAATTTAGATATTTGTTCTAGGAGAATTAGTAGAAGACAGCTAAGCACAGCCAATGAAGATATACGAAATAGTAAGAAGAACAAAAGAAATATTTGAAAACTTTCATGGACCAAATTTAAAGCGGAAAGGGGTAGTTAAAGGATTAGTGGGAAAAATTATGGAGGAAAATCCTTCCTGGATATAACAATAAAAAAGTACTTTAAAGTAGTAAGACTCAACACGTTTGCAAGGTCCTTTAGAAATAGGGGGGGGGGGGGGGTTAATGCAACCATCTCGTAATTAATGATTAAATGGCACTTAGAATCCGAATTTCATTACGAAACTTATTAATACTTGGTATGTATATTGGTTACATTTAGCTGTTTTTTTTTCTATTTTTATGGCAAATCTGTCATAAATTACGTAGGAATCAACAGCAAATAGTACCAGCAAATACCGGCTAGAACCGTTTTGGAGAGGCAAAGTGTATTATGTGGAGATAGGTTTCGTGACGGATTTGCCCTAAAAGTAGCCAAAAAATGGCTAGTTGCTACTTTTCCAACTTTTTGTTCAATTTAGGGAAAATAGACATATCAAGGATTACTCATGCCAAGTTTTGTAACGAAATCTGGATTCTAAGTGCCATTTAATCATTGATTACGAGATGGTTGCATTACCCCCCACCCCTTTTTTAAATTGTAACCTCTGATTAAAACCATTCTTAAATTTGTCATCATAGATGCTATACAATCAATTTCCTTTAAGCTTTTAAATGATCAAACAAATTAAGGTTAAGAAGAATCAATAGCAATATAAAATTATCCAAAAAGATATCTTTGAGGTCATTCAAACATATTGGTGCAAATATCATTGAAATAAAATGTCTTATTAGTGGCCAAAAAATTAGTTAGTTGTACTTGAATTGAAGGCTTTGATTTAACATTTGTAATAGCTATAGCCTGTAGATAGTTTAGAATATTACAGTTCTACACAAAAGTATGACTTACTTGCATTTTAGGATTACAATTAAAAAAATGGTTCGGGTAGGTTTCTAAGAAAGGGTGTTTTAAGCTAGACAGGAAAACAATTTAGATTATTTTACTGCATTGATATTTGTTATATAGGTCAGCAATTACACAAAATAAAAAAAATTAAATTATTTCATGAATATATTTTACTAAAATTTGTAATCATTTATAATTTATTGTTACCTATGTATTGTTATCATTTTTAATTGTTTTGTTAAGTTTGCTTAATTGATATGTAAATATATCATTAATTCAAAAACATTTTTATACATTATTGTTTAATTCAAAATAATAGGTTAGTTAGTTTTGTCTAAGTCTGTATTATATTCTTAAAAGCGAAGCTTTTCTATAATTACGGTCTTTCCGTCCGTCCGTACGTCCGTCCATAACGGATAGCTTTTTTCGTTAATTTAGGCATGTTGATTCCTGTAGTAGTTAGGTACGATTTAGAAAGCCTAGCAACTCTATAATCATTACCAGAATGTCCGTACGTTCATTTTAAACATGTTGATTTAAAAAAAAAATTGGAATCTTGATTGGTCAATTTAATCTAAATATTTTTGATCTAGAGAAGGTTTTTTATGTTTATCATCATTGGGGAAATACATTAATTTATCGTTCTTTGTCTTATCCCTTAAGATACAGGATGAGATTTATTATAAGAAATTAAGGCATTAAACTAGATTTTTAAAAGCGAAGCTTTTCTATAATTAGGGTCGGTCCGTCCGTCCGTAACGGATAGCTTTCTTCGTTAATTTAGGCATGTTAGAATTGTCCTATCGATTTCAAACTTTGCATGGTGATTCCTGTAGTAGTTAGGTACGATTTAGAAAGCCTAGCAACTCTATAATCATTACCAGAATGTCCGTACGTCCATTTTAAACATGTTGATTTTTTTTACTTTTTTAACAACTAATTGTTATGTGATCTAATAATCCAATTGATCTGATTTTTGGTATACTGATTCCTGGGACAACAAAGTTCAATTTTATAAGCGAAGCAACTCTATAATAAAATCCTAAAGTTGTAAGTAGATCCATAAACATTATTCTGTATCAAGCAGTTTTTCAACAATTTTACTTACAATTTTGCTTCGATTCTTATACATTTATATTCTGATTATTCAGTTCTGACATTATACAAGTGTTAATGTCCGTTTGTCCTACCGTTTCAGTGCTTCGCTTTTATGGATGTTGTCATCCTTGTTTAATAGCCTCGATCTAGGGGCTTTTTATTCAAATAGGCAGAAGGTGGCTACAAAAATAATTTTAAATCATTTTAAGACCTAAATATCAAATTAGAATGGCCTGAAACCATTACTAGACCTATTTTAAGATTCTCTCAAAGAGAGAACGTAATCGGTTCAGTAGTTATTGAGATCTTAAGCTTCAGACAACAAATCCTTAATACAGTATATAGGACTAGTGGCTAGGGGACTCTATCTCCGAAGGGGTAAAGAGGTGGAAGACAAATAGCCTAAAACTATCCCGAGATCTATGTGAGGCTTTACTGTAAAGGAGGACCATATCGGTTCAGCGGTTAGCAAGATCCTTCGCTACTGACAAAAAAAATTATAACTGGTAAGAGGGGGAAAAGTCGACCTCATCCCATTTCAAATTTGAGTTTAAAAAGAGTTAAAAAAATATTTTTGGGGGGATATTTTAAAATAGTTTAAAACCTTCCCAGGACCTATAAAAAGCTTCACAGTTACGGAGAACAATATCGGTTTAGCAGTTAGCGAGATCCTTCAGGACAGACAAAAAACGCTTACTACTTTATGTAATAGGATGACGATAATATCTTTTCAAAGATATTGTTTTTGCTTGCCCATTTTCCTTTAGTTTGTCTGTGTTTACTTACATACATTAAGATTTATCATCTATAATACAAGATTTAAAATATTTTTGTGCAAGCAAAAAAAAGAAAATTTGATGCGCTTTGTTAAATATGTAGTTTAGAATCTGGCCGCTAGGTATCTCAAACAAAAAATATAATATGGGTCAAAGATAGATAAAGTACATAATTTAATAATCATTGAACATAAATGTGTTTTGAAAATTGTTTATGATACAATTTTATGAAAAAAAAGTAAGAACAAGAAAAAAATTTAACTAGTCAACTGTATACTTGTTAAATGAAATAAATGGTTCTCTATTTTCAGAATTTTGATTAGATAGGCTTATAGTAAAATTAAGGTCAACAAATCTGACAAAATCAAGTTAGTATTGCATCATAAATTGATCCTTTACGATCATACTGAAGCTAAAAGTTGCTCTAGCTGCAAACTAGAATAATTTAGATTATGGTGAAATATTGCCTTTTACTATTGTTTGCCAGAATAGCCTTCCCTTGTCCCTGCCTGAAAGGACATAATTGTTCACACTCTGGACATATTATAATCTTGTATTACTACCTGAAAGGACATAGTTGTTCAAACTCTGTACATATTTTAATCTTGTATTACTACCTAAAAGGACATAGTTGTTCACACTCTGGACATATTATAATCTTGTATTACTACCTGAAAGGACATAGTTGTTCACACTCTGGACATATTATAATCTTGTATTACTACCTGAAAGGACATAGTTGTTCACACTCTGGACATATTATAATCTTGTATTACTACCTGAAAGGACATAGTTGTTCAAACTCTGGACATATTTTAATCTTTTATTACTACCTGAACGGACATAGTTGTTCACACTCTGGACATATCATAATCTTGTATTACTACCTGAACGGACACAGTTGTTCACACCCTGGACATATTATAATCTTGTATTACTACCTGAAAGGACATAGTTGTTCACTAGTGTGGCCCAAATGAAGGTCTAAATCGCTTTTCAATGTGCGTCAGGTAAAAATAGGTTATGCATTGTTTGTAGATTTTAGCCCTATAATTGATTTTAAGAAAAAATCTATCGCTATCTCGTCATATGCATTTTTACTTTCATTCTTTCTTCCCCAATTAATATAGCCTTACACAAGATATAAAGCAAAACATCAAATTTTCTGTCTGTTTGTTTACAAACATTGAAATAAAATATTAAAATCACCAGGAATAAACATATGAAGAAAGAAAGTATTTAATTTTTTTATGTACAATTACAATAATTTGGGAAAGCTAATTCATACAGCAAAATCATTGAAGAAAAATAATTAAAGATATGCCTTACTCTTTATTCCTGGTTTGATAATAAAGAATCAAATTTTTTTTGCAATATTAATTTTTTTATTAGTATCCTTTTTTAAAGTTGGATTAGAGAATAAGTGTTTTACATATTTTTTTACCTTCATTTAATTTCTTATTTAAATAAATTGTCTCTTTATTAGCGATAATGTCTGTTGAGACATGAAATTTATTAAAAACTCTTTTTCCTATTTTATGTCTTTAAAATGTAGATTTTTTAGAGTTTTTCATCATTTCTCTTCTCATAAGACTAATAGCTACTGTTTTAGTTCAATTTCTTACACAAATTATCATTTTAAATAAAACAATGTTTTTAGACGTTTTTTGGAATTATTCGGCAGGAATGGCGGTTCTGCCTACTTTTTATAATTGCTTCATATTTGAACTCTTGTTACATTATTTTAGGTTGGCAGTTCTTTACTTATTTCTTGTTAAAATCATGAAAATATGAAGTTTTTGATAAAAAGCTTAAGATTGAAATTTCGAGATCAATTTTCATTGTAGAGAGATCTAGTTGTCACTAAAAGGTCTACTTTTGAGCCGGTAACAACTTCAAGGTATCCGCAAATTGATATGGTAAAGATTTAAAAATTCATGTTTTTTTGGGCCAGTCTATTGTTCACCCTCTGGACATATTTTAATCTTGTATTACTACCTAAAAGGACATAGTTGTTCACACTCTGGACATATTATAATCTTGTATTACTACCTGAAAGGACATAGTTGTTCACACTCTGGACATATTATAATCTTGTATTACTACCTGAAAGGACATAGTTGTTCACACTCTGGACATATTATAATCTTGTATTACTACCTGAAAGGACATAGTTGTTCAAACTCTGGACATATTTTAATCTTGTATTACTACCTGAAAGGACATAGTTGTTCACCCTCTGGACATATTACAATCTTGTATTACTACCTGAACGGACACAGTTGTTCACACTCTGGACATATTATAATCTTGTATTACTACCTGAACGGACACAGTTGTTCACACTCTGGACATATTATAATCTTGTATTACTACCTGAACGGACACAGTTGTTCACACTCTGGACATATTATAATCTTGTATTACTACCTGAACGGACACAGTTGTTCACACTCTGAACATATTAATCTTGTATTACTACCTAAAAGGACATAGTTGTTCACACTCTGGACATATTACAATCTTGTATTACTACCTGAACGGACACAGTTGTTCACACTCTGGACATATTTTGATCTTGCCAAGCTTCTCAGGATCACATATTTCAGCACTTAAAGAACATAATAATATTTATTAATTGAAATGTCAAAAATTATGTTATCTAACTCTAATCTTTTTACATAGACTGTTGTTTGTATTTTGTGGTTTTTTTCCTTGAAATGACGATTGAGAATAAAAAACTTAGTTTTTAGATAATATATTTAGCATTAAAAAGATAAAAGTCTTTTTGATAAAGTAGCCTTGGGTTGAGATGGATCAATAGCTTTTAAAGCTAATTAATTAAAAATATTCTTTGCTGGTCATCATCCCTTTCAAAACAGTTAAAGCAATCTGGGCAAATTCACTCATATTGGATTCTTCCAATTTTCCCTCTGGGTTAGTTTACTGCAGTTAAAGGCCCCGCAGAGTTAAAGGGGACAAAGTGTCTTAAAAATTCAGCCATGTGACGTAATAACAATGAGTGAATATCCATCTCTTTTCGGGATGTTTTTCTTTTCCACTTCTCCTCTCATCTCTCTCATTTTTATGACGTCACATGGCTGATTTTTTAGACACTTTGTCCCCGTACAAATTAAAGTTAGAGAGGTAATTGTATTTTTTTTCCAGGAGCAATTTATCTTGGAACGGTGAAGGTCAACTCCCTCAAAATACCTATGAAAGTTCTTTTAAGAATATTCACTCCAAAGGAGAACCACATCGGTTCAGCGAATCTTCGATACAAGCGGCAGCCGCCCTTTTTAAATTCCATAGCATCATTTTAAACTTTTTAAACAATTACCCTTAGCCAATAAAAGGTCTAAATTCTAATAATACCAATCTTTTCCAAAATTGTTTATCAAATGGTCCATCATTTTCCGAGATCTTATGGAACAAACATAGTAACATACATTTAGTTTTTATTTTACCTGACAGGATTTAACTCTGGATCTAGAACTGTGCAGGCCCCGTACAGGAACACGCACACACCAACAAATGCGGGAGCTATCAACATCTGATTGTAGAAGCAGCTTATAGTGACGAATAAAAAATGACGTCATACAATCGATACAAATAATGAATGATAGGCCAATACACAGACTTAATTACCAATGGCAAGCAGGTAAACATTTTTATTGACCAAAGGTAGGCCAGTATGACGTCAATTCTTATAGGCACTATAGAGGCTTCCCTGATTGTAGAATCCTAGCCAGGCAAAATACAGAGCTACCTGAAATTTAATTCATAACATGAAAGTTTAGCTTAACAATAGATTTATAGCATAGATGTATATACGGATAACTACCAAGTCCCCTATCTTACGGACCTAAAAGTTTGCAGACTTTATTAGTTTAACTATGGGCCTTAACCAAGGACATCCAAGCTTTTTTTGTAAAGAGAATATAATCTCAATGGTGTGGGGGGAAAGATATTCAAGTAGGAGGGGGGTGTAGGGCTCATCCATCCTTAAACCCCCAATCTTAATTTGGGGAGTGGGGGGGGGTGGGGGAATAGTTAATAGAAACTTGGGAAGGTTAATTGTAATAACAGTTTGTTAACTGTACAAAGTCTGATATTGATAAAACGATTGTAACATGCTTAGACAGAGCTATCCGTTACGGACACAAGGACAGATGGGCGTACCAACCCTAAATGTAGGAAAGCTTTGCTTCCAAAAAAAAGGCACCTTATCTCCAAAGTATCTTCTGATGAGGTGCAGAGGTTGTTTCTTTACAATATTTCTCAGGTGGGTCCACTCAGAAAATAGAATCTAAACCAGAAATCCTTATATAAAATTAAACATGATGTTTGTTTGTATTTCTATGTATACTGAAGGATCTCGCTAGCTGCTGAACCGATTTGGTTGTCCTTTACAGTGAAGCTTCTCATAGGTCTAGTTAAACCATCCCTTAAGAATCTTTACTGTAAAAGAGAACCAGGTCGGTCCAGCGGTTAGTGGGATCCTATGAAGTGTGTGTGGGGGAAGGGGGGGAAGGTTGAATTCGACCCCCCATTTTCAATTTTAGCTTTAGAAGAAAAAGTATAAATAAAATTTGTCGGGGAGGAATTTTTTTTTTATTGGCGATTTATCTTGGGAGGGTGGTTTTACCCTCTTCTATAAAAGTTATAAACGTTTCCTGAATTTACTTATAAGGAGAACCATATTGTAAAGGAGAACCATATTGGTTCCGCGGTTAGCGAGATCCTCAGTATACAAAACAGAAAGACATCCTGTTACTTTTATATAGGAATAAAAAATATTTTGTTAGCCTTTTAACTATTTTATATATAGGCAGTTTAAGTGGATTTGAAGTTGCGAAGTGGATATTTATTTCTTACCTGTCTGTCAGTTTTATCAGGTTTACTGGTTTGATTTGGACCATCATGAAGCGGGTAGGCAGCTGTATATACACCATCACTTAGCAGTCTTTTTATACCCATCTAAATCATATAAAACAAATGACGAACCTAGTAATAGTGTCTAACTTTTTATCTTTGTGACGTAACAAAAATCGAAGGATGAGAGGGGAGGTGGGAAAGGAAATCCCTAAAAAAGAGATGGATTTTTGTTACGTCACAAAGATAAAAAGTTAGACACTATTACTAGGTTCACAAATGACACATTATTAACGAAAAAAAAACATTTTTCTGCATGTGGCCTTTTTTAACCATTTAAATTCCGATTTTTCGCGCATTTTCTCACTGTGGTGTTTTCACAATGAAGAAAATTGCATTTTTTCGAGATTTTTAAGTTTACAAATTTTACATTATTTTTCAACTTACATACATTTTTATACATCAAAATAATCCCTCATATGGGTAGAATATAAAAATCCAGGGAGTAAGGGAGGGGACAATGGGCAATTAATTCAATATAAGAGTTATCAAAGAAAGGGCATGAAATCCAGTTTAATTCATTAAATTTGTAGGAAATTATAAAGGGATTGTTAATTGAATAATAGATTTCCATAGCGTCATGTAAAGTGAAATCACAACTTGTTTTTGATGAAATATATTGAGGTTTTTTGGTGTGATTTTTATATTAAAAGATTATTGGACCCGCTGCTAGCAAGAATATGACTGCCCCTTTTTATTCTGTTTATTTCCCTTGCCCCTTGCCCCCACCTCCCTTCTTCCTTCTCCCCGTCTGCTACATTCCAAACTAACACAACGAGTGTTTATTTCCCTTCCCCCCACTTCCCTTATCCCTTCTCCCCGTCTGCAATATTCAAAACATACATAACGAGTAGCGGCATTCTATGCGCAAGTCCCAAAACTCAGTCAGAAACTGCTAAATTCTTGCACATTCACTTTAAGCCAGTCCCCAAAGTCTGAGACTCCTATAAATTGAATATTCGATCCATTGTCCCCTCCCTTACTCCCTGATAAAAATCACAACATCATATATTACAGGGTGTCCCAACAAAAATGTCAAAACACATTTTTTTGAACTTTTGACACCCGTCTAAATGGGGGACTGCCGTTTACACATCCAGCAAATTTACACTGGATGTGTTTTCGCGAGTGCAATGGATGTATTTATGACAAACTGAATTTTTACTGTATATATGACAGTAAAATCGATTCTCATGCCATAAATACATCCAACACTGGCCATAATATCTTTATACATATGTCAAAAATACATCTGACACTGGCATTTACACATCCATAATTTTTCAATTATAAGTCATAAATACATCTAAGCATGGTATAAGAAATATATATTAGGGTGGGTCGATTTTGGACATTTTTTTCTGAGGCCAAAGCGGGGATCTGCAAATGATTTGTGTGAGTATAATACACCTCTGGATGATTTAAAATTTATCCTAAGTCTTAAAACCGCTGACGACCAGACATTCAATTGTATAGCTATTTGTAAATGGAAGTCAAAAATTTATTGAATCAGAACTATGGCTTCATGGTGTTCCTAGGAAAGGCATTGAGGAGTAGAATCAGGAACTTTTAACCGTTTCAAAAAATCTCGTTCCTAGCCTGAGAAAATCTAAAAAATCTCTACAAATTGGACAATTCTCAATAAACCTTTAAAAAATGTGGTTTTTTTTAGTGATTTCTAAGGCTAGGAACGAGATATTTTGAAACGGACAAAAGTTCCTGATTCAGCTCCTCAAGGCCTTTCCAGGGAGCACCATGAAGCCATAGTTCCAATTCAAAAAATTTTTTGAATGTCGTCTTTGCATATTAATAAGTAATCAAATATATTTTTTAGTGGTCGCGTTCTAGAACTCAATTTTTTAAAATTCTTTTTCGGTCAGAAATGTTTTAAAGGTTAATCTTATCCGTTGCATATCCCCTCTTTGTCTAATTCCAATATGAACCCGCCCTAATATATATGTATGGTCTTTCAAAAGGTTATAAGCAACTTTATATACTTCATTATTTAGCAGTCTTTTTTTATACATCTAAATATGTATATTAATATAGGACAGATATAACAAAGAATATATGTATGTATGGTCTTTCATATGGGACGAAGCCTAATCTGCACCACTTTTGTACCACTTTTGATTCCTGTGACGTCATAAAAATGAGCAAGATGAGAGGAGAAGTGGGAAAAAGAAAACCCCCTCAAAAGAGATGTAGAATCCCTCATATTTATGACGTCACATGAATCAAAAGTGGTGCAGATTAGGCTTCGTCTTCATAAGGTTATGTGCAATTTTAGGAGCATGGAAAGAAAACGAAGTAGCGGGTTTCATCGTAATTTCACAGTAGCTTTTAATAGGTTTTTTTAGGTTAGGATAGGATATGTAAATGTTAATGATAGCCCAGCAGGGTTAGGATATTGGCCCCGTAGGGTTAGAGCCCGCTAGAAATAGTAGAAAATCTACTGTGAAAATACGACGAAACCCGCAACTTCGTTTTCTTTCCATGATCCAAATATTTTTATAAAAGCGGGTAGTTTTCTCTGTTTATGCCAAACCCACATGAGTGACCCAAATCTTGCGTGGCTAACCCTGTACCAAACATAACCTAACCTAACCTTACATAAAGTAAAACACAACAAACGAGAACTAACCCTCCCCCCTTTATTTTCAATTTATTTTAGAGTAGGGTGAGGGATTTTTGTTTTCGATTAAGCACTTGCTTCTTATTACATGTATTAAATAAAATTGGTAGTTGCACGAAGTGCATTTAAACTTGAATTAACTGAACTGTACGTTTTTTCCTGTTCAATAGTTTAAACTACACCTATAGGACATATACAGTGTGTTTTTTTATGAGAACTTTTTTGAAAGTAATTTTACCCCACTTATAGTTATCAGAATTCAATGATTAATGGCTTATTTTCTTCGTTTTTTATAACCATTTAAAGGAGACCAAAAAAATATTTCAGTTTTTATTAAAAAAGTACAGTAAAATAAAAAATTCAAAACTTAGGTGTCAACATCTATAAATAGTTTTAGAGCATTTTTCTCATGCTCAAATCTTCTACACTTTGCAAGAATGGCTGCAAAACGCTTCAAAGTTGAGATACAGAGGTAAAAATTGATAAAGATACTTTTGGGGACATTTACTATAACATATAAAAGTTTGAAGGCCATATCTCAACAAGGGAGGGAATACTGCCCCCCCCCCCCCCAAAGTGGACTACTGATAATCCAATTTTTTTCTTGCAAAGGGTAGAAGAATTGAGCTTAAGAAAAATGCGCTAAAACCTTTTTTAGATGTTGACATCTAAGTTTTGAATTTTTAATTTTACTTTACTTTTTTAATAAAAACAAAAATTTTTTTTTGATGTTCTCTAAATGGTTATAAAAAACGAAGAAAATAAGCCATTAATCATTAAATTCTGATAACTATAAGTGGGGTAAAATTACTTTCAAAAAAGTTCTCATAAAAAAACACACTGTATATGAAAGAATTTCAATTTTCTACCAGATAAAGACTTGAAAATCATATTTTTTAGATATATGCAACATATATGGCTGTCAGCTGTTTTCACAAAAACAGCTTGACGACTAATTTAGTGATTTCTAATTGTTTGTTATTTATTGTAATACAAAATTATATATGTTTGATAGTATACTTGTAACTTATGCTTGAAATTATTTTTCTGAAATGCACTACAAGCAACTATATCTTTTAATGTGTGGAGACTTTTGTTAATAAACATTAGAATGTAAAATTATCTCTCTTTTAAATTTTAGTATCATAACTTCTTCATGGCAAGGAAATGTCATTCTGTTCAACTTTTACCAGAACCTCTAGAATATAACTCGCTCAAAGTTAACTTAGGGACAGGGTTTCTAATGGCGTAAAAAAATTTAGATAAAAAATTTTCACTGCATAATTTCATTAACATTTTTATAATCATTAGAAAGTTTTAGCGATTCCCATGAAGATGAGGTTTTCAATGTTTACACGCACAAGGAAGTATTCAACGATTTTTCAAGGTTTTTTCAAGGAAAAAAATCTTCGAACTGATAAAAATCCAAAAAAAATCCTGCAATGAAATTATCTAATAATGTTTATGATAATCTTTTTGTGCTCGACGTAAAAATGTAAGATTAGTGAAAATGAATAGCCAATGAGAGGCCAGTATACACTGTAATTGACCAGTGGAAAACTTTATGCTGGCCTCTCATTGGTTATTTTATCGTATGACGTCATAATCTGTTAAGGGACTTTAATCATCTTCAAGATTAGTTATCAGTTATAAGCAAAAATTGTTGTATATGTGTTTTCTTTGCATTACTTTAGTACCTCCTATGGATATACTTGTCCTCGCTTTAATAAATATTTAAGTACCATATATTGTATCTATATCTACGTTAGTATTATCAGTCATGCAATCAAAGATTTGTCTTTTTGCGTCATGGATAATTTCTTTCATAACATTTTTCCCAGATTTTGTTTCATAAAGAGAGGGGTAGGTTTCTGGTAGAATCCGTAAAGGTTATGTGTTATATGTAAAAACAGTAGTAGAACGATAAAAATTTATGTTAACTTAAAAAAAAAATGTGTATAGTTCATTTCAATAAGAAATGCACATATTTAGTGAATATTATCGTTCTACTACTATTTTAAGCCTTAAAACACACACCTTTACGGATTCTACCAGAAACCTACCCCTCTCTTTTTAACTTATGAGTTTAGCTGTTATTGTGTAAACGTTCATTTTAGTTTTAGGTTCGAATTCAGTCTGAATACTCCTATAAACCAATAATTATTTTATATCACCCTTTATAATTTTTTTTCCAAAATAAAGGTAAGAGTTCCACAGTGTTCTCACTTTATTTGTTATTCTTACTGATGTTCTCATCGAAGCCTAGTTCACAAAAGACATAGGTCGACCTCTGGAAATTTTAGGTTGACCTAAAGAAGCTTTAGGTTGACCAATTATATAAAGGCATTTGTTAGTTGTACTTTTTAAAGTTGACCTACAGAATAAATCAGTCGATCTCTAAAAGTTGTTGGTGAACTGGGCAAGACTTTTTTCCCCTATTCATTTAATCTTTGCTTACATACATATATTTTGTTATTAATATTTTTTCTAGTTAATATATATCTGATTGCCATCCTAAATAAAGCAATGAATGCAAATAAATATCTGCATATGCATATACCTAATTTTGGGAGGCCTACTCAATGCAACACCCTGCCATAATAACATCTACTAATTAGTCATACTAAGCAGTAGCCTGGTTTATTATTGTATGTACTGCTTCGTAAGGCAGGGCGTAATCTGTCACTGAATAAATGTTTAATATGTTTATGTTTTATTTCTTTAATCTATACTCATTGTATCTTCCTATCTATACATTCGGTCAGCATCTTTTTAGTTTCCGATTGTGTACGTATCACCCTCATCCTATCTCAATATTTACCACTAGCCAAAAAAGCTTTAACCTTCCAAAAAAAATTTAAACTTGAAAAATCAAAATTTTGAATGTATAATGTAAATGTTTATACATTTAAATTTTGATTTTTTTGGAAGTTTGAAGTTTTTAGTTAGTAGTAGGATGAGGAAACACTGAGTAAACTGTGTACACATTCGGCAATTCAAATTCAACTGATCCCTACCTTTGAAGGATTATTCATAGAACAATTGAGACTAATTCCACAGTGAACTCGTTGTATTATTTGCCAGCATATCATTGACCTTTCTGCTGGAGAGAAAAAGGTTTTCTGGTCCTCGATTACAAATCTATAAATAACACATGCACGTCATAATTTTCTAAAGAATATTCTAAATTTAACTCTATACATATTATTAAAGGTTGAATAGAACATCACATTATTTTAAATATTTGCCATTTAAAATTAAAGAAAATTTAAATACTCTAAGTTAAAACCAGATATCTTAATGGTTAAGACAATACAGGATAAATTGATTGAGACAAACAGTTTAACCATATTAATAAAAAATTCTTCTTTTTTTTGAAATTTTGACACTGTTATTTTGTAGTACAGACTAATAATTAATCATCCGAGGCCCAAAACATGATTTTGGGATCAGTAAAATTTACAGTTCAATGTCCCCTCCCTTCCTGCTTTACACTTATAATCACATCCATATTCCTTGTTTATCTAACTATCTATCTATCTATTTATCTACATACCTATCTATCTATCTATCTATCTATCTATCTATCTATTTATCTACATACCTATCTATCTATCTATCTTACTTGTGTTCTTTGGCCTTAATGAATGGAGCAGTATGTAGATGATGCATAGGGGCTTTTTCTATCTATCTATATATCTATCTATCTATACATATATCTATCTATCTATCTGTCTATCTATCTATCTGTCTATCTATCTATCATACTTGTGTTCTTTGGCCTTAATGAATGGAGCAGTATGTAGATGATGCATAGGTGCTGCTGGAAGTAAATCATTGCTGATAGAAAAAATAACTATTTATCAGGCACTATAACAAACGAACTTTGACACAATTAATTGTAGAACGTCAGAACAATATTGTATGTAAATTTGTTATATAATGGTTACAGGATACTGAGCTGGATCTTTAAATCATTTTAGTGGTGAGCCAGATCAGGGTGCGCCGAATTTCAGCTAATCACAGCGCGGCATTTCATAAAATTGGTGGAAAGTTGGCTCACCCCGATCTGGCTCACCACTAAAATGATTTAAAGATCCAGCTCTGTTTAAGAACATATTTAAATTGTAGCTGGACAAAATGTCTAAAAAATCATCCATGTGACGTCATGAGGGAGATGAGAGGAGAAGTGGAAAAGAAAACCCCTAAAAAAGGAGATGGATAATCGCTCATTTTTATGACGTCACAAGGCTGATTTTTGGAGACACTTTGTCCAGCTACCTTAAATTTTAGGATTTGATTATAGAGATACATACTAGGGTGGGTCGATTTTGGACATTTTTTTTCTGAGGCCAAAGCGGGGATCTGCACTCAATTTATATAGATATAATACACCTCTGGATGATTTAAAATTTATCCTAAGTCTTAAAACCGCTGACGACCAGACATTCAATTGTATAGCTATTTGTAAATGGGAGTCAAAAATTTATTGAATCAGAACTATGGCTTCATGGTGATCCCTGGAAATGCCTTGAGGAGCTGAGTCAGGAACTTCTGTCCGTTTCAAAAAATCTCGTTCCTAGCCTGAGAAAATCTACAAATTGGACAATTCTCAATATACCTTAAAAAAATTTGTTTTTTTAGTGATTTCTAAGGCTAGGAACGAGATATTTTGAAACGGACAAAAGTTCCTGATTCAGCTCCTCAAGGCCTTTCCAGGGAGCACCATGAAGCTATAGTTCTGATTCAACATATTTTTTGAATGTCGTCTTTGCATACTAATAAGTAATAAATTATATTTTTAAGTGGTCGTGTTCTAAAACTCAATTTTTTTAAATTCTTTTTCGGTCAGAAATGTTTTTAAGGTTAATTTTATCTGTTGCATATCCCCGCTTTGTCTAATTCCGATATGAACCCACCCTAATACATACAGAAATTTGGTGTTAAAAAGCTTTAAAAATCAACATGATTTAAATGGATCTACGGACATTCCTACAACTATCATAGCCAGTATTTCAAGTTTAAAATCGATATGACAATTCTAGCACTCCTAAAAATAACGATAATAGCTATTCGTTTCAGACGGACTGACTGAACCTAATTATAGAAAAGATTGGCTTTTGAAAATATGATCCAATATTATTTTTTTTTTGTAGAATTACTATTTATCAAAAATAAAATTTTAAGATTAGGATTTTATTCTTATAATCGCTTAAAATTAGGATTTTATTTTGTTAATCGCGTAAAATTGTCTGTAATACGATGCTAGACATGATAAATCAGTATGGCGTAGAAACGGTTCTAATCCAGCGGATATGAATTGCTTTCGAATCCAAGATTTTAATAAAGGGGAGGGAAATATAAAATGGGAGATTTTAAACATTTGAAAAGAGAAATAAAAAGTAATTGCATATTCTTATTTTTATTTTTTTTTTTGGGGGGGGGAGAAGTGCCTTTTTACGACTAGAAATAATTATTTTCCTGTGATCAAATATTTTCTCCAAGAATTTTTCCAATTTTGAACCAGCATCTAAATATATAGATAACAGTTATTTCTCGCATCGTATTATAAACAGCTTTCCGCGGATATAAAATAAACAATTATATGATTGAAGTCAGTTTAATTAGCCCCGAGATGCCGAAGGCACGGGTAAAAACTTGTTTTAATCTTATTATTGTTCATTTTTATATTCGTAGAAAACTGGATATAATACGATGCTAGACATAGTTTTTTTCGTATGGATGAGAACCGGTTCTTATCCACCGGATATTAATCGGTTTCGAATGAATATGAGAAATATTGTTCACAAGGATAACAACAAACATAAGAAGCGAAATGTATAAACTTAATAAAATCAGGTATCTATAGGAATAAGACAATTGCCGATAAATTTCTGTCCATCCCAAATGATAATAAACAAAATTATTTTATTTCAGTTGTATCTTACTGTTTTCAGGGAAAAGACAATGGCCGATAAATTAATGTGTATCCCCTATGATGATACAAAAAATTACCCCTTCTGTAGATAACAATTAGTGGTTTAAACGTTTGAACCCTCTACTTAATGAACCAACCAATTAAATTACAATTAATGTCCCCAAAGTTGTCAAGTAATTGAACAGGAAAACGATATTATAAAACTTTGAAGACTAGTGTAATAAATACCCCAATGTGCCCTCACTCCCTGAAAATTAATACCATTGAAAAATAAGAAAAGTTAAAATCACATTTCTCTACATATGGGCAAACAGACAATTGACTAGACAAAATTGGTTCTGGAGCAATGGGGTATAGTCCCTTTCGTGGCAACGCTCCTTAAGAGGTGTTTCTTCGGCTGAGAAATTCCATGCACCTTAGAGAAATAATTATGGATTGACAGACTAACGTTATATTTTGGTTAATCATTGTTTAAAGAAATCTTCGAGTATAGTCCTTTTCGTGGCAACGACTCTTAAGGGGCGATTCGTGGTATTTTCACAGTAGCTTTAGATAAGTTATTTTAGGTTAGATTATGTTAGGTGATTGCCCCGCAGGGTTTGGCAATAGGCCCGCAGGGGCTACAAATAGGAGAAAAGCTACTGATAAAATAAAGAAGAAACGCCCCTTAAGAGGCGTTTCCAAATCTTCACATTTAGCTGTATTCCTTGAAATACACTAAGGTGTGGAAGGACAAAGTGGGCTAAAACACAAAAGATATATTTAGTAAAGAGACTATAAGGGATTCTTGAATCATGGAAAGAAAATGAAGTAGTGGGTTTCGTCGTATTTTCACAGTAGATTTTAAGTTAGGTAAACGTTAATGATTGCCCCGCAGGGTTAAAGCCCACCACAGGAGATAGAAATAGGATAAAAGCAACTGTGAAATGAAAATACGACGAAACTTGCTACTTCGTTTTCCTTTCATGATCCAGATTTTTTAAAATTTGCGATAAGATAAGAAATTGTATTGACAACTAACCTTTCTTTTTAATGACCATAGCATTTGGCACCTAAAATAATAAATTTAATTAGGTATAACTTTCGAAAAAATTAGGGGGGGGGGGGGTTAGGGGGAGTTAAAACCGCCCATTTTCTATTTTAGTCTTTAAAAAGAGTAAAAACATATTTTTTTGTGTCATTTTTTCTAGTTAAAAACCTTTCCAGGACCTATGAGAAGCTAGATTGTTAGGGAGAACTATATCGGTTTAGCGGTTAGAGAGATCCCTCGGTACAGACAGACACATTGACAGCCTGTTACTTTTTAATAAGGATAGATATGTGCATCTATCTTTACCTTTTGCTGTCCGTCTGTCTATCTTATTATTTTATATTATAATTTTGATTGGTTCATTAAGTTTAGTGTACAAACTTTTCAATTATCTACAGTAGGGGTAATTTTGTGTATCATCATTGGGGATGTACACCAATTTATCGGTCATTGGCTTATCCCTTTATATCCCCGATATCTCTATCTTTTTTTCCAACTTACCCTAACTGGCATTTTGACTGCAAGTATTTCTGCATATTTAGTTAGCAAATGCCAAGGAGCGTGGATTTTCACAAATCTAGTCTTCACATCTGAATTATCCTGAAAGAATAACAACCATGGATATATTAATGACAGTATAAATAATATGTCAGATGTAAGTTTTATTTTAAAATTCAGTTTGCAATAAATTATACACCCATACTTTTTAAATTGCAATGGCGAAAATACATCTATTGTACTTTTGCTGGATGTGTAATTGGCAGTCCCCCATTGTACTTGATGTACACTCTTTTAGGCGATCTAATCAGTGTTTGTTCCTATTGAGTACTGACCACAACCCCCCCCCCCCCCTTTATTTGATATATATTGAAAATAAGGGAAGGGGAGGTTTTTCCTTTGCCTACACCCTGCGTTGGAGGCTATACTTGTGGTATCCTAACCCTGCGGGACTACCAATTACCTAATATGAATAATCCTAAAGTACTAAAAAACGCAAAATTAACCTTCCCCCTTACTGATTTCCAATTGGTTTTAAAAATAATTAGTTGTTTCAATACACAAGGGTATTTACTTCAAGATATTTTTACGACTTTTTAATTGGATAAACTTATTTTCTTGATAATTAGCCTACATAAAAATGCTATTCAAAAATAAAATAAAAATATAAAAGTTTCACTAAAAGTATTGATATATTCTTATACTTAACTTTTCTTACTAAAAATATTTTATAAACAAAATATTTTATGTGGATAAGAATATTATTTTATTTTTGAAAAAGTGTGTATATTGTAGCTGGCTATATTGCCCCAGCAATATGGGGATAGATGTCAATGCTTTTGGCCTACATTTTCTATTTGACTTCAGGAGATACCCTATACCCTATATATTTCTAAGGGTTTCTTTCCCCTTTTCTTTTTCCCTCTACTATGACGTCAATAAAATAGGTAGGCCAAAAGCTGTGACATCTTTCGCCATTTTCCTAGGGCACTAAACACAGCTACTTGTATCATACCAAATAAGATTCAGTTTCGAGTTCGAATCCCGCCTTTCTAAGGAGCTCTTCAAATTTTTCCCTGCACTTGGAACCTTCCTAAAATATTAACTAAATGAAAATAATACTTATTTATCGCATCTTATTATAGACAGCTTTCTGCGGATATTAAAATAAAAATCATTAGATTAACACCAGTTTTGTTAGTCCTGAGTTTTATTAGTAAAGGATATTTTTACTAATAAAATGTAGAATTGGAAAAACAACTCTTTGATAAAACATCCTTTTTCTGTAAGTCCAAAGCATTGTGGAGAATTTAGCCAAGGTATATGGGATCAAGTGAAGAATGTATGACTTGAGAATATTTGTAAGCCCATAATGAGCTCTCTGATATGGGATCAAGTAAAGAATAGTATGTCCTGTGAATATTTGTAAGCCAATAATCAGCTCTCTGATATGGGTTCAAGTAAATAATAGTATTACATTTGAATGTTTTTTTATCCAATAATCAGCTCTCTAATATGGGATCAAGTGAAGAATAGTATGACTTGAGAATGTTTGTAAGCTAATAATGAGCTCTCTGATATGGGATCAAGTGAAGAATAGTATGACTTTAGAATATTTGTAAGCCAATAATGAGCTCTCTGATATGGGATCAAGTGAAGAATAGTTGACTTGAGAATATTTGTAAGCCAATAATCAGCTCTCTGATATGGGATCAGGTAAAGAATAGTATGACCTGTGAATGTTTGTAGTCAAATAATCAGCTCTCTGATATGGGATCGAGTAAATAATAGTATGACCTGTGAATGTTTGTAAGCCAATAATCAGCTCTCTAATATGGGATCAAGTAAAGAATAGTATGACCTGTGAATCTTTGTCAGCCAATAATCAGCTCGATAATGTGGGATCAAGTAAAGAATAGTAGTACCTGTGAATGTTTGTAAGCCAAGACCATGTCAATTCTGCGTTCCCCATCATTGAAATATACTTCTTCGTCACGATTTATCTACAAATTGAACTAATGTATTTAAAAGCGAAGCTTTTCTATAATTAGGGTCGGTCCGTCTGTAACGGATAGATTTTTTCGTTAATTTAGAAATGTTATAATTGTCCTATCGATTTTGCAAATTTTGCATGGTGATTTCTGTAGTAGTTAAGTATGATTTAGTAAGCGTATTAGGGCATATTTTAACAAATAATTAATCCTACAGTGTATTTTAGACAGGCTGGTCGACTTGGGTGAATTTAGTGAAGCTTTGCTACAAAAACTGTCCATACTTACATTTGACATAGCTTCTGAAATTGAGCTTTTTTATGGTTTGAATGCCATAGTTAAAAGGTAATCATTGTAAATAATCATTTTCAGTCTGAAATTAATTAAAGCATTAATTTTTAAAAAACACAATAAAACAATATATTAAAATGTAATATTTTTTTAAATATGTTACATAATGTCAAAATTAAATAATTAATTGTTAAGAAAAAGATAAATTAAAATTTTTCATATGATTGCAAGACCTTTGTCTTTAAATCCTAAATGTGCATAACTGGGAGGAAGGGGACATTTGGCTGTTCATTCCCAAAGTCTTATATCAATGTTTTCTTATTCGTTCACTTAACATCCCTTGGGAATTCTGATTTGTTGGTTCTTGTTAAATGTCACAACGTTTGAACCACTTATTGTAATAAAAAAAGTGATAATTTTGTGATTCATCATTGGGGATGTACATCAATTTATCGGCCATTGTCTTATCATTTTAGATTCCTGAGTTCATGATTTCATAAGTTTATTAATCAAGGCAGTCACACGGCTCTTACTCGTCATATCATAGAAAAAAAGTAATCTATCTGAAGCAAAAGATCTCTTAAACATCTGGCTGAGCCTCCAAGTGGAGTAGATGGGGTACTGAAAATTACATTGGCACATATTCTCTTGAATACAAGATATCTCATTGGTTAATTTTTTTTTTTAATTTGGGGACTTTTATCAAATCTTGATTGGGTTCAAAAAATTTTTGTGTCCAAACTTTTCTATCTATGATTTAAACCAAAGAAGAGTTACTTTTGTTAATTGTAATATAACAAATATATATTATTGTCCATTGTCTTATCCCTTAAGATCCCTGCGGTCTATGGGATTTACTCAAATCTATTTATCAAAGCGAAGCTTTTCTAATTTTATGAAATGTATGGCCATAGGTCTTTTCCGGATAATTTATCAGCAAAAGAGACTACACTTTTTTGTTATTTTAATTGATACTTAATTTTTATATGTTATGAGAGTTATATGTAATTTTTGAAATAGATATTAAACACAATATTACAACCTTACCATCTAAAAGATAAAATCGACGGTTTCCCTGAAAGTGCCAAGTCGAGCACAGAACCTTCCTGACTTTGTAGGTCAGGTTAAGGTAGATTATATTAGGTATAAAGAAAACAAGGATGACAACATCCATAAAGGCGAAGCTCTGAATCAGTAGGACATAAGAACATTAACACTTCTAGAGTGTCATTATTGAATAATCAGAACATAAATGTATAAAGCGATAAAAATTGTTAATAAATTTGTTCAAAACTGAATAAATACAGATAATGTTTAAGGACATGCTTACATTTTTAAGACTTGATTAATCATAGAGATGCTTCGATTATAACATTCTACTTTTTTGTCCTAGGAATCAGTATTCCAAAAATCAGATCAATCGGATAATTATGTCATATAAAAACTTTTTGTTCAAAAAGTTAAAAATCGTCATGTTTAAAATGGACGCACGGACATTCTAGTAATGATTATAGAGTTGCTGCGCTTTTAAAATCGTACCTAACTTCTACAGGAATCACCGTGCAAAGTTTAAAGGACAGTAAAACATGACTAAATGAACGAAAATCGGACGGACCGACCCCAATCATAGAAAAGCTTCGCTTTTAAAAACAACCCCACCCCCATTTATATTAATCTATTTAATAAAATGGGAAAGGGGAAAGTTCTCTGCTCGCTAGGTACCCTGATGGAAAGCATCGAAAAGTCATAAAATCAAGGTGTCTTCATGTTGATTACATATACCAAGAGTTTTAAGCAATTCTAGAAACTAGAGAGGGGACATTGTGCTGTTTATTACACTAGTCAACAAAGTTTTATGATTACGTTTTCTTATTAGTTGGCTTAAGAACTTTGGGAAGTTTTGATTGGCTGATTCATTAAATTGACTGTCCAAACGTTTCAACCATTAACTGTAATCACATCAAGGGGTAATTTTGTGTTTCATCATTGGTGATGCATTAATTTATCGGCCAGTGTCTTATCCCTTTAGATCCCTGGATGACACGCACAATGTGATTCCTTTCCCATCCGGGGATCTTTTATAACTAAAATAATTAAGTAACCTTTAAATATCATTCTTAGTAGCTCTCTCTCTCTATCTCATACTTACAAGATGTTTTTTATTTTTAGAATATGTATAATAGAAATATTAAATATGTTACTGAAATAATAAGAAAGGTAAATTAAAAAGATATTTTTTTTTTTACTATGTGGCTTCGATACCGATTAATATCCGCTGGATTAAAACCGGTTCTAGGCCATAATGAAAAATCATGTATCGTAGCGTATTATAGTCATTTTTTATAGTAACAGAAATAGACCAAACAAAAGAAAATAGAAAAAAGTCCCTTTCGTGGCAACGCTCCTTTTTTTCACATTAGCTTTTCTCCTATTTGTAGCCCCTGCGGGGGGCTCTAACCCTGCGGGGCAAATAGCCTAACCCTGTGGGGCAATCACCTAACCCAATATAACCTAACCTAACCTAAAATAACCTATCAACAGCTATTTTCCAAATACGACGAATCGCCTCTTAAGGGGCGTTGCCACGAAAGGGACTATTCCCAAATATTTCAAGATTACTAATTGCAATCTACAGAAGGGGTAATTTTGTGTATCATAATTGGGGATGTACTTAAATTTATCGGCCATTGTCTTATCTCTTTAGATACCTAACATTTAAAACTTAGCTTACCGTTTACTTAAATCGTGACATAGAAAAACTTAAGAGGACAGAGAGATTTAGAATACAAAAAATCCAGTTTCTACGTCGATTTATAACAATAATCACAATAAAATATGAGGATTTAACTAGCTAGGTATAGTCTTGTGATTTTGTGGTATATTATAGTTTTAGGAATCAGAATTTACGACATGCTATTGCCACCATGGTTACGATAATACTATAAATATAAGAGAATTTATACACACTTAAACAATACTTGGCTGTCCAAAATCAAGGTCTACAAAACTAGAAGAAATATAATAATAATAATAATTATAATAGAACTTTTATTCAATAACTCTTCAATCCTGTTATGAGTAAATCACATAGACAATTAATTATTATATTGAAATTACATGTTAATATTTCATATGATATATCAATAATAATTATATGTTTTTATTATTACTGGTAAACATAATTGCGGATTTTGATAAACTAGGTGATTTCTCTTGGCGGCCCAGGTGTGGCTGAGCCTACTTCGGGCTGGACTGTGGTTGGTGTCGGTACCACTTTCGCCGGCCGGTAACCGCCAAATAAATGCGGATCAGAAAGTTATCCGCTTGTGGTTCCACCGCTTTACCATCTGCGAGCTCGCCTTCACTTCAGCTTTGCCTGCACCTCCTTCTCCATACCCTCCATATGTCAACCTTTACAGCAATGTTAGTACATGACCGGTCAACGAATTGACCGGCTAGCGATTAGACAGATAGATAAATTTTGCGCTGATATGGGAATATGAACCTAATCGTGACATATAGACATTTCGTGTGACTTAATATAGAAAGAAAGAAAAAAGCAAAAGAAAAGGTAAAAAGAAAGAAAAAGAATTTGGGAAAAAAGAATTTTGATTAAAATTGGAATATTAAATAAAATATGAGAATCTCAGCAGGTTTCTAGATGCGCTCCCCCGTAAATGTAATTTATTAAGTTGATGTTTGAAAAAAAGTAAAAGATTGTTAAAATTAAAAGTTAAAAGTTATTTTTTTTTTTTTTTTTTTTTTTTATAGGCGAAACAAAATTAAAATTAACCAAAAGTAGGTCTATAAAACTACTAGAAATATATAAGAGAAATATACACAATAGTAGGTCTACAAAACTGCAAGAAATATAAGAGAAGTATACACAAAAGTAGGTCTACAAAACTGCAAGAAATATAAGAGAAGTATACACAAAAGTAGGTCTACAAAACTGCAAGAAATATATAATAACATACTAAAAAGTAGGTCTTTCATACTCCAAGAAATATAAGATAACATACTAAAAAGTAGGTCTACAAAACTGCAAGAAATATAAAAGAAATATACACAAAAGTAGGTCTATAAAACTGCAAGAGATATAAGAGAAATATAGACAAAAGTAGGTCTATAATACTGCAAGAAATATAAGATAACATACTAAAAAGTAGGTCTACAAAACTGCAAGAAATATAAAAGAAATATACACAAAAGTAGGTCTATAAAACTGCAAGAGATATAAGAGAAATATAGACAAAAGTATGTCTTTAATACTGCAAGAAATATAAAATAACATACTAAAAAGTAGGTCTACAAAACTCCAAGAAATATAAGAGAAGTATACACAAAAGTAGTTCTACAAAACTGCAAGAAATATAAGAGAAATATACACAAAAGTAGGTCTGCAAAACTGCAAGAAATATAAGAGAAATATTCACAAAAGTAGGTCTACAAAACTGCAAGAAATATAAGAGAAATATACACAAAAGTAGGTCTACAAAACTGCAAGAAATATAAGAGAAATATACACAAAAGTAGGTCTATAAAACTGCTAGAAATACAAATTAACATACTAAAATTTAGGTCTACAAAACTACTAGAAATCTAAGAGAAATATTCACAAAAATAGATCTACAAAACTGCTAAAAATATAAGAGAAATATACACAAAAGTAGGTCTACAAAACAGCTAAAAAATTAAGGAAAATACACACTAAAAGCAAGAAGATGGTCTACAAAGAAAAACAGTTCAGTAATGATAATATTAATCATCAACAGAACAGACATGCATACATTATAGGTCTTTATTGTAAGGATAATCGGACGGACAAAGAATGTTAAAGAGTTGCTACACTTATATATATTTACTCAACACAAGGAAAAATACGGACTAACGGATTGACTGACAGACAGACAAAGTTAAATATAGAGTAGCAACTAATAAGGTCACAAAGAACATGTCTATCCAATTAGAAATATAACGTTTAACACATATTTTTATTATATCATTTATATTTATACATTTTTTATTATCGATCTTGCTACACGAGGACCAGTATTCAGAAAAATTAGAAATACATATGTATATTTTTTGTAACAAGGATGACAACATTCATTAAAAATGGTATGACGAACATTAACTCTTTTAGAGTGTCAGAACTGAATATACAATCGGATGATTATATCACACAAAAAATTGTTGTTAAAAATCAACATGTTTAAAACTAACGGACATTCTGGTAAAGATTACAGAGTTGCTAAGCTTTCTTAATAGGACAATTTTAACATGCCTAAATTAACGAAACAAGCTATCCGTTACAGAAGGGCGGACGTACGGACTGACCCTAATTATAGAAAAGCTTCGCTTTTAAAAACAAATTATGTGAAAAAATCTACTAAAACATTTCTTTTTTAAATCATCTTATTTGTTTTGTAAAATCATTCTTTCTAAAGGTTTTTATATATATATAAATGTAATATTGCTGGGGAATTTTCACATTGAATTGATTGTACGAATCACTGTCCCATGTTCCTTGTTAGTAGTCACGGGGTTTATGTAACATACACACACAATACTAAAAATAACAAGGCTAATCATACCCATAAGGGGGGGGGCGATTACTCCTCTCCCAAAATATTTTTGGGAAAAAATTATACCTTACCCGATTCCCCCCCCCCCCTATTTTTTTTGAAGGGGGGCGGGGCAAAGCCTAAAAAACATAAATTTAGTCTCATCTAGTAACTATAGTAAATATACAAACTTACTATTTTAATTGTATAAAATATTTACCATGAAAGTAAATAAAAGAATTATAGGTTTCATTTAAATAAATATAAAAAGCCAGAGAGGGAGTGGACATTGGGCTCTTTATTACACTAGTACCCAAAGTTTTATAATAAAGTTTTCTTATTAAAATTTTGATTGGTTGGTTCATTCAGTATAGTATCCCAACTTTCCAACTACTAATTGTAATTAACAGAAAGGGTTTTTTAGTGTATCATGATAAGGGATGTAAATTAATTCATCAGCCATTGTCTTATCCCTTAAGATCCATGATAAAAAGCGTTCATTAACGATGTTTACTTTTAGAACTTTTGAAGCAAAACTACTTTATATGCAAGTGACTCATGTCAGTCAGTAACAAGGTATATCGACCTTTATTGTTTACTAGCGGCTACGCCCCCTCGAGGCCTCTAGGGGCAATTGAGGAGGGGGGAGTCGAATTTGATAACCCAATTTCTTATTTTAGATTTCAAAAGAAAAAGTAAAAAAAAATATTTTGGGGGTGGAAATTTTTTTTTTTTTGGGGGGGGGGAGTGCCCCCCCATCATTTTTAATTTTAGTTTAAAAAATAAAAAATAAATTTTGGGGGGGTATTTTTCATTTTTGGGGAGGTTGGGGGTGTCCCACCCCCCAAGAAAATACCCCCAAAACCTTCCCGGGACCTATGAGAAGCTACCCTATTAAGGAGAACCCGATCGGTTCAGCGGTTAGCGAGATCCTTCGGTACAGACACACAGATACACAAACAGACAAACATCCTGTTACTTTAGTATAAGGATAGCTAAAGAAACTTAAAAAAAACCATTAATTTTTATTATCATCAGAGATCTTAAAGGATAAGACAATAGCTGATAAATTGATGTACATCCCTAATATTGTTACTCAAAATTAACCCTTTTGTAGATTGCAATTAGTGGTTAAAACGTTGGAACACTCAACTAAATGATTTAACCAATAACAATTCAATATAGTAAGTTGTTAAGCCAAAGAAAACATTATTATTATAAAACTTTGGGGACTAGTGAAATAATCAGCTGAATGTCCCCTCCCACCCTGGTTTTTCATTTTTTTTTCGGCTCAGCTTCTTATGGATATAATAGTCCATGTTTTTAAAAGCGAAGCTTTTCTATAATTAGGGTCGGTCCGTCCGTACTTCCGTCACGGATAGCTTTTTTCATTAATTTAGGCATGTTAGAATTGTCCTATCGATTTCAAATTTTGCATGGTGATTCCTTTTGTAGGTACGATTTAGAAAGCGTGGCAACTCTATAATCATTACCAAAATGTCCGCACGTCCATTTTAAACATGTTGATTTTTTTACTTTTTTAACAACAAATTTTTATGTGAACTAATCATCTGATTGATCTGTTTTTTGGTTAATTGATTCCTGGGACAACAAAGTATAATGTAATAAGCGAAGCAACTCTATAATCGAGTCCTAAAAATGTAAGTATGTCCATAAACATTATCCTGAATCAAGCAGTTTTTTTTCAACAAATTTACTTACAATTTTGCTTTGACCCTTATACATTTATATTATGATTATTCAGTTCCGACACTATGCAATGCAAGTGTTAATGTCCGTTTGTCCTACCGTTTCAGTGCTTCGCTTTTATGGATGTTGTCGTTCTTGTTTTATAATCATTAAAGCATTTGTTATAAGCAAACAAATTAAACTACATATAACATTAAATAATGAACAATTTGGTAACGAATTGTTATTTTTGAAAATTTGAATTGCTGAAATAAATCATCATAACTTTTATTTATAGCATAGTATCATATACAGCTTTCCGCATATATTAAAAGTAAAATTTATAAAAAGAATAAGAATGTACTATTTATTATTTAACATTAGTTATTAATTTTCAGCAGCTTGACTTTAGCAAAACAATCGATAAGTATATTTTTTATATTTTTTAATTCAAATTATATATATTTTTTTTTGTATTCATTCAAAATTAATTAATATCCAGTGGATTTGAACCGGTTCTCATCCATATGAAAAAAAACTATGTCTAACATCGTATTATATCCAGTTTTCTACGAATATAAAAATGTACAATCACAAAAAAAAATGGTTTTAATCCTATAATTGTACATTTATAACCGCGGAAAGCTGTTTATAATTAGTTGCGAGAAATAACTATTCTAGATATGTGTATGATTGTTAGTTCTATAAGATCTCAAAAACCATTTAAACATAGGTCTATGATAGTCATGGAAGCATCAAATAGGTCCTTGACAGAAAAACAA
The DNA here is from genome assembly GCF_053477335.1 of Acartia tonsa. NCBI lineage: Eukaryota > Metazoa > Arthropoda > Copepoda > Calanoida > Acartiidae > Acartia > Acartia tonsa. The sequence goes on from NC_137264.1 coordinate 8,647,706, forward strand.
TAAAATTGAAAATATTATTAAATTAATATTTACGTCGACAATATAGCTTTATCAAAAATTGACCATTGCTGAAATAATATCGAAATACAGGATAATTATATCATGTATAATGATTTGAAAAAGGCTAACTAAACATTTAAAATATTATATGTCAGAGCTATAATGGACATATCGACCCCTATTATTAAAAAGCTTTGCTTTAAAGATTTATCAAAGTATGATTAAATTTCAATTTGTTAATACACTTTTTAACAAACTTTTTAAAATTACACTATTAAACAAAATTTTTGGCACACATAATTTTTAACTTGTATGATGTTTACTACAAAAATCTCAGAAATTCAATCAATGTGTTTATTGGAAATAAAATTATCGTCTTTATTTGAAACAGTATTGTGATTCCTGAAACGATTTAGTATAGTATTGAAAGAAAGACAACATTTTGGTTACTATTTAAATTCAATTATCGTGTAGTACGTTTGATCTATTCTAGAAGCTATATAATCATAATATTGAAAGAAGTCGTTGTTGAGTTTATATTTATAAGCTTCGTTATTATGGATATTGTCATCCTTGTGATATGAACCTCTCAACTCCGTGATTGGAGTATAACTAACTGAAATGTCATAATGTAATATGATATTTACGTACTCTTTTTTTACAGGATGTCCAACAACTATTTAAGTAGTGGGACAACGTGACTCAAAAATCAGCCATATGACGTCATAAAAATGAGGGAGATGAGAGAAGAAATGGGAAAGGAAACCCTTTAAATAAAGATGGATAATCTCACATTTTTATGAGGTCAAATGGCAGATTTTTTAGTCATTTTGTCCCACTACAAGATTTATTGGGATGTTCCGCTTATTTTTAACAGAAAATAAAACCAGTTCTAAACAGCTCGTCTAAAGAAAAGTAAATTAAAAGTCATAAATCTGATGAAAGGGTCGCCCGCTATATACACAGTCGAATTCAGTCGCTTTTATAAATCTATGGCCCACAACTAAACAATTTAAAGTTGCAACAGGAATACTCAGCCATAAACTATTTGCTTCGATGAGTTATGGTTTTAGAGGCCTCTAGGGGCATTTGAGGTAGTTAAATTCGACTTTAAATTTTTTTTTGATTCCTTTGGAGGGTTTTGTTACCCTCCCCAAAAATAGTTATAAACCTTTCCTGCACCTATGAGAAACTATATAGTATAGGAGAATCATATCGGTTTAGCAAGATCCTCCGGTACAGACAGACAAAAACACACAGAAATACATCATGTTACTTAAATATAAGAAAGAGTGGGCCCGCGAAAAAAAATGGTAAAAATAGATATTCTTTCCAGGTATAAGGTATAATCAACAAGCAAAAAAATCTAAAATAATATTTGGGGGGCAAATGGAGAGGTCGTCAATTTTACGATGTGTTACCCCCCCCCCCCCCAACGACAGCTGAAAAACGCGTATAGGTTTCGTGATTTGTTCCCGAATTAATTTCGTTATTGGTATAAACTGTATTCTTGGTAATTTTTAGTACACACGGTAAGGCTAGATTTGTGAATTAATAATGCAACAGCTTTCTCCTCCCACGTCCTTAGCATTGACGTGCACATGGAGGGTAGTTTAACCACCCCCCCCCCCCCCGGCCCCCATCTTACTCCCCCTTCTTGACCATTTCCTGCGAGGGGTTTACGACCATTTCCACACCACCCTCCATAGACAATTATTTCAGAGAATGGGTAATTTTTTCAAGGATAAACCTTATCATTTTATCCTCCCCCCCCCCCCCCTCAAGTCTAAATGGTGTGCACGGCCGTGTCGTGGTCCTTGTTTAGTACGTTCACATTATTTAGTATTTAACAACGAGGACAATTTGTTCTAAAGTAGCGCAGCAATAACCTAGCAACCCCGAGTTTAGTTGACACATTAGAGTAAAACACTAAAGGGAGAAAGGGGTAAAAATACTGTATCTCCCCATCGCAACCACCTTGTGCAACCTTCCTACTGGGTCATTGAATATCAACCAATGGTATCGCTTATATTAACACAGCCAAGTAGCAGAAAATAATTTAGAAGCAGACGAAAGATGTCTTTAAAAAAGAAAGGGAGGTAGCTGTCTGTATATACATCAATACTATAGATCTGTTATTGACACCCCTACTTTTGGAATAAATTTAAATCTATTTGAAAGTACTAGTTTTCTGTGATAGACTAGATACTTTGAAGGGAAAAGCCATTCTTTTAATTTTTTTTAAATTTTAATATCTAAAAAAGGAAGAAATAATAAATTTTCAAAACTTTATCGGACATACTGACAGTTCATAAAGCGTAGCTGCGCTTCTGAAGAAAACAGGGAAGACAACATCCATAAAAGCGAAGCTTTGAAATGGTGGGACAAACGAACATTAACACAGTACTATATTCTGAAAAAGCGGAATTAAACTATATAAGTTATACTTATATTTTTAGGACATTAATGGACGACGTAGGACTTTCTGGTAACGATTATAGTGTTACTACGTTTTCTAATTCATCATTCAATGTTTGAAATCGATAGTACTATTCTGACATGTCTAAATTGACAAAAAGAGCTAACCTTGATGGACGGACGAACGACCGAACCTAATTATAGAAAAGTTCCGCGTTTAAAAACTATTAATTACGAGAGAAAATTTATGTTTTAATTCAATAAATTAATGAACATTTTAACATGATATTTTAAGTGGCGGAAAAGATTTAAATAATTTGAAATTTATTTTAATTAGATGCACTAATTAAATGTTAGAGTCTGTTTGTGACGTAAATTTGAAAGGTCAAACGAACTTTTAGTTTAGCCTATGATATAGATAATTTTTGAATAATTTGTTAATTGAAATAAACCTACGTAAGTAATTTTCCTGAAAAATCCTCCAAAATCTTATTAAAAATCTACCAAAAAAATAATCAAAATCTTATGTTAATAACCCTTTTTTGATTTTATTTAATTTTTAAATTTTTTTATACGATTTTGTAGGATTTTTCACAAAAATAATTTTGCCTCACCTGCAAATAGCGGCCTAATTTTTTTTAAGAATCCACCTTTGTTTAATTTTTGAATTAGTTAAAATCAATTGAATATATTAGTTATTCTTTATGTTATACCAGATATCAGTAACCACTGAACCGATGGATTCTACTCTTCAAGGATTATACATACTGGTCCTGTGGTGGTTTTAGGCTAAAGGCGAAACCGCTATCAGGATTATGTTGTATTATACAGTGTATTTTTAAAAATTATTTATAGATGATATTCATGTTTTACAGTACAATAAAAAAAAACTAATCTATATTCTAGTCTAACAAGCGCGAGAGGGCGGAACACGACAGACGGACGTTACTCTGTAATCAACTGTTAACTGAAGAGAAGCTTTCCTCCAATTCCTAATAACATGTTCCATGTTATATACAAGTTTATCTATAATCTACAGAATTAAGATGAGTTAAATAGGATAATAATAGATAATACAGAGTTATATTTATTAATTTACTTAAAATAGATATAATACAAGAACATTATTATAATGGGGAGCGCAGCCATTCTTCAAATAAGTCTGTCTGCTACAATATTATTTGTTAGTTGGTGGATGTATTCCAGCAAGCATACATCTGATACCCCCGCCTCCAATATTTTCAATAGTCTCCACGCTAGATATTATCACTCCGTCACAGTTGGATTCAATCACACTCTAAACAAGAACAAGTATGTCCTTAAGAAGTGGGACGGCAACAGGGGGGGAGGGGACATTGGACTTATTCGTATGTTTTCTCATTTGTTGGCCTAACAACCTTGGGGACTTTTATTGAATTTCGTTTGGTTGGTTCATATAGTTGAGTGTCTTAACGTTTTAACTACTAATTGCAATCTACAGAGGGGTAATTTTGTGTAACATCATTGGGGATGTACATCAATTCATTGGCTATTGTCTTATCCCTTTAGATCCCTGAGACAGCAATGATCTAACAAATTGTGATATGGTACCCAATAATATCAAACCAAGATACTATGTCATACCATAATACATGGATGTTGAAGGGAGGGGGGGGGGGGGGGAATTTTAAAACGAAGTATCCTTAATGACATCATATTAGAATAGTCAATTATTCTATTATGACGTCATTCGGGATTTGTCGGACAAACTTTTTAAAGTTATCCCCTTTTTTATAGGCACAATTAAAAGCTTCTGGGATGGGATCTTTATATTTTGGATGGGGCAATTATTACAAGAAGTAAATATACAATTGCTGTTTTTGGAAATGAATTGTTGTCTTTCTATCACTTTCAATATTTGGATCTAGGGGTTGTGACCCTTGCATCTAGGGATGGTCAGGTAAATAGCCTAAAACCATCCAAAGATTCCGAAATAAGTAAAACCAATTCAGACAAGTATATTCCGAGATCTTTAGCTTCAAACAGAAAAACCTTATCATTACTTTATATTACAGGATGTATACCTGTTGTTCTGGTGTTAGTGTGGCCCAACCACGTGTTGAAATAATCAGATGTTTGGCGCCATCTTTATTTTCAACCTCTAAACTGTTGGCGGCAAAGTTGGATATTTGTTGGTCAGTCAACTTTATAATGGATCTAAAAAAACAACAAATATAACTTTTTCTAAGTGGGAAAGGGAGGGGTGTAAAATATGCGCAAAAGCAATTGCTTTAAAAAATCCAAAATGATAAAGAAGGTTTATTCTTCCAAAGACCAAAGATTATCAGCAATCATAATACTTATTTCTCGCATCGTATTATAAACAGCTTTCCGCGGATATAGAATGTACAATTATAAGATTAAAACCAGTTTTTTATCCCCAAGGTGCCGTAGACACGGTCTAAAAAAACTGGTTTTAATCTTATGATTGTACATTTTTATATTCGTAGAAAGCTGGATATAATACGATGCTAGACATAGTTTTTTGTATGGATAAGAACCGGTTCTTATCCACTGGATTCGAATGAATACTAGAAAAGTATAGGTTTTACTAGGTTTGGGCCGGATATTGAAAATGTCCTGATATCCGGCATTAGAAATCAGCCGGATATCCGGCCAAACCCTAGCTTTTACCTTTTGGTGCTGTTTAGCATTGTTTTTAGGTTTTCATTTTGTTTCATACTTTTCTCACAGACCAACACAATTTTGGTACAAATGGACAGAACCACATTTGTATGGTATATATTCTTTCCTAAAAAATACTTTATTGGATCACATCTATAAAATTTTTACTGTCAAAGATTAAATTTATTTTTTAGCAGCAAAGATGTTTATACATATGCTTTTTATTATATCTGTCATAAATTTTTGCTGAAAAAAACTGCAATCACTAATAGGCTGACCGACAAAGTAAGTGATATATAAGTCCTCAATATGGAGAATGTTCACAAAAAAAATCAGCCGCATATCTTAAACAACAGCCAAGATCTTACTAAAATTCAAATAAATATCATGCAACTAAACATAACATAACATTGGAACTTGGAAGCTTTTTTTAGAGCCTATACAAAATGACGTCGTACTGGCCTACCATTGTTCAATGATAATGGCCTGCCATGGATCTTGGACAAAGTAGCCTCGGACAAAGTAGCCTCAGACAAAGTAGCCTCGGACAAAGTAGCTTCTAGGACAAAGTATCCTCGGGACATTTACTTAAGAAAAGTAGCCTCCTAAGGAAAGTGTTATTAAAGGTCATGACCGCAGCGCTCGGCCCCCTGGCCTGCCTAGCCTACAACCTAACCTAACTTAAACATTGTAAAAACAATATTAAAAATTATAAAAATCTACCAACCAATTTTGTAAAATCCACGAAATTCTAAACCACCTATAGATTTTCCTTAGGATGCTACTTTTCTTAAGTAAATGTCATGAGGCTACTTTGTCCTAGAGGCTTCTTTGTCTGGAGGCTACTTTGCCCGAGGCTACTTTGTCCAAGTTCCGCCTGCGATTTGTAATCTAGTCGGTGTATTTGCCTATCATTGATTATTTGTATAGTATGACATCATTTTTAAAAGCTAAGCTCCTCTATAATTTTGGTAGGTCCGTCCATGCGTCCGTCCGTAACGAATAGCTTTTTTCGTTAATTTAAGCATGTTAGAATTGTTCAAACTTCATATGATGATTCCTCTAGTAGTTAGGTACTATTCAGAAAGCGTGGAAACTCTATAATCGTTACCAGAACGTCCGTACGTCCATTTTAAACATGTTGTTTTTTAACTTTTTTAACAACAACTTTTTATGTGATATAATCTTCCGATTGATCTGATTTTTGGAGTACTGATTCCTATATCAGTAAGATACAATATTATGAACGAAGTATCTCTATAATCAAGTCCTAAAAATGTCAGTATGTCCTTAAACATATTCTGTATTAAGAAGTTTACCAACAAATTTACTTATAATTTTGTCGAAACTTATATATTTATATTTTGTATATTCAGTTCTGACACTCTACAAAAGTTAATGTTCGTCTGTCATACCGTTTCAGAGCTTCGCTTTTATGGATGTTGTCATCCTTGTTTTATTTTCACAATAAAGAACTTGAAAACATTGGTACCATTTCTATCTGTAGCTGTGAAAATACAAGATTTGTAACCAAGATGTTCACATAACTCATCTAATACTTCCACGTCAGTTCTTTCTGATTTACAAGCATAAGCCATCCTGACAATTATATAATTAACAAGGATGACAACATCCATAAGTAGCGAAGCTCAAAAATTAACTTTAGAGCAATAAAATAAACATTAAACTTGATAAAATAGGGAAATCACAAAAACTTTAAAATCACGAAAACTTAAAAATCTAAGAATCAATCTAGCAATTAATAGACAAATCTTAATGGAACTTGATAGAAATATGTAGAATATAAGCAAATTCAATCTCTGATAATATCAGCAGTCAATCCTGAATAGGATTCAAGAAAATCAAGAAAACATAAAAATCTAGGAATCGATCTAGCACCCCAATTGATAGACAAATCTTAATAAAACTTAGTGAAAATATGTAGAATGTAGAATTAATTAAACCCTAAAATTTCAGCTGTCTATCTTGAAATCACGAAAACTTGAAAATCTAGCAATTGATCCAGCACCCAAAATAACAGACATAACGACAAAACAATGTATAGATTAGATAGGCATACGTCATAGGAATCTTCACTAAAAATTTCAGCTGTCTATCTTGAATAGGACGCGAAAAAATCACGTTTTCCCCATAGCGTTACGGACTGACGGACGGAAGACAGAGTGAATAATAGAGAAGCTTCGCTACTGATAAATATGGATCATGGAAAGAAAACAAAGTAGCGGGTTTCATCGTATTTAAGGTTAAGAGAATGTTAATGATTGCCCCTAAGGGCTAAGAAGTTTACCCCGCAGGGGCTAAAATTTAGGGGGAAAGCTATTGTGAAAATATAACGAAACCCACTACTTCGTTTTCTTTCCAAGATCCCATATATATATTTAGATGATTTTTAAACAGGCCATATTTTCTTACTTCTGATTTTTATGCAGGTTAACTTCATATTTCTAAGGGAATCCCTATATTTTATTTTTTAGTAGTCGAACCTTTCATAGTGCCTTTAAAGAATGACGCCATATTGGCCTACCATTGGTCACTTAAAATGTATGCTGTCCTGCCATTAGTTATTTAGTCTGTGTATTGGCCTATCATTGGTCATTTGTATTTATTACGTAATTTTATATAAAGTGTGTTACCTTTTTTTATGTTTTATTATCATTTGGCCATAACTTGGTCAAAAATGCTCACAAATCAGACCTTTTTTGACCAGATACTCAAATGGTTCCTTTACAAGCCCAATCAATCAGTTTTAAGATATCTTTATATTTCAAGAAAAATTTGGGTGTTACCTTTTATATGCACAGATACCATAAAATCAACAGAAAAAATACTTATTTTTTCTGTCATTTTTAGAGTTTGATTCTGTTAAATTGGCTATTCTTGAAGGGATTTATGCATTGATTATACTGAAACATAATATTGGACAGAAATTGATGTATTTCAAAGAAATAAATTTTGGAAAATAAGAAACCCGACCTCTATCACTTCAGAGGACAGCTGCCAACCTCCAGTTGACAGGATGTAGTTAAATACTTGTTAGCAATAATAATTAGCCCAAAAAGTAAAACAAATTTTTTTTAAATGGTAAAAAAATGATAATCTAAATCTTAATTTTGGGGATGATGATCTTAAAGACGCTGTTGCTGTTGGTGATGATGACTTAGATGGTATATAAATACATGATCATTATGACAACTTATCTATTAAACTATGGTCCGATTTTTGTATTTGTAGCATTCTCCAATCAAGAGAAATCCCAAAACATACAATCATGGTTTTTAAATTCTCCAATTCATAAGGTAAATATAGTAGTTTTTAAAAGATGGTTATATTTGTTGTTACAACTTTTAATTGGAGGCTGCTACAAATACAAAAATTGGACCATAGTTCAATAGATGAGTTGTCACATCGCTTATGTACTTGGATACCATCTGGGTCATCATCACCACCAGTAAGAGCGTCCTTCAGATCATCATCCCCAAAATTAAGATTTAGATTATCATTTTTTTACTATATTAAAAAACTTTTTGTTTTACTTTTTGGGCTAATTATTATTGCTAACAAGTATTTAACTACATCCTGTCAACTGGAGGTTGGCAGCTGTCCTCTGTAGTGATAGAGGTCAAATTTCTTTTTTTAAAATTTTCTTTCTTTGAAATACATTAATTTCTACCCAATATTATGTTTCAGTATATTTCAATGCATAAATCCCTTCAAGAATAGCCAATTTAACAGAATCAAACTTTAAAAATGACAGAAAAGTAAAAATAAGTATTTTTTTCTGTTGATTTTATGGTATCTGTGCATATAAAAGGTAACACCCAAATTTGCTGTTTTTTAGTATTTTCATAAATTTTTCTTGAAATATGAAGATATCTTAAAACTGATTGATTGGGCTTGTAAAGGAACCATTTAAGTATCTTTGGTCGAAAAAGGTCTGATTTGTGAGCATTTTTGACCAAGTTATGGCCAAATAATAATAAAACATAAAAAAAGGTAACACATTTTATTGGCACTATAAAGAGCTTCCTATTAAATGGCTGATATGGACCTGTTCTGGTGATCAAAAACAACGGATCCAGTCCCTTCCAAAAACTTTCCTTTGTCCTGCCAGTCTCGCAAATCAATTTTCCTACAATTTAGACAATTTATTGCAAAATTTTAAAAATATCATCTGGAAAATCAGTCAAAAAAAATTTCTACGACATTCAGAAAACTTTATGTTTTGTCTATTTCAGGTTAAGGGAGGGTGGGGGGTTTACAACTCCTTAGAAGATTTTGGGATAAAATATGATAGAGTTTTCTTTTTAAAACTTTTGGAGTCATGATTAAACTTTTTATCTACTCTTTTTACCAGGGAGGGAGGGAATATTGGGCTGTTTATTAAACTAGACTCCAAAGTTTTATGATAACAATAACGTTTTCTTATTCGTTGGCTTAACAACTTTGGTCCCTACTTTTTTACTTTAGTAAGTTAATAATTATAAAACTGGAATATATAGCAAACCATATATTATTACTGTATATTATAATTCAATACGTTTTTTATAGGTTCAAATTTAGGTTTTAGCTTTTATATAGAAGGGATACCATAAAATCAAAAGAAAAATATTTTTTTTTATACTTTTCTCTTATTTTTGAAGTTTGATTCATTCAAAACTTTGATCTGATCTCTTGGGCTTGTAAAGAAACTGTTTCATTACTTTAGGTAAAAAATATAATTTTTGACGGGGTATGGACATTATTCATTCTGCTGCTATGTCATGTGCTCTACATGAATAGTTAGACAAGTGGAAATGCCTTGGCCCATAAACAGGCGCATTTCACTATCATTTCACAGTTATAGACATCTCAGACAAAGGTTGTACAATTATAGGGTTGGATTGTCTGTTGGATGTTACAATTAACCACAGCTAGCTTAAGCCAGGTACAGGTTGACCTGAGCACGCCAAACAAACTAACTAGCAGGGTGTTCTAGAAGGTATTGTGAGTTCATAACCACTCTTACTAAACTCACAATACTTTCCTAGAACACCCCTGCTATTTAGTTTCTTTGGCGGGCTCAGGTCAACCTGTACCTGGCTTAAGCTAGCTGTGTAACCTTTATACTCATGATATCCACTAGTATTGCATCCCATTTCAAGCGGATGATGCCCTTGGGTTCTCAGCTTGATGATCACTTGAAATTGAAGGAGAATCCCACCCTAATTAGGTAATGTGGAACCCAGTAAAAGTGTCTGACTATGACGTCAGAAAAAATTAACAATTAACCAATGAGAGACCGCTATATATTTTACCATGCATTGGTCAATTACAGTGAATACTGGCTTCTCATTGGTTAATTGTTATTTTTTTCTGACGTCATAGTTCGACACTTTTACGAGGTTCGGTAATGTGTAATATATTATTTTATGTACCTGTTAAAGCCATATTTACATTTAAGTTTGTCAACAATATCTTCTCTAACTTCAATTCTTCTATTAGGAGTCAGCATGGGATAGATTATTATCTCTCCTGAAAAAAGATAAGTTTAGGTTTATAATAGTTATTTATCGCATCATATTCAAGACAACTTTCCACCGATATTAAAATAAAAATTATTATATTAAAACCACGGGGCTCACAAAACTGGTATTAAGTTTATGATTTTTTCATTTTAATATTTGTGGAAATTGTCTGTAATGCGGTGCTATTCTTAATTTTTCAGTATGGCTGTGAACCAGTTCTCATACAAAGGATATTAATCGGTTTCAAAGTAACACACTGGAAAAAGTAAAGAATAGTATTTGTTAAAAGATTTAACTTTCAACAAGATGAACAATTTTTTAGCAGCAATCTTTTGAAAATAGATATGGGTCTCTTTGAGAGAGTATAGCTTCTCATAGGTCCTTGAAGGATTTATAACTTTGTTAGGGAAGGGTACACCATTACAAACTAAATTAACACCCCCCCCCCCCCCCCCAACAAAAAAGAATTCTCTTATTTTTAACTAAAAATTAAGGACATAGCCGCTAGTTACATTATAATTTATACCAAACGCCTCTAAAGATTTCATCCTTTGTGGGTTGGAGAGGGGAAAAGACATATGCAAAGAAGGAAACAACCAAATTGCACTAGCAATCACTATATAGGATCATTTCCTTCAGACAAAAAATACTGAGTTTATAGTAATAAAATAGAATAATCAAAAACCTTACAGGGATTGCAGCTATAAAAATTCTGAACTTTTTACCTGAACTATGACAACTTATCCAGTTATTTGGAAATATGGCATCTAAAACAAAGTGAGATTTATAAACTATCATAGCCTTTCTTTCATCTTTGTTAATGATAAAATTAGAAAAATGGGTATAGTCCCATTCGTGACAACGCCTCTTAAGGGGCGTTTTGTCGTATTTTTACAGTAGATTTTCTGCTATTTCTAGCCCCTGCAGGGCCAATTACCATCTATCAAAAGCTGATGTGAAAAATATGAAGAAACGCCCCTTAAGAGGCGTTGCCACGAAAGGGATTCTGCCCGAAAAAAATTGTTAAAATAAACAAAATATACCTGGCTTTTTTGGACTATCCGTATCATCAAATACTTCAGTTTCAATGTCGTTCTTCTACATTACAAAAATAGTTATTTATCGCATAGTATAATAGACTACTTTCCACGGATAGATCAAAACCTTTTTTGTTAATCACGAGGGGCCGCAGGCTCGGACTAACAAAACTGGTACTAATTTTAAGATTTTTATTTTATCATTTGTGGAACATTGTCTATAATACTGGATTTTTGGGAATAGTCCCTTTCGTAACATCGCCCCATAAGGAGCGATTCGTCGTATTTTAAAATTTTATTTTTTAAAATGGCTTTTTATAGGTTATTTTAGGTTAGGTTAGGTTATATTGGGTGGGATGATTGCCCCATAGGGTTTGGTAATTGACCCCGCAGGGGCTAGAAATAGGAGAAAAGCTACTGTGAAAAATACGACGAATCGCCCCATAAGGTGCGATGTTACGAGAGGGACTATACCCGAATTTTTCAGTATGGCTGATAACTGGTTTTAATCCAGCGGATATTAATCAGCTTTAAAGCCATACTGGAGAAGATTTTCAGTAATCTTTATTATCTTATTAGCAAACTAGCGGCTATGCTCCCAATTATCTAGGGGCTCTGTATTCAAAGGGGCTAGAAATATAGTCTAGAACCAACCCGAGACTGGAATATGAATATTCAGTAGACTAAACCCATCACGGGACCAATGTGAAGTCCGTATGTCTGTCCGTCTGAAGCTTAAGATCTCGGTAACCGCTGAACCGAATGGGCTCTACTCTTCAGGGAATATACCTACTGGTCCTGTGGTGGTTTTAAGCTATTTTCTTGGGGGGTGGACACCCCCCCGGCCCCCCCCCCAGAAACAAAAGTTTATTAAAAGATTTAAAAAAAGCCCCTAGGGACTAGGGGCGAAGCCGCTAGTATTATATAAAGTAAGCTCATTTTTGTCTGTGCGAAAAATCTCGCTAACTGCCGAATCAATATGGATTTTTCTTTACAGAGTGTAGCTTCTCATAGGTCTTGGAAAGGTTTATAATAATAAATATTTTTTAGTAAACATCTTAACATGGATTTTTTAAATATAGGTGCCCCTAGAGGCCTTTAGGACCCAGCCGCTAGTTCTTACAAAAGTATGAAGAAAATACCTTCAGGATATCAACCAATGCATTAAATTCTTCTAAGGCTTTGAATTGGGCTTCTTTATTGTTACTAGGATTTCCCTTCTATTAAACAAAATTTTGTCAGAAAAATGAAAATTTTAAAGAGTGAAATGTTTTCCAATAAGTTTATTGATACATTAGAACCGCAAATTAAAGTATTTAACTGTGGTGTCTATTGTCATGTCTTTTTCGACAATGGCAATATTTTGTGTAAGTGCCAACACGCTCTGGGGTGACTTTACCCCCCCCCCCCTTCCCCTCACCAACTTTCAAAATTCCAAAAACTGTATGAATAAATAAATTCATAATTTGGTGGATTTTAGAATTTTTTGGCCGGGGGTAAATACCTCCCACATCTTCAACTCACCCTAACTAATTAATGACACCCTAAATTTGTTATAGGGAGCGTTGGGATCAGGGGTTGGGGATAAAATATAATTTTAAATTCGGAAGAGAAATAACCACTATTAACTCTCACATTCCGCTCCATAAACAGATTAACCTGTAGAGTAGCTTTATTCTAAAATGGATAATTGCCTGAAAATGATTTGTTATAGAAGTCTCTTCATTAAAACCAAAATTCATTGGTTTGATTAAAAATACCGCATTTGCACATTGTTTTGTCATTTTGACTGAAACAAAGACAGTTTTTTTATCTAATAATACAAAGTAGCTTGATGTCTGTCTGTCTGTCCGTCCGTCGTCTGTCCGTTCCTTATAATCTTGATAACCACTGAATCAATCAGATTCTACTCTTCAGGGTATATACCTATTGGTCCTGTGGTGGTTTTAGGCTATTTTTTTTGGGGGGGGGGGACACCCTCAACTTTTTCAAAAAAATGAAAATTCCCCCCCCCCCCCAAAAAAAAAAAAGCTGCTAGTAAATAACATAGTATATACTTAAAACCTTTGGAGAAGGTTAATAATAATGTTGGGCTAGAACTATTATTAGACCTAATCAGACCTATTAATCAGGGATCTAAAGGGATAAGACAATAGTCGATAAATTGATGTACATCCCCAATAATGATACACACAATTATCCTTCATGTAGATTGCTCCTGTTTTGAACCAAAACATTTCCACTACTCTTATAATTCATGTTGCACAGCTGACAAAGCAGCAATAGGTACAACTTTGAAAATAGCAAATCTGTATTCGCATGCACAGCCACCATGTTTCAAATCAGCAAACCTCAACCGCCCGATGAGCCGCAGACACCCTCACACAGGCGGCTTTTTAACAGCCTAGACATAACTGAAGTAGCATTTGATGCTAACTTCCCGAGATAACTTGTAATAAGAATCTGTGTGGTAAGCTGAAGCGTTTCAGCTTACTGTCGCGAGTTCGAATCCCAAACGAGCCCCTAGCCTTAAAGAATTCTACCAATAAAGAATAGCAGTATTTCCTACTACAAAGATATATTTAAAACTCAATACATTTACAATAGGGTTATTACTATATATACAAAAATAGATGATAACAATAGGTTAGGTTGAAGGGGGTGTGGGGAGACAAGGGCGGAGCCCTGCGGCGGTAGGCATTTGTGGGGTAAGCTGCAGTAAAGGGGGAGGTAACCACCTCCCGGTAGAATAGTGCCTGGGGCGCGGGGTTGTAAACTGACCGCGTCCCTCCCCCTCTTAGCCAGTCCAATCTGACCGCTGCCTGTGGGGTCTCAGCGGGCAGGGGTTAATGGTGATAATAGGATTTGCGCTGAAGGCTTGATTTGATAAGCCGCTGCGTAGCAACTCTGTGTAATGCCTGTCCGTATGCTGCCGTATTACCACATCCTCCCCTTCAAGGGCTGCGGGACCACCGGGACGTCAGGCCTTGAACCGTGGGGGACGGCAGCTTCTCCCTGGGGCACAGCGCGGTGTAGGACAGCTCGGGCTACACAGGCCCCTCGGGACACTCGTTGCTCGGTCTGGCTGTGGTTGGATATCAGCATTGTCAGCTCCCGGTTGGTTCCCAGCTGGGGGTTGGCGACGGCCAGGCCCCGGCGTTGGAAGTTAGGCCTTGTCTGCAGGACTATCTCTGTCTTGGCTGGTAGCTGGACACGGAGGCCTAGGCTCACTCTAGAAGCTCCCAGGGGAGGGACAATGCGGGGGGTAGAAGGCGCGTAGAACTCCATAGGGGCGCCCATCTTGTCCAGGTTGCTCGGCCTCTTGGCTCCCACCCGGATGGGGACGGCTGTCATCTGGAGGGGACACATCGCTTCTGCTTCACCCTCTGGGGCCGCGACTTCCATCTCAGTGGCAACTTCTCCTCCTGGGGGCTCGCTGCTGGCAGGTAGGGGCTCCATGTCCGCGTCGGGGTCCCAAACTGCATCCGTGGGTTGTGCTGGGGCCGGCGGCGCCAGCTGTGGCTCGCTGGGTTGGTGCTGCAGGTTCTCCTCCACCGGGTCACGGTCCTGGCAGCTAGGCTGTGGGGCTTCTGTTGCTGCGGCCGCGGGCTGATACACGGGGAACTGTCCTGACCCACTGGATGGCACTGCCGCAGCTCCGGCCGGCAGCTCAGTGGCGTCTTCGTCGCCGTCCAAGTTCATGGATGTACGTTGGAATCTGCTGGGCGGTGACATCTCCCGTGTATTTGCGCAGTCGGCCAACATGCGCGGTGATTTCTGAGATCCTGGCTGTCGGAGAGGCGGGGCTGATGACGTAGTGGACGTCCGTGGCCCGTCTCACTATCTTCCAGGGGCCGGTCCATCTCTTGGTAATCTTGGCTGCTTTACCTGGCACCAGGCGGGGGGCCAGATACCAGACCAGGTCTCCAACCTCGTACTTGGCCGTTCATTCGTAGGCGGCCGCGCTCCTTCGGATGGTCCCTTCTTCTCGCTGCTGGATTGCGTCATACACGGCATGGTATCGCTGCAGGAGAGCCTGGACGTTGGCTGGGACTGACGCATACTCAGTGTCCGGCAGCCGGAGCACCAAGTCCACAGGGAGCTTGGCCTCTCTTCCAAAGTAGGCCAGGAAGGGGGTCACACCTGTGGACCTGCAGGTCTTGGTGTTGTAGGCGAAGGCAATAGCAGGCAAGTGTGGCTCCCAGTTGTTGTCGTCTCTGTCCAGGAACAGCCGCATGCCTGTGTTGAGCGTCCGATGGAACCTCTCAACCTGGTTGGACTACGGGTTGTAGGGCGGTGGATGTGTCAGGCCAATCTCAAGCTTGGAGGCTAGTTCCTTGAATACCTGGCCAGTGAACTCCATCCCATTGTCGGAGTGGATCTTCAAGGGGCATCCGAACGTGGCCAGGTGGCAGTGCAGTAGTGCCTTGGCCACCGTGAGGGTGTGCTTGTTGGGGATGGCGTAGAGGCTGACAAACCGGCTGAACCCATCCTGACAGGTGAGGATGTAGCGGTTCCCGGCTGGCGTCTCTGGTAGGGGCCCCACCAGATCAATGAACAGGACTTGCTGTGGATACCCGTGGGCACGTGTATCCCTAACTTCAGTCTCTCCTTGGTGACCTTCTGTACGCACTCGGGGCAGGTCTGGACCATCAGGCGGACGTCACGGGACATGTTGGGCCACCAGAAGTGCATGGCGACGCGAGCTATAGTGGCGTCCATTCCATGGTGCCCAGCCATGGGGGCTCCATGGGCCAGAAAGAACGCGTCCTGCCGGAGGGCCGAAGGCAGCAGGTACCGTGTTCTCTCCCCTGTCAGGGTCTTGTCAGTGGTGGTGAGGCAGCCATGCTCGTCGAGTCCAAGTGCTGCGAAGCGGCTGGCGTACTGCTGCTCGTCTTGGTCCTTGCCCCGCAGCTCTGCCTTAGTCGGGGGCTTCCCATCAGCCACCCACTGGCAGACACGGAGCAGGAGGGGATCCTGGGTCTGGGCTTCCAAGACTCGTGCTGGATCCAGCCGTACTGTGGAGGGTCTGCCAGCTGCAGGCTCCCCTAGCTGGCAAAGATGGTGGAGATACTCGGCCTGTTCTGCTAATTCTTCGGCGGACGCGGCCGGCATGTTGTCATCCTCCCGGCGGCTGAGGGCATCAGCGTTGGTATTCTGGGTGCCGGGACAATGGCAGACTGTAAAGTCTAGGGCCGCCAGCTCCTCCTGCCAGCGGGCTACCATCCCTGTGGATGCATTCAGTGACTTCATCTGTAGCAAGGCCGAGGAATCAGTGTTTATCTGGAAGCTGCGGTAGGACAAGATCCCGTGGAATTTCCGGATCCCGTACATGATGGCGGCCATCTCTCCCTTCCAGGAAGGGTAGCGGGTCTCGGGGTCGGTCGTCTTGCGCCCCACGGCGGCAATGAGCCTCTCCTTGCCGTCCTGGCACTGGCTGAGAATGGCAGAGATGGCCCGGCTGCTGTAATCCGTGGTGAGCTGGAACACGGCTGGCAGGTCAAACCTGGGTGGCGCTCGGATGGGGGCTTGGCGGAACTTGTCCTTGAGCTGTACCAGCTGGGCTTCCATCTCAGCTGTCCATGTCAGTGACCTGGCCGTTTTCTGCCGATTCATCTTGTAGGTGAGGTCGGCGTACTCCGGGATGAACAGCCGGTAGTAGCCAAAGAACCCCAGGAGCGCCAGCAGGTCCTTGGGGGTGCTGGGGGCTGGCCAGTCGAGGATGCGGTCAATGTAACCCTCTTGCATGGCTATTCCCTCACGGCTGAGGGTGTGGCCCAGATAGTCCACCTTGGCTCGGAACAGCTTGGTCTTGGAGGGCTTGAGGCAGATTCCTCCCCTGCGGTGGGCTTCCAAGACTTCCTGGAGCCTAGCCAGGTGGGCCCAGGTGTCGTTGTGAAAGGACAGGACATCATCCAGGTATGACTGGAGGTTGGCCGTGCCCAATGGGTTCAGCACCCCGGCAATGAACCTGGAGTAGACGGAAGGGGCGGTGGCTAGGCCAAAGGGCATCCTTTTCCACTGGTACAAGCCCCTAGGGGTGGTAAAGGCTGTGCAGGGCCGGCTATCCTTGGACACTCGGATGGTGTAGTACGCAGCCACCGGGTCTAAGGCACTGTAGACGCGGTGTCCCCCGGCTCGTTCTACCAGCTGCTGGATCTTGGGCAGGGGGTAGCTGTCTAGCTCAAGGCACTTGTTGAGGGCCCGGTAGTCGACCGCCCAACGGGTGCTCCCGTCCTTCTTCTTGATGGGCACCAGGGGGCTGCTCCAGGCCGAGTCCGAGGGCTCTATGACTCCTTCCTTCAGCCAGGTATCCAGCTGGCTTTCCAACTCAGCCTCCTGCCGTGGGTTCAAATCAAAAATTTCTGGCGGATCGGCTGGGTCCCTGGCTTGAGGCGCAGCTGTAGCTCTACAATGTCGGTACAGCCCGGGATAGAGTTGGAGAAAACGTCCCTGTACTCCGACAGCAGAGTCCAGACCTCCTTCTTGAGCAGGGGGTCCTTGCGCAGAAACTCGTTCTCCTCCATCTCAAGATCCTCCCACAGCTGCTGCATATCTGGGGGTTCAGCAGGCTCTTGGAAGGAATGAAGGCTAGGGGGAGGCTCGTCTGAGACCTCCAGAATGTCGGGCTTTACAAGCTCCCCAGCCACGGGGAGGCCGGCGTTCAGCAGGAGAGGCATCTCTCCCTCATTGACCACCAGTACTCGGAACACGTTGGCGGAGCCAGGCCGGTGTGCATACAGGCCTTCTGGGATGACAAGATACTCCCCAAACCTTTGTTCCGGAGCAGACAGCTGGATGGCATCCTTGGTGCGGTGTCCCACTAGCTCAACAGGGACAGCCATGATGCTGTGCCCAGGCAAGGCCACCCGCTTGGCCGTGCGGAGTTGGGGTGGTTGGCCATTTGCTGGGGTGACAGCATTTAGCTTGTAAGTAGTGGCTGGCACGGGGCCAGCTTTGGCTCCGGGGGCAACCGGCCGCGACTTGACGGGCTCGGCGCCGGGAGTGGCTGAGGCATCGGAGCCATTCGTGGCTCCGGGGGCGTCCGGCCACGACTTGATGGGCTCGGCGCTGGGAGAGGCCGGGTTATCAGGGCCAGCCTTGGCTCCGGGGGCGTCCGGCCACGACTTGACGGGCACGGCGCCAGGAGAGGCTGAATCCCGGGGGTCGGGAACGGCTCCGAGTGCATCAGGCCACGACTTGACGGGCCTGGTCTCGGACTTAGCTAACCGCGGCTTAGCGGGTTGGATCGCTGGGGGCCCCAGGTAGAGGGGGCCAGGTGGGCACGGCTGGCCGTTGATGAAGGTATCAGCGGAGAAGATGGGTTCCGGAGGGCTGGAAATCTCGGGGAACGTCGTTGGCAGGTTCTCCAGAGGCACCCGGGGCACTGGGGGCACTCCCATGGCTAGCAGGTTGGTCCCCCTGTGGGCGTTCAGCGCGTTATCCACCCAGTGTGTCCCTCGCTCAACTACGCGCGGCTGCTCTGGCAGAGGGCCTGGCAGGGGCCCCTCATAACTCAACTCTCTCTCAGCGGTCTCCCGGTCAACAGGGACGCCGCGGAGGGGGATAAACTCCCCACGCACCCACAGACAGGGGGGCTGCATGTCGAAACAGAGCCTAGTCCCAAACTCCTTGAGGAAGTACCCCCCTAAGTTCAGTGGATGCGAGAGATTCTGTACCACGGTCACGTGGTACAGATGGAGTATAAGAGTGTGTGAGACTGCCATATATAATTCATATAACTTTCCAATTACCTGAAGGGGCTGCCCTTCCTCATTAGCGGTCAGGATCTGGGTGTTGTCTGGAATCAACATCCTCTGCACGCCCATTGCATGCATGAGAGCCTCGGAAATAACAGCGGACCCTGGTACACGGTTGCCAGAATCTACCATGGCATCAACCTGTACGTGCTGGGCAGGGTCATGAGTGGGGAACCTCACCCTGATATGGCAGGGGAAGTGGAGGTCCTGTCCCTGGGACAAGGGGGCCTCCCGTTCTGCCGGTGTCGGGCGGAACTTCGGCGGCGGCCGGGCCGCAGCTATGGTGCTCTCGCCTACCATAGTGGGTGCAAACCTTTGGTGATGGTTTACACTTGAGCTTCGAATCACTAGAGCTTATCAAATCACTGGGTCAACAATTTTTTTATATTTTATCACTTGGTTGACATTTATAAACACTTATGTGTAGTTATCACTAGGAGCTCTAAGGGTGATTCTGGAAGCGGTGGCAGCAGGGAATGTCCGTCCTGCAAGCGCCGGTGGATTGTGTCTGGAGTGGTGGCGGCAGGGAATGTCCCGTCCTGCAGCGCCGCGGGTTCGAATCCAGAGAGATGGCGGCAGGGAATGGCCCGTCCTGCAGCGCCGTGGGTTCGAATCCTGAGAGGTGACGGCAGGGCTTGAATTCTGCTATCCGTCGCAGTGGTAGGCCTTACTTGTGTGCTGAAGCTTCGCAGCCACACATCGCCTTCTCAGGGAGACCAGCTACGCAGCTGTCCGTCTCGTAGGTTTGGCCTGGGTGTCTTGGGGCTTGTCCCAGCTACACGTGCCAAGTTAGACTCAGTTCTGTAGCCGTCTGAGCTAAATTATCCGATTACCATGGCTGCGCACCTAGCGCCGCTCCCACACGGTACGGAAAACGCCGTCAACTGGCGTTTTTAGCAGGCTAAATCTGCTTGCCGTAGGCCAGAGGCCCACATAATGCGTTCAAAATGATGGAAAATCGACCTAAAAAGGCCGTCTCGCGGGTCAGTTGGCTTCTTAGTTGGCAGCTGACTGTCCCCTTACTTGCAAAAGGGTCCAATCAGAGGTAGAATTGGCTAGTTTTAGCAGGGCTCGATTGAAACACGCTGACACCAAGATGTGGTAAGCTGAAGCGTTTCAGCTTACTGTCGCGAGTTCGAATCCCAAACGAGCCCCTAGCCTTAAAGAATTCTACCAATAAAGAATAGCAGTATTTCCTACTACAAAGATATATTTAAAACTCAATACATTTACAATAGGGTTATTACTATATATACAAAAATAGATGATAACAATAGGTTAGGTTGAAGGGGGTGTGGGGAGACAAGGGCGGAGCCCTACGGCGGTAGGCATTTGTGGGGTAAGCTGCAGTAAAGGGGGAGGTAACCACCTCCCGGTAGAATAGTGCCTGGGGCGCGGGGTTGTAAACTGACCGCGTCCCTCCCCCTCTTAGCCAGTCCAATCTGACCGCTGCCTGTGGGGTCTCAGCGGGCAGGGGTTAATGGTGATAATAGGATTTGCGCTGAAGGCTTGATTTGATAAGCCGCTGCGTAGCAACTCTGTGTAATGCCTGTCCGTATGCTGCCGTATTACCACATCTGCCCACCCTAAGCCGCAACTACCCTCTACTCTATATGTGTCAGTCACTCTGAACCTTGCCGCTGCAACCCTCAGCCGATGCCAACCCCAACCTTACCTCAATCTGGGCCAACCTTAGACACCAATCAGTCGCAGCCATCCGAAGCGTCATCCGCAAGCTTGTATTAAGCTATAGCTCCCGCTGCAGACCCCTGATATTTTTCTTCACCATAATAATTTGAGCAGACTCTTTTGGTTTACATGTAAAAAATGAAACGTTCCCAATTTGCTTTTTGCTGATATGCATAATCGATCTCCTTGTTGAACCTAGTAATAGTGTCTAACTTTTTATCTTTGTGACGTAACAAAAATCCATCTCTTTTTTAGGGGTTTCCTTTCCCACCTCCCCTAGCGTCCTTCGATTTTTGTTACGTCACAAAGATAAAAAGTTAGACACTATTACTAGGTTCTCCTTGTTAAATAAACTATTAGATGATAATTTTATATAGCAGCAGAGAGATATATTATATAATACATACCCTGATAAAAAAATTAACGAATTGAATTTCCGAAATATAAATTGACACTAAAAATCAAGTAACAAAACTAAGAAAAAAGTTCTGATTGTATTAAATCTGCCAACACTGAAAAACATGTTTTTAATGAATAAATATATATATATTATATACAATATAGAAGAATTAAATTAGGTACATATGTTAACTGAATTAATAAAATCAAATTTGATAAAGAATTCTTATTTGCATAGTAAACTGCAATTTAAACAAGGATGACAACATCCATAAAAGCGAAACTTTGAAACGGTATGACAGACGAACATTAACTCTTGTAGAGTGTCAGAACTATTATACATAATATAAATATATAAGTTTTGACAAAATTATACGTAAATTTTTTGCAAAACTTCTTAAATACAGAATTCTGTTTAAGGACATACTGACATTTTGTGGACTATATTATAGAGATGATCCGATTATAATATTGTACCATATTGCAATAAGAATCAGAACTCTAAAAGTCAATCAGATGATGATTATATCATATGAAAAATTGTTGTTAAAAAAGTTAAAAAATCACATGTTTAAATCGACGTACGGACGGTAACGATTATAGAGTTCCTACGCTTTATAAATCGTACCTAACAACTACAGGAATCATCAAGCAAAGTTTGAAATCGATAGGACAATTCTAACATGCCTAAAATAGCTCTGTTCTATCAGAAAAGTATTCTTGTGTAATATTCTCAAATGTTTGGTCAACAAAAAGTGTAATTAATAGAATACTTTTTTTAAATTTCTTATTTTTTTTATTTTAAAAGCGAAGCTTTTCTATACTTGCAGTATCGGACCATCCGTGACGGTTAGTTTTTTAAATAACTAGCGGCTACGCCCCTAGCCTCTAGAGGCTTTGCCCCAAGAGATGATAAAAAAAGTTAAGGTGAAATTCGTAAAAAAAATAAGAAGGACCAAGGAAATCTCCTGCAAAAAAAGGACCTATGATATCTCCTACAAAAAAAATAAAAATAAAAAAATTGGAAGGTGTTTTTTTTAGTTTTTTTGGGGGGGTTGGGGATGTCCTAACCCCCCAGGAAAATAGCTTAAAACCATCACAGGACCAGTAGGTATAATCCCTGAAAAGTAGAGCCCAATCGGTTCAGCGGTTACTGAGATCTCAAGCTTCAGACGGACAGACAGACAGACAGACAGACGGACAGACAGACATCGTTCTACTTTGTATTATAGACTAGCGGCTTCGCCCCTAGCCTCTAGGGGCTTTGCCCCAAGAGATTTGATCAACCTAATTTTTTGTATTTTAGATTTAAAAAGAAAAAGTAAAAAAAAAATTTTTTTTTTTTTGGGGGGGGGGGGTATTTTTCATTTTTTGGGGGGGTTGGGGGTGTCCCACCCCCCAAGAAAATAGCTTAAAACCATCACAGGACCAGGAGGTATATTCCCTGAAGAGTAGAGCCCAATCAGTTCAGTGGTTACTGAGATCTTAAGCTTCAGACGGACAGACAGACGGACAGACGGACAGACAGACAGACAGACGGACAGACATCGTTCTACTTTGTATTATAGATAGAACTGCCCTATCAATTTCAAATTTTGCATGATGATTCCTATAACAGTTACGTACGATTTAGAAAGCGTATAACTCTATAATTGTTTTCTAAATGTACGTTCATGATCAATGATGATTCCTATAACAGTTACGTACGATTTAGAAAGCGTATATACTCTATAATTGTTTTCTAAATGTACCTTCATGATCAATGATTATTTTAATTTTTTTAACAATTTTTTTATGTTATATAATTATAATTCAATATATTAAGGAATTTGGAATACTGATTCCTATGACAACAAAGTGCAATATCATAAGCGAAACATCTATTACCGTTACAGTGCTTCGCTTAAATGGATGTTGTCATCCTTATCTTTAATTTTTAATCTTATTCCAGAAAATTAATCTTGTTTAAAATGTCGTCTTTGTTTTAATTTATTTGTCGTCGTTGTAGCAATAAAATCTCAATGTCTAACAGAGCAAACAACATTTTAATTTGACAAAGTTATTTTATTTTTATAAAAATTCTAAATCCACTTTGAATAATATTTTAAGTTTTATTGTTTAATTTAACGAAATAAACATTTCCATACATTTAAAAATAATAATATCTTATAAAAAGTTGTAAGCTCTATAAACAAGTTTCTTTTGGCTCTTATTTGGCCGCACCAAACCTTAGATTACAAATCGATGCATCCCTGTAAGAAGACCCTCGCCCTTATTCCAAACCTAAAACAAGATTATTTCGGTTTATTAATCATTTTTAGTGTTGATTTCTCATTTATTTATGCATATTAGATTATTATATTGAATTATTATTTAAAAATTAGCCGTTTTTTATACTTAAATGTGCTTAAATTTTAAAAATGTGTGTTTGTGTTGTAAAAGAAAAAGTGGTTGGTTATTGATCAAGGTGCCGGTTTTGTTAATTTAATGCTAAAGTTATTTTTTTTGGATTTTAAATAGAATAGTAATTTATGAAAGTAAAAATTATTCGTGTTATTGTTAAAGTTTCTGTCGGGTAGAATGTTATCAAATTCAAGCCGGAATCTGAACTGTGTATAATGTCGATCATACCGAGAGAGATAATTTATAGCACTTAGTGTTAATACTCATGCACGTTACATTGTGATTGATAGTAAGAGAATGACAGTCTTGACATATAAATACAGCGTATTTCATTTAGTATCTCTGGACAAAGGTGTTCGCGCAAGCTAATGGCTGGTTGTCTATTTTGGGTTCAACTCATGGCCGGGGTTTTTTTTTGCACAGAATAGTAAACATTGACCAATAGTAGTTATTTCGGCTTTTGGACCTGACGTTACTGTGTCAAATTATCCGCTTTTGCTAATCTCTTAAAGTGTTAATGTCATAAATTTAAAACGTACAAGCGGCTAGCGCTGTGCCCCAAAAGCGTCTACAGGCCTAGCTTGTACTTATTGTGAATGAAGTACCTGAAAATTAGATCAAAATTAAACGGAAACTTGATCTAAAACTGAAAAGCCAGAAACATCCTAGGACTTAAAATAGGAAACTCAATCGATTCTGAAGTTATCGAGACAAGAAAAACCTTACTACTTTATTTGATAAGATTGTAATAATTTCAGAAATATGTTATAGCAAAAATAAACAAAAAAATGGAGGAATCAGAGAAAGTAGACATCACATTATGTATGAAAATTATAGACTAGTAAGTATTTTCATTATTCTATTTAAAGATTAAAATGTAATGTTATTCTATTCTAATATAAAGTAAAAGGAATTTTGTAATTTCGTCTTTTGCGAAGGATATCGCCAACTCATATGGTTCTTTCCTGTAAAATGAAGCTTTAAAGAATTTAATGAAATGGATAAACTTAAATTTTACTAGTATCAAAGATTTCAAATTACGTTCTATCATTCGGTGGCTTAAAACTTTGGACTTTTTTATCTTGATTGGTCGGTACCTTTTCAATTTTGAAGTCCAAACTTTTTTAATAACGATATTAATGTACAGATAGGGAAATTTTGTTTTATCATAATAAAGTGACATTATTTATTCTTGATTAATTACTACAATACAATTTTATAATTTTCAGTTTTGCGAATCCTCATTTGGATGCTGAGAAAAGAGAATCGCTGGTTAAAGAGCTCAAAGTTAACGCCAAGTAAGTTTTTTTTACTTAATGTTTTATTTATACCTAGATTAAGTTATAAAGTTGTTTATTTTTACAAACAAATTTTCTAATCAGCAGAGCAAATACATAACCATATATGGGAGTCAACTAACGTGCTTTTTTTCTTCCGTTTCCTTTGCTGTTCCAATTTTTGCATTTAAGAACATAGTTTCTAAGATGTCTTTATTTAGATATGAGGAGCTACAAACCATGGTTGAAGCGGCAAGGGCCAATATTTTTGGCATCAGAGATTCATTCAGAGAAAAGGTAAATTGAAGAATTTGCTCATCGCAAATAAGAGAATAATATTTGAGACGGAAACTTTAAAAAATGAATATTTGTCTTTGCATACATAAGGGATGGTCAAAAGTTTTGCGCAAATATCAGTCAATTATTACGGACTGTCGGACTGAAGCATAATATGTTATAGAATAGATACTGTATTAAAAAGAATACTTTATCAAGTTTTGAAAGTTAACATATGAAAAAAAAAACTAGTTGACTTCATACCATAATCTTTGTTAGTAATGTTCTACTTAAATTAAATCTTTGTTTAGGCGCAAGAAATCAATGGAGAATCCCAAACTGTTCAGGATATACAGCTTTACCTGGCGGCCCTACGCAGACTTATTGATCCTGCTATTGGGTAAGATGATATATATTTTTCTATGTCCTTACACTGTTGTCCGTGGAAACGAAAATAATCCTAACTTATGATTAATTTCTTCAATGCAGCGCTTTCACGGATATTTAGCTTTGGAATATTTTTTTCTCTAGCGGCAAAAATTATCTAATACATTATGTCTGTACAAGCGACTGTGCCCTTAACATTTAGGAGCTCAGCATTCAAGGGAGGAAGGGGCAAGGTTAATTAATAGCCTAAAACCATTACTAGACATTTGTGAAGCTTTCTATAGTAAGAACCAGCGTTTCGGAGCCGTTTAATTTTGATGCGGCTCCGGCTCCTACCTTAAAATTAATATATCAATTTTTTTTCATTATTGAACTTGATAAAATAAAATAAATAATATAAAATATTTTGCTTTTATTTGGTTAAAGCTATATAAAAGTAGAAGGATGTGTGTCTATTTGTTAAGTAATAATAGTTTTTCAGTTTATTATATGTAAATAGACCGTTGCCAAATTATAATATTACTTTAAAAAATCATTTTTAGCTAATCTGGAGCCGGAGCCGTTTTTAACGAAAAATACGGCTCCGGCTCCACCAAAAATGTTGTTGCTCCGGCTCCGAAACGCTGATAAGAACTCTAGTTCAGTTATTATCAAAATGTAAAAGGAGAAACAAAAAATCCTTACTACTTTGTACACTAGAAAGAGATTCTTCTTTAAAAGTTTATGAAATATTTAATGTTCTTTTAGTTTTATTTCTAGCTTTTTTTTATATTACAGATGTTGTTCTTGTTGCATAAGATTTTAATAGCATTTTATTTTCAAAGATTTTTGTTTTGTTTTTCGTGGATTTTATTGCTCTTATTTTTCTCAAACTAAAATTATTCTTCGGAACTTATCCTTATAATTCATCAAAGTCTTCTATTTTTATATAGAAATGAGCAATTAATATTATTTTACGCAACTTTTACTTGACCTTTGTATCGATCTACCTTTCATAGTTACATTAATAAAGGTTTAGTTTTTGAAACTTAAAACGTAATAGATATTAATCCCTGGATAAAAGTATAAATGATAAATAAACCATCCACAAATTCATTTTTGAAAAATAAAATTTGTAAGAATTTGAGTTTATTTGATTTAACCAACATTTTCCCTTCCATAGTTCATATTAATATGAATGTTGTAAAAAAGCGGGTCTTTACTTGAAAGTTAGAACAGTTTTTGTTATTCTCAAATATTACCTCTTTTTCATGAGTCCCTGCAAATAACAAAATAAACAAAAAAAATAACTATACAATGCAGGGTGTCGGAGCCGTTTAATTTTGATGCGGCTCCAGCTCCGGCTCCAGCTCCGGCTTCGGCTCCTACCTTAAAATTAAAGTTTTGTTCATTATTAAAGAGGGAGGTCATTTTCTAGTAAATCCCGTAAAGGTGTGTGTTATAAGGCCTAAAAATAGTAGTAGAACGATAAGGTGCTCTATATATTTGTATTCCCTATTGAATAGAACAATAGGGAAGAAATTTTTTTTTTTTTTTTTGATAACCTTTCCTGGAATATCTTTAAAAAATAAGAAATTTCTATCAAACGCTTTGTTTGGCTCAAACTGACACAAATAAAAAAAAATATAATTATAATAAATCAACCTGTAAAGACTGACTTCTTCCTTTGTTTAATGGTATAGATTGTTCTTAACCTTTACCTTGTACCTATAGAAAACATTATTATTATAATTATATTTTTTTTAAATTTTTGTCAGTTTGAGCCAAACAAAGCGTTTGATAGAAATTTCGTATTTTTTAAAGATATTCCAGGAAAGGTTATCAAAAAAAAAAAAAAATTTCTTCCCTATTGTTCTATTCAATAGGGAATACAAATATATAGAGCACCTTATCGTTCTACTACTATTTTTAGGCCTTATAACACACACCTTTACGGGATTTACTAGAAAATGACCTCCCTCTTTGATAAAATAAAATAAATAATATAAAATATTTTGCTTTTATTTGATTAAAGCTATATAAAAGTAGAAGGATGTGTGTCTATTTGTTAGTTTTTCAGTTTATTATATGTAAATAGACCGTTGCCAAATTATAATATTACTTTAAAAAATCATTTTTAGCTACTCTGGAGCCGGAGCCGTTTTTAACGAAAAATACGGCTCCGGATCCGGCTCCCGCTCCACCAAAAATGTTGCTGCTTCCGGCTCCGAAACACTGATACAATGATTGAAAATGAAAAACATTTCTGTAATTTCTTTAATTTAAATTCAACCAACCTGTTTTAAAGACGTCGCATTGTAAGACCCTAATCTTAGAAATGCTATTCTTTAAAAACAGTTACCATTTGATTTGATAGGGAGGGTGGTGGAGTTCTGACACATTTGCGTAAACGGTGATTATAGGCTTTATCTTTGGACTGAGAGGATATAGGTTATTAGGGATAAAATCATTCTCATATAAAATTTTTTCCTAAGTTTAAAATTTTTTGGATAGGCCTCTAGGCTCAGGAGCTGCAGGCCTCCAGGTGGTCTCTCCAAAAAAATCTTAAAACTTTGAAAACTTTATCATATAAGAATTTTTTTATACCTAATAACCTATCCTCTCATTACAAAGATAATGTCCATAATCACCGTTTACGCAAATGTGTCGAAATTTCCCCCCCCCACCCCACCCCTTGTTATTTTGGTTTGTGTACTTTGTATGAAATAGAAAGTAGAGCAAATTGGGCTTGACGGCTGAACTCGAAACTTTCCAATAATTGTAAACAAAACTTTTGGATTTGCAATTCATACTTTATTTCTGTTGAAACTACTGGTAGCAAAGCATACTCTACACATTCTTACGGTCTCTAACTTTTTGTTAGCGATTATACTCTAATGGCGGCTGCGCCTCTGGCAGTAAGGGGCTTAGTATTTATGGGGAAGGGGGGATTTTCCCACAACTATCCCTGGACCCGCATGAAGCTTTTCTAAGAAAAAACCCTTATTATCTACTTTAAATAATAGAATAAAATATTTTTGTTGGATTTTGAAATGATATTCCCCTTTCTTTCGACGAAGGTTTTTTATAGCGCTTTTCAAAAAAGCCTTTAAATTCTGCTAATGAAAAAAACTTATATTTCTCTTATAAATATCTTTTTGGATAATAGATGATTTTGTTTTGAACTTTTGGTATTGCATTGTATTTATTGTTTGCATTTTATTTTCCTGCTATTTTTACATTATTTCTGACGTCACCTATAATTTCGTCATTTTTCAGTTAATCCAATTATCTTCTATTATCTTTTTTGGTGTTGAAATTTTAATCTTTGAGACTAATAGAAAAGTTTGATCAATAGTCACTTGATAATATACATCATAAGACGAACATAGAATGTTTTCTGAAACTGATGCTTTCGTCGAATGCCTTATTATTTGGGAGGGAAGGGATATTGGACTGTAAATTGTACTGCAAACATTATCATTTATCATTTGTAAAAGCTATTTGTACTTCTCATAAATCCAGATTATTATTGCAAACAATCTGTGTCCAAATTTTTTCACCACCGATTTTTAAGGGAGTAACTTTTATTACCTTAATCGTCCATTGTTTTTTTGCCTCCTAGATTTTTCCAGCAAGGAAGTGGAAAAACTGGAAAAATAGTTACAGAACTCTTTATTTTATTCATATTATCCCTCCTTCCACACATTCTTTAAGTTTTTTTTTACACCAAGGAGGGTAGAAAAATGGAAAAAAATGTTTTCAATTCTCTTAATTTTTACATATTCCCCCTAAACCACATATTTTTTCTCTCCCCCCCCCCCCCCCCCCCCCACTATAGCAGGGTCAACGATGCGGAATATACACCCCAGCCATTATCATTTATCGTGACTAACATATTTGGACTATTACTTTGTAACTTTATATTTTAGGGATCATGAAGTTAAACCCAATATGAAGATTCTTTTTGAAGGTAAGAAAAAGGGGATTTTACCCTCTCTCAAAATAGTCATAAAAACAACACTCAGATAGACATCCTGTTACTTTACTATATTGGGATTAATTTGAAGTAATACATACCTGCCTAAATAAACATTCTTAAAATAAATCAATTTGTTTATCTTATCAAACAAGGATAAATATTTTGAGTCTAAATAAAAAAAAAAAAAATTTATTTTATTTTTGGATGTATGATTAAGATTTTTATTTTGAACAAACACTTTAGGTTCTTTTTTTCTGAATGATGAACGACTGACGGATAAATTATAGAGTTGCTGCGCTAGTTTAAAGGTCGCTTTGATAAGAAATTCCTTAACTCTTCTTTATATTTACGATATAAATAGTTTGTTAGGTTCAAAACGAACAATTTTAAATACAAGAAAAATTTTGTGTAGTTTGAATCAAATCTGGAGAAAGAACCAAAACTACAACCTTTTAATATTGATTCTGGGAATGCACAATGCAGCAAATGTACGTTTTTTTGGACATTTTAACTAAGTTTACTAAAACCTTTATAAATCGACCAATTCTTAATGTATATTGCAACTTAATATCAATTTAGAATCGACATTGAAGTGAGAACAGAATACAGTCTTTCTTTTTTAATTATTAATATCCCTTAAGTACTTTTTTTAACGTCAAAACTTAACCTCAAAATATTAGAAATTTTTCTCCAATATTTTATTCTTCAAACAGATATTGATTATGACTTCATTCAAAACTATAGGTTAATAGTTCGCTTAAAGTTTGTTTTGCATGTACAAAAGTTGGTAATTTACTACGAGATTGTCTTTGTTTGTTAACGGATTTTGAAATTTTAACATGAAAATGACGTATTAGCAAATAGGCTGTTAGGTTATTGTTAATGCTGTGCTACCTAACGACATAATTGTTAGGTAGATAATATCCAATATATATTCTAATATAACAATGTGTCAAGGTTCTTTTAAGATCATACCAAGTTTCAATATGCGTACGCATCTTAATATTAGATTAGATACCTTATATAAATACTAGCGGATTCGCCCCTAGCCTCTAGGGGCTTTGCCCCAAGAGGTTTGATCAAACCAATTTTTTCGTATTTTAGATTTAAAAGAAAAATTTAAAAGAAAAATTTTAAAAAAAATTTCTTTTGGGGGGGGGGGGAGTAGTCGACCCCACTATTTTAGTTTTAGAAAGAAATTTTTTTTATATTTTTTTTTTTTTTTGGGGGGGGGGGTATTTTATATTTTGGGGGGCTTTGGGTTGTCTCACCCCCCAAGAAAATAGTTATAAACCTTCCCGGGACCTATGAGAAGCTACCCTGAAAAGTAGAACCCGATCGGTTCAGCAGTTAGCGAGATCCTTCGCTACAAACAAACAAACAGACAAACAAACAGACAGTCATCGTTCTACTTTGTATATATAACAAGCGGCTTCGCCCCTAGCCTCTAGGGGCTTTGCCCCAAGAGGTTTGATCAAACCAATTTTTCGTAATTTAGATTTACAAAATAAACCTAAAAAAAAAATTTTTCTTTGGGGGTAGTCGACCCCACTATTTTATTTTTAGTTTTAAAAAGAAAAAAAAAATTTT
The DNA here is from genome assembly GCF_053477335.1 of Acartia tonsa. NCBI lineage: Eukaryota > Metazoa > Arthropoda > Copepoda > Calanoida > Acartiidae > Acartia > Acartia tonsa. The sequence continues at coordinate 8,679,092 of NC_137264.1, forward strand.
TTTTGGGGGGGGGTATTTTTAATTTTTTGGGGGGATGGGGGTGTCCCACCCCCCAAGAAAATAGTTATAAACCTTCCCGGGATCTATGAGAAGCTACCTTGTAAAGGAGAACCCGATAGGTTCAGCGGTTAGCGAGACCTTCGCTACAAACAAACAGACACACAGACAAACAAACAGACACACAGACAAACAAACAAACAAACAGACAGACATCGTTCTACTTTGTATTATAGATTAAATTAGCAAAAAATCTTGGCCTTTTTTTTTTATTCTTTAAAAGTATTTTGCAAAAATATACGATAAATATTGAACTAGAATAGGTAATGAACGTAAATTTATATAAAAAAGATTCAACTAGTTCATCCTCAGCAGACTTATCTTTATTAGACTTGAATTGTAAAAAAGTATGGTAGACAAAAGAAACTTGACACATTTTGTTTTGAATTAAAATAATATTTAATATATATTTAATTGGGCCCTAGATTTTCTTTTTTCTTGTATAAATCATTATCTCCCTCGCCCTCCACAAAACTTGTTTAAAATCATGATATGAACAATATGTTCATTCCCTTCAAAGTAGAAAATATTTAATTTAGCAGTTACCGAGATCTTAATTTTTAGTAGAAAGACAGACAATGTTTAAAATATTGTATAGGTTTATTTTTAAAAATGATTTAATATAAGTAACTTTCCGTTAATTGTATTGTTTTTCTAAATATAATAAATTTAACAAGTTGTCAACTGCTATGCAAAAGTCAAATAGTTAATACTTTTACAAGTAGTAGGACCTCTAAAAGATCGAATATTTCTCGTAAGAAGCCTTCAGGGCATCATTGGGATACTTTTTTTTGTCATTACTATAATCAAATAAAGTTAAAAATGTACGTGTGAAGTGTGCCCTCGCGGCTTTTTTTGAAATATTACGCAATCAATATGAAAATATCTAAGTAAAGACGAAGGAAAAATAGTAATTATTTTTTTTTTAAATGTCTGTAATACAACTTATATAAAAGAAATAAATATTTTTAAAATTTTTTTTATTTGATATATGTATTGGCATAAATGATTTTCAACATAAAAAGTAATAGGAGATAAACTTGCATGGAAAAAAATTGCTTGTGTGATGTGACGTCAAAAACTTTAATTTCGATAATTTTATGATATTTTTGGTTTGGGTGGCCTACTTTGAAGGGCTGGTACTCAGTCAATTTTAATAATTTAAATGAAATTTCAACTCCTAGCTTCATCAATATACTCATATTATACAAATATTATGTTTAAAGCTAAAGATTTAAAAGTTCGAAAATTTAAAATGTCCAACTTTGCTGCATTGTGGAATGTTTAAGGCTATTTTAAGTTGGATATGCAAACAAAAAATATATCTTTTTAGGTGATCTGACTCCTGACCAAAAACATCAAGCCCAGATTATATTAAATTGCAAGGTAAAATCCAGATTATACCAACACCGAAATTAACTTGGGAAAAAAATCACGAAACCTACCCGTGATTTTCAGCTGTAGGGCAACACTTATTATCTGCCCCCCCCCCCCCCCACCAAATATTATTTAGATTTATTTCTTTTGTTGGCTCTAGCTTATTCCTGGGTAAAATGGCAATGTCAATACAGGGGTGTGTATGTTCAAACCAGTTCAATTCCCATCTTTTAAGGCATACACCTCTTGTAAAGTTGCTGAAACTCCAAATATGTCCTAGTGTAAACTTCAAGGAATAGAAAAAGAGAGGGGTAGGTTTCTGGTAGAATCTGTAAAGGTGTGTGTTTTAAGGCTTAAAAATAGTAGTAGAACGATAATATTCACTAAATATGTGTATTTCTTACCTATTGAAAAGAACTATAGACAAAATTTTTTTTTAAAGTTAACATAAAATTTTATCGTTGTACTTCTGTTTTTTACTTATAACATATAACCTTTACGGATTTTACCAGAAACCTACCCCCCTCTTTATTATCACCATTTGCCATACTTTATTTTTATGTTTCTATAGGTAGTTATTTACTTTTTAAAATTTTTTTTTTATTTTCTATTAGCGCAGCTACTATTAGTTAGAGAATGTCATTGTCCAGTCCATACGTTAAGCAGTTGCCTAATCTTACATGATTACAGTCTTGATTACTAGGCATTAAGCTCTAATATTGTTGTTGTGCTTGTTACTTAAAAAGATTTATTTTTCAGGATTCCTTGCAGCGGGATACCATGATTGACGACTTCAAGAAATCCTTCCAGCCCAAGCCAAAACCTAAGAAAGTGGTAAAGGTAATAAAGTATGTAATATGTATACAATACATAGCCTATTGCCCAATTCTGAAACTCCTAATATTGCAGTATACAACTTATTTCTGCTCTCTAACCTATAGCGTGACAAGCTTTATTTTCTGTCAGGGGTGTATATTCTGCATAAGATTATTTTTTTTTGTTTTTTCCCTCTTGTTTTTTCATTACCTAAGGAGTTCAGTGGTGAAAAATTGAAAAATATTTAAAGAACTTTTTATTTTCATCCCACATATTTTCTTTTACCAAGGAGGGGAGAAATTGGAAAAAATTGTTTTCAGTTCTCTTAATTTTTACATGTTTTCCCAACCACATGTTTTTATTTATTCTCCCCCCCCACTTTAGCAGGGTCAATTGTGCAGAATATACACCCTTGTTTCTGTAGAAAAGGCTAAAAAAGTAAGTTACTTTTAATTTTTTTAAATTTGATGTTAATGTAAGTCGGACGAAAATACCTCATTGCTTTAATTTGTTTGGGAGTTGCATTTAAAATTATAAATTGTAAAAATGTAAAATAAAATTGTCGCTAGTTAGTTGAGTGCTACCCAATAAGAATGAGGGGGGTCAATTATCGTTTGAGCTATGATAATTTAACTCTTGACCCCTAACCAGGGGCGTCCAAGCTTTTTTTTGGGGGGGGGTAAAATTTTTTAAATTGGGTAATTCGATTTTGGGGGGGGTAAAATGGCGGCAAATTTTTTTTACCCCCCCCAAAATTTTTACCCCGGGGGTAAAATTTGCTTGGGGGGGGGGTAATTACCCCCCCTGAAATCTGTTGGCAGGGGTAAATTTAGTTTACCCCCCCCCAAAAAAAAATTTACCCCCGGGGTAAAATTTTTGGGGGGGGTAATTTAAAATTTATTAAATATATAGTATTAAAAATGCGCGCGAAGCGCGCAAAATTTTTTTTATTAGAGAATTTTTATTTTGGGGGGGGTATTTACCCCCACAAAATTGTTTGGGGGGGGGGTAAATACCCCCGCCTAAATGGTTGGGGGTGCCTACGGCACCCCCTGGGTAGGGGTAAATTTTAAATGGGGAGGGTAAAATGAAAAAATTTTGGGGGTGCCTACGGCACCCCCAAAATCATTTGGGGGGGGGGTAATCGCCCCATTACCCCCCCCCCCCCTTGGACGTCTATGCACCTAACCCTCTCTATTCTTTAACTTTCTTACTTGTGTAGGTTGTGAAGCAGACAGCTGCTACAGATGGCGGTGGTGCTGGTGGGGAGCAAAATATGGAACATCTTCAGGGAGATTTGAGGACTCTCATCACAAGATTCTTAGATCCTAAGGTTTGTAACAATTATCAGGGGTATTAAGGGATAAGACAATGGCCGATAGAATGATATACAATATACATCCCCAATGAGGATAAATAAAATTACCTTGAAGTTCGGAAGATTAATATTATTGGTTGAAAAGTTAGGAAACTGTAAATTTAGAAGTGCACTGCACACTACAGGCTAACAGAACTAGTTTTCATATTATGATTGTACATTTTTATATATGTAGAAAACTAGATATAATACGATACGATACACGTTTTTTTAGCATGGCTTAGAACCGGTTCTAATCCATCGGATATTAATCGTTTTCGAAGCCATTCTGGAATAACAATTTTTTATTACTCCAGGTAAAGAGAGAAAAGAAAACGGATATTTACCACAAGTTGATGGAGCCTGGGGTGGATCCGGATTATAAAAACCTGGCCATACAACTCACGGATCCTAGCAACAAAAACAGGTTTCCTATCTGCATAGACTTTTTAAAAGCGAAGCTGTCTATAATCAGTCCGTCTGTGACAGTTAGCTTTTATCTTTACACAGGTTAGTTATCGATTACAAACTTTCCATGATTATTTCTTATATGTTTATTCTGCTTATTCAGTTCTGACACTCCACAAGTGGTAATGTTCGTTTGTCCTAGCGTTTCAGATCTTCGTTTTTATGAATGTTGTCATCTTTGTTTCTTCTCTAGCCATATCTTCTGTTTATCCAAGAGGGACTTTGGACAATAAATTTAGAAAGTCTAGATGAACAATGCCTTAATTGGACCATTTGCAACCACGGAGGGAGGGGACAGAAGGCTATTTATTACACAAGTTCTCAATGTTTTACAGTAACGTTTTCTTATTTGTTGCTTAACAACTTTGGGGACTATATTGATTTTGATTAATTGAATATTAAGTAGAGTCCCAACGTTTCAACCACTAATTTTAATCTAAAGAAGGATTTTTTTTTGTGATGGGGATGTATATTGTATATCAATTTATTTGTCCTTTTCTATCCCTGAAATAAAAAAAAACACAGTGTTGAACTGACTTGTACTTATCTGTTATAGGAATCATAATGCAAAATTTTAAATCTATAAGACAATTCTATAATGCCTAAATTGACCAAAAACCTTTGACGTTAAAAAACTTCGACTTGATAAAAAAAATATATATTTTTTAGGAAAGATGAGATTGTCAAAGAATTCGACGCTATGAAAGAGGCCAGGAAAATACGAGAAGAATTAGAAGAGAAAAGGAAGAAGGTAAAAATAAAACTGTCACCTTTTTGATAGTATAGTGGGATGCTTTTATGTTGACCAAGTTCTCTCGTATTGATGTCACGTTCCCCAATGAATGTGGTGTAGAATATACGTGAATTGTTAATTTAGGTTGCAATTTACCCTAGCTTTTAATGGTCGGGCCGTTTATCCAGTAGGGGGAAAGAGGATGGGGTAATTGGGGGTGGACAGGTGAGCTCGTTATTTTACCCCGCTACAGGGTTACTTTATTAGAGAACATGAAAATCTGGTGTAAGATCCAAGTAATAGTAAATCCATTCTATCCCACTTCTGTTGGGAGCTGCGTAAGAGATAGACCCTATGGCCTTTGAAGTTTTTTCTTTGTTATGCTAATAGCTTGCTATGAAGACCTTAACATCCAAGATTTGTCCCCTGTTAATTAGGCAAAGTTAAAATTTGGATTTAGCGTTCTAGGTTTATTTGATTATTTCCAATTTATTTTCTCTTCACCAAAAATCCGTGTATTAAAATTTATCTGCAAATAGGAAAATAAAATACGTTAAGTTTTAGATTCTGTAAACCTTAGCCAATAATTTTGATATTTTAGAGTGCATATTTAAATTCATTTTATTAAGGAGCTAGAAGAAATGAAGAAGGCAGCTATAAGGAAGAAAAGTGAAAAGTAATTTTTTAAAAAGATTTCATTCTTTGTTTGGAGGTTTTCAGCAGATTTAGTTATGGGGGGGGGGGGGGGAAAGGAGTGTATATTCTGCATGGGATCAAAGGGGGAGGGGATAAAAAAAAATATGTGTGATGAGGGGAAAATAGAAAAAGTAAACAGTCCTGAAATTTTTTTTAGTAGCGAAGCTACTCTATAATTCACAATGTCCGTCCGTCCGTCTGTCCGTCCGTAATTAATGAATTGGGGGAAACGTGATTTTCTCGGCTCCTATAAAAGATAGAGAGCTGAAATTTTTTGACAACATTCCCATCATTAAGGAGCACAATTAACTATAAAACATCAATGGCGGTCGGACTGCTTTTTAGCAGGTTTTAGGCTATTTTTTATATTTTCCAAATTTTCCCCATATCTTTGGTGTTTATGGTCCGATTTTCAAAATTTTTTCAGTTAAAGATATCAAAATTAAATTTCCCGTCATTTGAAGAAAACAACAATGACGGTCAGACTGCCTTTTTGCAGGTTTTTGGCTATTTTTATATTTTTCACATTTTTCCCCATATCTTTGGTGTTTATGGTCCGATTTTCGAAATTTTTTCAGTTAAAGATATCAAAATTAAATTTCCTGTCATTTGAAGAAAACAACAATGACTGTCAGACTGCCTTTTTGCTGGTTTTTGGCTATTTTTGTATTTATCACATTTTTACCCATATCTTTGGTGTTTATAGTCCAATTTTCAAAAATTTTTCAGTTAAAGATACAGGGGTGTATATTCTGCATGGGATCCCCGGCTAAGGGGGGGGGAAAAAAAAATAAAAAATAAGTGGTTGGAGGGGAAAAAAATGTAAAAATTAAGAAAACTGAAAAAAAATTCCATTTCCCCCCCTCCTTGGAGAAAAAAACTAAAAAAATGTGTGGTATGAGGGATAAAATAAATAAAATATAGAGTTCTTTAAATATATTTTCATTTTCCCCCTACTTGGAGAGAAAAAACTAGGGGGGGGGAAAAAAATAAAAAATTTTGTAGCCGGGGAAAAAAAATAAATCTTATGCAGAATATACACCCCTGTAAAGATATTAACATTAAATTTCTGGTGTTTTAAGAAAAGAAACAATGGCGGCCAAACTGCCTTTTAGCAGGTTTTTGGCTATTTTTATATGTTTGACATATTTCCCCATATCTTTGGTATTTTTGGTCCAATTTTAAAATTTTTTTGCATTAACAGTTTCAAATTTTTTTCCCCCATTGTTATGTGCATCTAGTATGTAATTTACTTTAACCGTCTTCATCATACAAAATAAAACAAGGTTTCGTGTTTATTTTCTCCAATAAATCTATTCTTGATTTTAATAAATACACTTTAAATCTACTTCTACGTATTCACATCCACAATTTTTTGTGCTTCGCTACTTATGGATGTTGTCATCCTTGTTTATATTTTCCCTACTTGGGGGGTAAAACAAGAACAAATATGTGTGAGGGGGAAAATGAATAAAATAAAGAGTACTGAAAATATTTTTTGGGGGGGAAGAAGTAGGGGGGGGGGAGGGGGGGGAAGTCTCTTTAAAATACTATTGACGTGTATTGTTTTATTTAGAATCTATTTAAGGAAAAAGCAAGAAATGATGAAGAAACGAGACATGACGTTAAAAATGAGGGCGGAGGAAAAACGAAGAGAGAAAGAAACTGGACAGGTTGGCTAGGTTTAAAAGTGAAGCTTTTCCAGATTTAGGATTTAGTCCGTCAGTATGTCCACCCGTATTCCCTTATAGTTTATTTAGGAATGTTAAAATCGTTGTCAAACATTGAACAAAGATTTCTGTAACATTTTGTTTTATTAAGAATTTTTTGGGGGGGGCGGGGTTAGGATTATTTTCTCTGTGAGGGTTGAGGTACCCTCCCTCAAGATAAAAACATACCAGGGCCTATACAAAGCTTCACTTTAAAGATGATAATTATCTGAAAAGCGGTTAGCGAGATTCTTCGGTAAACACACACACACACACACATACACATAAAGATGGAATCTTTTTTCATTCTCATTCTATGAATCTCTCTGTTATGGCTTCCAAACCGATTAATATCCGCTGGTCTAGAACCGGTTCGTCAGGTTTACTGAAAAATAATGAATAGCATCGTATTATTACAAATAATTTTCAACGAATATTAAAATGAAAATCATAAAATTAGTAACAGTTTTTTAGCCTGTGCCTTCGGCCAGTCGGGTTAACAAAACTGGTTTTAATCTTAAATTTTTTTTTTAATATCCACGTAAAGCTGTCTGCAACATTATGTGGTAAATAACTATTTTAAGTTTAATTTTGCCTGTTCAGATGCTGACTGTGGAGGAGAGAGAAGCCCAGAGAAAGTTGGAGAGAGAGAAGATTAGGGAGGAGATAAAAAGGATGCGGGAAGCACAGAATTATGACATCAAAAAGCCTGCCGTTTCAACAAAGGAAATTTTTGGATATTTTTAAATTAATTCGATAATAGTTATTTATCGCATCTTATTAAAGATTTCTTTTCGCGGATATAAAAATGAAAAATTATTAGATTAAAAACAATTTTGTTAGCTCCGACGGGCAAGCAAAACTGCTATTAATTTTATGATTTTTATTTCAATATTCGTGGGAAATTGTCTGTAATACGATATCAATCGGTTTCAAGGCCATCAGTACTGGAAAGAGTTTCACGCCATTCAAGTGATGGTTACATTAAGGTTATTAGACCTCGACACAAAAATATAGATTTTATTTTTATTCAGAAGTTACTTCTAAAACTACGGGAGAAGCACACAAACATTACCTATAGAGTAGCAACGTAACTTAAAATAAAATATTCATTATTAATAATTAAATTAAATTAAATATATAATTCTCTGAATTTTATAGATGAAATCAGATATTTATAACATTTTGAATAATTCATTCAAAACCTGTGAGACTTAATATTTCAAACAAAAAATATCCTATTAAACTTCTAGATTGAATCTCAATCTAAGGAGGAAAAGAGTGGACTTTTTGTTTACCTTGCTTGGGATAGGTAAGTTTTTTTTCTTATTTGTTGATTCACAAAATTACCCCGTCTGTAGATTACAAATAGTGGTTGCAAATGCAATGTTTGTCAATGGACACTAACCACTAATTAAAATGCAAGTCCCTAAAGTTGTTAAGCCAACAAATTAGAAAACGCTATCATAAAAACTTTGGGGATGAGTGTAATAAACAGCCCAGTGTCCTCCCCCCTCCCTGTAATTTCATGTTTTTCATTTTCAGGGACGTATCATCCCTTCCCGAAGTAACGCTTGAGATCTGTGATATTTCTACTAGCCATGAGGATCTAAATGAGACTGAAAAGGAAGCTTTGATGAAACTATTGGCTCCTTTCAAGACTAATAATACAAAGGAATAGTGATGCTTATATATTAATAATTTATTTCATATATACTCGCATTTAATTTAAGAAGTACTAGGGCAATTTTTCTCGACTTTTGGCACTGAGGACCTACAACTAGGGATGGCAATCCGTCAAACTTTTGGACCGGATTCGGATTCTTACAAGATACCGTCCAAAAAAAGGCGGATTCCCGTGGATTCCGAATTCTTATTTTTGGCAGATTCGGATTCCGGATTCTAGCAATATTTCAAGAGTGTATATTCTACATGGGATCCCCTGCTCAGGGGGGGGGGATAAAAAATAGGTGGTTAGAGGGGGAAAAAGGGGGGGGGGGGCGAAAGTGACACTTTTTGAAACCAAAACTAAAAGTCAACAAAGGAACTCAACTAAAAAAAGAGTTACAGGTCTGAGATTTTGCATGGCAGTTGCTTTATAGGGGTACAATATGGAACTTTGAAGAAACGGCGACGCAACCGCCGAAAACCGCCGAAATTTTTTTTGCCTTTTCTCGGCGGTTTTCGGCGGTTGCGCCGCCGTTTCTTCACAGTTCCATATTGTACCCCTATAAAGCAACTGCCATGCAAAATCTCAAACCTGTAACTCTTTTTTTAGTTGAGTTCCTTTGACTTTTAGTTTTGGTTTCAAAAAGTGTCACTTTCGCCCGCCCCCCCCCCCCCCCCCCTTTAAAAATTAAGAAAACTTGAAACATTTTTTTCCACCCCCCCCTCTCCTTGGTGAAAAAAAAAACTAAAAAATGTGTGGTAGGAGGGATAAAATAAATAAATTATAGAGTAAAGTTCTTTTAATATTTTTCCATTTTCCCCCTACTTGGTGAGAAAAAACTAGGGGAGAAAAAATGAAAAATTAAGACGCTAATTTTATCCTACCAATTGAGAATCCGAACCCGCTTTATAAAAACGGATTCCGGATTCGGATTCCAAAATTGGCTAAAAATTGGGTGGATTCCGGATTCGGATTGCCAACTCTCCCTACAACAATATAGTTTTTTATGTAAAGTTTGTCTTATTTGTTTGTTACCCTACTCCTTTGTCATATCTTAACCGATATTCATCGGATTTCCAAAGTTAAAAGTTTTAGGAAACAATTTCCTTTAGTTCTATGCCGTAACTTTATATTTATCTTCTTGAGTACGCAATCGTTTGAAAGGGTACAATTTCTCATGAAAATTCATGAATTTGAATAATTTTTTTTTTACTATTAATTTTACAAAATTGATGTTGTGGGTCAATTTCCCTATGTATCTATTTATTACGCAATTAAAGACAAGATCTGAAGTAATAGCTTATTGTCAAAATGTAAGCATCACAATGATATTGATTTTAGACTGACTCTGGTTCCAGCGAGAATGCCTCAGAAGCTAAGCCTGAAAGTAGTTCAATTAGTACTGATAATGTTTCTCCTAAAGAAGATGAAACCAGCAAAGAAACACGCACAGCTCCAAATGTACCTGAATCTAGTGAAAAGGATTCAAAATCCTCTAACAATAATGGTGTTGATCAATCCACAACAGAAAAGGGTGTGAATAAAGAAAAAGACGGGCTAACCTCAGAAAGTGCCCATGGTAAGTTTTTGAAAGTAATATTGATTTTGTAATTTTAGGTTTTAAGGATTTCTCTCAGGCGTTTGTTATTGTTTTTGAATCAATCTTTTAACCCAATTTGTTTTCATTATCAGGGATAACTGATAAGACAATGGGCGATAAATTGAAGAAAATAAACAAAATTTTGATTTTTAGAAAAAAAGTTATAGGTTGATAACTAAGATAAGTTTGGAAGCTTGAACCAATCAGTCGAGATTTAAGTACCCAAAGTTTTTAAGCTAAGGAATGTTAAAATATGATAAAACGTTAGGTACCAGTATAGTTCTGTACATTTTTTGAGTAAGATTAGCTTTAAGTGATTATATTTCAGATAAAGAAACTCCTGAGTTTACTGAATACTTTAATAAACTTAACAATCCTGATATGGACGAGAAATCTGAAATGGATATCATTAAAGATCTTATAAAAGAAAGAAAACAAGATCTTTTGAAGCAGCTGATTGTTCAGCTTTCATCAATTAAGGTAATGCTGTTAATTTGTTACTTTAGGGCAGTAAATGATTTTTATGCAGTATTACAGCTGCAAATCTGGTTGATTTCGACTGGATTAGAACCGGCTCGGAGTCCTACAAAAAAAAATGCATCGCATCGTACTCAAGAAAATTTTCCACGAAAAATATAATATCAATGAATTCATCATATTTTGTTGGCAAATGGTGTAAATTAAATCCTATATTTTTATTTCATTTTCTTCGGAAATTGTCTAAATTATTAGGTATGTTATTCATAAATTCAAAACTAATTTTTTTTATCGAAATTAAACTGGCTAACCCTTTTTTTTCTCCTAATTATCTCAAGTAATGAAAACGAATTTAAAATATTTTATTATTTTGTTTTAGGGAGTCGGAAAGAGTAAGATGTTCAACAGTTTGTGTACAAGATATGTTGGAGAAAGGGTTTACAAACAACCAGAAGTCCCAAAAGATACCGCAAATGATAATTCAAGCATACAAACCAACAAAATTCCATTAGATGAAGCTAAAGATACATCTGATAATGTTGAAAAATCCGCTAATGATGAAATACAAAAATCTACCAGTACTATTATGAAAGATGAAGCTAAGAAAAATATTAATGAAGATTCCAAAGACATCGAAGCTTCTGTAAAAAACCATGAACAAGATATAAAAGAAACTGGCAATATAGTATCTAACCAGGAAACAGAAAACAATGAAGTTAATGATATTAAAAATGAAGAGCCTGAAAATAAGAGTGTGACAGAAAAAGAACCTATAGAAAATGACGTCACTAAGAAAGAAGAATCTTCAAATAATGAGGGTGAAGAAAGCACTGAAAGTAAAAAAGAAACAAATGAAAATACAACCTCTAAAGACGAACCAATATTACAAGAATCAAGGGAACATACAGCTTCCAAAGAGGACTATAATAAGAACAATGCCACTGAAGTTACTCCTAAAGAAGATGATTCAAAGGAAAAACGCTCTAGTAGAAGAACATCAAATTCAAAAGCAGAAGAAACTCCCAAAGTTACGCCCAAAAAAGAAAGTTCCAAAGACAAATCTGATGGCAAGACAACATCTATATTAACAGATCATGATAAACTATCTGACAAGAAAACTCCAAAGAAAGAATTTACTTTTGAGGTTAATGAAGCAACAAAGGAAGATTCTAACACTAAATCCAGAAAAGGGAAAAGAGATTCCAGCACAAAGGCTAAACAAAACTCACCCCCACCGCCTAGTAAAGCTATCCTAGAAATGGGAATGGATGAGGTTCGAGAACACTTTAAGCTTAAAAGAATTGATAGTTATGTGAAAATTCGTATCAACAAAACTCTGTATAAAGCATATAAAGTCGCTAACCCAGACCATTCAACTGAAGCTGAAATAACCCAAAAAAAGGGAAGAAAAAGAAAAGTTGCAGCTGCCACCACCCCTAGTTCAACTAGCGACAAGCGTCAAAAGCTAATAAACCCCCTTTTTACACCTCCTCCAAATGAAATAGTATTAGAGTATAAAATTTTAGAACAGGACGAAAAATGTGATGCTGATAAGCCTACAACATCTAAAGTTACCAAGCCTGTGAAAAGAAAGATTGCTTATGATGATGATTCACAATGTAGCAGCAAAAAAGACCCTATAACTGCCTTAAATAATGACGATACTACTATCAATAATCCTACCACTTCGCCTGAAAAAGATTCCAAGAGTTTGACAAATGGAGAGCCTATCAAAAGATCTTTAAGTCGCTCTAGGTCTAGAAGTATTTCAAGATCTTCATCAAGAAGGCGATCAAGGAGCCGTTCTAGTAGCAGAAATAACAGTAAATCAAGATCAATATCACGAAGTAGGTCACGTTCATTGTCACGCAGTAGATCTCGGTCATTGTCACGCAGTAGATCTCGGTCCATCTCACGAAGCAGTTCTCGAAGTAGAAGTCGTTCAAGATCTAGATCAAGAAGTAGTTCAAAATAGCGTTGTTAAACTATTCTCTATTATTTTTAAGTTCTCGATGATTTTTCTATTTTATTTTAGTCAGTTTAAATATATAGGGAAATAAATTGTTAAATCGTCTGAATAATTGGGGATAAGGCGAGGGGGGGGGTTGAGAGAAAAGGGGGGGGGGGGGGCGAAAGTGACACTTTTTGAAACCAAAACTAAAAGTCAAAGGAACTCAACCAAAAAAATAGTTACAGGTCTGACATTTTGCATGGCAGTTGCTTTATAGGGGTACAATATGGAACTGTGAAGAAATGGCGTCGCAACCGCCGAAAACCGCCGAGAAAAGGCAAACAAAATTTTGGCGGGAAACGGTGGTTTTCGGCGGTTGCGCCGCTGTTTCTTCACAGTTCCATATTTTACCCCTATAAAGCAACTGCCATGCAAAATCTCAGACCTGTAACTCTTTTTTTAGTTGAGTTCCTTTGTTGACTTTTAGTTTTGGTTTCAAAAAGTGTCACTTTCGCCCCCCCCCCCCCCCCCCCTTTGGTTGTAAATAATTCGAACCTATGTTAACTAGATAAGTCTTACTAGGGGCGTATATTTTCCATACCCCCCCCCCCCCCGTAATTTCCTGCAATAATTGCGCTATGTTTATCAGTATTTTTGTACATACATATACTTGAATAGGGCAATTACATACAGATTAATTAAAGCTATCTGTAGTATGTATTTACTATTATCAAATGCTGTGATATTCTGGTTTATTAGTATTGAATCATTAGAAATTTCTCTAAAAAAATACCGAATTTGCTTTATGAGGATTAGTATAATAAAAATAACCGTTTTTTAAATACTATTTTCCGTAGTAATATTTATATTATAAAATGAATCTTTTTTTATATTTTTCCATTATGATTTTATTTCATAAATAGGTAGAATAATATTGTAAATTAATTGTGATATTTTCTTTGCATAAAATGATACCTAATCAAGTTTTTTTGCAACTTTCAGACAAAATGAACCCAGACGAGAAATCGTCAATGAAGGAGTTGGAGGGATGGATTACCCAGCTTATGGAGTGCAAACAGCTCTCGGAAAATCAGGTATATACAACTAATATGAGATAGATAGATAGAAAATTTGACAAATATAGATAGATTGGTAGATTAAAAGATGGATAGAAAGACATAGAGATAGATTACTCAGGTTTAAGGAGTGCAAACATGTAAATAGATGAATAGATTGAAAAATTGACAAATACACAGATGGATTGGTATATGAAAAGATGGTCTGACAGACATTCAGATAGATTACTAATACACAGTCTATGGTGTATTAACAGCTCTCTGACAATCATGTAGATAGATGAATAGATTGAAAAATTGGCAAATATTCATAGTGGGATTGGTAGATGAAAAGATGGACTGACAGACATAGAGATAGATTACTCAGGTTTAAGGAGTGCAAACATGTAAATAGATGAATAGATTGAAAAATTGACAAATATACATAGATGGATTTGTAGATAAAAAGATGGACTGTCAGACATTCAGATAGATTACTAATACTCAGTCTATGGTGTATAAACAGCTCTCAGAAGATCATGTAGATAGATGGATAGATAGAAAAATGAAAAATACAGAAGGATTGGTAGATAAAAAGATGGACTGAGAGATATTCAGATAGATTACTCAGTCTATGGTGTATAAACAGCTCTCTGGCAATCATGTAGATAGATGGATAATTAGAAAAATTGACAAATACAGAAGGATTGGTAGATAAAAAGATGGAATGCGAGACATTCAGATAGATTACTAATACTCAGTCTATGGTGTATTAACAGCTCTGACAAGATCATGTAGATAGATGGATAGATAGAAAAAGAATGACAAATATAGATAGATTTGTAGATTAAAAGATGGATAGAAAGACATGAAGATAGATAGACTTAAAGACAGACTCTTATTATTTATTATAGGAGTGTATATTCTACATGGAATACCCTAATAGGAAAAGTGTGTGGGGGGGGGGGGTTTCTACTCGATTAATTTCCCATTTTTTTGCAGCTAGGAAAAAGGGGGGGGGGGGGGCGGATGTGCCACTTTTTGAAACCAAAAGTAAAACACGCATGATCTCAGCCCATAAAAGAGTTACAGCTATAAAATTTGGCACAGCAATTACTTTTGTTGAGAACAATATGGAACTGTGAAGAAACGGCGGCAGAACCGCCGCTCCCGCCGAAAACCGCCGTTTTCCCGCCGAAATTTTTTTTATTTTCTCGCCATAACAGACAATTTTAAATCATCTGAGATAAACTTTTTTTTTCATAAAAAAATTCCCTTATATTTTCACGTGACACTTGTAATATTTCAAACATGTCAATATTTAAAAGTGTAAAATCTTTTAAGTGTCAAGTGAAAATATAAGGGAAATTTTTATGGAAAAAAAAGTTTATCTCAGATGATTGAAAATTGTCTATTATGGCGAGAAAAGGCAAAAAAAATTTCGGCGGGAAAACGGCGGTTTTCGGCGGGAGCGGCAGTTCCGCCGCCGTTTCTTCACAGTTCCATATTGGTCTCCACAAAAGCAACTGCTGTGCCAAATTTTAGAGCTGTAACTCTTTTATGGGCTGAGATCATGCGCGTTTTACTTTTGGTTTCAAAAAGTGGCACATCCGCCCCCCCCCCCCCCCCCTTTTTGTGCAGATGTACCCCTCTGTATTAGGGGATTTTTTTTCCCCCGGCTTTTTTTAAATTCAACTAGTGCAGTTGCAATTATTATGCCTTTTGGTGAAAAAACACTTGTGTAAAAATTTTAATCATTTTGGACAAGTATTATGCCCAGTAATTTCACTTTGAAATTTTGACGCCCTCCTTATGGGGGTCAAAAAATCATTGCATCAGAACTATGGCTTCATGGCGCTTCCTGAATAGGTCTTGAAGAGTAGAATAAGGAATTTTTGAAATTTTCAAAATATCTCGTTCCTTGCCTGAGAAAAGTTCAAAAATTCCTGATTCTACCACTCAAGACCTATTATATTACTGGGTATAAAACTTGTCCAGAATGGTTAAAAGGGGGGGGGGGGGGGCGAAAGTGACACTTTTTGAAACCAAAACTAAAAGTCAACAAAGGAACTCAACTAAAAAAAGAGTTACAGGTCTGAGATTTTGCATTGCAGTTGCATTATAGGGGTAAAATATGGAACTGTGAAGAAACGGCGGCGCAACCGCCGTTTCCCGCCGAAATTTGTTTTGCCTTTTCTCGGCGGTTTTCGGCGGTTGCAACGCCGTTTCTTCACAGTTCCATATTGTACCCCTATAAAGCAACTGCCATGCAAAATGTCAGACCTGTAACTCTTTTTTTAGTTGAGTTCCTTTGACTTTTAGTTTTGGTTTCAAAAAGTGTCACTTTCGCCCCCCCCCCCCCCCCTCTTAACACAAGTGTTTTTTCACCAAAAGACATAATAATTGGAACTGCAATGAATTTCAAAAAAGCCGGGGGAAAAAATCCCCTGCTCTGTATTATTGATAAATAGAAAAATTTCTAGAAAGATTAACTTTTATAATAGGTATAATTTTAAAAACATGAAAATTTATGAAACTACTTTTCCTAGGTGAAAGTATTGTGTGAGAAGGCGAAGGAAATCTTGTCGAAGGAGAGCAATGTTCAGGTCAGTGTTCAATATCTGTATTATTTGCTTAGCTACATTATAGTGTGGATTCATAATTGTATGTTGGTCATAAGCCATGAAAAGGGGGTGTTTTACTCGTAAAGTTATGTGTTCTTGTGCCTAAAAAGAGGGTTAGAACGCAAAAATTGTGAATGACAGTTGCTTTAAACCATCTTATAAAGATTGTTAAAATCTTACAGAAAATTTCAAAGCTTTAATTGTAAGGGATATTTTTACAGTGAAGGGGATAGAATAAATATTCTCCTATTTTATGATTTCCAGGAAACTAAAGTGCTAAGACAATGCCGATAAATTGATGTTCATCCCTAATAATGAAACATAAAGTTACACCATGTGTAGATTACAGTTAGTGGTTGAAACGTTTGGATACATAATAAACCAAATCAAAATTCAATGAAACGTCCCCAAAGTTCTTAAAACGACGAATAAGAAAACGTCATTGCAAAACTTTGGGGACTACTGCAATAAACAGCCCAATGTCCCCTCCTTCAATATTGATCTCACTTATTTTTTTTATTTTTCTACAACATTAATTCTCGGTAGGGATAAGTTACAGTTTATACATGTTGTCATATAAAAAACAACCTTATCATTTAGGCGGTCAAATGCCCGGTGACCGTGTGCGGTGACGTTCACGGCCAGTTCCACGACCTGATGGAGCTGTTCAAGATCGGCGGCAAGTCACCCGACACCAACTACTTGTTCATGGGCGACTATGTCGATCGTGGGTAAGTTCTTGTTTCCATTTTTCGGGCACTACTTGTGTTATCTGTGGTTTCCGCTTGTTAAGATGAAATTTTAGTTTTTTGTTGCTGTGCTTTTTACCGATAAGGAAGTTACATTCTGACCTTGTTTTTGGTTAGAAAGAGTACAACACATTTTGGTACAATAATGCAGCTATTTTCAATTCTCCTACTTAAGTCTATTATAAACAGTTAAATTTCTTATGGGGAATCTTTGCTTATTAAAATTGATCTAAGATTGTCTGTCGAAAGGGAAATAGAATTTCATTGTACATCCCTATATACAATTAAAAACTTAGTTTGCAAGGAATTCTTTTGTAAGTTTGACTGGTTATTGTGTCAAATTGGTCATCTGGAGTATGATATTTTTATAAACAAACAGGGGTGTATAATATTCTGCATAGGATAATCTGCTAAAGGGAAGAACAAACAAGAAAAATATGTGGGAGGGGGAAAAAATAAAGATTACTGAAAAAATTTTCCATTTTCCCCTCAACTTGGGGGGAGAAAAAATGAAATATTTTGCAGCAGGGGAAAAAATAAATCTTGTGCAGAATATAAATACACCCCTGAAACTATATTCATGAAGTTCAATTTAAATATCATATTTTTTAGTTACTACTCTGTGGAGACTGTAACCCTGTTGGTTACCCTGAAGGTCCGTTATGCCAACCGGATCACCATCCTTCGCGGCAACCACGAGTCAAGGCAGATCACTCAGGTACAAAAATGCAGCTTATACCAATAATTCGGGAAAAAAATCACGAAACCTATTCGTGGATTTCAGCTTTCGTTGGGGGGCAACATATATAGTAAAATTGACGACCTTTCGATTTGCCCCCCAAATATTAGTTGCAATAGTTTTTAACTATTTTGATGGTATGCCTCAAAGTGCCTGGTCGACCATAAAACCCTCCCCCACCCCCATTTCATTTTGAAATATATTTTGTTTGTTCCTTTATGTTTTTTAGGTTAGGTTTGTTAGCTCGAAAGGCACTTACCCCAATTTTTCCCACTCATTAATGCGAATCTTTTTTAAATATAAGCGTTCGTATGCATATTAGAATCGTCCTATCGATTTAAACTTGTATGTGTTCACATTTTTAAGGCTAACTAATCATCTTTAAACGTAATCTTTTGTAGTTTTCTTTATTAGAGAACCCAGTCAATTTATCGAACACATTTTATAAATATAATAATAACCTATGTTTTATATGTATATAAAACCTATATTTTGTTATTATTAGGTGTATGGTTTTTACGACGAGTGTCTGAGAAAGTATGGCAACGCCAATGTTTGGAAATATTTTACAGATTTATTCGACTATCTTCCTTTGACAGCCTTGGTCGATAGCCAGGTAAAATTTTTTGGTTGTGTTGTGGGTGAAGCATTTTTTTCTAGGGGTAATATCTTTTGGGAGGGTGATGGTATCTTCCCCCCTAAATAGTTATTAATCTTCCCAGAACCCATGAGAAACTACATGGTAAAGGAGAACGATATCGGTTCAGCGGTTAGCAAGATCTTTCGGTAAATACAGACAGATACACACTTCCCCGAAACATCCTGTTACTTTTTTTAAAGGATTACATTCTCAATGATGTACAAAATTACCCGGGCCATTATGTAGACCAAAATTAAAAGCAAAAAAGTCCATTTTTTATAAAACTAATAAATACGCTAAAATACTGTTTTAACTGTTCGTCAAATATTTTAAAAATTTCATTTATGTCCATAATATTTATCTTGACATTGATATGTCTATTTAGATCTTCTGTCTGCACGGAGGCTTGAGTCCCAGCATTGACAGTCTTGATCACATTCGTGCCCTTGACAGGTAAGCTTCATCTGCATTCCAGTTGAATTCTCTTAACAAGAACAAAAGTGTTTTTATTAAGCGATTTATAAGATGGATGTCAAAAATTGTAGCGAAGAATTTTTTGTGTGTTTTAAGGTTTGACAAGAAAAATTCTTTTTAGTTTATGATTAAAACATTAATTTAGTTGTCGACTTCCTTAACTAATAAATATGGCTAATGGCTTCTATTAGCTTATTGTAGTTTTAAGGTGTGTATACTGTATATACTGCAAGGGATCCCTTGTTAAAGAGGGGGGGGGGGGGGTAGAATATTGAAAACATTATTTCCCCTCCTTTGGGGTAAAAATCCAGAAAAATATGTGGAAGGGGTAACAAAAGTGAATAAAATAAAGAGTACTAAAAACATTTTCCATTTTAACCCCTTCATAGGAAAAAAACTAAGAGGGGAGAAAAATAAAATATTATGCAGCCGGGAAAAAAATGAATCTTGTACAGAATATACACCCCTGAGTACTAAAAATGCAGCGCTTTCTATCTATTTTAATTTGATCTATCTATCTAGATTGCAAGAGGTACCCCACGAGGGTCCCATGTGCGACCTGCTCTGGTCTGATCCAGATGACAGGAATGTTCCTCAAAATTTACGCTCATTAGAAGAATGTCATACATATATTTGTATAGAATAGCTGCAATCTAGTATTACCAGGAATATAAAGGGATAAGACAACTGCCTATTTTATGTACATTCCTAATGATGATACCCAAAATTACCCCTTCAATGACAATAAAGTCCCCAAGGTTGTTAAGCCATTATTACAAAACTTTGGGGACTAGTTGTGTAATAAACAGCCCAATGTCCCTCCCTGGCTGAGTTTTAGTCCAAAATTGTCTACTTGTATTTTGCCTATTACTATGTCATACAGATACTACTTATGTATGGTCAAAATGGTGTATAATAAGATTGCTATTCTCAAAAGTGTAATCTGGGAGGAAGAGGACATTTGAGTCTAAATTTCACTGGTACCTAAAGTTTTAAAACCTTGATGTCGTATTCGTTGGCTTAAAGCCTTTGGTTACTTCATATTATTGAATTTTGTAGGTTTGATCTAGACTAGAAGTGCAAAAGCTTTTTACCTAATAAATATAATCTTTAGAAAGGATAATTTTCTCATGTAAATCAATTTATCGTGCATTGTCTTATCCCTTAAAATCCCTAAAGTAAAATTCTCATTTTAAGAGCTTTACGAATGCACAGTTTTTACATGCTTTTTCAAAGCACGAATTTTTATATTGCTCGTTTTTTTGCGCGTAAACTCTGGAACATGATGTTAATAACAGAGGAGGCTGGGGCATTTCTCCCCGTGGTGCCGGCTACACATTTGGACAGGATATTTCAGACTCTTTCAACCATTCTAATGGTCTGACTCTGGTTTCCAGGTTAGTCACAATTACAGTTAGCAGATCATAGCTTTATTCAACACTAGCAGCGGATACGCCCCTTAAGGCCTTTTTTTTTAGGGTTGATTTTTCTTGGGAGGGTAGTTCTACCCTCCCCTAAAATAAGGGGGGGGGGGAAGTTTTGACACATTTGCGTAAACAGGGAGTATAGGCTTTATCTTTGGACTGAGAGGATAGGTTATTAGGGATAAAATCATTCTTATATGATGAATTTTCCCAAGTTTTAAGATTTTTTGGATAGGCCTCCAGGTTCCGGAGCTCCAGGCCTCCAGGTCCTCTCTGTACAGGTAAAAATTAAAAAAATAATTTTTTTTTTGAAGAGTTAGAAGTCAACCTATGAAACAAAATATGCATATTTTTGAATGTTATTCACATATTTGAAGAAAAAAACGCATATTTTGTTTCATAAGTTGACTTCATATAAGAATGATTTTATCCCTAATAACCTATACTCTCAGTCCAAAGATAAAGCCTATACTCCCTGTTTACGCAAATGTGTCAAAACTTCCCCCCCCCCCCCTTATTAACTTTCCAAGGACCTATGAGAAGCAACCCTGCAAAGGAGAACCATATCGGTTGAGTGGTTAACCGACAGACAATCCTGATACTTTAGTATAAGATTAAGGGTACCTACTTCGCGCCAAAATATATTTCTTTCACATTAAGTGTTTTTAAAACGATTCTTTTACTTTGTATGCCTGTATTAAATTAATATCTATCTATCTATCTAGAGCTCATCAGCTGGTAATGGAAGGATATAACTGGTCACATGATAAGAATGTTGTAACAATATTTTCTGCCCCCAACTACTGTTACAGATGTGGAAACCAGGTGATGTTCTTTGTATGTTGATAGATTTATATGTCAAAGTATTTTAATAACAGCAAGTGTCCTATATAGTAAATAACCCTCACAATAATATTATTAAAGAAAGCTTATATATCAATGGACTACAAAGTATTACTATTGGTCCAAATAAGAGATTGAGCCTCCGGACTTTCTATTTTTATTATCTATCTATTTTTAGGCGGCTATAATGGAGCTGGACGACACATTGAAATACTCCTTCCTTCAGTTTGACCCGGCGCCCCGCAGGGGTGAGCCCCATGTCACCAGACAGACGCCAGACTACTTCCTCTAATCCATGCTACCACACCCCTTTTATTTGGCCCCCTCCCCACTCCATAAAACTGTTCATACTTTGGTTTAACCAGTGCCACATTTTTATTCCTCATTTTCCCTGCCAATTTTAGAGGATAATTTTGTAATTATTATGTAGAGCATAATATTTAAAAAAAATCAATAAAATTGCATGAGTAAAAATCCAGCAAATTGTTCCTTCATTGTTCCAAACCTTTAACCTTTGGCGACCAGCAAACCATACCTTGACCTCTTATGAGTATCCTTTGACCTCTGACCTAAGATAATGTCCCTCACCAAGATGTAAATCTACTCTGGTATATCATCCCACTTCATCCAGCCATAAGGATAATAAACCCACCATTACAGTTACATCAGTTTTTAATTTTAACCCTTTTTTATATTCATAGTAACAAGTAGGGTTGGGCTGGATACTTTTTTGGCCAGACACCGGATATCTGGCTGATTTATAATGCCGGATATCCCCTTCCGGCCGGAAATCATTGTTCGATATCTGGCAAATTACCGGTTATCCGGCATTAAAAATCAGTCGGATATCTGGTATCCGGAATGTTTCAATATCCGGTATCCGGCCTTATATTGAAAATGGCCGGATATCCGGCCCAACCCTAGTAACAAGATTGTTCATCTACTTTTAAATAATTTTTCTGTTGTACAAAATAATAATTTTTATAGCTACATACAATAAAAAATTCGTGTTTTATTATTAGAATTTATACCTAATAAGCGCAAAATAGAAAAACAATCCTTGATAAAATTGTAACCAGTGAAAAACTATTTGGCCAAATCAATAAAAATATGAAATTATTACAATAATTCCGTTCTCCCAACGTTTTCCTTTCCAAGATTTTTAATCATCGTTTATAATTATTACGTGTTTACTAAAACTTTTCTTTTTATATTTGAAATTATTACTTATTAATACTTGGATATGTGTTGATTATTAATTTTTAGAAAAGTCTTCTTTTTAATGCTTAACAAATAACTTAGGGTGAGTTAAGCTTATATGTTTTTTTTTGTATATTATGAAATTCTTTTAGTAGATTTTATTTATCTTTTTTTCTTAATATTTAATCTTCTGATACAAATTTTTAAGCATATTTTTACTGTTCTAATTTAACCCTTTAGGGATAGTAAAATCTTTTTGTAGAATAAAAAAAACTTAATAGAAATTATTACGTGTCATTTTCTAGTAATCAAAAAAATACTTAAAAATAATAAATGTGAAATTACTAACTCCCAAAGACCTATTATTTCATTAGAATTTTTATTTAAAAAATTCTTAAGCAACCTTTTGATAATAAAAATGATACAACAAACTTAGCCTCTTAAAGTTCTAATGAAATAATAAGATTTTAAAAAAAATATTTAAGTAAATCATATCAGATAATCACTGCTATTCTTTTTATTTGATTTTCTTTTAATTTTTTTCATTACCTACCATAAAAATAACTTTACATATTAATAAAAAAAACTACAAAGCAATGCTTACAAAACCTTTATGAAAAACTGAAATATAAATGTTCGAACAATTATAATAAAAGTATTATTTGATGGTGTGAGTGTAATTATACAACATCAATTAGGGTGTCTCAAATTTTTTTATCACAAAAAAATATAGAACACCCTAACACAAATATGTGTTCTTATGCAACATTTTGATACACCCTATAAATTGTCATATATAATATCTTGCAAGTTTAAATTTGAGACACCCTAATGTCGTACTTACTACTTTGCCTACTTATACTCTAGGGTGTGTAGAAATAGTATCTGTGTACATGTTGAACAATGTTATTGTGTACTGTACACCTGTTTACAGATATATATATTGGCACCTACTGCTGATTTGTGCAAGTGGGAAGGCAAGTACCAACTGCTGCTCAACAATGTCTGGAGGTGTGTACGGAGGTGATGAGGTCGGAGCCCTGGTGTTTGATCCTGGACACTACTCTCTCAGGTATTATCACAGGGATTTTCAGGGGTGTATATTCCGCATTTGAATCCCCGGCTATATTTTGCAGCTTAGAAAGAAAAAAAAATCTCGAGCAGAATATACACCCCTGTTTTTTTGTATAGATACTTTGTTTAGACTCACGTAATTACAAATTCGTTAACACATAAAGGTAACAGGATGTGAAGATTGTTGCTTACCGCTGAAACATTATTTATGGTTTCTTATATATAGGTAGGTCTAGAATAGGTTTACATCTACATAGTGAAAAGTACATTAACCTTCCCAAGAGAAATTGCTACTTACCACAATTAAATGAAAGCAATTTATTTTATTGCTTATTCTAATACAAATATAGTCCCAGAATAAAAGTGACTAGACCTAGCCCATAATTGTATCCCCTATCCCATAACTTGAGGATAAAACTTAACTGACCGTCTCTAGATATCCATTATTTAAGCCATTATATTGTTGATGTTAATAAACAATATAACTTGCTATATTTTCCCCAGACTTATGTTTAACAAGACGGGAAAACTTTGTTTACACAAAATATTTTCCAGGGTTGGTTATGCTGGCGAAGATTTCCCCAAGTCTGAAATTCCTGCCTGGGTTGGAACCAGTCCTGATAATACTGAATCAGCTGATCCTAATGCCATGGACACAGGTATGTATAGATAGATAGAAGATGCCTGGGTTGGAACCAGTCCTGATAATACTGAATCAGCTGATCCTAATGCCATGGACACAGGTATATATAGATAGATAGAAGATGCCTGGGTTGGAACTAGTCCTGATAATACTGAATCAGCTGATCCTAATGCCATGGACACAGGTATGTATAGATAGATAGAAGATGCCTGGGTTGGAACTAGTCCTGATAATACTGAATCAGCTGATCCTAATGCCATGGACACAGGTATATATAGATAGATAGAAGATGCCTGGGTTGGAACTAGTCCTGATAATACTTAATCAGCTGATCCTAATGCCATGGACACAGGTATGTATAGATAGATAGAAGATGCCTGGGTTGGAACTAGTCCTGATAATACTGAATCAGCTGATCCTAATGCCATGGACACAGGTATATATAGATAGATAGAAGATGCCTGGGTTGGAACTAGTCCTGATAATACTGAATCAGCTGATCCTAATGCCATGGACACAGGTATATATAGATAGATAGAAGATGCCTGGGTTGGAACTAGTCCTGCTGATAATACTGAATCAGCTGATCCTAATGCCATGGACACAGGTATATATAGATAGATAGAATATGCTTGGGTTGGAACTAGTCCTGATAATACTGAATCAGCTGATCCTAATGCCATGGACACAGGTATATATAGATAGATAGAAGATGCCTGGGTTGGAACTAGTCCTGATAATACTGAATCAGCTGATCCTAATGCCATGGACACAGGTATATATAGATAGATAGAAGATGCCTGGGTTGGAACTAGTCCTGATAATACTTAATCAGCTGATCCTAATGCCATGGACACAGGTATGTATAGATAGATAGAAGATGCCTGGGTTGGAACTAGTCCTGATAATACTGAATCAGCTGATCCTAATGCCATGGACACAGGTATATATAGATAGATAGAAGATGCCTGGGTTGGAACTAGTCCTGATAATACTGAATCAGCTGATCCTAATGCCATGGACACAGGTATATATAGATAGATAGAAGATGCCTGGGTTGGAACTAGTCCTGCTGATAATACTGAATCAGCTGATCCTAATGCCATGGACACAGGTATATATAGATAGATAGAATATGCTTGGGTTGGAACTAGTCCTGATAATACTGAATCAGCTGATCCTAATGCCATGGACACAGGTATATATAGATAGATAGAAGATGCCTGGGTTGGAACTAGTCCTGATAATACTGAATCAGCTGATCCTAATGCCATGGACACAGGTATATATAGATAGATAGAAGATGCCTGGGTTGGAACTAGTCCTGATAATACTGAATCAGCTGATCCTAATGCCATGGACACAGGTATATATAGATAGATAGAATATGCTTGGGTTGGAACTAGTCCTGATAATACTGAATCAGCTGATCCTAATGCCATGGACACAGGTATATATAGATAGATAGAAGATGCCTGGGTTGGAACTAGTCCTGCTGATAATACTGAATCAGCTGATCCTAATGCCATAGACACAGGTATGTATAGATAGATGCCTGGGTTGGAACTAGTCCTGCTGATAATACTGAATCAGCTGATCCTGATGTCATTGACACAGGTATAGATAGATAAATGCCTGGGTTGGAACTAGTCCTATAGATCCTAATGCCATAAAGACTAGAAAGACAGAAAGATGAAATTGTTGAGATACAAAAAATGAAAACTTAAGAGGTTCCCTAAAGTTTAGTAAAATTGTTGATAGATTTTGTGTCAGTAAAGCAATGTGTTGTGTAATTTCCATTTGAAAGCTAACTCAGACATACATACCCTAGTATTTGATTAAACTACTAAAAACTACTCAATTCTAGGAGCTGATGCTAAACTGAAGAAGAAATATCATATTGATACTGTA
Organism: Acartia tonsa; assembly: GCF_053477335.1. Taxonomy (NCBI): domain Eukaryota; kingdom Metazoa; phylum Arthropoda; class Copepoda; order Calanoida; family Acartiidae; genus Acartia; species Acartia tonsa. Next base: position 8,705,378 of record NC_137264.1, read on the forward strand.
TCACTGAACTTTCCAAAGAAAGATATGGAGGTCGAAACGTATATGAAGGATGGCATGATCGATAATTGGGACGTATTTGAAAAGGTAACAATGAAAGAACTCCTTTTGACCATAAGTAACACTGTTTAGGAACAATAAGACCACATTATTGGCCAGAAAGTTGATATACTTAGTTATGAAATAAGGGAATAGTAGCTTTCGCAAAATTCTGTTAAGTTGTGAGTAAGATTCCAGTCAAATACGCTTATTAGGTCAAGCTGTTTGTTCATATGTTTTTAATTATATTATGCGTTTGGTCAACATTAAGAACAGTTAGACTTAATGAGCGCTTTTGACTGGAAGCTTGCTCACAATTTTACGGAATATTGCGAAAGCTACTATTCCCCTTTTTCTTATGGAATAGTATGCAATGCATTTACAATTAAATCCTATTCTATAATTTTGCTCGTATTATGGGATTGAATCATATCATGTGACTTAATACAAACAAAATTTTCGTCTGCAAGAAATTCCTTTTATACTAGCAACTTGTAAAATGTTTTTTTTTGTAGGTGCTGGACTATTCGTACAAGAAGCTAATCCAATCTGAATCAGAATTGCACCCAGTTCTCTTCTCTGAATGCCCATGGAACAAAAAGGACAAGCGTGAAAAGATCACTGAAATAATGTTTGAAAAGTACAACGTCCCCGCCTTTTTCCTGGTGAAAAACGCCGTTTTGGCGGCATTTGCCAACGGAAAGTCTACGGCGTTGGTGGTTGATTCCGGTGCTACTCACACTTCGGCGATTCCTGTGCATGATGGATATGTTTTACAGGTATAATAAATAGCGAAACTCTTCTACATTTATGGTCCGCCCTTTCATCTATCTGTAACGGTTAGCTCTGATCGTTACTTTAGACATCTTAGCAATGTCTTATCGATTCAGACTTTGCATAATGATTCCTGTAACAGTTATGTGCAAGGTAAAAAAAGCGTAACAACTCTAGAATTTAAGTTTAAGTCTTTTTGTTCTTTTGAAGCAATTTTTTAACAATTTCTCACTTTGATTAGTTGTCTTATTGACATAATTTTTCAAATGAGGATTCCTCAAACGATTAGATTTCCCGGCGTTATCCTCTTAGAAATTTTTTTTCATCTTTTTTCAATTTTGTACAAAGCGGGAAATAACTATTCTTATTTTCAGCATGCTATTGTAAAAGCCCCCCTTGGAGCCGACTTCCTCACCACTCAATGCCAAAACTTTCTACAAGACCAAAAGGTAAAAAAGATATACTAGTATAAGGAATCATATGGGATAAGACAATAGAAGATAAATTACTATATATCCCAAATGATTGTAAATAAAGCCTTCCTTCTGTAGATTTAAATTGCTGGTTGAAAAGTTAGAAATCTGTTCTTTCAGAACAAACCAATAAAATTAAGAAAAAGTGCCATAAGTTTTTGAGGCAATGAAATAGATAACGAGGTTAAAAACTTTGGGGTTCAGGGTAATCTCTCACTTTCCCTATTGATCGCCTTCATTTAGGTTGCGAGAGTCGAAACCATCACCATACTGACAACAAAACTTAATAAAAACTTGTATTTTTAGATTGATATTATTCCTCCCTACATGATCGCTGGTAAGAAAGAGACTGGGGAGGGTGAACCCGCCAAGTGGGATAAGAAACCCAACCTACCTGAGGTAAATACAATAATTCGCAGGGACAAGGCAATGGACATAAAATATTTGTATATACCCATTGGATATTTGTATATACCCATTGGTGATAAACAAAATTAACCCTTCCGTAGATTAATATTAGTTTAGAAGTTTTGATACTAATATTTTTTATCCAAACAATAGAAATTCTTTCTGAGAGTTTTTTGTGCAACGAATAAGATAACGCAGCTTTAAAAACTTTGGGTACCTTTTTACCCACTTCTCCTTACCAAAACAAAGTTTCATCGTTTTATTCCAAGAAATGAAGCCTTTAAACTTTCAAATCTACTTAAAAAAAATTCTGTTTCGGATTACTCTAATGATAAACAAAATAACTCCTTTTATTTATTAGAATTATTTGTATAAAAGTTTGTGAACCAACCAATCACTATTTGTGCTGTAGGTAACCAAATCTTGGCACGAATACCAATGCAGAGAGGTGGTCAGAGATTTCCAACATTCAGTATTACAGGTATATATCAGGGATCTAAAGGGATAAGACAATGGCCTATAAATTATTGTACATTCTCAATGATGATACTCAAAATTGCCCCTTTCATGGATTACAAAAAGTGGATGCAACGTTTGGACACTCATCTTAATGAACAAACCAATTAAAATTTATTTTAAGTACCAGGGTGTCGAAGCCGTATAATTTTGATCAGGGTTTCGGATCCGGATCCGCAAGGATCCTTGGACTCAAAAAATGCGGAAAAAATGGAAAAATCTACCTAAATATATATAAAATCTCAGACATTCTCTTGATGAGAGCCAATCTTTAAGGTTTAGGTTCAGACTTGAAAATTAAAAGTATTTTTGACTTCGAATTAAAGAATAAATTTTTTAAAAATAAATTTGGTGATTTTATTTTTATTGTCAAGGATCCGGATCCGCACTGACCAAATTTTGAGGATCCGGATCTGCATACAATCAATGCGGATCCGAAACCCTGATTTTGATGCGGCTCCGGCTCCTACCTTAAAATTAATATATAAATTTTTTTCATTATTGAATTTGATAAAATAAAATAAATAATATAAAATATTTTGCTTTTATTTGATTAAAGCTATATAAAAGTAGAAGGATGTGTGTCTATTTGTTAAGTAACAATAGTTTTCCAGTTTATTATATGGAAATAGACCGTTGCCAAATTATAATATTACTTTAAAAAATCATTTTTAGCTAATCCGGAGCCGGAGCCGTTTTTAACGAAAAATACGGCTCCAGATCCGGCTCCGGATCCACCAAAAATGTTGCTGCTCCCGGCTCCGGAACACTGTTAATTACACTAAGTTGTTAGGCCAACTAAGTAGAAAATATTACCTATCGCTTATAAATTTTTCACACTTCTAGTTTAAACCAACCGATCAAGTTCTAATAAAAAGTACCCAATGCTTTTAGGCTAACGTATAAGGGAACGTATATTATAAGGGGCCAGTATATTTTACATTCCAATGTCCCCTGCCTAACCCTGATTTGAGAATGCATGGCCGGTGTTCTATTTTAACCCATTCAAATGATCGCTTCTTTGTAGGTGCATGACACGCAATATAACGAGGAGGCAGTGAGTTCTATTCCCCACGTGGCTTACGAGTTTGCCAACGGGTATAACGATGAGTTCGGAGTGGAGAGGTTCAAAATTCCAGAGGCTTTGTTTGATCCTTCAGGTAAACAAATCGATTGTAATGCTCGTAGATTCAGGGATCTAAAGGGATAAGACAATGGATGATAAATTGGAGTACAACACCCTCCGTGATGATCTGTAGATTACAATTAGTAGTTGAAACGTTTGGACACTCAACTTAATGAACCAACCAATCAAAAGTCCCCAAAGCTGTAAAGTCAACGAATAAGAAAACGTTATTATGAAACTTGTGGGACTAGTGTAATAAACAGCTCATTGTTTCCTTCCTTCCTGATTTACCTACTAAGCTTTAGCAAAAATAGATATCTCTATGTTAGATATAAACTTTTATGGTTTCTTCAAAAGTTAAAATGCATATTTATTACATCTGAGGTGGATTCTTAAAAAAAATTTGCCCCACTAATCGCTTAGTGGGGCAAAATTATTTTCGTGAAAAATCCTCCGAAATAACATAAAAAAAACTACAAATTTTTTTAAAAATCTTACCTATGTTAATAACCCTTCTATGATTTTGTTTTATTTTTGTAGATTTTTAATGTGATTTTGGTGGATTTTTCACGAAAACAATTTTTCCCCACTAAGCGATTAATGGGGCCAATTTTTTTAAGAATCCACCTCTTTACTGTCAATATTTTCTTTAAATTAATTTTCTCCTAAAAAATAATTTGATTTTGTAATGAAGAAATAAGAGTACAAGTTACTTACATAAAAAGTTTCTCTAAAAATATTGATTTGTCCGTCGGATGATTTTTGAAGTAAATAACGTCGAATCAACCTCTTAACCGTAGAAATTCTGGAATGATATGAGAGGATTGAAAAATTTGATGTTAAGAATAAGAATCCAATGATAATTATACCGTTTAATTGTAATTGTTATTCTTTATATATAATAATATATAAAGAAGTAAGTTTTTTGTCTGTAGCTTAAGAAATCGATACCTACTGAACCAATTGAGTTCTCCTTTTCAGGGTAGCTTCACACTCGTAGGTTCCGTGATAGTTTTAGACTTTTTTTTATTTAAGTCTTAGGATGGTTCTAGCACATTTTTCTGTCCTCACAGAGATCCTAGATGTTAGAGGCGCAGCCACTAGTTCATGTATATACCAAGGCTGAAAATTTGCAGTATATTTAAAAAGTACACTCTAAGTACAAAAAGGAGGGTATTGGCGTTTCTCTAAAGCTACGAAATGGTTAAAGATTTTTTCATCTTTTCTATTTCAATGTAATTTGATTTTACATTTACTAAAGGTTTGCTATCTTTCTGCCCTATTCGTAGGCGATTGTAAAAATATTTAGACTTTACTACCGCCGATATTAGAAACATACGCGGACTGTATTGTCAATAGCTTAAGTCTGAATGGGGTTTAGGGTTTTCCAATGCCTTACAGGTTCTGTAGTTTTATAGGCAATACGTATATTTAATTAACTTTCTTAAATATAAATTTTCTAAAATTTCACGGTTGTTTCTTTCAATGAACATAAAAATATATAATTTTAAAGAGAGCAAATTTGTATACCATTCGACAGACGACTAGAAGTAGTTCCACAAAACAGTGAAATCAATTCATAGCAAATAAAGAGTTGATAAAGTAATAAAGTTTTTGATTTACTACAGTTACGATTCAAATTGAAACAAGGATGACAACATCCATAAAAGCGAAGCTCTGAAACGCTGGGACAAATAAACATTAACGCGTGTGCAGTGTTAGAACTGAAATAGCAGAATATAAATATATCCCTAAATAAAAATTGTAAGTAAAGTTGTTTCAAAACTACTTATATATAATATACTGTTTAAGGACATACTTATAATTTTAGGACCTGATGCTTCGCATTGTCCCTTGTCGTAATAGGAATCGTTTGAAATCGTTAGGACAATTCTAACTTGATTATATCAACGAAAAGAGCTAACTGTTACTAAATGTAAAGGTGCCTTCATCGTTTCTGTACTTTTTAATTACATTTAAACAAAGATGGACAGTCGAATGTTTGTTGTTCACTACCTTCGCTATTTATAAGTTGGTAATTTTGTATTCACACTTAAATCTCTGTACTTAGTTTCAATAAAATATAAATCTATAAATAATATAAAAAGAGCAATACATCATAGGGTGGAATTTTCCATTATTATAGTATTAAAGAAAAATTACTTACTTAAAAAAAAATGATGTAGGTATCTTTTTTAATTTAAATATATGAAATATGGTTAATTTTATGTAGGTTGACTATGATAAGATGTGACTTATCGAAATATATTCCTACTATTCAATTGAGCTGTGCGTTTTCCCTTAATTAGTCTCTTTTCAACAACGTTGCCGTGTATTATTCCAAAGAAAAATTACTCTTTGTGAATGATTTGGAAGATTTAATATAAACATTATATAAACAAATGTACTCTTTTGCTTGTGTAAAGTACTAATAGTTGTATCGATATTTTGATGTACATCCCCAATAGTGATCAACAAAGTATTTGTTGAAAAGTTTGGACACTGAACCAACCAATTAAGGTTTAATAAGAGTACCCAAACGATTTAGGCTTAAGTATAAGAGAACATGTTTGGTACCAGTATAATTTACATTTTAATTTCCTAATACTCCAGGGGTGTATGCTGTATATTATGCAAAATTGATCCTGCTAAAGGGAGGGGGGGGCAAAATAAGAAAAAATATCTGGATGGGGGGAAAATGTAAAAAATTAAGAGAACTGAAATTTTTTTTTTCATTTTCCCCCCATTGCATTGGTGAAAAAACTAAAAAAAAATATGTGGGAGAGGGGATAAAATCAATAAATTTAGAGTTCTTAAATATTTTTCCATTTACCTCCTCTTACAAACTAAGGAGGTAAAAAATATAAAAATTTGTAGCAGGGGAAAAAATTAATTTGTGCAGAATGTACAATACACCCCTGTATTACTTTAGGTTTTTGATGCTTTCTCTCAACGTCCCTAGCGAGCACAGAACCGTCTACCCCCTTGTTTCAACCAATTGAAAATTGGGGGTTTAATTTATTCATGTGCCTTACCCCTGCGGGATTACCCTGTCCCCAATATATTACCTAACTAACCGTTAAATTAAACCCATAACACTCCTATTATTCTGTGCTCGTCTGTCTAGGCACTCTGAGGAAAATCGTAGATTAAGTCAAACTGTTCCTAATTTTGACCTAATTTATATAATATGCGATGGCATAATTAAGAATAAGAACAGTTTGACTTATAAGCGAAAAAGACTACCTACAGCTAACACAACTCTACGGCAAATACGCGAAAAAAATGACCCTCTTTCTAAATTGTGTAAATCTTTGCAGGTTTGCGGGTACCTGGTGGAAACACGATGATGGGCGCAGCCCATATTGTCACAACAAGTGTGGGCATGTGCGATGTTGATCTCAGGTTAGCTATATTTATTATTGTAATAGCGTTGCTAGCAGGGATCTAAAGGGAATAGACAATAGCCGATAATTCATCCCCAATAATGATACACAAAATTCCCTCTACTTTAGTTTACTATTAGGGTTGGGCCGGATACTGAAAACGGCCGGATATCCGGCCCAACCCTAATTACTAATATTGATTGAAACGTTTAGACACTTAACTTAATGAATCATCCATTTAAAAAGTCTCCAAAGTTGTTTAGCCACGAATAAGAAAACCTTATCCAAAACAGGAGAGAAGCTTTGGACTTTTGTAAGAATCCTATTTCGACCCGAAAATTTGGCTGATTCCCAACCCTAGAACGTCTTCATAGAATTTGGGTACTAGTAACATTTTCATCATAATAGATAATCCCTCAAAAATTTTGTCTTTAGAATTTAGAACATTTTAATATTTTGACAAGAATTAAGACAAACTTTATTATTATTATTTATTTTAGACCTGCCCTGTATGGCAACGTTGTGGTGACAGGTGGCAACACGCTGACCCAAGGATACAACGACAGATTAAACAGGGATCTGTCAATTAAGACCCCCAGCACCATGAGGTTCAAGCTCACCTCGGCCAATGGTCCTCAAGAAAGAAGGTAAAATCTTAGGGGATAAGACAAAAGACGATAAATTTATTTAAATCTTCAAAATTTTCCCTTCTATACATTAATATTGATGGTTGAAAAGTTGATACTGCTAGTTTAAACCAACTAATCAAGATTTTATGGAAATTTTTGAGCTAAAATTAATGTCTCCTACCTAAAATACCAGAATAATCTCCCCTATTATCCTTACATTAGATGGGCCAAGCGGTAGCTTCACATTTTTTAACCATATATATTTTCTTTTGGTTCTAGTTCTTTTAAAGAATCTTTGCTGGTGTTAATAAGGACAATGAAGACCAAGTGTTTTCAGCATAATTAGAAACATTCTAGACTGCTAAAAAATTCATAATCCTATAGCTTCAGTAAACAGCTTAATTTCAATTTTTTTAAACCAGTTAATAGGAAACCATATGTATATAATGTGAATTTATATCTTTCTAGAATGTTCCTAGAAGTACTATATACTTGATTTTACGAAATTTCGTCATATCGTGCCTCCCCTTTTATAGCTGTCTGAAAAATTTAAAATCTACATGCCTCTGGTATATAACCCAATTTTACACATTTTAACTTTTAATTTAAAACTTTGTCTAAATGAAATAAATGATATTGCATGTTAGTAAATATTTCAAATAAGTACAAACTAAATTTTAAAATAAAAAATGTAGTGGAAATTTTTCTTAAAATATCTGCTTTTTTATTTTATTAGAGTTGTAAAGATACAACAATTTTTGGAAAAAAATATCAATGATGTTTAGATCTTGCTATTCTAGTTCTCCATAGTTCAGGGATAATTTTAGGCTATTCAAGTTTAAAGCAAAAGTCTTGGAGTTTTTTTGCACACTTTCCTATCCAATACACAGCTCTTTGAGGCTAGGAGCGCAACCAGTAGCCTAGTTATAAGGGTTCCAGGACAAATAAGCTACCCGCAGGGGTTAGGTATTTAAGAACCAATAAGATGGTTTAAAATAGGTTAGGTAGGGTTAAGTGTCCCTTTCGATGTTTGTCACTCCTGCGTTTGTCTTAGGACCGTAATAAAATGAGCCTCCCCCCTCCCCTAGTAAAAAGGCGCAGCTGTTAGTTAATCAAAATAGTTTTATGAGTTTTAAATGTGGTAATCTAAAGTTGTTTCTAAACTAAATGAATTTTAGAATTATTCCAATTTTAAGGTTCCATAAGCAATTTTATTACGATCAAAAGATTGTGTTAATTAGACTTAAAATACGCATTTATTAGCAAAATTATTTTTAGAAGAATGGATATAAAATACATGGATATTGTGAGAGATTTGCGCATACCCCAATAAATTGTTTCTCCCAGCTGGCTAATATAACAATAGCCACTATCACCCTTCCCTTATTGACTCTAGCCCAGCCCACACCCTAATGACCATGAACGTTTTGACCTATATGTGACTATATTAGCAATCTAAATTGACGATAAAACAATATTCATATATCATGGGTGTATATTCTACATGGGATCCACGGCTCAGGGGGGGGGGGGGGGAATAAAAAATAAGTGGTTGGATGGAAAAAATATGTAAAAATTAAGAAAACTGAAAACATTTTTTCCATTTTCCCCCCCTCCTTGGTGAAAAAAAACTAAAAAAATGTGTGGTAGGAGGGATAAAATAAATAAAATATAGAGTTCTTTAAATATTTTTCCATTTTTCCCCCTACTTGGTGAGAAAAAAATAGGGGGGGGGGGGGGGAAATAAAAAAATTTGTAGCCGGGGAAAAAAAATAAATCTTGTGCAGAATATACACCCCTGTCATATATTCTATCTATAATACAAAGTAGCTTGATGTCTGTCCGTCCGTCCGTCTGAAGCTTAAGATCTCGGTAACCACTGAACCGATCGGATTTTACTCTTCAGGGTATATACCTATTGGTCCTGTGGTGGTATTAAGCTATTTTCTTGGGGGATGGGACACCCCCAACCCCTCCAAAAAATGAAATTTCCCCCCCTCAAAAAAAATTGGGGGGAAGAGTAGGTTTTAAAAACTACCTCACGGGGTAAAGCCCCTAGAGGCTAGGGGCGAAGCCGCTAGTATCCTTTATAAGGGCATTGTTTCAAATTTGTAGGATGTGTTTGAAACCAAAATATAGCTTTCATGCATAAATTAATGGAAAAGACATTAAATGATATGAAATAAATTCATAAACCTCCCATAACTCAAATTAAAATTTTGCCTTTTGTAGCCTACAGGTATTGAAGTTAATGATTATCAATTTAAATTGTATGTATGTTCCTACTGCTGATATGTCAGTTGTACGACAATAATAGTTAAAGTGGATGGAATGTCTTAGCCCAAGTGCAGACTCAACTTTCAGACAAATGTCGTGCAATCAAAGAATTTGTTGTATATAGGATTTTACTTAAACGACGGGTCTTTGTACAGAAAAGGAAAGATTGTCTTTCTTAATTTGACGTTACAGTTTCATGGACATCAGATTCGTCCGAGTGATTATTTAATTGACGAGAAACGGATATCTGTTATAACCTTATATATTGTGTGCAGGTATGGATCCTGGATCGGAGGCTCCATCCTGGCCTCTCTGGGCAGCTTCCAGCAGATGTGGATCTCTAAGCAGGAGTACGAGGAGTCGGGCAAACAACAGGTGGACCGCAAGTGCCCGTAAATAAAATGCTCACCTTGTCACTCATGCAATGTTGGGAATGAATAGGTGGGGCATTTGATTGATAATCAAAACAATGAAATTGTCACCTTAAGGGGAAGATTATGTTTTATGAGAAATGATATACTTATAGAAGATCTTATTAGGGATCTAAAGGGATAAGACATACGACTTTTGATTGATATACGCGGCCAAATATGATTCATAAAAGGGGGAAGTGGGTTGTGCTAAAATTCCGTAAAGGTGTGAGTAGTAGAACGATTATATTCACTAAATATGTGTATTCCTTACCTATTGAATAGAACCATTTACAATAATTTTATATTTAGTGAATTTCTACTACTGTACTAAGCCTTAAAACTCACACCTTTACGGAAATTTAGCAAAACCTACCTCCCCCTTGTTCTTCACATAGACCAAAATTATTGGTCGAGATGTTTGTACAACCATTCAAGATATTTAAATCTTTTTTTTGTCGTTTTGATTTCATTCCAAATGCCTTTCTATTCCTTCTATGAAAAGTAGAAATTACTGCTTTTAATTTGAAGATAATAATTAAGCATTTTTAAGATTAACAGCCAAAGATTTTCATCACTTCAATAGGTACTTTTTTTAAAAGCGAATCATTTCTTAATTTATTTTATTTAATTTGCTAATTTTATATCTTCAAAAAATTGGACTAGAGTTACCTGTTTGTATTTTTATACCATTATATTGTTTTGTACTATTTCTATGTTCTTGCTTAACTTATTATTGCAATCTCATTTTATGTTATAAAATAACATAAAACTTTATTGATGAGCATGATTTCTCCATATTAATAGGATTTTCATATGTATTTTGAGTAAAATATTTGTTGGTGTAAAATGGGGAGGAGTAGGTTGTGCTAAAATTCCGTAAAGGTGTGAGTTTTAATGCTTAAAAACAGTAGTAGAACGATAATATTCACTAAACATGTGTAGTGTATTCCTTATAAATAAGAATAATTTTTTCTTTAAAGTTAACATAAATTTTATTGTTTTACTACTGTTTTAAGCCTTAAAACTCACACCTTTACGGAATGTTAGCACATTTACCTCCCCCTTTGTTAATTTTTAGGGATACGGTTTTGGTTATAACCAAGGGGAAGTGGGTAAAAATGGGGGGAGATAATCCGTACAATATTTGATGTACCTAATTTTATTTTTTTACATAATCACTTTTAGAATCTAAGTATTTTAATGACTTTTACTCTTAATATTAGAACATTTTTTAGAACCGCATTTCTTATTGTAAAAATATTATAATATTGTATCATTTTGTATATTCTGTGCTATGTATAATGTAAGTAAACATAAATAAATATTTAAAACTGCTTTCTGTGTTCGATGTTGTCCTTTTAACAGTAATAAAATTTTTATATTATTTCAGAAATATAAAATGAAGTTAACATAGGTACTTAGCTACTAAAAGTTCTAGTTTTAAAAAGGTAGCTTTTAATGTTTGCCTATTGGTATTATAAACAGGGTTGTCAAATCGGGCGGGCGGTTTTTGGCCGCCCTTTATCGGTCCTTTTGTTAAGTATTTATTTGATGCAATATCATCAAATGTTTTGTTGATTTCAAAGGACAAAATAAAGTAACATGACAGTAAAGCATCAAATGCTGTAAATTGCAAAAGTACATTAATTAAACTGTTTACAATATTACAAGTTACCAACCCTTTTCTAAATGTACATTTTTAATCAAAATTATATACTTTTGTGTCAAGGCTTTTAAACAACAGTTTGAACTCATCAAAAAATTTGATGGTATTGCTCCTAAAAATGCCTTATTAAAGTCTTTTTTATATAAAACCATGGTGAAACCTAACTTTTTAGTCGACAAACCAAATATTAAACATAAACTTAGTATATTCAATAAAAAATACTATGGATCAATGCTGGAAGGTGCTTAGAATCACTTGCTCTTGTTCGTGGATAGTCCTCTTTTATGGAAATATGTAGAAAATGAGCATTTTTGATCCCTGATCATTTCAGCCGTCAATCCTGAATAGGAATCGAGAAAACCACGAAAACCTTAAAATCTAGGAATCGGTCTAGTACTTCCGATAATGAACAAATCGAAATAAAACTTGGTGAAAATATGTAGAATATAAAATCAATTTATTTATCCCTGAAAATTTCAGCCCTCTATCTGAAAAAGGATTTGAGAAAATCACGAAAGCTTGAATATCTAGGAATCGATCTAGCACCCCAAATAATAGACAGATGGATAAAACAAAGTAAAGATTAGATGGGCGTATGTCTTAGGAATCTTCACTAAAAATTTCAGCTGTCTATCTTGAATAGGAGCCGAGAAAATCACGTTTCCACCAGAGCGTTACGGACGGAGACAAAGTGAAATATAGAGTAGCTTTGCTACTAAAAAATTATGTTCAGGGAAAAAGGAGAGCGGTATTTATCAGGGATATAAAGGAATAAGACAATGGCCGATAAATTGATGTACATTCAATTCCAAAATTATGATGCACAAAATTAACCATTATGTAGATTAGAATTAGAGGTAGAAATGCTTAGACATTCAGTTTAATGAACCAACCTATCATATTCAATAAAAGTCCCCAAAGTTGTTAGGCCAACGATTAAGAAAACATTATTATAAAGCTTTGAGGACTAGATTAATATACAGCACAATGTTACCCTTCTCCCTGGGCATTTATGCTTATTTTTCATAAAGTTATAAGGTTGGGCTTATCAGTGCTAAACAGACACTTTTTGTAACCGAGTTTTATACTTCATTTAGGCAATATAAAGCGCACAAATGGCTCAACCGCCTGACAAAGTAGCCTCTACGAATATTATATTTCAACAGGTATTTTAAATAATTTTGCAACATTTTCTGTCATTGTATTGAAGTAGCCTTTTCCTGAATAGGGATGAGAAATTACTCAGGGATCTAAAGGGATAAGACAGTTTTTTAACAGCGGATTCTGATTCTTAATTGTTAGGCTAAAACTAGCGTCGTGAGTTTTTTCTTTCAACCCCCCCCCCCTCTTTGAAGGCAAAGATCACCATCCCCTATCTCTCCCCACCTAAACCACCAAGTGGAGAGATCAGAAAATATGAAAAAACGCAGCTTTAGATTCTTCCCAGTACCCGGTAAAATTTAATCCCTTCATTTATTTTTCAAGAAAGCAATTTAAATTATTACTAGAATCCGGAATCCGTCAAAAAAAAAATAAGAATTCGGAATCCGAAGAGATTCCATTTTATTTTTGGTCGGATTCTTGTAAGAATCCGAATCCGGTCCAAAAATTAGACGGATTGCCAACCCTAGCTAAGACAATGAACATTTATAATTTAAAGAAAAATTACCTCTTTTTTAAGCCCCTGGCAACAAACTAGAAAATGTCAAATGTCGCCTTCCTTCCTGTCGTTTTTAATGTACAACACAATGAAGATTTAATAAAAGTCCTTAAAATCAACAAACGAGATATTTTGATCATAAAACTATGGAGATTTAAAGTGCAATGTCTGCAATGATATGAGCTCTGCGTCCTGATATTAGAACCGTTTTAGTATGTTTTACTTTCATTGTCTTATCCCGGAATATCTAAAGGGATTAATTCCCTCAAGTAAATGAAAACTAAGAAAGGCATAGGTAGGTATAAAATTCTTTGAGATGTTTTTGGTATGATAGGTAGCTGTTTAAAAATGATATTACCTAGGTAGTAATATGCAAAATATAATAGTTGATTTAACAAATACTTTAAATAAATACCTAGATAAAGCTTGAAAGTTTGGGTTGGCAATAAAGATTATTGAAATAATAATTAACTTTTACTAGACTAAATTATAAGTTAAACTTTAAAATGTTTTATTTGTGATTTTTAAAGTTACAATTTTAGAAAAATGATTGCAAGCATAAATCACAAGAATATCGTTTTACATTAGTGTTACATAGAGAAGTAAATAATAATCCTTCTATCCAAATTGCTAGATTTCTAATTATCTATCTATCTTACTATATATGTAAATACTGCAATTAAGTACCTATCTATCTATCTATCTTACTATATTTAAACAAGGATGAGAGCGTGCCAAGCTACATAACATCAGCAGCTGCCATAATATCTGAAGCTTTAATACTTGAATCTGAAGAGAAATACAGTGAGAGCGTAGAAGCGTATAGATCTGCTATTGGTAAGTAGGACACCTGTCATATTTTATTTTACTAGCGAAGCTACTCAACAACAAACTTTATTTTTTGTCCGTCTGTCACTCTGTAACACTATCGGCTGCTATTTAAGAGGTAGGCTGTTTCTTTTGTTATGAAACTTATTTTCAACATATTTCATACCGTCAGGATGTCGGTTATGTTACAAAAGACATAACTTTTTAGATAAAGATTTTAGGATTTTTTTTGCCTGTCAGAATTTAGCATCCAGTGAAGCATTTACGTTTTTTTCTCTTGTTCTACTATTACAGACTTCTATACTTATAGTCTTTAAAAAAGTAATAACAGGAAAAGATATCTTTCAAAATACCAAACATACCTAAAAAATCTGCTGTTAGGTACCTAACTTATAAAATCTGTAGAAAACTCAGGAAGTTTTTATACACTGTTGTAAGAATGACCCAGACTATGATGACGGACGGACAGGCATGGCTTATTTATAGATTAGCTGCGCTACATAAAAACCTGTAATTTGTACCTATTATGTTTAGGTAAATTGTTAAGCGAGGTCCAGTCCGATCCTGATTTAATCCGGCAAGCAGCTGTTAAGAAGAGGGTAGCACAATATATTTCTAAAGCAGAACAGTTAGGTAAGTAATATTATATTCCAGTATGGCTTCGTAACCGATTATTTTAATATCCGCTGGATTAGAACCGGTTCTTAAAGTTATGTATAGCATCGTATTATAGATAAGATAAAATCATTACTAGTGCTGCTAAACTGTGCCTTGGGGGGAGCTAAAGAATTAGTTTTAATCTTAAAATTTTCACATTAATATCCGCGGAAAGCTGTCTATGATACGATGCCATAAATAATTATTTTAGTTTAGGTGCCTAGCTACTCTACAACTGATTTTGTCCTCTTATTACAGTTCTGTTGGAAAGGAAGTAGTTAAATACATTATAGACAGTTCAACATCCGTCTCTCTTTTTAAAAAAAATTAAATTAAATTAAAGGAATTCCCCTGAATTTAAGTTTAAATTCATTCGTGGAACAACCCCATTGGAGGTAAAAGGTAAATTTTACCTAATTTTAGTTGAACGAGAATTGGATGCCCGCTGTGGACCCCAGACAAGACAACCAACCAGCAGCTCTCAGGGGATACCACACCTTCATCTGTTCAGCCATCTTTCAGAACTTAGGTGAGTTTTGACATAAGCAAGGCGTTTGACTATGCAAGTTGATAATAATTATGCAATTTTTCTCATACTGCATAGAAGAGGATGGAATAAGGTTTAGCCGAAGTGTTGCTAGCGGTTCTAACGGTATGCATACCTTTTTTCTACCATTAACACAAGCCTCGCAATTTGAATTTTAAAAAGATACGCATTTTTTGCTCACCCTTTACCTACCTAAAAAAATTGGGGGGGGGGGGGGATGGGTAGGGATTTTTTTAGCCTAAAACCACCACAGGACTAGTAGGTATATTCTCTGAAGAGTAGAATTCAAATTTTCAAAATTGAAAAAAAAATCTTAGAGAATATTACCTACCCTTTGTATTATAGATAATTTCGTTTTGCATAGAAATTATTTATTTTCAAAGAGAAAAATTCTTTAAACACAAATTTAAAAAAAAAAATGTAATAAAAACAGGGATATTGGGATGGGGCAAGGGCATGTAATTTAGAGTAATTTTAGGGTTCCAGCCAAATAATATAATTTAATCCAAATAATCAGATTTATGCAGAAAAATTGCAATAATTTAGTTATTTCAATCTTTATTGAATTTGGATAATCAGAAATAAGCGTGGTTGAAATCACTTTTTCCTTATCGCTTCAAAAGCGATTAATATTCGGTGGATTAAAATCGGTTCTCAGCCGCCTCTATAAAAATAACGGATCCGGCTCCTACTTAAAATCAAGAAATTTTTTTTTTTCCAAGTGTATTTTTTACTTAGGTTTTAAAAGTTAAATTTTTGAGAAAAATGAACTTGAAACACTTGTTAAATTGTTAAAATAATAAGATTTAAACATAAATAATCTTTTTTTTCCAGATATTATTTAGCTACCTCCGGAGCCGCTATGAAAATAACGCCTCCAGCTCCGGCAAAATACATCGCTGGTTTTTAAAACTAACCGAGAAAAGAAATGTTGTATTGGTTTTAGTGCCCAAATATCCAAAACAACCGAAAGAATCCAATGTCTCATCCCTGTGCTCCGTGATGAAAAAGTTCTTAAAGATTTTTTATTAAATATGCTCCAATTGACAGAGATTTAATATTACAGAAATTGTAAATAAAATATTGAACATATTTGCTATTCAATATTCACCATAAAAACTATAACACAAATAATAATTACTTTTAAAAGGTAAACTTCTATTAGGGATTCGGATTCTTACAAGAATCCGTCCAAAAAAAAATTAGGCATGTTAGAATTGTCCTATTGATCTAAAACTTTGCATGATGATTCCTGTAGTACTTGATTTAGAAAACGTTGCAACTCTATGATCTTTACCAGAATGTCCCTATGCCCATTTAAAACATACCTATTTTAAATTTTTTTGACTACTAATTTTTGTATGTTATAATTATTCGATTTATCTGATTTTTGGTATACTGATTTCTGTTACAACTAGGTACAATGTTATAAGCGAAGAATCTCTATAATCAAGTCCTAAAAACGTATGTATGTTTTTAAACAGTATCATGTATTTTAGCAGTTTTGCATCAAAGGAATAGTTCCACAAAGTGCATTTAAAGATTTAAGGTACTTGGAGTAGTGAACTTTTATATGTCTTAGTAGAATATATTAGGCATTGGATAGATATGATTATATGTAAAAGCAGGGTGTCGGAGCCGTTTAATTTATTTAAAATTAATATATCAATTTTTGTTCATTTTTGAATTTGATAAAATAAAATAAATAATATAAAATATTTTGCTTTTATTTGATTAAAGCTATATAAAAGTAGAAGGATGTGTGTCTATTTGTTAAGTAACAATAGTTTTTCAGTTTATTATATGGAAATAGACCGTTGCCAAATTATAATATTACTTTAAAAAATCATTTTTAGCTAATCTGGAGCCGGAGCCGTTTTGAACGAAAAATACGGCTCTGGATCCGGCTCCGGCTCCACCAAAAATGTTGCTGCTCCCGGCTTCGGCTCCAAAACACGGTGTAAAAGAATTATGAACTTTGATCTGACCGAACTCTTTTTATTTGACAATATCAAAAAAAATTAAAGTGATTTGCCACATAAATTACATGAGAATGGTCTATTTTTTCCTAATATGAATACCAAAACCACCATTATTATAGAATAAATTGCCACATAATTCACAAGAAATATAAAATAATTTAACAGCGGTTCCCCTCAAGGCAAGGTATTTGATAAAACATAAAAATAACGTCCGGTTCTTCATGGGACAGTGTTTTTTAAAACGGACGTTATTTTTTTTTTGTTTTTAAAGTAATAAACCAGACTGTTTTTTTTAAATCTATAGAAAACCTGTCACGTGAAGAACCGGACGTTATTTTTTATGTTTTTTTAAGTATCTTTAGAAAACTTGCCCCAAGGGAAACCCCTGTTCAAATTTTTTTATAACTCTTGTGAATTATGTTGCAATTCATTCTTTAATACTGGTGTCAAACAAAAAAAGTTCGGTCAGGTCAAAGTTAAAAATTCTTTTACACATAATCACATCTATCCAATGCCTAATATATTCTACTAAGACATATAAAAGTTCACTACTCCAAGTACCTTAACTCTTAAAATGCACTTCGTGGAACTATCCCTTTACTTACAATTTTGTTAAGATTTATGCATAAATATTCTGCTTAGGTATTCAGTTCAGACACTCTACAAGTGTTAATGTTCGCTTGCTCTCCCATTTCAGAGCATCGCCTTTATGGACATTGTCATCCTTGTTTCTTTATGATTTTTATTTTTATACTAAATAAAATCTGTCCGTCTGTCTGAAAATTAAGATCTCAGTAACCACTGACCTGATTGGACTCTATTCTTCAGGGAATACACCTAGTTGTCCTTTTTTTTTGGGGGGGGGGGGGGGCACCCCAAACTCAGTAAAAAGATACCTATCCCCCACCCCTTCCCCCCAAAAAAATTTAAAAAATGTTTTTTTTAAACTCAAATTAAAAAAGAGTGGTGGTCAGGGTTGTCGAATTGGGCCCTTTTTTTGATATTGGGCGGCCCAATTGCCCAAAAGGGTTTTAGGCGGGTTTTGGGCGCCCAAAAGTGGTTTTGGGCACCCTTTTTGGGCAAATGTCATAAAAAGCATATAAAAAGGATATAAAATAGCCTAAAACCATACCTAGACTTATTATTAGAAATAAAATAGCCTAAAACCATCTCAGGACCTATAAAGGCTCCACTGGAAAGGAGAACCATATCGGTTCAGCAGTTAGCGAAATCCTTCTCTAGATACAAAAAAGCATACTAATTTATATAGTTAACTAGCGGCTACGGCCCTAGAGGCCTCTAGGGGCACTTGAGGAGGGGAGAGTCAAATTTTATAATCCAATTATTATATTAGATTTAAAAAGAAAAAATAAAAAAAATTTGGGGGGGGGGTGAGAATAATTTTTTTTGGGGGGGGTGGGTTGGTTTCCTCCCCCCGATTTTATTTTTAGTTTAAAAAAATTTAAAAAAAAGTTTTTGGGGGAGTGTAATTTTTTCTAGGGGCGATTTCTCTTAGGAGGGTGGTGGTACCCTCCCCCAAAATAGTTATAAACCTTCCCAGAACCTATGAGAAGCTACCCTGTTAAGGAGAACCCGATCGGTTCAACGGTTAGCGAGATCCTTCGGTACAAACACACAGACACACATCCTGTTACTTTAGTATAAGGATATCACCCAAAAAATAGGCCCGCCCCCCCTCTTTTTAACCCCCTTCCCTTTTTCTCTCCCCCTAAAGGGAGGGTGCCCAAAACTGCCCAAAAGGACCTACTTATATTGGGCGGCCCAAAACCGCCCGCCAAAACTGCCCGCCCAAAAGCGCCCGCCCAAAATGACAACCCTGGTGGTGGTTGACAACCGGACCTAGAGGCCTTTAAACGCGTAGCCGCTAGTATGAGATACAGAATTTCTCTTTATAGATAAACTAAACATAATATCTATCTATATTATATATTTATTAATCTATGATTTAGGCAATACAAAGTACTAGATATAATAGATGGAAAAGTGATACTAGCTCAACATAGAGAAACTAAACATAATAACTATCTATATATTAATCTATTATTTAGGCAATACAAAGTACTAGATATAATGACTGACTTGATGTCCTCTGAGAGGAGTAGGGTAGAAGACTTTGCTGGGCTGATGTTGTTGTTGCACTCCAGGTAGATGCACCTCGTACAGGCTCTTCCTCGACATGGTTTTGTTGTTATCTGAAAGGTCGTCAATCTGTAGTTAACTTCAGAAATGAAAGATCTAAACACAGAAACAACAGATCTGGAGTACCACAAGGGGCAGTCACCTCCCCCATTCTGTTTAATTTCTACCTTCGACATCTTCCTAAACCTCCCAAGAACATCCAAGTTGTACAATATGCTGATGATATTAGCATTTATGCCACAGGTAAGCCTTATACAGGTCTTGCCGAAGCCATAAACAAGTACATCCCTGAGGTTCTTACATTTCTGGAAGAGAGAGAACTACAGGTTTCTCCCACAAAGTCAACGGTCACACTCTTTACACCAGACACCAAAGAATTTAAAGAGTTCCCAGAAATTAAAATGAAGGATACTGTTGTACCCCATGAACCTACCCCAAGGCTACTTGGTGTCACATTTGACACCATGTACACGTTCTCACACCACGTGAAAAACATCACAGACTCTGCTAAGACCAAGATAAATCTGATGAAATCCTTGGCAGGCTCAACATGGGGACAAGATGTTGAAACCCTTGCTCTAACCTACAAATCCATCTGTCGTAGTGTTTTAGAGTATGCAGCTCCAATCTGGAGCCCAATTATATCAGATACCAGTTGGCTTAAACTCCAGACCACCCAAAACCAAGCTCTCAGAGTTGTCACAGGACACCTCGCCATGGCCTCTGAGCAGCACCTGCACAGAGAATCTAAAATCATCCCAATCAAGGACCACTGTAGGATGATCACCTGCCTTTACTTGTTGACCAACCATGTCCAAGACCACCCTGGTTTCAGACTAACAACTAAGCCTCTCCCCCCACATAGTCTGAAACCTACAATCCAGCACTTTAGGAAAGACATTGAAAATCTTCTACCTGTGAATAAGGATGACCTAAAGGCCAAGATAAAGGTTATTCACACCACAGGCGTGCAAAAGGCCCTGGCACAATACCCCCCCAACAAAGTCCTCAATGCAACCCCTCCTGAGGTGAACAAGGAGGAAGCCAACATACCCAGATTCACCAGATCCAGACTATCACAACTGCGATCTGGTTACTGCAGAACACTAAACTCTTATATGAGTAGAATAAATTCAAATATCGACGATTGTTGCCCACTTTGCAACAATTCACCCCACAACACCAATCATCTGTTCAACTGCCCAAATAACCCGACCAACCTCAACATTTTATCCCTGGACCCAACCTAAACAGGCGGCAGACTTTTTATCTATTGACGAGGGCATAACCTGAACAGGAAAATTCGAGACTGACAAGATGTAGCTCTGGAGGCTAATCAATCAATCGATCAATCAACTAGATATAATAGATGGAAAAGTAATACTAGCTCACCATAGAGAAACTAAACATAATATCTATCTATATATTTATTTATCTATGATTTAGGCAATACAAAGTACTAGATATAATAGATGGAAAAGTAATACTAGCTCACCATAGAGAAACTAAACATAATATCTATCTATATATTTATTTATCTATGATTTAGGCAATACAAAGTACTAGATATAATAGATGGAAAAGTAATACTAGCTCACCATAGAGAAACTAAACATAATATCTATCTATATATTTATTAATCTATGATTTAGGCAATACAAAGTACTAGATATAATAGATGGGAAAGTAATACTAGCTCACCATAGAGAAACTAAACATAATATCTATCTATATATTTATTTATCTATGATTAGGCAATACAAAGTACTAGATATAATAGATGGAAAAGTAATATTAGCTCAACATAGAGAAACTAAACATAATATCTATCTATATATTTATTTATCTATGATTTAGGCAATACAAAGTACTAGATATAATAGATGGAAAAGTAATATTAGCTCAACATAGAGAAACTAAACAGAAAGTCATCTTCAAAGTTCTGCATAAATCTTCAGGTAAAAGATGGATTTTATATTCTATTAGATGTATGTAGTTTTACACTAGATGATTCATCAGACACAATAATCTGTATAACTTAAAAGGGAATTTCTAGCAGATAAAGATGTAACTTAATAAGATGTAACTGTTAAAATTTTTGACAAAATACTTCCCTCAAGTAATTTTACATTAACAAAGATGACAACATCTATAAAAGTGAAGCTCTGAAATGGAAAGACAAACGAACATTAGCACTTGTAGAGTGTCAGAACTCAATAAGCAGAATATTGATGAATAAGTCTAAACAAAATTGTAAGTAACTTTGTTGCAAAACATGCTTTTATACATGATAAAATCATATGAATAGGATAATTATAGGTAACATACAAAAATTTGTTGTCCAAAAAGTAAAAAATTAGCACGTTTTAATGGACGTACACACTTTCTGGTAACAATTATAGATTTGTTACACTTCCTAAATCGTACCTTATTGTTATAGAAATCACCATGCAAAGTTTGAAATTGATATAACAATTCTAAACTGTTTAAATTAACGAAAAGAGATAACTGTCCCGGACGGACGGACCGACCATAATTATAAAAAAGCATTGCTTTTAATAAAATACCTATTTGAAATTTTTTCCAAAATATTGTTTCCTGTATTTCAGCTGTATATAAGAAGAGTAAAACATCACTCCTGCCCATTAACATCAAGTTTATGGTGAATCTTCTCAAATATTGGGAGACAGGTTAGTTAGTCGTCTATGCTACTCTATAATTCACATCATCTGTAGGCTGTAACGGTATTTGGGCTCCTATTTAATATAGACGGCTGATTTTTGTGTTTAGATACACCTTTACTTAGGAGCATCTAGTACACAACTCACTTGGTCCATCGGTCTGTCGGTCATGTTACAAATTACATATATGTATGTGATTACAAGTTTTTGTTATCCTTTAAAGAAGTTTTTTTTTTACTAAAGCTTAAGATTTCGGTAACTACAGAACTGGTTGAGTTCTCGGTCCTTTGGGAAGCTTTACATAGGTCCAAAGATGGCTTTAGGCTATTTGTTTTTCGATTAAAACATAAGGTTAGTTTAAGGCAATTTCATGCTTCTTCTTAAGCCTTAGTACACAGCAACCCTAGATGATTGGTTCGCAGCCGCTAGTCTATAATACAAAAGAGAATGATGCCTGTCTTTCTGAAGCTTAAGATCTCGCTAACCGCTGAACCGATTGAGTTTTACTCTTTATGGAATATGCCTACTGTACCTTTGGTGGTTTTAAGTTAGTTATTTTCTTTTTGTAAACTATTATAAACAAGCAGGGTGGGGTAACTCCCACCGTACCCTGTGGCGAAGACTCCGTGAACTCCCCCCCCCCCCCCTCTTATTTTTTTATCGTTTTTTTACAAATTAAGAAAGAACGATTCTACATAGGAGGATGACTTATTAATACCTCTGAATATTTTCCTTTTAAACATTTTTTTTTTATTATTAATGAGGTTTTGAGATATTTTTATAATATTAAGATGTCGTCTTTTAATTCAGGTTTACTTTTATATATTGGCGGCAGCTTTCATTTCTATTTATAAATTTGGCTACCGTATGCTATTCAGCCCCTCGGAATTTCGTCACTTTTTATTTTATTTTATCTTTTCATATTAAACTATTTTTAAAATTATTTATTATGTCTATTTGTATGATTAGTATATTTATTACCTCCCTTCCCACCTCACAGATAGGGACTAAAGCATTGATAGGTCTAGCCAATGAGAATAAAGGTAAACAATCTCTCAGCCAATAGGAGGCCACTTTCTCACTGCCGCAAATTGAACAATTAAGTTTGTTAAAATAACGCTAGGTGTCGCGTTTTTTGGCATTATACATTTATAACTAGAGAATATACTAATAAATATTACATTTTAGACTTAGAATTGCTATAAAACATTATTCTTTATTAAAAAGTATATACTATATAGGGTTCAACTACGTTTTTATTACAAGTATCGACAAGTTCACCAATGCTTCCAAATGGTCTTTGAATGTCACCACATCGAGCATACTTACCTGGCGTGGAGGTTAACCGTGATCAAGAAGGCGGTTCCTCTAGGGTGAGGCTGTGCCATTGCACTCCGGTATGGCTGACCCCTACGATTACCCCAAACGTGGGTAACTCGAACGCACAATTTTTGATAGTGGGGGACTGCGTTCGCGCTATCCCCTAATAAACACCGCAGAAAGTTCGCCCTTAGCAATGTTGACTGAATGTTCACAAACGAGTTAAAGGGTAGTTGCAGCATTAATATAGGAAGCTCAAGCACTTGATTACTACAATTTATCATATCCTTTTCTCCCTTTAATACAACATCAGCTCACTTATACTGTCCGTTAGTTCATCTGTAATTTTTCAGTTCACCAAATATTTTACTACACAGAAAGGTTAGTTTGGTTTATCTTTATTTGCGTTGTTCATCAATATATCATCCATTGTCGTATCCCGTATAATCCTTTTGTTAATACCTAAAAAGCCTTTTTTCATTTTAATATTTTTGTTGCATTTAGATTTTTTTCTTTCTTTAGATAATGCTGTGTTTCTGATGTTAGAATATTATCCAGCCGGAAAATTGTGGCATTTAGTTCAGCCGTTAGTTCAACAACAATTGCAGGTAGAAAACTAGCTATCTAGCTATCAGATTATCTGTCTATCCTATTATCTATTTACTATCTATTTATGGGGGGGGGGGGGGGTAATGCAACCATCACGTAATCAATGCGCAAATGGCACTTAGAATCCGAATTTCAGGATAAAATTTGGTATGATTAATCCTTGGGAAATTTCTAGTACTAGCTGTTTAACAGCTGTGTGTGTGTGTGTGTAGCCATAGTTTCTTAGTGTTTGGACCTAAGTAGTCATGGAGAAGGACGAGACACTTTTGTATAGCCACTGGGGCTATCAAGCTCCACGCCCAAGTACATTATGCCTTGACCCGCTGTCTCAAGGGAGCTACTCTTTATTACCTCACCCTCGCCGAGTATGGCAGGTGTCCCAAATTAAGTCACCGTAATGAATGACGCTCTCCGCAGAGGAGCTTGGGATAAGGGTAGTACTGATATTATGTACTTGACTATTGAGTATCCAAACTTACTCAATAATCCCCTTCTTACACAACCAGGGGAAGTTGTGTGAATATGTTCAACTGAGAATTCGAGTTGCCCCATGGGAACTTGAACTCGAACTCTCATCACCGTAACTCAGTGCGTTACCACTGAGCTACGACGCCCCAGCTAGAACCGACTATAAAAGGCTGGTAGATACTATAAAATGCCAAGAGTATCATTTTTATATCAAGTAATGTAAAACTATCATTCAAAAAGATGATTCCTCCATAATTAATGATGGATTTACCAGGGAGTAAGGGAGGGGACAATGGGCAATTAATTCAATATAAGAGTTATCAAAGAAAGGGGATGAAATCCAGTTTAATCCAATAAATTTGTAGGAAATTATAAAGGGATTGTTAATTGAATAATAGATTTCCATAGCATCATGTAAAGTGAAATCACAACTTGTTTTTGATGAAATATATTGAGGTTTTTTGGTGTGATTTTTATATTAAAAGATTATTGGACCCGGCCAGCTGTTAGCAAGAATATGACTGCCCCTTTTTATTCTGTTTATTTCCCTTGCCCCTTGCCCCCACCTCCCTTCTCCCTGTCTGCTACATTCCAAACTAACGCAACGAGTGTTTATTTCCCTTCCCCCCACTTCCCTTATCCCTTCTCCCCGTCTGCAATATTCAAAACATACATAACGAGTAGCGGCATTCTATGCGCAAGTCCCCAAACTCAGTCAGAAACTGCTAAATTCTTGCACATTCCCTTTAAGCCAGTCCCCAAAGTCTGAGACTCCTAAAAATTGAATATTCGATCCATTGTCCCCTCCCTTACTCCCTGTGGATTTACCCTGAAAATAGCCAAAAACCTTCTGAACGGTGGAGCCGCCAGCCGTTACTTTTCCAACTTTTTATTCAATTTAGGGAAAATAGACCTACCGTCCAAGGATTACTTATTCAAAATTTCATCCTGAAATTCTGATTCTATGTACCATTTGCGCATTGATTACGAGATGGTTGCATTACCCCCCCCCCCCCCCCCCCTCTATATATAAATTAGCCTGTATAATTGTGGCATTCATTACAGCCGTTAGTTCATAAACTTCTGGTAGAAAACTAGCTAGGTATCTAATTATCTGTCGTTTATATCTTATTCTTTATCTACTATCTATCTATATTATCATATAAATTAGGACATTTAGTTAAACAACCATTGCAGAGTCAAAACTAGCTATCTACATTATCTATCCATCCATCCATCTATTATATTGTATCTATTTGTTAAGGAGCCTGATTGTGAACGTATCACTGTAGATCTATGTCATACAGAACCAAGCAATATTCTTTTCTAAACCTTTTTCTCCAACCATCCACCTGTCTATCTATCTATTTATCCATCCATCTATCTTTAAATGGATCTATTTAATAATCCATATATTTATCTATACATATTTCTATCTATTTATTTACCTGTCAATCCATCCATCCATCTATCTATCTATTAAGGAGCCTGGTTGTGAACGTATCAGTGTAGATCTAAGTCAAGCAGAAGCAAGTAATATTCCTCCTATTCTGAAACCATCAAAGTCCTTCATTATGACCAGAGAAAAGGTAAGAAATTTTATTTCCTGTAGGTATTCATTCGAAACCGATTAATATCTGGTGGATAGGAACTGGTTCTCATCCATAGACGTCCAATACCCCCCCCCAAAATAAAAAATCTCTAATAAAAAAAAATTTTGCATTTTTAATACTATATATTTAATAAAATTTAAATTACCTCCCCCAAAAAATTTTACCCCGGGGGTAAATTTTGGGGGGGGTAAACTAAATTTACCCCTGCCAACAGATTTCAGGGGGGGTAATTACCCCCCCCCCCCTTAAGCAAATTTTACCCCCGGGGTAAAAATTTTGGGGGGGGTAAAAAAAATTTGCGGCGCGCTTCGCGCGCCATTTTACCCCCCCCCAAAAAAAACGAATTACCCCCCCCTTAAAAAAATTTTACCCCCCCCCCCCAAAAAAAAAAAAAAGCTTGGACGCCCCTGTTCTCATCCATACGATAAATAATTATGTTTAGCATTGTATTATATCCAGTTTTCTACGAATATAAAAATGTACAATCATAAGATTAAAACTATTTTTTTAAATCTTATAATTGTAAATTTGTACATTTGAAAGCTTTTTATAATACACTGCGAGAAATAACTATTAAGCATTGAAGGATTGAAAACTACCTGTGCTCTAATTGGTTGAATGATGTACGACACTTAAGCTTCTCCAATCAGAGCGCAGATAGTTTTCAATCCACCAATCACAGATGTCAAAATTAATTAACTTAAATTGTATTTCCCCTTTTAGATAGATTTGAATATTAAAACTTAAAAGTAATGCACTTCGCTTCTTACAATCAGGGATCTCATGGGATAAGACAATGGCCAATAAATAGATGTACATCCCTAATGATTAGTGATGGGAATCCGGATCCGGAATCCGAATCCGGAATCCGCCCAATTTTCGGCCAATTTTGGAATCCGAATCCGGATCCGGAATCCGTTTTTTATAGCGGATTCCGGATTCTAAATTGGTAGGCTAAATTTAATTTAAATAGGTTAGAAAATACCAAGCACATTTTTAGGACATACGTAGCACTTAAATTTTTTTCTACATAACACATTTTAATAATTACTAATGTGATGTAAATGTTTTAGTTATGCTAAAAGTCAACACTTTAAACAAATCAAGGCTTCAACCAAGTAACATAGTGATAAATTAACGAAAAAAGCTATCCCTCTGTGACGGACGGCCTTTTAAAATACTGCTAGAATCCGGAATCCGAATCCGGAATCCGCCAAAAATAAGAATCCGGAATCCGCAAGAATCCGTCACTTTTTTTGACGGATTCCTTCAGAATCCGGAATCCGAATCCGGCCCAAAAAATCGACGGATTCCCATCCCTACTAATGATGATACATAAATTACCCCTTATGTAGATAACAATTAGTAGTTGAAACGTGTGGACACTTAACTTAATGAAACAATCAATAAAAGTCCCCAAAGTTGTTGACCTGACGAATAGTAAAACGTTACATTATTATAAAACTTATGGACTAGTTTAATAAACAGCCCAATGTGCCCTCCCTCCCTCCCTGACCTTCCTGGCTTCCAAAACCTTGATAGGAAGACCAGACCTATAGAATAGATGTGTTTGTATATACAGACAACTACCTCCCTTTCTTTTTCAAAGACCTCTTTTGTCTGCTTCTAAATTATTTTCTGATACTTGGCTGTGTTAATATAAGCGACACCATCAGTTGATTTTCAATGACCCAATAGAAGGGTTGCACATTCACAAGGTGGTTGTGATGGGGAGATACAGTTATTTAACCATTTATCCCTCTAGTGTTTTACTTTAATGAAGGAAGAAAAACAAAAAATGAAGTGGTTTATAATTTCAGTAACTAAGAAATAGTTAATTAAAATGTAACACAGTACCAAACATCTATCAAAAAAGAAAACTACGCATTTTCTATAAACTTGAAAATCTAGCTTTTAAGATTTTAGCCTCGTAAGAAAGTTTTAAAAATGATTTATGTAAGTTCAATGTTTGAAGGGGGGAGGCGGATGTGCCACTTTTTGAAACCAAAAGTAAAACGTGCATGATCTCAGCCTATAACAGAGTTACAACTCTAAAATTCGGCACAGCAATTGCTTTAGAGTGGAGAACAATATGGAACTGTGAAGAAACGGCGGCGGAACCGCCGCTCCCGTCGAAAACCGCCGTTTTCCGCCGAAATTTTATTTTGCCCTTTCTCGTCATATTAAACAATTTTCAATCATCTGAGATAAACTTTTTTTTTCATAAAAATTTCCCTTATATTTTCACTTGACACTTCTTTTTTAATATTGACATGTTTGAAAAAAAAGTGTCACTTGAAAATAAAGGGGAAATTTTTATGAAAAAAAAATTCATCTGAAATTGAGAACTGTCTAATTTGGCGAAAAAAAGGCAAAAAAAAAATTCTGTTGGAAACGGCGGTTTTCGGCGGGAGCGGCGGTTCCCCCGCCGTTTCTTAACAGTTCCATATCCCCCCTTATATCTATTTCGAATATCGATAGCGGACTGGTAGCTGAAAAATTAAACAGTACTGAGCTGGATCTTTAAATCATTTTAATGGTGCGCCGAATTTCAGCCAATCACAGTGCGGCATTTCGTAAAATGCTGTGCTCTCATTGGTGGAAAGTTGGCTCACCCCGATTTGGCGCACCATTGAAATGATTTAAAGATCCAGCTCTGGTGTTTTTTTTTTAAATACAAGGCATTTAAAGCATGTAGATTTTCAAACTTTTAGACGACAATTTTTAACTTGATATTTATCTACTTTTTAATTCTGAGTACTATTTATTACAACAAGGAACAATGTTATACGCGAAGCATAGGTAGCTATAATTAAGTCCTGAAAAATGAAGTATGTCCTTAAACAGTATATTATATCTATGCAGTTTTGCAACAAATTTACTTACAATTTTGTTTCTTCTTATACATTTATATTTTGTTTAGTTCAGTTATACAAGTGTAAATATTGGTTTTTCCTACCGTTTCAGGAGCTTCGCTTTTATGGTTGTTGTCATCCTTGTTTTTATTAAAATGAATTAGGAGCAGTTTCATCTTTTTGTTATAAACAGCATTATCATGTTGCTATGAGCCCAGCTTTGCTTTAACTTTATTTTGTTTTTATAATCCTCATATAAAAGTGAATTGATATGGTTCTCCTTTACAAAACAGTGAAGCTTAATAAAAGTCCAGTCCAGAGAGGGTGTTCAACTAGTTTTCAAGAGTATAATGTAATTTAAGGGTTTAATTATTAGTTTAATTAGCTATACAAACGAAATATCATATTTAGGGATTTACTGACATTTTAATATTGTTGATATTTATAAGCAATCTTTTCCAGTATGGCATCAAAAACGATTAATATCCGCTGAATTAGAACCGGTTCTATGCCATACTGATAAATTATGTATCATATCAAATTATATCCAGTTTTCTACGAATATAAAAATGTAGAATCATAATATTAAAACCAGTTGTGTTAGCCCGTGCCTTCGGCATCTCGGAGCTAACAAAACAAGTTTTAATTATATAAGTGTTCATTTTTATATCCGCGGAAAGCTGTTTATAATTTGATGCGATGAATAACTATTCTTGTTGATAATACTGTCTCTCCTAGTAACAAAATATATTTTGATAATTATTTTAAAAATATTTTCTCTACCATAAATTCCAAACAAAAATTCTTATTTATGGATCTAAAGGGATAAGACGATCCAATAAAGATACACAAAATTACCCCTTCTGTAGACTACAATTAGTGATTGAAACGTTTGGACACTCAACTAAATGAACCAACTAATCAAATTTCAATAAAAGTCCCCAAAGTTGTTAAGCTTACTAATAATAAAACGTTATTATAAGACTTCCCAATTATTCGCAAAAATTTCCATCTTTTGCTCTTCAAACAAAAGAGGATATTTATTTTGAAAATGTAAAATCTGTAGCCGCCAAAAATAGCTTTTAGACATATACTAGCCGATTTGCAAAACAATGGCTGTGGCTGTATTCAAATTTGGCGGTCTTAAAAACTAAAAGTGGGGGACTAGACTCATCCGCTCCCCCCTCCCCCGCTTCAAGTGTCCCTAAAGGCCTCTAGGGGCGTACACGCTAGAATATTATAAAGAAATAGATGAAACTAAAATTTCACAATGAGTAAGAAAAATCTTGCGAGCGCTAAAAAGGTCGTTCGCAGTATTTTGTCCTTTTTAATAAACTAGCGGCTACGCCCCTAGAACCCTCTAGGGGCACTTAAGTTAGGAGGGGGAAAAGTCGACCTCATTCCATTTTAAATTTGAGTTTTGAAAGAGTAAAAAAATATTTTTAGGGGGCTGGCGGTAAAGACACCCTCCCAAAAAATAGTTTAAAACCATCCCAGGACTTATGAGAAGCTTTACTGTAAAAGAGAACATATCGGTTCAGCGGTTAGCGAGATCCTTTAGGACAGACAAAAACGCTTACTACTTTATATAATAGGATAAATAAAATGTTTTTTTTGTCTAAATCTTAAGATTTCAATACCTATTGTTTTCGAGTTCTTTACTTTATTGAAGCTTGACATAGGTCCCGTGAAAGTTAAAGGTTTTTTTTATATTTTTCATTTTTGATGGTTTTAAGCTATAGTTTTACAACATACCCTTCAAATACAAGGCCTTATAGGGCGTAGGCTTTAGCTGCTTGCATTAATTGATAGTAATGTATTTTTTTACTTAACACATTTATTCACGAAACCTCTAACTAAAAATAATTGAATATTTTTATGTTTTCGTCAATTGTAGGTTTCTATTATCTAATGGATTTATTGTTTCTGGGATCTTACACCAGACTATCATGAACTCTAATAAAGTGAAACTTTTAGCTGGCTAAAATAAGTAGCTTATAATAGTCGAGATACTAATTTAGATTTGGGAGATTTAAACTATGTCCATTCTTATGGCAACTATCTATCTTATCTTACTATCTATTTACCCATTTATCTATCTACCTGTATATCTATCTACCAGTATATTTATCTACCTACCTAACTTTCTTTCTATCTAGGTAGCAAGTGAATCTCTGGATACGGAATCAGATTTAGGAGATTTGAACTATGTCCATTCTTCCAACAATAGTCTTCTTGTCATCTCGGATCAACAAATTCAACATTACTCTATGGACGAGGTCAGTAAATGTTTTTTTTAAGAATGGCTGCAAATATGATTCATATCCGCTGGATTAAAACCAGCTTATACCAACAACGAAATTAATTCGGGGAAAAATCACGATACCTATATGTGATTTTCATTTGTCTTTGGGGCTGGTGGAGGGGGGGGGGGGCAACCCTTAGTAGAATTAACAATTTTTTTCTACCCCCCTAAAAATAATTTAGCTTGTTGGCTTAATACCTTATTCCTGGATTAAAAACGGTGTACTGAAACATTATGTACTGTATTATTTTTGGAGGCAATTTTTTACGAATATCGAAATAAAAATCTTAAAATTAATTCAAATTTTGTTGGACTCTATATTATGCTATACTAGCGGCTACGCTCCTAGAGGTCTCTAGGTGCAAGTTAAATGTTTTTTTTTATAACTATGTTAAGATTAGCTGTTTACCGAAAATAGATTTTTGGTCGCTAGATGGGATTAGTTGTATTTTTTTGCGATTTCTTGTGAGGGTGGTGGTACCCTCTCCAAAATGTTTCTACCTTCCCAGGACCTATGAGAAGCTACCCTGTAAAGGAGAATCATATCGGTTTAGCGGTAAGCGAGATACTTTGGTACAGGCAGACAGAGATCCTGTTACTTTTATATAAGGATGAAGATTCTCTAAAATGTAAAACTTAATATTGAAGTAATTAGGGATATCTTAACGGCCAAACAAAACCTACAACTTTGTAAAGTTTCCAATAAATATATTTTCCTATTATGAAAATTAAATTAATAAAAAGATTTTAATATTTTTTATTAAAAAAAACTATATGTTTTGGTATTATATATTTAACTAAATTAATGCATTTCTTATGTAAATATATTGAAACAAACATTTTATTCAATATTTATATGAAGTGTCGCATAAATAAAAGTATAAGTATAAATAAATAATCCAGATAACTACCTGGATCCAGTGTTGGGGACTTTTTTTGTCTGCTACCTAATTATTTTCTGCTCTTTGGTAGCTACTTGGCTGTGTTGATAGTTCCGACGCTATAGGCTGTTATTCATAGATCCATTTGAAAATCGGCACATCTAGAGCTCTGTATTCAAGAGGGAAAGAATGCCAGAAGAAAATGGCCTTAAACCATACCACGACCTAGATTTAGTAATAGAATAGCCTAACATCATCACGGGACCCATGCTAAATTTCGGATCAGTTCACGGTAAAATATTCCTGGTAAAGAATATTTCCAAAAATCTATGAATTTTAAAGGCTGCTAGCTTTCCAATGATGAACAGGGAAAGCTTCACTGAAGAAAAAACGCGCAAAATAGGTCTTTTTCGCACATTTCTCTGCACTGCGAGATAATTATGCATTATTGATTTATGGCTATTCCAGATTATTTGTAGTTCTGCTTATGCCGCTTAAAACAGTGAGCGGGTATGATCTGTACGTTCAGCCATTTGGCAGCCAGCATCCTTTAAAATTCATTGATTTTTGGAAATATATTTTACCAGGAATATTTTACCGTGAACTGCAGTTGATCCAAATTTTCTAATAACGAACTCGATCGGTACAGAACTTTGGTAGTCTTTAACCTTACCTATGCAACTTTAATTTTTAATGTCCTCAAAGTTCTTCCAATAGCATAAAAACTTTGGGGACTTTAATCAAACCAAAAAAATTTCAGCCAATAATTTTAATCTACAGGAGGGGTGATTTGGTTAATCATCATTTTTTATGCAAGTTTATTTATCGTCCATTGTTGTATCCCTTAAAATGTATAGGAAAGGTCATCTAAACTAAAGAACTTAGGCTGGGAGATTTAGGTGTAATTCTTGTAATAATAAATTATGAAATTGATAAAAATAAATTGTACAATGTTATTGTTCATAGTACAATTTAATTATAAATATACAGTTTGCTTACCTATAGAACATTTTTAAAAGCAAAGCAATCCGTTCGTCCTATTAAGGCATGTAAGAATAGTCCTGTCGATTTCAAACTTTGTATGATTATTCCTGTAATAGTAAGGTAGTATTTATGAATCGTAGCAACTCTATAATCGTTACCAGAATGTCCGTACGTAAATTTTAAAATTGTAGATTTTTAATTTTTTATCAACAAATTTGTATGTGATATTATCAGATTGATCTTTCGGAATACTGATTCAGCAGTTTTCAACAAATTTACTTACAATTTTTTTCGACTTTTATACTTTAGTATTCTGATTAATGAATTCTTACACTCTACAAATGTTAATGTTCGTTTGTCCTATCGTTTCAGAGCTTCGCTTTTATGGATGTTGTCATCCTTATTTTTTAATATAATTTATCTCTTGTTTTGGCTACCTATTCAAAAAAGTTTATTTGTTTTAATTATTACTAGCGGTTTCGCCCCTAGCCTCTAGGGGCTTTGCCCCAAGAGATGATAAAAAAAGTTAAGGTGAAATTCGTGAGGAAAAAAAAAATAAGTGGGACCAAGGATATCTCCTACAAAAAAAAATGGGGGGATGGTTTTATAGTTTTTTGGGGGGTTTGGGGTGTTCCACCCCCCCAGGAAAATAGCTTAAAACCATCACAGGACCAGTAGGTATAATCCCTGAAAAGTAGAACCCAATCGGTTCAGCGGTTACTGAGAT